>NC_133166.1:99204329-100454329 GCF_040802235.1 Manis javanica | reverse complement strand
TCGACTCAGAAAGTTCAAACAACTTGCCTAAGGATACAGCACTGATAAGTGACAGGAACACCTTGGTGCGCATTTCTTCTGTTCTGCGCTTGCTTGTTCCCAAGGGAAAGAGTAGCAGGCACACTATCAGAATGCCATCAACACGGTGGAGGCGCTGTTGCTCTGTCACCCTTCGGCTCCTAGTAGCTGGCATCCCATCTGCTTTTTAAAGGCTTTGGTTTAGGGAACATTCTGCCGCAGTCGCCGCTGTCACTGTGCCTGCAGTGCACTTGCCCGGCCCAGCACGATGCTGCTGCAGAGGGTTGCACGACAGCGGAATCAGCGAAACAGCTCTCCAAACAGTAGCCATAACGTGCCATATGGAAAAATCACGTGTGGCAGGCACATTATGGACACTGGCTCTGTGTCTGCTTACTGTGTGGACCCAGGGGTGTGTGCACCTGGGCTGGGGACATTTTCTGAGCAGTAGAGCTGTGAGTTTGGGGGTCTGGGTACCTAGGCAGAGAGTGGCCGGGCAGCCCTTATTTTCGGGTGTATACCTGATCGACAGGAGACGGGGGCTGCAACGGGACTGGATCTCTTTGCTTTGGCCTGGGCTTGTCCGCTCAGCACCGCTATCTCATTGCTCCCTGTGAAGGCGGTGTCCGTAGGGCGGTCCCAGTACCTGCTAAGAGCATTGTTTCCTTGTAAGGGCACCTTCCCAGCCAACTGCCCCTGCTTCCGGCTGAGTGGGGCTGGCCGCGATCTGCATGTATCCTCTTTACCATGACTGATTGGACAAGGACTGGGACGCTGATGCAAAGACAGCCAATCTGCAGACTGACCAGAGACCCCTGAGGTGGCCTGGAGCAAGAAGCTTTTCTTTGTGAGAAGGTGTAGCAGGGAACTTGGCTACTCAAGTTCTCATTCTTGGAAATTCGGACTGGAAATGACAGCGTACGCGTATTCAGCCCGCTGGTAGAAAGGGGAAGCAGCAGACATAAAAAGGGCAGACAGCAAGGGAGTGCCAGAGCCACCTTAGCGGTGGGACTGGGAACTCCTGAGGCAGGTGTGGCAGACAAGGAAACCCAGCACTTGGGGTTCAGAGACCCCAGATGTCTTCCCAGTAACTCCCTCTGCTGCCTGATTGGACCTTCCTTTCTGCTTGTGTATGTCAGTGAGATTCCAGCCTCATTAACTGTATTTGGATGCTTTGGGCTGTAGCAGAAAGGCTAACTTAAGGTGGTCAAATAAGAAAAACAATTCATCTCATTTAACAAGAAAATCCCAAGGGCTCCCCCTGCCCCCCAACACCACCACTCCAGGGTGGTTGGTACACTGGCTCAACATATGTCATGAGAATTACAGGTGCTTCCTGTCCCTGCTGTCACTCTCTATATACCACCTGTCCTTCTAGTCCAGTTTCTTTCATTGCCTGGAGGGACTGTAGCAGGCTCCAGACAATGACATCTAGAGACAAAAAGAGACTGTACTTTTCTTGTGCCCCCTTTAAAGAGGGAGCAAAATTCTCCATCAACTCTCTGGCAGGCTTCCCCCATATCTCATTGGTCAGAACCTCACCTGATGCTCATCCCTAAATCAACTGCAGAGGGAAATGCAGCCTCCTCCAAAGCAGACACTGGCTCTACACTTCAACCCCATCAGTGTCAGCTTTGTTAGTGGGGAGAAGGAAACTGGCTGCCTCTGTTTTTTGTTTTTTGTGTTTTTTTATTCCAAGGCTCAACTAGAATCCAGACCACCCTTAGCAAGTTGAGGCACTGTCCTCAGCAGGTACCCTTAGGGAGGATTTGAGAGTTGTGTGGTATGTAAATGCAGTATTATATGGGATCCTAAAACTCTCTGTTATGTGTCCCAAAGGTTCACACACACTAACACATGTGTATACATACATGCAGAGTTAACAGAAACTCTGAGGAATGGACCTATCACACTGCAAGCTACCACTGGACTGCCCAGCTCATGTCTCACCTTCATGAGCCTCCTAAGCAGTGTGGCAGTCAGCCTCCTGGATGCAGGGCCTGCCTCTGTTCTGTGGAGAGGCTTTTGAGACAGCCGTTCTCAAAACTTCAGTGTGTATTAACGGAATCTGTTGGAGGGCTCCTTAAAACGAACACTGCTGGGCTCCACCTTCAGTGTCTAATTCAGTAGGTTGGCGGTGGAGCAGATCATTGCATTTCTACCAAATTCCCAATTGACGTTCCTGTTGCTAGTTTGGGGACAAAACTTTGAGAACCACTGTTCTATGTAAGCCATGTGATCTTTCTTCCAACTGAAAGGAAGCATCTCCAGAGGCCACTCATATCATTTCTCCTGAAATGAGGAGAACTTGGTTTCTTGTGACTTGCTATCACCACTGCTCCTGGTAGCAGTGACTGGATGGCCTGATTCGCAGAGAAACAGAGGCTGCTCCTCTACAGGAATTTTGGAGGATGGAAACTTGGCCTCCTGCCATAGGCAGAAAGGAGGCGGGCCTTAACCTTTGGTTGGAAGAGCCTAGGTAGGCAAATGAACACAGAAATGCAGGCCCTTCCCACCTGTGATTTCCACCTGTAAAATGAATGGGTGCCAGCCCTGCCTACTTCATAGGGTTGTAAGGATAAAGAGGAGAGATGCGGCCGGAAGTGCCCAGTCACATGCAGCGCTTTGTATAATTTAGTCTTAATCACAACAAGGAGAGTAAGCCAGGGCAGTGTAAAGGCCCCTTTGCAGCTTCAGCACAGGTGAGCTTCTCCCTCACTGCGCTCCCTGCACCCCCAGAGCTCCCCGCTCCTCCCCGCACAGGTTTTCCTGTGCTTGTCATCCTCCCAAGGCGGTGCCCACTCGCATTTCTTTCGTAAAGAATATGCCTGCATTTGCTTGAATTCCACCATCTACTCAGGCCACACCCAGGGCTGTGGAACCCCGAGGTGATGAGTGGAAGGAGGAAGCCTTTGTTTCCGCTGCCCAGAGGCGTGGCGTGGCGGTGGCGGGGCCCAGAGGGCGCGAGCTTTCGCCGGGGACAGAGGCCGCGGCGCAGACCCCCTGGCCAAGTCCCCGAGGCCGGCCCGCTCGCCTGCCCTTCGGCGTGTCCTCGCGGAGCCCTGGGGGCCGCGCCGGCCCGTCCAAACGTCACTCAGCACCGCGCGTCAGCCTTGGCTGCAGCCGCTGGCGCGGCCCCCAGAGCTGGGGCTGCCTTGGCCCCGTCTGAACCCTGCGGGCCGCGGGCCAGGGCCGGCCGAGCGCCGCCGCTCCGGGCCCCTAGCCCGAAGCCTCCCGGACTCCCCGGGTGTCTTCGCGGGGCCTTCCGGGCCCGCAACAGGCCCTCCCGCCCGCTGCTCGCGCCGACGGGGCGCTTGCAGAGCGAAGGCGTGTTCGGGGTTCGCGGACTGCGTGCGCCCTGGGCCCCCAGCGCTCCCGCCCCTTCCCGCCGCCCGGGCCGCCGGGGCTGGGAGCGCGCGCACCCGCCGGGGAGGCGCGCGGGGCTGCCCCGGCGGGACTGTGCCTGGCGCCGCCCGGGGGTCCGCCCTGACCGCGGACTCGGTGCCTCTCTGCGCCGGGGCGGGAGTCGGGGGCAGCGGCGGGAGGGAGGGGAGCCAGCGGCCGCCCTGGCGTCTCCTGGCGCGGAGGGTTCGGGTCGCGGCGCGCCCTCCGGCGCCCCAGCCGGGCGGGGTTCCAGGTGGGTGCAGCTGTGCGGCGCGCCGCTTCCAGCGGGATCCGGGCGGGGGCCGCGCAGGCAAGCAGCCCCTTCTGCCCTTTCTCTGTGTGGGCCGGGCGGGGAAGCTTTGCCCTGGAGGGCCCGCGCCTGGCCGCAGATGGTTCTGGGGGATAAAGGGCCTTTGGATGGGAACCTGAAGACTTGGGTTGAGGACAGGGTCTTGGTTCCACCATTTCCCAGCTGTCCGACCTTGAGGAATCCTCCTCTCCGGTTTCTGGACTAGGAATGATATAGCTGTCATTTGAGTGCTTCCATATATTATTTTTCTTCTTCCCGATGATTTGCAGGGTAGGTGTTACACTCCGCAGATGAAGTGGGATCCAGGCAAAGTTACCTGCTGGGTCCCACACACAGGTCTGGTATGGGAGACCTGTGGCTGAAACTGTCCCGAACCCAGAGACTGTACTGCCTCTGTGAGGATGCCGATGCATTACAAATAATTTTTTACATGAAAAACGGTGATGGATACCATTCTCTTCTGACCTGTCGTCAGGCCTGGTCCTCAAGTCCAGCCCAGAAGCGTGGCCATTCCTCCTTCCTACCTCCATAGGAAAACTTCCTTAGGACAAGGCTCAGTCTGGGGACCCCGACAGTCAGCCTGGCCTACTTCCCTCACTGGGAACCAGAGGGTGACCTTCCTTCCTCCCAACCTCATAACTCAAGTGTCCTTGGGAAGCACCGTGTGGCATTTTCTCTCTACCGCCACTTGGGCAAAAGGATTTTCTCTTCTGTTCAGAGGCAAGAAGAAACCACAGGAGGTCCACACAGTAACCCTGGACCTCCAGGAGCCCAGTCTGGGACCCCCTGGGAGGCTGGCAGCACCTCAACCTTCTCATCCATGGTCTAGAATTTACTTTGCAGATAAAATGGGTGGGATACTGGGTAGAGAGGTGCCTGAGTGCCAGAGAAATTTGGGTGCTAGTCTTTTAGAACATGAAATACATGAATAATGATACTCCTGGTCTTGCCTGACCCCACAGGAGTTGGGGTAAAGCCCAGTCTGCATGGAAAGCGGCTGCACAAGGGCTTGAGGAAGTGTGAGAAGCCTCACAAATGCAAGGTGCTATCATTCATACAAGGTGCTGGAAAAGACAGGAATATAAAGAGGAACATTATAGCGGATTCCTTCTGGCTAGCAGGAGAAATAAAAATGGCTGTACGGATAAAATATAAGAGTGCCTGCAGCACTACATAGATCTGTATCCATGGTGCCGACTTACCCCCTTTTGGGGTAACAAGTATATCTGGGTTGACTCTAAAATTCTTGCTTCTACTGCAGGAACCCCTCTTCATAAGAACTCCAGCCCGATTCCCTACCCTCTACATCGGTCCCCTTCTTTCCACTGATGTGGGTCTACAGAGGAATTTTTTTCTTGGGAGGGGTGGTTTAATAGTTTCCCATTCCTGCTGTAACAAATTACTACAAACCTAGTGGCTTAACACAAAATTATTATCATCTTTTAGTTCTTCAGGTCAGAAGTCCAAAATGTGCGTCCCGGGGCTAAACATCAGGGAATCAGCGGGATTGCGTTCCTTCTGTAGGCTCCAGGGGAGAATGTTTCCTGGCCTTTTTGTACCTTTTAGAGGACGCCTGTATTCCTTGCCTTATGGCTACTTCCTCCATCTTCAAAGCCACCAGTATCCAGCTGAATCTCTTTCACATCGCATCGCTCCAACCTCTGCTTCCATTGACACACCTCCTCTGATTCCGACCCTCTTACCTCCCACTTACAAAGACCCTTCTGAAAGCATGGGGTCCGCATGGATAACCCAGGATAATCTCCTTAGTTTAAAGAGACCAAACATGATCACATCTGTAAAGTTCCGCTTGCCACCCAAGGTAACATTCACAGGTCCCAGGGATTAAGACATGGATATCTTTTTTTTTGGGGACGGGGGGGGAGTCACTTAAAAAATATTTAGAGCCTCAATTTAAAAAAAATTGAAGATATATATAAAATGTTCAACTCTCCCCTCTTCTTCAATTAAGAAGTAACATGGCAACTTTTTCTATAAATGAAACAAATTCTGAAAAAAATACCTCTCAGTTCCTTACTAGAGTCACTAGGCATCAGATTCCCTGCTATCAGGGAAAACAAACAATGGGTAACAGAAAACCAGACTCCACATGAAAGGAAGGGAGAGAGGCTCAGCAGGCTGGCAAGTTGCACTATGTGCACGCTTCACTGGGAATGTAGACTACAGCTCTTTGAGATGATTAGCTGTTAACAATTGGTCACAGCTCTTCAGCGACTCTGCTCTGCTCTGGTGCTGTCGACTTCAAAACATTCTTAGAGCGTTAGAGAAACGTTGAGTCCTCTCTTTTTTCCACAAGAAATCCCTAAATAAGAAGTAAAATGGGGCTGCTCTGATTGAAAGGAGGGCATGGAGCTACTCAAGCATTTCTGTCAAAACTCTAGGAACATGGTTTGAAATGTCTGTTTTGTGAGGTTATTTCCCTGAGTAAAATAACAGGAACGACTTGTTAGAAACTACCATTCGGAATACAGAAGACAGGGACATGGTGTTCCAGCAGCATGGTGGAAGTAAGTCTGCTGCAGAAACCAGGAACACAGTATTTTTCCAAGAACTCGTTTTCATTCCGAGACTTGGTTTTCCCACCAGTGCCATATAGCACAAGCTCTTCTATGCCATAAATCTGCATACTTTGGTTACAAGAATAGAAGGACTAGTGGGCAATATGGTGCAAAGTACACGGGCCCTGAAATTGGGGCCTTGATGGTCTAGCTCTAACCCATTCATTCATCCATCCTGGAATTGGTTTAGATGTTTGGATATAATACATAATACTAACGAGGACCTCACGTGGGCTTTCATACTCTGGGGGGAGAAGGGTGGACAAGCATGTAGGTCCCGCGTGGGCTATCTGGCAACACGGTGTTGGACAGGGCTCCAAGTGATGGGCACAGGGAAGGCCTGGAAAGAGTAGAGCTGGGGTGGTGGTGGTGTATCTTGGAGAGTAAGCTGGGCAGATGATGCTGGAGGGCCCTCGGGCCGTTTTAAGGAGCTCTGACTTCCTCCCAAGACCTAGCGTAGCCTTCACATGGTCCTAGTAAGGGGCTACCACGGCTTGATTTGCTCCTCACTGGCAAACCCCGTGACCCTGGGCAATGTACTTCCCGTTTCTCCTGGGTGCCTGACTGATCTCTGACGTTGTTTCTTGCTCTGACCTTGAAACTCTAGGCAGAGCAAGGCCATGTGGCCGCAGCCTCTTCACTGCAGAGCTCTGTACACTGGATGATCTCAGCGGCCTGCCCCCGCTCCCTGGGCCTCCAGGTCGGGGTGATGAGAGATGGAGGTGACCTTGCCCAAAGCAGGGCCCATGCACGAAGGGTGGGCCGTAGAAGGGGCCTTGGGGGCGGTCGGAAAGCGGGAAGCCTACCGGTGGGCGCAGGATCTGCTCCGGGCCCAAGTGCTGGGCTGCCTCCTGCCACCCCAGGAGTTTTTCCTAAGCCCGGCCGCTGTCGCAGCTCGCTGCCTCTTATCTTGTTTCTTAGGCCGCAGAGGCTGTCCGGCCCGGACGGCAGAAATCCGCCTATTGTTCCCTCCCGGGACCGCAGAACCACCGTTCGGGGATGTTGACCCACAGCAGACCCTGCCACCCCCGCTACCGGAAGCGCGGGCCAGGCACCGGGCCAGGGCGGCCTCAGGACTGCGCAGGCGCAGGCCGAGCGGCCGCTGGGAAGACGGGCGCAGTCCCCGGCTCTGCGGCCCGCTGCTGCCCTCTGGTGGAAGTTGGGTGTCATGGCAGGCCACTTTCACTCTACCGCGGCCGGCGCTGGCCGGAGGGAACTGGCAAAACCCAGCCCTGGGAACCCAGCCAGGCGCTGTGTTTTTCCAGGTCCGCGCAGGGCCAGGGGAACCGTCCGTGTTTGTTTCGTAGGAATGGATTACTGGAAAACTAGACGGAAGGTACCCTGCAAATAGGCCTGTTGTATTGTTTGGGAGTCAACAGCCTAGAAAGTAAATGTCAGGTGACAGCCGTGCTGGGAACCACCTCCCGCGCCTCCTGGCCTTGGCTGCTGCCTGACCTTGAGCAAGGCCCTGCGGGCAAAACAGCCCTGCTGCTCGGGGGAGGGGCCAGGGACAGCCGGGGAGTCAAGACTTAGAAGTAAGAACTAGCCTGGCCCAGCCTACAAATTCCACTCCGCGGTCTGTAAACAGGGGAACACAGCCCACCTCTTTGCCCACCCCACAGAGACATCATATCTGTGGACTGTAACACTGCCAGGGAGGCAAACTTTCTGCCAGGTGGGGGTGAGGGTGGAGGGGTCGCTGGGGACCCACTCAGTCATAACAGTGTCTGAAGGGCATTCCAACAACGGAAGGGTTAGCTGAGAAGAGCGAAGCCCCGCCGGGGAATGAGAATTCCTGGCTCTAGTGCCCTTAGGAGACCGCACTGCAAACAGGTCTCTTTAAATGCACCCTCACTAGCTGGGTGTGCCGAGTCCTCCCCTAATTCCTGATTCTGAGTTGTCCTTGATCTTCACGGGTCCCACCCTGTTCTTGTCTCAAGTAGTCATTTTGGAATGTGTTTTCCTCTCCTCTGAGATCTAGAGATTAGTCATGAAAATAGTCACTGGCCTGGGCCTCTGCTCAGTTCCACCTGTATCTCTAGGGTTTCTTTAGGGCTGCCTATCTTTTCCATGCTCTTCCAGCTCGGGACTCCATCCCACTGGTCCCACTGATGGGAGCTTTTAGTGCCTGGAGTTTTAGTGGGAGGAGAACAACATCGGGAAGGAAGACAGGAGCTGACATAAGTCTCACCACTTTTGCAGAAGTCATGCATTCCATTTGAGGAGTATTTCCTTTCTCTGGCCTCTGAATGTTTGCACTGGCTGCTGATACTGGAGATTACTGTAAAACCCCACCATACCCCTTCTGCACAGCTTATCAGAGCACTTTGTGATGGAGGTTACCATAAAGATGTCCTGTGGAGGAAGATACCAGGGATAGAACATGGGTCTGCAGGGCTCACGGCATGGATTCCGTATAGTGACTCTGATGTTCCACCTTCTTCAGGAAATGTCTCAACTGGGTGACCTCATTGGATACCTTCTGGCACAAAGTCCTCATCACTCAAGGGGCCAAATGAGATCAAGGGAGGGGAAGTGACTACCCCGGTCACCCAGTATATGCTGGTGGCTGACCTGGAAATAGATCCCAGGTCTCCTGATACCCAGCTTATTCACTGATTTATTGAACACATTTGTTGAGGACCTACTGTGTGCCAGGCAGCATGCTAGGTCTGGGGATACAGTCGTGAACTGAACTATGTGCTGGCATAGAGTTTATATCCTCTGGTGTGTATGGGGGAAGACTGTGAGTAGCAGATAAACAAACTTTCCCCATAATGATATGTCTTTGAAGTGCCACGAAGCTCTGTGCTCTGCTCTACCTTTGGAGGGCATGGGGTTGAGGCTTGGAAGATGCTCACATATGTGTTCCCTCATTAAATAAGTATTAGCGGTTGCCTCACTGTGTGTTGGGTGCTATGGGGAACACACACATATAAGAGCAGGACCTGCCTTCAAAAGCTTGCCACTCAGCTGGGCAGACAACACATGCCTCTTAGCATTTTTACCTGTGAGTCTATAGTTTTTATGCTCATTGTTTTCCTCTTCCAATCTCTTCCAAGAAGGAGGCTCTTAGAAAACTCTCTTTCTGAGATGGGGCAAATCCCTTCCCCAAAGGCACCTCTGATCTAGGGGTTGCTGCTGACTTACTGATGGACATCATCCAGTGGCCTTGGGGAGGTGGGAGGCCATCCCACCACAGCCTGGAATAAGGGGAGACAACCCAGCACTCGCCTTGCAGTGAATAATAGAACAAAAAGCTGCCAGCGCCTGCAGGATCCAAGCACAGGAGCAGTAGTATCTCTGGGTTAAATAGATCAGCAGAGGGAGCCACAGGAGGGGTGGACAGCACAGGCTTTCTGGGAGGGAAGTGTGCGCTGTGCAGGAAACTTTAGCTGAAGAGAGGATTCCTGTGCCTTACAAGACGCTGCCCTATGGCTCCCTCTGTGCCTTCCCTGGGTCGGCTCCCTGTCCACCACCTTCACCCCAGAACCTAAAGAGATGGAGCAGGGGAGGCAGGAAGTGGGAGAAAGGATCGCGCGCTGGGGGAAGGAGGTGCTGCATCCCTGCGTAACTCAGGCAATGCTGAATTACTTCCTAGGGCTCAGTCTTCCCTTCCATAAAACGAGGAGGTTGAAATATGGTTTGAACATTCTTCCTGTGTTCTTAAACTGTATTTCCCTGAAAACAGGTAGATTTGAATTTGTTGCTTAGGCTGCATGTCCAGTTACCTCTAGGTTAGGCAGAATGATGGCTATAGCTGTCCTGGGCCCATCTTCAGACTCCGTCTGTGAACCTTCCCCTCTTGGTGGGGAGCAGAAGGAAGATAGACAGGAGAAACTGTATTATTTATTCCCTCACCCCAACCCCTGTCCCCACTTGCCAGTGGAGAAAGCATCAGCCCTAGTTTTTTCGGGATGAATTACAATTGAGATTTTTACCTTAAAAAAGTATTTTGAGATGCCTTTGTTTATGTTTGCACCTTTAAATATATGTAAAATTCTCTAGGAGAAGACCCTGGTGGTATGAGGTCCTCTGAGGAGCTTTGCAGATGTTTTGTCTCCATCAAGAAGACCCCCAGGATCCTTAACACGCTCTGAGATTCACACCCTGACTGCTTCTTATGAAAGTGTATGTGTGTGTGTGTGTGTGAGTCAGGGGGACACACATACTCACTGAGTCATCCTGAGTCCTGGGCCTTTGTCTTTCCTACTGAATAAGCCAATTGGAGGAGGTAAGTGTCTAATTTGAGGAAGAAAATTGCCAGTCAGGCAATTACTCATTTACTAGTGGAAAGTCATTGAAAATCTGTCCTTTTGTGTATGAGCACAGGGGCCTGTAGGCAGGTGAGGAATCTCAGAACAGGGGGAGGAGAAAACCAGACCGCTACTGAACACAGAAACTCCCATGTTTGCTATAAACCCGATCACACACACGAAGCCAATGCATGATCCACCCAGACAGAGCACATAGGAATGGATGGACACACATGTACAGATCCGCGTGGGCCGTGCACAGACCTGCATCTGTGTGTGCACTGAACTTCCTCATAGACACAGTCAGTGCAGGGTCAGACCGAGAGTTATGGGTTGCTCTGTGTCCCCCAAAATATGTGCTCGACTCCTGACTCTAGGCCCTCAAGAATGTGACCTTATTTGGAAATAGGGTCTCTGCAGTGGAAACAGGCTTAGACGGTGCCATGCTGGAGTAGGGTGGGCCACTCCAATGAGATTAGCTGTCGTTATATGAAGAGGAGAATTTGGACGCAGACAGAGGCACGGAGGGAAGACGGCTGAGTGAAGGATGAACTACTAGAATCAGGCTGCCACAAGCCAAGGAAGGCGCGGGGCTCCCACAAGCTGGAAGAGACGAGGAAGGAGCCTTCCTTGGAGACAGCAGAGGGAGCAGGACCCTCTAACACCTTGATTTTGGGCTTCCCGCTCC
This sequence comes from Manis javanica, assembly GCF_040802235.1. Taxonomy (NCBI): domain Eukaryota; kingdom Metazoa; phylum Chordata; class Mammalia; order Pholidota; family Manidae; genus Manis; species Manis javanica. The sequence continues at coordinate 100,443,094 of NC_133166.1, read as the reverse complement.
AGAACTCTAAGAGAATAAACTTTTGTTGTTTTAAGCCACCGTCTGTGGTGCTTTGTTACATATGACAGCCTAGGAAGTGAAGACATTCCGATGCACACGACCTTTGGCAGAGGCAGCAGGAGATACTCAGGCCAGACGGAGGTCGCTTGCCCCTCTGCGCCTCCTGGCAGCCTCAGCCTTCTTCCCTCTTGAGCTCATCCCCCAGGGGCCTTAGACCACCCTGACCCATCGCCAGCACTAACTACACTTTGCTCTCCACTGAACTCCATTCTAATGCTGAAGGTGAACTAATCACATCTTCACAACAATCTAGGAGCTGTTCCCAGTCACAGGTGAGGAAACAGAGGCACAGAGAAGTTGAATGACTTGCCCAGGTACTTGGGGGCGGAGAGCCTGGAGTTTGGTGCAGATTCTGCTCATGTCTACTGCCTCCGGGAAACAGCTGTGACCCAAGTAATGCCTGGCCTGTCTGTCGCCTGCTCTGTGGGTCCTGGGCTGGGCTGTCCAAAGCCAGACCTTGGACCGAAAGGCCCCCTCTCCACCTCGGTCTGTAAGACCTGAGTGTGCTGTTTGAAGAGGTAAGAGCAGGGCAGGGGCAGCACAGGCTCAGAGATTTTTGTCACCTTCTTCCTCGTACTTGTTTTGATTGATGAGTATTTTATTCATTGAGGAGTATTTTATATGCTGTAATATTCACACATTTGAACCACACAGTCTGATGAGACTTGGCAAGTATACCTGGTCACATAACCGCTACTCCAATTAAGAAATGACCATTTCCATCCCCATAGAAAGTTCCCTTGGGTCCCTTCCTACTCCTTCTCCCATCTCCACCCAGAAAGCCCTTGATCCTATTTCTCGCATCATTGACCTGGAGGGTCCCATGCTAAGTGAGATAAGTCAGACAGGTATGATACTAAGTGAAATACCATGCAATTTCACTTATCTGTGGTATCTGAAAAAAGCAAATGAACAAACAGAACAAAATAGACCCATAGACACAGAGAAGAGACTGGTGATTATCCTAGGAGAGGTGGATGGAGGGATGGGAAATAGGTGAAGGGGAAAATAATTAGGGAGAATGTTTGATATTTTGATCTGGGTGATGGTTACATGAGTATATACACATGTCAAAATTCATCAAGCTGAATGTGAGGATTTATGCATTTTATTGTATGTATCTTAATAAAAAATAATAAGTAAAATTTGGGTTGTTTGTTTTCTCATTATTGAGTTGTAAGAGTTCTTTATATATTCTGGGTATGAGTCTTGTGTGAATATTTGTTGTATAAGTATTTCTCCCAGTCTGTGGCTTGCTCTTTCATTTTTTAAGATAATTATTTTGGAGTCTTTGCCAGGCAGTTTGCAGATGTCCATTTCTTTATGTCTGGTTATTGCAACTATATTTTGTCCCTTCAGTGGCATCATGTTCCCCTTATTCTTCATGATCCGTGTAGCCTTGTGCTGGCATCTGTGCATTTGAAAAGCCGTCACCTCTTCCAGGCTTTACAGATAGGCTTCGGCAGGGAACGCTTTTCATTAGGCAGTTCAGCCAGAGAGTCTGGAAAGGCCACTTGGCAAGGACTACAGTTGATGACAGGGGCCTGCTCTTGGGATCCCTGAGTGGACCTGGTGCCAGGGCCAGGCACACAATTAAGGAACTAAGCTCTACATTTACGTCATCCTCATCTGTATGTTAACAACCATAGTTGTAAGTTCCCTTGATCCTCTTTTGATAGAAGATGGGGACTGAATAAATGGTAACACAGAGCCGCTGAAAAGAACCTCTCAGACTACACACTCAAGGAGTTTGTGCTCAGATCTTTATTCTTTCTCTAATCTGTGGCACATATGTTTTCTTGCAACTCCTCCGCACCTCATTCTCAGATATCTCCAAGAACACAGTCGTACACACAAACACACAGACCCCTCAAACCAGCAGACTCCATAGCAGACACTTGAGAACCTTGGACCAGAAACTGATGGGGACAGAGAAGACCCTATTCCCGGGGAGGTTGTGGTTGTTGATGGAGACAAAGGTCATTAGGAAGAGGGTAGGAGAAGCTTCACCAGTGAGGAGAAAATGGGTCAGCACGCACAGGAATAATACCAGGGAAGTGGAGCTTTGCCACAAAAGGAGCATCTGGAAACTGGAGAGGTCCCACACACTTGGACAGCCCAACACCTGGAGCAGTGCAGGAGACGGCCCGGCTCCCAATCCCTCCTTGACAAACACCTTCAATTGAAGATGGGGAGGAAGTATCTATATTAATAAGGCCTTTATAATTGTAAGATAACACATTCTATCAAGCAAAAAGGAAATATTTTGGCACATAGACATGAAAAGTCCAGAGAGTATGGCTTCAGATGTGTCTGGGCTCAGGGCTTCTGCAGTGTTGTCAGGACTTTGTCTCTCCATGTCATGGGCAGGTGCTCTCCTTGTGGTGAGCCTGGTGGCCACCAGCAACCTAAAGCTGCCCTCCTACCACTAAGCAGCAACTTGAGGAAGAGCTTGGACACTTTGGCAGCAAAGTCCTATGCAAGGATCTGATTGGCTGGGTTTGGGTCACATGGCCACCCCAAATGCATTCTTGTGGCTGAGGGCATGATGCATTCTGATTGGCAAGGCTGGGGTCTTGTGCACATCCATGATGGGTGAGAATCTACTCCAAACCCTCTGGAGTGGATTCCCCACAGAGTAGAGGGGTCTTTGCCCTGAAAAAGTGGGGAGATCCGTTCTGGAGACAGGCAACAGAGTAGCAGCCCACAACATAGTCCAAACTCTAGCTCTATGTATAACCATAGGAGGAAAATTAATTATGCATCGGTTTCTGAGAGAATAGTGTTCTTGGTGTATGTAGTGTTTACACACGGATAACATAGGGGCTGATGGTCAAGCGTGCCCTCTGAGATATAAGGGGCTGTATGTTCTACTCCCCTGTGGCCACGGCAAGGCCATTTTCTTTGTGGGAAGCCCTCAAGAGATGACTTCCTTCCCTGAACCTCTTTATCTTGGTGACCAACTGAAGTAACAAAGAACTGTCCTCAGGAGGCACAGAGATCTCCAGCAGGAGCAGGCAACAAGGATCTAAGTGGGGCTCTCCTGCCTCCCTGCATGGGGCCCCAGCCCCGCACACCTGTGCCCCAGGACCCAAGGACGGGCACGCTCTGTGTGGCCTTCTTTCTCCTACCCACTCCCAGCCCAGCACAAGCATCCAGTAAGACTACAGAAGCCACGTTTGGCAGCATTTGGAAATTTAAAAGATAAACGTGCACAGGGTAATTGAATAGCATCCTGCTGAAAAACGAGCTCTCAGAGCTCATAATCAAGACTATGCTTTACCAGAGGGGCTCCCCTTGCCCGCCTTTGCAAACTCAGCTGCCTTAACCCTTTGGGAAGGTTCTGCTAGGGAAAGGCAGGCTCTGTCTTTATCAGAGGACTCGCTGCAACCGCCTGATGACGGTGTGAGCTGCTTGAGCCGTGGGTAAGGAGCTCCCGTCCCAGGCAGAGTCCGAACGGGATTTCTCAGGGGCCCACCAGCTGATAAGCCCTCACTGTCAACACCTGCCTCCCCCAAGGCCTAGTCTTTCTCCAGAGGCTCTGGTTGGGGGTTGAGGATGGATGCTGTACCCTGGGACCATTACTCACAGCTGTGCTGGCAGCCCCCTTCCCTCCAAACCCACCTTCCTCTCCGTTTTTCCCCCTTTCTCGGGTTATTGTAATTATTTGGGAATTTACAGAATAATCTGTCACCAAGTCCTCTAGAACAAATTGAATGTCAAGTTTATAAAACAACCTAATAAAGCAGATGGCATTACCTACTGGTAAACCTCTTCCCCATTTCCTGCCCCACCCCCTACCCACTTCATCGTCTCAGAAAGCTGACAGATTATCCATTTACAGGGAGATTAATCCTGAACAGTATAAACACAGGGAGAAAATTACACTTTCTTGTCTCCATAATTGATAAGAAGGATGCATTAATCTGTAAAGCCCAGAGGGAAGGCCCATCTGTCTGCCCAGGCAGATGTGGGGCTGTTTGGGAAGGAAAGGGTCCAGTCCATCTCTCTGTCTGCCTGCCTTTTGATCAGGAACCACATTCCCAGGAGCTGCCTTTTCTCCACTGGCTCGGGCAGCTGGGCACCTGAAGCCCTCTAAGGTCCCCATCCTGTCCCTGGGGCAGGCAGTGTTCCAGATGCAACATTCCAGCATCGCAGGCCAGGGGTGGAGGCTCCACTATCAGCTTCCTTCTTTCCAGAAGCTCTGATAACTGAGGAGAAATCTACATCTTTGCTCATTCTGTGTGCATTCCATGAGTTTGCCTTAAGTGTCCACTGTTTGGATCTTGAGGGGATTCCAAGAGGAATTTGTTCTATGAGATTTTTGACTCAGTTCCCTCTCTGCTCTTTACTATTGCCTTAAAACTTTGGCAAATGTGCACACTTCTCTCCCTGCCTCTTCCTCCTCTCCCAGCACCTTCCCTGGTTGAGGCAGCTGCGAGGCATTCATTGTCTCTTTGAGACCTGTCGTCAGAGCTGTCAGGAAATGTCACAGCAGCCAGATCTTCTCTCTGCAGAGTGATGGGGGTGGAGAGAGGCTTCTGAGGAGACTCTGCTCCAGAAACAGCTATTCTCCCCCCAACTCAGAGACGGACAGCCACATGGACAACAGACACTCCCGCCCTCCACCCTGCTTGAAGAATTTAGGGCAGGCTGCTTCTGTTACTGTGCCTGGGATGGGTTGGGGTGGGGATGGTGGGAGTGTGGCAGGCGGGCAGATTTATCTGGAGAAGGAGAGATGGTCCAGGGAAGTCCTGGCAGATCTCCATTTGACCAGAATGACCCTGTTAACCAGTAGGACCTCGAATGAGAGGGAGGAGATAAAAATGAGGATGGAGAGGTAAATAGGCAGAGAAGACAGCCAGGAAACAGGAGTCTAGAGGAAGGGAACATAAGAGGTGGAATAAAGAAGGAATAGTAAAGTCTCCTGCAAGAGCTTGGAATTTCTGCTTTGGGGATTGGTGAGCATGTCTTGTGATCTGGGAATCTCCCTTAGATTCTACTGCGCTGTTTCCGCCAGAGCACATGGAGGGTGCTGGCCTTCCGACAAGCAGGCACACTCGCAGTGTATTCTCCCAACTTTGTGTGGAGGTGCATGGGTGCTCAGAATCTGGATAAACAGCAGAAACCTCTCACGAGTGCATATTGTATTTCATAAAACACTTCACACCTACCCGGTAGACTGCAGACCAGCTTCAGCTGTTTGGCTCGACTCCTCCACAGAGGCACACTGTGGGACGCAGTGCCGTGGCTGAGTTGCGGTCACCCAGGGCCACTTCCTGATGCCAGGAATTGGTGGGTACTGAAGTGTGCTCTCAACAGGTGTTCCAATGAAGAGCTGCCTTTGGACTCCAAGTTCTTTGCACAGATGACACATGTGTGCTACTCCTGGTTGGAATTTGAAGATGGCTATAACCAGGGTTTCCTGGACTGTGTCCCTGGGAGCATTAATGGTGCTTGGGCCATTTTTTTTGGGCTCCACGGTTAAATAAAATTGGAAGATGGTGGACCAACAAAATTAAACAATATCATTTTCTCTGTTTTACTTTTGATATTTTTTGCTTTCCTTCTTTTCTCTGTTCTGTCTGATTTTTCTCTTCTTTTCCTTTTTTTATCCCTGAATATTATAAAGCATCCATTGTGGGTTTGATACAACCCCATGAAATTGTAAATACTAACTCATTTTAGTTTCATGCTTTCCTTGTTAAAATAAATGATTAAGTTCTACATACATATTTTTTTAAATTGACAATTATAATTTTAAAGGAGAAAAAAATTAGTGACTCTGACCCTAGGCTCTTGAAAGCTTGGAGGCAATATCATTTCATTTTCATTTACTAATGTTAATAGAAATTATTGCAACATGAATTTTAAAGTAATGATATGTAAATTATCTAGAGAAACCAACAAAGTACTTAATTTTAGCCCCTTAAATGTAGTAATTTATTCTGGATGAACATCTAAGGTTTGGAGTGTTAGTTTTAATAGGTATAAGTTTGGGTGATGAAATGAAATTTTTTTTACTTATTCTGCTTCTAAGAGTCTCAAACTGCTTCAACCAATTAACTTGTTACTGTCTAAAGAGGCAGATTTGTGCTTTTGTGATAGTGAAAACTGAGTTTCTTTGTTCTGCCCCTATTTCTTTATAAAGCGATGAACTAGAATCAGCCCTTTACATGCTGCCTAGAGAGCAGTTTTATTTTTTAATTTGTAAAGCTCTGTCTTAGACATTTTCAGAGATACAGGGGAAGGAAGAAATGCTGTTCTTGCCTTTAAAAAGACAAGTGCAAGTGAGAAAATATGTCCCTTCTGAAGATGTCATTAAGAACTTCACAAAACAAAACGAACTGGTTTAAAAAAAAGGTGACGTGGAGTGAAAGAGAATTGGAGAATGAAGAACTGGGTTCTGCATGTGTCACATCTCACGAGTTTGCTCAAACTGTCTGCTGTACCTAGACCGCCTCTCTCACACTTTGTACACCTAGTCAAGTCCATTCCTGACATCTTCCCTTCACCAACTTGGTAGGATTGACTACTCCCCTTCTGGAAACTCGTTGTATCTGCTCCATACTTCTGGTAACACCTTAATGAATTTCTGTTTTATTCCATGTTGGCAGATTCAAGACTCAAGAAGCGGAATGAATCCCAAACAGGCTAAATGCAATGAAAACCACACCTAGACTCAGCATAATCAAAATGCTCAAAATTAAAACAAAGAAAATCCTTTGATAGGAGCTAGATGAAAAAAGCTACACTTTCAGGAAAGGAGAACAAAAATTCTAATGATGGGAGATTTCTCATTAAAAACACTGAAGGTCAGAAGCCAGTGGAACATCAGCTTTAAAGTGCTAAAAGAATATAACTGTCAACCCAGAATTCTATATCCAGCAAAATATGTCTTTCAGGTATGAAGTGAAAATTAAGCTATTTTGACAAGGGAAAACTAAGAGAATTTGTCACTAGAATACCTGTTCTGTAAGAATTGTTAAAGGAAGTTCATTGGGCTGAAGGAAAATGGTAAGATAGGAAAACTGAATTTTGAGGAATGAAGGAAGAGAAACTGAAATAGCAAATACCTAGGCAAATATAAGAGACCTTTGTTTTTCCCTTTTATGTTCTTTTAAACACACATGACTACTGAAAGTAAAGATAAAATTGTTTTGTGGAATATTCAGTGTAATACAAATGACTGTTAATGTAAAGGTCAGTTGAGGTGAATAGGAAAACTTATATGATTGCAAAGCTTCTACATTTTACTTGAACATGAAAATATGAAAGTATATATATTGTTATCTCTAGAGAAAACATTACAAAATAATACAGAGATTAAGCCAAAATGCCAATAACAAATTAAAATCGAATAATAAAAATTATTTAAATAATCTCAAAGAAGGCTGGAAAAGTGAGATAATAATACAGAAATTGAGGGCAAAGTAGAAAACAAATAGTACAATGGTAGAACTAAATCCAGCAATATCAATAATTACATTTAATGCTCATAGTCTAAGCCCATCAATTAAAAGGCAGTGATTGGCAAAGTGGGCAAAAATAATCCCTACTAGATGCTGCCTTTTTTTTTGTATTTGAAGTGACATACTTTAAATACAAAGACACAGATAGGGGGGGGCGGAGCCAGGATGGCGGCGTGAGTAGAGCAGTGGAAATCTCCTCCCAAAAACACATAGAGCTATGAAAATATAACAAAGAAAAATCTTCCTAAAATAGAGACCACAGGACACAGGACAACATCCAGACCACATCCACACCTGCAAGGAACCAGCGCCTTGCGAAGGGGGTAAGATACAAGCCCCGGCCCGGCGGGACCCGAGCGCCCCTCCCCCCGACTCCCGGCGGGTGGAGAGAAACCGGAGCGGTTTTTTTTTTTTTTTTTTTTTTTGGCGAGCGCTTTTTGGAAGCCTTAGAGGGACGGGCCCCCATTGCTGGGGAGGCAGGGTGGCGGGACCGGTGAGCAGGTGCCTGGGAACGGCGCCGGAGGACAAAGAATATCCCGCGTTTCTCCCTGCGAGACCGGGGGGCGGGTGCCTGAGACCGGTGCCTGAGGACGGAGGAGGTCGCGCGTTTTTCCCCTTTTTTTTTTTTCTCTTTTTGGCGAGCGCTTTTTGGAAGCCTTGAAGGGACGGGGACCCCAGTGCTAGGGAGGCATGGTGGCGGGACTGGTGAGCGGGTGGCTGGGACCGGCGCCTGAGGACAAAGAATATCCCCCGTTTTTCCCTGCGGGACCGGTGGGCGGGTGCCTGAGACCGGCACTTGAGGACAGAGGAAATCGCGCGTTTTTCCCCCTTTTTTTTTTCTCTTTTCTGCGAGTGCTTTTTGGAAGCCTAAAAGGGACAGGGACCCCGGTGCTAGGGAGGCAGGGCGGCGGGACTGGTGAGCGGGTGCGTGGGACCAGTGCCTGAGGACAAAGAATATCGAGCGTTCCTTCCCTGCGGGACCGGTGGGTGGGTGCTTTTTGGAAGCCTTGAAAGGACAGGGACCCTGGTGCTAGGGAGACAGGGCAGCAGGACCAGTGAGCGGGTGCCTGGGACCGGCACCTGAGGACAAAAAAAAAAAAAAAAAAAATCGCTTGTTTTTTCCTTTTTTTTCCTTTTTTTTTCTCTTTCTTTCTGTTCCCTCTCTCATTGTTGCTGTTGTTGTTTTGGTTTGGAGAGTGCTTTTTGGAAATCTTAAAGGGGCAGGACAGGTCACTTAGACCAGAGGCAGGGAATCTGGGGATCTCTGGGCACTCTAACCCCCTGGGCAGCAGGGAGCACAGAGGCCCCTTACGGAGATAAATAGTCTCCTGGCTGCTCCCCCTCCAACGGGGCTCCACCATTTTGGAGGAACAGCCCCAGCCAGGCCAAGCCCACAGCAACAGCGGAGATAAACCCCAAAGCAACTGGGCAGGAAGCAGAAGCCCTGTCTGCGCACAGCTGCCCAGCACAAGCCACTAGAGGTCGCTATTCTCCCAGGAGAAGGCCACAAACCAACAAGAAGGGAAGCTCCTCCAGCGGTCACTTGTACCAGCTCTGCAAACTATCTCTATCACCATGAAAAGGCAAAACTACAGCCTGAGAAGGAGACAGACCTAACTAGTCCTCCTGAAAAAGAATTCAAAATAAAAATCATGAACATGCTGACAGAGATGCAGAAAAAAATGCAAGAGCAATGGGATGAGATGCAGAGAAAAATGCAAGAGCAGTGGGATGAAGTCCAGAAGGAGATCACAGATGTCAGGAAAGAGATCACAGAAGTGAAACAATCCCTGGAAGGATTTATAAGCAGAATGGATAAGATGCAAGAGGCCATTGAAGGAATAGAAGCCAGAGAACAGGAACGTATAGAAGCTGACATAGAGAGAGATAAAAGGATCTCCAGGAATGAAACAACACTAAGAGAAATATGTGACCAATACAAAAGGAAAAACATTCGTATTATAGGGATACCAGAAGAGGAAGAAAGAGGAAAAGGGATAGAAAGTGTCTTTGAAGAAATAATTGCTGAAAACTTCCCCAAACTGGGGGAGGAAATAATCGAACAGACCATGGAATTATACAGAACCCCCAACAGAAAGGATCCAAGGAGGACAACACCAAGACACATAATAATTAAAATGGCAAGGATCAAGGACAAGGAAAGAGTTTTAAAGGCAGCTAGAGAGAAAAAGGTCACCTATAAAGGAAAACCAATCAGGCTAACATCAGACTTCTCAACAGAAACCCTACAGGCCAGAAGAGAATGGCATGATATACTTAATGCAATGAAACAGAAGGGCCTTGAACCAAGGATACTGTATCCAGCACGACTATCATTTAAATATGATGGTGGGATCAAACAATTCCCAGACAAGCAAAAGCTGAGGGAATTTGCTTCCCACAAACCACCTCTACAGGGCATCCTACAGGGACTGCTCTAGATGGGAGCACCCCTAAAAAGAGCACAGAACAAAACACACAACATATGAAGAAGGGAGGAGGAGGAATAAGAAGGGAGAGAAGAAAAGACTCTCCAGACAGTGTATATAACAGCTCAATAAGCGAGCTAAGTTAGGCAGTAAGATACTAAAGAAGCTAACCTTGAACCTTTGGTAACCACGAATCTAAAGCCTGCAATGGCAATAAGTACATATCTTTCAATAGTCACCCTAAATGTAAATGGACTTAATGCACCAATCAAAAGACATAGAGTAATAGAATGGATAAAAAAGCAAGACCCATCTATATGCTGCTTACAAGAAACTCACCTTAAACCCAAAGATAAGCATAGACTAAAAGTCAAGGGATGGAAAAACATATTTCAGGCAAACAACAGTGAGAAGAAAGCAGGGGTTGCAGTACTAATATCAGACAAAATAGACTTCAAAATAGAGAAAGTAACAAGAGATAAAGAAGGACACTACATAATGATAAAGGGCTCAGTCCAACAAGAGGATATAACCATTCTAAATATATATGCACCCAATACAGGAGCACCAGCATATGTGAAGCAAATACTAACAGAACTAAAGAGGGAAATAGACTGCAATGCATTCATTGTAGGAGACTTCAACACACCACTCACCCCAAAGGATAGATCCACCGGGCAGAAAATAAGTAAAGACACACAGGCACTGAACAACACACTAGAACAGATGGACCTAATAGACATCTATAGAACTTTACATCCAAAAGCAACAGGATATGCATTCTTCTCAAGTGCACATGGAACATTCTCCAGAATAGACCACATACTAGCTCACAAAAAGAGCCTCAGTAAATTCCACAATATTGAAATTCTACCAACCAATTTTTCAGACCACAAAGGTATGAAAGTAGAAATAAATTCTACAAAGAAAACAAAAAGGCTCACAAACACATGGAGGCTTAACAACATGCTACTAAATAATCAATGGATCAATGAACAAATCAAAATAGAGATCAAGGAATATATAGAAACAAATGACAACAACAACACTAAGCCCCAACTTCTGTGGGATGCAGCGAAAGCAGTCTTAAGAGGAAAGTATATAGCAATCCAGGCACACTTGAAGAAGGAAGAACAATCCCAAATGAATAGTCTAACATCACAATTATTAAAACTGGAAAAAGAAGAACAAATGAGGCCTAAAGTCAGCAGAAGGAGAGACATAATAAAGATCAGAGAAGAAATAAACAAAATTGAGAAGAATAAAACAATAGCAAAAATCAACGAAACCAAGAGCTGGTTCTTTGAGAAAATAAACAAAATAGATAAGCCTCTAGCCCAACTTATTAAGAGAAAAAGAGAGTCAACACAAATCAACATAATCAGAAATGAGAATGGAAAAATCACGACAGACTCCACAGAAATACAAAGAATTATTAAAGACTACTATGAAAACCTATATGCCAACAAGCTGGAAAACCTAGAAGAAATGGACAACTTCCTAGAAAAATACAACCTCCCAAGACTGACCAAGGAAGAAACACAAAAGTTAAACAAACCAATTACAAGCAAAGAAATTGAAACAGTAATCAAAAAACTACCCAAGAACAAAACCCCGGGGCCGGACGGATTTACCTCGGAATTTTATCAGACACACAGAGAAGACATAATACCCATTCTCCTTAAAGTGTTCCACAAAATAGAAGAAGAGGGAATACTCCCAAACTCATTCTATGAAGCCAACATCACCCTAATACCAAAACCAGGAAAAGACCCCACCAAAAAAGAAAATTACAGACCAATATCCCTGATGAATGTAGATGCAAAAATACTCAATAAAATATTAGCAAACAGAATTCAACAGTATATCAAAAGGATCATACACCATGACCAAGTGGGGTTCATCCCAGGGATGCAAGGATGGTACAACATTCGAAAATCCATCAACATCATCCACCACATCAACAAAAAGAAAGACAAAAACCACATGATCATCTCCATAGATGCTGAAAAAGCATTTGACAAAATTCAACATCCATTCATGATAAAAACTCTCAGCAAAATGGGAATAGAGGGCAAGTACCTCAACATAATAAAGGCCATATATGATAAACCCACAGCCAGCATTATACTGAACAGCGAGAAGCTGAAAGCATTTCCACTGAGATCGGGAACCAGACAGGGATGCCCACTCTCCCCACTGTTATTTAACATAGTACTGGAGGTCCTAGCCACGGCAATCAGACAAAACAAAGAAATACAAGGAATCCAGATTGGTAAAGAAGAAGTTAAACTGTCACTATTTGCAGATGATATGATACTGTACATAAAAAACCCTAAAGACTCCACTCCAAAACTACTAGAACTGATATCGGAATACAGCAAAGTTGCAGGATACAAAATCAACACACAGAAATCTGTAGCTTTCCTATACACTAACAACGAATCAATAGAAAGAGAAATCAGGAAAACAATTCCATTCACCATTGCATCAAAAAGAATAAAATACCTAGGAATAAACCTAACCAAGGAAGTGAAAGACTTATACTCTGAAAACTACAAGTCACTCTTAAGAGAAATTAAAGGGGACACTAATAAATGGAAACTCATCCCATGCTCATGGCTAGGAAGAATTAATATCGTCAAAATGGCCATCCTGCCGAAAGCAATATACAAATTTGATGCAATCCCTCTCAAATTACCAGCAACATTCTTCAATGAATTGGAACAAATAATTCAAAAATTCATATGGAAACACCAAAGACCCCGAATAGCCAAAGCAATCCTGAAAAAGAAGAATAAAGTAGGGGGGATCTCACTCCCCAACTTCAAGCTCTACTACAAAGCCATAGTAATCAAGACAATTTGGTACTGGCACAAGAACAGAGCCACAGACCAGTGGAACAGATTAGAGACCCCAGAAATTAACCCAAACATATATGGTCAATTAATATTTGATAAAGGAGCCATGGACATACAATGGCAAAATGACAGTCTCTTCAACAGATGGTGCTGGCAAAACTGGACAGCTACATGTAGGAGAATGAAACTGGACCATTGTCTAACCCCATACACAAAAGTAAATTCAAAATGGATCAAAGACCTGAATGTAAGTCATGAAACCATAAAACTCTTAGAAAAAAACAGAGGCAAAAACCTTTTAGACATAAACATGAGTGACCTCTTCTTGAACATATCTCCCCGGGCAAGGAAAACAACAGCAAAAATGAACAAGTGGGACTATATTAAGCTGAAAAGCTTCTGTACAGCAAAAGACACCATCAATAGAACAAAAAGGAACCCTACAGTATGGGAGAATATATTTGAAAATGACAGATCTGATAAAGGCTTGACGTCCAGAATATATAAAGAGCTCACACGCCTCAACAAACAAAAAACAAATAACCCAATTAAAAAATGGGCAGAGGAACTGAACAGACAGTTCTCCAAAAAAGAAATACAGATGGCCAAGAGACACATGAAAAGATGCTCCACATCGCTAATTATCAGAGAAATGCAAATTAAAACTACAATGAGGTATCACCTCACACCAGTAAGGATAGCTGCCATCCAAAAGACAAACAACAACAAATGTTGGCGAGGCTGTGGAGAAAGGGGAACCCTCCTACACTGCTGGTGGGAATGTAAATTAGTTCAACCATTGTGGAAAGCAGTATGGAGGTGCATCAAAATGCTCAAAACAGACCTACCATTTGACCCAGGAATTCCACTCCTAGGAATTTACCCTAAGAACGCAGCAATCAAGTTTGAGAAAGACAGATGCACTCCTATGTTTATCGCAGCACTATTTACAATAGCCAAGAATTGGAAGCAACCTAAATGTCCATCTGTAGATGAATGGATAAAGAAGATGTGGTACATATACACAATGGAATACTACTCAGCCATAAGAAGTGGAAAAATCCAACCATTTGCAGCAACATGGATGGAGCTGGAGAGTATTATGCTCAGTGAAATAAGCCAAGCGGAGAAAGAGAAATACCAAATGATTTCACTCATCTGAGGAGTATAGGAACAAAGGAAAAACTGAAGGAACAAAACAGCAGCAGAATTACAGAACCCAAAAATGGACTAACAGGTACCAAAGGGAAAGGAACTGGGGAGGATGGGTGGGCAGGGAGGGATAAGGGGGGGGAAGAAGAAGGGGGGTATTAAGATTAGCATGCATGGGGGGGAGGGAGAAAGGGGAGGGTGGGCTGCACAACACAGAGAGGACAAGTAGTGACTCTACAACATTTTGCTAAGCTGATGGACAGTAACCGTAATGTGGTTGTTAGGGGGGACCTGATATAGGGGAGAGCATAGTAAACATAGTATTCTTCAGGTAAGTGTAGATTAAAAATTTAAAAAAAAAAGAAAGAAAGAAAGAAAAGGGGGATTACTCCTTAACAGGATAAAACTATTGGTAAATCAAAGATCAACGCATGCTTTAAATATCCTTAATGTTGATCACTTAAAGGGTGTCAGATGATCAGCTATGGAGGCACTCTTTTCTGATAATATTCCTTTCTCTTAATTAAAAAAAAAAAAAAAAGCAGTTACTGTGTGCTGACCTCCAATGAGTTCTGCACAGTGGTATAGAGGGCATGTCAAAGTGTGGGCAAAGGGTCTGTTTGTTTCTACGCAGAAGATCAAGGCCTAGCTTGGATACCCAGAAAATGAACTAAGATACGATATGAGGAGGAGCTTCCGGCATCAGCACTCTCTGGAGGACTCGTGCCGGGGGATGATCATCAAAAAGCCTCCACAGGGATCCGGACGATGCTGCGGTTGTGGCTGCATCCAGCCCACCGTCTCCTGGACTTGCCATAGGAATGAGGAGGGAGATGTCTAGGCTGGCATGTGCATACAGTGAGACAACGAATTTGACTGGATCTGTACTGTTGGAAATCAACCAGGAGTTGGGAGGGGTGCAAGTTGTAGCACCCCAAAATCTCATGACTATAGACTATCTATGGTTAAAAGAACATATGGGATGTGAACAGATCCCAGAAATGGGCTGCTTTAATTTGTCTGATGGTTCAAGTACAGTTGGAAAATATCCATCATATCATAGATAAATTTTCACAAATGCCTAGGGTGCCTAAATGGTTTTCTTGGCTTCACTGGAGATGGCTGGTAATTATAGATTTGCTTTGTTTATGTCACCGTATTCCTATTATGTTAATATGTGTGTGCAAATTAGTTAGTAGTTTAAAACCTATACATACTTAAGGTACTCTACAAGAAGATATGTCAAAGAAATAATCAATCCTCCCAAGTTTCCTTCATATGCTACATCTATAGCTTTTCTTCTTCCTTCCTAATTACAAACCTTAAATAGAATTCGTGCCTCATATCGAATTTACCGAGTATCATAATTCCTCCAGGTGGTAAAGATACCTCGAGACAAGTGCTGGGCATAGAAGCCACAGGGCATAAATCTGCAAAGAAGTAAAAAGCTAACCTTTGCAAACAATATGGCTTCTCTCTCACTTACCAACTTTACATTTCCCTGTATGGCCCCGGAAGATGACTGGTTAGCCAGAGACGGGTAAGATTCCTCAAGGGAGGAACAACCTAAGACAGGCACAGTCGCAGGGGGGCCATCAGGTGAGAATTTGGGGATCAACAGAGGTGAGGCTCAGAACCTCACCCCCCCTGCTTTGAGAGAAATCTTCTGCATCCGTGGATGTCTTGCTGCCCTTGTCTAGCCTGGATTAATACTTAGTCCATAGGCACACACCTGATCATCTGATCATCTACATTTGCCTTCTTACAGCACTAAACTATGTTTTCTACCTTTATCTTGCATCTACCTACCACTTCAGCATTTTATTAAAAATAAAAATAATAATAATAATAGGAGAAATGTGGGATCAACATATAAATCAAGTACAAAAATCAAATGAATATTCATATTTGACCTGATGGTTTATAGGTCATATTGCATGATCAAAACCGAAAGTTTCTGTGATGAATGCCCTTGTACTGTTCACCATGTAAGAATTTATTCACTCTGTAAGAATTCGTTCACCATGTAAGAACTTGTTCGTTATGCTTCAGAAGATTGGAGACTGACGAGAATTAGGCTTGAGATGGATTAATGATTGTACATTGAGCATTGACCCCCCTATACTGAATTTTATTGTTGTTAACAACCATTTGATCAATAAATATGAGAGATGCCCTCTCAAAAAAAAAAAAAAAAAAAAAAAAAGACACAGATAGGTTTAGAGTAAATAGGTACCATGCAAATAATAAGTGTGAGAAGGCTAGAATGGTTCTTTTAAAATCAGATAAAATAGGCCTCAAAATCCAGAGTATCATTAGAGATAAAGAGGGCCACTTCATCATGATAAAAGGGACAATTCATCAGGAAGGCATAATTATAAATTTATATGAACCTAATAACAGAGCCATTCCAGTCTTACGAATAAAAACACTAAGAAGGAAATAACTTTGATACACAATATGGGCTCATTGTAATTAATGAAAGAAGCCAGCTCCCCGCCACCAAAAGCACATACTATACATTCCTGTTCATATAAAATCCCAGAAAATGCACACTAATCTATAATGATAAAGAGAGATCAGTGGATTTGTGGAGATGGCTGTTGAAGAGCACTTTCGAGAGTGATGGAAATGTTCGTTATATTTATTGCAGCGATCGCTTTATTTGCATGTGCATTTGTCAAGAGTGAACAAGCTGTACACTTTAAATGTGTGTGGCTTAGTGTGGCTCAGTTATATCTCAATAGGGTTGCAGAAAAATGAATGCTTGAAAAAATCCTGTGCTTACAGCTCTAAATCCAGTCCCATACTGCAGGACCCTTCCTCTCCTTTCTCCATTATTTATTAGTTTCTCATCCTTCCTCTGTGATTCTCTCCAACGATTTCTCCACCTCCTGGTTCTCAACAACATGAATATCTACATTCATTTTTCCCTACCACAATACATATAGAATAGTTTAGGAATTGCTATACCCTTTGCAAATACCTATTGCAATTGCTATAGCCATATACTAAAACAATACTGTTGGATAATATTCAAAATTTCTTCGCATTTCTTAAAGTATGTCTCGCTGAGGATGAGCTGTCCAAATATCATGCCCAAAAGTTAGTTGCATTGATATTTTCCTTCCGTAATTTGTTCTGTTTATATTCAATTTTAGGGTCTTCTCCATGTTTGATGATACAATTTTTTTTTGTATCGTAAAATATTTATAGTGTCCAAAAATCAAAACTATACAAACCATACATTTAGAGAAGTTTATGTCTCTTTCTTGGGATTTCCTCCTTGTTTCATCTCTCTCCCTGCAGATAAACAAATTCACTGGCTTCTGATTTACCCTTCTTATGTTTCTTTTGAGAAAATAAGAATATGTTCTTATTTCACCTTTTGTTTTTCAAACATATAAAATATTACCTATGATTTTTATTCAAGAATATCTTGGACATCACATCAATTCATAAAGAATTTATGAATTTTATAGCTGCATATTATGCCATTGTATGGATCATGTATATACAATGACTTATTCTACCAATCTGTTCCGCAGATGTGCATATAGGTTGCTTCCAGTATTTTGTTATTATAAATACTACAGTGAATAACCACATGCCTATTTTGTTTCATGTTTTTAGAGCTGGAACTTCAAAGTAAATTCATGTAAGTAGGATTATTGGATGAAAGGTTAAATGCATACATAGCTGTGTTAACATTGCCAAATCCCTTCTGTGGGATTCTACCACTTTGCAGTCCCAGTAGCATTGACTTGCAGTGCCTATTTCTCCATATTCTTGTCAACATAATGCTTTATGAAGATTTTTATATTTTTCCTGTCTTATAGTTTCCAAATATCAGTGTAGTTTTAAATGGCATTTCTCTTATTCTGATTATCTTTTTCCATAGTTAAGGACCCTTTGTATATCTTCTCTCTCTCTCGCTGTCTGTCTGTGTGAACTTTTCCCCCTTGATTTTCCACTAGTTATTTACATATTAGGAATATTAGCCCTTTATTTGTGATACACATTGCAAATATTTCCCCAGTATATAATTTGTCTTTTGATTTTGTCTATGGTGATTTTATCCATGAAAAAGGTTTTTTTTCCTTCGGTAGTTGAATTGTCTTTTCTTGATTTTGGATTTTGAACCATAATGAGAAAGCCTTTTCCCTATCACAAATTATAAGGTAATTCACCTGTTTTCCTCTAATACTTGTGTAGTTCCACTGATACATCACACATCTCTGATCCACTTGTGGTTTGTTCTTGAGCAGGGTATGAGTTACGATTCCAGTTTTATCCTTTTCAGAATGGTTATCCAGCCGTCTCACATTGTTTAATACTTTTTTCTTCAGTGGTTTGAGATGCCACTTTTATCATATAATTTATCATAATAAATGTCCTTAGGACTTGGGCCTGCTTATGTACCTTCTAACTTACCTTATTGGTCTGCCTGCTAGTGCTACAGTCCTACACTCTTTCAATTTTAGAGAAAACACCTGTGTTTTGATTGGGAAAGCTTTACCCTTTACGTGTATTGTAATACTACTAAACAAGAAGTTATTTCTGCTGCATTAATTCCTATTTTCCATTTCCATTACATTCTCTTTTTTCTTTATTTTTTCTCCTTTGATGATCCCTATTGCATAGATAAAATTTTTCATGCTTATTTAAAAGTCATATCTTCTATTTTTATTATTATGGAAGTTGCCTTTAGTTAAAAACATATACTGATGATTTTTTGCTTGATAATTTCTAAAATCTTAGTTTTAAGGGTTATAAATATGCATTTTCTTTTTTAGGCTTTTATTTGATCCTTATTTTTTTAGACAACAAGCTTTCCTAAGGAATTTGATCATTCTTCCATCAAATTTCTCTTGCAGTATTTTCTCTTTTTATCTGAGTGCTTTTTGAAAGAGTTATCAAAATGGGATATTGTGTGGTAAACCTCATATGCTCAAAAAACACTGTAATGGCACTCTTGCATATAAATGACAGTTTCACTGTACATAAAATTCTAAGTTCAATGTTCTCTTCCTTTAATATTTTGGAAATATTTCACTGAGTATCCCTATAGTCAATGTACTTACTGTTAAAAAAAATCTGAGACTACATTTTTAGGTGCCTTGTTTCTTTTTCTGGAAACTTCTGGAATTTTTTTGGTGCCTTTGATTTCTTAATTTCACTAAAATATGTCTAGAAGTGGGTTTTGCTCTATTATCCTTCTTGGTACTCTGTAAATCCTTCAGTCTGAACTCTTCATCTTTTATTCTTAATTTCTTCAACTATTTCCTCCCCTCTGTATTTTTCTCACTTTACTGGAATTCCATTATCTGGATATTACCACCTCTGTTTACTGACCACGTGTCTTAGCCTTTCTTTAAATTTTACCTTTTCATCTGCTGCCTCCCAGGAGAATCCCTCCAGCTATTTATCTCTTTGATTGACATCATTTGCAATATTTCCATTTGTTTATTTTTGTGACTTACTCTCCCTAGTTCATATTTCAATGCTGTCTCTTTTGTTGAGAATATTTATTATGCTTATTTAAAAATGTTGGTCCAGTTATTCTGCTTCGTGGGATGTATGATGTTTTGTGTGTTATCTTTCCTTCAAAGTGGTTTTATTCCTTGAAGTCAAATTGTTTTGACCTGTAAACTTATGTTCCTCTGGGGATATAGTTATTTTCTCTTAATGCGTAGTGGGGCGCGGTCTTGTTAACGCCTAGTAAGTTTAAAGAAGACAGGAGAGGATGATTTCTAAGGCAGAGAACTCCTGGTTCTGCAGAAACCATTTTAATTTGTCCCAGCAACCTATTGCCCCCCTTTCCAATGTATGGTCCCTTTTAGATGCAGCTCCTTTGCTGTGCACCCCTCATCTGGCACTGTCCTTTGAAAGAGGCTGACCTGAGAGGCAGCCATAGCCTTAGCAGATACGCCAGCCTCCATGGCTGGGGTTAGGGTAGCACATGTTGGACGGATGAGCGAACACCCAGGAGAAGCCGGAAGCACACTCCTGGTCCCATAGCTCTTACGGCAGCAGTTAGGATTTCCCTAATACTGGTGGGATCCTGAAGGCCTGCGCCATCAAGCTGCTTGTCCTAAGTTGACAATGATCATCTTAAGGGAGCTCTGCTGGTGTGTGTGGACTGGGAGGGCAGTCCAGGAGCAGAGCTTAGAGCCAACCTAATCTCCCCCATTCTCATTCATCCCCCCACCCATCCCCTGCACACACAACTATTCTGTTTTCAGGAGCCTACTGTCTCCTAGGGATTTGTTACAGTTTTATGGTTAGATCCTCACATCCATGATTTACTTCCTGAGCCATAGTTTCTCCAAGATGCATTTTGGGAGCTCATGCTAGTTTGCAACCTGATCAGGATCTGGCGACCCATTCTTTTAGGGTAAATGCTCAGTCCTGGAGATGCCTTCTCCCTCTCCCTGGCCCTGTTATTGCACAGAGGGTTTGCAAGATCTTGTGTGCCCTGTGGGGAGAAGGATGTCTTGGATTCACTCACCATCACTTCAAATTGCTTGTTCTCTCCCGCAGAATTGCTGACCTGGGCTGGTGCCTGGCCTGGCGACCACTGAGGTCCTGTCTGGCTGTTTGGGTCACCATGCTTGGGACATCATGTTGTTAAAGTCTAATGGTCCTGTTGTGTGACTCTGGGTGGGAAGCACCTTCAACCTTTTCAGCAGACCTCAAATTTCTGTTGGTCCACTGGCCCACCACGTGGCTCTGAGTTTCTTCTCTAGAGCGTAGGGAGGTCATGTGACATCCCCACAGGCCATCAGCAGACACAGCCTCAGGCTCACTGACGTAGCAAGCACACTCCACAGGGGCTGCTCTTTTCCTCTGTGCCACAGTTGTGTGCTGGGCTTCCCTTCGACTGGGGCTTCCAGCCTCTCTGAACCTGCTCCCTGGAGAGGGCACTGCCGTCCCACTATTCTTCATCTTCCCACATCTATTTAGATGTTCCCACAGTGCTTCCGTTAACCAGAACCTATAGAATTTTATATAAGCTTGTGTTACTTTGCATCGTAAGTATTTATGGTTCTGCCCCCCTAGAGAGGGTGAGCTCCCCGAGGGCAGGTAGTGTTTAATATATTTCCTCCCACTGCTCAGTGTCTGGCTGGAGGACTGGCATAAAATAAGCACTGGATAAATGTGTCTTGAATCAAATTGAATAACACAAGTTAAAAAGAGATATGTGCTTTAAAAAACAAGGGTTTGGGGTGAGAAAGACATTATTTATGGCTAGGAGATTTGGAAACTTTTCTTAAAAAGGTGAAATCTGCAGGTTTTGACAGATGGAAAGAAAAGAACACTTGGGCTGCTGGGAACATCAGGAGCAAAGGTAACAATATGGCGATGCACAGGGCATTTGTTCCTTTTCTTGAGCTTCTTTGCAAACTCCCTGTGCAGAGCCTTGGACACAGTGCTGCTGAGAATAAGCTGCATTGAGTGGAACAAGACCCCGTCTCCCCTGCTGCTATGTGTTCTTTCATATACAACAACAATAATAGTATCATACACAGCAGTGATGGTAGTGTAACTCCATTTGGGTTGCCGGACTGATGCTAATGTTTGTATGTGTTGTATGTGTGTGTGTGGGGGGGGTCCCCCCCCCCACATAACTCCAAACAATTCTAGACCACCAGCGGGGTGTCACAGAACTCAACTCACTTCTGATGCACTCTGCCTGGAAACAGCCCCAGATGCCCAGGTTAAGGGCTCCGTCCTCCAAGACCGCCCTGCACCCCCGCAATTCCAGATGCAGGTCGCAAGCCCCAGACAGTTGCCTGTGCTTCTGACCAACTGGCTACAGACCGGAGGTTCCCATGGCCTCCCGCTTAGGTTCGATTCATTTGTTAGAGTGGCTCACAGAACTCAGAAAAACATGTACGTTTACCAGTTTAATAAAAGATACAAGTCACTAGAGGCAGAGATATGTAGGACAAGGTCCCAAATAAAGGAGCGTCTATCCTTGTGGAGCTTGGGGCCTGGCTCAGTGGCACGTGGAGGGATTCTGGTTCCCCAGGCACAGAAGCTCTCCCCAGCTGAACAGCAGTATCGGAGAGAGCAGTAAGCTTTTCTCAAGGGTTTTTGTGAGGGCTCCATTGCATAGTCATGATTGACTAAATCATTGGCCATTGGCTGAGTCAGCCTCCAGCCCCTGCCCTTGGGTGGGGGTCCAAAAGTCTCTCATTAATATGACAAGACACCCATTTCACCCTTGAGACTTTGCAGCATCTTCGGGAACTGTGGATGGAGACCAAATACACTTGGGAAATAAGTATTTGGTCATATGTACGACCAGCTTATGGCTCATTATATCGCACCCGCCTCCCTTGGAAGGTGAGCCAGGAAATGGGAATACCCGGAGGCCGTAGAAGACTTTAGGTCAGAGAGAGGAGTTGTCTTGGTACACACACATCCATGATTGGTGTTTCACACCCTGGATCAATCAGTCAAGGTCCTACAAGAACTAAACGTGACACCCAGACACTGTGGCAGGAGAACAGAAGGGAGCAGCTATTCAAACAAGCGTAGGCTGTTACAGAAAGCAGCAAGGGGTGGCCAGGCACATGTAGGCCTGAAGGACAAAGGAGCGGGGGGTGGCAGGAGCTCTGCCTCTTCTAGAGGCGCTGACAGACTCTCTGGGTGTGTCCGTGCACGGGGATGACCAGCTCTCCCACCTCTTCCTCCTCCCCCTGCCCTCTGGCTTCTCTCACCAGTGTCTCCCATCGGCAAAACCTAATTGGAAGCTCCAGGGGCCCAGACCCGGGCGTCTGCTGATGGAGAATATCTAGGACACACCCATTATCTCCTTCAGTTTTCACACAGCCCAATGAGGATGATCTTAACTATTAACATCTGTGTATTATTGTGGAGGAAAATAGAGCCCGATAGGTTGACTTTTCCAGGATCAAAAAGCTACCCTGAAGAATACTTGGACCTGACACCTTGAACTAGAGAGGGATTCTCAACCTTTTTGTCCTCGGGAGCTTTACATTCTTAAAAATTACTGAGGGTTCCAAAGAATGTCTGTTTCAGTGGATTGTATTTCTAGCACAATATTTCCGGTATTAGAAATTAGAGCAGAACTTTAAAAATACTTATTTTCAGTTCATTAAAAAATAACAGTAGTAGAGCTATTACATGTTAACACACATAATATTCTTTTTATGAAAAATATTTTCTGAAACAAAAACATCTGTGAGGAGAGTGGCATTGTTTCACATTTTTCCAAATTTCTTTAATGTCTGACTGGATCCCATCTGCTTCTGCAGATGTTGGAATATGCTGTTTTGGTTGAAATATGTGAAGGAAATCTGGCCTCATCCAAATATACAGTTAGAAAAGGTAGGAGTTTCTAATAGTTTCTTCAGATAATCGCAGCTATTTATCTTTGATACTACACCTAAACTCAATCAATGATTGTTTCTTAAGGTTCATTTACAGTGTAGAATTTGAAACCATATCAATGAATCTTTTTTGCTCTAGTGTGTGTATTGTATGAAAATACATCGGTGGTTCTTCTTCTGATATCTCTTTTATCCACATAGGATCTTGTAGAATCATGCTTTGGGCATTCAGAAGGTACTATTTCATTGAATTATGTTGATCGTCCAGATGTTGACACATTTTGTTATACAAGATGAAAAAAATACACACCCTGACCGGAGTTGTTACTATTCCCACTGACCTCATCAGGAAAGATTTTAAATATTGGGAAGCTGTCAAGCTCATGGCGGTGAGCACCAATTTTCCAAAATTCTAACTTTCACATGAAAGTCAAATCTTATCCCTGGCTAGAAATCTGTCAGTTGTTCCAAGTGACAGGCTCACTTTGCTCATTTTTGAGGAAATTTCTACCAAAACACAAGTCTGACTAACCACCACGTCAGTTGTCCTTGCAAATAAAAATGGTGGCCCGCGAAAGGAGTAACTGGTTCATTTCACGGTGAAGTTGCACAAGTGTTTTTTACTTGAGGTGAGGACTGGGTTTCAGATGCACCACAACTGCTCTGTGTGTCCTTCTCATTCACACAGAATATTAGGATTGAGATTTAATAAAATTAATGATGTCTATGGCTTTCCAAAGTACATTCATAAGTAAAAGTGGCTTTAAAAAAAAACCAAAACTGAGTGTGGGTGAGGCTAAAACAAAATGAGTGTTAGTTTCACTGGGTGATGTTTCTTAGGTTCATGCGGGGGGTCAACAGTTTTACCCATAGCTGCTTGCGCACCATCAGGCAAGTGCCAACACACTGAAAAAGATAGATGATGTCTTAGTGTTATTATAAAAATATTTTGAACTCATGGACCCCTGCAAGTGTCTCAAGGAAGCCCAGGGGTCTGTGGACCACATTTGGAGAAGTGCTTAACGAGAGAAGCAGGAGTGGTGGCCTGGGGAGGCCTGGCCCCTCTGCTGGAGACGCAGCTTCTAGCCACTGGGCCTCTCTTCTCAGGGCTGGGCCTCTGCTGGGGAGGTGACTGTGCCAAGGGCCAGGCCATGCCATGGTGAAGCTTAGGTAGCTTTTTCAGGTTAGACAGTGCAGCTTTCTGAGAGTAGGGATTGGAATTCGGCTGAGATTGCATGGGCAGTAGTTGCTAAAAGAGGAAGACCCAGGCCACTGGGTGGGCTGTTTTTTTAGGAGACACTGCAGGAGGCCACGGGCTCCAGACGTGCCAAGCATCCTGGGCTCCGGCGCAGGTCCCTGCGCACCCTGTGCCTCACCCCACAGCCTCTTGGAGCTTTAGGCTCAAAGCTGTTCCTCCTGTAGGTATTGAAAAGAGGAGAACCTGCAAATGGAAGACAAAAATCTCCCAGTCCAGGTTCACAGATCTAAAGGGGGGTCAGGAACTCATTTTGAGGATCTAGATTCGGTTCTATTGTAATTTAAAATCCTACATACTTGTTACCTGTGCATTAGGCAGAATCCTCATCTCTGCAGTCCTAATCGATTCTTAGCTCTGATGACTCACACTTCTCACCTCCAACCCTGTGTTTTGGCCCATTTCTTTCTGCTCCCTACCAGACATTCCGGACGCCCTTCTCCTCACCCATGTCAATCCACTTCCCTCCTCCGTATTCAACGTGGCTCAGAATGTACCTCCTCCAGAAGTCCTTCCCCATCACTCTCCCCTTCTCCGTAAAAATTTCACCCTGATTCATTTCTAGATCCTTCCATACTCATCAAATGTAAAGCTACTACATTTGAGCTCCAGTATGTGCTAGACACTATGAGGAGGATCTTACTATTGTTTCTAATTCCCTTAGTAGGACTCACCCTTTTTTCCCCTTTCTTCTGGTTCCAACGTCTCACCTCCCAGCAAGTCCTATTACTTTTACCTCTAGTATGTAACTTGCATCCCTTCTCTTCCCTCCGACTCCCCGTTGCTGTCCCAATCGAAGGCAGGGTTGTCTCCTGCCTGCCTGGCAGCAGGGCCTCTTTCTAGCCTCCCCCCAGGCCCACCCCACGGGCTCCTGGAGGCCGGACCTTGCATGGGTGCCCAGTCCTCCATCTCCAGTGCCTCCCTCCCTCCCACTAGGTCCTGGAGGCCGGACCTTGCATGGGTGCCCAGTCCTCCATCTCCAGTGCCCAGCACAATGCCTGACTCATACTCTCTGTTCAATATTTACATTTGAAAAGATGAATGAGTGGAAAGAGTGAATAAATGAAGAAATGATAGCCATTTTACAGATGAGGATGTCGAAGCTCATTGAATAATGTGCCCAGGACCTCACGGCCTCATGGTGGGAAGGGGTCACAGTGAGACCCCAGCCATGAGTGTGTCACTGAAGCTTGTGTTCTCTCCTCCCCCCACCTCCCTTGGTACAAGCTCCTGTCACACCAGAGCCAGGTCTGTGCTCTCCGTTTTATCTACATGCATTTTTGATCAGCCTAAATTAATTGTTGTAAACTCCTTGGGGAAGGGAAGGATGGCAAATATTCTCAAAGTCCCTGCACCTGAGAATTGCCCTGATTTTGTGTTAGGAGGCCGAGGTTCCTAAATAGGATCCATCAGGATAGTTATGCAGTCCTTTTAACAAGTAATACCACAAAACCTAGTTCCCTGATTGGTATACTGGGGATGATAATGTGATTATCCCTAACCCCTAGGGTGGTGGCAGTGGAGTTGGAGAGAAGCATATGATCTGGATATGATTGGAGGCAGAATTAACAAGCCTCACCCACATAAGGGAGTTGAGCATCTTACCCAAGCAACAAAGCTGAGATTTAACCTGAGTTCTGTCTGATGCAAAAGTCATGTTGGTTCTTTGTAGTAACCAAAATATGGGAGCAGCCCCAGTGTCCATCCCCAGATGAATGGAAAAACAAAACGGTTCCATACACACAATGAAGTATGATTCAGCCTTCAAATGGAAGGATATTCTGACACATACTACAGCATGGATGAATCGTGAGGACTTTATATGAAGTGAAAGAAGCCAATCAGGAAAGGTCGAATACTGTATGATTCTGCTTAAATGAAGGACCTAGAATAGCCAAGTTCACACAGACAGGAAATGGAATGATGGTTGCCAGGGCCTTATGGTGCCATGGGTCCAGAATGGGTCTAGAGTTTCCGTTTGGGAAGTTGACAAACTTCTAGAGATGGATGGGGGTGAAGTTGCACAACAGGGTGAATGTGCTGAATTCCACTGAACTGTATACCTAAAAGTGATTAAGACGGTAAATTCTGTGCTGTGTGTGTTTTGCCATAATTAAAAAAAAAAAAAACCAAAATCAGATCGTGCTGTTAATACCACCCCGAGGCAGTCAAGAAGGAAGGAAGGTCCCGGGGGGCTTGGTGGCCACAGCAAGCTGCGCAGTGGGGTGCGATTTGAGTGGGGCCTTGAAGGGTAGGGAGGACTTGGGTAGGATGCAGAACCTCCAGGAATCTCAGGTTTCTTATACATAAAATGCACTGATATTGTTTACCTTTTAGGGCTTTTATAAGCTGTGAATGAGATAAGGGATGTGAAGTGCCTGGCCAGCATGCCTGACAACCAGTGAATGCTTAGTGAATGCCAGGAAGCTACTCGTGCCACCAAATGTCACTTACAGTTACTGCTTTGTAATGCCATTTCCTTTAGCTTTAAAATCTATGGCAGTCCTTCCTCCACGACTCATGCTAGAATCTCAGGGAGCAGGAATTTAAACATAGTAAGTAGTTGCTCACTCTTTGCTGCCTGCCTTAGAAATGGTTGTGTGTGTGAGTGCATGAAAGTATGAGTGTGAGCGTGTGAGCACGTGTGTGTGTGCACCTGGGTCACTGGGGAGCACAAGATTGGGTGTGAGGATGGGTGCAATAAGCATTGCCCCTGCTGGCAGCCTGTGACGGTGGGACTGGGGTGGGGGGGCAGGTGAGTGATTTGTGCCCGCTGGCTCTGCACTCGCTTGCTGCCGCCCACTTGTGGTTCTCTGGGGCTGCTCAGGCTGTGCGGGCGGAACGTGTGTGGGCTGCCTACCGAGCTGGGAGCGGGGCACAGAGCAGGAGGGCAAGTGGGGAGTAGAAGCATTGCAGACTCTTTGTTCTGTCCAGTGATCCCACCCCCACTCCATGTACGCCCTGCGCCAGCCTGGCCTGCCTGTTCCCGCAGCCCAACAGAAGGATTGTCCCCACTTGGCTTCTGCACGCTCTGGCCTTGTGACAGTGCAGTCGCCTTCCCAGCGCCTCCCCTCCCCTGGCCACTTGGCTTTGGCAGGTGTGAAATATTAATTGCCTCACTGGGGACCGGGCTCTTTCTGTCTGTCGTGTCTGACCAGAATATCATTCTCTCCTGCAAATATAATTACCGGGGTGGGGGGAGTGGGCGGGGGGGTGCGCAAGGTAGGGAGAGGGAGTGCTTGTGGGAGGGGTGTTGAGAGGGGGCTGCGGCTTTTTCCTTAATCGCCTCTTGCCTGTCTGTTAATTAGGAGCTGCGCTTTGCTACATGCTGAGATATTTTGGTTAATTATGAAAGAGAAAAGGACAAATTTGTCACGTCTTTTGTTTTTGTTCCACCCCGTCTCGTGGTGACAGCGGTGTGAAGGCTGATGGACTGCTCAGGCGACAGCACCAGATGCTCACAGCCCCCCACCACTCCAGAAGCGGGGAGGGGTCCCCGGGACTGGAGACTGGCAGGGGGCGACCAGACAGACGGGGGCATGCGTGCGGAGGGGCTGGGTCCACGGGGGTCAAAGGGAGAGAGTCCCATTCTTAAAAGAGAATGTGAGCAGCCCCACTGGGGGGAGCGGGGCAGACGCTCATTCCTGCGCTGTCTGGTCTGGGTTGCTGGCCTTAAGCTAATGCCCAGTGGATCAAGGCTGAACTTGCCGGCAGCAATCGGAGCTGACAGATGGCTTGTGAGCCTCCGAGGGGCTTCAGGAAGTGGGGGGGTGGGGGGGTTCACGTGGGAGAGCGGGAGGCGTGTAATACAGCACGATACTCTACGAGCGTGTCATGGAACAGACCACCCAGGGCATGGAAGGGTGTGCTAGCTCTCTTTGCCACTGTTCTCCGGCAAAAGCCTGTTCCAGGTCCTAATTCCCCCAGACCTGCATAGAAGACCCGCCTTTGGGATTTATGACTTCTACTGCATGATAGTTAATTTTACGTCAACTTGGCCAAGCAGTGGTGTCCAGCTGTTTCACAAATACCAGTCTAGATGTTTCTGCAAAGGTATTGTTTTGACGCGGTTGCTATACTTAACCCGCGGACTTTGAGGGAAGGAGGTTAACCTCCATGATGTGCACGGGCCTCATCCAATCAGCTGACGCCTCTGAGTGAAGACACACTTCCTGAACAAATGCTGCCGCGGGTCGGCAACGCAGAAATCTTCCAGAGTTCCTCACCTTCTAGCTGCCCTATGTATTTTAAACTGAAGACTACATCATCTTTTCTCTCTCTCTCTCGATAGATATAAAAAACATACATAAATAGATATAAATATATAGGGTTTCTGTATCTACACCTATATATATGAAATATCATGTATATGATACGTCCATGCCTTGTATGTATCTCTTAGTGGCCTTGTTCTCTTGTGAGCTCTAGTACAGGCTGGTCTTGGATTCGCCTGCTTCTTGCCTGTTCCTCCACTGGTCTGTGAGGCAGGAACTAAACAGCGTCCCACAGCGTCCCCTGGGCCTAGCACTGGGCATGCCTGTAATAGGCCACAGTCTGTCTGTATTTGGTGCATACTGAACGAGCTTATTTGGGAAACAAGAAAGACCTACATCCCAACACCAATCAAATAACCCATCCAAGGCTGCACAGGCCGTTCCTGACTTAGAAACGGGTTGAGTTCCAAAAATCCAATTGCGTCAGTTGTCTGAAGCTTTTTCCCATAACAGCAAGGATATCAGCGCTGGCCAGGCTCCCGGGCTGGCTGCCAAAAACCTATTTAACCCATAGTATAGATTAAGTACTGTGCATTTGCCATGAAAAGTAGTAAAAAACAATATTCTCACAAGGCTAGTAATTAAAACAGAAAGATGACAGTATTGAGTAAAAATAGGTAAAAACGTTCATTTTGAATACTGGAGCTTGAGGAGCAATGGCTAGGAGAGGATGAACAAAAACAGAGAATCTAAAGGAAAATCAGAATGGAATTTCTGAGTCTATTGAATGGTTTTAGACATCAGTGGGACCCAGTCTTTATTTGGTCTACTTTCTGCTCAAAAATAAGGGTTGTTCTTCCTCCTGCCTGACCTCCCTCTTAACAGGTCTCAATTAAGGTCATTGGTTTATTCACAAAGGTAACAAAACAGAGGGAGTGAAGGAATCCTAGACAAGAGGGAGAGAACCAGCATAAAACTGGTAAAGGGTGTGTCCTAGGTGGAGCGGAGGGCGTCTCGGAGGCAATTCCCTGAGCTGGAAGATGGAAGGGCAGGAGGGCAGGATGGAGCAGTGCGTGCCGCGCTCGAGGCTGTGCGGGAACTCGGAGACGCCGACCGCAGCTCCCCGTACCAGTCACCAGGAGGCGCTGTTGTGCTGTGTCTCCCGGATTCGGGTGCGCGGCCTGGGAGGACTGGTTGTGCAAAGGGTAGGGAGGGAGTGTACCGGACATTTCCAAAGGCATTCTCTAGTTATAAAGATCCCAGTGAGTGTTGCGCACAAAAAATACTCTAAGAACCAAAGCAGGGAGCCCGGGACTGGCCACCAGAACCAGCGCAGCAGGGAGGCCGGGACCAGGCTTCCCGGGAAAAGGGCCTGTGTGAGCACATTCCCGAGGCATAGCGTTCAGGAAGGGAAGTAACTCCGAGGTACTGACTTTGTGAAAGACAGCGACAGTAACAGGGGTATTAGTATGGAGAGTTTTTTCAAGGTGGAATGGAGAGCAAGACCATGAGTTCTTTTTTAAACAACAAAAGTTTTTGATTTGGAAAGAACTGCAGATGTACAGAAAATTTGCACAGATAGTACAGGGTTCCATGAACCCTTCACCCAGCCTCCCCTCATGTCCACTTCTTACATAACCATGGCACATTTACCAAAACTAAGAGATTAGCACCAGGACAATACTAGTAAGTCAACTGTAGGGACTTTATTCTACCTTCACCAGTGTTCCCACCAAGGCTCTGTGTTCCGGGATCCCCTGCAGGACGCCACATGATGTCTAGCCATCCTCTGTCTCTATTCTGTCAGCTTTCCCTTATTTTTTATGGTCTTGACGGTTCTGGGTTCTGAGGAGTCCTAGTCAGTCATTTTGTCCCCTAATTTGGGTTTGTTTGCATGCTCTCCTGATTTAAGTTGAGGTTATGGGTTTTCAGGAAGAGATGAAGTGACTTTCTCACCAAATTTTATCAGGAGGCACATATTTCCACATGCTTATTACTGGGGAAGGGAGCCCTTCAAGACTTTCTCTTGGGGGTAGGTTAGCCTAATTTTCCAGAGTGATCTAGCATGCCTACCTCATTCTATACCTTTTTATCTGGATGAACTAGAAAGGTTTCCTGCCTCAGAGAAGCCGCACACTTTACCCCCTCTGGGTAACTGCTCATCAGGATTGTGTACTGAAAAGTCATGGCTTTCCCCTTCCCTGATCTGTTTGTTAAAAGTGAGCCCCTAAGTCCAGCCCACACTCAAGGAGATGGAAAATTAAGCTCCACCTTCTGGAGGAAAGAGTAGCAAAGAATTTATGTAGATATGTTAAAACCACCAAGTAATTATACATAGTTTGGAGAGATGCTTTGAAGCTATGCAAATATCCTATTTTGATGAGTTCATTACTGGGTACGTTGATTTGAGCCAGAGGACACAATGAGGAGGGGGAAAGAGACACAGGGTGAGAGCTCCGGTGTTCCTAAGAAGGAGAGATGAGTGTGTGCAAGCGGGGAAGTTCATCCTTTCGCCTGTGGTCAGTCACCAGCAGCCTGTTCCCCGAGCTGGGACTAGTGGATGTTGAGGACCCGGTCAGGGCCTCCACAGATGTGGTTATGGTGGTGGTGGAAGTGGTGGGGGAGGAAAAAGGTATGATTAGCATGGGGTCTGAGCAATGAATTCTTGGCCATCTTTTGCAGGGGAGGGTTCAGGAACTCAGTCAGCTGTAAGAATTCCATCTGTCTTGTCCCTTGGGCTTCCCTGCTGGGGACAGATGGGAGTGGAGGAGATGCCCTCCAGTTTCTCCAAGGGCCTTTCTTATGAGCTGTGACAGGAGCCTGCCTCCCAGTCCAGCGCAGGAACTGCTGGCAGTCTCCTCTTCAGGGCTCCAGCCTGACACAGCCCAGCTTGCTGGTCCACAGGCTGGGGTCTGTTTTTGATCAATCTCCCCTAGGCCCACCTCTCCAGATTCGGGAGTCAGTCTATAGACGGACTCACTTTAGCTCTGCTGATATGCAAGTAGCAGCAATCCAGCTGTTAATGGAAGCTGACACCCCAGTGTCAGGACCGTTGAGGTTTTGGCCCCTCCATTTTCTCCTCCACATCTCAGCTTTAAAGACCGTTGCCCAAATTAGGGAGTTGCTGTTTCTGCAGAGCTGGGGTTTGGATTGACTGTGGGCTGTCCCCCTGGCTGGTTAGGACCTCCTTTCTTCTTTACTCAGATTCACTTCTGCCACTGCCCAGCCTTTGAGAGACAGACTGACATGGTGGAACCTGAAGGGCATTATCCCAAAACATCTTTTAGGATTGATGAAGCTTGGCTCCTAATGCCTTGGTTTGAATCACTGTTGCATAAATATACAGGTGGTTCTTACCATGTATGTGTGTGAGTGTGTGTGTGTTGTGCACATTAAATACGTGTACATCATCTCTTTCAGCATCATCAGCCTCTCTGAGTTATTTGATCCCATTGACCCATGACCTGGCTTTATCTTACCTTTTCCAAACAGCCTTCCTGGATTAGGAACCCAATTTTAATTCAGCTAATTTAGCCTTAGTTCTATGCTGTCTGTGTCTCTGGGTAGTTTCAAATGTTAACATTCAGACCTTGCATCTAGAGGGTAAGCACCTTGCGGGTACCTCCTGCCTCCCTAAGTCTGTGTCATTGACAGGAGGATTGAAGAATGAAAACTGAAGTTTTTTTGTCTTATATGATCACTAGTGACCTGTAACTCAGTCTGTCCTCTGTAATGGGTGAAGATCTGGATCAAACTTGTGAAACTAGGATTATCCTGCCTATTCTTCCAGGTCAAATGTGTGGGGAGGAAAGTGCCTCCCATTCTAACCCGGTGGCCATGCCTCTCTATTTCAGCTTCCCCGATTCCCAAAAGCAATTAGCAGGAGGGAGAATTCATCAGCGGGGCTCAAAGGACCCCTCCTACCTGAGGCATCACTCCGGTCCTCCGCCATCCCTGCCGGGGAAGGGCCCAATGCCTGGAGTAACGATTCCACACACAGACGTCTTCAATCTGTCAAGAGGGGAAAAGCGCACTTGTTCTACTTAAGTCTTTTATTTTTCTTTCTCTCTGCTTCCTTATTTGCATTCAATAAGGTGGTGACACATTCTAGACCATAACCTCCCTTTTTCATTCCAGGAATCTAATTGTTATTTCTGTGTTTGTGAAAGATAAAGGATTAGCAAGAATGCTTTGCATTAAGGTACCATTTGTAAATGCTTTATAATTATTTATGAAATTATCCTGTATTTTATAGCATGGGGGATAATAACTTAAATTGATGTATGAAACATGCACAATCATAATTTTAACAATATTAAATGCACCTCTGTGGCATAATCATTTCAAAAATAAGAAGAAAGCATTCAGAAGTGGCACCTTAATTTAAGACATTGCAGGATTCATGTCGTCCAAATCCACGACCCTTTTTCTTCAAGACAGATGGAGTTTCTTATCTGGCTGCAGTGTTCTTCCTTCTTGAAACGAAAATGAATTCTTAAATTAAAAAATATGTTATCGAGGCAATTTGGCAGCATGATGAAACAACAGGAGAGGAGACAAGAAGCGGAATTTCCAGGGACCAGAACAAATTGGACAAATCTTATCTTTGCTGTCTCCGTCCTCCCCAAGGATCACCCGGTCTCTGGGTGTCCCGCGGAGCTCTGGGGAGGAGGTAAGAACTGACTGATGGTGGAGGCCGTTGCATTAGTCCCTCACATGCCAGGGTCTGGGGCTGTTTTGGGTGGTTTACCCAGCAGTAGGTCTGTGCAGTGAGGGGAAGAATCCAGGAAAAATGTAAAATTTGGCAAGTAGTGGGGAGAAAGAGAAGAGAGAAAAAAATGTAAATCCCCATCAATTATTTACGTGAACCTAGTTGACTGATTTTGTGGCCACATTAGAGGACCCAAGGTGGATAAGCCAGTGTCCCTGGCAGCGTAGCTCCACTGGCTCCTGCTGGTGGTGCCCTCTGCTGGTCACTGTTAGAATTTCAACACCACCCGTTCAGAAAGTCTTAGTATCTTCAGTAATGAAGCGCTTTCCTTGGGTCCAGGTCCTGTGCCAAGTGTTTTATCAACATGATCTTATTCAATTCTCACAACCATCATCGGATGGGAAAACTGAGCCTCAGTGAGTTTCAGCGCAGATTCAGCCTCTGAGCCACTGGACTGAGTCAGCCGGTTAGAGAGCTGGACTCCAGTGCCCCCTTATCCAGCTCAGGCCCAGAGATGAATGCAAGTTTATTCTGTATGTAAAGCCCATATTCCACAGTCTTAATGATCCTACTTGGAAGTGCATCCTAGTCTCTAACTTAAATCCAGCAAAATCTGAAGTGCGTGTCCTTTGGGGTAGAATGCGTCTTTGAACACTTTATTTTTTAGCCTAGGATCTAGTTGTGGCCCCTAAGTGTTCGAGTAGTAGAAGTCATGCTGACTCTTCTTTCTCTCTCACACCTCATACCCCATCCCCATCAGAAAAACCTGCCAGCTTCACCTACAGATTGTATCCAGAATCCAGCGTCTTTCTACTAGCTACACCACCGCCATCCCGGTCTAAGGCACTGTTGTTGCTTATTCGTGTTTGCAACAGCCTCCTGGGGCTTCCAACAGCCAGTGTGAGTCAGTAGAACATAAATGTGTTTGTGTCCTTTGCCCCATTTATTCTCCCTCTACTCCAGATCTCACAGTGATCTCACTAAGAACCCTACAATATTTGGCCTCTCTGACCACATTTGCCACTTCCCTTCCCTTTCCTTACCCTTTGCTCACTCTGTTCCAGCCCCATGGGCCCCCCAGGCATTCCTTGAATATGCAAGTCATGCTTTGCTTCCAACCTTTGCACTGGCTGATGCGTCTGTCTGGAATGCCCTCTGCCCCAGAGAGCCTCATAACTTGCTCCCCTACCGTCAAACTTCTCAAATGCCATCTTCTTAGTGGAGCCCACCCTGATCACCCTACTTAAAATGACAACCTTCCGCCCCTCATTGTCAATCTTCTCTGTTTCATTTTTCTCTATGGCACTTGTTCTATGTCATTTATAGTTATATATTTCCAGTATTTTAGTTCTGTAATGTTCTTATTTAGTAAGCTGACTGTCTCCCCACATAGAATGTAATCTCCCTGAGGGCAAGTTTTTGTCTATTGTGTACACTGTTTATTTCCTAGAAATCTGGTAAAGTGCCTGGCGCATTGTAGGTACTTAACAAATACTTGTTAAATGCATGATGCTGCTCCCTTGTCCCCGGGCTGGTGGCAGAGTGACCCACTGTCCAGGTTTGCCCAGTACAGACCTGGTTTTAGCACCGAAAGTCCAGCATCTTGGAAAACCCCTTAATCCCTGGCAAACTGGGACAGTTGGTCACTTGAGTGACAGGAAAGAAGTGCATCAAAAACAAAGGACAGCTGCCCTCAGGAGCTAGTCAGGCCTTCCCTGCAGCCTGGGAGTAAGGGAGGTGCCTGTTTTTACCCTTGTCACCAGAGGGTGAAATGCTCCACTCAGAAAAAGCCTTTTGAGTTATTGAAATTGCAGCTTATTATGAATCGGTGAATTTCTATTTCCCTGTAAGTGACACAGGAGTAGAAAAATGATACTATAATGATGTTCCAGTGGAACAATTATTTTCCTGAGATGGAACAACATAAACCATCCCTTTGATTACACTCTGCCTTCTCACCTCACCCCTGCAACCGACTTTAGTGGCCAGTAAATCTTCCTCGAGCCTCCCTGACCTGTGGCCACTCTTCCCGAGGGGACTCCCTGGCTGGCCTGCTCCTCCTCTGCCCGATGGACCCCTGCTTCTCCTAACTGTGGTTTGGGACGATTGATCTGGGCCAGAGCCAGGGCAGGGTGGGAGGAGACCGAGGCAGAAGGAGGGAGGGCAGCTCCAAGGCTCAGGGCGTGACCCTGAGGCAGGGGGGAAGGTGTGCGGTGGTGCTGGGCAGGGACGGTGTGGAAATGGAAAGGTGGGCTCAGGAATCAGGGGACCCAATGGGCAGTGTCGTTCTGATTGTTTGGGCAGGAAGGGAAAGGAGGTCAGTTAGATGGTGAGGAGGGGTCTGCAGGGGCAGGAAACCACAAATGATGTGCACCTGTGCTGCCAGCTGAGGGGTACACAGGAAGGCCTTTCTTTTTTTTTTTTTTTTTTTTTTTTTTACAAAATCTCAGTATTACTCAGGTTGTCTGGTTCCAGCTCATGCGGCTTCTGGTGAGGACTCTCTCCCTGGCTTCCCACACGGCCTTCTTGCCGCGTCCTCACTGGGAGAGAAGGAGGACAGTGGCATCTGTCTCTCTTCATAAAAAGGCAGGAGCCCGATCAGGTTTGGTCCCGCCCATGACCTCACTTAACCTTATCACCTCCTCACAGGCCCTGCCTCCAAACACAGTCACTTTGGGAGGTAGGGCTTGCCTTGCCTGAGGGTTTCAGCCCTGGGCAAGTTCAGTGAGCCTGAGAAATGACAATGGAACGTTCTTGGGGTAAAAGGGTTTATACCTGGCTTTGTTCTCCCGGCAGAAGCTCCAGCGCTAGGATCCCACCTGCACCCAGCAGTCTGCAGGTCCACAATCACCTCCATCTCTGCCTCTGCGCAGAGCCCTGGGCGGAGCCCTTTCTATAGTGACTCAGTCAATACCAGCTCATTGCTAACAGGTGTGGAAGCAGTAGCCTAGCAGGAGGCCAATTGCATCATCAACTAGTTGAGGGTCAGGTGAGGATCTTGGCCATAGGAACTTCCATTTTCCCCACTGGGTTTCAATATATTAATTTTGGAGGGGGGACACACACATTCAGTCTATAATACTGCCTAACTGGTGCTTCCTCTCGGCTCCTGGGATGGCCCCCAGAGATGCAGTCTGAGCAAAGATCACTTTCAGCCTGAGGATTACATCTTGTTCCCAGAGGCTAAATCTGAGGTTCTCCATGCGTGGTCCTTGCATCAGCAACATCAGCATCTCCTGGGCATGAGTCAGAAATGCCAACTCTCCTGCTCCACCCCAGACCTCTGAACCAAGGACTTTAACAATCTGTTTTAACAAACCCTGGGGGCAATTCTGGTGCAAAGCGGAGCTTGGGAACAACTACTCTGCATAAATGATTGGCTCCCCTGAGAACTGTTGCTTTTTTGAGATTTTTTTCCACCTTGAGAATCAGAATCTCATGGGGAGCTTATAAAAACACAGATTGCCGGGCCCCACCTGCCGAGTTCTTGACAGGGGAGGGCTAAGGTCAGGCTTCAGAATCTGCATTTCTAACAAATTCCCAGGTCCTGCTGCTATTGGGTGAGTCCATTGCTTTCCTGGAAAGCTGCTCTGCTAGCCAGGGCAGTACCTTCACTGTGGACCCAGTTCCAAAACTCCCAGGCCAGAGTTCTGCCAGAGCACCTGCTGCCTCTCCGTCGTGGCTCAGACCAGAGGAGGGGAAACGGGTCCACGTAATGAAGCACCACAAGCTGCTTTGCTGTCCCTGACCAGCCTCTTTCACCGTCTCTATTTCTGGATAAGCTGGACCCCACTCAGGGCGTCCACACTCTGCACTGACCTGGGCCTGCCCCTCGCGGCTGGGGGAGCCTCGCCTTCACTGTGTTCGATCACCTTCCCTGGCATCCATACCTCGTACATCCCAGGATCCTTGTCTTACCTTCTGCTCCTGAAACCTGGCTGCTCAAGCCAGGACCTTCCTGCTGAACGTCAGACCTTCCTGATCCCTTCCTCCCACTTCCCCACTTTTCTGAATAGGGCCTGCTGGCTGGTGGTTCCCAGCCACTGAGTTGCCCGCATGTGACCTCCTCAGTGCACGCTGAGGGCCTGGGCCACCAACTGCTGCCATTCCCTCCACACATCCCGTGTGCCCTCAGTACCAGCACCAGCACCAGTCCTCATGGGGCTGGCCCACTCCGGTGGGCAGTCCTGGCCCCTGGTGCTCCTGCCTCGTAGCCTGCCCACCCAGCTGCCGTCTTTCTTCCAGGCTGGGCCATGTCCTGGGGTATGATGGGTCCCGGGCTGTTCCTGGGGTGTCCTGGCACTTGGAAAACAGCATTGCTAACCTCCATGTGTCTGTGGCCACGGAGGGATGGGCTGACCTCCTGGCTGGACCCCCGAGTTCTCAGGATTAAGGACAGGTGGTGGGCTTTTATTGCATTGTTATCAATTATAGGGGTCCTGCAGGAATTACCAGCTGGAAATGAGAAGGATGAAGCAGCCTGTGGTTTTTGTCCTAATTTGTTTGGCTTGGGGCTGCACCCCAAGCTCGGGAACCACAGTAATTAGCCCAGCTGCAGAATTGGGCAGACGTAGCACATGGCTGTCATGGCTCCAAGGGGCTGGGCTGGCACCATAGCCACTGGCTCTAACAAGGGCTTTTGTCGGCTAGTGGGTGGGCTGGGATTGCCACAGCGGGTGTGGAGGGGGCAGGCCTTTGAGTTTCCTGCCTCCCCTCCCGGCTCCCTCCCTCACCCCTTTCGGCTTGTGGAACTGCCCTGTTGTTGAGACTGGAGCTGGGGGTTGGGGAGGGGAGCCCTGGGGTTAGGAGGGCAGGGGTGCAGGGATGGCACGGGCTCATTTGATGGTGATGGAGAGTTTGGGGTCCGTGCTGGCTGAGCAGGGGAAGACTGAGAGAAGGGGGCATTGTAGCCACAGGCAAACAGCAGTTGTGCAGAGGCCCGAAGCTCTGGGGAGAGAGCATCTGCAATTTGCCAAGCCAACCAGAAAATTAAAAAGATGGCTCAACATGCATGCCAGAGCTCTGGTGGGGAGAGGTAGGCAAGAGTCGAGAAGTGAGGGGCCACCTGGCTACTGAGAGGGGCTCTGTGTCAATGGCTGACAGCAGCGATGGCTGGGGACACCTTTGCATGGAGCTGCTCTTCACTGTCATCCTTCACCAGGCCTGGCCGTGCAGCTACACGCCTCAGGAGGTGTATACACTACGTCCCGCAGATTTCATGGGGGCCCTTTTGGGGGAGCCTTCTC
Organism: Manis javanica; assembly: GCF_040802235.1. NCBI lineage: Eukaryota > Metazoa > Chordata > Mammalia > Pholidota > Manidae > Manis > Manis javanica. Next base: position 100,404,332 of record NC_133166.1, on the reverse strand, counting down.
CACCTTGGCTTTCCTGCTGTCCTTAAGCCCACTGGAGATGCCCCATCCCCAGCCGACCCGTGCAAACCATTACTCTCAGGCGCTTGACTCCTGGGTGCTGGGGAGTATCCAGAATCTGTGACATTTTACTGACTTTAGTTCTTTGCTTTTAATTGTAGCAAGAAATGATGGCAGGAAGGATTCAGGCCAGGCGTCAGGAAGAAACTTTAACTGTAACAGTAGGTGAGGAGTAGAAAACAAGACTGGGTTGTCTCAACAATCCATTCCAGAGCTTGGACTAGGAAGTCAGGCAGGGTGCGGCTTAGAGTTCCTCCCTGGAGGCTGGGGAGGAATCCACCAAACACATTCCGGATTCTCTGATAGACTGAGGGCCACACGCCCACCTTGGAGTGAAAACTCATCAGCTACCATTTTCTTCAGTGGTTGGATCGCCTTCCTTGTAGTAAGCCCAGAGGGAGCCCAGTGCCCCTGGGAGATGCTGGCATGCAGGCTGTTAAGGCCAAATGCCCCTCCTCTCTTGGGCAAGTCACTTACCCACACGGTGGTGTCTGGCCTCTAGTGACCCTTTGTGCACCAGGTTTGCCCACACCTGCAGTCTTATCTTTGGAAGTAAAATTGCAACCCGTGTGTGCATGTAGGAAGCCTTTAACATGGCCTCCCAGGGATCCCTGCCTCTTGCCATTCACCCACTTGTGTAATCTGTTCCTTTTTGGTGTGAGCTGGACTTACTGATTTGCTTCTAATCAATAGAATATGATGGAAGTAATGGCACGTCACTCCCAAGATTAGGATGTAAAATGCCTGTTGCTTCCAGCTTGGGAGCCTGCTGTCTCCTTGCTTTCTGGTTTTTTTTCTCTCTCTCTCTTTCGTTCCCCGGTTACCGGCCACCAGCTTGTGAGGAAGCTTAGGCAGCCTGTGGAGAGGCCCCTGTGATGAGGAGCTGAGGCCTGCCAGCAGCAGCATCAGTGAGCCTAGAAGGGGCTCCTCCCTCCTGCCCCAACCCAGTCGCCTCTAGAGGAGGCCACGGCTCTGGCCTCACACTGGACTTCAACCTCAGAAGAGACTGTAAACCATAGGACTTCCAGCTAAGACGTGCTTAGAGTCCTAATCTGTGGAAATTGTGACATGATAAATGTTTGCTGTTTTAGGTCCCTAAGTTTTGGGGGGTAATTTGGGACAAGAGATAACGAATATGCTCAGATATCACCAGTTCTTGATCTCTGGCGTCCCTTCAGACTCCCTCCCATGTGCCACTGCCCCTGCCCGCTTTTCTCTGAGTTCCTGTCTCCCCACCCACCAACCTCTTGTTTTGACTCCATGTCTTTGGCTTCTTCTCCAGCTGCTTGGGTTGGTGGTCAGGTTTTGACCTTCTCGAGTGGCCAAGGGCCTCTCCAGACACAATGCTGGGGTCTGCCTCCTCGTGTTACACGTCATAATCCTGAAGGAGAGGCTGTTACCTCGTCACCTCGACCCTGGCCAGGCTTGCCTCTCACCTGCCCAGGAGCAGACAAACCAACTGACTTAGCGTAGCAGGAAAGCTTAACCAGACACTCTGGAAAGATTTTCAATGAAAGCTGAAACAACCTTCCTATCAAAAGAAAATCCATTGTGTTGTAGCCCTTCACCCCATTCTCTTCGGGTTCCTATCAATCAGGACTTTCCTGCATTTGTTAGCTGATGGATGGCACACGGTTGGCCCATTCCTTTGTAAAAACAAGATGTGGTTTTCAGATATTTCTCTTTCCTCTCTCTTCCTCCCATACCCACCTCACTTAAAAGCTTTCATTCTTTAAGTCTAGTCAGTATTTCATTCATTATCATCGTTATTTTTGGAATTTGGACATTAAAATGATTGGCTCTGGGTTCCATTATGGGGCTCTGGTGACTTAGGAAAAAATGTTCTCTGAAACCAAGAGAGTATTCAGTTACTTTTTCTCAGTCACCCTGGTTTCACAATAGTTCAGGCCTTGGAGTAAATCAGAGGCTAAGCCAAGATTGGGCAGAGAACCAGAATTTGATATTGTGCTTACAGAAACTGACGACTCAAATTCAATTCAGTGTTTCTGGATACCAGCCTAGGTTGTAAGCTGGACATGACATTCCTCAACTAGTGTCACCAAGGAAATATTACCCTACCAGAAATGCTAGGTAGCAAGAGTTGAGCGCCTTGCCTATAGAGGTCACGTGGCAAATACTGGCTGAAATCATAGCAAAGGTTGTCAAGACCCACTGAGGACCTGTCTGGCCACTCCACCCCTTCTCCCCGGGTGATTTACCCATGATCATTCTGCAGTCGTTATCTAGACCTGACAGCTCCCAAAGGATTATCTCCAGGGCATCATCTCTCTTGAGCTCCAGACCATGTATCTAAGCAGCTCACTGGATGACTGCTCTTGAACATCCCTCAGGAACTGAAAGCTCTTCCTGTCCAAAATTGAGCTTATTATCTTTCACCCAAAGCTGCTCCTCATCCTCTCTTTTCCATCTTCTGGAATCCATCCACTTTGTTGAAGCCAGAAAACTGGGGTCAGATGGGTCTCCTCCTCCACATTGAACTTGCAGTCCGACCCAGCACTGGGCTGACTCTCTGGTGTATCTCCTGAATGAAGCCACTTCTCTCCAGCCTTCTGGTCACCCTCATGCCTCTTCTGCATCCCTCCTAACCAGCCCTTTGCTTTCAGGGGTGACTGACCACTTCATCTCTGCACTCCTGCCAGAGAGATGAGCAGAAAATGCAGTCCTGTTCACGTCCCTTCCTGTTTAAAACCATTCAAAGACTTTTTGTCATCCTTGGGTCAACTTCCCAAGCTGTGAGCACAGGCGGCGAGTCCCTACCTGATCTGATCTGCAAGGCCCTGCTTCCCTCTCCAGACTTCTCATTTTTTTTCATGACACATCTTGATTTTTGTCAGGCACAGTGCACACCTTGAAGTTACTTTCTCATGCCTGTGCACGTAGGATTTCTTCGCCTGAGAATCTCTTCCCCTTCAGCTCACTACTGGGCCTAGGTTTCTTCTCTTTGTCCTTCCTCCCCTTAGAAACCTTCCTTATCCCCCAAGTCTGGGTTGGCTGCTCCCCAGTGCACACCTGTAGTTCCCTATAACTGCTCTTCCATTGCAGATCTGGGCTTGCCCCTTGACAGCAGGTATGGCTGTTGTGTCCGGTGCATTGGGCAGCGCCTGGCCCACAGGAGGACTGGTAAATAAGATAGAGGGCAACACAAGAATGTGCCACATCTACTGAAGGGAAGTTTTCCACCTACCAGGTACCAATACAAAGTAAAAACCTCCACCTGCCCCACCCAGCCAGCAAGGAAAGTAGTTGGCAGAATTCAATGAGTGCTTGACTCAGGGTCCTGGGGCTGCAGGTTTGAATGGCAGCTCTGTCTTACTAGGGGAAGTTACTGAATATGCAAGCCTCCCTCTGCTCCACTGTGAAGCAGGAACCCTAATGCACCACAGACAGGACTGGTGTAAGGAGCACCCTAGGCTGCCTAAGCTAGTGTTCATCTAGGCGAACGGCTGGCCAGGTGGAGCATCCCTCTCTGCCTGTACCCAGGGCAACGAACTTGTGCTTTCAAGAGCGAGACTGACAGAGCAGGCTTGATAAGGGCCCTGGCTGTCGGATATGATCATAATAGTCTCATTTATTAGTATAAAGGCTCACTAATAGAGGCGGCACTTTTAATTAGCCAACACGGCCACTATATTAATTTTTATCCACAGTTATTTAAGTCCAGGAGCCTTCCTCCCCTCTGCTGTTAGCACTTCGCTGCAGGGCGATTGAGAACATTTGTAATTGGATTTCTGTGCAGGACTTAATTATAAGGAGACAATGAAGCCCCTGAAATGCGGCAGGTGCTGTCCTGCTAACTAGTATTTTCCAGAGACACACGCAGGCCAGTGAATGCACAGATTTATCTAAATTACAATTTTTGAACTTAACAAAGCTTTCCTTCGCCCACCCGCCAGGCCTGAGAGGGGTCTGCTAGGAGTCCAGGTCTGCAGGGAGGAGGGCACAGAGAAAGGTACCTCATTCCTGGAATCATGTCTTTTCCTCTATGGGCCACAGAGTGGCTTCCCTGGGGCCCTAGGGATCTCGGAAGTGTATTTTCTTCCATTGGCCAAATGGCTTATTAATAGAATTGGCTTATTTATATCTCACCCAGAAAATCCCACAGCGATACAGCAGCAGGGAGATATCGAGCCAATTAGCGGTCAGGCTTGTTGTCATGGGGGAACATCTAGTTATTAATTTACTGCCCTTCACCAGGGGCAGAATCGATTCTGAGAAAACCAAAAGGAAAAGAAGGAGAAGAAGGAGAAAAGAGCCATGTGTTTCAGGCCATTTGGGAAAGCCCAAAGGGATAAGAATGAAGCACTTGTGCCCACAGCAGGGCTGCCAACGGTAGAGGCCCAGGAGACCAGGGCCGTGTCTGGCCGGCCGCATGTGCTGGGAGCGTCAGGATTGAGCAAGTGTCTGCGATGGGCCTGGCTTGGTCATATGCGTTACTGGTTCTCCCAACCATTCTGTGAAATGGGCTTAATGCACCTACCTCACCAAAGAAATGTTGTCCATTCATTCATTCATTCATTCATTCATTGACTCAATATAGTTCCCCTTTGGAGAGATAATAATGGACAAGAAAGAGCCTGCGTTCCTGGGCAGACAGCTCATATCTCGAGCTGCTCAAGGTCATCAGCCAGCACCCATACTTGGCAAGACTGAGATGTGAACCCGGGTAGGTTCTGCCAACATCAAAGTGTGGGGAATCGCTTTGCCTTCTCCTGGGTCCTGGGTGCTGGGGGTGGGTGGCCCACCTCAAAGCATATGATGGGAGGGTCCATCTGCCCTTCTAACTGAGCAACCGCAAAGGAGGAAAAGAGGTCACCAGCAAGTAAGAGGTCCCAGTTTAGTTTAGGACCTGGAAGAAGAGGGTGTGCTGAGATGAGGGCGTGGGAGAGCATCTTTTGCTGCACTACAAGAGTTACTGTGGAAGGTGAGTTGAGGAGTACAAGTATTTTCTTTAAAAATAATCTACCATCACCATCACACTTGTAGAAACTGGGGTTGGGATGAGGAACAGATTAAGTGGGAAATAAAATAAAATAAAATTCACCCACCATCACACTGGCCTGTCTGGATCACACTGTAACTTACTGTGAACAGTTTTCCAAATCTTTAAAAATTCTTTTTGGGCATAATTTTAAGTGCTAATATTCCCTCTTGTGGATATACTATGATTTGTTTAACTTTCTGAAGCTTGGTGGCTATCTAGAAACTTGGTGGGTGTTTGTTTCTACTTATTATTATATATAAAAGAGATGTATATGTTTGTCCTTATTTTTACTTACTCAAAATCAAAGTGGGATTATTGCAGGAAAGGGAATGGGTGTTTTAACGAGTCTTGAGGGTTATTGCCATACTGTGTTCTGGAAATATTATATAAATTTGTATGTTATATACATTTTTGAGAAGACCTATCATCATGCCATAGGTTCATCAATACCCTGCTTTGCCTTTTACAAGTATTTGCTAATTTGATAGGGGAAAAATATGCGTTTTGTATCATGCTCTCTTCACACAGACCGACTGCTAGTGAAGTTCAACATTTCTTTGTATGTTTAAACTGTTACTTGTATTTCTTCTGCACATAGCCTGTCATTGTTCTTTGCACATTTTCTTTTTGAGTTTAGTGGCTTTTGGTATATATAAATGCTATATTATGTTTTGAGAATACTAATTTTGGATGTTTTTGTTGCACATATTTTTTCCTCAGGTTGATTTTGCTGTTTATTTTTACTTTCTATGATGTTTTTTTATAGAGATGGTTTGAATTTTATGCAGCCAAATACATCTATTTTTCTCTGTAATTTCTCCAAATGCTTTATGCTTAGATGTTGTCTCTCCACACTGAGATAGACATAGTAATCTATATTTTATTCTAAGTATTTTGTGATCTCATTTTTAAAAAAGTTAACTCTTTAATTCACCTGAAATATATTTTGTTCTATATTGTGTGTGTGATAAGGATTTCAATAGATTTTCCCTCTAAATAGTTAATGATTTATCCCAGAATCATGTATGTTTTCTTTCCCCATTGTCTTGGGGGCCACCTTTATCACATGCTTATTTTTTGTTAATATACAGTAGACTATTCTGAGCTGTTTTATCCTGTCAATTGGTTCTTCTACTATAATCACAGTTTTAATTATTATTATTTTTTATTAAAGTATTGTTGATATACACTCTCATGAAGGTTTCACATGAAAAAACAATGTGGTTACTACATTCACCCATATTATCATGTCCCCCCACACCCCACTGCAGTCACTGCCCATCAGTGTAGTAAGATGCCACAGAGTCACTATTTGCCTTCTCTGTGCTACACTGTCTTTCCCATGATCTCCCCCTACACCATGTGTGCCAATCATAATACCTCTCAGTCCCCTTCTCCCTCCCTCCCCCCACCTGCCCTCCCCAATCCCTCCCCTTTGGTAACTGCTAGTCCCTTCTTGGAGTTTGTGAGTCTGTTTCTGTTTTGTTCCTTCAGTTTTGCTTCGTTGTGATACTCCACAAATGAGGGAAATCATTTGCACTTGTCTTTCTCCGCCTGGCTTATTTCACTGAGCATAATACCCTCCAGCTCCATCCATGTTGCAAATGGTAGGATTTGTTTCTGTCTTATGGCTGAATAATATTCCATGTGTATATGTACCACATCTTTATCCATTCATCTACTGATGGACACTTAGGTTGCCACCGTATCTTGGCTATTGTAAATAGTGCTACAGTAAACATAGGGGTGCATATGTCTTTTTGAATCTGAGAAGTTGTATTGTTTGGGTAAATTCCAAGGAGTGGGATTCCCGGGTCAAATGGTATTTCTATTTTTAGTTTTTTGAGGAACCTCCATACTGCTTTCCACAATGGTGGAACTAGCTTACATTCCCACCAGCAGTGTAGGAGGGTTCCCCTTTCTCCACATCCTCGCCAGCATTTGTTGTTCTTAGTATCTTTTAATTACTGTATTTTTATATTTTCACATATTTTAAAATGACATAGTTTTATATGAAATGTAGCATTTTATTATCTGGTAGAACAAGTCTCCTAGAATTTCTCTGTTTAAAAATTGGCTATTCCTGCTCATTTTCCAGAGGAATTTTAGGATAGTGCTGTCTAGCTCTAGGAAAAAAAAAAATCCCATTTGGGATTTTGAAAGGGATTGGAGTCAACATATATCTTAATTCATGAACCATTTGTTTCTTTATGCTAATCAATCTTACTATTCTGGGTATTTTTCTTTCCCCCTTTCTTTGGTTTTGCAGGTTTAACTCTTTGATCTAAGTGAAATTTTATGGACACTGTGAGATGAGGATCAACTTACTCCTTTCCAAATGGCCAGTTTCCCCAGACCCAGTTTCTGCATAACTCATACCTTCTACAATGATTTTAATGCTTCCGTTATAATTTATTAGGTCCTTTCATATATATTGGGGTCTGTCTCTAGGCTGTCTAATGCCATTGATCTGTCTATTCTTGTGCTAATGCCATACTATTTTGACCATTGTCCAGTCTTTCCCATACTAGCTGGAAACACCACGCCCTCCCCCTGGTGCTTAGAGTTACTGCCTGCTTCTCCCCAACCAGGATTCACTTCCTGAAAACACAGTCAGCTGTTGCATCAGAGCTTCCCGCCAGAAGCTTTTCAGCGCCCCCGGGGACTTGGGCACAGCACTTCGATGCCAGGGGTTGGTTTTTCAGGGAGAACCCCCCACCCCCCCGGCTGCTGGAGACTGAGGCCTGAGCCCTTCCTCTGCTTTTCTTTCAGTTCAGCGTAGCCAGTGGTGCCCGTGGGGGAGTTCCAGTCTCCAGCCCCCCTCTGGGAAGGATGAGGGGCCAGAACATTTTAGGGAGGTGGCGCAAGCTAACAGCGCTATCCCAGAAACCTCCTTTCTCAAGTGCCCGCTATGTGCCAGGCCAGTGCAAACGGCATTACATACTTTTGTTTGAGTTTTAGCAGAACTGCCTGAGCTAATACCCCATATTAGCCTTTAGAAGCCTGACCCAGAGGCAGTAAAAAACCCCTGATATCACCCAGTGGCAGAGCCTATTTTGCACTCCAGTTGTACCTAATTCCAGATCCCTCATCCTTACTTCTGTGCCATGGTGAACCCAGCCAGAGACAGAACCACAGCCTCTTCCATGGACTCTTCTGGCAGGAATTTGTCATCTGGAGAAAGGCTCTAGACTCCTGGAATCTGAAGGACGCATGGTGAGGTGTGGTCCACGAGTTCGAATCTCGTCCCCTGAGCCAGGGCCCAGGGGTTACCTCTCCACCCAGACAAGTGGGCTCACCTTAGGGTCACACCATCCTCAGTGAGGACGGAAGTTCTGCTCGCAGGCCCTACCCCCACCCTTCATCACCCCAGCCTGGCGCTGTCCCTGTCTCCCAGCCAGGCAGGCAAGCTGGCCTTTCTAGCTGCAGACTTCCCAGTGTGTGGGAGACTGCCCGCGTGCCCAGCGGGCGGGGAGGCAGAGGTGGGGGTCAGGGGGAGGTGGGGAGAATCCATTGCTTAAAAAAGATTTTGTGAACCAGGTCACATTCTGTCCAAGACAGTGGCTGAGATAGTTAAAACAGCCAGAAGTTAAAAATAACAACCATTCATTTATTTCATCTTTACTAATAAAAGAACACCTTGCCTCTATTCTTGGTCAACAATCAGCACCTGGTCACTTTTCCACCCACACGATCCATATGTACTTGACCTTGGGGAGATTTCCCTTTTCCCCTTGAAGTGAGTCCATATTCACATATCCACAGACTGACATAATTCCCACACTTAGTTTTTCACGGCCTGTGGAATTCCAGCATGTCAATAGTCCATATTTTTTTAAAAACCCTATTTTGAATGTTGCCTGGAAGGGCAGTGCACGAACTGACTAATCACAAAGGGTCTGGTCATGGGAAGGTAAACCACGTGGGCTTCGTGGGGGGATTTTATCTTTTGGAGGTCATGGGAACCTAACAGTGCAAATGTACTATTCTGAAGCCCTTGCTTTGCTGCAGGGAAAGCCCTGGCCGGGAATCTAGGCACCTGGCTTCTGAGCATGGCTTTTTCTTTTATTTACTTTGAGAATCTTTGTGAGATACTTTCTTCCCCTGGTTCTCAGATTTTATTTGTTCTATTCTGACCATCACAGAAACCGTGAAACCACAGAGGTGGAGGGACATTAGAGGTGATTTCATCTAACCCTCTTATTTTTACAGATAAGAAAAAATTAGCCCTGGAGGTCAAGGGACCAGCTTGAGATAGCCAGTCACCATCGCTTTTGCAGAGGCCACGTCCACCAACCTTGTGGTTCTGAAAAGCACGTCAGAAATAGAGGGGCTTGACACTCCCTTGAAGAAAGGCCTGGCAAGACCCTTTGCTATTATGCACCCCAGCCCACCTTTGACCCTTCCCAGTGTTTTTCCATCTAAGTTGTTGACATGTGTCTCCTGGACTTCGCCTCTTGTTCTGGGTGTCCAGTAGGGCTGACTCGGGCAGGCTTTATGGGAAGGAGAAGAGGGCCATGAGGTCTCCGCTGAGCCCCGAGGCCGTCTCGTTTCCTTACAGGACCCCTGCCTCACGGTTCCTGTCTTCTCCATCGGTCTGAGCCGTCCTTCAAGTTGCTCTTGGAACAGGCCGGAGTGTTCACAGCATTGCTATTCTGTGCTGGTGGGCTCTGACCTGTTCGGCTTATCATAATCATCTCACCATCTTGCTATATTTGTGTTTCAGTTCACAGCAAGTGCAAAGTGAACAAAGGCACAGACCTTTGGGCTAGAATAAAGGGCAGGCTGGGGTTTCGAGAGCCCGGAGAGCTGGTCTGATCAGAGACTCTGCAGCTGGGTGAGTCTCAGGGTCTGATGGAGACCCCGCTAGGGAAACTATTTGCTGTGTGGCAGGGTCTGGAATGAGACCTCAGGAGCAGGTGTTGTCCATCTAACGTTATCATCAGACAATCCCAAGTCAGCGATGCCACTGACACAGAGATGGGAGAGACCCGGAGAGGCATGAGACCAGCCTGAGAATGGGGGTGGGGGGAGTGAGCACGGCTGCCTGGGGCACATGGGTCTGGGTGTTTCCCCTCCCCTCCGGGGCCAGAGGAGGGGTCCCTGGGAGGAGAGGTGGGCAGCCTGCAGGGTGGGGTGATGGAGCACAAAGAGAGGAGAGACATCACAGTTTGCCAAGGCCAGGATTTTCTGAAAAGCAAGATGAGGGAACATCAGAGGAAGGTCCCTCAAAGGTGGTGTCTTGGACCAGGGCTCGCTGAGCTGTTCGCTTTGTCCAGTGTCCCTCTGGCTTGTTCTCATGTCTGTGATAAAATACAATTTGACTTCAATGTAAAGATACAGAGAAGGGGGAGGAAATGGTACTGGAGTGTGGGACTAGGGAGGGAGCAGAGGCGTGCGGGCAGGCCGGGCTGGTGGGAAGGGGCTGGTGTCCAGCGTCCCACCATCCAGAGTTTAGGGACATGTTCTGAGTCCTTCTGGCCCAGGGCTTTTTGAGGTGGTCAAGTGGAATCACTGTGCTTGGAAGAAATAGGAAAGATGCCACGTTTAGGCCCCCCATGCCTATCTGCTATTCCAGAAAGGCCCTGCGTGTCACTTCCTTCCTTTCTTTCTTCGTTTTAGAGTAGGGAATTGGCCTGCTCATCTCTCTCCTTATCCGCTGTCTCCACGGTCCGCTCTGAAACAGGAGCCGGGTTCTGGAGCCAGCACAATCTCTTTTCATCTTTAAGATCCTCTCAGTGATTCACTGCATGAAAACAGGCAGGGTTTACAACCTAAACCCGGGGGCAGCTAGAGGCTAAATGAATCTCAGAGCCATTCACACTGGGTGATCCTGGTCTTCATTCAGGTATAAATCCGCTCATCTCATATCCTGCCTCCGGCCTCCTCCTCAGGGGAACCCCGGGGCCTCTCCTGCTTCCTTCCATCACTCTCTGTTCCTGGGGGCAAGGTCCCCAGACCGTCGGCCCTCCCCACATGCCCCGAAGGACCTCCAGGCCTTTCCCTTGTTCTCCGTCTGCTCCTCCAGCAGCCATCGTGCCAGGTCCTCCGTGGGTGGAAAAGAAGGACCTCAAGACTTGGTGACTTGTGCTGTGTTGCTCAGGATCCCTGCCCCCATGCTCTACAGATCATTTCCTGATATGGGGACACAAATGGAGGATTTAGAGGCAGGAGCTGAGGCTGCATCTGGGGGAATGGCATTTGCCCATGGAGGCCCCTTAAAGGAGCCCAGAATGTCCCCTCCTGAGGCTGGGGACCTCTCTAAATAGGCTGCACCCTTCTCTCTCAGCTTTGGGGCTGCTCCAGGCTTCTTGTACTGTCACCTATTTGCTGCTCCAACTTCACCCTTTCTGATTTCACCTTCCCTGGGTGAGCTTCACATTGGGCCCTTGTTCTCCCCACAGTTTCTTGGATCTGAGACTGCTTTTTGGGCTCGGATTCCAGTTTGACCTTTGCACTTCTCTCTTCCTGGTCTGCACTGCAGCTGAGGGCGGCAGGCAACCCTGCCTGATAGAGTGGGCAGCCTCTACATGGGACCTCAGGGGACCACTAGTATCCGTGCAGCCCTGGGGGTGCTCAGAGGCACTTCAGGGGGCGCACAGGGCATAGTGGTGGGAAGGGGAGGAAGAGGGGCTGGGGCTTCGCTCCCCGTCTCTGTCTCCACCAGGGCAGCTCCCCTCGGAGCCCTTCTTTGATAAAAAGTTGAAAACTAGTGATCTTTCCTAAGCCCATTCAATTTAAAAAAGGAGAAAGATTGAGCAAAGAGATTTGTCAAGGCCACCCAAGTGCTTCAGTGGCAGATTAGGGCTTTGGGAAGAGACAGGCCCAATGGCGGGGGCAGATTCCTGAGGGCATTGATTCAGAAGCATGACTGTGGATAAAGTGAGGGTTCCTGTGGCAGGATTCTCACCTGGCCCTGGTCAGCTAGCTCACTACACACGTGTGGGCAGTACGTTGTTATAGGCTCCATATAAAGAGCCCTGCCCGGTGCTCTGGGTGACGTAGCAGCACGGCTGCAAGGCTGTAGGAGAGCAGAGGCGGGCTTGCTGCATGCAGACTTGCTCTGAGTGAACGGGATTCTAGTGATTGACTTGCCACGGTGGGAATAAAGTCGGGTATAACCCTTTTACCCCAGAACGTTCCACTGTCATTTTATTTGGTCACACTGAATCCACAGTGAACTTGCCTGGGGCTGAAACCCACTGTCAAGACAATGACCCACACCTCGGACAGTCTTGGAATTTTCTGCCTCTTGCCCTCGGCCTGCCTGGGACAGACCGGGGCTCCAGGAAGCGTGGATGCTGCTACTGCAGGTCGGCTCTGAGCAGTGAGGGCCATCTACCCCTTCTGCTTTGAGCACCGTATTCTGGAACAGATGAGGCCCCTTCCCTGAGCCCCAAAGAGCACCTATGCCACACCCACCATGTGAAGACCTAAGGTCAAATCCTCACCATGTCACCAACCTCTGTATGATTCTGCACTTGTCATCTAATCTCTCAGAGCCTCAGTGTCCTCCTCTCTAAAATGGGGTAAGTAATACCTGCTTGCTCTGCTTTCATAGGAGTCAGTCAGACCATGTATGTGTAGCCCTGACAATAGGACGTGTGCAAGAGATACACAAAATCATCGCTACTAGATGAACGTAACATCCAGGGAAGCTCACAAGATTAGGATGTCAGTCACTGGGTCCTGGGCCTTCCCTGGTGCGTGGCACAGAGCACAGCTATGGGTGGCTCTCAATAAATATTCGAATGAATATATAAAGTAAGCAAAGACAGTCTTGTCCTAGAGAGGAATCTCTGCACACCCCACCACGTAGGCACACTCCCAACCCCCATGTCTACCTCACTCCTGAAGGTGAAAGAAGAACACAGGACTCCAACATATGGCAAGAAATGGCCAAGAGGAGGGACAATGCACTTTTCTGATGAGCATTCCCACTCTTCTGACAGGAAAATGGAGCTGAAATGAAAATAAGGGCTGCCCCTACTTCTGAGAGAGAGAGAGAAGGTGCACTCCTCTAGTCCCTGGAGCTCAAGGTTCACTGCAGTCAGCTGGGACTTAGCTCCCACGATGGTTCTGCGGCCCTGAAAGCCCCGGAGGGTCGTCCTGGGTGGAGGTGGGGTGAGACGCAGTGAGAATGGAGCCGACGCTGCAGGCTCCTCACCCGCGTGGCTCGGCCACACTGGGCACTGCCCTGGGATTGCAGGGGAAGCTGTTCTACAGTGCGTCATCAAAGTCAGGGACACTGGAGGTGACAGTCAGGAACTGAGAAATGGAGCCCAGTGAACTGGGAGAACCAAGGAAAGATGAGACGGGGGAAATGGATCGGGAAGGTTGGGATTCTGTGAGCTTTTGGGGAACTCAATGTTTATTTTTTAACCAGTTTCTCGTTCACTTGGTGGGGCTCTTACAAATGTCCATAAGGACAGACATTTGTGAGTTCGGGAGAAAAACTAGGGGAGGGGCTGGCTCCCAGTTTCCCCCCTTCGCTCTCATTCTCCATGATGCCTCCGAGGGCCTGCTGCTCTTCCCCGATCTGGGGTGGGGGGAACCCCCCTGCCCCGCGTCATTCTTGTTCTCCCGGGCACTCCACACCTCGCTGATGTCTGCCCTTGTCTTCTTTGCTTAGCTACAAGTTGGGATTTTTCCAAAGCATTTTCTGCTAAGAAACTAAGGATGAAAGAAACCAGATTAAAAAAAAAATTAGAAAACATCAAAGTGTGAAATGGTGGTTGTTGGGGGTGGGAGGAGAGAATGGGGAGTCAGGGTCTAATGGGTGCAGAGTTTCTGTCTTACCAGATGAACAGAGCTCCAGGATGGGTGGTGGGGGGCGCTGTGCTGGGTTCTGGGTTTGACAGCAGGCTCACCTATCTTTTCCTCACTGGGGTGGTTAATTGGTATGAATGTAGCTAGGCTATGGTGCCCACTTGTTTGGTCAAACACCAGCCTAGATGTGGCTGCAAAGGTATTTTTTAGATATGATGAACCCTTACAATCAGTAGACTTTGAGTAAAGCATGTTACCTTCCATAATAAGTGTGGGACTCGTCCAACAGTTGAAGATGAGTAAAACTGAGGTTCCCCAAAGACGAAATCCTGCCTCTGAACTGCCTCTGGACTCAAGACGGCAGCATCGACTCTTGCCCGCACCGCCAGCCCACCCTGCAGATTTCAGACTTGGCAGCCTCCACGATGATGTGAGCCAATTCCATCAAGTCTCTCTGTCTCTCTCTGTCTCTGTGTCCCTCCACCCCACACACCCTTCCTGACACACACACGCATATGCACACACACACACACACACTCACTCACGATTGTTCTATTGGTCTATTTCTCTGGAAATCATGACTAATGCACTCACCTGAAGCCAGTTGGGGATGGGTGCCCAGCCTTCTGCCTGAGGGGAGACAGGTGATGACCCCACCCCGCCACCCTCAGGTCTCATAAGCACTCTGTTCCTCCCTGGGAATCGGCCCTCCTAGGATCTGTGTCCCCTGCTTCCAGCCTACTTGTCCTTCTCTGTTGCCCCTGCCCTGCCCCCTGGCTCTCTGGGTGAAGGGGTGTCTCTCCTACAAGGCCCAAGCACTTTTCAGACCCTGGTCCAAATCAACCCTTCAGGGAGCTATCTACTGACTTTGGAGCCACAGGACTCTGTCTGTGGCTGTAGCACGCAGAGTTCTTGGGTCAAGGGGAAGTCAAGGCTTTTCATTCTATTGTGCTTATTTACTGGCTGGTTCATAGCTGGTTCTGCCTTTGGGTAAAGCCTGGAGTCATCTCCTCTTTTCCTTGGTCAGGGGCAGTGCCTAGTATCCTAAGGGCTTAACTCTCAGGCACCAACTTTCATTCCTGAAACCTCTGGGCATTAATTCACCTTCTTCCCACAGCCAGACAGAGATGCTCCTCTCCTCTGGCCTGGCCTGCTGGGCTGCCTACAAAAGGAGAAAATGCAGGTAACTCTTTCTCTCTTTCATTTACTTGTAACATTTATGGTATCCATCATATACATTATCTTATTTAACCCCTGCAAAAGCATTTAATATGTAGTGTCCCCATTTTATAGATTGAACAACTGCTGCACAGAGAGGTTATGTAACTTGTCCCGGACCACATGGCTCAGGAATAGAATTCAAGGTCAGGCCATCTGAATTGAAGGCCTGTGCTCTTTGCCAGGGATACATGAAACCCAGCAATTAGGAAGGAGCAGGGAGTGAGGAACAAAGATAAATGAGGCAGAGATTTAAAGGGAAGGCAGGAAGGAATGAGATGAATGTTGCAACAACATGCGGTAGGAAAGTCCTGTACATGTGTTCCTAGTGGGCCACGCATTTGGCCCCAGTTTCTAGCAGCCAACGCACACATAGCAGGCGCCTCTTCTGCCCTTCAGCTCACTCGCCGCCAAGAAGAGAGGTTTGACAGCTCACGGTGTCACTGTGGTCAAGCAGATTATCAGCAGTACCCATGTTCCTAAATTCCCTCGAGTGGCTTATCAGGCAGGTCTTCCCTCAAACGGAGGAGCCCAGCTCTCTGAGATTCCCATTGCTGCAATGTGGCAAAATTATTTTGCACGTGTAGTAAAGATGATATGCAATTCCCATGAAGAAAAGGGATGAGTCTTTCTCTCTCAGAATAATGATTTGGTATTGACATTAAACTGTAAATTCTGAGGAAGCTGCAACTTTAAGGGACAACTAGCGTTTTTCCCTCTTTTCATGTGTAACAATGTATGGGCCAGTGTCATGCACACAGCAAGTGATGAATGTGTCAGTAGCGACTGTGTGGAACAAATATGAGTGTTAGTGAATGCTGAAGGGGGCTCCCATAGCATCTGCCTATTACAT
Source organism: Manis javanica (assembly GCF_040802235.1). Classification (NCBI taxonomy): domain Eukaryota; kingdom Metazoa; phylum Chordata; class Mammalia; order Pholidota; family Manidae; genus Manis; species Manis javanica. The sequence continues at coordinate 100,388,433 of NC_133166.1, read as the reverse complement.
GAGGAAGGATCCATTTCTGGTGAAGACTTTCAAGTATGAAATGGTTCTAGAGCTACTGAAAGGCAGTGCAGTGCAATGGAAGGAACATGCAGTCTGAACTCTGGAGTAGCTGTGTGACTTTAAGCCAATCCCTTAACCTCTCTGAGCCTTAGGCTATAAAAATGGAACCAGCCTATCATATGAGAATTGAGAGGCCTAAAAGAGAGGATGTTGCAGTATTTGGAATATGACAAAATCCAGTTTTTCAATCATTCATTCATTCAGGACACTCTAATTGGGCATCTGTTGCGGCCAGGCTCTCCCGATGCTCTGTCCTGGGACAACTGCCATGAACAGGGCAGACAGGGGGCTGGCAGCTTCCCTCCTCCCCTGTCTCTTCCTTCCTGTGGATGATCATTCCTGTAGCAGCTATTTAATGACAGAGGTGCCCCAAGTCCAAGGTGCCAAGGGGAGACACTGGGAGTGGTGAGAGGGTAGGGGAACTCCAGGGTGCAAGGGCCCCTACAGAGAGATGGCCTCCTCCATTCAGTCCCTGTGGCCCTGTGTCCCAGCCCCGCCTGCAAGGGCCCCACCAAGCACAGACAGGCCCATCTAATCCAAGGGCCCCTGCCCCACACCATTCACATTCCGGGCACTCACCAGGGCCACATTATTAGTTTTGCTAAGAAACAACCACACCTTTGTCACTGTGGGGGAACAGAGGCCTCCAGTGCTCTGGGCCTGTGTGCAAGGAGAGGTGGAGGGTGGTCATTGGCTTTGCACCCACAGACAGAACCATCGGAGCGACTGGAAACATGCCTCAGCATCGTGCCCTTCCCCCAGCTCCTCAGCGTGTCCTGTTTGCCTTTTCTGTGCCATCAGGACCAGCATTTGCATCTCTCTGGTCTCTAAGGGAACGGAGTGTGTGCGTATGTGTGTGTGTGTGTGTGTGTGTGTGTATGGGCGGTTGCACAAACACCATAAATTAGACTTCAAAGTAGGGACAGACATCTTCACAGGACTTTTCTTTGAGTCCATGGTAATCCTGCAACTGCAGCACACACTGTTTATGAACATGCACTTGTTTATATGATTTTGTTTCTGAGTCCCAGGCCCCATTCTTACATATGTTGGCCATACAGGCGAGACTGACTGTCCTCGAGAGCAGGGCCTTTGTCTCCCTCTTCAGGCTACAGGCACTGAGGCAGGGGCCATCTCCGCCACCAGACTGGAGGCTCTCGGAGGGCAAGGGCTGCACCTCGTCCTTCAGGAGCCACTCTCGGCGCCGGGTGTAAGGCTGGGAGGCCAGAAAACAGCTCTGACTTCATCATCACCACGGGACCGCGCTTCCTAGCACGCTCAGTGGAGGCAAATGCACAGATTCTCGACTTACCCTCACCTTCTCTTCTTACCAGCCAAGAGCAGAAGTGTCGCCTATGCACTTTGGGATACGAGAAAGATAGAAAAATGGAAGTACATTAGAGGGGAGGGGGCATGGTGGTGGCCTCAGTCCGGATGTAAGTTCCCTACCTCTCTGCTCTGTTGCCACTGGACTCCAGTCAGCCAGCTGGTTATATCCCCTAGGCCCCAGCCCACCCTCTCCCTCTCCTCTCTCTGGATCTAAAAGCACACAGTACCTGGAATCTTTCCCTTGATTTACCCTAAATCCCTCAGCTGAAACTAAAACAAAACCCCCTTTCCATGGCATGGCTGAGATGATTTTCAGAATCCACATGATTTCCACCACATTAAAAGGGTGATGAGGGAAGGGAACATCCCTTTCTCATTTATTATTTTCTCCGCCAGCCCTTTCCATAATGCCTTGCCATGGTAGAAGCTTAAAGCATGTTTTGCACAAATGAGTGAATGCAATTTTCAGGGAGGACTGCGGGGGAGCTTCAGAGACCTCAGTCTCCCCCTGGGAAAGGGCCTCAACTCGAAGTATCTTTGCATGATCAGCCTTTTGTTGAAGAAACGCTGTTTTCCGGGGTGTCAGAACTGGGGGGCAGTGTTCACCTATTGGTACCAATGAGAACAGGGTGTGTGTGTGTGTGTGTGTGTGTACGTGTCTTTGTGCTTTTGTGTGTGTGTGTTGGTGATGACCAGACAATTAATAAGCTCTGGCTCCAGACAGAAGAATTCTAGAAGTCCCTCAAAGCAACTTAGGTTGTCTTTCCATGAATAACCTACTTCTTAAATATGCCCGTGAAATGTTATTCTGCATATGTACCAGTGAATAACCATGTTTATTTGAAGATGCAAGTTTTTTTTTTATCCTTAAAGTTTATTTATATATAACAACAGTACAAATTGTGTCCTTGGCTTGCAAAATAGGAGTGTCTCGTATTTACAATTGGTATACAATAATATATTAGAATAACAAAAAACCCCGCTTTGTTGGAACATTTTAAATACTTAATTTTCTTACAGTTTTTATTCCACAACACCTGTAAAAACAACAAAACCAGACAACTATCATTGTATTTTCTTAAAAATATATATAATACAGATTCCAGTGTGTCAAGAAGAATGGGCTTGAGGGGTGGAAGTGTGGGGAGGTGGGCGGGCTCAGGTCCCTTGTTTCCTGGCATGAGGAGCTCATTGCTTGTTCCCCGTTTCAGGAACTTCTGCTCCATGTGGGGCGGGGGGACTAGGTGCCATACGCTCTCCACTTGTAGTGCCAAGGTGGGGGGCAAATAAAGCCAAACTCAGGGCCTTGACTGAAATCCAAAAGATGTCTCCCATCGTCCTTGAGGCTAGGACAGGAGGAGTGGGCCACCCTGCAGAAAGGATAGAGCCCAGTCTGAAGGGGCGGGGGTGGCCCTGGAAGGTGTGGAGAAAGGGATGGGGGTGTCCACGAAAGGCGAAAATCTCCAGTTAGCTTCTGGGGCTGAGGTCCTGTCTGGTAGGTAGTTGTCTTGATCGTCTTCCCTAATATGCCAAGAGTGAAACCTTATCTGCATGGTACCACTGTGCCCTGGATGCTAAAACATCCCCCTTGGGGAAACCAGGGAAAAGGACATGGACAGGAAAGAGACTCTGGTGCCATGAAGAGGATGCCGTTGTTTTCTGAAAGCCTGCTCCTGAGACGAGGCATCGGGGGCCCTTAACTGCATCTCCCAAGGCTCCCCATGGGACCTGCCTCCACAGCCCTGTGTCTACGAGGCTGCTTTGCATTTTCTCACAGAGCCCGCAAGTCTCAGTTCTTTCCCAGAAACCTCAGGCACAAGGCACTGCGGCTGGGAACAAATGGCCTCCCCCAGAACAGCTGTGGGCTCAGTATTTACCAGCTGCAGGTTAATAAGGGGCCTGCGCGTGGCAGCTGGGGTGCACCTGGCAGCTTGTCAGCCAGAGGCTTTCAGGCATTCTCTACTCTGCTCAGACCATTCTAGTCTAGCGCACCCATCCGTTGTTTCTGCTTCATGCGCGGCAGGGCCAGAGGCCTCGACTGCTATTTCTTGTTCTCATTTGGTGGAAATGAAGGAAGGTCAGGAGCTCAGGCAGCAGAAGAGCCACGAGAAGAGGTGGCAGCAGTGGTGCCAACTAGGGAGGCTCTCATTGCTGGAGGAATGTTCCCAGAGTAACGTAAGGCAGCTGGCTGGCTGGCTGGCTTTCTTTCCTCTTCCAGCCCCTTCGTACAAAGCTCATGCCCTCTGTAGGTCGGGGAGAACTGTGCCTGCTAAACTGGTGGCAGGAACCAGCAGCCTAACGGTTGTACTTTTGCTAGATGGTCCTTCTTGGTCTTGTTTCTGGCTATTTCCCAGCGCCTGGAGCGGTGCCCAGTCGATGGCTGCAGCTCCTGCCCGCTCCCTGGGTGAATGAGTGTAGGCAACAGTTCCTCCTTCCAGTGAGGCTAACAGCTGATCCATGCTTTTAATGGTTGAACTCTGCAAGGACCGGGGGCTCTCTGCTAGGGGTGGATCAGCAATGGTTCTGAGATGCGTGGTGGGGAGAGGTAGGAGGGCCGCCAGCACAGAAGCCCTGGCGCCCATGCTGAGGGCGGGAGGCAGCAGCAGGCCAGCTGGAGGGACTTGCTCCAGCCACATGGACATCCTGCCCATCACCACCTAGTCCATTAGCACCTTCTGTCTTGCCAAGCACAATTCTGTGGGCCTTTCCTTTTCCAGAGACTTGTCTTTTGTGCAGATCAATGCAACAAAATGAAGCTGGATCAACTTTTGAGAGAGACGTCCCTGCAAGGCGGATGGCTTCATGGGGGGCAGGGCCTCTGACTTGAATATTTCTTCCTTACAGAAGGTTAAAACACCTTCAGATTGGAGAATAATGAGGAGAGAGGCCAACTGACTCCCTCTCCTCCCCATTCCATGGGGTGTGGACTCCACTGGTTCTCCGTGACCCAAAGCCAAGAGCTGGTGGAGGAAGGATAGACGAGAAGCCAGAGGCGGGTCAAGGCTGTACAGACTTCCACCCTGTGGCCCGGCCTCAATCCAGTGCCTCAATCCAGCTGCGTTGCATTTTTCTTAATTCCTCCTTTACCAACTTAATTCCTTCCTATGCCTCTTCCTTTGCCAACCAAGCTTCCCCGACTCTCCCATGGAACCCTGAGACATGTGGCCAAGATGCATGCCAGCTCTGGCTCCTGTCGTCCCACTCTCCAGCTGGCCATCCCCCCACCCTCCTGCACACTTTCTAAAACCCTTCACGAAAGCAGAGAATGGCCACCAAAAGTAGTTGCTGGGAGACACCTGCATAGATGCACAGAGGAGAGGGTTGGTTAAGATAAAGCTGAGATGTCTACCTTCCTTTTACTTGGTGGGGCAAAGCCTGGAAGGCAATCTAAGCAGCAGTCAGAAAACGTTCATTCGGAGCTCATACGTAACTTGAGGGTGGGCTGGAAATGTTTGCGGGTAGCATGACTCGTCCTCTGCTCACATTCCTCTTGCCTATAGCCCCTCACCTTTCATCTTCATGAATCATGGGCTCTGAGCTGATGAGTTTTCGGTGCTATGAAGAGCAAACACTTTGGCTTAGTGCAGAAGGCCAGTCATTAGCATTTCTTTCAGGCTATTCATAGGGCCCAGAGAAACTTTAACAGAAGTGGATTATCAGAAGAAAGTGGCCTTGGCATGGCCGGTTGTGAATTATAATGAAAACAGCAAGTTTCCTGAGTATTTTGCTGAATGCTTTTCTCTTCTCATTTGTTGGCTGCATTCAGGCAAGAAACTGGAGCTGAGGAGACCAGGCGATGTCTGTTGTGTGGTTAGCACAGTTATCCAAAGCCACACGCCAGGGACGGAAGCCAGCCCTCCCCCAGCCCTTTTCTGGGAATCCGATGTGGTCAGCAAAGCCTTTGGAAATTGGAATTGTTTGGAGGTAAATGAGGGCACTGAGAAGCTGGGGTGCAGAGTTAATTACAGGGTAAACGACTCTGGTCTGGCCTCTCTGAGCTGGCTGGTCCAGTTTCCCAGCATTGCGGACCCTTGAATAGTGGAGGATGGGATGGGCAGGTTGTCTTCTCTGGCGTCCCTGCATCCCGACCCTGTGCCTTTCTCTTGTCCTCCGTCCCCCTCGCTCTGATGCTGCTTGGCCGCTTGCCAGCGTGGGAGACCTGGGAACTCTGATGGCTCTCCCGGTCACCAAGGTCCTTCGGCCAACAGAGGCACTGGTCCGGCTGGGGACTGCCACTGGACCAGGGCATGGGGCTTTGGTCTCTTTATTTGGAAACTACACTCAGGACGGTTGGTCCTCCATGGTTTTCGGTCTCAGCAAAAGAGAAAGAGCAGGAAAGAAGCCCGGTGAGAAGCCACCCCCTTGTCCTTCAAACTATGAGGACAGTAGTGGCAGAAAGAGAGGCAGTAGATGACAGTAGCGTGGGGATGTCAGTCCTTTCTACTGAGGCGAGTGCTCAGACCACCAGGAGCTTCTACACAGGAGCACAGGATTGCCTCCCCTCTCCAGGCACAGGGACAAAAGGAAGAAAACATAACAATAAAGACTGTAGCTCCTTTAACCTGTGCTCTTCGAGTATTGCTTGCTGTAAACAGTGTCTGATTTATGTTTTCTCTTTAATTGCAAGAAACAAGTGGCAGATTGGAGTCCAAAGCCATTTACGCAGGTCCCCAAAACAGCTCCCAAGGGGAACCTCCTGGAGGCTTGGGCCACACACCAGCAGACCCTTTCCCCAGGGTGCATGGTTGATGACAGTGACTGATGTAAGGCAGGACTGCCCAGGGTCCTCAGGCGTCTGGTCTGGGAGAGGCCCACCTCTCCCCCACTTCCCAAAGTAACTGTACGGAACCCAAAAGGGAAAGTACCAAAGACCAGCTCCTCATTTGTTGAGGCTTCGCATTAAATAAAACAAACAAACAAACAAACAAACAAACAAACAACAAAACAGTAGCCAAAAGCATTGGTGCTCTATAGACGCCAGGCTCCTGTCCAGAGATGAGAATATACAGGTGTGTGGTTTGTAAAGCTCAATTTCCAGTCAGCCAGGTTGAGCCACTGACGGCTTTGCAATCTGTGCAAAGTTCTGTAGTTTCCACGCTCTTTCGGCTGCCAGGATAATTCCAGGCTTTACTGGCCTCTACGTTTGCGAAGTGTTTGGTGTGGACTTGTGCTCATTCTTCTCCTTCTGATTTTTTTTTTTTTTGATTTCAAGGGAAAGGAAGCAATCATTTTCCCTCCAGTTTCTCCCAGTATCTCTAGTAGGCTTTTTCTGGCCTTTGGAAACAGGACTTCCACAAGGAAGGAGGGGTGAAGGGGGGACAAAGAAGGCAGGGAACAGAAATCAGAAGTAAACAGAAGTTGGACGGGATTCACAGGGAGGCTTTTGTTTTATTTGTTTTTTTCCCCCTTTTTCTTAAAAAAAATTAAATAAAGTTCTCATTATTTCCCCAATATACATCAAATGAGTTTTCATGCAAAGCAGCAGTCACAGAGGCAGGAGCCAAGTACCCAGTTGGTGCCTCTCAGCTTGAAGAACCACCTTTTCTGCGCCCCCTGCTCCTCTCTGGGTCGGACTGGGGGTGGGAGACACCCAAGGGTCTCCCTGCAGGAAGCGGCTGTGACGGAAACTTGGCTGGCGTGGGGAGAGGGGCCTTCCCCTCTCCCCGGGTGGGGTCCCAGGGGACAGCAAGCTCTGGGGTCTGATCCCCTTCTCTCGTCCTTCCTTCTGAGACTCCCGGTGTGACAGCCCTCATGGGCCCCTCTGCTCGGGAACATGAGGCTCTGGCCCTCAGCTCTCAATGGACATGGCATTTATGAGCTGTTCAACCTTGTACGCCAGCCGCTGTCGCCGGGCCTGCTCATCCTGCTCCAAGGCCCCAATGAGCTGAGGAACGAAAACAAAGGTGGGGAAGACTTCAGGACTCCATCTGGAAGACGCCACTTGCCAAACCCTGAATCCTTCTGCCCCAGTGAACATAACCTTAAAAAATGGAAATAATTAACTGAATATATATGTGTGTCTATGTATATGTGTATGTGTGCATATGTATGTATATACCTTTGCCTGTATGTATATATGCATGTACAAATATACATATATTTGTATGCATTTAAAGTGTTTAAAACAATAGTTGGCATATAGAAAGTGCTATATAAGTGTTGACTATTATTATTATTATTATTATTACTAATATTACTTGCAGCCCCAATGCTAATGCATGACTTGTGACTTCCCTGAAGTCATAGGCATGGTGAGGTCCACCTGTCTATCTGAAATGTAACTGACAGCATGTGCCCAAGTGTGAAGAATAGCCTGATTCATTGTTTAAGGAAGAATGAAATTTTAGTCGTACAACACTTTGAACTAAAAACAATTATGTTACTAAAAGTGTTATTTATTGTATTAACAATGTGTGAAAGATAATGAAATGTTCAAGAAAGCGTTGGATGAATCAGGAGAGGTTAGGCTGCTTTCTAAAGGAATGGTAATGATTTTTGAGCTCTTGGGGTTTTGACTCCATGAATATGTTTTCTCAATTACCCTTTGCCGCGGTTATGTAAGGACCGAGCCAGGCATTCTGTCTCACTGCCTCGCGTGCTATGTGCTGGCTTCTGTCCCCTCCAGGGCCCCATCTTACCTCTTCGCTATATTTGCTGACATAGGAATAGATCTCATTGAGGGCACTCAGCATGTTGAACTCCACGGCGTGCAGACGGGACTGCTCAGCGAGGTAGGCATTCATGTCCTGGTCACTGATGGCGGGGAGCTTGGCGATGTCTGCGTAGTATCTGCCAGAGAGAGAGAGGACAGGCTCTTTGATGGGGACTCAGCAAACATTTGCCTAACCCTGCTCTGACAGGCCCCTTGAGAGCACGGGGTGTCCCCAGTTGCCCCTGTCTCCCCGTTTCTCTTCTAATGTGGTTTCCTCTGGCTTCTTGCCTCACACTGAGGTTGAGGCCTGGAGACTGATGCTCGCACTGAGGCTAGAATCCATCCAGCTGTGAACTTCTGGCTGCAGGGCCCCCCTGTCTCCTTCCCCTCTGCCGAGTGGTTAAAAGCCCAGACCCTGACCAGACTCCTTATATTCAAATCCCAGCACTGCTACGTGCTCGCTGTGTGACCTTGGGCAAGTTACTTAGGCTCTCTCTGCCTCCATTTCCTTATCAGTAAAATACAGATGACAGTAATACCTACTTCACAACTCTGGTGGATATGTTACTGAGATGATACATAAAAAATTCAGTCAGAGGGTTGGGTACTTAGTATGTTCTCAACAGACAGTCATTAGAATGATAGCGATCTGACTTCCAAGGGCACAAAATTTCCCTTTCTCCTCCAGCTGGAAGTTGGGACAAGGAGGAAGGGTGGGGGCATGAGAGCCCACGGGTGTCACACACACAGTTGCGTCCTGGGCAGTGAGGCCTCCAGGGCGGGGCATGGAGCAGGCGGCCGGGGCGCAGGCCTGTCCCGAGGGGCTGCTCACCTCTCCACCCAGCTCTTGTAGCTAGGGATGTCCTTGGCGTAGAGAAGCTTGTTGGAGGGCGAGTCCTTGCCCAGCCGGTGCTCTGATGTTGAGCACGAGTCCATGAAGGTCTGGGCCACCACGGAGAGGCAGGCGTCCGTGATGCTGCCCTTGTGGATGTCAAATACAAACTGGGGGTTCTTGATCACGTTCACCCAGAAGCGCAGAGGGAGGCTGTGGGAAAGGGCAGAGCAGAGCCTGGCCCGTGTACCTCTGCTGCACCCCCACGCTGTCCAGAAATATTCCTCCTCCTCCCCAAATGCCAACTCTCTCTCCAAAGGGCAAGGGAGCGAAATCACAGAAACCCAGCCAGGATGGCTCACTTAGCCCAAGCTGCTCCTGACCCTGGGAGAGCAGGATAGGCGCCATTGTACCCAACGGGGTACGGGGTACGACCCTGCTCTCTAACAACGGGGGTGGGGGTGTGTGTGGGCGTGGTGGGTTCCGTTCCCTCCAGGCCTCCATGCCCCCAGGGGAGCCCAAGTACAGAGAACCATACAATTTTCTCAGAGCCTCAGACAAAGCCACCAGGCTCCTCGAGTCCCTTCCAGCGCCCGTGGCCATTGTCCAGGGGGACCAGCCAGCAGCCCCCGCACTGCCTCCGAGTGGCACAAAGGGCGCCACCTGAGCTCCCCGCCCAGCCCGCCGCTGGCCTGGCCTGACTGGGCTGGGGAATGGGCTCCCCTGGGGGCAGCTCTTTCAAGCCTCTCCCCAGGGCTTTCTCCTCTCGGGGCTGGGCAGAGGGGAGAAGAGGGGCCGCTATTGGCCTGCTGGGAATGACTCAGTCGCTCGCAGCATTTCCCACCCCAAGAGGAACTCCTCAGTCGTTAGGAGAGTTCCTCTGCAACTCAGGAATTCACAATCAGAGGAGAATGAATTTTCTCTGCTCCTTAGGCCGTGAGGAGGATAAGCCTGTTTACTTCCCTTCAAAACCAGAGCAGCTGCTGTTTCTGCCGCCTTCTCCTACTCCAGCCGCCTCAGGCCCTTAACCCTCTGGGCCCCTCTGCGCAGGGAGCTCTGGGCCCTGGCTCCTCCTTCGGGCCCGAGATGGTGCTGTGGCAATCCAGCCTGCTTTCCTCCCCCCTCCTGCATCTCCTGGGGACTCTCAAGGACCCCAGTGGTCTCAGCTGTGCCAAGTCTTTGGAAAAGTCAGCCTTGCCCACTCCAAGCCCTTCCATTATTTCTGCTTATCTTTCAAAATGCAACAGGGTCTTTGATTTCCTGTAACCTAGGAGGAGTGGTGTCGGCTGAGAGGGGCTGCATCTCCCCACCTCCCCTTCCTCCAGCAGCTTTGGGGAGCTTTTAATATTCTTTCCTTGGATATTAGCTATTTGAAGTCTGGACAAAGGGACTCTTCTGACCACAACTCCAGGGTAGGGCATTTCTACGACTTGGGGCTGGCCAGCGACAGAAGGCACAGAGATGGAGAGAATCCAGAACTTTCTCCTGACTTCCCTGAAGTCGCCCACTTGCAGCGCTGGGCTGGGGAGTCCTCCAAAGCAGAGGAGACAGCGATGGCCCCGCCCAGCGAAGTGCCCTGTGGGCTCCTCACCCCAGACACCAGAGTCTCTCCCTTTCACCGGCTGAGATCAAAGCCACAGACCTCATAGGATCACAGCAACCCCAGGCCCGGAGAAGAGAGGGATATAGGGGGCTGGGTTTTTCCAGAGTGTTTTGCTGGTTGCTAGGACTTTTGATTCCCAAATAACAGCCGGGGCCCATCTGTGTCGGCTCTGTTTTCTGAGGAGAAGGCTGACTCCAGACAGCTGTGTGGGCTGCTTGCCCAACCCAAATGCCTGGACCTCCCTCTCCCTCCTCCGTACTCTTCCCTGAAGGAAGGTTTTTGACTCGGGCTCTTGGCCAGGCCCTGTCTGACCTGAAAGCCAGTTGTCAGATTGGTCTGTGGCCGCGGTTCAAACTGCAAGGCCTGCGGGAGCTGCTTCTCCCACCGCTGGGCCTGCTTGTGGAGGGCACCTTAGGGAAGGCAGCCTGCCTGCTGCTCCCCGAGAGCTATGGCGCCGGGGTAATAACTTGGCCTTAAGGGATCAAGTTTGCAGTGACATCCTCTTAGACGGTGGGCTCAAGTCTATAGCAGGTGCAAGCTTTCCCCAGCACTTTCCCAGGGGTGGAAGTTTAAGTCAGGGCTTCCCTGTCTCAGGAAGTGCCTTAGATTCTGCCCTCCTCAGAATGCCCGACATTGCTGGCTTTCAAGCTCTGCTGCCCAGTCTCAAGTGTGGCTCTCTGGGGTTCCTCCAGCAGCCTTTCCTGAGAACCAGAGGTCTGAGGCAGGGAGGAGGCACTTTTTGAGGAAGGGTCTCAGCCTGAAAGGGCACAGCTTGAGCGTGCATCCTGGTGCCAGGCCCCAAGCCAGACAGGCCCCACTTGGCGCCCGCAGCCTGGGGACCAGGCTGGTTCTTCAGAGCATATGTGCACTGTCTGTCCTAGGAGCCTTGGATTACGCGGCCACAACGGAGAACAGGCTTCCCCATCTCCCTGGCGCTGCTGGTCCCCGTGCCCTGCAGCATGCAGACTCTCCAGGCTGCAGCCCCTGCCCACCCCGGGCTCCCTGAGGGCTCACCAGTTGCTTTTCCATGTGTGCCGCACATCTGTGTCGTGGATGCTGTGTCTGTCCGCCTGCTCATCCAGGAAATCAAACATGTACTTGATGGCCAGGGGGAGAGCGCTGCCCCGGTGCACAGTGCTGAACAAGGTCTCAAACAAGTCATCCACAAACTTCTGCAGGGTGCCCTGTAGGTCGGGTGGTGGGAGAGCAAGAGGTGGAGGATGGGGCACTGCAGGCAGCAGATGGGCAGACCAGATGGTGCCTTGGACAGATCCTGCCTTGAAAATTGGTCTGTGAAGCCAGGCTGTGCAGACGGTGCAGTGAGTGTGGGGAGGGCTGTTGGGGTGCTGGGGAGGTGGGAGAGACCGGATGGGCTGTGGATTCCAGGGAATCCAACATGCAGGCACATGCCACGTTTATGCATGTGTCCATGCCAGGTGGGTGTGGGCACAGGGCATTCGCTAGGAAGACAGCAAGTGCTCTGAGTCCAGGCATCCTGCAGGAGAGGGAAGGTGCAGACTGGTACCAGCTGGTGTCTGAAGAACAAGCTGGGAGGCTGGGGGCTTCTGGCATGAGCGAGGCAGGGCCCCAGAGGGTCTGGCGGGAAGGTGTGAAGAGGCTTATGGTATTAGTGGCCTGAGATAAATGGTGTTTGGAGTGATCAGGTGGGAAAACACTAAGGCACAGCCCTGGCCCACGGGGCCTCAGGGTCTCTGAGGCAGGGACAAGGCTGGGCCTGGATACCACAGTTTACAGGTTCAAGAAACACCTCTGATGGAGAGGAAAATGTCTAGCTTTTTCTACTGTTTCTTCATTGGTCTTTTATTAGCATATCAGGGAAAGCAAAATTTGAGACATGTGGTCTGATGGTCTATTTCTGTGTCACTTCTGGGATCTGGTCTGAGAGCTGTAATCTGGATGCCATTGTTAGAATTTCAGCAACACTCTTGCGGGTCATTGGGGTAGAGCATTTGAAATCTAGTCTGTCCTGGCAAATATGGGCACATGATGGCCATACTTAGGGGCATATTTGTTCTCTGCTGGGGGAGCTGGAAGACAACTTAGATCACAGCTTCCAGCACTGCCTCATTCCCATCAATACTGAGGGATGGATGGCATGGACTAGGGAAGGGGGGCCTCCCCTGGGATTACTGGCAGGACCAGGCCTTCCTGCTTTTCCTCCCAGGAGGCCAGAAAGGCAAAGAAAAGGCAGTGATGGTGGAGGTTGGCTTATCTGTCCAATTAACACCAGTAAGGAAGCCCCAGTATCTTCCTAAGGCTCATGGAGACCCAGAGGTGAGAGAGCCATTCCTCTGAAGCATAGCGGTGGTCTTGAGGGGTGGGCCAGGAACAACCATATCCTTGTGATTTTTGCCAAAGGATAGGGGTCAGCAGAGGCCTGATCCCCTGGGGAGCCTGCCCTGGACTCCCACCTGCTTGTCCCCAGGGGGACAGGCTCCATGACATCCTTCCTATGCTGTGGTGGTGCTGGGGAGGGCAGGACGTACTCCTCTGGGGAGCCCTTCCTGGACTGGGCAGAGCGGGAGTTACCTTGGTGGCCAGCAGCCGCGTCAGGTAGATCTCAGACACCATCTTGCTGCCCCGGTCACCCTCCTTCTGGTCCCCGTGGTCATGGTTCTTCACCAGGTGCCACACCTTGACCCCGCTCTCCAGGTCCGGGGTGATCATGGGGGCCCGGGAGCGCAGGCTGTCAGGACTGCCTGTGTACCTGAAGGAGGAGTCTGAGAAGCGGACAGGGGCCTGTAAGGGACTGACCTCTTTCATCATCCTGCCTTGTAGAATCCTACAATCTCTGCCCTCCAGCGACACTCAGAATAAACTGGTTTCCATTAGGAGGGGACACATGGGACTTCATATTTGGTGGGTTATTTTAGGGACCCTTGGTTGGCATGAGGAGAGAGGAGCCTAAAATTTTATTTTTATTCTTTAAAGGATTTAGAAATTCTGTGAGCTGGAGAGACCCTTGGGGATTTGGGATTCTCCTCGCTCCCCTGACGATTCCGGCAAGGAATAATTAAGAGGTCAAATATTAACTGGGTATTTTCACAGGGGCTTTGATAAAAGTCTGGATACTAAGGAGCTAGAAGTTGTAAATGCTCCCTTTTGGGACTTAGTGGGGCCCTTGTTTCTTGGGGCCAAAAATACAGAATTGCCTAAGCCCTTTTTAGAGCCGCTGGCCTCAGTTCTAGGATGTACCCAAAACCAGAGAAAATGGAATAAGACACAGTGAAGCCCTGTAACCTCATTGTTGAGAGGGCACTGGGGGGCCTAGCACTCCTCGGGGGTGGATGGGCTAGGATGGCCAATTTGTTGTCCGTTTGGGACACTTTTGAGAGTAAAAAGGGCACTATTGATAATTTAGCCAGGACAACAGTCATAAAGTGGCATTGTATAAGGAACTGGCAGTATATGAACCCCCATCCAGGTTTCTCCTTCTTTCTGGGGCCCTCAAACCCCTCCGCCAGTACTGGACAGTTAAAAGGAGGGGCACAGGGTATACCGCCTGTGCCCACAGCTCTGAGGAGATGGGCTGCCCTGGGGATGTCTGGACTAGCAGGGCAGGGAAACAAATGACCAAACGCCTTTGACTGGAGGCGGGCGGCAGCGAGGGCATCTGCTGTCAGGAGGGCTGGTGACTGGTTCCTGGAGGGTCACGGGAGACTCCCTTCTGAGCTGCCTTCCTGGTCCTCACCATATCTGCTGATGGACGTCCGGGAGATGCTGGCAGATGCAGGGATGTTGTAGGAGGAGGTCTGCTTGGGGACCAAAGCCACCACGGATCTGTCTGACACCTGAGAAGGGTATGAAAGGTCCAGTGCAGGTGAATATAGGTATCTTGGGAAATTGAATAGCCAAGTACTTCTAGAAGGTCATGGAGTGGGTGTGGGGTAGAGCACAAGGAGGTCAGGAATACTAGAAATAACATTCCTGCTGTCCCCAGGTGCCACCTGTGGCTGTTAAGCATTGGAAATCTGCTTAGCCCCAAGTGAGACAGTCTCAGCTGACATGAGCTGTTAATGTGAACAATACACCCTGGGTTTCAATGGCTCAGCATGACTACCGTACAGGCGATCTCATTCATAAGTTTTATATTGATTACATGTTAAATGTAATTGTTTTAAATCAATTCAGTTAAATAAAATATATTGTGAACATTAATTTCATTGGTTTATTTTTACTTTTTAAATGTGGTTGGTAAGAAATTTAAAATTATGCACGTAGCTTGCATTATAATTCTATCGGATGGCACTGGGCCAGGCCTGGCGCCTCCCTTCAGCCTTGTGAGTTATGTAGAATTATTCCCATTTTCCAGCTGAGCAAACTGAAGCACTGAGAGGCTGAGGTCGCACGATTAATACATGGCGGAGCCAATATTTGTAGCCAGGTCTGCCAGGTTCCAGACCTGGCTACAAATCTTCCCGTTATACCCTAATTTTGGGATTTCATTTCAAGTCATGCTGGTCTGAAGCCCGTTTTCTCTTTCGGCTCTGCTTGCTTCCTGGCCTGAGTCCTTTAAAGCCTGGGTCACCTTGAGCAATGGGGCAGCTGCTCCCGGGGAGTCAGAGGGAAAGGTGACATCTTGCCCTGTCCTCTGTGGGGGTGCCCAGGCTCAGCACCCAGCCTGGAGGGAAAGGGGTGATAAATGAGGAGCCATATTGAAGACATTTGGGGCCATTTTGATTTAAGATTACCCTCCATCCAATAAAAATGGAGAATCCCCAGAATTGTGGCGATCCAATTAAACCCCTAACGCAGAGGGAATAAAACAGCTATAATAATGTTATGGGCCATAAAACATTCCTATTAAACCATTTTTTATTTTAACAATTTTTATGAACTTTATAAGCTTGATTTATAGCTGCACCAGTCGTAAAACCATCTTTCTGGGTCTTAAATTGTCAGCCCCTCTCTCCTACCAAAAAAGAATTAAATGTTGAGAAGTCGAACTATAAATGAACATTAGTGCTAACGGGATTCCCTGATAGCCAGTTTTAGTAGTGGTGTTTAATTTTACCCTCCCTATAAATCTGTGGGAGCCCGGGAAGTTTTTTAACATCTCTTTGTTAATTAAGATTATGCAAATTTTCTCCTGTGGGGTCTCGGAGGACCTTGGCCTCCAGGGAGGGTCACGAGAGGGCAGTGCTGTGACTCAGTGGCATAAAGCTGCAGGGTCATGTACATCCCAGCTGGGGCACCTCCTTGTACTGCCAGCAGTTCAGTCTCAGCACCCGGACTGGAGTTCCCCGCCTCTGCCTTTCGGGAGGAGCTCTCCTTGCAACTGACAGCCTAGAAATGATACTTTGAAGCCTGGCAAGGGCAGGGGTTTACCCTCCCAGGAAGAACAGAACACATTATCATTTATGGCTTGTTGTCACCGAAGGGAAGATTCACAAGGTGACTTGAATGACCACAGTTCAATTCAATTCCAGGTCTTGTCAGTAAATCTCTCTTTTGGCCTCAGTTTTTCTTCCTTTTGACCAAGAGGCAATGCAAATCGGTGGTCAAGATGCCTGGCTGGGTCTGACCTTGGCTCTGCCACTTACACGCTACACAACTTTGGGAAATTCACTTAACCTCTCTGTGCCTCAGTTGTCTCATGTGTCACTGGGGATAATCATGGTGTCTAGGTTTGTCATGAGGATTCGAGGAGTCAGGACACGTCAAGGCTGAGAGCAGTGCCTGGCACCCAGTGAGCTCTCAGCAAGTATTGGCATTAGTGGTGCATTGCGAGCACCAGCAGCCTAGGCATCTCCCAAAGGGAAGACAAAGCCCCGCTGTCCCCTGTCACTCAGGGCCAGCATGTGGGAAGTACCTCACAAGCAGCAAAGCTCAGTAAATATTTGAGCAATGAATGAATACATGAATGATAAATGACATCAGGGAATTGAAAGTGCTTTGTATGGTAAGCACTGTAAGTACAAAATATTCCATTTTTCTGATTGGGAGCCACAGGATGGACGGTCCAGGAACAATCGTGAGGGCGCCACAGGGAAGAAATTCCCATTTCTGTCCTAGAGAAACTTACGATTTGGGGGCCTAATGTTATTTGCTTCTGGGTTTTCTTCAGCTCCAACTGGTTCATTACAACTTTCTACAGGGTGCGCCAGGCTCTGTGTGCAGTGGTGGTGGTGGGGTGGCCGTGGACTCCACAGAGAATGGCCATAGCCACCTCGGTGCAACTGTACCTCTGAGGTACCTCACCTACTGAGCCTAGTCCTTCCAACCACCTTCACAGGTCGGGGTTCTTATCCCCATTTTATAGATAAGAAGCCCGAGATTAAGAGACACTGAAGTTAAACTACCAGGGAGTGGGGAAGGCGTTAAATACTGCTTGAAAAGCTTCTGTTCTTTCCACTACACCACAGTTCCTCCATCTTGGGGGGTCCTGTCAGGGCGTCAGCATATAGGCATAAAGGCCAGAGAGGTGGAGAGGAGTGTTTTGGGGTCTCCCCAGTGTCCCCCACCTCAGGTGCCTCCGAGCCAGCTCCTGTTGGTTGTCAGGGCCCCTGGTGGCATGGTTGATGGCAACTCAGTGCTTGCCAGCCCAGCCTGCCAGGCCTTGTGAGCCCTCCCTGTGTGAGGCGTGGACCGAGGTGGATGCTAGGAGGATGCTGGGAAGGTACAGGCAATGCCGCTGGGGTTCGCAGCCCGAGGCACTTCCTCTGGCTGGTTTCGCTTTCCATATGTCTCTCATTCCCAGCTTCTATTTTAGTATTTTTCCTGAATCCCAACCAGCCTACCTGTGCTGAATCTTCCAGAGACCCGCTCCCCCCACCACCCGGCCCCGCCATGAGAGGTTACCAAGGAGGGAAGGGGGCTGGGGTGGGAGAAGATACTCCTGGATCTTTTGTTCTTTTGCTGGAATTGCTTTGTGACTATTCATTCAGTGTGTCCGCCACTGTGCTAAGCACTTTATCTACCTTATTTAATCTATTCCACACACCTTTATAGGCAGGGATCACCATTCACCCCATTGGACAGATGAGAAGGAAGGTTAAGTAATTTCCCCAAGGACACCAGCTAGAATGCAAGACTAAGGGCAAGTCTAACCACATCCCTGCCCCACTGCAAGTGAGAAGTGTGAGCTGCACTGATAAGATGCCAGAGAGAGAAAGCAGCTACCTGCGGTAGGCGTCCTCGTGGAGGACCTCACGGTAACCACAGAGACACACGGGATAGAAATGCCCAGCCTTACCCCAGCCTAGAGAGGCCAGCTGCTCAGCTTGGAATCTGGCCACTCATGCATTCGGTACATTCCCTCAGCCATGCTTAGGGGCAGCCGTGGCTGACAGCCACTGCTTTAGGCTCAGGAAGGAGGAGGAAAGCGGAGATAAACAAAACCCCTTTTAGGCTGCTGAGGGCCTGAGAGCAAACCATGGAGGACAGGGAACATTCTTGGAAGACAAAGGCCCTAGACCTGCTGAGGGGCTGCGTCCAACCTGATAATGCACCAGCGTGTTGAGCCTCTTCCAGTCACCCTCGATCTTGGTGGTGATGTCCTCATCCTGCAGCACGACCCTGGCTATCCGGCCTTGACGCCACTCTGGGTAGAGGGGGCGGTGCACATAGCAGTGTGAGGGCATGGGAGCTGTGAGCCAGGATCTCCCAGTCCTGTCTTCTCCAGGGACCTGCAGGCTGGTGCCACCCAGAGAACTTAGAGACGACCCAGGCTCCACAGGGCCAAGACAGCTGGGGAGAGGTGTGGGCCTCCCTGGAGGCAGCCACATCTGCCAGGCAGTGCCCTGGAGAAGTATTCACATGGTCCCTTGCCCGGGCAGGACCCAGCTGCACCCAAGGAGGGGCTGCATTGCAGGGCAGAGGGTGGGGCTTCCCGTCTTCCCCTCCCATCCCACAGCCTGAATACCGGCCTAGAACTGGCTTTTTCATCCCTGGCCCCGCTGCCCCAAGGCCAGGCCTCCTACCCAAGTCCATGTCAGCAGCCCGAGGCCGCTGGGAGTAGGGCACATTCTTATAGACGGCATCAAGGATCTTCTCCTTGACCTGTGTGATGGTGTCACAGTTTAACACCTTCACTGGGATCTCTGGACTGTTCTCGTTGTCCGGGTTGACACAGTTCAGTATCTACAAGTGGTGATAGAAGGGGGCAATGATAGGAGTTGAAGGAGTGGTCTGGGGAGGGGGGAGCTGGGCCTGGGCATCTTCTCTGTCCAAGGCTCACTCCTTTACAGGAGAAACAGGGGGGCCTCTCTGGCTGTGCCTCAGTTTCTGTGCACCTTCCTGCCATCTGCCAAATGACAGCCAGAATCATTATGCCCACCCCTTCTTTCTCAAAGAACTGGGACTCTACTTTCCAGTTCCTGGATAGCTCAGGGGAGACTGCTGTCCTGGAGGTGTCCTAGGGGTTTAGAGATGGCTCCAGGTGTATTGAGGGCTGGCCACCCACTTCCCCAAAGCATCTGTATTAGGCATAAGCAGACTTACACTCTTTATCATAGTGCAAATTTCCCCATATCTAATGGTGGGTGATCTCCCCCACCCCCATTACTATCTAGAGTAAACTGAGGCAGAGAATGCTCTTGGGGGCCACCCAATGAGATGGTGTATCTGCCTCACTCTGGTCCACTTAGCCTACCCCTTGGCCATGCACCCAGGCCAGCCTCCCAGGCTCCTTACTGACCCCTCAGATTGGCTTTGTGCTCCAAGAGCAGAGTACGGGCCGGAGGCAGGAAGCTTGCACATCCCCCGGCTTCCGGCCTCCTTACCAGCGTCTTGTACTCTATCTGCTGCCGGATGAGCTTGTCCTCACTCAGGGAGTAGCGCGCTTCGCCCGTAATGGCGTCGATGGGGCCCTTCTCCATCTGCTGCTTGATGGCGCAGTAGAGCATGAAGAGCGGCTCCCCGGCACATTCCTGTGGGCACAGGCAGAGCATGGGCATGTGGCCCCACCAGCCTCCTCCCCTACATCTCCTCGACTGTGTTCCTCGGCCCTCTTGGCTTGGGAGCACCCCGGCTGTGCAGGTTCCTGTTCCTGAGGGGCACCCCGCTGCAGCTCTGAAGGCCGGGCTCAGAGAAACAACTCCCCATTTGGCTCCTGGCTCCAGGCCCTGGCTCACCTTCAGGAACTTGTGCAGGAGGAAGGCAAACCAGTTGGTCAGCATCTTCTCAGCCACAGACTCTGTCCTGGGGAGAGAGAAGGTATGAGCGGCAGGCCTTTATGGAGGGCTCTCGGAGGGGCCTGGACTGTGCTGTGCACCACGGCCCAAGAAAACAATAGGGCACCAAAGGCCAGCATGCTGGTAACTAAAGTGTGCTGTTGGGCCACAGGTTTCTTCTTTCCTGGCTTCTGTCTCCTGTGCCAACCCAGTGGTACTGAGGGTGTGCAGATAAAGGTGTCAAGTACCCCATCCCAGAGAGCTATCAAATACCAGGCTCCCCACATCCTTCTGGCCTCAGGGTGATAAATAGAGCTTCTCTGATCCTCTGGGATTTTTTGCATGCCTGAATAGTCTTTTGCATACCCAGAAGGTCCCTGGTACCCATCCCTCCAAACACTCAGAATCAGACTGCCTAGGTTCAAGTCCTGACCCTGCCATGTACCAGCTGTGTGACCTTGGGCAACTCTTTTCAGCTCTCTGGGTTCAGTTTCCCCATCTCTAAATGGGGACAATAATAATATCTATACCTCGAGGTTGCTGTCAGGGTTGAATAAGTTAATATAAGTAAAGTGCTAAGAATAGTGCCTGGAGCCTGGTGAGCACTACTTAGCTTTAGCTGGCATTACTGCTGTCACGTGGGGTAGTGGGTCCCAGCCCCTCAGAGGTAGAGCAGTGTGTGTAAGTGTTTAGCTGATGGGGATCTGCTTCTGCAAGCAGTTCCCTTCCACCACCCCAACCCGGGGCTGCAGACCTGGGGACCTGGGAAGGAACAAAGCGGCTGTGACAGACCCTCAGTGATGGGGATGCCGAGGGGTCTTTTAACTCCCTGCACGTGGTGCAAATTATACCCTCTGGTTGCCATAAATCCCAGGCATTTGCCAGGGCTGCTCAGCAATCTGGGCCTGGGAGAGACTGCAATGGCAGAAGAAATTGTAGCTTTCTCTCCTGGCCCCTCCCAGCACCCTCTCCCAGCATTGTGCCTGAGATTAGCTCTAATTTAAATACAACAGTTCTTAATGAGAGTTTCTAATACTCAGATTGGCAGGATGGGGGCTCAGTACTCATAAAACAAAGCCCTTCTTTCTCCCTCCTCACCCCACGTGGGCTCTAGGAGCTGGAGACCTTGCTAGGAGCAGGTTAAAGAGGTGGGTGGTGGAACGCCAGCAATCCCTGCTGCCAGAGGAGCTCCAAAGCTCTGCTCTGTGGGTTTGGGGGATGGATGCCAAGGTCTGCAATCCCCTATTCTGCCAGGACAATGGCAACGGGGGAAGGAGTGTGTGGTGGATGCTGGTGATTCAGATCCCGGAACGGGGAGCAGAAGGGATAGCCTGCTCACACTGGCCAGCCTGGCGCTGTCCAGCAGAACCTTCTGTGATGATGGAAATGTTCTCTATCTGTGCTGTTCAATTTGGTGGCTAGTATGTGGGGACTGAGCACTTGGAATGTGGCTAGTGCATGGAAGAACTGAATGCTGCACTTTATCTCATTTTAATGAATGGCCCCACGTGGCTATTGTGTGGGACAGCACAGCTTCAGGGACACAGGGAGGGAGAGAGACCATGTGACAGATGTTATCGGTGCCGTTTTGTCAATGAGAAAACTAAACAGCAGAGAGGCCACGTCACTGGCCCAGGATCCCACAGCCAGCAGGTGGCTAGCTGGGGCTCAAGCTGAGGCCCGTGCTCCTCCATCCCCGAGCAGCTGCAGATGCTGCACAGCCACGTGGGCCGGGGGAAGATCAGATTCCGTACTGTGCGATGTGCAGACACAGGACACAGGCTGCTCTGCATGGATGTCATCTCTGGGAATGGGAGCCTCTCATGCCGCTCGTGGGGACATGGTCTAACGAGGCTCTGGGTCCTTCCTGGGCACCCACCGCCCTCCCCACCCCCTGCCGCAGGTCAGACCTCCGGAGCAGCAGCTTGGGATGGTTCTTGTTCTCCAGGTTCTTATCGATGAGGTCAGAGAGCAGCTGCTTGAGGACGTCGGTGGCGTACTCCAGGCGGCCCTGCAGGCCGGTCATGACGAGCGAGGCCACGTTGCCGCGGTCGCGCATGGAGAAGCCGCGCTGGGCCTCCAGCGTGCGAATGAAGGTCAGGAGGAATGCTTTGTTGTTGATGAGCTGGGCAAAGAGCTTCAGGGCCTTCTCCACACGCGGCTGCCCGTTTCCCTGCACCTGGGTGGACACGCGCGCACCCTCAGAGCCCAGCCCCCAGCCTGTGCTCTTCTTGAGGGTCTTTGCTGCTGACAGCATCAGCAATGGAAATCTGTCCCCAACACCTACACCCACTCACCCCGTTTCCCCAACCACGGTGATGTGGGAATGGCTGGTGTCTGAAGCCTGTAGTCTGCTCTGACTTTCCACTGTGCTGGGGGGGTTGGGCTCCGGCCGGGGCCCTCGCGGGTGGGGGTATGCCCGCCGCCTGATTTCCCAAGCGTACGCTGGGAGTTAGTTACCCTATCAGACTTATTCGGTTTACTAGTCTCCCCTTAATCCCTTCTCCTCTGCTTTGTTATCTTTAGTAAAACAAACCAATGAATGAATACACCTCACAGAATCATAGGTCTTTCCTTAAGCTACCTTAAACCCATTTGAGAATGAGGCAGAATCTTAATTAATTCTGTCATTAATTAAAAAATAACAATGAGCTTTTCCTGGAATCACCCCAAAGGGCCTGGGTGCCCCCCTTTGGCTGTGATCTTCCCAATCAGAATATTCTTGTTGTGGCCATGCTATTGATAGGCTATTTCTGCTGCTCGCCCTGACCTTCCTTCAAGCCGCTGGGCCCCATCGGCCTTTCTAGCAAGCCCAGGCCCTGCATCCCTGCTGGGCGAGGGAGGCAGGCATTACCTCCAGTTCCCGCAGGACGGGGTGGTCCTCGATGCCGGGGAAAAGGACTCGCATGGCATAGGTACGGTAGTCCAGGTAAGGGATTCCTGAGCGGTCCAGGTCGCTGGTCAGCTCATTGATGTCTGTCTGGAGCTCGGCAAAAGCTAGGGAAGTGCAGTGGAGACTGAGTGGCCCCAGAGGGGAACCCAGGCAGGGGACGGGAAATGCAGGAGAAGGCTGTGGAGCTGGACAGGGGGCGTCAGGGCAGGGAAGGTCACAGGGCTGTGTCTGCAGGGCGGGTGTGCTCTCTCCAGGTTACCTTTATGAGGTGGTGGGAATATGGGCAATTTTTATTATCTCCTCCTCTATGCTTAGCAACAATTTTGAGTTTTCTTTCTATGTATCACAGGTGTAGTGGAAACAAGAAAAGGAAACAGCACCATGACTGGTCATGTAGACGTGCGGGCATTGGCAGCAGGCGAGGGAGCAGGGCAAAGACCAGAGCATTGCTTTGCTCCCCTTCTGCAAGCAAGAGGATAAGTCAGGATGCAGAAACCTTGGGGGAAGATGTAAACCCAAACCACCATAACATACCACTTCACGCCCATTAGGATGGTTATCATTAAAAACGGAAAATAACAAATGCTGGTGAGGATAGGGAAAAGTTGGAACCCTTGCGCACTGCTGGGAACGTAAACTGGTGCAGCTGCTCTGGAAACCAACTTGGTGGTTTCTCAAGAAATTAGACACAGAAGTACAGGATGATCCAGCAACTCCACTCCCAGGTTTACACCCAAAACGACGGGCAGCAGGGACTTGAGCAAATACTTGTACACTCTTGCTCATAGTAGCATTACTCATGGTACTGAAAGGTGGAGACAACCCATGTCCACTGCCAGATCTGGATAAAATGTATGTGGTGTATATAGTCTATGAAGGTGGTAATACATTCAGCCTTAAAAAGGAATGAGATTCTGACATGTTGCAACAGAGATGCACACTGAGGACACGTTAATGGAAATAAGCCAGACGTGCAAGGACACACGCGGGAGCACCTCCACCGTATGAGTCCACTTACGTGAGGTTTCTACAGTTGGCAAACACATACACAGAAAGTGGGATGGTGGGTACCAGCAGCTGAGGGTTCGTTGTTTAATGGGTACTGAGTTTCAGTTGGGGAAGAAAAGAAAGCTCTGGAGGTGGATGGTGGTTATGGTTGCACAACAGTGTGAATTTTAGTGCCACTGAACTGAGAGCCCTGGGGTTTAGAGACAGTGAGAGCTGCAATGGTAAAGCTTATGTTATATATATTTCAATACACACATGCATGTGTGTGAAACTGGGAGCAACACCAAATGCAGCCCTGGGGTCCCCTAGCCATCAGGCCCCAGACCAACAGGGAGCATCCCCTTGGTGGCAGGCCTGTTTTCCTGCTACCCACCCCTCCAGCTCTGGCACCGGGAGGAGGGGAGGCACTGCTGCCCACCTTTCCCCAGCCCAGCTCTTCCGTTTCATCCTACAGAGGGCTGGTTTCTCATCCTGACTTTTGCAGCAAAAGGGAAAATGTTTTGATTTGTAATTGAAGTGTTTACTCAGAGAGCCCACTGGGTCCTTAGCCTGGAGATGCCAGGTATAGCTGTGACCTTGCAGCTCTGGCTGTGTGGGAGATGTAAGAAAATATAGTGTCCACGCCCACACACACCCCCAACAGCAAGCGTGGCCTTCAGGGGCCCAGCCTGCAGCATGGCTGGAAAATAGCCGCAGGGGAGAGGTGGACTGGGAGGCGGGTAAGGTGCTTGCCTGCCTTTCCTGTAGCTCCTTCCACATGCTCTATGCAGTTATGCAAGAAACAGGAGCTGGGCACTCCCATTTGGGGGCTCTAGAGTCAGACAACAGGGCGTGGGAGGCTCTGTGGGGAGACTGAGGCCCTGAGAGGGAGAGGAAGGTGGCCAGCCTGTGGGGTGAGTCAGGGGGCCCAGAACAATGTGGTCAGGCCTGGGGCCTCACTGTGGGCATTCTTCATAGGACTTCTCTGGCTCTACAGGCAAAGGAAGTTTCTAGGAAAACAGACGTCAAAGTGGAGTGTGAAGGCACGGGGTGGGAGGGATGGAAGTAGAGATAAGAGCTGTTTGTCGGGGGTGCTTCATGAGGCTGGTGAAGAAAGGGGTCCAGGAAGCACAGGAGAGCCTCCGCTCACCTTCTTTACACTCCAGGGCCACCCGGGACTCCAGGTTGTCCATCTGCATTTGCAGCCTCTTGAGAGTGAGGTCATTTTCTCGAGACTTCCGCTTGTAGGCAATGAGGACGATGATGACAATGATGAGCAGGAGGCTGCCGCCCGCTGCGATGCTGACGATGGCTGGCAGGGTCAGCAAGCTGTCCGAGATGACGCTCACCGAGCCGGGAGAGAACACCATCCCGCCCACGTGGACCTGTGCACGGCAAACACACAGACGCCGTCGAACCCTGGTCTGCCATGGGATCCTTATTGTTTCAGAAAGGACATGAGAGACCACAGCCACACAGTGCAGTTTGGATACAAAACAACTTCCTGCTTATCATCTGCCTGTCTGTGTTCTCAACTTCCACCCATTTTGATACAGGACGTGGAGGTGTGGAGACATGGAGGACGTGTGAGAAAGAGCCTTTCTTCGTGATGGATCCTGCATGCATGGTGAAGACTGGAGGAAGTAGCACTCACCATGACCTTGTGCTGCCCGGTGAGGTTGGGAGGCTCGCAGAGGAGCTGGGTCTCGGACACGGTGACAGCACACGGCGTGTCTCCGATAAGCACTGTGTAGTTGAGTTTGGCACCACCAGAGGCAGGAGGGCAGAGGTTTTTGCCCTGCAGATAACAGAATCTTAATAGGAATAACTGACATGTGCACAAAGACGTTAATTGCCTGTTTTGAAAGAGGTTAAGGAGACGGGGGAAGGCAGCCAGGCAAAAACCAATAGATGACTCCACGGTAAGTGTCCAGAGAGGACTTCAAACGGCCACAATTTAGAGAGAAAGGAAAAATGAAGAGAGGAGAGAAAGGGAGGAAGTGGTTGGGCAAGAGAAAGGGGAGACAAGATACTCGGCAAGTGAAAATTTGGAGGCAGACACATGGGATATAAATGAAAGTGGCGGAGAAAAACAACACTTGGACCGATAGTCCCAGGAAACCATGACCTTCTGAAATATGCATGGTTACACTGGCCATGGGAGTGGCCAATTAAAGGAAATGTTTACTTCCAGTGCACTGAAGAACTTTTGGGTCCACAGGCTCAGAAGAACAACACAAATACTCTGAAACGTTTCTTGAGAATCCCAAGGGCAAGATCTATCGCTCAATGGGTCAATAGGTATAAATAAGCCCCCCTTCCAGGGAGATGACAGCTTTGCAAGTCTGTAAGTGTAGCAAGAACAAGAAAGGCCAGGAGATGGGGCCCCCACCGTCACTGCACGGGACAGGCATGCCTACCTTCAGAATGATGGGGGATCCCGGTTTCTGATCCAAGACTCCAGTAGGGCTGAGAAGTTCAAAGGTTGGGTTGGGGTAGTAGATGAACTTGGTGTCGTTGTAAATGAGCAAGGACTGGACGTTGTTAAAGACGAATCCAAACTCGTCTGGCCGTTCCACAGTGTCCAGGCCGGGCCGGTAGTCCGTGGTCAGAGAGGGTGCCAGGCAGGTCAGGGTGGTGGTGTTCACGACTTTACACACCTGGAAGGCCCGGGGCGCAGACTTCAAATGCTGAGTGGGCGAGGCTGGGGCTCACAGTACTGCCTCCGCCCTGGGCCCGCTTTGGCCTGTCACCATTAGGTCACTTGCTTGTTTTCATTAGATGGTGAGCCCCTTGGGGAAAAGGCCTGAGGAGGCTTGGGGGTGG
Organism: Manis javanica; assembly: GCF_040802235.1. NCBI lineage: Eukaryota > Metazoa > Chordata > Mammalia > Pholidota > Manidae > Manis > Manis javanica. The sequence goes on along the minus strand of NC_133166.1, from coordinate 100,362,117 downwards.
AGAGGTGCATTTCAACCTCATTCATTCACCAACACACTTGAGCACCTATTGTGTGCCCGGCATGTGCTAGGACTTGGGGCTGTCTAGTGGACTGGGCGCAGTCTGCAGGAGGGGCATGTAACTGAGCGGGCATTACAGTGCGGTCCTGGCAGAGGACCTGGGGCACAGGAGGGCCACTGCACCATGTGGATGTGTGGATGATGTGAGAAATGCCCAGGCGGGGAAGCACCACCTACTACCTGGGTATCTGCTTGTGGGCAGGAGCATGGGGTGGGCATGCATAGCTTGAAGCAGGTGAGGGAGGCCCAGGGAGCTTCCCCTTGGAAGCAATGAATGAAACTTGATCTGAGGAAAGTAGGGTTTACATAGATTAAGAAGAGGGAGGGGTAGGGGAACAAGTTCCAAGCAGAGGGACCTGCAGCCAAGGCTGGGGGATTGAGGGAGCGTGGAATGTGGGAGGAAACAGCAGGACACAGGCAGTGGAGGGTGTGTGTGTGTGTTTTGGGGAGCAGGAAGTAGTGCTAGGTGAGCACTTTGCCAGGACACAGTAGGTGTTCAGTTACTGTTTACTGAATACACTGATGGATAAAAAGAGTCCTTTCACACCCTAAGTGTTGTGTTCAGGGTCTTTTCTTCCCATAGACAAGAGGCCCCTAGCCATGCACCAGGGGCATGGGGGGTAATCTTGGTATTGACAAGCTCATAACGCCCTCTCTTTTTTTGTGGACCCAGGTCTCCCAGCTAAAATCCTGGCTGAGCATGAGTTGCACCACCTTCTTCTCTGGTGCTTTACCTCTGGGGCTGCCCAGGGCAGCAGGCAGGTGAAAGAGAGTGTCACTGGAGCCATGAATGGTCTGGGGAGAGAACCTGGACTCCGACCTCCTCTGCTCTTGGCCTGTACTCAGCATGGCTTGGTTTTGGCTTTGGGGGCCCTGGTGTCCCAGAAACAGCTAGGCATCTGTGAGAACTCGGCCTCAAGTGCGGCCGTCTTGGCTCTGAACTGCATGCTGTGTGTCTGGCCAACGTACACATACACGGGCCTCATGTTCAGAAAACAAGGCCATGTGTGAAATTGCAAAAAAGGCCGACACTTGCACAGAGATCAGTCAGAACTCCAAGTCCAACTATCCTCTTTCCAGAGGGAGTTTCCGAGTTGAAACAGAACAGCCCACAGGGGGCTGCAGGCCGTCCTGGAGGTCAGTACCTGCTCCTGCCCTTTGCAGCTCCCGCGTCAGCCGCCCCTTATGAACCTGCCCCTTTCATGTTCCAGCAGGGAATGCGCTGGCCTGAGGAACCTGAGGGGTGCAGTCAGACGGGCAGAGCAGAGCCACGGGGTTAAAGTCTGGGTTCTGCAGGGCAGACACTGGCGGAGCATGCCTGTGTCCCCCCACTCCCACTCCCTTCCCTGCTCATTCCAGTTCCTGGGACTAGACTCCTCTGTGAATAAGCAAATCACCCCAAACAAGCGGCCTCTGTTTGCCTCCCGCCCTGTGCTGCATCGGCACTTTATTTGCCAAACATTCCTGTGGGTTTCATATCCCTTGCTGCGGCCCTTCTCACTTCTCACTGGGGCTGCCTCAAAACCCCAAAGCAAGGGGTAGCCCCAGGGGGCTGCGGAGGATGTGGGGCCCAAGCTGGGCTGCAGAGGCAAAGTGGGGGAGAGGCCACCGTTCACCAGCCTCCCAAGGGGGGCCAGGCTTGGCGAAAACCGCACGCCCTGGCCTTCCCTCCAGGGCTGCCAGTGTGTCCTGGGGAGGGAGCGGGCACTTAGGGCCTGAGCCTTCTCCCAGGGATGCCAGGTGAGGGGAGGGCCTCCCCAGACCCATTCTGTTTGAATGCCTCCCTGGAGATGAAAGCTGCAGCCTTTGGAGGTTACCTTTGTCAGTCACCTACTCCGCCCCAGCGTTCCCTCTGCACTATACGAACTGTGTCTTTTGCTTTCTGTATTTCTGATACTTTGATGTCTGGGGCCTTTTGGACCCAGAGGAACTGCCCTCCCAGGGCTGGTGATGCCTAGAGGTAGCAAACGTGTCTCCAGCCGGCTAGAGCCTGCTTTTCCAATGCAGAGGGACCAATCCAGAGCCCAACCCCGGACCACCTCCTTTCACACTCTGGGCAACTCTCCATCTTTCCTAATCGGCCCAGGGCCAGGGACCCCACAACTAGGGACAGCCCCTATGCCCCAGGGCCTGGTACAATGGTTCACACTGGCCAGTCCTAAACTCCTTACCTTGCCTTGCTTATTCCTTCCTGCAGGAGCCGTAATGAAGGCTCTTGCTGGCTTCCCTTTCCTCCCCCTGCTTTCTAACCCACGCTGGTGCTTTCCACGTGGCCCCCTGTGGCATGGCATGACCCTTCTCTTTGTATCTGTGAGTATAACAAACTGTCTTCCCAATGGCAATCGTCTCCTGGTCTGTTGACCTCCCCATACCTGAATAATAATAAAACCTAAATTTTAAAACAGGTACCTAATTTGTTTGAGGGGTTTTACCCTTCCTGAGGCTGAGCTCACCCTTCCTATTCCCATCCTTCAACCTCTTCCCTTCCACTTAGGCCCTGGCGTTTGACAGACGGGAGTGGTCTGTGAGCTGCTGGGAACACTTAGCCTCAGCCTGGAAGTGGGGTGGGGGACTAGGCCCTCTGACCCACAGATCAAACTCTGCTCTTGGGATTTGGGGAGGCCTGTGTTCTCCTAGCCCGAAGAGCTATGAGCACAGTGGGTACTGAGGGTGTGATACAGGTGTGCCCACACTGCTGGCATGATGGAATGGCAGGCCCACCAGCATCTCACGCGGTCTAATTGGGAGGCATCCAGATGTTTGGGATCTAGCTTGACCCTGCCACCAGCAACCTTCCTGACTGGGGGCAACCATTGCTCCTCCGTGGCCTCAGATTCCTCAGCTATACAGTGAGGGTTTGGGCCAGATGGTTCCCTGAGACCTTTCCAGATCTCACCTTCTAGCACCTTGTCATTTGTGTATTTCTGTTTTCTAAGGAAGCCTCAAGCCTGCTGGGAATGTGCCAGGAATAAGAGGATAGACTCACCATCATCTTTCCCATGCACATCTCAGCCTAGTCAGTCCCCTGAAGGTCAGAGCAGTCACAGCAGTAATCATATGAACAATAATGACCATAATAGCATCTCCTGGCCCATAATTACGAATGCAATAATGTTTCAGAAAATATTGGCTGAGAAGAATGAGATGGAGCCACTAGAACAAACCAGAAAATTTCTAACGATGAATCAGACATTCTGCTCTTATACAAAGAACTTCTTTAAAACTCACAGAAAGCCATAGTGAAAAAAAATTAAATCACATGGCTCTTCACAGAGGAGTGAAGTAATACGTTTGGCCTGATCAGCTTAGCATCCAGGATGGAATTAGCCACATGCAGTGACTAAGTTTACCAAGTGCCAACCTAGTGCCAGTCAATGGCATGTTACAAATCTATGAGTCGAGTCTTATCATTGCCATTTATAGCTGGGCAATAGAGGTTCAGAGAGGTTAAACGACTTGATCATGATGCTGCAGCTAACAGATGGCAGTGTCCTGCTTCCAGTTCAGAAATGTCTGAAGGTAGAGCTGGAATGTTTTCCCCTCCTTCACACTGCTTTTTATCCGACCTTCAGGTGAACATGGCATAAAACAGGAGACCTTTTGTGCTGTACCTTAAGCTCAGAAGCCAATACATTTATATATTCATTATTTCGCTTTCTGATAAGAAATGATTATACTTAATTGTAAAAGTCACTGTAAAGCTCAGGTGTTTGGGGCTATGATTCCAGGCTCGGAGTCTAGAGCTGTATTTCCTTTCTGGTAGCAGAATGCTCCGGTGCCTAAGACAGGCCTCATCACATCACAAAACACACAAACCCGGCTGTGTTTACGGAGGCCCAGGCGGACCAGAGGTTACTCACATTGACAGATTCTTTGCCATTGAACTTGACTCGGATCCTTGGTTCCTGAATGACATCCAGGTTGAAGCCTGTGATGGTGAGGGGTGTGTGGCCACTGGGAATAAGGAGACGCTGGGTTAGGTAAAACCGTCTCCAACTCCTACCGCCTCATCCCCTGGGATCCTCTCCCTTGGGCTGCAGGGATTATGCCAGGTGGCATCTGGGGACATTGCTACCACCTCTGCGTCACCTGGCAATGCTCCATTCAGGCTCAACGCGCTGCACCCGGGGGTCATCTATGTACTCGAACTCTAGGTTGTTATCCACTCGGGCTCGGTCGACACTCACGGAAACGGGCACTGGGCCCAGTCCATTGGACGATGGCGGTGACACACACACGATCTCATTCATTGACCGCCTGACGGGGCGATAGCAGGAGAGATGTGAGGAAAGGCATGGGCCACCGGGGTGACCTCTGCCTTGAAAAGGGGTTCTCCTCAGTGTGGCCTGGGGCATGGCCCTTTTGTACTCTCTGCTCTGGACATATCCCTTATCAGTGCACATCAGCGCCTCTTTTTACCTAGACATGGCTCCGGTTGGACTTTGCAGTGGAGAAGGTGGGGATTAGACAATGGGGGCAGGCTCCACCAGTTGTAGGGGAACTCCTCTTTTCTGGATTTTTCTAGAACATGACCTTTTAGCCTGTGCTAGAGTCTGGTCCGTCATTCATTGAACATCTACTATGCAGAGAATTAGACATAGTCCTTTGCCTTTAGGGAGTTTATGGTCCATGGAGGAGATTATCAGATAATACCAGGAGAATTGGTTCCTCATCCATGGATTCTCTACATCCCCAAGGCTTCATTAGAGTCTCTGGTGAACAGTAGGTGTTCAATGCACACGAGATGCCCTGAGGATGAGTCTGTGTGCTTGCTGAGGACTGAGGCCATGCATCTCCATGTTTCTCGACTCACCATGGTGGGGACCTAATGAATGCTTGTCCCGTTTGTGTGGGAGCCCCCGGGAGCCTTCCTCATCAGTGGCTCTCATGGCCCTTACTTCTAATTATTTTTAGAAGTATCTAGCTCCTACGATTCATGGGATATAGACTGACGAATGGTACATATTTCTCCCAGGGACAGGAATGGCGCTTAGGCTCAGGACGTTCACACGTACCACGTGTGAACACGAATAGGAACACGTGTGCACACACCTACAGGTAGTTCCCTCGTGCCCCTTCGAGCCTGTCTCACCCATAGAACTCGCAGGTCTGGTTGCCCAGAAGCACGGCCACACTGCTGCCAGCCCCAAGGTAGTGGCCCGTGACGGTCACCATGGTGCCTCCTGACTCGGGCCCTCGGATGGGGCTGAGCGACAGCACAGAAGGGTTCTTCAGGGGGGAAGAAGAGAAAGGATCACAGCTCAGGTTTTACCCAAAGTGACAAACCCAGATACACATCAGGGCAGGAGCAGGGGTGGTGTCCCTGCTCAGAGGGGAGATGCCTTTCCTGCCGTTTCTAGTCCCAAACGCTCTCTCGGCCTAGCTTGGAACAGAGACCCTTCCAAAGAAGAGGCTCCGGGCATGTCTGGAGAAGGCAGAAGGGCCACCTTTTGGAATTAATTAACTCCCTAGGGAGCCTCATGTCATGACCCTGATGGGAAAGGAGAGGTAACACTATCAGTTACTTTACAAATTGAGAACAATTTGAAGATGCTTCTCTATCTAAAGAGTGTACTGAATTTTTTGGGCATAAAATCAATAGGGCTAGATAAAGCATCCCTGTCTGGATTGGGTCACCAAAAGGCTAAAGTTCCCCATTGGTGACCCATGTGAATGTCCTGCTGCTCCCTCCCAACCCCCACAAGCTTGGGAAGGGCATGGAGGGTGCCTGGGGCACAGAGCTTTCAACAAATGTTAGATATGGCTTCCCTAACCTGTATCAGGAGGATGGCCCATTAGTGGCCAGGACTTGCTAGTAAACTTGTTAAACTGTAAGATTAAGCTGGAAGCTTAAAAGAAATGTCATCTGGCATAAAATGCATCAGGTGGCTGACCCAAATCAGAAATGAATTGCTTCTGGCTAGAGGGCAGTGGAGTGGAGTGGAAAGTGCATTTAACTGAGCAACTACACAGGCATGAATTCTAGTTTGCATTAGCCGCTCACTAGCAGTGGCCCCTGAAACAAGTTTTGGAGCTTTCATTTGCTCCTTTGCCAAGGGAGGAGGGTGGGCTAAATGACCTCAAAAGGCATTCCCAGCTCTGACATTATACACTTCTCTACTTAGTCTTTCTGTGTTTGCTTCTCACACAAGACCGTGTGTGTCCTGTGGAGAAGGACAGACTGGCTGCCGGGTAGGCCATGGTATTCCCCAATCCTAGAAAGAAGACTAGTGCAGTGAACAGTCAGGAAGCCGAGATAAAGAGGCAGAAACTGGAAAACCTGAAATAAGCAGTAAAATGCTTTCAAAAGAATAGAATTTTGTAGTCTAATGACTTTTCAAAACTCTTAGCAAGGCTGGTTTGACCCCATCTGCTGGTGTTAACACTTTTTAATGAAGAACTCGATGTAGCAATGTAGCTAAGTGTCAGAAAAGGGACTCCAGGGCCCCAGAAGCAAGTTTTCGATTCAGTAGGACAGACACAGTGCCAGCCTCAGAGAAAGGCTTTATGATGCTACCACCTGCTGCCTGAGTGTGAAGAGATATTTTCAGTGTGAGCTGTGCATATGTGAGAGTTATCACACCAACACATGGAGCAACTCAGTCGTGCATCCCTGCCCATGGTCCTGCACGCTAATGCAGGTCCCTGTAGTTTTCATGGGACTGCTCTAACCCACTCACAATATCCTTAGCAGGAAATAATGCACCTGGGGGAATACACCCCTTTTTAATTAGGTCCCTCAGGCAAAGTGTCTCATAGGCTGGATTTAGATCAGGACATCACGTTGGTGTTGGCAGGACAAAGGGCAGGCCCCCCACCCCCACCTTGCATCTGGGACCCACTTTCTAAGAAAGGCCTAGTGCTGCCTTATTTCAAACTCTGACCTGTGGCTCACTGGGACTCCGGAGTCTCCACAGCATTGCTAGTCACACACACAGCCCACCCTGGAAAGATGGGCTCTCAAAGAAGCGAGGCCAGGAGCTCCTTTTCCTGGCCCCCTGCTCTGTCCGTGAGAAGCCTGAAGGCCCCTGGCGTGGCGGGCAGAGTGCAGGGGCTCCCGGGAGAAGCTGGAACAACAGTGCGCCCTTGCTGGGAGCCTGCAGCCCAGCGCTAGACCCAGTACTCACCACAAAGGTGTACTGTTGGTGGGACTTGGTCATGAACTCCGGCTTACACTCGCCGATGCACAGGCGCACGGGCCCAGAGGCGGTTCCCACGAGGGCGTGGCCCATCTCACAGACTATCCTGCAGAGACAGCAAACCTTCCTGTGAGGGCCTTGGCGAGAGCTGGCATCCCTGACCCTGGGTGCTGACCCCGTCACAGTCACAGTGAAGGACTCATCACAGTCTTGCAATACCGCTGGACCAAGACTCAGCTTGCTGGCCCATCCAGCTGTGTGGCCTTGGGTATAATGCTTTTCCTCTCTGGGCTTCTGTCTCTCATCTGTATGGTGAGAAGTTGGATGAGACCATCTTTAAGGCTCTGTGGACCTCCAAAACACTAAGCCACTTAATTCCCTGAATGAGCCTCTAGTCCCCAGGGCCTGGTTTGGTGCCCAGCACTGAGTAGCAGCCCAATACTTGTCTAAAAGAGGTGTAGAGGCAGCCCTTTAGCTGATGTTTTTTTCCTGTGCGACAAGCCAACATTGCAACTCTCCCTAAAAGAGGGAACGAGGGCCTATTTTCCAAGCTGATTCAATTGTGGTTTCTTTCCTACAGTGTGTTTAAAAAAGGGAATAGATAATCTGGCGAGATAGTGAGCACCCAAAACAGGAGCTCCCAGCAAAACGGGAGGGGCGGAGTCCTGGGGCCATAGGCAAAGGGGCGGGGGCTGGATGAGTTCACGAGGACAGCAGCTGACACTGGATTCCCACTTCATCGAGGGCTGAGCGCACTAAGCTGGTGGGTGAGGCAGGGGTCCAGCCCTGGGGTTGGAAGTCATGTGTCACATTAACAGGAGAGCTGGAGGGAAGGGGGGGCAGCATTCTTCTTTCTCATGCAGTGCAGATCAATACCCCTGTGATGACTTCCTGTGCCTGAGATGAGGTACAGCAAGCCTTTGCCAGAGGAGCCATCCACAGAGGGTGGGCGGCTGGAGGATAGCGGAGGCATCTTGGGGGGGTGCCTCTTACCTGGAATTAAAAGGTACGAGGGGGGTGGGAAAGGGCCCCACCAGGCTCAGCAAAAAGGAACCCAGGGACAGAAGGAAGGACTTTCCTTTGCTTCCCACTCCATGTAAGAGTTCAGAGCAAACCCTGGCAGGATTGCTTAGTGGGGGCTCAGAAAACCAAACCCCCTCTCCCCCCACACTAATCTCCATCATTATCCTGGCACGGTGGGTAAGATCCGTGTTAAACGGAGCCATGCTTCTCTCAACAGCTCCAGGATGGAAGGTAACTAAACAGAGATTTCATTTTGTTGTAATAAAACTTGCATTAAACAAATATACCGCACGCTCACGCACGACATGCCGCTGATCTCCATCCCTTCATAACAGTTAATCCCAAATAAGTACTTTAACTCCCGGTGAATATTTACTTAACATGCAATAACTGTCTTAGTACATTTAGCATATTAGATTCCATGAGGAAGTACTGAATGCACATGGAAGGATGTCCTCCTTTTCCTTTTCTATGAATAAATTAATTAATTATGAACCCAAAGACGATAGCAACGATCAATTAGTATTTTACACGTAACTGTCTCCTTAAGCCTCATTAGCAGAGCATTTGAGAAGCTTAACTTAAGGTACTGTGTGTGGTTAAGTCCCTGCTGCTACCTGCTTGGATGAACAACATCTCATCTCGGTTCCTCCATTTCCTGGGCCTTAGCGCCTGCCTGCTTGGGGTCCCTGCCATCCTAGAAACCACGCCCTGGGCTCTCAGGGGCTTCAGATAGAATCAGCTACCTGTTGAGGTTGTGGGGACCAGGAGGGCAAAGAAAGGAGGGAGCAGATGAGCCTCCCTCTCTCCTAATGAGGGCTTCCTTGTCTGTCACTCCCCTCCTTGGACGTCTGTGCTCAAAGGATCCAGGAGAAGAAAGGAGGAAATCATGGCAGGCTTGAAGTCACGGGAAGAAGAGACAGGAGAACACGTGATGGTGGCCATGGGCCTATTTGGTCCTCCTTGGGCCCTGGGGCCTGTCTAGGAGAGGAGAAGGCCCGGAATGGCCTGCTTGGCTGTCCCTAGGGGGAGTTATCAATGGGCTGGGGCCTTTAGCCACATTGTCTTTTCTAGAACATTTTCCTTTTCTAGGTTCACATCCTAAAAGGTAAGCTTTACGTGTCAAGCACCTGGGAGAAGAGGGATCGGTGGGAGATGGGCACTGCCCCAGCGTCCGAGGCTCACCGCCTGCAGTTGGCTCTGAACACTCCACCTGGAGGGTTGGTGTGGAGGAAGGGGCTGGGCCGCAGGGGGAGCCCAGAGCTGGACCATGCGCTCCCCTCAGCACTGCAATGGACTCCTCCCCACCCGCGGAATGAGGTTCCACTTCATCCAGAGGGTGGGGAACGGGGGCAGTGGCCAGCACTGGGCTGTGGAGAAGGGTCCGGGGTGGTAGGTCTCAGAATTGGCTGAGATTTCTCAGGAACCAGGCAGCACTGAGGAAGAACTTTGACCTCTAACTTCCTCCCTTTAAATTCCTGGGACTTTGTGCTCACAGGGAAGGATGGAGAGGCCTCCCTGAGTATATCTGTTGCAGGTATTCATTCTCTGATTTCAGGGATGTGGAGTTAAAGGAAAAAACAGGGGCGGCTGCAGGGAGTGGGAAGGGTTATACTGAGGAATGGGGTTCCGAGCAGATTCTGCACCTCAGTAACAGTAAGAGCTATGGTTTCCTGAGCTGTGGTCACAGCAGGCACTGTGCAACACCAGAGCTGGTGTCACCCCCTGGCACCCTACAGGGTGGGCCTTATTGCTTCCAGTTTACAGACAATGAAACTAAGGCTCAGCGATGCTAAGCGACTCCATCTGTGGCCCCGGTTCTTGTTCAAAGCTCCAAAGGTCCTGATTCAGAGCCCCCACCTGAGTCCTAAGCACATGCCTTTGACCACCCTACCTACTTTCTCTAGATATAATGCAATGCTCTCGACGTGTTTTGGGGGAGGGACAGCGTGGCCGTGGCAGCAATGCTTGGGTGGAGCTTAGATTGTTGCGGGTGAAGGAGGAGATGGAGGCGGGAGGGCACCCTGCTGGACACCTACAGCTCTAAGAGCTAACCACTTGGACTCCCTACCTTCCTGGTTCTAGGTGACTCCAGGTATGGGTGTGTGTATCATGTCCTCCTTTGAGCCTTATATAGGCAAATGGTCTAATTTCTGGGGGCCGCCTGCCTTCCCTGCCTGCTCCCAGTGTCCCTGATGGCTCTAGGGTCCTTTTGTATTATTAGGAGACACTAGTTGGGGAACACCTAAATTTTCTTATAAAATGGGGAGCTGGACTAAATAACTGTCCAGCTTCAAATGTTTGAAGGCTTAACTCTCCTGGTTGATGGGGGGCTTCTGGAGACATATTAGTGCCACCGATAAGCTTTCTACTGGTTGGAGTTGCAGATTCCACGGGCAGATAGTTTAGTGCCTCTGACATCCCAAGGACTATAGGAGCTATTGCAGAGATCACTTATTTCTACCTACCCACTTTCCAGATGAGGCATTTGAGGATCTGGGAGTCAAGTTACTTGCCCGGAGTCACCCGGCTCCTCAATGGCTGAGCTCCTGGCACCCAGCCTGGGGTCTCTGCCCCCATACTGGCATACACGATGCTTTTCTCCCCATGAGTGAGCGCCACATGTGCCCGACACTTAATGTCCAGCCAGCCGCGGCTGACTTCACAGTTGCAGCAAATGAGAGGAGCAGGTCGGAGTTCACCTCATGCAGAGCCCCTGTTCCAGAAGGGGCTGAGCTTCAGCCTTAACCTGCACCCCACTGCCCTGAGTCCCATTGTCCTGTGGCAGAATCATTCCGCCCTCCACAGACCTGTGGGGTGCTGATTGCAGGACTAAGTGAGGCCCTTTAACCAACATTAACCTAATTGCTGAGTGATCGATGGCATGGCACAAGCATATGGTGAGTCATTACTGTGCCTGCTAATCCTGCCTGCACCCGGGACTCTGCACCCGGCCCGATTAGCCAAATTCATCTCTTGCAGACATCTGTACCAATAGTGCCTGCTGCTCACTGCCTGGGATGCAGGCTTTAATGATGTCAACAAACTCAGAAACCTTGCCAGTGGTAATGAGCCTGGCACGGCTGGAAACCAGGGCTGTATCCAACCGAGGTGTGGGTGATAGTGGCAATTTTTTAGGGTGACCACCAGCCTTGGCAGGGACCCCTGGTGACCATTTCCCCAGGATCCTTTCATATCCTCACTTCCGGTTTCTCTGGGTACTTTTGGCCCTGGGTCCCTGGGTGAGTCTGGTGCATCTGATTTCAAAGACAGAACATTTCTTATGCACATGGAGCATGCTAGGTCTCCATTTCCTTATCTTACTGAATTCTCCCCAAAACTGGTGCGGCAGGAATCATGATTTCTCTCAGGCCAATGAAGGCCAGGGAGACTGAATAGTCTGTGAAGGTCTCAGGACTGGTCAGTAGAGGAGCCACGGCTTTGAATGTCAGATCTCATGAGATGTCCACGTCCAGCCACTCAAGAATGTGCACTTTTTAGCTCAAAACCCTTACCCCATGGTACCCCCAAACCCTTTCCTTTGGGGTCCTATGGCATCTCACTGAGTTGGAGATGGCCTGTGTCTAGAGGCTTAAGGCAGGTTCTAGAGGCCAACGTGGCTTGGGGTCAGTGGGACTGAGTGTCTGTTGTAAAGGTTGTTTGACAGGAGGACCCCTGCAGGCTGCACTGACTTCTGCTCAACATTTCCCCCTCTTCTTCCTGCTTGGAAGTTCCGCTATGTCATCTTCCTTTTTCCCTCCCTCATGTCCTTCCTGTAGACCCAGCCAGTCTTTCCTCCAAAATTCACATCTTGCAGGAAGAAGGTTGCCAGGGAAGGGTTGGGTCTGAAGGATCTGAAGGTCTGAAGGGTCAGGTCAGGCCCCTCCACTCCCCTGCTGGGGCAAGGAAGCGACGCCAATCCTCAACATCTGGGAATTCAACCCTGTGACTCTGACCTTGCTCTGGGTCATGGAATCATGGTCCCTGGTCCTGGAAGCCACACATTGACGAATCACGGAATTTTCAAGCCACTCTTACATAGGGGTCTCGTCCCATTGCTCTTATGGGACGGAAAGAGCTGGTCTAGAAGTCAGGAGACTTGAGTTTCAATTCTGCCTTGGCCCCTTAATCCACTGAACTCACTGAGGAAGTCATCTCACTTCTCTAAGGTTGTTCTGCTCCCCTGCTTTGCAAAATGGTGATAACAATATCTACCTCTCATTAGGTAAGAGTCCTGATGGAAAAATAAGGTAATGGATGAGAAAGTGCAAGTGCTGATAAAGTGATGTCACTTTTATGGTTGCTAATGCTATTTTTCAGGTGAAGCCTGGCTCTGGGAGCTCTGGGGGAGGACCTGAGGTGGCAGGAGGGGTGGAGCTAAGGGAGAGAAGCCCCTCCCACCAGCCATGCTCTATCTGCTCCTGGTACACCTTGCAGAGCTGTGATTTCAGTGGACCCAGTTTGACTGGACTGAAGGCGACAAATCATGCAGAATGATCTGGCCGCTCCCCTCCCTTTTTCCTGTGGAGGGGAGCCTCCCTCCATCACCTTCCTGCTCCCAGCTTCGGGCCCACCTCCTGCCCACCAACTCCACAGTAGCCACCATTGCCAAATGAACACCCCAAATTGGAACATATGTCACTCCTGGAGCCTCGTTCGCCTGTCCGCTGCTACATGCCTATTTTCTAATTTCCAGCTGACATTTCCCTTAGCGAAATAAATGAATTTGCTCCGGCGGAGGCCCTGCTCGGATTAAGCTGCTGTCAGAGCCCCATGAGCCAAACAAATTGTTGCCCACAGCCCACTGCGCGGGATGCATTCCAATGGGGACTAGCGGGGAGGGGTCGGGAGAGACCCAGGAGCAGCCGGGCGGGTGGCTGGCAAAGCGGCTCAGTTACCCCAGTGGGCAGGTGAAGACCGAATGAGGGGCAGTGTTACCCTGGGAGCTCTGATGTTGGAGGCGCCAGGGAACCGGGAATGGGACAGAATGGGAGCCTGTGTGCGTGGAGGTGGATAGGAGAGGCCCTGGGAGCTTCTGGGGGCAGGGCCATGGGATGAGAGATGGGAGACGGAGCCTGAAGTTCCAGAGATGGGAGAGGGGCGAGTCCCCACCCTGAGGCTCTGGGAAAGGGAGGGCCGGAGCGGACTGGACTCACTGCTCGGCGATGATGTAATCCCCTGGCAGAGGCGTGCAGGGCACCCCAGCCACCTGCACATGGTGGGCGATCTCAGAGAAGTCCAGACCCAGGTTCACGCCATGGATGGTCACTCGAGTCCCTCCTTCAGGTGGTCCGGACACAGTCAAAATCTGTAGGAGGGAAACAGTATCAGCACACCTGGCGGGCTATAAGACAGGTAGCAGCACCCTGCCCCTGGGGGGCTTAGGGATTGAAGGACACCTGGAATCTGTGAACAGAGTGTGTTTCTCCACTTAATAGCTTATCTAGGATCCCAGCATCATCTTGTTTTACACTACTTCCTCAGTCCTTTATGTGGTTCATTCATTCATTCATTCATTCATTCACTTATCTATTTATTTAAAAAATTATTGGGAAGTACTGGACTCAGGCAGAAAACCATTGTTTGAGACATGTCTCTAGTTCACTAGCTGTCTGACTGTAATCAAGTCACAAAATCTCCCTGAACCTCATTTCTTCTTAATTGAAGCAGGAGATAATCTCTATCAGTCTTTCTCCAGAGCAGCAAACAGAGCATGTTGGGGAGTATTTTGCATGCCAGGAAGTCTTTATAATTGTGACATGCTATTAATGCCACTCCTGCAGGCTAGAATGTGTAGGGTCACGATGATGAATACACAGGAAGTTTACCCTCAAGGAACTTATGGTCAAGGAGGAGACAGACCAGGCCACAAATCACGCTGGTGCAGGGTGCCCGGGGATCAGGTGGACTCGGAGGGAAGGCTGTGGGCAGCCGCAGGAGTCCAGGACTGGAGGGTGGCTGCAAAGGGGGTGGTGAGGCATGACAAAAAGTGTGGTCGGCACTTCTGAAAAATATCTTGGGATGCATGCCAGGACCAAGAAGAAATAACTAGGATTTTCCAAATTTTGCTGGCTTCTCGTTAGCAAGGTTCATTAATTTATTCATTTCTTGATTCGGCCACCAAAGGCTGACTGGGTCATTTTGCTTGGACCCAACAGGAAATGGAGCTGCAGAATCAGGCTCTCCCAAGGGGTGAATGTTGATCTGGAACAGATGGGGCCTTTGGAGAAGTGCAGCTCTTTGGCATCTAACAGATTCCAGTGAATCGAATCATACTTTGTGGTCTGTAGTTATCCAAAGGAGGATGAAATTAGAAGTGAACTCGATGCTAAGCGGTAGAGGGACACAGAATTTCAGAACTGGAAGGGGGCTCAGAGTATCTTATTCTGTGATTCTTGTCCAGCCTATACACACAGGTGTAAAAAAGTCAAAGGCCCTTTTCACTACACCATGAAAGAGGCAGTAAGACGGGGAGGGAGGGAGGGAGGGAAAGGTGGGCTCATCAAGGCTGAATCTATCAGCCCCCAGTGGGGTATTTGGGCAGCCCTGCAGCCCTTCTGTCTTGTAGCCCTTCTGGGGAGCCTCCCTTTAGCTCTGTCCATGCTGGTGGGATGGCCAGCGGGGTCACTGTGCCCCAGGGCAGAGATGATAGTTGAGTACAGCTGACAGGGCTGTGCAAGGCTCTGGAGACATGTCCCCCCAGAGGGGCACGGCTCCCCTCCTCTGATGTGGGCACTGTGAGTTCCATCACCAGCGTGGCAATGAGTTCCCAGTGGTGGTGGGCAGAGAAGGGGTGAGGACCGGGGACAGGCTTCCTCTCCCACTGCCCAGCCGATTCCTAGGCTCTCCGTAGCTTCGCTACATGGTGAGGACTCGAGCTGGGACCTCCCGACCTCTCGGCCTCTTCACCAGGTCTTACATGGTGCGGCCTCCTTTCCTCACCAGCTGGGGCCGTGACCCGTTCTCAGCCAGGGGCTCATCTCACCCAAGTCACCTTGTCTGGTGGCTTTGACTCCCTTTTCTGAGAATAAAATATCCCACCTTAAGAATAAAAATAAACAAAATACATGAAATGAATCAAGGGAGGGAGAGTGAAGGGGGCCCAGAGGCATCTCTGTGTGTTTGGCGCGAGCGTTGTGGGGAAGGCAGGGCCCTTTGCTGAGAAGCAATCTGGCCCGAGGAGCCCGGAGCCCCAAGCTCCTCTGTCCCGGGGGCTTCTATAAACATCCAGTTCTAGATCTTGGCTGCTCCTCTCCCTGAGCGTCGGCTCCCGTGGAATCCCGGCCTCCTGGGCTCTGTGAGATGGTCCCTGGCTAATGAGGAACAGAGAGGGCTGCTCCCGGCCCCGGCAGGTGGCGTTGCCAGGATATTTGCTTTGCGCAAATCTGAAGACCACCTCTCCCTTCATCTGCTTGGAGTGGGCCCCGTTGGCACCCCCTCCTCCCCCAGCCACCTGGACGGCAGGAACCCACCTACCAGAAGGGACTGACAAAACCAGCCGTGGGTTTGCTCTCCTTTCCCCACTTTTATTTTTAAAAATACATTCTTTGGCTCGCTGCACTTAATTACAGCCTTTCAGCAAATCTGTGAAATGAAATCTTTCTGGAAAGCCTAAAAATATTTCTGTATTGCAGGTAGCATGGGGGTACTGTATTGTGGATATTCAGTGGCACTGCCAGTCCCCCCAGGCAGCTGCCTCCTGCTGGTAAGTCACTGTAGTGTCCCCTTCTGACATCCAAGGGTTAGGGTCAGAGATGTGGTCGTGGGCCCTGGAGGTGAGGGGGTGTAGGATCCATTTGTTAGCACAGAGCTGCTCAGAAATATAAGCCAGCTTGTAATATTTAGGGAAGGAAGATTAAAAAAAAAAAAAGAATATTAGCAAGTTTTATAATCTTGGCATGAAGACACATGCCAAAGACAGAGGTAGTTTGGGGTGTGGAGACACCAGTTTGATTCCTTTTAACCCAGGTAACAGCTGCTGGAATGCAAACCTGGAGAATCAGAGTCCTCACAGGTTTGCGGAAAGTGCACAGAGTGCTGGGTCCATGTGGGTCTCCTTTGCCACAAAGCACACGCTCTGTGTTTTACTATCAGCAACCTGGGCTGGTGGCAAAGGAGTTTACGGGTCAAGATACTAAGGAGCCACCGTGCCCTGGAGCTTACAAGAGACAGAGCTTGTATCTTCTCCCCTTAAAACAAAACCGATGCGTGGAAGTCTGGATTTCCAAAATGTAGATGAGGTGGGGAGCATTTGATTTGCAAGAGGGTCCCCAAGGCCTCCGTCATTGATGACGTCCATATCTGTATTGTTGGCTCAGACCTCTCTCTCGAGCTCCATGGCCATATATCCAACTGCTACTGGACATTCTATTTCTGCAAGTATGTCCCTCAGGCATCTCAAATTTCATCATGCCTAAAAATAAACTCTTAATTTTTCGTCCTTCCACCCCCAACCTGATTATCCTCTCAGATTCTCTTTCAAGGTTAATGGAATCACTGTGCGCCCAGCCAGGAATCTTGCAAGCATCTTCCACTGTTTCCTTTCCCTCACTTACCACGTGTTAAGAAATATGGTCACTGTGCACCACCAGTTCTTGTCTGCATGTGTTTTTGAATCTGTGCCCTGCTCTGGGCTCCAGGGCGATAAGCAGGTGCTCTGTCTCCTCTCACACATAGTAACCGCATGGGCCTCCACGTTGCCCTCTTAGATCTGACTTCCTCATGCTGCCAGAATGATCCTTATGAACACATACTTGAATACATATCCTCGCCTGGCACTTGTTCCTCAGGTTCTGATCTTTGTTCTTTAGCCACATCTGCAACCCTATCCCATTGCCTTATGGTCTGCCTGCTGTCAGAGACTCCTGAATACACTACGCACTGTAAAAATCTCTGTGCCTTTGCACATGTGTTCTCCAGCTTAAAAATCAGAGGGAGTTGAGGCGTAGGTCTGGGCTCAGAGTGCACAGGGACAGAGAACGCTCTCCTGCAGGACATGTCCCCTGCCACCTGAGGGCTTACAGGTGACTGAGTATGCGTATAAGGTCCTTGGTGTCTGTGTGGTGGCCAGGGTGGGAACAACCAGGCCTCCTGGTTTCCTCGTTTCTCCCCCGGTCCAAGTACTGGGGAGACACTGTGGAGGGGAGGCTTGATGAGAAAGGAATTGCTCTCCAGAGAGGGAGGTCACAGGATCTCTCAGATACCGCTTCACACCAGGCAGCTGCGGGGGCCCAAGCCCACCCTGGAGACTGTCCCCAAAGCTCTCTCTGAAAGGCAGGGCACCTGCTGTGGCATCCACAAAGCTTGGTTCTCTTGGGAGCCAGGTCTGGCCTTTTCACGCAGGTCCACAAAGTGGCAAGTTAGTGGAGCCGCTGCCACTCCTTGCAGAGCTCCAGGGAAGGCCTTCCAGATCTGGAAGGAGTTAGGGGGCTTCTGGGGAAGGGAGAGCTCACATCTCACAGGGGTGAGTCAGGGAGGAAGGTGGAGTTATATAGCTTCCCCCTCATCCACCGTTAGTGGGGAAACCGAGATATATCTGGGTGCTTGCTAGATCCACCTGTCTCGGCTTCCCGATTCAGATGGCCCTTGGGTTCCTGGCTTATTCTGGGGTGGGAAAGGAAACCTCCCGATGCTCAGGGAGTGTCTGCAGCAGCAAGAGCGACCTCTGCAGAGAGACAGGCTTGAATATGAATTCCAGCTCTGATACTTTCAGATGATGTGATCTTCGGTCTCAATGTCCTTCTCAGAAAACAGGTACTAATGCTTGCCTCATGGGCTACTATGAAGGGTAAGTAAGAGGTTTGGCAAGTCCCGAGAGCAGCTTCAGAGAGCAGGTCTTGGTAACTGGCCATTTCCTTCCTTTTGTTCCGCCTGCACCTATGCCTTCCCAGATCACGAAAGCATGGGATGCTGGTGTTGGTAGGGAGTTCAGAGACGATGGAAAGCCTCCCATTTATGTGGAAGGAGGACACATGAACCAGGGAATTCATGACCGAGATGCTGCGGCTGCAGGGGTGGAGAGATGGGAGAGACTGGGCTGACTGGGGGGAGCCTGCGAGGTGGCCAGCAGCCTGGGCATGGGCAGGGGGTGGCCATGCTGCTGAGGGCAGAGCCTTGGCTTTGGCGGATTCTGGGCCCTGCCCAGAAGCATATTCTGAACCAGACATCACCCTTTCACCCAGAATCAATCTGGGAGGACACTGGCCCTGCTTAAATGGTCTTCATTCTTTCCTCCCTCCCTGGCTATTAGCCATTCTGGGGCAGGCGCAGCATTTCACCATGAACTCAATGAATTCTTTCAATAAAGTAATTCTGAATGAGACACCCACACAAACAAATGATTTGATAGTTTGGGATGTGTGTGAGTATGTGTGAGTGTGTGGGACTGTGTGTGAGTGTGCATGTGGGTAGTAGGGAGAGGGGGGAGCTGAAAATCTGTGAAATCAGCTGGGAAAATCTTTAGATATTGACGAGCTTCAGCCCCATGCTTTTTAACACTATCATACCATGGACCAGAAAGCTATCTAAATTCTCCTCTGTGGCCCTTGAAAGTGACAGCCAGAAGCACAGGATGAGGGACAGAGAAGCCCAAAAGAGTGGCTGTTGCTAAGAGGGGGTGAAGGGGCTTCCTGAGGGTCTCCCCTATGTTCTGTGTGCTCCTCCCCTGCCCAGAGCATCGGCTCAGCTCTCTTATGTACTATACCTGCTCCCCAAGAGAGCTAAGGGTCCTCTGGCTGTAGGATCTAAAGCTAATGTCCGTTTGACATGCTGTTTCTGCCGTCAAGCCTGTCTGCTGACAAATGCCTGTCCCTCTGGCAAGGCTGTGCTATAAGACACTGCCTAGGTGAGGATTTCTCTGCCCCCTTGGGCTGACTGACTAGCACCTTTCCTACATCCCACTGCCCTTTCTGCACACCCCCCGAGGGCAACGGTCACACTGGGCTGCAGCTACTTCTTTCCTGCATAAGACAATAATTATCAAGGGACTGGGACCATCTTGATTTTGCTTAGCAGGCTAACACTTAGCTCACTGCCTGGAACACAGAGCAGCCATCAATAACTATCCCCCATTCTCTGTGACTGGAAAATGTTGGTCTCAACCAGACTCTAGAACAAAGTGTTCTCTTAAGAGGGCTGGAAGAACGGAGGTGGCTTCGTACTGCATGGGGGCGATGTAGCATTTTAAGGTCAGAATCATCTTTCTTCCTGCAACTTCTCTTACTTTAATTCAAGCCAATTTCTGGTGTGATTCCTCATTGGACAGAGGATTGAACAGCCAACTCCTCAAACATCTTTCAGATAGAGGACAGCAATTAAGTCACCCCTGGCCCGTGCTTCTCCAATTCTGTTAGCCTCTTGTCAGAAGATCTTGTTTTCTAACCCCTTTGATAATTTCGGAGGCTTTTCGTAGGCCCCTTGGATTTCCAGACATCCTCTGAGAGTGTAGTGACCCAAAGTAGGCTTCAGCAATGGACCGCCTGACGTGCAGTAAGGAGACACAGTGCAGATGACTTCCCTTTACCGGTCACATCCGGGATCAACCAAGCTGGCCCAGGGTAAATCGGAGAGGGAGATGGAAACCCATGCTGTCTTTCCTATGCTCTGTTTTCCTTCCCTGGGGTTCCTTTCCCCAGTTAGGCACCTCCTACCCTGCTGTTCTCTCCTCTCTACAGAAGCCTTTATTTGCATCTTAATGGGACCTTAAGGTGTGTTATTAAGTCGCCTTTAGAGCATTGGTTTTTTAACTGGCTGTAGAATAAAAAGTTTGTCTCTTTGCAGGATTCACAAAGAAAGTGTGGGAAATGTGTTAGGGCAGAGAGCTCTGCTCCATAGCTCCGAATCCTGCCCCAGAAGCAGACACTGCCCGAGCCTGTGTATACAGGTGGCTAGGTCAAGTCCTGGCCAAGTCTTATCTGCTCACCTTAGGGCAGGATGAGTAGGCCAGTAAGGTATGGGATGAGGCTGGCATGTGCTGGTGGTAGGGGACTAACTAGGAGACTCCTGTCTCTTTTTGGGTGCTCTCAATGCCATCAGAAGCCTCAGGTTTGGGGATCCACCTCCCCACCTACTCACATCCCCACCACCAGCAGCTCAGTCCCACGGAGCCCGGTGGAGCACCTGAGCACCCTCACCAACCTGTATTCCGGCCATACTGTGTCATGTTTGTTTTCTACTGTGGGTGCCATGACCTGGAAAACAGCGGCTGTGGTGCCATACTCGCCCTGATTCTTGCAGCCTCTAATTGAATGGTTTGGAGGGAACTGTGCCACCAAGCCGCCCAAGGGTCAAAGCAGATGCAGCCGATTAATTACAGCTGGGGAGCTCTGCAGGCTCCACGGGGAAGCAGGCAGAGGCGCTGAAGGCCCAGGGGCTCGGCAGCCTGTGGAGAGCTGGCACACCATTCCTGGGATTCAGATGGTCTCGGGGGCTGGAGCTGGGGCCCTCTTACAGGGTAGGGGCTTAGGGTCACAGGAAGACCCCTTCTTAGATGGGAGCCTTACAAAGGCCATTCCCATCCTAGGGACCTCTGTTCTTCTCTGCTTACATCTCCTGCCTGATAGACGTGGTGGGAAAGAAGATAGCTCCAGGTTACTGACAATGTGGATAATGATGGCTACCGTCATTCATTTCATCTCATTTATCATTTCATATTCTTTGATCGTTTCATTTATTAAGTACTTCTCATGAGCCAGGAATTGTGCCAAAGGCTTTATATATTTTATCCCACTTAGGGTTCAAAACAAGCTACGAGGGAAGTACTATTACTATTCCTATTTTACAGATGGGAATAGTGTCCCAGAGAGGTCAAGTAACTTGCTGAAGGTTACACAGAGAGTGGCAGACCCTGGCCAGGTCTATCTAACCTCTGCTTTCAGCCTACATGTAACACTGCCTGAGCTGACCCTCCTCCTGCCGCGGGAGGGACCCCTAGATCATCAACCCTGAGAACTCAGGTTCCTGTCTGCCTGTAGGCTCTCTCCACTTGGGACCCCCCTCCCTTGGCTGAGGCTGTGACTTGCTGTTTTCCAGGAAGCAGAGGTTGGCTCTGCTGGTCACCACCATCTCTCTGGACTTCTCAGCATCTGTGCTCCCCCCTCTCTACCCTTGCTCCTGTGAGTGTCCACACTCCCCCCTCAGCCTCACCATCTCTTTGTCATTTTTGGCATCTCTCCCTGGGCATGGCCAGTCTCCCCAAATGATGCTGGCCGGGGGGGACCGCCTGCTTCCTTCCCACTTCTGCAGCAGGCTTTATGGAGAACTCGGTACCAGCACCTTTCCCTCCTCCAGCCCAGTGGACTGAGAGTTCTGCTTGTCTAAGGGAGTCAAGGAAAGAGAAGAAAGATGGCATATGGGTCAAATGGGAGAGCTCCTGAGCTAAGAAGCTGACAGTTAACTCCTAGTCCTAAAACCTATGAGCACTAGGGCTTCAAGAAAATAATCAGACCTTCTAGTGCCTTGGTTCATTCACCTAAAAAATGGAGCTATCTACAAAATGGTAGTAATAGCTTCTACCTCATAAAAGTGGCTGTAAGGTTTAAATAAGGTTTACATACGTAAGGCACTAGGTGTAGTGCAAGACGCCAGGTAAGCATTCAGTCAATGTTAGCTATTGTTTTTCTCATTCCTATTTTATGATTAAGCAATCTGAGCAGAAGCCAGGCTTGCTGAAGGCCAGAGGAAAAGTGGCTTCAGTTTCACAAGTGTCCTAGGCAGGTGGAGCCTCTGGGTGTCATTCTGGTGGGGACGCAGGGTGGGGGCAGGCAGCCTGACTTGTGGAGGGGAAGTGGCTGGAGAGGAGACGGCAGAGCACAGAGCTGGCTGCCTTTCTGATGGGCCTGGGCAGCTCTTGTTATGTCTCCAGCAGACTGTCAACTCCTTAGACTGGGTTCTTAAAGAGATGGGAGAGACTGACATCAGAGCCTCCCACAGCAGCCAAGGGAGGGGGTCCCAGAGAAGTTGCTTCAGTAGGGAGCAGCCCCAACTGAGGGTCACACTTTGTATTAAGAGCTCCTGTGTCTGAGATTGGGGTTGGGAGGGTTCTGCCTCGAGAAGCCCCCTGATCAGGACAAGCCAGGGATTACAAGTTATGGGTTTACAGAAAGTTCATCATTTCCTGCCTAATGCACTGTCTCCTTTCCTGTTGCTTAGAGTTTTCCTGACCTTATAGAGCAGTGATGCCAACTCAGAACCCGCAAATTTTGATCCCTTCTGGCTCCCAGACACCTGGATGCTGGATCCAAGATGGTAAATTGTCACATTCTTTTCCAGCTTGCTGTGTGTGTGTGTGAGATGTGTGTGCACATGGGCATGCATGCTCTTCACGGTAGGCTACAGCCCAGCTGGCGAGCTCTGCAGGAATCTGTGGCCTCAGCAGTGCCAGCTCCCCTGCCCGGTGTGCATCCTTGCTGGCTCTGTTTTAGCTGATAGCACATTCAAAACCTAATTGTTATCTCAGCAGAGTAGCTCCATTATTCATCCTGACACCATCCCCCATTAGCTGTTTGTTGCAGTGATGTTATATTAATGAGGCCTGCAAATAAATGAACAGGAGATCAGAGTGCCAACTCGTCTCTTAGAAAAGCTGGCTGACATATTTATTTATTTGTTGGGAACTTTGCAGGGAGTTACTCTGGCCCTAGGCAGGCCACTTTTGGTCTTCTCTGCAAATATTTGGTGCAGCTTTACAGATAAATACTTGTAAATGTCCAGCTCCCCATTCTCACAAATGCATGCGCACCTGAGAGAATCTGGGAAAAAATACTCTTTAAATTATTTGGGCACCAGAAGGAAGCAAGAGGGATGGATCATCTCAAACTACTATAGAATCAACAATTACTTATGCTTAGTTTTGAAGGGCAGTGTACACGGTTTTCTACAATTGGTTTTCTTTCCTGGTTACATGTACCTAAGATAATGTTACAGAGAATTTATATTCCCTAAGCATGGACTGGTGAGGTGTGGGGGAAGTTACTGAGGCTGAGAAGTTTATAAAGTGAAAGCTATAAGATAGTCAATAGAAAGACAAAACCAGGACCCCTACAGCTGGAAGCAATGTGACCTTCAGAAACACATAGGGGCTGTCTTTGGTACCCAAAAGTTGGTAGGTTCCTGGTCACTCCCTGAGGACCCCAACACTGGGGACTTGTCCCTCACTTTTCAAATCTGCTTTGCTTTTCCTTCACCCTGATCTCTGTTCTTACTTGCAGGTGTGAACCATCCTCTGGGCTCTCCCATCACCTGAAATGCTTGGGAAGTCAGAGCCACCAGGCTAGGGAATTTGTGACTTTCACCTTAGCCATCATCCTACTGACAGACACAACCAGAAACCAACCAAATGGAGTCTGCAAGCTCTTGGAAACACAAATAATTAGAGTAACACCCTCCCTGGACAGGCAAGATGTGACTGCCCTAAGTTTAAACATACTCCAAAATGCTCTTCCTGTTTCTCCCCCAACTCACAGGAATACATGTGGACCTAAATATGTTTGGGAAGATGGGTGAAGATTATTTTAAGGCTCAATACAAAGGGTAGCCAATGTTCTCAGTTTTCCTGGTTATCTCCTGGAACTTTCTAAGAGGATTCTGACCCTGGGCACAGGTACGTTTGGTGCCTTTGGCGTGGATTGAGGTGAGGAAGCGGATAGCCAGGGATGCCCCTCCATCCCCCAGGAGACGGCATGGCAGGAGATTCTGCAGAATCAGAAGGCCCCGGTTTTGAATTTGTTCTGCCACCAACCAGATGTGTGACTCTGGGCCAGTCACTTACTTCCCTGAGCACTGTTTCCCCAACTCTTAAATGAAGGTGATTACAGCCATCTTGCAGGGTGGTTAGGAGGAGGAGGCATGTAAAGTACATGGGTCCTGGTACAGAGGAGGGTCTTTTCTAAAGAAAAGCCATTATTATTATTAGGCTGGAGAAAGGAAAAGCAAGAACATGCAAACAGAACAGAGAGATGCCATAGGGGGAGAACAGACCAGACCCCAAGGTCCATGCCTTACATGGAAAGGGGACAGCTCTCCCTGAATTCCATCCTGATGTGCCAACTAAGACCCGGATGTCAGCCTCCTCTCTCTTGGAAGGAAAAAAGTTTCTAGTTGTCTATTATGTCACCTTTAGCCAATCATACCTCTCCACGCCCCCTAGGCTAGCTTGCCCACTCCTCCCCCTCCTAATCCCTGATAAGCCCCCCACCTCCCCAACCGGGCGTGACTTCTCTGGCCTGTGACAAGAAGGCCACAGAACCTCACCCGGGGGTATTTAAATAAATTACCTGGCCCTTTGTTACCTCTCTTTGCCTGCTTATTTCGGCTAGAATTTATCTTACAATTATTACTCCCAGAACCACGCTGTGGCTCATCTGTTCACGTCTAAGGCCAGAGATGAATGTCCTCCTTAGGGGTCCCTGCTTCAGTCCTCTTTCCAAACAGGAGACAACTGTCAAGGGTGCGCGTTAGAAGGGTCTGTTCCAGGTCCTTTGGGGGAAGCAGAGTGGCTGCAGGGCAGGCAGTTTCCAGGCTCTTCTGGGAGGCCAGTGTTCAGGGACAGGCTGGGCTCTGCAGGGAGAGGCTGCATCTCCCTGCCTCCCCACTCAGGACTCATTTATCTATGTGGTAACTTCCAAGTCAAGCCTATGGCACACACCAGTCACTCATTACATGAACATTCAATGAGTGAATTAATTTCCTTAAAACTGTGGCTTCTCCTCTCGCTCAGAAGGCTCTGTTATGGGTTGAATTTTATCACCCTCCCCCTCAAATTCATTTGTTGAAGCCTTAATACCTAGTACCATAGAGTGCGGCCTTATTTGGGTCTTTATAGAGGTGATCAGGTTAAAATGAGGTCATAAATGTAGACCTAATCCCATATGACTAGAATTTTATCTACAAAACAGAAATGGAGACAGACACACAGGGAGAACACCATGTAAGACAAGCCAAGGAATGCCAAAGATTGCCCCCAGCTGCCAGAAGCTGGGCAGAGGCCCATGGCAGGTTCCCCTCACAGCCCTCGGAAGGAGCCGGCCCTGCTGTCACCTGGACCTTGAACTTCAAGCCTGCAGAACTGGGGGCAATACATTTGTTTCTTAAGCCGCCCAGTTTGTGGTACTTTGTTTCAGCAGCCTTAGCAAGCTGGTACACTCACTCTGAGACCTCTGTCACATGAGCTCCAAAGCCCCTTGACCCCGCCAAAATTTTTCTCCCCAAGAACATATGCAGCCACTTTTCCCTTTCTGCTGGGTGTGGCCCACCCACAGCATCATGGGAAATGTTTTCTCCCAGCCTTCCTTTCTCGTAGATGCTCACAACATCCTCCTCTTTGAGGTCCCAGTAGGTCCTGAGCACACGTGGGAAAGAGCAAAAGCCGGGTGGGCCAGACATCTCACAGGCTTTCCGAAGCTCTGCAGGTCTCCTGTTCCTGGAGCTGAACAGGTGACACACGCATGGTGCCGGGATGACAGCCGCAGCAGGCGCAGCCTGGGCTGCCTCCCACGTGAGATGCATCATTATCACACCAAGGGCTGGCTGAGAAGGCCCTGGGTCCTTAGGGGGTCCTAACCTGAAGTCTATGCAAACTGGGACATCTGATCGGCTGAATGACTTGTCCTACATTAAGTTGCCATAGGGAAACGAGTCTCCAGGGGTGACAGCTGGGTAAAGCGGGATTCTGGAAGAGCACAGCTGTTCATCTAACAGAGCTGGAGGCCCACTCCTTTTCCTAAAGTGGAACTCCTTCCAGGTCACCCCACTGATTTCACTGGGTCTGGGCAGGACAGCGCCCACACATTCCAATCATTTGTTTCCACTGTTGGAGATTCTGCCACCCCAGCAGGTGTCACGGGCCACCTCCTCTTTTCACCCCTCCAGAAGGGTCTTCGTAGTGTATGGCTTCTGTTTGCACACGGGCTTGCACGGAGAGGGGTTCACATTTTGAGGATAAGGGCCAGAGGCAAGGAGGAGGTATGTACAGGGCATGGGTCTCCTAGAATTCTGATTATTAAAAGCTCTATGCCAATGTCAAGGAATTAGCCAAGACAGTGGAGGTAAACAAAATGAATTTATTCTTCTGAAAGCTACTTTAACAAAGAGTACATTTTTGGTAGCATATGCCAGAGAAATCAGGCTGTGGCCTTCTCAGTGTGTTCTAAAGAAAAGCACCCGAGGTTGGTTCTTCCCATTACTTGTTAGGTCAATTTTGATTGCTTGGTTAAAGGAGTGTCTACCAGCTTTCTTCCGTGTAAAATTACTATTTTCCTTTAGGTAATTAACCAGTACCTGTGGGGTGATAGCTCGAGGCTCTGTAAATACCCTATTTCTCATCTTACTTTCATTCACTAATTTTAGCATTCATTGGCCATTCCTGCCTGAAAAAATTTATGATTGTGAATTTTGCTCAGTAGGGAGTTTTCTATTTCCATAACATATATGAGTCCTTCCACATATAGGAGTTGAAACTCCAGTATAAATGAGATCTTTCTCTCTCTCTCTGTTGTTTGTTTATTTATACCAATAAGGACCATAGGTTCCTTTACATTCTTTCAGTCCACAAATACATCACTACTTATGTTCTTGCTCAGCTTGCCCCAGTTTTGGCCACTGGGGTCAAATCAAGTTGGCTTTTGTACCCTTTTGACATGTACCCTACATTTTTTTTTTTTTAGTACTTCTTACCAAAAATATATAACCTGAATTTTAATCGTGAGGAAATGCCAGACCAATACAAATTGAGGGACATTCTACAAAATAAATGGCCTGTAGTCTTCAAGAGTATCAAGGTCATCAAAGACAAAGAAAGACGGAAGATTAGAGCTCTAAGGAGACATGACGATGGAATGTCACATGTGACCCTGGAAAAGGACAGCTGGCAAAATGTGAATAGGGCACGCATATGAGACGGTGTTGTGGTGTCGATGTTAATTTCCTGATCGTGGTCATTATACTGTGGTTATGTAAGATGTTAATTTTGGAGAATCTGGGTGAAGGGTGTATGAAAGTTCTCTGTACTATTTTTGTGCCTTTTTATAAGTCTGAAATTATTTCAAAAATGAAAAGTTAAAAACACTGAAAATGACTTTCACAGGGAGAGGGGGACAGGCTTGGGGGAGGAGATGCAAAATGAGAGAAACTATTTCTGATATCGTGAATAAAACATTCTAGGCCTGGATCCTCCCACGTGTGCTGCCCACAGTGATGTCCCCTGGGTGGCTTGAGACACAGCGTGGATTTGTCTCTCCCCAAAGATGATTTTTCATTTCTCCACTGCTTGAAAAACACCAACAGGAGACCCCACTGCTTGGGGCCTCTGACTCCTGCTGCTCTTTTCACTGGGAAAATCAATTACAGCCTAATTACCTCAGGGGGTTAATTAGCATCATGTAGCTGGGGTGTCCTCTGTGAACAGAACAGCCTGTCAGTCTCCGGTCAGTGAGCAGGGGCAGCCAAGAGGAGGTTTCCCAGGGAAAAGCCTGCCTTCAGGCTGAAAAGGGGCCCCAGCTAGGCGGGGAGTAGACAGAGCCGGGTGTAGCCAGGGTTGGCCGGGGTGACAGGTACTGAACGGAAGCGAGTCCCCTGCCTGATATAAGCTTCCCTGCACTACGGGTGCAGAGATAGACAACTGCATCGGCAAGAATTCCTGAGCAGAGGAAGTTGTCAGGCCAGTGGGTGCTGGAAATCGCTAGAATCAGGGAGAAAGCATGCAGCTCTGAGCAGCTTGGGGAGCTCAGCTGTCTGGGGGCCGAGGCTGGCACCATCAAGCACTTTCCCAATGAGATGCAGACACAGGACAAAGCCAGTAGGCACCATCGCTGGCCACGTCCAACAGTCAAATGGGACTGAAGAAGCCCAGTCTTTGAGGGGCAGCATCTATACCCTCATAGCCCCTTCCCAGGGGGACCCTTCTCCCATAGCACAGTGCTTTCCCTGGGACACACTTCCACTGGGGTGGATGGCATCTTTCAGGTCATATCAGCTATGAAGCTGGATGTAAAGAAAGGGAGTGGCTCCTTGTGTTACATTACTTGGGCAAATCATAGGGACTTTAAAAATGGTTTTATAATTAAGTAAACCTGAGCTCGACACATGAAAAGATGCTCCACATCACTAATCATCAGGGGAAATGCAAATTAAAACCACACTGAGATACCACCTCACACCAGGAAGGATGGCCAGCATCAAAAACACTAAGAACAACAAATGTTAGCGAGGACGCAGAGAAAGGGGAACCCTCCCACACGGCTGGTGGGAGTGTAAGCTAGTTCAACCATTGTGGAAAGCAGTATGGAGGTTCCTCAAGAAACTAAAAGTAGAAATACCATTTGACCCTGGAATCCCACTCCTTGGAATTTACCCAAAGAATACAACTTCTCAGATTCAAAAAGACAGATGCACCCCTATGTTCATCACAGCACTTTTTACAGTAGCCAAGATATGGAAGCAACCTAAGTGTCCATCAGTAGATGAATGGATAAAGAAGACGTGGTACATATACACAATGGAATACTATTCAGCCATAAGAAAGAAACAAATTCTACCATTTGCAACAACATGGATGGAGCTGGAGGACATTATGCTCAGTGCAATAAGCCAGGTGAAGAAACACAAGTGCCAAATGATTTCCCTCATTTGTGGAGTATAACAATAAAGCAAAACTGAAGGAACAAAATGGCAGGAGCCTCAGAGACTCTAAGAATGAACTAGTGGTTACCAAAGGGGAGGGGTGTGGGAGGGCGGGTGGGGTGGGAGGGAGAAGGGGACTGAGGGTTATTATGTTTGGTACACATGGTGTGGGGGGTCACGGGGAGAACAGTGTAGCACAGAGAAGGCACATAGTGGATCTGTGGCATCTTGCTGCACTGATGGACAGTGACTGCACTAGGGTGTGGGTGGGGACTCGATAATATGGGTAAATGTAGTAACCACATTGTTTTTTCATGTGAAACCTTCATAAGAGTGTATGTCAATCATACCTTAATAAAAAATTAAAAATAAATGAAGAAGTAAATAAAAGCATTAGAATACAGTCCTGATACTAAAAAAATCAATCAACCAACCAACCAACCAACCAATCAATAAACCTGAGCTCAAATACTGGCTCTGCCACTTATCAGTGTGAATTTGGGCAACTCACTCCCTTCTTCTAAGCCTCATTTCCTTCATCCGTAAAAATGGAGGTGAAGAGTCCTTACTTCTCATGGTGGTTGTGGAGATTAAATGAGATAGATAGTGCCAAGCACAGGAAATAAATGTTTGCTCCCTCTTCAAATAACCTATCTGTGGGTTAACAACACTCATTTGATCCTGAGGATTTTCTTTGTACTGATCTGAAGTTTCAGAATCACAGGGATGCGCCAGAAGTTCCCCAGTGCTTGGCAGCGTAGGTGAGAGCCTGACTTGCTTCCCTTGGCCAGTAGGGAAGATGAGGCAGAAAGCAGCGGCCCCTGCCTGCTTTCCTAAGCGTGCAGGCCGCTGAAATACCTGCCTGGGCCTTTATTCCCTGTCGCCATAGGAATGTGCAATTAGTTTCATAGCACAAGTGACAGTCGGTGAATAGGGAGTAGCAAAGAGTGATGAGCACATAATGTGACCGAAGTTAAATACAACTATTCCTCTCCCAGGCCATTCAAAAGGCAAGCAGCTGCATTTTCATTCACATCATCTATTCATCTTCCTTTGCAATTTGCTATTCAGGAAACACCATTTTTTTCAGGATAATTAATTACCTATTTCTTTCCATTAAAACGCACAAACAAATCGGGACAGGGAGTAAATCCTCGGAAACAGCACAGTGGCTAATGTTGTGCCTGCCTTTACTTCCCTCTTCTATTTTCAACTTTGCACCTCTGAGCTAATTGCAG
Organism: Manis javanica; assembly: GCF_040802235.1. Classification (NCBI taxonomy): domain Eukaryota; kingdom Metazoa; phylum Chordata; class Mammalia; order Pholidota; family Manidae; genus Manis; species Manis javanica. The sequence continues at coordinate 100,332,045 of NC_133166.1, read as the reverse complement.
CTCCTGAAATCACATTTCTGCTGAGAAAAGCGAAACCTGCTTTCTGAAATGTTCACCCACCACGTGGCCAATTTCTCGTCCCCACCTGGCTCAGCCAGCCTGGCAGGGAGGCTGGGCGCTCTGCCTCCCTGTGCGCACGTGCAGGCTCGAGGACGTTCTTCCATATACTTTCCCCTGGCACCTGGACACCAGCCATCAAGACACCCAGGAGAGGATTTATCCACCCCCACACGAATTGCACTTGGCCGAGAATTCTCCCACCAAGGCTCAACTTGCACCCTCTCCCCCTGCCCTGGCATGAGCTCCCGGCCATCCTAAACTGTTCTGGGAACTTGGGGAACTCACCTCGGTGATCTGGGGGTTGGAGCACTTGACATTGTGGCTGGACCAGTCAAGCCAGGGACTGGAGGGGATGGAACAATGCTGGTGAAGGGTACATCTGCGCTCGCCGCTACACCAGCCACACTCAAACTTCCGGTCGGCCTTCAGGCAGAGGCCGCAGCTCTCCCGCTGGGCTGCACACTTGTAGAGATGGACTGCAAAGACACGGGGGCAGGCTCAGAAGGCATTGCCGGCAGACTTGCCACAATGTGCTTCCTGTTGTGACAGAAACCATCCTCAGCCTTGGTTAATACCAGTGGGCATCATTGCCCTTGCAAGAATAATTGATGGGGAGTTAATATTAAATTGAGCTTAGCAGTTGTTCTCTAGAAAATACTATTACTTAAGAGCTCTGACTCTAGGTTGAATCAGATCAGGGTTTTAAATGTGGTTTCACCACTTCCTAGCATTAGGAATTCTTTAGCCTCCTTAAGCCTGGTTGACCTTGTCTATAACAAGGGGATAATCACTGTTTTTTGTTTTGAAGGAGATGTGTGGTAAGTGCCCAGTTTGGTTGTCTGTGCCATATCTGATGTTCTATCATACTTCTCATCTTTCCTTTGGACACTGCTGCCTCACCAGTGGCCCTCATTGCAAAAGGTTAGGATTAATTTTCCCACTTTAGGTAAAAATGAAGTTCACAGACTGATGTCATGATTCTTGGAGCTTCGTAATGTTAGTGAACTAAGCTGGGATCCTGAAATTCCAGCTGGCTGTGCTACTAGACTGCAGGTCCTGAGGAGAGGGGTGTCTTTCCTGGCCCACAGCGCCCTGGGTGGTCTGGGAGAGCAGTCAGTGTGGCCTTCGAGGAAGGCAGCGCTCTTCAGGCAAGACGGAAGACACGGTCCTGTTCACGGCCCCTGTGGATGGAGAGACTGTCCCCCAAAGAGGACACACTGGATGCTTAACAGGTGACTTGGAGAGTCTGCAAACCCTTGCCTTTACTTTTGTTTCTTACTGACTCACAAGCCCGAGACAGCCAGTCAGCAGAACCGTGTTTTGGAGCCTTGGGGATAAGCGTTGCCCGCTGGTGTTTGGAACTCAGAGTCTTAAGTAGAATTCTTCAGAGGAAGAATAACTGGGAAGTCATTTTTCAACTCTGCTGGCTAAGCAGACATAAGCTTTCAGGCCTGGGCAGTGAGCCTCTGCTGGAGGTTAGGAACATGCCCCAGGGGAGGGGCATTTTTTTTATTTGTCCATAGGTCCTCCGCCTGTTCCTCTGCCCGGTCAAACATCCCTCAAGCCCGGCTGCAGGAACTATATTTAAACATTCTTATGCCTATGGCTTCTTAGGGTAAAGGGCAGGAAATGGGGAATCTCAACATGAACAAGTGCACATTGAGCATTTATTAATATGCACAAATGGGGCATGTCTGGTACCTCATTTGACCCTCCCAATTCCCCGAAGAGGAGGGTACCCTCTGCCCCATTTCACAGGTAAGGACATGGGGATGCGGACAGGAGCAGCAGCTAGTCTGAGGTCACAGTCATACGGGAAAGAGCCAGGATTTGACCTCCAGTTTTCTAGCTTCTAGAGCCCAAGTCCTTAAACGGTATGGCTTCCTCCCCCGAGCACAGTGTGTCGCCTCCCAGAACGCTCCGCTCGGGGGAAGACCGATGTGCAGATCTGCCGTCCATGCACTCTGGGAGCTATGGAAAAAAGCCGTGGAGCCCTGCAAGGGAGGGCTCTGGTATGGCAGCTAGGAGGCGGCCGTTTTTCTCCAAGCTCCAGGTGCGAAGGCAACCTCTGGGAACTAAGCCCAGATCCTCAGCAGGGGGAAATGTCTATCTCTTAGCAGTGAGAAAATCTGGGCTGGGTATGAGGAGAAAAAGAAGAAAAAAAAAATTCTCCTTGGCTCAGTTTCTTTCTCTCAGCCTAAGCAGCATGGATCTTCACAGCAGCACCTGGGGCAGGAGACAGGAGCCACAGCCCCATACATGCGGAAACATCTGCAGGCCTTATGCGGACATGGCCTCTCGGGTTTCCACGTCTGTGGTGACCCTCAGTCTGAGCGAGAACCTTGTGGCAACCTCAGCTACCTGAAGTGTAGAGAGATGTGGCTCACGGAAGGGGGACAGGGTTCTGGGGGGGAAGGCTTCCCGTTCCCTAGTGGCCTGCGTCGCCAGAAGGGCAGTGGTGTGGTTAGGCCTGTGAGCTCTGAAATTAGCCTGACTTGGTTCAAATCCTGGCTCTTACTATCTGACTCTCAGTCTGTTTCTTTCCTTTTTTTTTTTTTTAGCTTTATTGAGGTATAACTGACAAATACAAGGATAAGATATTTAAAGTATATACTGCAATGATTTAATATACATATACATGTGAAAGGATTCCTCTGGTCTAGTTATAATACCTAACATATAGATATTTAGTGAGAACATTTAAGTTCTATTCTCTTAGCAAAGTTCAACTATACAATACGGTATGATCAGCTGCACTCACCACGTTCTACCTTATGTTCTCAGACCATCTTACAGCTGAAAGTTTGTACCCTTTTACAAGCCTTTCTCTAGTTCCCTCACCCCCCAGCTCCAGGCAGCCACTTTTCTAATGTCTGCTTCCACGAGTTTGATTTCTTTTAAAGATTCTACATATAGGGAATACTATGCAGCATTTGTCTTAAAAACATGGACTGCTTTGTGGATTTGCGCATCGCCCTTGTCCAGGGCCCCTGCTAACCTCTGCATTGCTTCAATCTGAGTGTACGTGCTGCCAAACTGACCACTCTTGGTCTGTTTCTTAACCTCTTTGGTCTCAGTTTCTTTATAAAATGAGAATAATGCTAGAACATACCTCCTACTGTTGTTGTGATGATTAAGGATACTAATCTGAAATAAATCACAGAGGGAGTGCCCACCCACAGCGGGTGGGATGGAGAATCGAGGTAGTGCCCACCTGGCCCACAGGAGTTTGTAGGCCAGTGAATAAGGGTGCTCCTTACATAGGGCCCCCCCGGCCTCAGCCCAGCCCCTTCTTGCAACAATGGTGCATCTGAGTCTGCATGTGGGTCCTTCTACCCATCTCAGGACCAGGCAAACAGCCTTAAAAACCTTTGTGCAGTGATGGGGCCAAGGGCAGGGGAACCAGAACCTAACTGGAAACAGTATCTCCATTTCCAGGGAACTGGGAGGACATTCCCACCAGCTGCCCTCCTAGGGGAGGTTCCACAGGCACTTCAAAGACTCTGGGAGCCAGAGAAAAATTGGATGAGCTGGCAGCTGCCTGGCAGATGCTCTGGTTGTAATAAAATGGGGTTCCAACAGGATTCCTTCAATGGGTCCATATGCTGCTTTCGGATCCTCTGAAGGACGGTGTGCATTATTCACGGCCAGCCAACTCTGACCCCTCCGGCCTCCATCTTTTTCGGGGTTGCTTAGAGATCAAAACTCTACCTGAAGTAGCTGCTTACCTTTCAGGTCCTGAGGGTTGTCGATGATGAAGTTGCCATTCCACACCACCGCGAAGTCCACGGCCAGGTTGCTGATGTCCATCCCGTCGTACTGGTACTGTAGGGGAGGGGCAGAGGCACACGGCTTGTGAGGCCCCCTAGCATGGGGGGCAGGGAAGTTGCTGGCATCTCAGGGGACCAGGACTACAGCAGAAAAGAAGCCAGGACTATGGTTCCCTTTGGGCCAAAACAGGAGAAGGGGAGTCAAAGGAGCCACAGGTGCGGCTCCAATTGTCTCCCTGGTGCCCGCCCCTGACTCCCAGTCACCAGAGCCGGAGGATCCAGCCCTAACCCCCTCGCTCGGCATTCAGGGCCTTCCATAAGCCAGTCCACCCAATCCGCACTTAGTTCAACAACCTTCTCTCGCACTGCTCTGCTGTGGAAATCTGTGACCCCTGTCTCCAAGCACACCCGCTCATGCCCGGTTCTCGTCTCACGAGGGATACCTCACTCTCCCTCAGCCTCCATCCCTCAGCCCATCTTGATTCTTCTAGTGGAGCCCAGTCTCACCTTCGCCAGGTGTCTCCTCTAGCTTCCCTGCCAGCCCTCCCACAACCTCTCTGTCCCCTGGGGTTTCCCAGTTGTGCCTTTGACCCGGCACTTCCCGGGAGCTCTTCTGCATCTTTTCACTTACGATTCTAGTCTCCCTAGCTATTCCCTGCGCTGCTCCGTAACCCCACCAGAGTCCTGCACAGGGCATGTGCATCAGCAGTGCAGCAGCTGGCGGGCCCTGTGGGGGCCTTTCTTTCTGCACACGAGCTTTCTTTGGTCAACAGTCCACTAGGGAGAGTGTGCAGAGCTCTCTGGGCACACATCTGATCAGCTTGCCTGGCACAGGCTTCCACGCTGTGGCCAGGAGTCCACTCTCTCTCCCGTGCTGATTCCACAGAGGACTTTTAAGCCCTTCAGACACTTGAGAAATAGGTCCTCTGGTGGCCCAGCACCTGTGCTTCTGGGAAGGAGACCTGGGAATCCCCTCTGTGGGACCCACCCCAGCCCTGGCCTCTTAGCTCTGAGGGCATGTCACTGTCAGCCCTCTCCCCCCAGCCCTTCCTCCCTCCTTCCTCTCTTTGTTGCATTCCATTTCTTTTTCATCCCACCTTCCCCTTGTGCCTGGCCGTCTTCCACTGATTACAAATTCTATCAAGCGCCTGTGACCTGGGAATCTGACAGCCCCCTGATAAGAGGCCCAGCTTCTCTTTATCTCTCCCAGCCGAATTAGCTTCCCTCAACACCTTCGTCACATCGCCCCTCCCCCCCACCTCCCATCTCCAGCTGACCCCCCACAGTCAGAGACAGGGAGCTGGCTGATAAAAAGATCTTCTCTGGGCTAGTATTATAATTAAACACCTTATGTTTCCTGTCTGGCATTCGGGATTGGTTTAACCCTGGCTGCTTGCTTTTGAAGTTCCCCACTTTCCCCTTCTCCCTTCCCACCTCCCCCGATGCCATTCCACTCCCCACCTGCATCTTCTCCAGCTCCCTTCTGGGCAGTACCTTCCAGTTATTCGTGCCTTGAAATGGGAACAGGGTTTGTGCTGGAGTTGACGGGCTTTGGCCGAAGTGTTACCGAAAGCCAAGAGGTGCTCTTTAAACTCAGAAAGGGAACAAGGCTCTCTGCTGGTGCCATTAGGGGTCTTGCCTCACCCCATCTCCCCTGACGCCACTAACCTGCTCTGCTCTGGCTGAGGGGGCTGGATGCTTGCACGCTCCTCTGTCCCTGGGGTTGTGGGGTCAGCCTGTGGACCCAGAAGCTTCTGAAAGCTGGGGCGGGCCAGGGTGAGGCCTTGGCATGGGTGGGAGAGCCTCGCTCCAGGCCGGATCCGAGCCCACATCCTCTTACCGAACTGTTCTGGCACTGGACGCTGGAACTGTTGAAACGCAGGGCGGGGACTCGGTGGACGGCCCCCTGGATGCTGAGGACACACTCGTAGCCGCGCTGGCCAGACTGCGGCTGTGGCAGGTTTCGAGCCTTAAGGGTGATTGGCTTTACCTCCCCGACTGGTATCAGGATCTCCTCTGTGGGCACCAGCTGGGGACAATCCTGGGGGAGAAAGAAGAGAGGCTCCATCTGTCCTGGCTCACGTCTTCCTTCCCATCTGAGCCCGGGCAGAGGACAGGGCCCCGATGCCGGCTCACACCTCTTGCATCTGCATGGGCTGCCCGCCAGAAGGATGCAGCTCATTTAGGGGGTGAGGGAGTCAGCAGGGAAAATGAAATTTATCTCTTAGCTCTCCAGGCTTTGATACTGTCAACCATCCCACAAGTTGTCCTGGACCTGGTGTATGTATTTCCATTTAGGAATTAATTTACAAGCACCAGCGTGGCAGGCTGTGGGTCTTATCTCCTGAGACACAGGATAAAAAAGGCTCCACGTGTCCCTGTCCCCAACCTGGAACCCCCAGCTCAGGGTTTCGTCTCTCCCCTGCTCCTCTTCCCCCCTCAGTCTGCCGCCCAAGGCTTCTGTTATCTGCAGCTTCAGCTTCCCACTCCGGTGGCGCCGGCCTTTCCAGGAGGCGGCCAAGCCCTCCCAGCAAAGCTCTAAACACTTGCTCTGGCTTTTCATCTCATTTCATTACCAGGCTCGGCATGAATGCCATGTTGCTTTGGAAAACAAAACTGAAAAAAGAAAGTCTTGGTGGGCAGGGGCTGCGGGCAGGACCACGGGAGAGCGGAGGTGAGAGGGAGAGACTGACTGTCCTCAGTTCTACTCCATATGCTGCTTCTCTCCCTGAGATTGTATTGCCAAGTCACCACAGCTCTGGTGCCCCGCCGACGTTCTCTGTGACCCGGGGAAGACAGAGCCCAGTGGCCTCTGGCAGTGAGGACGTGGCAGCCACCTTCGCATGCAATCATGTTCTGCTTCCAGGGATCAGTCGGGCAATTCTTGAAGGGGACACTTCTGTCCCCCTCCCTTCCCCTCGTGGTGGTTCTCAGGGGGCCCTGGGGAATGTGTGCTCTTACCACCCTGCAGAGGGTGCTACAGGCACTGAGTGCTGGGGGGATGGGGTGGTGCCGGGAGACTGCAAGGTGTGGGACACTCTCAAATATAAACCGTCCTTTTCCTAAGGCTGGAGGTGGTGCCTGATAGGAAGCTTTTCCCACCACGGGCAATGCTGCCCACGGACAGCTGTGGGAGGGGAGCTGCGGGGACCAGTGGGCCGCATGTCCCCCTCTTACCCTGGTTCTTGTGCATCCTGGTGCAGCCATATGAACTACAGATTCGTCTGAGCTCCCCCCGCCCCGCCTTACTCGGGACCTCTGGTCCTTCGAAGCAGCTTCTCTCCACTGGAAGCACTCACTGCTGCCCCCACCCCACTTCCTCCTGGCCCCGCCCCAGCCCCCTGTAGCTGGTCACCTGCAGGCTCAGCTCAGCTGCTCCTCTGGGAAGCTATCCCTGACCGTGGCCCTGACCTGGCCTCAGGGTGCCTTATGCATGTTCCACCAAGAGTCACATGCAGCCCTCAAAACTGCCATTTCTTGTTGCCTTCTCTTCTACACTGCTACGAGCCTTGAGGCCTGCCTGCATCTTACTCAACTCTGCACACCCCGGCTGCTTATCTTAGTTCCCAACATGCGAACCCTTGGTCACTGTGTGGGGGAGGGTAACTGGAAAAGAAGAAAATTAAGCAACGGATGAAAAGATTTCAAGTTTTCCTTCTAGCTCCCAACTTTCTAGTCTTTAGAGATGCGGGCAAAGCCTTGCCTTCTGGACATCAAAAGCCTTGAGAAGGAGTTTGATGCCCCAAGTTGGGTTTGGAAATGGTCAGTATTTCTGGAGTCCCATGATTGCTAACTTGGCATGTCCCTCTCTATTAAGGAATCCTGAGGATTTATGAAAAGCTGAGTCCAGAGGGAATTTCCCACAGGCACTTTTTTAGGAAGGGCCTGGCTGAAGCTCTGGGGTCACTGGTGCCGTCCCTCACCTGTGGGCCCACTTCATGGGAGGACACCAAGCAGACAAGGGTCCTTCAGAGACAATACCTTAAAGCAACCACAGAACAGATGAGCTCCTGTTTCAAAGCGCATCCCCATGTGGTCAGTGCACAACCTTGTTCTTTAGTGCACTGCTACTTTCATTCTGTGCCGGCACTCTTAACAGAGCCTTTCATATATTTAGAGCCCAAAAGAAAAATGAACACCACTTTAGGGAAGCCCAGACTTCCCATGGAAAAGGAGATACTACTTCCTGTTAGTGGCTTAAATACCCCATTGAGTCTAATAAATAATTCTAATTTACACTAGAAATAAGGCTGAAGTATGATGAGGTGTGTGTGTGTGTGAGTGTGTGTGTGTGTGAGAGAGAGAGAGAGAGAGAGAGAGAGAGAGAAAGAATACATTTTCAGACTATTCTGAATGAGTTCATACATTGTAAATGATGATCCGTTGTGGTTTTTTATCTCAAATGAGCTCAGAGAGCAAATTCAAATTTCAGGAGCAGAGTTTTAAAGATGTGCTTTTCGAAGTATGTGTGGGGTTAGTACAAGATTATAGAATCCTTTTAACTTTGACAAAATATTTATATACATATCTATTTTATTATATATGTATTTATATATACTATATACACACCCGGAAACATTCTCATCTTTTTGTCTGGGCTGAGTCTAGTCAGGCCTGGAATGATAATGAGAAGATAGAATTTACAAGGTCTTTTTTTTTAAAAAAAAAGGATTCCTCTGCTTTTAGGCCCATGCTCTGCTGTTTCAGACCTTGTGGGACTAAATATTTAAAGACAATGGCTAGGGGTTTCCCAAATGCCTAAACAGGCACTAAGGTTGCCCCAGGGTAAAATATGCTTTCCTGTTTTTTCTGGTTATTTCTCTCAGGCCATGAAGAGCAGCGTTCTTCCTCCCATTCTATAGGGCGAAGGACAGAAGTGGTTGGTGGCCAGGTGTCCTCTTTTCTTCAGAACTAGGGGAAGATACAGACTCTTGGGGCTGGGAATGGTTCTGGTGAATATATTAATGAGGTAGCAGTGAGTCTTGGGTGGAAATGGCAGCGGTAAGGGCTGAAGGCAGTTGCAGGAGAGCTGGCAGCTCAGAAAATTATCAATTTGTTGACGCTTCAATACCTCTGGGGCTTGAGGAAGCGGTGGGTTGCATCAGCTACAATGAGGCTGCTTCCAACTTAATTACTTCTGTGAGTCCTCACTCACACACACAGGCACACATATGTGTGTACAGAGACACACACATGCACAGTTCCTGTCCTAAAAGCAACAGGGCAAATCATCATGCTATGCTTTTTCTGCAGGATATTAAGACTGTTGTTAACACTGTAAAAATACCCATTGCTACTGCTGGGGTTCTCTGTCTTCTGAAAGACCTCTTCAGGTCATCTCATGCCTCTCTCTCTGTTTCAAGGCCAACAGACAGCAAGACCACCTCCTTTCACCTCCTTAGCAGCAATGTGCATTGCTATCAAGAAGAACAGATGTCCACTGAGAAACCCCAGGGGTGGGATGGGCTGGGGAGTAGGAGACAGGAGTACGGGGAGGGCAGGACCCTGGCCGAGAGGCCCTGTGAGTCCTAGGGCTATGTCACCACTCTGCTTAGCTTTGCTTCTCCATCAGAGCTGGGGACCCCTCAGCCCTCCAAAACAACTCCTCCCATGTGGAAATGGCTTTATCTTCACCCACTGGACTTCAAAGTGAGAGAGCAGCCAGTATCCTGGGAAGATAATCGGATTTATTTGGTTCTATCTTTCCCCCGAGACAGGGCGTAAAGTAGATATTTATGTATCTACATCTCACTAGGCCTGGTTTAGCCGTGGGGAGAGATGAGCTTTTAAAGCTGAAAGCCATACATATTCCCTTGCATACTGCTTGCTAACACCATGTCACAGCTTGATCTGGCCAGGGAGGCAGAGATTTCTGGGGCCGCATCAGAGATCTGCCTTGCCCTGAATGGTGGAAAGGTTTGGCTGACTACCTTAAAAGACCTCAGGAGAAGATTCAATTGAAATTCAGTTTCCTCATCTACAAAATGGGGCCAATAATACCTGACAACCATGATTGAAAGAAGGATAGAAAAGCATGTTGTAAATGGCAATAAACTGGATTAACAATGTTAATATTACTACTGCAAACTTCTGTGTGTGTGTGTGTGTGTGTGTGTGTGTGTGTGTGTGCGTGTGTGTGAGTGTGAATTCAGGATCAGAGGAACTCAACTTATTCAGGGTCAGCTTGGGAACATTTATCCTGAATTAAGACTTCCACATTTATCTGATGACCATAGAAAAATTGTATAGCTCACCTAAACCTCAGTTTATTCATCTATAATAAAATCCATTTCATGGAGTACATTGAATAAGATTTTATGTATTACATAAAATGGTATATATCATATATATATAATTATATCTCTATGAATATTATATATAAGTTGCATATAAAAGAAGCAGTCAATAATGTTCTCCACTGACATTTCAATGTTTGAATTGCATGCACTCTAGCTCAGCAGTGTGTTCAAACTTAAGGGTGGACTCGCTCCGTCAGCCCCCTGGGAAGAAGTGGGCACATTTACCTCAGGAGTGGACTGTCTTTGTATCTGGAAGCGGCTTCTGACTCACCATCCATGGGCAGTTTCTCATCTCTGGAGTTGGGTTTGTGCTGGTCCCTCCATACCCTGACCCCAAACAGCACGGGACAGACTGGGGTCAGGCAGGCAAGGCAGATACAGCCAGGAGGATAAGCAAGCTAACTGGCCCTGATTTTCTGCAGAAAGCATACTGTACTCAGCTTTTCTGGATGGCTGAGCTCTCTGTAGCCTTAGGCAAAAAACCTAAATTTTTAGCATCTTGGTTATTACTTATGTCAAATATGACTTATGTGAAACTACAGGTCTGTTGCAAGAATCAATGGAGATGCCATATGTCAGTGGTTCTCAATCTTTTGCCTAAGTTGGGATGGGGCCCAAGAATTTGAATTTCTAATAAGTTCCCAGGTGACACTGGTACTGCTGGTCCCCTCCATCCCCTCCATACACACTCTGAGAACTGTCACCCCACGAGAGAGTTACAAATGTGTGATGCACTCATATTGCTATATAAATCAATGGAGCTAATCAGTTATGTATTGTTTCTAGGAAGGAGACAGGCATAGCATTTTGATTAAAAGCTAGGAGGGCCTTACTGTAAGTATGAAGGAGATATTCTAGGGACCCAAAGAGGCATTAAGGGATTTCCAATCCCCAGAAGAACCTGAAGCCACCAGATGGACTCCTAATAGAGCAAGGGAAACCTTACCCAAGCTGGGCATGTTCACTTGTGTGTGCCCCACATTGTCAGGAATGGGACTCCCTAAAGGTAGAGCTTTGGACAGAGAAGAGCAGGGCCTGGGAGCTCTTTACTGGGAAGGGTTGTGTGAGAATGAAAGGAACACGCATGGAGGCTGAGGAAGTGGTCCTCACAGTGACTCTGGATCCTGAACCCACGTCCTTTCCTGAGCAATGTCAGGAGCCCCTGGAGGCTGGGCTCCTTCCTGGCCCTGGAGAGCCCACGCCCAGGACTGTGGCGACAGCCTGTCAGCAGCAAGAGAGTGCCGTCCCCCCATCCCACTCAAGGGAGATGGGGTGATGCAGGGGGCAGATGGCACCTCTCCACCCCAAGAACACAGGTCAAGGAGAGAAAAGTACAACTAAATGGAGGCAGGAACCTCTGGGTTTCCTCCCGGCTGCCTGGTGTTAATTCAATCCTGAGTTGCTGGGTGGCAACAGCCTCTCTGGCTTGGCTCTGGAACTTGGCTCTCTTGAGCCTGCCCGGCTGCCTGTGGCTGAGAGGGCACTGGGTTCCAGGGCCTTCTAACGGGAGTGAGGGAGGCTGGCGCGTTTCCCCTCGGCCTCCTGGCCTCCGCACCCGGCAGTGTGCTTGGCCCGCTCTGTCCCCCCTCCTCCAGCTCTCACTGCAGCTGCGGGTCACTTGCAGGCTTGGCTCTAGGCTCCTCTTTGCCCGAGGGGGAGCCCCTAGGAGAAAATGAAGCAGCTGCTCTTTCTGGCCTAGATCTGCATTTCAGCCTTTCTCTGTGTCCTGTGGTCCACCTCGGCTTATTGTATGAAGGAACTTAGACATTTAGAAGTGGCCCATGTGAAGGCCAGTTTCTGAGACCCTTTATCATGACCCTCTGCGCCCGGCCTTCACCCCTGAGCAGGCCCGACGGCGGCTCCTGTTCTTCCCGGCCCACCTTGCCTCTCTTTGCCATTCTTCTCTTGACTCCCAAGCTGGATAAACCACCCCGACTCCATACCCTCAGCTCCTGGGCTCTCTCCTCTGAGTGAGAAGATTGGCCTGGAAGCAATTTCATACCCTTGCAGAATCCCAGGGCTGGGATTAATTTCCAGTGTCCACTAGGACCAGATTAGTGTTTTCAGGTTAACTACTTTAAAGCACCCAAACTAGCTAGAGGAAAATCTTTTTCTGAAAGGTTTTCAGGACACTAGATAATCGGTTCCGTCATGCTGAGGCAGCTATGGACGGTCTGCCTTAAATGTTACCTGTGGGTACTATCTATGTTTCTCTTTTTCAACACAGGCAAATTCCATTTTTTCCTGGCTGAATACAGAAAATATTCACATTGTTTCAGAAAATAAGAAGAGTTCAAGGCCACTGGTGTGTGTTTGGGAACCCTTTCAAGACTACTTTCTTTTTTTATTAAACTTTTTAAAAGCTTACTAAGAAATAACTGACAAATATAATTTTAAGATATTTAAATGATGATTTGAGGTATGTATAAAAGCCCTAATTTCTTATGTTTATCCTGTACTTCTATCAAGTTTAGGAGACACATAAGATTCCTTTTTTTGAAATCTTAGAGAAACAGATCCAAGGAACCCTCTCTATCAATGGCATTTGGGTAAAGTGGTCATTGTTTCATTCGTTCTCTCATGCATGCATTCTACAAACATTCACTGAGGACTTAAAGATCAGACACAACCCTGGCTGTAAGATGGAGATGTGTTTGGAAGGCTTCAGTAGTATATGCAAATGCTATACTGTCACTTATTTACATTTGTGGATTTTCTAAAAAGTGGAACAAGACGGGAATGTGTGTATATGCGTTTGTTTATTTGTGTGAGTATCTAAGGTCATTAATAGTTGTTCAGACCCAACCAACTGGCTATACCTTGGAACATGGAAAATATACACACATGAAAGGGAAATTGACCAAGCTTGTTTCATTGTCCTAAGGCATGCTGTGAATAGCTAAGAAAGTTAACATCAGTGAATGAATAATCACTAGATGGAATATTCATTGGAAAGATAAGCATTTTGATATTTCACTCTGTTGATAACAAAGGTAGGTTAGTCCTTAGGGAACGGAATCTTGACTATATAATAAAATGGGGCTTCTAGCATGGCCTGTTTTTTTGCACAAACTGAATTACTCTTTTTACAAGTTCACTCACCGAGTCATACATCAGAGTCAAAGAAACACTGAATTTTAGACTTGGAAGGGAGGTTGGCATGAAAGAATGGCTGAGAGTGAATATTCTATTAGGCTATGTTCGCAGCCAAGCAAAGGGCTTAGATGCAAGAATAAACGCTGTTCATTAGACTCCTCTAGACCATGGAGTCTGTCTGGTTGGATATGTCTTCTAAGCTTTCCATCTCAACTCTCAGCCTTTTGAATACTTAGAGTTTTAAGATCCTGGAAGATACAGCATACTCCTCTGCCTCTGGGGGATTTGCTGCCACTGTTTTGAACTTTATAATAACAGGGCTTTCTAACATGTGGAATCTCTGGGAAGAATACCAAGATGGCCCAGGGCAAGGAGATGGCCAAGCTGTTGGGCTGATTATCTGAAAAGGGGGAGCTGCTCAGATACACTGGGAGCATTGCTGTGCCAGGGGTGATCCTTACTTACCTCTGAAATATTGATCCGGCCCTCCTGGAAGGAGCAGGTGGTGGGGTCATGAGTGCAAAGGTTGCGGTACTTGCACCAGTGGCAGCGGAAGGCGCTGTTGACGCAAGACAGGCACCTGCAGGGACAGAGACAGTAAGAGGCAGAGAGAAGGGAGCTACGGGGGAGGTAAGGGCCACAGGGAGCCCGTGTGTCGTGGTGGAAGTCTGCATCCTAGTCTCTCTCTCAGGACGGTAGACTGCGGGTGAATCCCCTAGTTCTGAGAACTGTAGATTCTACCTCCAAGATGTTCATGGGATCAAAAAAGAGAGAGAAAAAAAAAGTGAGTTCAAAGTGGGGACACTGTAATGTACAAAGCAGTGATGTGCTAGGGCTTATATCAACTTATGAGGCTGACTATTAATATGTTCAGTCATTTGCAAGTAGATTGGCATCAACAAGATTGACTTGAAATCTGCTGTGGAGGGAGTATTTACACCATAGAAATTGGCAAACTCTACAGACTAGTTTTTTTTCCCCCCATGATCGCTGCTGCCATCATACCAGCACTTACAAGACCACAGCTGAAAAGAGCCCAGGGATAGAAATTGGGCAGATCTGATTCCAGTTCTTGCCACTGCCACTGGGGTCACACTGAGTAAGTCACTTCTCTTTCTCAATTGGAATTTCTTCATCTGTCTGTAATAAAATTTTCCTTTCTTCTCCACAGGGTTGTTTAGCATCAAGCAAGATAAAGTATAAGAAATGGTTTTGAAAAGCGTAACGATAGATGTATCATTTTCAAATGCTTAACTTATTCACGCTCTTCAATCATATCTGACTGTTAGTGATTGGTTCATATCACCTGTGTTACAGAACTCCGGGGGTGGTAAACAGTATTAAATGGTAACTGTTCCAGTCTCCAAGTAGCCAGACAGGGAACAATAGGCTGTGTGTGTGGTTCAGGTGTTTCTTGCCAAGGTGAGAGATTCTTTGGCTCCTGTTTCACCTGGCGGCTGTGGGTGAAACAGCTCTCTTATTTTGGTTCTCTGTGTGTGATCAGATCATTGTAATGATGGAAATGGGTTTTGTAGGTGGGGTTGGTTTTTCTGTTCCTTGCCAGCTCCACCAGTTCTAGGCTTTCACTAGCCCAACTAGACCAACCTGAACAGGACTCGGCCCGGCTGCAGTCTGGCGCCACCTGGTGGGGGCTCTCTTACATTTGGGTGGATGGGGCTTGAGGCAGGGGGTTGCTGGCAACATGCGGCAGTGTGTTGGGTGTATTATCAGCCCCTCTACACTTCATCTTCCCTGTGCTGACAATTTTTTAACCCTTTCTGGATATACCCAAAGTTATCTTGTTTCTGAGCTTGGGCCAGATTGACTGATTCTTGCAAACATCTTATGATTCAGCAAGAAAATAATGAAAATGGACCAAAGTGATGAGATGGGGTTTGAAGCTTGGCTCTTCCACTTGCTAAGGTTGTGACCTTTGCTGCAGCACATATCTTCTGTGGGCCTCAGTTTACCATATTAAAAGGACAGGATTGCATTTGATTCCCTAACTTTTTACTATGGATGCTAGGAATAGAGAAGGGTCAGTAGAGTTTGGCAATAAAATGGAATCTTTGCTGTCAAAGAGATGTGGATTTTCTCCCCCAAAACTTGCTGCCTGTGACAGCATCTTTGTTGCCATAGAACAAGTGGTGACAAGTCCATGGAACATTGGACTGCCCCGGTGTTGGGGATGTCCTTACAAACAATGGATTCCAATACCATTGTGTTGGACTTTGAGAAGGAGTTTGGGAGGTCCTTTCTCCAAGATGTTTTCCCAAAACAGGGTTAGCTGGGATTGGAATGCAGTGGTTAGGAAACAATTTTGTCTCTTCCAGCTTCAGCTGCTTACCACCCTACCCTGGCTTCCCCCAGCCCGTTTTTGCCACTTGTCCTTTCTCAGCATATCAACTGATTTGTCCCAAATCAGCTAAGCTATGTTTCTTTCCTTAACTACTGTGGAGACCCTAGAACTCTGGCAGATGATTCTAATCATGAAATCAAGATCAGAAAAGGGGAGACTAAGGAGAACGGGATCATTTGTCTATTTTAATGGCTAAGGATTCCTTTTGGGCTTAGCTGAAACAGACCCTCGGGCCCAAAGCCTGGACATACAGACCTGATGCCGTGGAGTTCTGCTTATTATTATGGACCTCAGCTTGTCCTGTCCTGGGCAACGGGGAGCATGAATCCAGAGAATATTCTCAACTGATGCTCCTTTGGACATGGGGTTGTTGCCTTACTGCATTATCTCTGTAATAGCAATAACCTGTGTTTTTTATCTTTCTAAATCAAGTGGTGCATGAGTTCCAGGTTCATATGGAAAGAGTCTCTGTTTCCTTTCCAGGCAGGATTGGCAAAAACCAAGTACAGGTCTCTTTCCTCTATTCCTGGCCCTGCTTTTTACCAATGAAATGCTCCTGCACACTGTAGGATCTCATAGCTTGGTGGGCATCCACCAGTAAACATTCCACTGTTGCAGGTGGCTGGTGACGTCAGCTGGGCTGGACTCAACCCCTCTGGAGTCTGCAGGTTGGTCTGGTTTCCCCTCCTCTTTAAGAATTTGATGGATGTGTTTGGACTATGGTGGAGTTAAGATATCCCCTCCCCCTTCCAGTCGGGACCCTTTCACTGCTTGCTGGGTGAAGCTACTGTCCCGGACCCAGCCCCTCCTATGGGGGCAGTTGCGCACATAGCTGAAGTATCTCTAATTCCCTCTTCATTTGTTCATGGATGAGGTGTTTAAACTCCATTCACTGTTAATCTTTGTGTTCAAAGCCACCACCGAGTGCTCTAAGATGGACAACTTGTCTCAAGGTCCCTGGGACCATGACTTCTGTCCTTACTTCACTCTGTTGACAGTCTTCACTATAGAATGGGAGGCAGGGTGTTGTGGGGAGGCAGCAGGGGAGCCTGATGAGAGTAGAGGCTGTGGGGAGAGAATGCCATGCAGTTACTCTAGCTGAATACATGGGACAGAACTGAAAAGTCCCATGCAGGGAGAGCTCACTGTGTTCCGGACAATGTGCCAGGCCCCAGAGGGAGACCGTGAGGTGCCTCAGACATGATTTGAGCTTAGAGAAACCCCGCCCTCTCTCCAGACTGAGGGCAGGACTCCTGATGGGTACTTACAGCTGGTGAGCGCTGCAGTTGTAGAACTTGAACTCAGTGCTGACAAATATCTTCCCTGTCTCCTTGGATCTTAGCTGCAGCTCTAACCCAAACCAATCTGGAAAAGAGAAAAAAAAAAAAGAAGAAGAGGATGATAATGTGACAGCCCATGGCAGACTCTGGGGGTAGGACAAATTGTTAACCATTCCAGGGCCGTCTTGGGGCACAGCTGGTAGATGGAACCTGCCTCAAGAGCCCCTTTCACCCTGCTGATTACCAGCCCATCGCTGAGACCCGGAGACCCCCACACCCCTCTTAGGGAAGCTGTAATGAATCAGCTCCCACAGAACCCCCTGCCTTGGTCAGGCATGTTCAGATACTGAAAAACCTCCAGAACCCCCCAGACCCCAGTTCTGTGGAAAGAACTCTGCCGAAAAGCATTGGCTGGAGCCGCTGCCATTCCTAAAAGGGAAGGGAAGTCTGGAAAAACTCTCTGCACACTGTGTAGCTTTCTTTAACCCAGATGGGGACAAGGGATTTCCTTCCTTCTGAATTTTGCTCTGGGGCATGGCGTTTCCTTTCAAACCAAGTTA
Source organism: Manis javanica (assembly GCF_040802235.1). Classification (NCBI taxonomy): domain Eukaryota; kingdom Metazoa; phylum Chordata; class Mammalia; order Pholidota; family Manidae; genus Manis; species Manis javanica. The sequence goes on along the minus strand of NC_133166.1, from coordinate 100,314,621 downwards.
TATATATAAGCCCATATTAGTGTCTGGCATAAGAAGACTTGGTCAGACAACTTCTGTCCTGGTACTTGCCAGCCCAGTCACTTGCATCCTCTTCTCTGGGCCACCCTGGCAGGTAGCCCCTAGTGTGTGACTCTCATGGATACTTCTTACCTTGATCCAGAGGGATGACAGGGACATCCTTAGGCCCAGGCGAGATGCAGATGACCTGGCTCCCGGACACCTGTCCCTCCACCTCTGTCAGGTTCCCAAAGGCACATGAGATGCCCGCAGACAGCTCAGGAGCGTCTGTCACAACTAGGCTGAGCTGCGGGAAGAGCAAAGAGGCTCGGGAGCAAAGCAATAGTACTACGGAAAGAGCCCTAAGGGCTCAGGAGACCTGGGTTCCAGACCGGGCCCCGCCATGGCCTGCTTGCTCACCGATGTCCTCTGGCCTGACCTCTAAAGAAGGACATTGGTCTAGGTGATCTGCCTTTGATCCGGAACAACTCAGTAGTGCTGCCGGGGATGTGCAAGATCAATGGTCTTCATCAGTGTTATTATTAATTTATTGTTCATTCTTGTGCAGCATCAGAAAGCACCAGGGACAGGGTGAGGAAGACTAGAGGGAAAGGTACCCAAAGCCATCACAGACCCTGCTCATTGTGATAGGAAACCACGAAACGTGCAAGCATGTCACAAGCTGAGTCCTTCGCGAACAAGTCTGAGCCTCGGCCCGCCAATCTGGAGGCTTGCCAGCTCGGTGGGAGAAAACGAGCTCCTCGCCCTTGCTTAGCATTCAGGGCCGCGTATCAAGGGTGGACTTCCCAGTGTTCCCAGCGCGCTAGTCTCTAGTGGTTCTGAGCTTGCTAGGGTTTCTGCTTCTCTGCCCCCGGGTGGCGCTCTCCCTCTCTGGGGCTCTCTGCTCCTGGACAGCTTCCCTAGGATACAGCAGGGCTTCGCCAGGAGTTTCGGGGGGGCAGAGAAAGCAGGGAAGTGGGCACCCAGGGCTCGGGTGATGGGATGATGTCTGCTGTCTCCTGGTGATTCTAATCATCTAGGCCAGTGGTTTCCAGCCTTTTCTAGTTTGAATACCCTCCTTTGAGTGGTAAACGATATCACAGATTGTCAGAAGAATATGTCGATCGAGAAACTCCTGAATGGCGAAATGCTGCTGTGAATTCAGGGCACTTGGAAATGAGTTTGTACTCAATTCCCACAATATAACATGTAAGCGGGGTTTGAAACTGTAGGTACGAAATGTGACTGGCTCCCTTTAGCAGCTAAAATGGAGGGTACCCATGAGGGCTCCTGGTGACAACACCCCTGTGGCCTCCGAGTTGGGGATCTGGACACTGAAGGTGGGTCCCTCTTTGTCTTCCTGCCAGCACCTGGCAGCACTATCTGCATTATCTGCAGGGGGTTCTCAGTCACAGTGGGAGTCACCTAGCCTTCCTGTATATTTGTTTGCTGCTGCATCTCAGTCCCAGTTTCGTTTCCATGGGGCAGAGAGATTTGGGGTCAAACTCTCCTGCTGGTTCCCTCAGCTTCTTGGGAGCCAAAACCTCCTGGTGGGGATGAATGAAAGAAATCTTGGAAGGTCCATTAACTAATTAATATTCATAAATGCTCATAAAAACTTCAGAATGAGGTAATTGTGCAGGGCTTGAGGACATGAAATATTTTGGGTTGCACCTTGACAAGGCGGTTAAGGGCTATTTTACCCTCTTTAATATTCTCTTGAAGCATACACAGACTGTGAATTAAGTCTCTGTCTCTCACACACATTCCCACACACACAGGGACAACTCACAGGTTTCTGTGAGAGACGATAACAAGTATATCGTCTAGGAGGACTATAAATGTAGCATAAACCAAAGAACGTACTATTTGGTATTTGATTGCATTATGTCATAGGCATTTGTTACTAATGCAAAAATCTAGATTTACAGAACAGATCAATGGATAATGAATTTACGGGCACTATGGAAAATGACTGTGCCTTTACATTAGAATTTACTGTAGGTTTTCTATAAACTTAGAGCATTTCAAGCACGACCTATTCACAGATCCCTGGGCAACTGTTAAAGGAACACACCCACACATGCGCAAGCTCCGTGCTCCCTGCCCTCCTCCCCCCCGGGTAAATTACTTACCAGCAGGCTGTGCTCAGACACCGAGATGCTGCTGGGGTGCACCTCGAGACTCATGCACTGGCTGATGCTGGCGGCAAATCGATTCGGTTCCCAGGCCCGTTGGCACTTGTCCCTGCGGGAGCACCTGCCATAGACAGATTCACAAGAAGTCGGGCCTCTGAGAACTATCTCTTTGGCTCTACTGTCCCCTGGGGATACGGAAGAGGGACTTGTGGCTCTGAAGCCTGTGGCTTGTCTTCTCACTACAACTTTCACTTGTCCCAGCGCCAAATGGTCTCTGTTGCAGTTAAACACAGACCAACAGGAAGTGGGATTAACCCCCTATACAAGCAATGCAGTTTAGATAAAAAGAGTTGTTCTTGGTTGTTAGCACCTCTGCAGGATGTTCAGCTGGTGAGGGAGGGAGGTTTGGGAACTGTGAGAAGTAGCACCCAAGAGGCTAAGAATACGACCTTTGGAACTAGCTGCCTAAGTTCCAACCCTAGACGGACTGCACACTAGCTGTGTGTCCTGGGACAAGTAACTTAATCTCTCTGTGCTTGTTTCTTCCACTGTAAAATGGTGAGGATAATGGTAACACTCTACCCCACAGGGTTGGAGTAAGGATTAACTGAGTTAGTGCCTAGAAAATGGCTTGTTAGCCCTATAATACTAATATTCATAATGGTGATTATTAATATTGTTATTCTCCTCCAAGGTAATTACAAAGTCTGGACAGGTCCTAGCTGTGTGGGACAGTGTGCATGTGATCTTGTGGCTGGATTAATGGCTCTTTGAAGGCAGGGACCATGTTTTATTCATTGGGGTATTCTACCTGCCACATGGTATATTTTAAATAAATGTTTGTGGTGTGAAATAATGCCTGGAGACAGAGAGACAGACAAGGAGTCGCAGCCGGGGCTGCCTCTGTCAGACAGCGTGTGTGGCCATTTCTCCCGACATCTTCATCTCTGGCTCCAGGCTTCTCTTCTCACAGAGGCAGGTGCGCATGGCGACACCTGCGTGCAGGGGCATCTGGTCACCACCTGTGTCACAGGGGAACATGCTCTAGGGCTGGGGCTTCTCCAAACCAAACAGCCAGTGGAGACACCGCAAGATTCCACAATCAGGCAGTGATTCCACCCGAGCTCCCCCAGCCCCTCCCCCGCTGCCTTTCCGGGCACCTAATGGATCTAAATATGAATGCTGTCAAAGAAAAGAATTATTGAGGTTTAAGTGAATCCTTAAGATAGCACTAAAGTGAGCTCTTGACTGGAGCCTTTATCTCATTGACTCCCTGAAATGGCTCTTTTTTATCATACTATTTATGGCAACAGCCCTAACAGAGATAAATAGCCTCAGAGACAATAACACACTTGCAAGAGCAGGGCAGACAGCAGCGACAGGACGGTTTCGAATCCCCCCAGGTCCTGAGGCTCTTCAGCTCTCTCTCTGAGCCTCTGCCTCCACTGCAGTCCAGCGTGTGGCCTGGGAGCTGGGGGGGAGCCCATCAGCGCATTCCCGTTACCCAGGCAGGCTGGGGGTGGCAGGCAGGAGGGAGGGCATTACAGGGGAGGGTGAGAATGACCAGAAGAGGAGAACCCTCTGGGTAGAAGCAGGAAAAAGGCTTGCTCCCCACAAGCTCTTGGCAGGCAGAGTGGCTGGAAGGACAGGTGTGCCCCGGTACGGAGGTGGGATTTTCTATAATAGGTAAAGTGTTCAGAGGATAGAGGAAATCTGTGACTCTCCTGATGTGGTGCCATCATTCCAGTAGCCACAGCAGATCTAGATCAGGGGGATGACAAGGGTGGTCTGGGGCCACCAGGAGACTCGAGCATCATAGATTTGTAGGGAATAGTACAAGTACAGAAAGTGGCTGTTCTTGCTGATGAACAAATGATAGCCCCCATGTATATTCTGGGGTTTTCTATAAGTGAGAAGTGCCACGGCACGGAGGCTGGGAGCAGTGAGCAGTATAGCTGGACAGGCCCACTGTACGGTGAGAGGGCAGGTAGCCCAGGACTGTTTGTATGGAGCTGGGAGCAGCTGTCGGGTTCTTTGGGAAAAAATATTGAGGAGAGAGCCTGCTGGCTGGCAGGTCAGCCTCGCTGAAAGGAACCTCAGATTTTAGCTACCTTTGTCAGTCCTGGGGCACAATGCAGACGGCACCTGCATCTTACCACTCATCTGATCTAAACGATGACTACGGATTCTCGTCAGAGCATTTCTTGCAAAACTTCTTGGAGGAGTCTCTTACCTCAAAACCCAAGCAGGGAGCACAGTATTTGTGGGCTCAAATCCAGTCCAGATTTTGCATCTGTGAGGCGCCAGCTTCCCTCCCTCCCTCCGTAGCCCTCCCAACACCTGCTGCAGAGGCTGGAAGCCAAGCGCTATTGTGCAGGGCCCTGAACTCTGGCCCTCTGCCTCCGCCTCCACCCCAAACCCGGCACATTTCATGGAGATGCTTTGCTGGCTGGCACCGAGCCATGGAGTTTCCAAGTCCACTGGGGAACAGAATTCCTAGCCAGCTCCTCCCTTTTGGGCTTTCACCCTTTTCTCTCCTTCTGGGGCTCTTCAAATTAGGAAGTTTAAGTGTGATTTTGCATTTCTATTGAGCTGGTATTCAATGGGAGGGATGTGTCTGTATAGGGGGTGTGAGACCCAGTGGAGTGAGATGGGACTTCTTGGAATCCTGAATTAATGAGGCCAGAAGGGTCCTCCCAAGGGATCAGAGTCCATAATAATTATTTTGATTTGTGTGTAGCCTATTGTGGGCTTCCTTATTTCCAAAGCATTTATTATTTCATTCAGTCCTTAGCATCCACCTGTGAAGCAGGCATTATCCCTATTTAGCGATGAGGAGATGGAGGTCCAGAGTTTTAGATTATCTAGGGTCACAAAGCAGCTGCCTGGAGTCCACAGCTCCTAACTCCAGTGCACTGCCACATGCACACTCACACCAGGAGGCACCTAGCTCAGGCTGCACTGAGTAGGTGCATGGGAAACCCTTGTGACTTCTTCCAACACCACTATGCTTCCCAGTACAGATAGGTACAGACTTCTGAGCAGCTGCGAGGACAGAATTTGGAGGTGAAATGAAAGACACAGCAAGGCATTGCACTTGGAAAGAAGCCCCTACCTCCCCCACAGCCTCTTTTCCTCTTCCTGCTCTCAGCATTCCGACCACAATTAGAATTATTGCCCAGAAGAGGGAAATTCCTCTCCCGTTGCAAATCACTGTCACATCCCTCATTAACACTCCCAGGAAAGCACCTGGTCTTCTGCATTCTAAGCCCTTTTCCAGAAGGGTCTCCAGACTTACATGTTGTGCAGGGCACACCAGCCACAGTGAGGGTCCCCGGAGCTCAGGCACTCTCCACAAGTCGTGTACTGTTCACATGACTCCACGGGGACCCTGGTGACCTGGCAGAGGGAAGAGAGAGGGCATGGTCAGACCACTCAGAGGCGTGCGTTCAGATTCATCCACATCTATCCCTTGCCCTGTTACTGCCCCTAAAGAGGTGGCACTATGGGGAAAATCGGTAGCTTCATTGTTCTCATCCTGGTGCAAGGGGGATGTAGTCCTGGGGTGGCAGACCCAAGGCTGCTTGCCCTCGCCGGAGGTAGAGGCACATCCTCCCGTGTCTCTCTACCTGCCCCTGAAGACCTTGCAAGAGCCAGGCATGCTTATGGCAAGTGCGTAAAATGGTTAACTCTCCTGCAAGGCCAGTGAGTGACCCCGACTCGTTTCTGAAGAGCTTTCAGCTGGGCTTAGGCTCAGACATCCTGCCTACACAGAAAACATTTAAAAACGGAGGGAAGCAGAAACTTTTCCTATCAAGTAATAGTCGTCATACGGCACAGGCTCTTTACAGCCAACCAAACATACCACCTGGATCCAATTATCCCGTTCTCTGATGCCGGCATTCAGTTTCTCTAGTAAATCTCACATCCTTTGAAACATCTAGCTCAATGGGAACATACACAGAGATGAGCTGCCTGTCTGATTTTGTCTTGCTGGGGAAAGTGGGAATTCGCAGATCAAGCCCCTGTACCCGCCCCACTCCACCCAAGAGAATAGAGCTCTTGCAAACTCCTCCTGGCTTCCCTGTGGGGCCCTGCAGGGACTTGAGGTGGACCTGGTTGGACATGATCCGCCCTGAACTGCCCCGATTATGTGACCTTAAGGCCAGGCAAGGGGTCAGGAGGCTGGTGGGCTGCATTTGTGGGCTGGGGTGGGGTTCTCATATATTAGGGCACAGAGGTTCCCCACCTACTGGATGTGTGAACTCAAGTAAAAACGCCAAGTGTGGCCCAGAAGCACCGTGCTCTGCCTTTGGCAGAGGGACCAAAAGCTGATGGAGACACCTTCACAGCATCCTCCTGAGAGGCTGGGGACGGAGTCTTAACACCGCTTATCCAGCAAATGTTGATCGGCTGTCACTATGTGGAGGGTCCGGTGCTATGCAAGAGAGAAAGAGCAGCAACACAGATCCAGCCCCAGCGGGTGCCCCCCCAGCCCCTCCCCCTGCCCTCCCCCACCACAATGCTTAGCAGGAGTTGTAATTACAAAGGGAAAGCCGCTCTACATGGCACTGAGAGGCCTAGACTGGGGTGGCTGTGTGCCCTGGGGGCCTTTGGAGCTTAGAGGAGGGGTACCCAGTACAACCCATGTGGAGGAAGGGACCAGGGAAGAAGGGTGATGTGGAGAACTGGAAGGGCATTCCGAGCTGAGGGCTCATCATGAGCAAAAGTCATCACAGGCAAGCTCACTGGAACTCAAGCGTAGGGTGTGCCCTGGATGGGGTGGGGTGAGCGAGGACGCTGGTGGGATGGAAGCGGGGCCACAGGACGAAAGGTCTTGTGAACCAGCCCCATGACCTTCCTTTCTCTGTTGGGTGCCCCTCCCATTCTATCACATCATGACACTTAACATTCCGTATTAAAAAGGCTTTTCTGCAAGTGAGTGACATGATCAGCTTTGAACATCTCTGACCTCTCTCTAATAATAAAAATATGAAAGGCAGGAAGGATAAGTAACATCTTGCAATCTGGTTTAAAACCTTGATATGCTCAGTGGAGGTTTGGGGACAGCTGGTTTGAAAGATCCCAGGGTTCAAGTTGCCTCTGTGTCCAATATGACTGGAGCAGGATATAATAGTTCAATGGGCTCATTTGCTCCTGGGCTGCATGCATAGACATGGTGTCAGGATCGAGAGAGGCCACCCTACCCTGGGAAGTCCCCAGGCCAGGTCTCTGCAACCTGCCCCCAGAGGGGCGTTGCTCAATCAGAGATCCTTCGCAGAAGGGTGTTCAGGATGGGGTGGGACCCAGATGTGGCATTTGAAGTACAGCTGATGGACCTGGGTTGTTTTCTTAGCTCAAAGAAGACAAGTCACAAGGTGGCCACAGAGACTGTTTCCAACATCTGATGGCGGCACTGTGCCTACAATAGACTCATGGGTGAAAAGTTTCAGGAAAGCCCAGCTGAAGAAAGTGAAGGTTGTCCAATAATGCACAGCCCTTGCTTCTGGAAGGAACTCCTGTCACCAGGATATGTAAGCAGAGTCAAGGTGACAAACGTCTGGGAGGTTGGGAAAGGGATTTCTGCCCTCGTGAGAAGGCTGCATTAGTCCTTCCGACTCTGACATTCAGGATTCAATTTCCTGTGGTTTATCTAACTCCTCCCAGAGACTATTTATGATTTCTGCCCTGAATGACTTGCACAGTGAAAAGATAACACCCAGCCTTCACCACCAGTGAGTGATGTCACATCACCTTGAGGAACAGCTCCTGGCCCCTGCCTCATGGCCTGGGATTCCTATAAAAGCACCTGTCTGGCAGGAGCCTGCCAGTCACTCTCCTGCTAGTGTGTCTCTCCCGGGCCTGGGACTCTGCCCTTCAGGATATTGGTGACCTCAGACACGCAGTTGGCTTCCGCCGGCCCCTCCAACCCGCCCTCCGAGGCCGGAGAGCAGCCCAGTGCCCAGGCTCCCTTTCCTGGGTTTTGGGCTCCGTGTGAGTGATGTCTGCATCTGGCTGGAAATTAAAACAACTGTCTGCATTGCATTCGGCCCGTCTGTCAAAACACAGGCCGGCTCTCAGCAGCTGGGAAGGGGGGCCCTGAATGGGAGCAGTGTCTCCAGCAACAAAGCCCACTTTCACGCCAAGTGCCACAGAGATAGTGAGAACCCTGTTCTTCTCCAAACATGAAACCAATAGCACAACTATTTTTCCTGTTTCCTGGGCCCTCCTGGTGGGAATTTTTTTTTTAATGCATTGAGTTGAACAGCAAAGTGAAACAGGAAACATAAGGCAGGGGGGAGTTCTAAAACTTAAATTATTCTCTCCTCCAAGATGTAATAGCTACACATAAACCAGAGGGAAGAAATGTCACAGGGACTGGGAGGAGACCCTCAAAGTCAGATGTTTCCATGAGCTCTGTCTCTTCTATAGTCATGTGTTTCTATACTCATTCATCAACCAGTATCCACTGATCACATCCTACATGTAGGCCGGGGCAAGGCACGTCGTGTGAATAAAAAGAACAGCAGATTAAAACAGAGCCATCACCTTCAAGTCACAAACAGACTAGCAATAAAAAGAAGAAAGTGATGTGTATTGTAAGGGTTATTGAAAGATGGCAGAGGGAATTCAGAGCAAAGAGAAAATCCTTCTGTGTCTGTCTTGCCCAATGTGATAGCCACTCGCCTGTGCGGCTGGGAACAACTGAAATGTGACCAGTGAGAATTGAGATGTGTGGAAAGGTCACAGTACACACTGGAGTCTGAAGATTTAGTCTGGAAAAAAAGGAATATACAATATCACGTTAATGGTATTTTTATTGACACATGCTGAAATGATAAAATTTTGCAAATACTGGGTCAAATAAAATCTAGTATGGATTTCACCTCTTCTTATTTTTTTAAAAATAAGAAAAGTCAAAATGATACACATAGCTCACATTTGTGGACTGCATTTTATTTCTATGGGAACAGTGCCATTTGAGATGGGAGTGTCAAGAAGGCTTCATGAGGGACAAGGCATGTGTCTGGGTATTGAAACGTGAATAATATTTGTACAGATGGGAAGATTGTCATGAGAAAATATAGGACAGCGGAGTTTCTTCAGAAAACCTTGCCTGAGGGCAATGGGGTGATGGGGATAACGTTTGGAGGGGCAGGTTTGGGTTAACATGGGATGGGTCAAAAGGACCATAGCGCTAGAATATATGAAGTCTCTAAGCTCTCCAGCCGGTCGCTCCTTGGCCAGAAGAATGTCCTCCACCGTCAAGTGGCCCTATGGCTCTCGAAGCGGGGTCCTTGAGCCAGCACCATTGGCATTACCGGTGAGACCCAAAAATCCAGATTCCACTGAGCTGGTAACTGTGGGATGCAGCCTGGGAAGTGGTTCCAACAGGCTCTCTAGCTGATCCTCATGCACACTAAAGTTTGAAAACCACTGGGATAGATGGCTTCATTCTTTGGGAAAGTCTTTTTAAATGTCAGGCCTGGGGCCAGCAAGAAATGGAATAAAACTCTGTCTTGGGGTATGGAAGGAATGCGACTGATGTGGGGATGGGATGGGGAACTCTCTGGACCTGCTTTATGCCCAGAGAGAAACGGATTCTGTCTGAGTCTATGGAGGCCCTGAAGGACCCAGTTCAAACCTCTAGACTGCGGGGCGACTTTCTTCTGCAGCCCAGGTGACAGCTGAGCCCTTGCCTGGTGGGTGGGGGGAGGATAGGAGGGCGGTTGTTTCGGACGCTCAAGCAGGAAAGAACATTTTCTCCCAGAGAGCGTCCGTCTGCCCTGTCATGTGGCACTTTGTCGGGCTGACTCAGTTTAATGGGACACTCTGAGGTGACACGCTAATTCGTGTTTGTTTATTATGATTGCATTTTAATTGTGCCTCAGGCTCCTCCACCCCCTTCCCCGAGTGTTGGGATCTGAGGGTGGCCCGGCTGGCACACGAGTGTGGGGATGAGAAGCCTACCGTCCAGGGACGCCCCTCTCCTGACCCCTCTGCTGCCTTCTCCCCAGGACCGCGATGCTGCCTTGGCCTGGATTCCACCCTCACGCTCTGCTTTCTCCTCTGCTTGATCTTCTGTCTTGTAATTATGCCTCTAATGAATATAACTGTCCTATTAAGTCATTTACTTAAGAAATACTCTTAATTAAAGGTGACTCATACTGCGCTCTTGGCTTCCCTAGCCCTGGGGCCCGGCGTCTCCAGTGCCTTCTGTGGCCTGACTCAGCAGAGCTGGAGATCTATGTGGGAAGGCTTGGCGGGGTGTGCAGAGTTTGGGGTGGTTCCCCCACCACTCTCTTTTCAGTGCATTGTGTAGTCCCAGCACAGTGGGGGACATGACAGCATATTACTAGTGGCTGCGGGGACTAGTCACTGAGATCAGCCTCATTAATGAAGATCTTGAAGAACGGACAGGCCTGTAGGGTTAGGACCATCCAGGGTGAGGCTAGGAGGGCCTCTGAGGCCCTGGTGTTTATGTTCGTCCTGGACTGAGGCCCTGGACAGTTACTACCATCAGGTGCAGACGCATCTGTTCAGAGAGAAGAGGTCCCCACAGTGAGCTGAGGAACAAGAGCCCTTTGCTTGTGGGCTTGGGATCAGAGAATCAGTGCTATCTATGTGGCTGCCACCCTGTGTGGACGCTTGGAAGGAACCCCATGGTTCTGAGAACCCCGATGAGCCTACCAGCCAAACACCCGAGTTGAAGCGGGTCAACACAGAGGATTCTGACAGTGGATTGTGCCCAGGGCCCACGTGGCCCTTACGTATCGCCTGAGCACTTGCCTGTACTAAGCTCTCTGTTAGCCACTGGGCCTACATTCTCTGCTCTCCTGGAGCCTGTGGTTTGGTTGGGGACAAAACCCAAGGAAATAGGCAATCTCAAAATGATGGAATAGCTGCCACAGTAGAGGTATAATTGAGACAGTTGTCCCTCAAATGACAGAGAGCAGAGGTGTGCCTCAGCAGCACAGGCACTTAGTGTTCAAGAAGCCGGCACGATTCCTTTGTAGTCATGCAAGACAGAGAGAGAGACAGGGAAGGGAAGGAATAAGAGAAAGCTGCTCCCCAGGCTGGTGGGGCCTCTCAAGACTGAGCATTTAATCCCCTGCTTTCCTGGAATTTGTCCCCCTGCTGCCAGATGGTACACCTGTCCCCACACGTGTCCTCTGCCTGCTGACACAAGGAAAGAAACAGAGGCCTTCTCAGTGGCCAGGAGCCAGGCGGCGGGGGTAGGGGGTGACACACACAGTCTGGTTGGAGCATGCAGTTGGCCTCAAAAACAGCCTCCAGGTCCCCAGGGCCTGGGGCACAGTGCACAGCAGCTGAAACCCAGCTGGCTCCCAGAGCCTCTCTCTTTTCCTTTGTACCTTCTCTTGGTGGTCCCTCCCTACCAGCCCACTCTTTTCTCCCCTTCGCCCCAACCCACACCTGTTTTCCAGGAAAGATCTGAGGCTCACATACATGCATGGCTGAGGACAGATTGAAGAGAGCCCGGGCCAGGGTGGGCTGTGGACTGAGATCCGTGACACCGTCACAGAGGCACTTAGCATCTTCCAAGTGCTTCCAGGCACATTGGTCATTTGATCTTCCCAACTCCCTGGGGAGGAACAGAGCCTAGGCATGCTAGGTATTATGATTTCCATTTGGTCCACCAGGAAATAGAGGCCTTGAAGGGGTGGCCAAGAGGGCAGCCGGAGAAGCGTCCTCTGTTGCCAGTGACAGTGACATACTCTTAAGGGATCTTTCTGAGGGTGAGAGGGAGAGGAGGCTTGGGGACAGTTCCAGCAGATAGAGGCTGAGGCAAGACCAGAGGGGGCTCGGGAGGTGGAAGCGATCTGAGCGCAGGGGAGGCCTGGGCTTCTCCAGCTCCACGGCTGTTAATAGCTGGCTGGTACCCAGTAGTTAACTGATGGGTGGATTGTGGATGGAGTCTCTTCACAGGCTTGCCCTGAATCTTGCCAGCCCTATGGCAATGGGTGAATCAGCACTGAGAGGCTGACAGCTTCGGGCCCTGTCTTTCCCTCCACACCCTTTGGGGCCTGGGCTCAGAGTCCTCCCTGGGAGAGAAACGTGGGTCAATGGCAAGGGAGGCCTCGCCCAGCCCCCAGCCCTGGCTTGACTCCCGCACACACTGAAGCGGCAGTGAGCCCTCTGGGGACAGGACAGGCTCCTCCAGCTCCTGACATGTCTCACGGTGTATTCTCTTGGGCTCAGCAAGTCTCCACAGAAAAATACCCACGTTCTCTTTCTTGTCCTTCATAGGGAAAGACCGATTGTCTACCATGTCTGAAGCAGCGTCTTAATCTGAACCTCCCTGCTAGGGGTATGTGGGGGTGTGCATATGGGGCAAAATGGGGTCCCTCTTAGGATCTGCTCTCCAGGGATGGGGGGAGATGGGACCAAGGTCTCCTGCTGATGGCTGATTGGCTTCTGGTCAGTGGCACCTGACTCTGAGCTGGGCAGTTGACTGAGCTTGTCCAGCAGAACCGAGGACAGGAAAAGTAATCGTAACACTAGCAGACCTGCTGCAGGCCCGGCCCTAGGCATGTATGACATCATTTAGCCTTTATGCCAGCTTTACAAGGGAGGTATTCTTAGGCCCTCTTTACTTAATAGAAAACTGAGTCTCAGGTTAAATCCTCTGCCCAAGGTCACATGCCTTGGAAGTGGCAGAAACAGGCCCAGGCTGAGGGGGTGAGGGGGTGAGGTGGAGGCCAGGCAGCACTTGAGAGGGAGGGCGCCCCCTCCCCTGGGCTCCCCCAGGGCTGGCTGTCAGGGTCTCCTTTCTTCCTCCTAGAAATCAGGTGCCAGCCATGGTGCCTCGGCAGGTTGTTGAACACTGCAATTATAGACAGTCCCCAACTTACGATGGCTCAGCTTATGATTTTTTGACTTCATAACGATGTGAAAGCAATATGCATTCAGTAGAAACTGCACTTTGGATTTTGAATGTGCATCTTTTCCTGGGCAGTGACATGTGGTCTGACCCTCTCTCATGACGCTGCGCAGGCCAGTGAGCCTCAGCTCCCGTGTCAGCGACGCAGTCACGAAGGTAAACAACCCATATGTGGACAATCATTCTGTACCCACACAACTATCTGTTTCGCACTTATAATACAATGTTCAATATATTGCATGAGCTATTCTATTCAACAGTTTATTATAAAATCGGCTTTGTGTAAGATGATTTTGTCCAACTGTAGGCTAACATAAGTGTTTTGGGCACATTTAAGGAAGGCCAGGCTAAGCTGTGCTATACTGTAGGGTAGGTCTATTGAATGCATGTTTGACTCAGGATATTTTCAAGCTGATGGGCTTAGCCCAGGGTAAGGCAAGGAAGATCTGTACATTTCACCCGTCTGACCCCTGAATGCCTCTCTGCTTATTTTACTTTCCTCTGTTTGCTAACAACCATTCAGCTGATGAATCTGGAGCCAGATGCAACAAAAGAGGTGGTACCAGGAGGTAAAGAGGGTGCTAGATTGGTGAGGGTGGAAGATCCCCTGCTGGAGTTTCTTTCGAAGCTGGCCAGGCCCAGAACAGTAATGAGAGCTCTGAGCAGGCGGCACGTCTCCCATCCTGAGCCTGCCAGGGATACCCCAGCCCTAAGTGCAGCTTCAGATAATGGAGGCGGCAGGGACTTTTGTTTCGGTCTTGACAGGTGTTAGCCATGTGGCCTTAGGCAAGCCAGTTCGCCTCTTCTAACCTCCATGTCCGTCCGTATCTTTAACACGGAGACCACAGTCCCTGCCTCAGCCATCCCACCTGCACCTCAGGGAGCAGAACACCTCTGAGCTCAGCTTTGGTTCTTCTTATGAGCCAGCTTCTCAGCAATTAATGCAAAGAACTCATTATTGTTTGTTCCTGGTGTTAGATCCAATTCTTTAAAAATCAATAGTCATGCATGAGATCCCCTTAAATCCTCATAAAGTAAACTCCACCTGTCCTCTGAGCTGTGAGAGTCACGTGATCAATACCATTTAGAAAAAGGAGGGGCACACCCCCAGAAAACCAGCTGGAGGGGCACAGCCTGTGATTGCTACTAAGGCAACATGCCACCTTCCAACCAGCAGCTGACCCTGGGGCTCTCTCCAAAGAACTCCTGACTATCTGGAGACCTGAGGCGGAGTGAAGTTCAAAGAGAAAATCTATTTTTAATGACTTGGGGGAGAAGAGTGGACTGGTTGAGTAATTCGGAGTAATTAAAGCTATCTATCACTCAGAGAATGGAATCCAAAGTTGGTTGAACTTTTCAATGACATTTTTTTCCTCCTCATTCATAAAACCCAGCAGCTGGCCATGCAGGAGTCAAAGGAGAGAGGAAATAAACCTCTGGCCCCCCAACGGTGGAATTCATCCTTCTGAGGAGGACTAGGACAGCGGCCCCGCCTGAGGCCTGTTTTCAGGTAGAGGCCATATTCTGCACTGGTTAAGAGGTAGACTTGGAGGGAGACAGGCCTCAGTTTTAGGTCCAGCTCCTATGCTTATCAGCTACACGACATTAGATTGTTAGATCTCCTCAAACCTCATTTCCTCCTCTGTAAGTGGGGACAATAATGATACCAACTTCACAAGGCTGTTTTGAGGCTTAAGTGACATCCGTACACAAACAGACTGGCACACATTGGTGCTCAATAGTGGTAATTACCCTACCTAGTCTTCATACGCAGACCCCACTGAAGGTGGCAGTGTTTGCACGGGAGAGCTGCAGAGGGCTCCTGCCCAGGTTCTACACCCTTGCACCGGGGAGGACCTTGAGCAAGCCGCGTAGCCTCCCTGGGCTGCAGCTGCTGATCTATCGTATGGGGAGAATTATGTCTGCCCTTCGTAAGCAGCAGCACAGCCACTCAAACTACTGTCCTTATTAATCACATAATCCTTACTGAGGGCCAGGGCGCTGGAATTCAGGATCTTTGGCTGGAAGTCAAATTAAGCCTAGTCTCCTAAGGACAAAGGTAAAACTTGGGTAAGGAAAAAGTACACAGAGGATAGGGAACCAAATGGGTAAAGCAGATACTCCAAATGCCATGCCATATTCTCTCAGACAGAACTCCTGGGACAGAAATACTAGGAAGTTAGAAGAAGGGCTGTTTTTTGGAAGGATCTGCAACGAAGCAGAGATGCCCATACTACGCTATCTCCATGACAACGGTGGGTTTATTTGTTTAGGGAAAGCAGGTGGGATAGGAAATGGGGGATGAGAGGATTTGGGAAATAGGGCCTAAGAAGTAACTAAAGCAGACCTCTCACCTGGGAACCAGATGAATGGGATTAGCCAGGTCCCACAAAACTTCCTATAGGCTCAACATCAACTCATCCACTCAACTCAAAGTGATGATCGCGGGGATGGAGTACTAGGGCGGGGAGGCCCCTTTGCCTGCCCATCCCCATCCATTTAGTCCATGTGTCTGTTTGTCCAGGCGGTTCCAGTGAAGCCTGGGATACACAGAGTCCAAGTCTAGCCTTACCACAAAGAGCTCCATTTTACCTAAGGTCTGGGCATCGGCCAGAAGGACCATGGTCTCTGGGCCCTGTCCCCTCAACTTCTGGTCTCTTGCCTTCCAGTCACCCGGAGAGAAAGACAGGAGGCTTCACAGCTCAGTTAATGCCAAATTCTCTTTGAAGCACTTATGGCTATGGCTCATACACTTAGGTTTGGGGTGAAAAGTTTGGGTTTGAAAGTGAAAGATGTCATACAGAAGGTTGACAAAAGGCTTTTTGAAGTCACATAGTACATTGTAAATCTGGGATTTGAACCTAGGCAGGCTGGCTGCAGAACTCATCAGGACCCCAGAGGATGGTCAGAGGTCCGGGGTACGAACAGCTTTGCTGTTGTCCGAGTAGAAGTAGGGGACTGACCTTCATGTTTGAGATGAGGACTCAGGGAGCCCTTCTCTACAGGGGAAAGTGGGGCCTTTAGGACACCCCCACTCCAAGGGGCACAGCAGAGCTGTGAGCTACAGAGGTCCTGGCATTGTCTCCCACCGAGATCCAATTTCTGCCTCCCAATGTCCAGCTACACCTCTGGCTCTGATGTCGACACTCCCAGTTAGTGACACAAGCTGTGGGTTCTCAGGGGCTCCTTAGGTACTAATTTTCCATCCTTGATACCTTCCTTTGAACCCCAGATCAAAGCTTCCAGGTCATCCGGGCACAGGGAGAGCAATTCTATCCAACAGCGTAAGATGGAATTGGATTTGGTGAAGCCCAGCTGACCAGGTAGGACCCAGCTGACTTTGGCACGCCTCAGTGAATAGCTAGGTGCATAAGAAAGAGAGGAGCCAGCTTAGCTCTATCCACAGGCACAGGACCTCAGACATGCCTCCACCTCTGCGCCTAAGCTGCTGTGCAGTTCTGAGTAGACACGAAGGTCCATGGGACCCTCATGCTGCAAAACAGAATTCTGCCTTCCAGTGGGACCCATGGAGTGCATCTTCTCAACCATCTCTCATCTCTCCTTTCTAAGCATCTGAGGCATGGCCATCTCGTTTGCCCCAACACATCCTGAAAATGTTCTCTCTGCTTTTTCTTAGTAAATTAAATGGTCAGCTCCCCTGGGAACCCAGAGCAGTTTCTTATCACTCAAAGTTTCCTATGACAAGTCAGTAGGTAAGTGGATGAGTGTGTGTGTGCGTGTGTATGTGTGTGAGTGAAACAGAGAGAAAGACAGAGAGGTATAGAGGATAAGAGTATATGTCAAATCTCTGCCTAAGGAAAAAAAAATGTCTCTTACACTAATATTAAATTTTTAAAATGTCCTTTCTGTATAGAGCTCTCTTATTTATTTGTGCCATTTATTCATGTAACCTTGGCAAGGGAATGACGTACGGGGCAGGCAGTCACCCAGGCCTTACTGGATGCTGTGTCCCCGGGCTGCTTTGGGAACCTGTATAGATGTGGCAGCTGGATAAAGACCATCCACTGAGGCAGCAGTGACCACAGGGCCACAGTGCCCTGTACCCAGGGGCTGGTGAGCATGGGCTGAGTGGCCTGGCCGTGTAGACTTGATTTATAACACGGTAGACCTGCTTATGGTTGAGATACATGTAGTACATACAATTTGTTCATTTGTTTGTCCACTTACTCACTCATTGTTGTCTCTCCAGGTATGAATCCTTCATTAATTCATGTATTCATTTATTCAAGAGACTAGGTGTTAAGTTTTTACTAGTCATGGTTCTCAGTGCCTTCAGAAAGCACACCGTCAGAAGTTAGGAAGTGAAAGATGTCATACAAAAGGTTAACAAAGCGTTGTTGAAACTCACATGGTTAAGTTGTAAGGCTGGGTTTTGAATCTAGGCAGGCTGACCAAAGAACTCATGCTCTTAATTTCTATACTAAATTGCCTCTTAGGCATGAAGGATGGCACAGGTTAGAAAACAGCCTGCGCTTGGCATACTGCTGTTAGTTATTAGTAATAAATATGTAATAAGCACCTGCTGTATATTCTGCATTGGCATGAAGTTCAAAGCATGAATAGACATGGCTCTGATGCTAAAGTACTCAGAGTGTTGTCAGGAAGACCGGAGCCTCACATCCAAAATCACACTGAATATTAAGGCTATGATTGTGATGTGGTACAGCTATAACAACAAAGAGACCGGACAAAGGCTAACAAGAGGTAATGTTCTGTAATGATGCCCTGTGCTAAAAAAATAAAAGAATACCTCTCTCTCTCCCCCACCAAAAAAAAACCAAGAAAAACTGCCCCTTGGACTAAGTGTATGGTCCAAACACCCCAGCCTGATGTTTTAGTCTTTTAACCTCTGCTCTCCACCCAGACTGACATTTCTACTCCAAACTCTTTCTGTGAGCATGAACCCCCTGCTCCTGGCGAGGCTGGCCTCCTCTCAGGTTCTACACAGTCCTGCCTCCTTCACTTGGCTCACACACTTCTGCTATACAGAATGCCCTCCCCTGCTCATGTGAGAAGCCCTCTTCCATGCAGCCTTCCTTGACCAACCTCTGTGACCTCGCTTTGTCTCTCTCTGAAGTTAGAATCTGACCACCTGCCCAGTTGGCAGGACTCCAGCACATACAAAAATTTTTTCTTAGGTCTTTATCTTTTTAGGTTACTCGTAGGGTTCTGCTTTTCATTTCTTCATACATGATATTCCCGTATATTTCAACATCAGTTTCTTACACAAAAAAAGGTCTATAAATACCTGCTGAGAAGCTAATCACACTTGCCCAATGATTCAGGTTTTATTTTAAGCTCCTTAAGTAAATACACTAAGAACGATGTGAAGGTTCTCTAGGTGTGGCTGAGGCCCCGGGCATTCTGCTGGCATCTATTAGGTGACAAGAGAGGCTTTTCTTCTTTTTTTTGTTTTTTTTAAATAGACTTAATGTTTATAACCTAGCAGAAGCACAGGGTGTCATGAAAAGGCCATGGCTGTCACAGTCAGATGAACTTGGCCCAGCCTCATGGGTAAGCCATTTAACCTCTTGAGCCAATTTCCACATTTGTAAGTATTATTGGATGTCACAATTAAAGCATCCGCCAAAACACCAAGATACACAATGAGTGCTGTGTGCTAAAATAAGGCAGCAGACTGTCATACAATCCAGAGTAATTCTCAAGATCCAGGTTCATGATTCTTCTGACCTTCATCCTGGGTCCCTGAACCCAGAAAATGAAAGGGCTGAGGAATGAAAAGGAGGGAATTTTGTGAGATACTTGGAGGAAGCCCTTGGAATTCTGTCACCTAGCTACCCTTTGATAGGTCCACCTAGAAAGCTTGAGATACATGCCGTGGCCTGTAGAAGACAGAGTGGACAGGAAAATCCAGGCAGGGGATCCAGGGGGTAGGTTAGCAAACTCTTGGGAAGTCGCTGAGCCCTCTGCTCCTCTGATGGCGGCAGGCCGAGGATATGCTTTTTTGCATTGGGTGCAGATGTGGCCACCTCAGGAGGGAGAGGCGGAAGCATTTCAACACCATCCAAGAGGAACCCCTTGAGGTGGGGTTGGGACCCTACCATGACAATCTACGTGGAGGGCAGTGCTAGCAAATCGAGGCTCAGGGACTGCAGGAGCACCCCTTGATGGGGCAGATGGGAGCCAGAGCAGCTCAGCAGAAGGGTGTCCCTGGGCCCACAAGGACTCAGCCCTGAAAGTCAGACACGTCAGCCAGCTCGGGGAGCATGAGGCTATCTTGTGACAATTGCAGTTCAAATGGAAGGATCTCTGTGAGGTCTCCTCTCCTGTCTCTGAAGGGGCCAGTAACAACAGCTCGAGTGGGGAATGATGAGTGAGAGAGAAGGCACATGCCTCCCCCTGCTTGCTGTCAGTGGGCAGTGTGCAGGGGACCCAGGTGGGGGGACAGGAATGATCTGCAAATCGGTCAAGTCCAGTTTCACTTGTGGTCTGGAATGGGACATTATACTCTGGATTGAGACAGTGTTTGAGACTTTGAGACTGGAAGGGCTTTTTCTTATGCAAGAGGGAGCTGATGAGCTATGCAACCTGCTGGAGACATAGGCTAAAGGGATAGTGGGGGACCAAATAAAGCTGCATTTTGATGGTATCTCCCAGCACACTGGCTGGACACGAGAATGCTAAGGGCTTCTGTCCCTAACTTGCATGTTGTCGTGAGCGTCA
Organism: Manis javanica; assembly: GCF_040802235.1. NCBI lineage: Eukaryota > Metazoa > Chordata > Mammalia > Pholidota > Manidae > Manis > Manis javanica. The sequence continues at coordinate 100,294,878 of NC_133166.1, read as the reverse complement.
CATGAATTGAAAGCAGCAGCACCATCACATGGCTCAGGATCAAGCTGATGGCACATATCTGGGGGAAATATTAGTGTTACTTCTGGGGACAGATTGGTAACTTATTGATAACATGAGTTTTTTAAAAAAGAAAACTTGGGGCGCTAACTCTAGAAGGTTCAGCAGGCCGCTGGTGCTGAAATCCTGGTGCCCTTCCAGGGCGTGGACAGGTGAGTGGCCTCTTTCAACTGCAGTGGCTTGTGGGTCAGAAGCGCTCTAGAACTGCCTGCCACACCGGGAAGCCTCTTGACCCATTTGCCTCTGTCTTCCAGGAGATGCCAGCACAACCATGAAATGTGACATCTGAAGCTGGTCCAGGGCAGACAAGGGTGCTGTGAGGAACTGGCTCCTGGCGAGAAGCCCTCTGGGCGCTCTGCTCCCCCACCCCAGCACCCAGCCCTGCCTGAGCCGTCCGTGGGGACTACAGTTTTGCAGCTTCGCCTTGCCTGGAGGGTGGCGGCTGGTGGCAGGGACTGTTCAAATCCTTCCCTTCTTCACTGCTTTCTATTTGGCTGCCTCAAGCGTAACCAATGTCACGGATCCTCTGGGGATAGGAAGGGGCAGATGGGAATTTGGGTAAAATAGAAGAGAAACAAAAGATTCTTTCCCTCCCCCCCTTTTTTAACAGGTACTTAGAAAATTAATTAGAGCAAATAATCACCAAGTTGTCTGAGTCTCTATTTTATTTGGTGCGTGTCGGGTCTGCTGGAAAAAAGGGGAATTTTAAATAATTTTGGAGTCATAACTGATGTAATTAGGTGCTCAGTGAACACTTAGCATCGAGCTGTGCTTATTAAAATTACTGTTTTAATCAGAACATTGCTGGAGAATCATTAATAATACAATGGCTTGATTCCCTGGGACTCTAATTAGACCTGGACTTTTAACCACCTGAGCATCATCTGGCTCTGTCTGGATACGCACCACGGGTGATGCATTATCATTTCGGGGCATGTGGGTATGGAGCATCAATAGTGCTATTTAGTGACTGCCCGAATGCTTTATTTTGGAGTGTGAGAGTGTGTCGGGGTGGAGGGCACAGGGGCACTGATGACAGGTAGAGATGGAAGTGGAGGGGGTCAGCTAAGGGCCCCAGCTCTTGCTGGAGGTTGGCGGTCTTCAGGGAGAAAAGCAGGAGATGCTTCTCTCACTGCTGCAGGCTGGACATGCCTTATACATCGCTCTCTGTGCAGGGGAACAGCCAAGCCACAATGCCGTAGACCCAGCTAAGGGCCATTTCCCAGGATGCTCTGCCTTGCTGGGGCTGCCCCTCATCTACCCAACCACATGTCTGGAGGGGTACAGCTTTAGTCCCTGCCAAGCCACCACACCTCAGACACTGAATCCACCAATCACTGGGGACAAGTAAAGGTTAACTTGGGGAAGGACAGGGGCCATTTCTTAAATTTCCTATCTAGTGTACTTTGTGTCATCCTAGAGAGAGAGACCATGAAATAGGCTGAGTTTTTCCAGAAATTTCTACTCTTTAGGGACATTTTGCAAGTAAGTCAGTCCAGAGCTGGAGGGAGGCTGAGCTGGTGCCTGGGGAGAGGGGCCAGTGCCTGTGCTTATCGCTCTGAGCACAGAACTTTGGTGACTGTCAATAACACTGATTCGGCCTCCACTGGGGGCAGAGTCCTTAGAGAGATGTCACGGGGGTAGCCGAAAGCAAAGGAGATGGAAATATACTCTTTGCCCTCCTAGAGTTTGTGAATTAGTTGGAAGGACATAACAAAGATGTGAAAAAAAGGTTTAGGACATTTAAAAGGCAGATATGGAGAAGTGAAAATTAAGGAGCCAGAGGAGGCCATGTGGAGTTAAGTGGTGATCAGAGAGAGATGGGATTGATCAGAGAGAGGGGAGAGGCCTCCAAAGGAGACTGCGGGGTGGAGGCAGGGGGCAGGGGAGGCAGCACTCTGCGTCCCTGTTAAACATTCTCCTGGCTGCGACTAGAGGCCTGGAGTCAAAAGGATTGAGCCCTTGTGAGGGGTCCTTTCTGGGCCACCTCTAGCCAGTACAGCACTTCTGAAAAACTTGAAAGAAGGGCCCTCTCTAGTTACATGGCTTGGAAAGATGAGTAAGGACTTGGTTTTGGCCCCCACTGGCCCCTCAGCCCCACATGCCTTTGTGCAGTGCACAACCTGAACCACTGTACCTGTAGGCTCTGATGCCCAACATCTCTAGGGAAATAAGGAGCCGAAATATGTACTGTAGGGTAGGTCTGCCTGAGTTCTGGCCTAGCTGAGCCAGAAAGGGCATATTTCTAAGTGCTAAACATTGTGCCTCTTATAAACCCTGGGGGTTGGGGTAGAGAGAAGGTGGGAGGTGGGAGGCGAGTGCAGGATGAGGAACAGGGAAGGCTCCATGGACAGCATGGGACTCGAGGGTGGCAGGGTAAAGTGTTCTGGGCATAAGCCAGGCAGAGAGATTGAGCTTTGCATGTGCTCTGGGGACAGTAAAGGATGCAGTAAGCAACGTCCCTATTCAGATTTTCTTACTGATTCCTCAGGAATAGACATTTTCAATAAGAATCAAGAAGTAAACCCCCATGTTAGGCCTCCCCCAATGGAAGAAATTTTCCCTAAAGCCATGACTCCAGGAGGGAGGGAGGGAGGTTTCTGTCACAGGGAACTCCAAGCAGAGGCTCAAGGTCTACGATGAGTGAGGGGAGGCCCCTCCAACTCCCAAGATGTCTCGGGGAGAAAGGCTGGGCAGGCTGCTTATCCCTGTCTGGATTCCCTACAACCTCTCAGCGCAGGGGGATTGTGCTTCTGAAAACCGGGTTCTGTGGACATCCCCTGACACACACGCATGCCCCATCAGCCCCCCAACTCATGCTCATGTACAAACACACCACATGCTCACATTCCACACCAACACGCTGACACCACATGCACACCTCACACGCTCACCCTGATGTCCCAAACACATATTCATGTCACACACACTCAGAATGCAAGAGGCTCCTAGCACACACTGCCTCCCTCCCACCCCCCCGCCTGCACACAACTGTGGGAAGAAAAGAGCCATCCGGGTCTGTCTTCCTCTGACTATAGTGAAGAAGGATTAGGGCTGCCCAAGATTGAATAGAGGAGTTAAAAATGACAAACAGACTTCTAAACAAGATTAGAGTCTTAATGAAAACCATAATGAATGGAGGAACTGCACAGATATCACCCATAAATGGCCATAAATATCAGACCAACAGATGAGATCTTAGATACTGCAGTTCGGAACCCCATCAAATTGCTTCAATTGTAATTCATCAATAAATAACCAAGCCGAGCCTCATATTTAAGGTCTTACCATGCTTCAGAGAATCATAGGCTCTGAGGTCAGACAGACCTGGGTTTGAGTTCCGGTTTGCACCTGACAAGGTAGGCTGTATTACTCTGCCTATTTGAGTCTCAGTTTCTTCATCTATAAAATGTGGATAATTATCACCTTAATGAGGATGCTGTGAAGATTAAATTAAGTCCTGGACAGCTCTACTAGCAATTTATACTAATAATTTATTATTATAGCTATGATTAATTTTCACCATTATGTCTTGTTCCCTCCCCTTTCTGCTTCCTGGGGTCAAGGAGAGCCCCCTGGCTGGTGAGATCAGTAGGCAGAGGAGGAGAAAGGAGACAGGGGATAGAACGGGTAGGGCGGTGCAGGGCAGCAGGGAGAAGACAGGAAAGAAGAGAAAATGAGCAGGACAGCAGACCCGGTGGATGCCATGTACCGCCATCCTCCCTGGCGGGCTGGCCATGCCTTCTCGGGTGGTAGTTTCCAGGAAGAGGAGAGGTTGTGGAGTAGCCATATAATTATGGCCCAGCCTTCCTAAGGTTTTTGTAAATAGCAGCTTTATTGAGATAGAATTCAGATATCATAAAATTCACCCACTTAAAGTGCACCATTCAAATGGTTTTTAGTGAATTCACAAGAGTGCATCCATTACCAGAATCAATTCCAGATCATTCATCGTCCCCAAAAAGAAACCTCATGTCCATTATCAGTCACTCCCCATTCCCCTCACCACCCCCAACTGCTCCGACCCTGCGCAACCACAAATCAACTCTGAGTCACTATAGATTTGCCTCCTCTGGACATTTCATATAAATGGAATTATACAGTATGGGGTAGTTTGTGGCTGTCTTCTTTCATTTAGCATGATGTTTTCAAGGCTCATCCATGTTGCAGTATGTGTTAGTAATGTCCCAAATTTCTTAATTCAAAACCGAGAAGGTAAAGGAACAGAGATTAATATACCCACACACAAGCAAGTATTATAGTGGAAAATGTCTAATTGCTCACCCTAAGAGATGTCACTGAATCAAAGTTCGTCCCTAAATTGCACAGAGAGATCAGGCAGTTGAAGCCTTCATTTTTACCACTGGGAAAAACAAAGTGCACTGAGATGATAGGCTTTTTGAGTGTGTGCTTTTGGCACCCTCCATATGCTTCTCACGAACAAAGGAAAACAAAATAGGCCCTAAATGTAAAAGTCTCTTGTCTACGGTTTTATGATTTAGATTCAATGTTAAGAGGCAAATGGGAGTCTCTTGGTATTCTGTCCATATGTCTCTCTCATACCTCTTAAAAGGGACAATTCCCAACTCTATTTTCACAATGTAAAAGGATGCCTCTCCTTTAATGGTTACCTGTCACTGTTCATGTTTAAAGTAATTTTATATGTTAAGACTGTAGTCTTAGGACGTAGGAAAGGGACCGGTCAAAGGTGGTCCCTGAAGTAGGAGGGGCTTATAATCTGGATTGAAAAGGACTAAGCTATTCATTGGACTCAGGGAATGTCAATCACATTTGTTCTATAACTGAAATGAGATGTGTCCCTTAGAACAATTGTTCAGAGAATTAAAAGAGTGAAAGGGTATCTATTATGTTCAACTGACCCTAAAGACAGAAGATACTCCAAGTCTAAACTGTATGCATAGTTTCACTCTTTGTACTGATGTCTCCCATCAATACCCCACGGCCACTAGATGTTAGTCTAGGGCCACGTGAAATGAAACTGAACTCCATGCAGAATAGAACCAGGCACACCATGACTAACTCATTTGCTTCAGGTAAGACCAAACTAAAGAGGGATAGGTGAGGGCTTCTTTCTTCCTTATAAATTTCAATACTGATTTAGTTTGAATTACAGGGAGAGGAAATTGTCCAATGCCAGGCCAGGCCAGTGCTACTAATGACAGTGTCCTCAGATGCCAATCATGGTGGCTATGGTAGCAGCCAGTCAGAGAACCAGGGAAGAATTCAGATAATGACGAGGGATGGTGAGGTTCAGGTATGCTTCCCGGTCATGTTCTGTTCGGGCTATTCAGTGACCAGCATCTCTGGCGATCTCAGTGGAAAGTGTGAGAGTGGCAGAACCAGTCATTTTTAGAACTAAGTCCATGTGAAAATGGAATGGTAACTATACCAAGTCTCCAGTTGGGTAGCGTCTTATTTTATGAAATGAAATGATTCGACGTTGCCACTAAAAACGTTAACGCGTTGTTTATTAATGCCCAAGAATCTCATTAAGTCCAGGAGCATGAGGACAGTAGAAACTGATATCACATGCGTGAGGTGATCGGCTTACCAGTGAGGACCTGGGTAGCAGTGGAGGTCTCCTGTGGCTACCGGCCAGAGTCCTCATGCTCTTTGGAGGACTCAGCATCTGTCTGCATTCTGCCTAGCCTAGAGGAGGCACCAGACAGATTTCCCCAGCCCTAGCATTCCTTCCTTTAATTGGAATCTACTCTTTAGTACATCCTTGGAGAAAATTCTAGCCACTTTTTCCAGAATCCAATTTCCCTCACTTATTTGTTTTCCAAGGATGTACTAAATAAGTGAGGGAAATTGGATTCTGGAAAAAGTGGCTAGAATTTTCTCCATTAATCTGGGCATGTTTCAGTCTGCACTGTGAGCATAAATTTGCATGTTGAATCCAGAGGCGCCGACTCTAAGAATATTAGATAAGATAAATTCTTATAATCCTCCATGATCATATTAAAACACATTATTCTCAACTTAGCACACAGACTAGGCTTGCTTGCCTTCTTTCCTCCATGTTTTCCCATTAAAATTATTTTCCTAAACACTGACTAAGTCCTGGTACAACTGATTCTGGGAGGGCATGGGGATTCCTCTGATAGGATCCAGCTCCCTAGCAGATTAGAGTCTAATGGTGAGACATCAAACAGATATTTACCAGATATGTGGCTCTAACTGTAAAATCAAGGAAACTCCGAGAGCTGACTTCATTCTGATTGGGGTGGTTTTGAGGTATGTTAGGGCATGAGCAAAGGCACACAGGGGTGGTAGCAAGCAGAGACCCCCATTTTTTGACAAATACATAATCCCTGCATGGTTCCTGAGCCTGTAGTCTCTTTCCTGTCTTGCTACGGAGGCTGTGAGTGAGAGAGACAGTTCCTTGAGATGTGGTGGTTGGAGGCTGAGCCCAGCAGAGCTCAGAGACCTGGGAAAGGTCCATGACTGTGGATAACTTCTGGGTGGGTTTGAGATGGTGAGTGTGGCCGGACCACGGCAGAAAGGAGGATGCCAGCTTTGCCTGACTTTCTATGGAAATCTGCCAGGCCTCAGGGACGCAGTCTTGACACCAAGCAGCAGCTTGGTTCTTTCTGACTCATCCATGACCTGAGCCTCTTCCTGCGGTTCTGGAGATGGGATCAATCATAGAATGTGTGGGCTCCCTTTTCTTGGAGAAATCAAACAGATTCCCTGTGTACCTAGGCCTGCCAGCGGCAAGCAGGTGGCATGGGGTGTGTTCAGATCGAGGCACGCCCGTGCCTGCCCTACCTTCCTGAGGAGCCATGGGCCCTGCTTTCTCTCCCTCTCCTCTGCTGCCCCCTCCCCTCCCTGCCTCCAGAGCTCTCCTGCAGGGAAGCTCATGTGGACAGAGGCAGGTACACCATGTCCTGGGGCCAGGGAGGATGACCTTTCCAATTCAGCACCTTTATAAATCTTACCTAATGAAGTTAAGGGGAAAAAAGAATTAATGAATAAATGAAGGTTAAATCACTCCCTGCAGAAAATTGATGCTGACAGCGAGGGCCCAGAAGACAGCATGGAAAGCAGGGAGATGACTTGAACGAGAGGCTTTTAAAATTCCTTTCCCCAAATTCAAGGGAGCTGTAAGGCTGATCACTTCTGAGACGGGTTAGGAAGGCTTTGGGGAGGCAGAGGGCCGGAAGGTGAAGGAGAAAGAAAGCCATGTTCCACCTTGGATAATGTTTTCCAGAAACCGGTTGTGTAGGATACACATACGTGTGCATGTGCACACACTCTCACACACACAGACGTGCTGTATACACAGTGAACTCCTGCAACCAATAAAGACACAGGTAGGTGAGGCTGGCCTGGCTTGCTGCTAGCCTCTGTGGTACATCTTCCTGTAGCATCTACTTGTTGGCCATCTCTGTCCCCTTGTCACCAACATGGTTGTCACTACCCCAACTGCCACCCCTACGTCCTGCAGCGCTGTGCACCTCAGCCCAACTGGCTCAGAGAATGTATAGCTGAGCCCAGGGAAGAAAGGAGAGGAAAAGCAGAAGTAGCTGCTGGCCATGGCTGGCTGCCCAGGCCAGGAGTGTGCAGGGTGCAGTAGAGGTCGTGGGGAAGTGGATGAAAAAGAGGAGATACACCGTAAAGTTCAAAGGGCAAACTCCAGGATGAGGGACTGGGAGAAACCTATGCTCTTCCAGGCAGTGCTGCAACTTACTGAGATGCTGGGCCTGGTCACTTGCTCACCTACAACTCAATCTAGCTCCTCAGTGAATTGGGGATGGAGAGGAGGCCTGCAGAAGAGGCCCAGCAGCCCAAATCCTCCCTGGTGGGAGCACCGCCCAGGAAAGCTCAATTATCCTGGTTCTACCGACCCCCCCTGTGTTAACAGGTTTTTAAGAATCTGATCATGAAGAGAGGGAGGCTCAGCAGGACCAGCAGAGCCTGCCCATCTGGCAACGTGATGGGGCACGGGAGGCAGGAAGCCAGCGCTGGGCTGTGGGAGGGCTGGGGGGATGAGGGTGGGCTGCAGGTGGGGGGAGGCAGAGAGACCCGGAGCCAAGAGCTGACGAGATAACCAGTAAATAAAAGGTCACAATGATTTTTCCAGGCACCCGGGGAGCAGCAGGCAGAGAGCTCTGCTGAAGGCAGGAGCTGACAATTGGCAAATGAGCCTCTGCCATTACCTGGTTCCCTTCCTTCTTCTCGTCTCCTAAGACAGAGGCTAGAAATAGATGCAACTGGCAGATTCCTTAAGGATGAAACATGAGCAGTGTGTCAGCGATGGGGGTCTCAGTGCCAGTGTACCAGGGAGCTCGGTGGGGGGACCTGAGAGGAGCTGGGCTTTGTTGGAGCCGTTGCTGGGGTTTGGCTCTTGCTCTGTCCCAGGCACTTTGCAGGGAGCAGTCATGTGACCTTCTCAGCAGCCCCGTGAGGCTGGTGTTACTGTCATCCCCACTTTACAGAAGAGAAAACTGAGGCTTAGAGCACCTGAGCCAGGCTCTACCAAGAATGGCACAGTCACAGTTTGAATCCAAAGGTGAGCGCTTTCCATGATCTCACGACGCTTCCTTTCCATGCATTCTCTCCTCGTCTCCCTCCTTCCCCATCTTCTCTTCCTAATGACAAGTCTTTATGGAGCACCTGGGAGGGGCCAGACACTAGTGTCTCTCGGGGAGACAGATGCGGGCCAGACACGCAAGGTCTCTGCCTCCAATAGATGCTGTTGGAAGGACAGAATGAATGAACCAAATGCGTGTGCTCTCTCTCATTTCCGCTTCCTGTGAATCTGAGATGGGCAGAGGCTTTGCTTGCCAGAGAGCTATAGAAGTGGCTGTCCTGAGGGGCAGTGGACTGTGATGACAAAGGGCTTCAGTGGTGGCTTCCTTGTCTTGACTGTGCTGCTTAGATCCACGGCCTGTCCAGGGGGCCTGCTGGCAGGTGTGCTGCCAGGGAAGGAGATACACCAGAAGCTGGCATATTGACTGTTTTCTTCTAGGTTCTGAGTTGCAGCAGCTGGGGCTGGGGGGCAGCCTGAGGCACCTTCTCCTTGGGCCGGGGCTCCTTTCATTTTGGTGAGTGTAGGTGGGCCGAGTCCACCTGGGAGCTGCTTGTCCATGTGCTATGCATAGTCTGCAAGAATTGACACCTCCTAACCCTTGTCTTCCGCTCCAACGATACTGAATTCTGGGGAAGATTTCCTGAATATGCTGAACCCTTTCATGCCTCCATGCTGTCCTTCACTTGAGGAAAGCTCCTTTGCTTTTTACACCACCATTTGGTGAGCCCTCCCTTTTCATAAGTCAGCTAGACATCACCTCCTTCAGGAAGCCTTCCTTGACTCACACTCTGTTGGTTATTCCTCTTGTCCATTCCCTGCACTCTGCATCCTGTTTTGTAATGCTGTTTTCCTGGAGAATATATGATTTCGGGAGGATGAGATCTGTGTACACAACAGATCCTCAAAGGCTGTGTGATGCATTACTTGGGTGCAGAGTGGTTAACTAAGGCACTGTTCTCAGCTCTGTCCATTTCTCCTTTTCCAATCTTCCTTCTGACTGACTCATTTCTGCCCATCTCCCTCTTCTCATCATTAAACATTACTTGAGGGACAGAGGCTGAACCCACACTGTTTGCTAAGCCACCAGCAGCTGATGACACAGCCAGTTCTTCCCCCACCTGGTGCAAATTTCAAACCCTGTTTGCAGAGGTGGGAAGTGGGAATAACTGGGAGGTGGGGGTGGAAGCTATTCCATGCAGAGTAGCAAAGGTTCAGAGAATTGAACGGTGGAGACTGCGGCTGAGACACGGGGTCCCTGAGCTGGGCAGGCTCCAGAAAGATCAAAGGGCCAGCTGCAAAAAGGCAGCCAAGTGGGGCTCTCAGAGCAGCGGCAAGCCCCGAGAGGCAGCACGGCCCTGCTTCCCCATGAGCACAGCCCTGCCCTGTTGTATGAAAGAGCTGGGTTAGTGCAGACAGCCTTCTATACCCTCAGAGCACATAGGAGCACTCGCTCTGTCTCTCTCACCCCTTACACACCCCTGTTCCCAGGAGCACACGCACACGCAGACCCAGGTCAACCTCCAAGTTCTGTGCACACAGCCACTGTGTGACATCTATTCATGGCCAGAAAGAACATACCAAGTGTCACGGCTGCAGGGAGCATTCAAATATATTTTATCACTGGGGAAACTGAGGCTCCAGTTGGCCTTAGCTCAGATGCACTGGTTCTCACCAAATACCTTTGATGATTAGGCAAAGGCGGAATCCTAACTTGCCACTCCCTGTCACTCCCCTATCCCTTCCCCCCGCACTGCCATCCCTCCTTCTCCCTCTTCCCACCAACTGCCTGGCAGCTCGAAGTTGAATTCTAAATTTCGTCCTGGACCAATCCCACGGAGAAAACTTGTGTGACAGGCAGCATGTGTGAGCAGCTGGCCAGAACTCACAGGCAGTAACGGAAAGGCCCTCCCCACTAATATTTCTGCAAATCCACACAGCTGGCCACTTCTGGCCGAGGCACTCAGAGGCTTTCCTCCGAGACACCAACCTGCGGTTAGTTTCCCAGCCCCTGGGAACCCTGTGTTCATGGAACCTCTCCCAGATAAAAGGCCCGAGCCATCTGGGTGAGAAACCAGCTGGAGGGAAGACCCCCCTCCTTCCCCTCCCTCGTGGGCACCCAGAGCCCGGCGGCTTGGAGGGAGCCTCACCAAGTCACCTGATCCCACCCCTCCGTCCCACGGGTGGGGGAGCAGCCCTTGTGGCACAGGCTGGCCACCTGTGAACTTCAAATCGTGTTTCTCTCCAAGGGCTCTCTGACTTCCCCTCTCCTTCCTTCCCCATTCCTGCCGCCTGCATCTCTGGGCACCTCTGACTGTATCTTCGCATCACAGCCAAGGTCCCTAGTCATCAGTGGATGCGAATAACTTTCCAAGACGGCTCCTCTGATGTTGCCATCTTTTGTGTTGATCAAAACAACAAAACGAATCAGACTCTAGGCATCTGATTGAAGCCTAATTGGAAATCCAAAGTGGCAACAAATGTTACGGTCTAAATAAAACACATTCAATTACACAAACTCAACACGGGCAACGTGAGGGAGGGGCAGTTCCAGGAAGGAGCTAGCGGCAGGCTGCGGAGTTCTGGGGCGTCACCATGGGGCCCTGCCATTGGATCTGGAGAAGGCTCAAGACAGCAGGCGCAGAAGGCTTTCTAGAGCCTAAAAGCCCCGGGGTAGGGCCGCGACGGAGCTGATACTAGTTTGCCGGCGTCGGGAGAGGATGGGTGGGCCTTCCGTGCAATGCCTCTCACGTGTTCTAACCTGCTTTCCTTGCAAAGGTTGTTCTTTGCCAGACAGGCTGAGCTGTGTATGGGGGTAGAGGGTGTGCAGGGGAGTCATGACGGCATCACTGGGGTCCCTGAATGGGCCTCCTTGGTGGTGGTGGGAGGGCGGGGGTGCGGGAGCTTTGCAACCACAAGAGCCTGCACCCCAGTCCCCAGTTCTTCCTCCTAGGAGGTGTTCGGACAGCCTTGCTCGAGGTCACCTGCTGTGCCTTCCTCGTCTGTCAAATGGGGGTGGTAATACCTGTCAGTGGAGGTTGTTGTAAGTTGTTGGGATAGTGCTTGAGAGGTGACTGGCCTGCCTCACAGGACAAACAGCAGCAGTAACTTCCCCAGCACGGTGCCTCCTCTCTACTCAGACCACAGAGGTTTCCTGGGCCTGCTCATGTAAGGCAGTGCTCATTGCCTTTATTGTTTTTTTTAAAAAAACAGTGCGCTGTTTTCTCGTCTCCTTGGGGGTGTCAAGGGAGGAGGTGTGGGTTGATACTGGTCTCTGGGTTGAGCTGCCTCTGAGCCCTTAATGTGGAGCCCAGTGGACAGGAGGGAGCGGGAGGGGAGGTGCCGCCAGGGGGCGCTGTCGCAGGGAGACAGAGGTGCGCGTTTGGCTTCGGAAGTTTGGGTGGAGTCGGAGCTCTCCTGCTGGCTGGTTTGGTGGCTCTGGGCAAAGTCCTTAGCTGGTTTGAATTTCAGTTTTCCTATCTACACAAAAAGCGTTTGTTGTGTTAGCTGAGGTCATGTTTGTAAACGAAAAGAAGAAAAACATGACAGAAATGTTTGTTAGATTTCAACACATCTTAAATAATACAGATCTGAGAAGCCAGGCAGGGTGGGTAAGTTTCTCTTCTAGGTGTGTCTCTATGCAGAGCATGATCTGCAGGCCTCGGCCTGGTGATTAGGCCTGGGGTACAACCACAAAAGTATAATCACTACTAATAAATGCTACTAACATTTAAGAAGCAGGTAATAGGTGCCAAGAATTTTTCAGAGTGCTTTTTATGTGTTGATTAATCCTAAGGAGATGTCATAATTATGCCCACTTTACAGATGAGGAAACTGAAGCACAGAGAGGTAAAGCTACTTGCCCCAGGTCACAGAGCAGTAAGTGGTGGGGCCAGGACTTGAACCTGGGCAGTCAGGCAGAGTCTAGAGCCCAAGCTCTTCGTGGGGTCAGAGGAATCTGTCTATTATCAATCGCTGTCTGCTTCTGCACACTCTGGCTTGGTAGACCCTCCCTTCTTAAGAGTCACTTCCCCTTCAGGCCACCTGTCCTCCTGTGTAAAATAAACGGCTGCTCTTCACTAGATAACCTCTGAGATTCAACCAGTTCCGGAGTGCTGTGTCAGACAGAGGGTGAGTCCTCTGTCTGAATGACCTCAAGGGACAAGGATAGGTCTCTGTCTGATTGAAATGAGTTACTTCAATCATTGAACACATTGTGTATCTCTGCTGTGCACTGCACACTGCATATTGTAATCTATCTGTACATCATTCTTCCCCACTAGGATGAGACTTCCTGAGGGTCCTGATCCTATTTTATTTATCTCTACACCAAAGCACACTAACAGTGCTGTTGTAAAAGAGCAGAAAGAACTCAACCTATCTTCAGGGCAGCCCTATTTATAACATCTTAGCTGGACTATTTCTTAGAAAGAGTGCACTGTCTATATCTGCATATGCAAATGACTTGTCTGTGGACAGCTCTATGCATTATACATAGTAGACACTTACCAGTCTGTTGAATGAATGAGTCCATGTCTGCAAATGATATGCAAATCTCTCCCTATTTTAATTTGACCCTTGGGAACAACTTCAGTGAGTCTCTGAGGCCCAGGTTGTTTTTAAAAGTATTTTAAATTGCAAGTCTGGAAACACAACCAGTTTTCTTTCTTGCCTGTGCTGAGTGAAGTTGTCAAGTTGGGAAAAAGGGCTGAGCTGGATTCAGTTTATTTAGGATTAATTCTGGTTCTTCTGGTAACTCGTGGGGGACATCAGCAAGTGACTCCCTTCTTTGGGCCTCACTTTTTTCACCTTTAAAAAAGGAGGGGGCTGTTCCTTCTGGCATTGAGACATGATGGTTTCCCACCTCTTGGTCAGGGAAGCGTCATTCTGGGTAGTCAGAGTGTCAGTGTTCAGCAATCCCTACCTCAAAAGATAAATCAAATCCCTTGCCAAGGGTTAGAGAGTCTCCAGGCCCCTTGTCCTTTTAGAGAAATGAGTTTTTTGGCACCAATTCTCCCAGCCTGGGCATTGTGTTCAATCACGTCTTTCTAAACCAAAGGATTTTAAAATAAGAGGCTGGAGTTTTCTCTTTTAACTATACTAAGTCAAGCATCTGATTAATAGGGTGGGTTTGCATTTCCTTTCCCTCATGTGAAAATATTTATTTAAAAAATGCTCCAATGAGAATATTAATAGCCAGGGTGTCAGCTTCTTTGTTCCTTGACACTGGAAATGTGGGTTGGGGGTGGGGAAGACTGAGGGAAAATCAAAACCAAGGCTTGGGATGTCCTGTGCCCCCTCCCCCCCGGGGATTCAGGATTCCACTGCTTCTTTGGGAAAGGCACTGATGTGAGCGCTCAGCTCCTGGGCCACACTGGGGTCCCCGTCCTTAACCAGAAACACATGTGCATCAAAGGCGTGGATTGAAAGTGACACATTTGAAAACAGAAGTGCAGCAGAAATTCGCTTATCCTCACTTTCCTAATCCACAATCTCTGTAATTCTCCTCAAGTCCCTCAGGCTCTCCTCCAGCCCCTGCCTGCTCACATTCTCTCCTCCCTCTGCTGCCGAGGCAGCCGGCCCCCAGCCCGGGAGGAAGGGAGGGCTCCTGTTACTCAGACTTCCACCGCCCTGTAAAAATACACCTTGGCATGCTCTGCCTGCGCCCTGGGAAGCCTTATCGCCTGGACTAAACAAATGTGCACAATCAAAATAATGGTCTGAGATGTCAAAATAAATGAGCTGGGGACATCTGGAAGTGTGGTTCCCCACATTTTTGTCTTTTTCTTCTGCAAGTCCTCAGATGCTTTAGGGTTTGGCAGTTAAGTGGCTTTGGCCACAGGTAGATTTACTATGACTCTTGCACCACGACAGGCCCTTTAAAAAAGCTTCTTATGTTTGGCCAAAGGTCCAGGTTTGTAGCTGATAGGCCTGCCTGTGAGCCAAAACCAGTTCTCAGGTAAAGCCGGCTGCACATGCCTGGGATGGCATGCTACAGGCGCCTGGTCTGTCCTTCCACCCCTCCTGCCCTCCCAGCAACCATGAGTCTTTGACCAGTGCAGGGAACTGGGGCCTGGGAGGGGTTGTCTCCTGCCCTTGAGACCTTCAGAGAAAGATGGCTTCACAAACTTTTCAAGTAATAACTCCAGGCCAAGGTTTTTTCTTGCCCCAACTCTCTTGAATTACTTAAGATGGGGCAGTTGTAAGGTCAGTGTCCTGTACTCGGTGAGGGTAAGTCCCACTGCCCTTCATACCGAAGGTGGGGTCACCAAGGAACACGGCCTCCCAAATGGGCTGATTCGATATTGCTGTGCACAGACTGCCTGGGAGAACCCTTTAAAATCACACGCCACTGTCTGGGCTATTTCCAGGCAGTGTTATCCTGCTCCTGATAGGTTCCCTCAAAGACTTCCCAGAAGCACTTTCAGAGCCCACAGACGTGTGATGTGGGCCTCATGGAGGACTCATGCAGCTTCAGCAAACTCACAGCAAGGTTTTAAAGCTTCTGGTACTTCCCTGTGACTTTTGGGAGATCAAACTAGTTCTGATGACTCTGGACTTAGCAGCTGGGTGTTGCACAATGCCGGAAGGGCAGCTAACCTGCTCAGAAGCCTTCCGGGCCTCATGTGTGCTATCTAGGGGCAGGATGGGTGCTTTCGAAGTCTTTACCAGGTCTGATATTCTGTGGTTCCATACCGCTGGGAGATAGGGAACCATATATTTATCTTCCCTGAGCCTTTTTTCTCAAAGTGTGCTCATGGGCCATACCCATCAGCATCAACTGCGGTGACTGGCAGCAGAGTAGAAGAGATACCTTCACTAAGGCTAAGTCAAAAAAAGGCAACGAAGTTTCCCCTTTATTTGTGGGAGAACCTGTTCTTGGAGCCCTGAGCTGCCATGTCTGCCATGAGCAGCCTTGCTCAAGAAGTGTGATTATCTTGAGGCCACCATACTGTAAGGTAGCCCAAGACAGAGGGAGAGGCTTTATCTAAGGCACTTGGGTTGACAGTCCCAGCCGATCCCAGACTGCTAGTTCCCAGCGGCCGCATATGTGAGAGACGAAGCTTCCAGATGATTCTAGCCCATAACTACTGCAGTCACCTGAAGATATTCACATTACAGAGAAGAGAAAAGCCCTCTGCAGTGCACCCTGTCTCAAGTCCTGACTCACACAGTTTGTGAGCGTAACAAAATGGCTCTTTTATGCCCCTACCTTTTGAAGTGGTTTTTTACATAGCAGTAAATGACCAGAATATGCCAACTACCCACAAATAGAAAGACGTTTCAGAACTGGGGTCTCTACCACGTGGAGAATGGCAGTGTCATGTTTTGCAATGAAGTTGACCCTTGGTTTATTTACCTGGAGAGGTCAGAAATGAAAAGCCCCATGGATGGCCCCTTTCTGGCCCAGTGTCCTCACGTGCAGCCAGATAGGGCCCGAGGGCTTGGGGGATGACCCGGGCTTAGGGTGCCCCTCCCTTCTCTTCGCAGATGCCTGGGCCTCACGTATGGGCCTGGGGCTGCCTCTGTGTGTATCACGGGGAGTGGGACTGTTTAGTCTGCAGGGCACATTCCTGGTTTCTTAAAATAAATAGCAGATTATGAGCAACTCAGCCTGGTGCTGTTGTAAGGCCAGGACAGAGGCTTCTGAGGGGTCCCCTGGGAGGGGGCAGCAGGAATGGCAGTTTGGTAATGTCTGACTGGGACTGGGAACTCTGTCCCTGCCATAATTTAAGTAGAGATACTTCTAGCCCCCTCTGGGTCCGGGAGAACTTCTAGTACTATGACTAATAACAATAATGATCATGATAATAATCATACCACGTATTGAAAGCATCAATATGTGTCCAGAACAGTGCTAGGTAATTGATGCATATTTCCTCAATCCTCACAACAGTTAGCATTATGAGACCCATTATACAGATGACAAAATTGAGGTTTAGCAGAGTGAAATAACTTTCTCAAAGCCACATGCCTAGTAAGCATCTATGAGTTGAACGGAGGTCAGGCTGTCTCCTGTGCTCTTAACCAATACACTCTTTGCCTCCCCAGACCTCAAAATAAAGACAGCATCTCATGCCCCCACCCACCCCTGAACAGTCACACACACCCATCGCCAGCCTTTCTTCTGTTCCCAAGGCCCTTTCCAGCCTGCACGGAGCCGTTCTCCACTGTGATTCCCTTTTTCCATTTCACCCTTCGCCGCATCATTTTATGCCTCTATTCCCTCTGCTAATTCAAACTAATGAAAGTATAAAATAGAGTCATTGCTTCCATCGCCATACTGTTTTCCCACCCACCCTGAGTACAGAGTTTGATTCCTTCTCCGGAGTGGCGGACCTGACAGCTGGGTGGAAACTGGGGCTATCAGGTTTCTTTTCAGCTTGTAGCTTGGCTCCTAGCCTGATTTCCCTTGAACTTGCTGCCTGCCTTCCATTAGACCCTGAGGATGTGGCAGCAACTTGTAGCCACGCCCATAACATGTGTTGATTTGCTGTTGAGGAAGCCGGGACAGACTTTCCAGGGAAGAGCCAGGCAGCCCATCCATGGAGCACCTGGGCAATTAGCAGGATTGGGGAATCAGTTCGCAAATGTTCCCTTGGGCCTGGCCAGCCTGAGATCTATTAGTAGCACATTAACATCGACTTGTTAGGCAGTGGCAGTAATGAGTCAGCACTACTTTACTAGTCCTATTTCTTAATTACACGTAATTAACTGGAAGGGAGAGAATGAGCTCTATCGGGTTGTTCTAGCTCGGTGGGGAGATGAAAACCTCTCTAGGCAGAACTTGAGGCAAGAGACTTGGTTGTAGTCTCATATGGCATCAAGGATACAACAGGTGGCATGTCTGGGGGAAGGCAGAGGGAATGGGGAGACGGGAGCTGGGGACCGAGTGGAAGCAGGGCTGAGAGCGGGCTGCTAGAGAGTCATTAGACTTTGATAGGAAGCCCCATTCCTGTGACTTCTTATAAGGTCTTAGGTTTTCTGGAGAACTCCAAAGTCTTAAATCACTGCCTTAAAACAGGAATACGCTATCCACAGCCAGGCAGCAATTCCACCCTCTCTGCAGTGCATATGAGCATATGAGGCCTCATCAAACTCTTGTTCTGGAAGTTCTTCTTTGGGTCTAACCTCAAGTCTGTCTATGGTGGCTTTGGTTCTGTCTTCTGGCAATGGAGAAGAGCCCCAGCCCCAAGACTTGGGCAAGCCTCTAAGATCTGAAAGCGACTCCAGAGTTAGATTTACTATATCTTTAAAAGTGAGGAAACTGAATCCCTGACGAGTTAAAGGTCTAGGCCACCCAGCTCGTGAGAGGTGGGCCAGGACTACGACACAGGCCTCTGGGCTATGCTGTGCTGCCCCTCAACTTCCTTCTGATCCCCACTCATAGTCTCTTCCCTCCTGAGTAATGGGATCATAACGCCTGAGCGCTGCCAGGGGCCACAGAGCATCTTAACCTTAAGCATTTGTGTGGCGAGCGAGCCGGTGTAAAAGAAATCCCCGGTTTATTATCCTTGCTGAGTCTCGCGTTGTTCCGTGTGAGGCACAGTGAGGTGAAGTGAAGGCCATGCTGCCACCCAAGGTTGAGATGGGATCTGACTCAGAGCTTCAGACTCCAGAGACCATCCTATCATCTGACGCAACTACTTTCTTTGGCACAGGAAGGAACCAAAGCTGTGAGTCACACTTCTAGTTCTTGCAAAAGCTGGACTAGAAGTCGAGTTATCTGACTTCATTTCCACTCACTGTCTTCTTGCCACACGTTCAACTGTTTCCGTGGAGAGGTCTGAGCTGTCTGTGGGCACTCCGCTCTCCTAGCTGCTCAACCTCAGGCAGGTGGGACTTCCGAGCTTCCCCGGCCCTCCTCCCTGGCCCCTGCTCCAGTGAAATCACCTAGCAACCTGTTTCTGCAGTTTACAGCTCTCCAGGTAGCAGGCCTCAGAGTACCACCACAAATGTCCCTTAGGCTGTGCCTGCTGACCACAGCTCCACCTGGCATAGGGAGTTTCCTCAAAATCTCACCTGACTAGAGACAGTTCTAGGGCATCAAATCCAAATTACTCTTCTTTCTGTTCAGCATGACTGGCTACCAGGGAACCCCTCCATTTGGTACAGATTATAGCAAGGGCTGGGCAGCTGAGGCCAAAGATGAAGACAGAGGGGACAATAGAAATAAGGGTATGTGGATACTTGGGTTAGCCAGGGTTAATTCTCTCAGAGGGGACACCAGATACTGTCCCCAGAGGTTATTATGTTCCCTGAAGGCCACTCATCAGCCCCCAGTACTAGCCCAGCCCCTCTCCTTTGGCCACATTGTGAATGCAATTTCAGGAAGCACTCCATCTGAGAAAAAGATAAACAGCCAAAATACATGCTTTGGCATCTTCTCAGTTCCACTGCGGTCTCATCGGTCACTTCTATTCGCTGTTTCTGCTTTTCTGCTTTACTGGGCTCAGCAAACCCAAGAAAGAGCTTTTACCCAGAATTACCTGCCTGGTCCTCAGCCATACATAATGTCTTCTAAACAATCATATATAATATAGGTCTATTTGATCTCTCAGACCATACTTTTATCCACCCATCTAGGTAGCCAGCCAGCTATGCCTCTACCTGTAGAGATTCCTGAAGAAATGTCTAGAACAGTGTTCACCAATGTTAACACAATACTACATTTTGGGTAGTGGGGTTTGGGGACTTGTTGCCAGAGAAAACTTTTCCATACGTATTGTTTGAATTTGTGTGGTGAGCATCTGCCATTTTTATTTCAGAAATAACCTTTTGTCTATAAACAAAGAAGAACAGGAAGAAAAGGCAGAGCTTTTTCAACCTGACAGTTATCTGGGTACACATCTCCCTCTCTTGTTAGGGTGTAAGGAACCTAAGGGTAGTGACCAAGTCCTGTTCATTTGGATGTTTTCCCAGGACATTGCTCCCCATAAATACATTCCCAGTAATGGGTTTTTCTAGAGTCCATCAACTGTTTTATTGGAATAATAGGTCAGTGTTTAATTCCAAGACTGTCTTACCCACTCTAGGTTAGGCAAAGCCTCCTCCAGCTCCATCAAATTCCCATCTGGACCTGTTTATGCCTCAACTGCAGGGGCCACATGAAAGAAGGTAAAAAGACAGGTGGGTTCAAGAGTATCTGGATGTAATTTGCATGCAATTAGCATATGATTTGTGTCATCTCTTCTCAAGAAGTAATTTTCAAGTTAAACCTGCATCACTGCTTCTTTTGGGCTGTCATGTGCCCGTTCACCTGTTCCTTCTTCCCTCCCACATCCCCAGATTCAGCGCTCTCACATTCAAAAATAAAGGAGGGAAAGAGAATTCTGGGCGGGGTGACACTGATCAAGGGCACCTGGGATCTTTGCGGAGTATTTTGAAAGACGAATACCCAGGAGCTGGGAGGCACCGCTCACTGGTCGTGCAGCCTGGCATCCTTGTCTAGCCTAAGGCAGTGTCCTCAGCCAACAAGACGGATTTCCAATCCTTTTTATCCTTTCGGCTTTTATCTTACTTACAACGTTCATGTTACTTACAGACCATGGCTCCTGCTGAACAACTGCTGACCCACTGCCTGAATGGCGGGAACCAGCCTTTCCTGAGGTCTTTACCTTATTTTCTGCATTTCCCTCGCTTTGGTGAATTCCTCGTCTTCCCTGCTTCTCCTGCCCTTTGCCATGGCTCTCCCTGCATTTGCCTTCTCTCTGCTCACACATTTTCAGAGCAAATACAATCCAGGGGAATAACATTCCATCTGGGAGGGTGGTGAATCTGCTCTGCTGTCACCCAGCAGAGGGTAGAGCTTCAGCTTCTCAGAGCTGGCCAGCTTCTACCCTGCATCAGTCTAAGACTCAGGCCAAGATTTCCATCTCTTCTAGGCCCTGTCTTGAGTCTGTCTGTGCCAGGACTGGGCCGAGCCTGGAGGCCTGGATTATTTACACCTCTCTGGCTCCCTTGAGCAGCAGACTCTGCAGGTCTGGGAGCAGTAAATCTACCCCCTAATCACACCAAGCTGCTCCGTGCAGTCTGGCCCGTTCTTGCGGGGCTGTTCATCACATGCTGAGACAGGGGCTGTGGCCCAGAGAGCAGCCTCCGGGAAGCGGCTGGCTCTAGCTTCTTCCTGGCTCCCTACAAAAGCCTTGAGGGACACTACCTCTCCCAGGATCCTTGAGCAGCAGCTCTGAGGTCTCGTTAGATGGAACAGCTTATGAACAAAGGTCACAGGTTACCAGCTATTCCTGAGCATTGAAAAGGAGGGATACGTATTGGCACTTACCTGTCTCTCAGACATGATGTACAGGTAGCGCTGATCAATGGAGAAGGCCATGTCCCGGAGGATGGGGCTTCCATCTTTGAGCACAGAGACCATTTCGTACTGGACCCCGCCATGGGGGGGACCATCGGCTCGAATCTGTGGAAGGAACAAGGGCATCCTCAGCACCTGTACTCAGCAGTCCCCTGTGGGTTACCTGCCACAGCCCAGAGCAGGTGGCTTTATAGCAGTTAATCCTCCCCACTGCCCCAAATGCTCCCCTGCACCAGGTGAAGCTGCAGGGAAAACAGAGGTGCTCCTTAGGTCAAAGAGCCCAGTTTCCACCAAGAGGGACCCTTTCTTAAGAGGTCTGAGGGTGCTGGCTCTGGATTTCTGATGGTGGGTTTATTTGAACGTGCATATATACCTTCGGGTGTTATTTTGAATCTCTCTGTGTGGTTATTCTTGTGAGTGTCCGCATATATTTATAGGACTGTGCAAACAGGTGTGTGCCTGTGTTGGGGGAGGAGAGTCAACATCTGCACACACCTCAGGCAGGTAAGGGCAGGTGGTGGGACAATCACACAAACCATCAGAAAGCTGGGCACCAGGACAGTCAAGATTTCAGGATCCCAGGAAGATCTTCCTTCTCCCGCCCATTTTCCCTGAACGTATGCAAATCCACCCAGTGACTCCGAGCCCATCCCAGAGAGTAAATCAGGAAGGACTTTGTTGTCACCTAGTCAAATGCTCCCCAGTCCTGGCTGCACATGGGAATCCGCTGGAGAGGTTTAAAATTATGAATGCCAGGGCCAGATCCATTCATCAGAATCTCTGTGGGTGGGGCCTTGGCATCTTTGGTTTTCAAAGCTCCCCAGGTGAATCCAAAGAGCGGCCAGGGTTTGAGTCCAGCGGTTCTCAAACCAACGTGCCCTGCGAATCACCTGGGGGCTGGCTGAAAGGCATTGCTGGGCCCACCCTCAGCTTTTCTGACTCAGTGGGGATGAGCCTGACAATTTCCATTTCTAACACATTCCCAGGTGATGGGGATCTGCTGGTCCTGGGAAAAGCACTAATCTTGTCTAAGCTCTATGTAGAATTCAGAAACTCAGCAGAGAGAGGTTCCTCGGGGGATACAGAAAGCTGGTGGCTGGGAGTCCTTGGTTTACATGGGTCCCCATGCCCAGGTTTCCTGTTCCCAGCACAGCAGCTGACTGACCAGCAGTCCCTCCCCGGTCCATTTCTCTGTCCTCTGTGCCCTGAACCCCCTCTAGCTCAAGCCCCACTTTCTCCATGAAGCCTACCCCAATCTCTCTGCCACACTAATAGCTCTTCACCCTGATGCTTTTTTTTTCTCTACCAGATGTTTTGTCCTAGGATTATAATCAATTGATGTGTTGGCCGTGCATGTGTGCTCGCTAACGTGTATCGACTACCTGCTTAACTTGTTCTCTAATTGCCTCACGGGTGCGCAAGTCCAACATGTTGAAAGCAAGGATGTGTTTTCTATTTCTCTTACAGCCCTCTGAGGACTAGCATGGGGCTCGGAACAGAGCTGATGATGGATAAAAGGGAATGCCTGAGTGTGCTTGTTGAAAGGCCATGAACTATGAACCAACGGACCAAGTATTGTGGACTCCTTAGTGCTTAATCAAAGTGAGGTTGAAATCAAAGTGAGGTCAAAAGACATTTTCTCTGAAAGCTTTGAAGATTAAGGCTTCCTGTTCCTGCCCCCTTTGGTTTATCTCTTGTCCTTTGGACCAGCTGCCTCCCTCTGCCCCTTTCTCCCACCGTACCAGGAGCTCCTGGGGGCAAGGAGCATGACTTATTCATCCCAGTGACCAAGCTTGGTTCCCAATGCCAACTAAACATGTAAGGACGGATGAACGGGTGCATTTTCAGTTCCTACTGGCCAAACGGGAAGGTCAAGGGCATTGCTGGTTGCAGAGCTGGGGGAGCAGGATCAGCAGCACATCCATTCACGGTTCTCTGCCCGCCTGAAGACTTGGGGGGCCTGAGCCAGGGCCTGGTCCGTGCCTGCTGGGTCAGGCTGGACTAAGGAGGGCGCGAAGCAGAACACGAGCCCCTGGTGGCTGGGGGAACTGTGGCCCTCGCGTCAGGGATACATGCCCTCTTCACTTGCTTTGGCGGGCGACCTGGGGAACTCCAGGCTTGAAGATGAGGAGGTGATGTCATTTGAACCAAAGAAACTCCGCTCTCAGCCATCCCCAGTCCAGTAACTCCCCTGTGGGTTGGACTCTCCTCTTCCCCTTAGTGTCCCCTTCTGCCCTTTCTCTGCCCAGCTATTGTCTTGGCAACTGTCACTCAAACCCCTCATCCCAGGGCTGGAGCCTGGGGGTAGTTTAATCCATTTTCACGGGGTGCAGGAAGACTAGGGGCAGCAGCTACTTCCTTCTCCCTGCGCCGCACCCCCACAAAATCTGATTATGGTTTCAAGCAGAGGGAAGAACAAGGGTCTCTAGGTGGGAAAGCACCCTATAATTAAGAAGGTTCCCCTTAAATGGAAAGCAGGCTTCTCTCTTAGATGGACAGATCCTGGATTTCCTTGAGATCTTTCCAGAAATGTCTTATTTAGCTTTTAGTTGCAAAAGTTCTCGTAACATTGCAGGAGGTGGAGGGAAGCTGTGATACTCCTGACTTCAGACTGGCTTGGTGGCCATTTGTCGTCTCCGTCATATGGAGGGCTCAGGCTCTGCTTCTTCCTATGAAGGGGAACTGTCCCAGTGCTTCTCGTCACCCTCCCTGTGACAGCTACTCCTCTCCAGGGATATTTAAGTCTCCTGAAGGTGCCAGCTCAGCCCCAGGAGCTGGGGAACCAGCCTCCTCCTCAGGTCTGGCCCAGGATCTCCCTGCTTCAGGAGGCTGGGCATGGAGCAGCCTCCCTCCCAGGAGCCTGGGCATCTGTCTAGGCCCCTGGCAAAGCCCGGACACGAAGGCAGAAGGAGGAAGGTCACAGGCTGGCCCTCCCGCTGTGGTCCCTGGACTAGATGCCCCCGTGACTGGAGCTGGGATTGCACCAAAGACCATCTCACACTATGCTGCACCCCCGCTATGGTCCATCCCAGCCACTAACTTTCTCCTGAAGCTGATACTTCAGCAGGTTTCATTTTTGTTTTTTTTAATCTGCACCCTCAATCTTTTAATAGGCCAGTTGCAGCCAGAATCAAATGTGCAGTACTCTCAAACGTCACGAAAAAACAAACCAGCACAGAGAATGTTCTTGGTGCTAACCCTGAACCGAGCTAGCCCATTGCACTCAGTTGCAACCCCTGGAGAGAAAGGCAGTATTGTCGAAGAATTCCCTACCTCCCCACTCATCCCCTCATTCCATGCGATCTGCCTTGAGCCTATATAGCCCTCCAAGATACAGACAGGAGGGCTGAAAAGATGGAAAACGGGGTCAGGAGGCCAGTGGGTCAAGAGAATGAGGTGGGGGCAGGGGCTGGCAGGCAGAAGGCAGGAGAGGCCAGGGGAGCCGCTGAGCGCCTTCCCCTCCCCACGTCCCTGTGGGCCCCTGGGGCAGCCCACCGAAGTGGGGAGACCACAGGTCTGGGCCTCAGGCTTCCTGGGCTTCTGCTCTGACTCTGTTTTCACCTGGGCTTGTTTTCTGCCTCCCGGTACACTTTTAGATGAGTTATCTTATCTCTGAACCTCAGTTTTCCTTTCTGAATAGCAGGAAGGAGCGATCTGCTCAGGGCCTCTTGCAGGAAAATCACAGACCTATGAAAACTTCTGGAACCTCAAGGGCTTTGGAGCTCATCTCATTGGAGCGTTTCTGTTCAAGGCACTCAGCTGGTCAGTGGAGGGCCTGGGGCTGCAGCCGGTGTGGGCCAGCAGAAGGCACGTGGCTGATGGAGGGAAGGCGTCATGCCTGACTGGGGAGAAGGATCTCGAAGCTCCAGCACACCCCAGGTTTGTCTGTCTGGGATAGGACGTTTTGAGTTTCAAAGTTGTCCTCCATCCTTGCTGGACACAGGATGGATGTGAGAGGACTGTCAGGGAGTCCTAAACAAAAGTGGGACTTTAAAATCCAACAAATTTGAGTCTACTCTGTGGTGTCCCGCAACATGACAGTTCTCTTCAGCTTTCTTTGTGCCCATGGCCAGATTTCAGTGACCACAATGACAACAATAAACCAAAATAGGCCACAAATAGGCCATGAGAAGGGCATTATCAGACCAAGGTGCACAGGCCCTGGCATCAACCAAGCAGGGGAGGAGATGGGGCAGAGGAGGAGGTGGCACAGACAGGTGCATGCCAGTCTCTTGACCATGCCTTTCCAGCTGGGCTCCTCTTGTCTGGGAGGGCTTGACCTCAGTGGATATGCAGAAGCTACAAGGGCCATTTTGCTTGGACAAAGCTCAGAAGGTAGAATAAGGACCGTTGGCTATAGTGGAGGATGACATCTTCACTGAGATCAGCAAA
Source organism: Manis javanica (assembly GCF_040802235.1). Taxonomy (NCBI): domain Eukaryota; kingdom Metazoa; phylum Chordata; class Mammalia; order Pholidota; family Manidae; genus Manis; species Manis javanica. Next base: position 100,269,562 of record NC_133166.1, on the reverse strand, counting down.
AGACAAAATGTGCCTACACTGTTGTGCTAGCAGATTTAGGCTGGTACCAGTAAGAATTACGATTGAGGGGAGCCTGGACAATGGAATGAGTGACCACAGGAGGCCGTAACCCCCTTCTCCGGTGGATTTTGAACACAGGGTAAGGTCTTTCACTTCATGGTTAAATGTGGCCCTGCCTGAAGGTGGCAGGGTGGACTTGGTGAATTTTTAGAAGGCCCTATTCGCCTAAAGAACATAATAACAGCTACCACTTCTACTCCTTTTAGGATGTGTTGAGTGCTATTGAAGGTACTTAACAAAAATTAACTAACTTGATCCTTATAAGAACCCCAGAGGTAAATATTATTTCCATTTTACAGATGGGAGCTTTGCAGCATGGGAGAATCAGGGGGCTTTTCTAAGATCACACAGCTCAAAGGTTGGCAGGGCTGGGATGCCCAATTTCTCAGCCACGCTGTGACTCTTGTAAGAGGATAACATTGAGAAGAGAATTGTTCACTGCCTCCAAGAACAGAGTAGACATGTTGGCAAAGCCCAAATTCTCTCCTTATCCACCCTTCCTCTCTCAGACCCCACGGCCTAAGTGGAACAATCACTTGTTTCCCGTGGGGCAACAATAAACTCAGAACCTAATCTGGGGGGACCCTGGTTGGGGCTGAACACCAGTTCATCACAGCTGGCTTTGGGGGCAGCTCTATGTGACAGGAAATCCAGGGGAGATTTACTGTGTGGTCCTCTAGGTGGGAGGGGCCTCACTGAAATGAGAATGAACTAGTATAATCCTATTAGCTTTTTTTTTCAGCTAGGTCTGTACAGAAATTAATGACAGCCTCTTTACTTGAACATCCAATTCAAATCAGCATATCCAATTAACTAGCTTACCTGAGGGTCCTTTTTTTCATGCCTCAGTTTCTTCTTCAGTTAGCCTTAAATTATGGAACTCTTGCTTGGGATTTGGCAATAATAATATAGTGTATTTTTATATTATTATTATTAATGGTAGTGGTAATAGTAATAGGTTTGTTTTTGGTTTTTTTTGCAAGAGCTACTGAAGAGCAATAGAATTGGGAGTCTTCTTTCTGGGCCCTGTCAGTAGGAAACAGATTGGTTTGAGAGGCATTGCCATGCGGAGGGAGGCACCGGTTCATGTCTGGAGGGCTGGGATCTAATCCCAACTTTCTCATTAATTGGTTATGTGGCTTCAGGCAAGTCACTTCACTTCTTTGTGTAATAGTTTCCATAGCTGCTGTCTGAAGGTGGTTAACTCCTGGCCTTAAAGGGTGCAAAAAGGATGTTGTGAGAATGAAATGAGTTATTAACTATGAATTGAAGCATCGTCCAATATTCATTTATCACATGACGACAGTGAGCCAGGCCTGTTCTAAGAGGGACACTGAAAGAAATGGTCCCCTTCGGAAAGGCAGGAATGGGGACTGGACAAGCCAACTGGTCCTCACAAACACACGGGCTACTCTGTGGGAGAGGAGGTTTGCATGGGATCCCAGGAGGCCAGCAAGCAGGGTGGGTAGCCCCTCCATGCCTGAGAGAGGCCCTGATAGGGAGACTTCCTGGAGGAGGGGATTCCTGAACTGAAAAGCAAGACTAGAGGTATGAGTTCTTCGGAAAATTTAAAGTGTGGTGCAAATATAAGGTGTGATCACCATGTCTGGGCCCAGTTTTCTTGGAAACTTGGTCTCTCAGACCAGAACCTTTGGAGAAGAAGAGGCTTCTGGCACACAGTTACTCAGGGCGCCGCAACACTGAGCTGGGTTAGTCCCCTCACGTCCTAAGTCCACCTTGGAAGAGGCCTTTTATTACTTGTATTTTTTGCTGTCCTAGCACTCTGGGCTTGCATGGTATATGCATGTGTGTGCATGTGTGTGCATGTACCCGTTTAGACCTTTAAAGAGGGGAAAGGTGGAGAGGGCCTGGGGTTGCTCAGACTGAACTCGGGAATGAGCTGATGAGCGAGAGTATCTGCAGCTGTGCATTTGGTGCCGCGCGAGAGCTTCAGGCTCAAGTTTATTTTTGTAGAGCTTCATGACCTGAATTATTTATAGATTGAAGCCTTTGGTAAATTCAGTCTCTGAGATCCTTTCTCCCTGCCTCCTGCACACATGTGTGCATGTGTGCACACATACATGCAGAAAGAGCAGCCCTAACTTTCAGGGTGCCTCTGGTTCCCTCAGCCCAATCCTCGACCTGTGCAAACGTCAGCTAACTGTGAGTCATAGCCCGGCAGGCTGAGGCTCCCTAGAGGACTGCTGGGAGCCTGGCCCTAAATGCTTGGATAATTGGAGAGGGACACAGGAGCAGGGGACATTTGGCCTGTGGGGTGGCACTGAGCCAGGAGAGAAGAGGAAGAGGGGAAACAAGGCCGAGGGTCCCTCCAGTCCATAGACAGGAAGGAGGTCACTAAGATGTGCTAAACACTGAGAACTCTGCTGCACCCACCCCATGCTGGTGTGTGGGCACATGCACACACACACTCTCTCTCTCACACACACACACATCCTCACATACACATGCAGATGCTTCCAGCACTGGTCCCCAGTGAGTTGCCGGTCAATCACCAGGGCTTTGACACTGGAGACTGACATTTCCATGTGCAATTATTTCTATTTCTGTGTATGTTAGGAATCTGCTCTAGACATTAAACTGGGGGTGGGGGTGGGGGCTTGCAGAGGGATGCATGGGGCTAGAGTCCCTGGGTTTCAGAGGCCGGCTTTCTTCTGGAATGTGGGGAGGGGGTCCTGAGAGGAACCACTTGTTCTCAGGACTTCTGCATCTTGGGACAGTCAGAAAATTAAGAGCCGGGCTCCAAAGGATAGGGAGGTAGTAGCCATTTACTGAGCACTTACCATGAGAAAAGTAAGGGTTCAGGGGTTAGACCCGGGAGGCTGACTGGAGGGGAGGAGTCTTTTTTCTAAATTGTGGTTTCTTTGCTCCTCATTAGCCAGGAAAGATAGCCAGACATTCACTCACTGATCCATGATGCCCTTAGATCTGAGAGGAGCAGCCTCTGCTTCATGCCTTCCTGTGGTTAATGACAAACTGTGCTTCAGGGGGACACCGAATCCCCTGTCCCAGGGGCCTTTCCCTTTAGGACTCTGGGGAGAATGACATCAAGACCTAGAAGCAGAAGCATCCAATCCTTGATTCTACCTCTGCAAGGGAGGGTTTTGAGCTCCAAGGCCTGAGAAAGGACAAGAGCTTCTGGAGGCGAATTATAGTGGGTAGTTCTGGAGCACAGGGCTCTGGTCTTGGACCAGCCCCACCTTTCAACCCTGCTTGAGCTCAAGACTTGGGTCGGTCAGGAGGCTCCAGGAACAAGATACAGCTGCCAGGGCCAGAGGAAGCACTTGACTGTTCGGGGAAACAATAAGATAAACACAGCAAGGGACAGCCGAAGCATTAAGCAGCCTCAGATGAAATCAAATCACACAGCGGCAAAGCAATAATTCACAGGAACACACAGAGTTGAGGGAGCACAGAGGGGTAGGAGAAGGAATTAATAATGAATAATGAGCAACTTCTGCCAAATCGCAATCTCTGTTTACCCAAAGCTCTAGCAATGTGGGGCTCTGAGAATCGCTGTCCAAAATACCACACACAGGTTGCTTGCCTGGGGATGGCCTGACTCTTTCAGGTTGGAATCTAACTTCTTCGGCTTTCGGAACTGGGAATGGTTTAGAACCACCCTTCAGGGTCCATGTAGAGGGCGATGAAGCCTTCCTAAGCCAGCTTTGGAATAGGGTGTGGTGAGAATTAGGCATGTTGACACGCAGGTTGACTATCTTGGAAAGGCCCCATTCCATTCCCAGTGGGAGGAGGCCAAGGAAAACTGCATGTCCTGGGCCTGGATGTACACAGAGCTTTTGAATCACCTATTTGCTTTCCTCAGTTTAGTGTAACATATTTATCAAACGTCTCTTGAGCATGTCAATCAGTGTGCAAAAGGTTGGAGATATAAACGTGAATGATCTTGCGGACTCTATGGGGCAGCCCTCTGCGTTTCAAAGGATAAGCAATGTTAAGTGTCTAGGGCCGGATTCCACAGCTAGTTGGTGGAAAAGCAAAGCTCAAAGCTCAGTCTGCCTGGTTCGAAAGCCTGTCCTCTGTCTTTTTCATTCTCTCACTCTCTAGGGCCTCAGTGTTCCTTAAGTCAAACAAGAGGACAATGCCTGCACTGGGACTAAAAATTACACCAAAAAAGTGCTGGGTGTCCCTGGAGATAAGTCCTGGGAGACAAAAAAAAATAGATCATCTGCTGTTTCCTCCAGGGTGACAAAGAAGGCCACCTGCAGTCTGGAAAAAGAGCAAAGGGTGGGGTATTTAAAAGGGTTATTACAGTCTTAATTAACTCATTCTTTTCAAAGGGCTAAAATTGCCCTGCATTTTATAATCTGGAACAGCAATCTTCTGCTTTCATTAACACTGAGGATGGCATTTTGAACTGCAAGGCTGGGAAGGGAGGTTTAGATTTTTGAGCACAGCTATCTGACCCTGGGCACGTGCCTGAATGCAGGAGACTCCCTGAGATTTTAAAAGGAAAAGTCATTTAAAGAAACGCATGTGGCATGTGTAAACCATGGTGCAGAAAATGCATGGTAACTGACAGCAACAGAGACCACCTCCATGTCACTGTATTTCCCTTGTTCACGGGCTAGGTCTGAGTCTCTCTTGCCTCTTATCTGGGCTACTGCAACAACCTGAGAAATCTCCCTGCCTCCAGCATATTCCTGCTCTAATCTGTTCTACCAAATACTGCCAGATTAATCTTCTTAAAACACTTATTTGATCCTGCCTTTTCTGTATGCAAAATCCTTACATTTTAGGTGTTTGTAATTTTCTTTCTCTCGCTTATCTCAGTCTCCTAATTTGTTTTTTAGGATGAACATACCCTACTTTCGGAACATGAAAAGAAGTAAATCATTGCATGCATCCATGCATACACCCAGGAAACACCTTAGATTCCACCCATCGATGATTTAGAAGTTCACATTCCTCAATCTGTCATCCAAGGGTCTAGCTAATATGGCCTCCTCGCCATTTTCCAACTGTGTCTCCAGGCTTTTGGTTTTCATGCTTTTGCTTGACAATTTTTTCTACCTCCTAGATCCGAACCAACCTTCAAGACCCAACCCAAATGCCACCTCCTCCATGAAGCCTGCCTGTCCTGATCCCTCCTTTGACCTCCCATAGCACCTAGTGTGTCTCTTGGCAGAGTTACTTGTAAACACATGCAGTTATTTTTCCTAAGATTGCAAGTTCCTAGAACACAGACACGTTTTTGTACATCTTCACCTCACTGCATTTGGTAACACCAAATACACAGTAGGACTTACATAATATATGCCGGCAGGATGAACGAATCAATGAAACTGGGCAACAGCTCACATGTACTTAGGCCCTATCACTGGTAGACATGGTGCTAAGGGCTTTATACACGTTTTCTCATTTAATCCTCACAAGAACTCTATTATTCCCATGTTACAGAGGAGGAAACTAAGGCACAGAGGGGTGAGGTAACTTCCTCAAGGTCACACAGCTGTAGGCAGAAGGGCCAGAATCTCAACTCTGTTAGGCCTTCACTTTTATAGGCATCTCTCTGTTTTCCCATCTCTAAAAAAAATAGGTAGAAAAGCAGGGAATCTTGCCTGGCCATCTCCCCTACCCCTCTGCAATGGAACCTTCTGGAACCTGGCACATAAACACACTGTATGCATTTGCTTCTGCTGAAATGATCTTTTTGGCTCCCCATTGGACTGGTAAGAGCTCTTACAAGGAAGGTACTATAAATTCTTGAGGTGCTGCTATGAAAAGAACTCCAGGGCCACTAGGCTGGAGCTCTGTCAGCTCAAAGACAGATGGAAAGGCCGGGTTAAAGGTCATGAAGATGGGGTCAGAGCTGGGGGTCTGAGAGCATCAGAGGAGGAGGGAAGGGAAGGGAAGTGAGGTCAGAAAGCCTCTACACCCTGCAATCTGGAGCAGTCGGCTCAGGGGTGCGCTGTATGCAGCTCTGGGATGTGGGCTTCCCGGCCCTGGCAGGGCCCAAGGGCAGAACAGACAGCTGAGGGAGGGGCTAGCTCTTTGAAAAGATTCTGTTTGAATAGCTGTCATCTTCACACCTTTTCCCATCTTCCTTCCCAGGAGAGGGACTTTAATAATGAGCTGCTTCATTACAACAGACCCCTAATTAATTCATTGCTGTTCTTCTGGGGCTAGATCATTCTAATGAAGGTGAGGTTGAGGGGGGGGGTAAGGGTGAGGATTATCCGATCTGCTTGATCTGAGACTGACTCCAGCTCCACGTGCTGGCATCACTGCTCAGAGGCCCTCCCGATCACCTTGTTCTCTTTGGCTGGACACCTGCTTCTCCTTGCTGCCCACCCCCTCCTTGCACTGACACCCACAGCTGCCGGGCACAGTGCCAGCCTGCAGACACTGCTGGTGGCTGAGTACAGCAGACAACAGGTGCTGGGATCTCACTGGGGTGGGTGAAGGAGGGGAGCCGGGCTTGGCTTTGTGAGGAGCAAACTTTGTGCTGTGTTTTCTCTGAGCATTAGCAGAATGGATATCCATCCAGTGGGTTCAAGGGTCAGCAAGCGTAGCCCCTGCCTTTCTTCTCCAGTCTCCCGCATCCTCCCTGCCCGAGAGCCTTCTGGCACCCAGGATGCTGGGTGCTCCTGGACCTTGGGCAGCCAGATGTCACTTCACCCCTACGAGGGTGCGAGCAGGAGACAGGGGCCGAGTCTGCAGGGAACTATTCTAGGCACAATGTGGAACCGAATAACAACCTTAGAAAAATCCCCCCCCAGAGCCAGATCACATCTGAAGGTGACAGAGATTAAAGATTACGCAGGCCTGTCTTAGGCAGCTATTTCATAGGTTTTTTTGGTTTCCTTTCTAGACCTTCCAAGCCCCACACTTTAATCATCTTCCCTTCTGAATGGTGTCAACTGTCCGGTCAGGGCTGACAGCCCCACTCCCTGGGGCAGAGGCCACACAGGGGCACTCACCTAAGGGAGCTAATTCTCACTCTGGTCATCTATAAAACTGGTAAAAAACAATACTGCCTGCATGACAAGGCTGGAAAAATTTAGATAAGGAATGTGAAAGCATTTGGGACACTGGAAAGGGCTCTATGGAGGTGAAGAATTTTTGATTTACTTTTAATACATGAACTTGGGTGGGACCAGGCTCAGGAGAAAAGTTGGGCAGGAAGGGAATTTGTCAGGGGTCCATAGGGCAAGGGGTCATGCCCACTATGCCCTGTCCAAGGGAGCAGCAGGGAGCAGGTGGGGGCCTTGGCACTTGCGGGTCTCAGCCTGCTTTTGAAGGCAGCCACTCAGCGAGAAGGAGGGGCTTTGCTGGCATCTCCGACCGGGGCTGAGGCCACGGGGGCCAAAGGGTGGCAGCATTCTGACTCAGACCCTTTTGACTTTGTGAAAAAGAGAAAAGTGAGGGGAGGCTCCAGGGTTCCCCCTGCAGACAGAGGGCTGCTCTGGGCAAACCTGCCCACTTCTAATCTGCTCCTTAAAGGGAGCCGGAAGGAGCTGCCCCAGCTTAGCCTTTGTGGGAAGTACAGCAGCATCCCCCTCTGTGCCCCTCCCACACCCCTTCTCTCTCTCTTTCTCTGAAAAGAGTGCTACACCTCTCCAGGGACTGGAGTCGTTGCCTGAACAGCACTGTGCCTCTCATAGCTCTTGACAATCTAGCAGCGAGCTGGAAAGTACCGGAGGAACTGGGAAGCAGCAGAGGGGAGAGGGTGGGCAAAGGGGTGTACCTGACAGGCCCCGTGCCCGCCTGGCCCCTGCCCCGGCACCTGCCTCTGCCTCTCTCTCCCTGCCCTGCACTGTGGCTCAGGAGAGCTCTGGGTGCCCCCTGTCAGGGAGGGGCCTGTCACATGGCTTCTGGTCCTCACCTCTTCTGCTGTCCCCTGGAGGTTGCCTGGGGCTGGCTAACATCCAGAGTGGACAAGGAGTGCCTCTGGAGAGGCAGGAGTGCCCCTCATCCACCTGGCACCTGACTTTCCCCATGACAAGCAAAGAATTGTGGGTCTGGGCACCAAAGGGCGGACCTAAGTAATGGCTTTGCAGGGCAGCAAAACCCATGTCCTAGGCATTTCCAAGGAGGAAGGAAAACAGGTGACAGAAAGGAGGGCCATGGATTTCCCCATCAAGCAGTGACAGAAGCTGAGCAAAGAGAGAGAGGATTCTGGTTCTCCTGACAGAGACCCTAGGTTGGAACGGCTGTGGAAGGGGCTTTGGACAGTCCCAACCAGTTGGAAGCTGACAGTTCTGAGGGGATTTCTCAGAAGGCACAATGGGTCCTCTGGGAATTCCTGCTTCTCCATGTCTTGCCCATGACTCCCGCCTCCACACCAGGAATCTAGCCGTATTTGGTATTCCTAGAACAGAGTGTAGTTACCACTTACTGAGCACATACTGTGTGTTGGATGGGGCACCAGGCACCCTACATCAGATGTCTACTTTAATCCTCCAAACCCATTTTACTGATGAAGAAACAGGGGTTCAGAGGAATTAGGTAATTTGCCTTAGCTCACACAGGGGTAGAGATCCATTCCCTGGTCAGTTTGATTACACAGCCTTTTTTTTTTTTTTTTTTTTTTTCAATTAGCAATAATCGCGCCTCGGATAAACCTCATTGGCTCTGATACTGCCACTGCGCAAAGCTACACAGCCTTTTTTATTGAGCCATGTGCCTTCTGAAATGCACTCAACTTTGTCTTGTATATGATGTTAGTATCTTACTGTCTATCATTTCAATGCTCTTATTCTGTTGTCTGAGCCCCTATAGAAGTGTCAGCGAAAATTATGGATTCCCAGATGTCAGAAGCTGAACCTATGTAGTTCATTTTATTCAGCTTTTAGCAGAGTGCCAAGCACACTGGGGTGCTTAAAAAATTGCGTTCTCTCCTTGAATCCAGCTAGAGCTCCAGAAAGTCACAAGCTTGTGCCACAACAGCTTAACCAGCAAGCTTCAGTTTTCTTAATGGCCTTATCCACTTGCTCTTTATTATTGGTTGTTCCATGAGAGTAATTAATTCATCGAATGATGATTGTTACAAAGATGTCACAGCCTTAACACTTCAGTAGGTGTGAATATAAGAATCACCATGCAAAAGATGCTTCTGATTTGGATGTCAAACTTTTGCCCTGGCTTCTGTACAAGGTCTCATATGATCAATCACTTACAGAATGTAATGTCTGGGAATTGTCTCTCCTGAACAATAGGTATACTTCCTTCTATCTGAGAGTAAGGATTTCTAGTTCATCCCCTTTCTTTTTTTGATTTTGCTGCCAGGATGCTCAGGCCAAATCTGATGCTGGGTCCTAGAGGCTATATATTGGCTTTACTGTTAGCATACTTATCTCCACGCCCCTTTTGTGGCTTGGAATCTTCACCCTAGTTTTCATGCCATATGTTTACCAGATATTTTATTATAAGTCACTGATTTTATTTCCTTATTTGGAAAGAAGTGGGATAGGAATACATAAAAATAATTATTCTCATGCGCTCACATACTCTGTTTGCATGTATGAATTGGCATTCCATTTTATGTTGCCTTGGTGTATTCTCAGGTCTTTGTACCACGTGCTGCTATCCTTTGCCTCTGTGGGTAGGAGTAGGCCCAGGGATGTCTCTGAGCGAGGGCCCGGACTGTTCCCAGGACGGTCTAAGTATGTGTGAGGTGCTGGAAGGGAGGGAGCAAGCAGGGAAATACCACTTACAACTTGGAGCCAGAGCTCAGTTTGCATTCTGTTGGGCTAATAACAAACCATAGATCAGCTCTGGGTCTTGCCCACAATAATGCGCCCTAACTATTTGTAAAATGAAAGAATTAATGAATGAATGCCTCTCTGAACCAAGAGATTCTTCTTGTAGGAAAGAAGGCAAGGACTATTTGGCCAAGAGCCCCATTTTCAGAAGAGACTCAAGATTACCAGCGGAGTCCAGGCTCTGCACTCCATCCTTGTCCCCCTGCCAGGCCAAGAGCATTTGTCACCTGCACTGTGTGGGGTACAACGGGGTCAGCGTGCTGGACACCAGAGGAGAGTTGGGAGAGGGAACAGAGGAAGGCAGGGGAGAGGCCTGCTTCTGCTGCCATTCTGTTCTTCTCCTTCTGAAAGGCAAAAATGGCAGAGACTCGAGCCTAGAGGAAGTGCGGGAGAGAGCGGTGGTCTCTAAACATGTGTGTCTCTTTTCACTAGCGACCTCCTTTTAACTCCCACTTGCCCGTCTCTTCCTCTCTCCTGTGTGTCTCCCATCAATTCCTGTTTCTCTGAATGCCTGTTCCCTCTGCCTTCGTCTTTCTCTGTGCTGTCTCTCTGTCTCTCTCCCAGGCTGTAACACACATGCATGCACGTGCTCACACACACGCATACAACCCCTCTTCTGCATTCCCAAGAGAGGAGTTCCTCGGGCCCTCCTTCCACCCTTATCCCAGACCCCAGAGACAGTGAAGAGCAGAAGACCCCAGCCCACAGCACAGGGCACGCCCCCTCCCTAACTGACCTATGTCAAACTGGGGCTTCAGTTCTAATCCCAATGGCCTGGATGACATTAGTTGGGTGAATTTTTCTCTGTAATTAAAAGGAACCCCCCTGCCCCCACCCCCACCCCCACCCCCACCATTCCATCTCTGATCCCAGATAATTAGCTCTCTGATTGCCAGTGCAGGGCAGGAAACCTTGTGTTTGGAGAGGGATTTTGGACAGATGGATTAGGCAAACACTATCCAGGAAGCTGCTAGAAACAAGCTGTTCTCAAAGTTTGTTGCTGAAAGAGATTTGTGGGTGGGTAACGGGTCTGGTTCCCTCCAGGTGGTCTGAGCCGCCTCTGGCCCTGTCAAGTTCTCCAACAAATGGGTAACTTCCCTTGGCTTTTAGGATCCTGCTGCTAGTAGGCTTTATCTCCAGCACAGCAGGCTGAGGGTATTCTCAGGGAGGGCGTTTCTTCCTGCTCATGGAAGAGAGGGTGCAGCTGTGTGTGTACCAGAGGGAGGGGGAGCCCCAGCGGTGCCCACCCCCTCCTGCTGGATGGGTGGCGGCGATCAAAGGTTATTAAAATATGGTGGATGACAATAGATCCAGCAAGTAGGGGAGGGAGCAGGAAAATGGGGAAATCAATCCCTCCTACAGGCTTTGGGGAGGACTCCTCAGATGGCAGAGGATAGGGGCTCTGGGGGTCAGATTTTCCCAGCTGAGCCGGGCGTTTATTGACATAACTGGCATCACATTAGCATCTCCTCTCCAGAGAGTTCTGGTAATGGCATTTCACTTTTTTTCTGTCATCTACGTTTTCCCTCTATGATCTCATGATTATCCTGTGGGGGCAGGTATCCTGTTGCAGAAGAGGAAACTGAGTCCCTGAGAGAGCAAACAGCTTCCTTAAGGTCCTGAGGCCCAGTACCATGGCCGAGCTGAGGATAGAGCACGAGGCTCCGGGCAGCTGGTTCTTCCCACAAGCTCGTGTCTTCCGGCTCTGAAACCCTTCAGTTAGGACAGTTTGGGCATTGTCCTAAGTGGAAGAGATGGGAGTTTTGGGACACTGGGTATCCAAGAGTAAGGGCTCTGACAGCCAACAGCTGGTCAACTCCTCTGTGAAAATTCTGCAAGCCCACTCTTACCTTGCTGCCCATGCAGCCTTCTTCCTGGCGTGGTGCAGGGCTGGCATTCTTGGGCTCCCTGAGAACCTTGGTAGGGCCAGAACGCTCAGGCTCCTTCCCCTGTCTTCTGCACTGCTTGGAGCCTTAAGATTAACTTGTCTGGTTCTGAGAGGAAGGGGCAGAACTGAAGCCAGGGGCTGGTGTGTGGGGATCTATGCTGCCAGAGCCAGGAGGGAGCAGAGAGGGCCTCAAGCTGGCACCTGGGGGATTTGCCCAGCCTGCTGGCAGAGGTGCCTGGCTCTGCTCCCCCACTGTGCCTCCTCCAATGAGCTCAGGGCGTGGGGGAGGGAGGCAGGCAGTGGATGGATTCCAGATGGGCTATCAGATGTGCCCACAGTCGACTCTGAGGCTCCTCTGGTCTCAGCAGCTCCCTCCACTCTGATTCAGCTGCATGGCAAAAGCCGGCTGTGGAATGCCAGTGAAACCCAAGCCGCTCTCCCACCAGCCTCTGCCCTTTCTTTGCACCAGAAGCAGCGCACTTCTCCCCTAACGCTTCTCTTGTTCATTAGCCCGCCTTCCACAAAGTAGAAGAGATTAGAGCTGGGAATCTGGCCGATGGCTGGGCCCCCAGCTCTGGATCGCAACCTATTTTCCCCTGGGAAGAAGTAGCTCTCTCTCTCTATATATATATACATATATAAGGTTCTGGATTCAAGTTATGGATATTTGAGAACAAAGTGTCTGCCTGAGGAGCCTGGGAGTAGGTGGCAGAAGCTCCTTTTGTCCCTCTGATTGCCAGGTCTGTCTAGCTGGCTCTGACCCAGGCATGGGAGGGAAGAAAGGAGATCCAAGCATTAGGCAGAGTAAGGCAGCCGGCTCTCTGATATCACACAGCATTGCACCACTGCACGGCCTCCAGACTGAAAACAGCATCTCATTCAATCCACCCGGAAGGCTGGAAGGAAGGGAAGCTCACTTTTCCCCTATCCTACAGGTGAACATACTCTAGAGCAAAGATTTGATTTTGGTCTCCTGCATCTGGTCACAAACATTTTTGAAGACCTACTATGTGCCAAGGCTAGTGCTAATGCTTTGGGGACATAGCAATAATGCAAACAGATCATGCCATGGAAAGCAATGCTGTTTCCTTATGTCACACAATGCATAGATTAATTATTCTCAGAGGGCCTGCAGGGTCTTATAAGATAATAGGCTTTAATACATCCTCACCTACTGACTACTGTTTAAACAAGATCATCAAGTTCATTTCTGCCATGTAGAGAGAAGGAAGTATTGCAAGTGGCATGAGGCGACTACATCAGGGTTTCCTGGCCGGTGAAGTGTGCCTGTTTCCTTTCTTGGTGTAAAGGTTCGGCTTTTTGGTGATTAGATTTTGAGGTTTCTAGAACCTTCCATTTCGGTCTCTTCCACCCAGGGCTGGGACGCCTCTCAGGTCTGCCTTGGGTCCTTTGTTAATGACTGGTAGGCAGGAGGTGGTGCTACCCTGTCAGGGTTAATTAGTTGGGCTGAAATTTGCATTTTGCTGCAGAAAACCAGTTTGGGATCAGGCTGGCAGAAAACAGCAGGGCCTCAGCTTCCGTAGAGAATGCCCCTGAGGCCAGGCATTTGAATTAACCACAGAAGCCTTTTCTCCCCTTTCTCTCTACTTCCTCAAGCCCCTTCTTCCCCTCTCCCCTCACACCAGAAGGCTGGTTAACTGCAGCAAAAGGCTCTCTGAACATGCTTGCAAAAGAAAAGGCCTTTTTTTTTTTTTCCTTCTTCAAAAAAGATGCGAAGCTCCCTTCAGCCTCTCTGGAGAATCAGCGAAGGGAACAGGTGTCTCAAAATGCCATTAAAACATCTCTCACATTAAAAACAGTCCTGGAATGGGCAACTGCCCGAGAGAGAGGTTCAGAGATGCAGGAACAGTGGCCTTCCACTAGCCAGGAGTGCGGACCAGTGTCCCAAAGACGCGGGCCAGGGCTCAAGTCCCCAGCTCTGCCCTGGGATGAGTGAGTGTCCTTGGGCAAGACATGCAGCCTCTCTGAGCCCTAGTCTCACCCTTTTTAATAAGAAAATAAATAAAACTGTTATCTTTCTCCTCCCTCCCTAATTTCAGAGAGAAATGGCCCTGTTATTCGCAGAGATAACACTCTTGGTTCTCATCACGTGCCATTTTCTGAGCCGCCAGCCTCAGCCCTGCCTCCTCTCACTGTCATGGTGCTATTTTAAGTTGAGACTCCCTGCCAAAATCTGTACTTTATTAATTACGCGTCAACTACTCTGTGTAGTGTTTAATGCTTTTTCCAGATTGTATCAAATCCACAGAGAAGGGAGGAGTCTAAATCCAGCCTGGGTGCCTGGCAGGGTGGGAGCAGGGGCTGGCCTCTGTCTGCTTGACATGGTCCCCTCGGGCCCCAGGCATCTCTGTTGGACCCAGACTCAATCCGGCCCACGGCTCCCTATTTAAAGATCACACAGCACCCTGACTGGAAGGTAGAAAACCTGTCTCATTAGGAAAGGCCAAAGGGCTCAAGACAATAGAGATCCATTTGTAGGGAGGAGGGTAGAAGACTGAGGGGTGATTTGAAAGTGTGGCTCAACGATACTCCAAGAGAAGGCTGGAGATGACACTGACCATCTGTTCCTCTCTAAAGAGGTGATAGAAATAGCATTTGTATTGCAGGAACGATGTGAGTTAGACCCAGGTATTCCATTCCCGATGCTCAGTTTCTAGCTTGGCTGCTGACTGGCGGTGTGATTTGAGCAAGTCCTTCGGCCTCAGTTTATTGATAGTAAACTGGCATTTATTTACTCAAGATGACCTCTGAGGTCCATTCTTGCTGGAGGCTTTTGTGTTTCTTTCTGGGAGAAGTGATGGGAGATTCGGGGGAGAAGCAGAACCTCTTTGGGGGACTACAAAGATGAGTTCTGTGTGCCTTCTGACCTCTAGGAATTCAGTCAGGCAAGGAAGGCAGCTGGTAACACACATGAAATAAGAACACAAGCTAGCAGGCAATATTCTGTGTGCCTCTCCCATAAGAACAAATAAATGCCCACTGCAGGCCAGTGAGATAGGTACTCCCTTTACCCCGCATTGCTAATGAGAAAAATGAGGCACAGAGAGGTTAAGTTACTTGTCAGAAGTCACATGGCTAATGAATAGACAGACCAAGTTTTGCTCCAAAGTCTGTGACACTCACCACTATATACAGCGCATCTGGGGAAAAGGAATATAAATAACTCACAAAGGAGGCTGGCTCTGCTATGTGAGATTACCAACCATGAGGACTCAACTGACTGAAGGGGCAAATCCTGGAAGGCTTCACAGAGGAGGTACAATCTGAGTTGAGCCTGAATGATGGGACTGTGTGGACCGAGAGGGGGGCCCTTAGGGAAGAGAAGGGGCTGGCAGAGCTGGAACCAAGGGGAGTGAGGTGGGTGGAGGAGGCACAGGGAAGGGATGTAGGAGATGAAGTGCTCCTGGAGCTGGCATGCCAGGACCTTGCTCATGAGTCTGGGCTATAGTCTAAAAGCTGTGGGGAGACTTTAAAGGGGTTACAGACTGTGAATGCTAACTTGGGGAAGGGGCAGCAGTACCCAGGTGAGGCTGGGGTTCAGGAGGGCAGGTGGGGCACATGGAGAAGACAGACTAACGGGCTGAATGTGGGCAGTGAGGGAGAGGGAGGGGGCATGGTTGTGCTGGTATGGCTGGGGAGGATCATGGAGGGGCCTGGGGCGGGGGCTCTGAACTGTGCATGCTAGGGGTGGAACAGAGAGGTTGGCGAGGTATTTACAATTCAGCTCACACAACACTTGCCCGAGGAAGCATTTTCTGACCCTCCCAGCCCAGAGCTCTGGTTCCCTACTTACGGGTTATCTGTGTGCCTCTCCCATAAGAACAAATAAATGCCCACAGTGGGCCAGTGAGATAGGTACTCCCTTTACCCCGCATTGCTAATGAGAAAAATGAGGCACAGAGAGGTTAAGTTACTTGTCAGAAGTCACACTGCTAATGAATGGACAAACCAAATTTTGCTCCAAAGTCTGTGACACTCACCACTAAATACAGCGCCTCTGGGGAAAGCCTCTTTCCGCTGGTCACCACTGTAAGGAGCAGTAAGTGGTGCAGTTCCTGCCTGGCATCCTTTCCCCATCAGCACCACGCCTTGTTCAGCCCTGTGCCCATCACAGCACCAACGTGTTGACGCTCAGCAAGCACTTGCTGCATGGACGGAGCTCCCTCTGGGCCAGATGCCCTTCTCCCACCCTTGGACGTCAGCATCTGGGTGCCTGGACTCTGTTTCCCCAGAGTCTGCGCTTCCCCATGGAGCACAGGCCGGGAGGGCATCACGTGCTCACCTGCCCTCTCTCCCCAGAACCCTGATGGGTTCCGACATTTCCCGGACAGTTGCTGGGTGGTGAAAATGAACAGTGTAGCATGGAAACTGGCCTTAGCAGGAGGGGGCTGATGTGTGTGTGTGCGAGTAGAGAGCACTTGGCCACGGACACCTTCAGCCCCGCAAGCTCCACATGAGGAGATCCCTGGATTCCCTCCCCTTACCTCCCCTCCCAGCTGGTCAGCCTGTCCCCTCCGTGGGCTCCCAAACGCTGCTGTCCATCACTACTGACATCGACCTGAAGAGGGCTAAGGGTGAGGAGACTAGAGGTCTGTATCCCCCTTTCCCACTCTGCTCCCCAGAATCCTTTTCAAAACCCTGGCCATCTTCCTGCCTGCACCCAAAGGGTAAGAGAGTGCAGGTAGGTCTTTCCCCTCCCTCCAATATGGTCACCACCTGTTGCCTCTTGGTGGTGGCCTCCTTAGAAGGCCAGTTCCAGACATTTTCTGAGAAATACTTTCTTCCCAAATCCCTGTGGGATTCTGAGGGAAAAAGAGAAGACAACAGGTTCTGATCCTCCTTCTCAGAAGTGAGATAATTTGCTTCTCAACAAGCAGAGGCATGGACCATCCTTATAACACCATCCTTGAAAACTCCTAAGAAGGAGGGATGCAAACTCCTTTCAGGGGCGCGTGGAGCCCCTGAAAGAGCGCCCACCCGCGGGCAGTGGTGTGCTGCAGGGCGTGGGGAGGGAGGGAGCGCCTCAGGACGTACTTAGCAGGCACTGCCTGACTCTAGCGGCACTAATGGATTCTGTTATCTCCCTGGGCCCCTTGTTTGCAGATAGGCAAAGCGGAAGGAGGTGGCAGGTTAAAAATACTCTGTTGGCAAGGAGGCTTAGGTGGGGGCTGTGCTCCGGGAATTAGAGAGATGAGGGGCCGCTGGGACAGGAAGTCAGCAAGGGCACCAAAGGTGCTGCCCTCGGCCTCTCTTTTGCCTTCAACTTGAACTTGCCATGACTTTCAACTTGAATTTGCAAAGGACTGTGGAGGTGAAGAGATTCATTTTGCCTGTTTTATAAGGTCTTCCCAGCTGTATATTGGGTAGGACAACTTGCTGTCACCTAGCCCTTCCCTACTTGGGGTGCTTACGCTCTGATTCATTTTGCAGCGTGCATTGTCTTATGCAGGAAAAGGAACCAGGTCCTGGACTGGAAGGGGATAATAACACCCTGCATTTATAGAATGTTTTTATTGCTTCTGAAGTGTTTCCACACACAATACCTCATTGCAGCCTCACAACATGCCTGTGAGGTGAGAATTATTATCCCAGTTTTATATATGGGGGAACGAGGCTCTGAGAGTTTATGAGACTTGCCTAAGGTAACACATCTAGGAAGTGGCAGATGCAGACTTGATCCGATTTCCTGCCCAGGGTTCACCGCGCATGCTCTAGTCTCTCAAATTATTTTGCTCCTCCTGTCCTCCCACCAGAGGGAAACCTGTGGTGCTCTTCCCAACGGCCCAGTGCAAACTCATTCAGTTTCATTTGTCTTAAAAGCCCACAGGCCCAGCTGCCTGTACGAAGTCCAGGGCTGGGGTAGCACTAGGCTGGTCTCAGGGCCATTGGTCCCATTACCTCAGGACCTGAAGGGGAGCTGCTGTTGTGGCCTCCCTTTTTTCAGCTCAGAGCTGCAGAGCCCTTGGATGGAGAGGTGTTCCCACACTTTCAGGTGAGACTGCATCCCCTCTTTGGGCCAGGGCATCTGGCTCTCTTGTTTTCGACCAAAGAGAACAGATGTTTGACAGCTTTCGCTGGCAAACTCTTTCAGTGCCTACTTTACTCCTCTGTCCTGCTCAGGAAGGGCCCCCTGAGGTTTGACTTCTCTCTCCAGTGGAGGGCTACTTATTCTGTGCAGATAAACTGAGGGTTAGTTCCCAGGAGAGGGCAGCACCCACTTCCAATGGTCCAGGGAGACTGGACTCTGAAAAGGGACCCCATCCCCACCACCTTAGGTAAGGGAAGATTCTATTTCCCACATTTAATACATAGTGTGGAAAGAAATCAACCCCAAACAGCAAGATTTTGGGAGAGAGAAAAGGAATCTCAGTTGATTGGGAACTCCCGAATAGCAGTCACCTGCATTCTGCTCCCAGCCACTCCTCCTCCCGGTGAGGTCTTTGGCTTAGGTAGCTGCCCTGAGAGCTGCTAGTAGGCTGGTTGGAAGTAAAGCAGCCCAATGGTCAGCATCGCCTTAGCCTTTAGCAGTCTTGGCCCACTGAATAGGAGCAGAGATTCTAAAAGACGAAGAATACGTGACCACAGACCTGCAGGGACTTCCTGAAGATCTCAAGGACTGAATGCATCACTTCAAATACTGCTTGAATGCCCACTGTGCCAAATACAGTGCTAGGAGCAGAGAGTTGACTGAGATCAGGGGCTCACCCCCAGCAGCTGTACTGGGAGGGAGGCGGTGCGACAGATCACCTCAAGGCTAAAGGACAAATGCACATGGAGTGATTTGGAAAAAGTTTGAAAGATCAAAAGAAGGAGAGATAAAGTCCATAGGGTTGGCGGTGAGGAAAGGAAGCTCTGCAAATGTGCTGAGCAGCACAGCACATAGATCGGCCAAGAACACAAAATGAGGGCTTCATGCACTGACATGATAATTAACAGGAAAAGAAAAGGCAGGAAGGGGGCATGGTGTTGGAGGCGGGTGGGGGACACACGCTGGCAGGGACTTGGGAGAAAGGGTCTCTCTACTTTCAGTTTCTAAGTGGACGGGTCCCTCACCTCGGGCTTCACTCCCCCATGTCTTACCTGGCTCACCCACAGCGCTCCTCACCTGCAAACCACTCAGCTCCTAGCACAGTGGGATTTTTGCAGCTCAGCACCTGCGTCTGTACCTGGGGCTATAGAGCAGGAGAGGGAGTTCCCAAAATAGAGAGTGGTGCTTGGGGCTACGTGGGAGTGCCAGCGTGCTGATTCCCTAGGTCGCTGGGGACTGGCATCAACTAGACAAAGGAAATCCATGTGTCATTTCCAAGCTTCACTTGTGGCAGGGCTGAGTTCTCATTCCTTTGCTCACTAAATCTATGACCTGAGCTTTTAGTGAGAGCTGCCCTGACTGTTGTGATTTCATGGAGCTTCTGGAAGAAAAGGGCTCAGAGGACGAGAGGAGCAGGACACCAGGACAGTATCTGGGGTCCTGTCTCCCACACCCCCTCGCGGCAAAGTGAGTGGCTAATGCATTCATTAACTGAGGAGTTTTGAATGTACTCCATTGCACCTCACTGTCCGCAGATGCGATTCGCTTGAGGAGCCATAATATACTCAGCACACACTATTTAATTAAATACCAACGCATGTGTCCCCTGCCCAGCGTTGGGATGCATATTTACTTGGGTTAATGAGAACTGGAATGGCCTTACTGATGAGATGCCCACTGACATAGCAGGGGAGAGGCACCTACCACCTGGAGTGGAGGTGCAGATGCCCAGTCCCCATCTCTTCTTGCTTCCAGAAAGGCATCTCAGGACCCCTGATGGAAGCTTCTCCACAGACCACAGACCACATCAGCTTCCCGCGTCTCTAATGTGAGTCAGCCAGAGCAGCCGCACGTGGCGCATAATGACTATGTTTTTGCTTAATACAAATTGTGGTTATTTAGCAGCCCAAATACCAATTCCCTACTGAGATCCCCATCGTTGAAACTCCACACACATACACAGACTTGGCAGACACAAACACCAGCACCTGTGTGCTGCCCCTGCCCCACCCCCCCAACCCATCACAGAATTATTGTCTGGCTTTGGGGGCCTGGCATTATTAATCCTGAGATGGGTGACAAAGTGAACTTGCTCTGTGGATGCAGCTTGGCGGAATCAAAAGGGGAGAGCTTCAGAGTCGGAAGGTATGGGTTCAAATATTGGTGTTGCAACTGAGCGGCTAGGAAACCCCAGGCAAGTGACTTAAACCTTTGGAGCCTTGGTTTTCCTATATGAAAAGTAGGCACAGTGACACCTATGTGTCAGGTGAGGATTGAAAGGGATCATTTATGAGAAGCGTCAGTTCTTCTCTCGCTCTCCTTTCCCCCCTTCCTACCTAGCTGTGTCTGCATGGGGGGTGGAGACACCCGTCCAGGGGAAGGCACTGCGCTGTGGGGATGGAACAGCGCCTGACATGCAGATTTCAGTTGACAGCTACTCATGTGAATTTCAAACATTGTTTAAACTCACTGGAATGCAACAGGCTCTTATCTGCTTTATTCACTGATGTATCCCTAACCCCCAGAAGAGTGACCAACATAAAGTAGATGCTCAGGAAATACTAATAAATAAGTGAATGACATACTTTCTCTTATTTGATCCTCCTGACAACTCCATGTGTGGAGTAAATTGCCATGTTTTGCAGAAGGATGAACAAGCTCTGGGAGGTTGAGCGCCTTGCCCCAGGAGTGACGGCGAGCCTGGGCCTAACAACTCGGGGGACGGACTCAAGGATCCTTTGGGTGCCTTCGGCAGGTTCTAAATGCTTGGGGAGTTTCTAATTTTATGAACAAGGGAAAATAAGAAAGCTGATCCATGTGTGTGATTTTTAAGAGTGGCAGGCACTGCTCCCGACAGGGCGAATGGGCCCCAACGCAGTTCTGAATTGGCCACTGTGGCCAGGTTATGGGGTCCTGGTAAGTCCCAGTTTTAACCAGGACATGGCCAGGGAAAGAGAACTTGTCAGCGGACATAAAAGGTGGGACTCAGTGAAGCAGAAAGTTGTACTCCTCCAAGATCGAGGGGTCTGGATTCCACCCCCATATGCATTTCAAAAGACACGACGCCTCTTGAGCTGTTCTCTACCAGGCTGATCACCAGCCCATCCTGCATGCTGCAGAGTGAACTCCTTAGAGGGAGGGTCGTGATGGTCCTCGCTGAGGCCTGCCAATGCTTCCACACCAAGTTACTGGATGTGGAACAGCTGGGCTGGGGTAAAGGCCGGCCCCTCCCTCCGCTATGCTCCCCTGCACGTTGCAGAGAGAGCTGGAGGAAAGAAGCAGCTGACCTTTGGGAGTCATGGGCAGACGGGAGTGACAGGCCACACGCTCCAGACCTAGACAGGAAACATACGAAAAGATTGATAAACAAGTGCAGATTAATGGAGTGCCGGCAAGACGCAGGGAGAGTTCAGATGGGTTACCATGATCAACGAATCTTGGATCATCAGCCCTGTGTGCTGGTAGAACTTCCACTCATCATGAATATTTCCCTGTCTCCCACGGTGGACTGGATTTTGCACAGACCCACCCCCAGGGTAGACTGGTGTCTCATCTTACAGTACATTTTGGGTGCCTCTGGTTCTGTCTGGAAAGAAGCCAGAGCCCCTCTCCTAAAATATTTTTAGGATTTTTTAAAAACCTCTGAAGGGGCTTGGTATCTTTTGAAATAAATATGGGGGTGGAGTCTAGACACCTTGAACCTGGAAGGGTACAACCTTCCGCTTGTGGGCAAGCAGGCAAAGGACTTGAAGCACCAAGGAGTCAGAGAGTCTCGGACTTGGACTTGGAGATTATATTGGGGTTCACAGGGGCTGAACCTGGAGAAACCCAGGGAAATGGAAGCCCCAGGTTAGGAGCAGAGCTGGGGTGACATGAGAGGAAGAACACATTCAACAGGTGAGAAAGGGGACTTCAGTTAGCCAAGGACAGAACACAGGCCACGATGCAGAGAAAACTGGGCTCTAGCCCTGGTTTGGGCACAAATCAGGTGTGGCTTTGAGCAAGTACCCTTTCCAGTCTCCACTCTCTCTACCCAAAAATGAAGGGCTTAGGCTGGATGAACTTTAAAATCTTTACTATTTTTAAAAATTCTGAAACTCCAGATTTACTGCTTCCTCCCCAAAGGTCTGGACTTTTCTGGTCACCGCCAACCACGGAAACCAGGGTCTCCAAAGACTTTTCCAGCTCGGTGTGGGGTGCCCTATGCATCCCTCATCAGCTGTTCCCTACCTCCTCTCACTCCCCAGCCCCCCTTCATTTCCCCAAATGCAGATGGCTTTGTTTTCCAACCCTGATAGATGCTGACAGGTATATTGTCTCAGCATCACCAGACTGCCAGAGGCTGCTTAAGTCAAATGATTTTCTTTCCCCTAATAACTTGGAGGATTTTTTTTTTTCTCTTAAAAGGCAAAAAAAAAAAAGTCCTTTTTTTTAATGCCTCTTTTTTACCTTAAAGAGACAGAGTGTCATTTATCTTCCTCTTTAGCCCAAAGTCAAATGAAAGGAAAGTTAAACAAAGACCAGCCTGCCTTGGAGCAGTCATTTGTGACTGGAGGCTGGGAGAATGGGAATGGGCCTTGGGGACCATCTCCAGGGACCGGTGATTGACAGGCCGAGGGGAGGCAGGGGTGGGCGGGGTCTGAACTGCAGCCTGGAGGAGCCACGTAGCCACCCACAGAGGCAGGGGAGCCGGAAGCCCTGTGGGGTTGGATGCCTGCCAGTTGGGGAGTAAGGGGCTGGCCTGGAGGCAAGAGCTATCTGTGGGGGTGCTCATAAGGGGCTAGTTCAGCCAAGCACAGGAAGAAGATGGAACAAATCTGGTATGGTCAAAGTCAAATAGGCTTCCCGATATGACTCCATGTCCCCCAAATTATTCTGGTCTTTGGAATAGGCCTAAGTGCTGAGGAAAATTGCCTTTCACCCCATAATCTGTATTGTTTTTAATTAACACGATTGGGTGATCTGCCAACTAACCAGTTCTTTAAGTTCCTCCTAAGTGATAAATATCTTGGCAGTAAAATGATAAATAAAATAAAGTCCTTATTCTCATGAATCCCAGATCTAACGAAGAGGACAAGACAGGGAAAGAAAAATAACAGGGAACAATGCCAGTAAGCAAATGCACGACACAGATGATGGTCAGGCCAGGAACTCAAGGATCAGTCAGGGCTGAGGAGAGAAGGCTTCCTGGAGGGGGTGTCCTTCCCAGTGGTGCTCTAACGAGTGGTACCATCAGTCAAGGGCTGCTCTCTGACTGCAAGATGCAACCAAGTTAAAGGCAACAGACTTAAAGCCAAGTAGGTAAGTTTGTTTAGTGCTTGACAAAGTTGGAAAGAGGTAAACTGCATATCGAAGAAGAGTGGTGGTGGCGGTGGAAGCTGGGGGGCAGCCATGCCTTGGCAATGTCGCTCTTGAGCTTAAAGGACTGGTAAGATTTAAGTCTGCAGGGAATGGAAGGGAGTGCTTTCAGTCAGACTTAATGGCGATCCTAATCCTAATCCTGGCTACCTGTTCTTGAATACTTACTACGGCCAAGCACTATTCTAAATGCTTTACAGCATCATCTCACTGAATCTTCACAATAAAATTCTGAGGTAGTTCCCCATTTTAGAGGTCAGCAAACTGAGGCAGCTGAGAGTGTAAGAAACTTGCCAAAATACCTCATCTGCTCTCTACACTTTTATTTCTTTAACTATTACACGACAACAATAGCACCTACCGAACAGATTATGTGGTGAAGATTAAATAATACACGGAAGGAAAGTACTTAGCACAGTGCCTGTTGCATAGTAGATGTTCAATAAATATTAGCATTAGCATGATGAGCAGTTGCCCTAAGGGAGAGATGCACATTATGTATGCAGACCTGTGCAAAATGTGAAAGCTTCTGTTTTGGGCCTCTGTTAATGCAAGGAGTCACATTTTTTTTTTGGCTGGGGAGGTATAACTGGAAAGGTAGGTGGGATCATG
This sequence comes from Manis javanica, assembly GCF_040802235.1. Classification (NCBI taxonomy): domain Eukaryota; kingdom Metazoa; phylum Chordata; class Mammalia; order Pholidota; family Manidae; genus Manis; species Manis javanica. The sequence goes on along the minus strand of NC_133166.1, from coordinate 100,245,849 downwards.
TTATGAAAGGCCTGGGATGCCTGGATTCTGCCTTTGTGAAAAGGTATGTTCTGTTCTTCCTTCTATTTCTGGCTATTTAGCCACTGCCTGAAAAACAACTCCTAAGTACCTGCAACTTAACTGCAGCCCCCTCTTCTTCCATTTCATATGCCTCTGCCAGCTCGATATGCCCACAGCACTGCCCACGTTTGCAGGTGACACCCAGGCCTCCCAAGGGTCTGATTCAGCCTGGGAAGGTTGAGCAGAACACATGCCCTGACACTTATCTCACTGCTGGGAAGCTGGGCTTCTGACTTCTGGGGTAGCAACTGTTACATTCCCCATTCCCTGCAGACTTAAAAGAAGCCAAGAAAGCTGTCTATTGTTCCTAAAAGATCTTGGAGGGCAGGGAATGCGGAATGGAGGCTATGGACAGAGTTCACAGCTAGGAGGAACGACTAACAGCTGGTGACCCTGAGTAAATCCATGCCCTCTCTGGGCTGGAGCTGCCTCACAGCACACCTGAAGGCAGTGGAGGGCAGTGGTTGAGGGTGAAGCCTGGAGTGTTTCTTACTTGGTTTGACTCCTGGCTGTACCCCTGAAAAGCTGCATGACCTGGGGGCAAGGTACTTAACCTCTATGAGCTGCATTTCCTCGTTTGTGAAATGGGTTGGTGCAGGATTATGATTAATACATATGTAGCCCTTAGAACATAACCAGGCACAGGAAACATTAGCTGTGTTTACCAGTACTACTAGGCACTAAGGGTGTTGGATGAGGGAGCCTTTCTACAGGCTTTAAAGTCTGTGGTTCTATTTCCCTGTAGCGTGAGCACCAGCTAAATTCAGACTTAACTAGCATTTGCCGAGCACTTACTACATGTGGATATATTATTGCATTTAATTCTCAAAACAAGTCCTGTGAGTCTTGTGTTATTATGCTCATTAACAAATGAGAAAATCAAAGCTCAGAGAATTTAAGCGAAATTTTCGCGGTCCAACAGCTAGCTCAGGGCAGAGGCCTGTCCTCTTCTCACTCTTCCTGCCGTGGGACAAAGGATGGGTCCTTTGGAACCAGGCTGTCACACTTGGCCGAGATTTTGGACCGAGGCTCTGGTTCCAGGCAGATCCAGTTCTGGGCCTAAGTTTGTGTGCTGAGCCCGCCTCCAGGGGTGGGTAGAGGATTTGCCAAGGAAAGCGTTACCAGCTGAACCAGCTTTAGCCGGCCATACTGGGGCTGAGATTGAGGGGAACTAAAATGAATCCTCTCATTACAGGCCTGACCTGCTATACCGAAATGGGAAGCCGCGGATCAGCAACTGCTGCTACCGGCCGCTTGGCGTCCGGTCCCTCCATCCCGCCTGGGGAAGCTACCGCGGCACAGTGATGCTGAGATGCAATGCGAGTGCGTGCGCGTGCGGGCAGGCACACACTCCTGCAGGGACCTAGTTAGGGGCCTGAGGATGCAGGAAGAAAAGGTTAACGGAATAGATGAGTCTTCTCCCTTAGGCCAAGCGCCCTCTGAGGAGGGTACTGGGGCCACAGGCCAGAGTTCGGAGTCATGATGAGGTTGATTTGTGCAAACGTGTTCAGGGCTTGTCTGATAATGGAGGGGCCCTGCCTGCTGATTGGCCTGAGCTCCCGTCAGTGAGAGGGGCTAACGGGTATAGAAGGGGTGGGGGCGCAGGGACCTGATAAGGCCTGGCAGCCTAGGGTTGGGTATGGGGCTGGGCGGTAGGGGAGAATGCATTCTTGTCCTATTCTTGCAGGGCACCCGGGGGAGAGGCAGAGAGAAACACAGAAGGTAGAGTCATAAGGAGACTCAGCGGGTGGGGGTGGGAGGAGGGAAGGGCTGCTGAGGGAGGGAAGAAGGTGCTGCCAAACTCTCCGGACGGTCATCAGCCAGATGTGGAGACCATATGGAGGAGATGGTCCGGAGGTGGTGGGGGAGGCAGAGAAGAGAACCAAATGAGGGGAGGATGGCTGCGAAGGGCATCAGAGGCAGGGAGAGAAGGCAGCTTGCCTAACTGGCCCATCCCGCGATGCCATCAGAGAAGTGGGACATGTTCCTCTTAAGCTGGGTAGTAAACCAAGACTTTGGGATTGCCACACAGTCCTGCTGAAGGCTCTGCCCAGCTCTCTGCTTTAAGTCTCCACAGTACAACCTTTGCCCACAGCAGCTTTACAGCCTCTCTTCTTTTTTACATGCTCAAGTTCACTGCTGCAAAGTGACCGCATTCCCAAGAAGGAAGGGGTGGACACAGGAGAAATCCCCTCAAGGAATGAGTTGGTATTTCCTGGTTTTCCCAATGCAAGGAGAATTGGATTTGGCCCCTGCTGATCTGACACCTCCCAGGTATTGGGAACCCCAGGACAGGCCGATGGCTGACTTTGGGGGGTACTGAGTCAGCTGGGAGCATCTGTGGTTGGTACTTTGTGCAGGGGCAACTCTGCGTGAGCTCCTAGACCCCTCAGGAAACAGAACTGAACAGCAGGTCCATCGGCCCTCCAACAGTGAGCAGACCGGCTGATGCTGCAGAGATCTTTGGGAGCAGGTAGCTGGTGAACAAGTGGAGCTCTGGGAGGCCCTGTGCTAGAAGAGGACTGGGCAACTGGGCTGAGGGGGAACAGGAACGCAGGCTAAGGGGACGGGGGTGGGGAACAGGGATGCGCTAGGTCAAGAGCAAAGTGGGGTCTTCCATCCCAGTCCACCCATCCTGGCTCGTCACGTGACACTGAAATGTGGACTCCAGTGTGGAATGCAGCCAGTTGCTGGGCAAGTGGAGCCATTCCTTCTGTAAGGTGGCGCTTCCTTATGCTCCCACTGGGTCCTTCGCGGGGCTGGTGTGTCTGCCACCCTGGAGTCCTCTGAATGGGAGACAGAAAGGCTCCAGCCAGCATCCAAGAAGGAAAGGAGAGAGGCTACTTGGCCCGAGGGAAGACAAAGAGGGAAAATGACCTCTGAAAGATCCTATTAGGGTGGACAAAGGCTAAGTTTGCTTGTGTCCCTTAAAATTCTGGGCAGCCCCGTGAGGACTACATTTTCCTGCTTGGTTCTGTCCTCTGCTGGGAGGTCTGGGACCAGCTGGCTCCACACGAGTAGTCACTGCTCTCCTGGGGAATGGGCTGGAAATCTGGAAAGGTTATCCACAGTCCCACAGGGGGATGGGAGCTCCAACCTGAGGCCAGGGGCAGAGGTCAGACTTGAGAAAGTGTGTAAGAAAGGCAGTCTTCCTAAGAGAATACCAAAGAAAACCTAAGGACCCGAGACAGAAGACCCTACAGTTCAAAAGACAGTTAAAAGGCGTCTAGGGACTCATTGGGATGGTTATAGGGTTGGACACGGGTCAGTCCCCTGTTGAGTGGTATCTTGGGCTTTATTTGAAGTGAATTGATGGATGACTCAATTCTGTTCGTTTCTGAAGAACCAGCCTTATCTACCTTCCTTCTGCCTCATATTTGTTTAGTGTTTTACAGTTTACAAAATGCTTTCAAAGTCAGATTAGATTTAAGGTCACAAAAAATCTGTTGAATAAATCTGTGGACCCACTGCCATTTCACAGGTAAGGAAGTGGAGGTCAGAGGATGTTGCTTCTGGCATTAGTTCCCCCCCAGCATTTCCATGAGATGATAAGAGCGGGTTAGATAGACCTGGAAAAGCCTTTTAAAGAGGTGAGCAAAGCAGAGGGGGTCCAAATGGGGCTATCTCTGAGGGCTGTCAGTTTTCATGGTGTGGATAGGAGGGAGGGCTGTGAGCACAACAGTTCTTTCATTCTGCATGTATCCAAGCAAGCGTACCATTAGCTCCCAGAGCAGGAACCTTGGGCAATTCAAGCATGGGCTTTGAGGTTACATAACACCACGACTTGGGGTCATGGAGAATAAGACCCAAATGCCTTGGGCTTATGGAAAGTAAGACCCAAAGATGATGAGTGACAAAGTCAGAATTTGGTGATACCAGTTGGGAAAAATCTTGAGTTATCTTTCACAGTTTCACATCTGACTATGCCCCTGACTTGTTCCAAGTCTTTAAATAGCTCCTCTTTGGTTACCAAAGTCCAACCCTTGTGCATGCCATTCAAGGCTGCTTACCTCCTGGCCCCAGGCTGCCTCTACAGGGGCCTTGCCCTCTCAACCTCCTCCTTCCTCCGCATGCCCTGGGCTCCTTGAGGGCTGAGCCACCCACAGCCCCCACACCTGCTGTTCCCAAGCACAGCGTCTCTGCACAGACTCTTCTGGCTGCTGAGAGGGTGGCCTTTAGCCTTTTCTCCAGCCCAAACTCCTTATGTTTTTAAGCTGAGCTTGAATGCTCACTCTTCTTTGATGCCTTCTCCAACTTTCCCAGGCTGAGTGGTTTATTCTCTCTGCTGTAGGTCCACAGCACTTGGTACATATTTCTGTCTTGGTACCTGTCCTATGGCATTTGATTTGTTAATACAAGGCAAAATGTGGCATTCGTCTTTGTATTCTTCTTACCTAAGTCATTCAGAGTCCAGCATACCGCATAACTTAAAACAAAAATTCGGTGAGTTAAGGACTGGCTAGGAGTACAGATTCTGGAACCACACTGCCTGGTTTGAATCCCAGTTCTGCTTCTGACTAACCGTGTAACCTTCGCTTCTCTGGGCCTTTGTTGCCTTGTTTATAAAATGAGGACAATAATTATAGATACTTCATAAGATCATTATGAGGATTAAGAGTTAATACATGCAAAGTTGCATAGGACAGTGGCATTTAATAAGCACTACCTAAGTGTTTTTACTGTAATTATTATTGTCTTTTGAATGAATGAAGAAACCATGTGGGATTAGCAAGCTGGTCACATTTTTCCTAGCGACCTTGGAAGAACTCACAAGGAGCGTGACATAGGATAGGGGTAGAAACCAAGTTCTGATGAAGTGAAGCAAGGAATTAGAGCCAGCAGAAGCCTATTCAGTGGGCTGTAGAAGTAGACCAGTGGTTCCCAGCTCAGCCCCATCTGGAACTTGTCAGAAATGCAAATTCTCAGGCCCCCCTCCAGCCTGGCACTGGAATCACAGGCCCTGGGGTGGGCCCAGCAGTGTGCATTTCAACAAGCAAGCGCTCAGGGGATTCTGGTGCTCAGGTCTGAGAACCTCTGGGATAGCCTTTGCCTGTCTCTCATTATCTAGGGGTAGTGTGCCCTCCTCTTATTCTCTGGGTATAGCCCTGGGATTTCAAACCTGCTCTTGGGAAACAGCTTGGGGTCTCTGCCAGGCAGTAGGTGCTCACCAAGTGTCAGTGTCTATCTTCCTCCCTCCTTTCCCTGCAGAGATGTGGGACTACAGAGATGAAAGAGAGAAACACATTCTCCTGAGCACTGCTTTTCAGGGAGAATCCTGAGCTCCTCGGAGTGGAGGGAAGGGGAGACTACCGCACGGTATTGTGGGAGCCTGGCTTTGAGCATTTGTGTGCACAATGTGCAGGCTGGGTGCCCTGTCTCAAGGGTGTGGGGACAGTGTCACAGGGACATTGTCACTCTGCTGAGCCTGAAGCTCAGCCAGAGGAACAGGTGGGGAAGAACAAGGCAGGAGAGCTGGCTGGGACCCAGCGCTCCTGACAAAGGTTTACACAGTGAGTCAGGCTGACCCCAGCCTCCCCCTGAAGAAGGCCTGAAATGCCAAATGAAGGAATAAATCTTATGGGGGTGGGGATGGGGGTGTTGCCTGCCTCTGCCTTCCCTCCAAGGGGTCCCTATGTGTGAGAGCTAGCAGCACTCCCTTCCCTTCCGCTGCACCTGGGCACGGGGCCCCCTGACTGGGAACCCAATTTTAAGGGTATTGAATAAGGCACAAAGCAAACACCTGTATCCATGAGGATGGGAGGAGAAGGGGAGTTCAACGGACTCACCCCTTAAATATACTTGACTTAGGATAATTTAGAGCAGCGGTTTGCAACGTGTGGTCCCCGAGCAAATGTATCGCCTCATCTGGGAACTTGCAAAATCAGCATGGGGGAATTGCACATTTTTCAGGCCCCACCCCATATCTATGAAATCTGAAACCCTGGGAGTGAGGCCCAGCAATCTGCATTGTGAGCAGCTCTCTGGGTGATTCTGAAGCATATCCAATACAGAGAACCACTGGTTAGAGTAGGAGCTGAAGGCCTTTTCTTGTTTGGAAGAAGAAGGACATATGCTACCCCATAGCCGGGGGGCCTCTCCTTTGCCCGGGCATTAACCATGCCACACAGCACCCCTCCAAAGAGGAAGGCATGTTGGGCCATGGCCGGGAAAGTCTGTGGAGACAGGAGAGGGGGAGAAGCCCTGTGGGTGGCAAGGGCGTGGGGGAGAGGCTGCCGCAAGTCATTTTCTTTTAACATGAAAGCCCAGAGGAGGCCTAAGCCTCCCCACCATTGAAACTGGTAAATTACAGGATGATGATGGTGATATTACCAATAATGATGATAATAGCACCAATAATGTGAGGTCAGACAGGCACTTCCCCGTCTTCGGTCAAGGGGTGAGGTTGCAGCTTTGGTTCATTTGCTTTTGCTTTAGAGGAAAACCTGGATCCCAGCCAGCTCCATTTCCATGCCAGGGGAACACCCCAGGTCCTAGCCCTGGTCCTCCGTCCCTCCAGTCAGTCAGCTCCCCACTCCTGGCACAGGGGTCTGCCCTGTGTCTGGGCAGGTGAGGGGCTGGAGAGACAGTCAGAAGGCAGGTAGCCCCTGCTTCCACCCTCACCAGACCATCCCAGGGGACGGTCTGCAGACTGGATGTCAGCCCTGGGGTCAGGACACAGCCCCGAGGAAGGCACACGGAGAGGTTCACCCGCGGACGCTGCCTGTACTGAGCACGCGTGCGCCCTGTGCCCTGCTGGCCTCTGCGTTTCTCAGGCAAGCCGCACAGAGGAACTGGAGGCAGAAACCATGAGGTCGGGGTAGGAGGCTCCAGCAAATCCATGAATGCTTTAAGCTAGTTTCCCTTAGAGATGGTTTTCACCCCCATCCCCTTGCCCAGAGAAACAAGACACAGGGGAGATTCAGAATCTCCAGGAGAGGAAAGGTCACCTGGTAGCACTCTCCTTCAATGACCCCACCACCCACCCAACCCATCTTTCTTACTCTTGAAGATTTCCCAGGATGAAATATTTCCCTAAATGCTACAGCGTTTCTAGCAGGATCAAAGGGGACAACCCAAGAGCCAAGCTCTCCATCTTTTCCCTCTTGCCACCGGCTGCCCCGCCCCCACACCTTCGGGCTTCAAACACAGGAGGAAATTAGCACAAGGCCCCCTGTCATCGCCCGCAGTGACTTGTGAACATGTGCTGGGCTTGTTTCTTCTCCACTAGAAGAGGTTTGGGGCAGCTCACTGGGGGCTTGTATTTTTTTTTTTTTTTTGAAGAACTGTGTGTATGTTAAAGTCATTAAGGTTTGAAAAGGGGCTGGTGGGTAGGGGAGTAAAGGCCATTATATGGGAAGAGAAGAAAAATGACCTGTCTTCAGGCTGTCAACAGAGGAAACGCCTCTGTATCGGGCAGTGGGAGAGAGGCCTGGGTCGGGGGCCTGAGTGGGCACCTCTGTGCCTGGATGGCTGGATGGGGTGAGAAGGCAGAGAACGGGGCTCATCACTCAGTCCCTGCGGTGGCCACGGCAGTGGCCATGGCTGCCTGGACTTTCACCATGTATGTGTTACAGAGCCACCAACAGAGAAGGCAGCTGGGAAACAAAACTGAGCTAAAAGAACTCACACGGATAGAACACCTCCTACATATCAGGCACCACACTGTACATGCTGCATCTACTTGGATGTGAATCCACATGGGCTGGGGAGGCACTATTGATATCCCCATTTTATGGGTAAGGAAACTGTGAGTCACAGTGGCGAAGTATTTGGTCCGAAGTCACAGAGCAAAACAAGTGGTGGAAAGCATGGAAATGCAGGCCCCCCTGGCACCATGGCCTGATCTCTGGGGACTCTGTTCTGGATAAGACCAGCTCACTGTATGGGGTTCTTGTACCCCAGGAGTGTTTCCTGCCACTGCTCCCCACCCCAAGGCAGCCAGAGAGCCGGGGCAGAAGACACCTAAGCCAGGAGGGGTGGAGGGTGGAAAAGAGGGTGGGGGTACCCGGGGAAAGGGCTGCAAATGCATGGCCCTGGCCACGTGAGGCTTTTGGTGCCTCCCTTCTGCCCAGGTCTGAGAAGGGATGATGGGGGCTGGCTCCCCTGGAATGCCAGCTCCCAGTTACCCAAGCCCCCCCTATCGGCATTCACTCAGCAGGAAAACCCTAGCCTCCAGGCCCTGGGCCTGTGACCTCTTCCTTAATCTGCCTGCACAGGAGACAGGTCTGCACGTGTGGTTCGACTTGGCAACGTGGCCATGTTGAGGGCTGCAAGGAACGCCACAGAAGCTCCATCCTGGCTGGGGCTCTGAGGCGCCCACACACCTGCCTGACTGCATCTCTCTCATCCTCAGCAGCCCCTTCAAGGAAACGCTGTGGCTTTCCCTGGCACTCCTGCCACCTCCTTGGGCCGAGAGGAATGGTGGCAGGAAGGGTGCAGGGGAGGTTGTGATGGTTCCCAGTCCCTCCCCCACAAAGCCGGACCCTGAGGCCTAGTTCCCCAGAGCACAGGCTCCAAACCACCGCTCAAGGGACAGCGCTTGTTTTCCTTGTTAGGGAAGTTCTGGAGGATCAAAGTCCAACTCCCCTGCCGGCTCCACAGGCCTCCTTTGCCAAAACACACTGTGAAACGACCCCTGACCTCCACCTCATACTTTCTCTGCTCAGCCTCCCGTCAGCCTGGTCTGCTTCTGTCCTCCCTGGAGAGGGGTCGACAGCTCAGTGACTTAGGTGCAGAGGTCAGAAGTCAGTGAGGGGCTGGGAGGGGAATTTCACCCCTGCTCTTTGGCAAGATGCCCTCCGCCTACAGCCCACCTCCTCCCACCATCTGTAGACCAGGCCCAGGAGACCTTGAAAAACAGGGATGGGGATGTGAGGACAGGAAGTGGTGGTGCACAGATAGCAGGAGGAGAACACATATTTTTTAATCATGCCCCAAACAGTAACTCTCAAGATGCAAATGCACCCCTCCAATGGTATTTTGTTAGGGAAGAAAATGCTACATTCCTAAGAACTCAGCTGATTGATAAAGTTTTTTCTGTGATCTCACTGCAACTCCTCCTTGCTCTAGCTGCTACAAACAAAAGCCAATGTCCCCTGGTATCTGTCCTCTGCCTCCCACCACAGCCAGTGCCAACTAGCTCAGTGCCCAGCTCAGCTCAGCTCCCAAGTGCAGAATTTGAGAGTCAGTGAGTGACTCAAACTCACGCAGGGAGATGAGGATGCTTCTTTTCCTTGAGAAATAGGAACAGCCAAAAAAAAAAAAAAATCAAGAGGATTTTACTGTAATTTCATAGCTATTAAAAATTCCTTGCTCAGCCCACATGGGTGGATTTTTTCTTGGAAACGACATTCATGGAATGTCAGCTCTAGGAGGCCTTAAGATGCGACATCCTCATTCTGCAGATAGGGAAACTGAGGCATATCTACCATCCTCCTGTGGGCTGGTAGCAAAGGAAGGGCTCTTCTGCTCTCTCCTGCAATTATGAGAGGGAAAAGGGGCTTGAAGATCTGCCTTACAGCTGAGCACAGCTGAGGAGGGGTTTGCAGCTAAGGAGGTGCAGCTCAGCCTGTCTCTGAGGAGAATCTGCGGCCTTGTGGTCTGGCTGCCCCTGGGCTGGCCCAGCAGAGGCCAAGGGGCCCGGTGCAGGAGAAGGAGTCCTTTCCTCCCCACTGGGTTTTCTCCACATGTGGAATCCAGCCGCGGCTGCCCCCCTCCTGGCCCAGAAAGGGCTTTGCCTCCTTCCTCCTGTGCACCCGGAGGAACTGGGATGGTTGCGGTTGGGGAGGAAGGTGGAATTTATTCAGCCCAGGACAGGGAGTGGAAGCTCTTCTGGGGCTACCTCCCCCTCCAGGGGGGAGGTCAGAAGAAAGGTCACAGCTGGCCTGCCAAGGTATGGGAGAGGCACATGTGTTCTTGTGCGCATGGGAAGGGGAGGGGCACGGGCAGCCTGTTGGACGACCAGACAGGGAGAAGTCACTGATGGCTTATAAACCAGACAAGGTTCATCCTGAATCCGGAGGGAGGGCAGCAAGAGCCCTATGAAGTCACTTTTTTGAATGTCACTAACATTTCATTTCAGCCTTCCTCTGTCTTGCTGTCTCTTTCTTCTTCTTTCGCCTTAACCTTCCTCCACAGGCAATGGGGAGCAGAGGGCACCGGGAAAGAGGTCTGCAGGGCCTCTTTGACTCTGCTGACCATCAGCAGCCAAGAGCTGCTGCTGACAGAAAAGAACTGAAGGGGCAGGGATGCAGGCAGCAGATGTCTGCAGCTGCAGCACCACGCAGCCTCGTGCCTGCGGCCCCTGCCCCTTGCGGTCCCCTGTGTGGATGGAGAGCCAGGCCGAGGGGCAGTGGAGGGCCAGGTGGCTCTCAGCAACGAGCCTGGGCCCCTCTCCTGCTCGCTGCAACCCCCATCCCCACCCCGCTTTTTTGCCCAGGGAACTGATCATAGAAAAAGATCTGTCTGGTGCTTTAGGCTGAGAATCAGCTCCCTCTGGGGCAGATGGAAAATAAACCACCCTGGGGCATCTTACAAAACCGCCCCCTTTGCAAGTGGGACTGAGAAATGGACGATTGTCCTTTAGATTCTTCTAACAGTGTCCTAGGCTTCCAAGTAAGTTGTATCTACTCCATATTCTAGAACTCCACTACCCAGTACCGTGCCCACTAGCCTCATGTTGCTATTTAATTTTAAATTAATTAAGTAAAATCAGACATTCAGTTTTTTAGGCACATAAACATATTTCAGTCTCTTAATAGCCACTTACCGCATTATACAGCATAGATATGAAAATTTCCAGTATCACAGAAAGTTATTTTGAACAGTGCTGTTCTAGAAAGTTCTTATTTAAATCTGACTTTCATTCTGGTTTTTTCTAGATGTTCTCATGCTAGCCTGCTTCATAGGAATGAGGGAATGATGGGCCCTAAGTCTGGGTGTGGTGCAGTGTGGGATGGGGTGGGGGGAAGAGAGGATCAGGATGTCACAACTATTAATTTCATGTTGCCAACCTGTGTGCCTTCTGCAGACCTGAGTCTCTTTGCTGGTACTGAGCCATTCAGTCTGCCTGGGGGAGAGTGGGTGGCTGTCCGTAGCAGAGAGGGATTCAGGTAGTAGCTTCAGCCAGAGGGGTTTTGGGGTAACATCCTCCCAACTCCGCTTCAGAAGCAAGGAAGGTATACCAAGGGCGACCCTAGATAAGGTGGGTGTAATGCCATTAGCCTGACTCACTCATTGTGCCCCTGGGCCTTCACTGGGCGGGCATAGCAGGGGTCCAGACCAGGACACAGGCTGGGGATGAGGCCAGCGGTCACGCTTCAGCCAGTTCTGAAAGTGGTTGACACGATGGAGATGGAATGAGAGATGGAGAGCCAGATACTGGGCACGCCTGGCTCACCCTCCCCAACTGACCACGCCGGGCTGCCCTGCCCACTGCGGAGGCCCCTTAATGGAGAGAAGTCAGGAAGAGCACAGGTACATCCATGCCATGCCACACACACACACACACCACACCACACAGGACACAAATGCACCCATCCCCCCCCACCCATCATACACACACACACACACACACCACACCACACAGGACACAAATGCACACATCCCCCCCTACCCATCATACACACACACACACACACACACACACCACACACCACACAGGACACAAATACATACATCCCCCTCATCATACACACATACACACCACATACCACCCATACATACACAGCGCACACAGGATGCAAACACATACATACATATGCCACACACACACACACCACACAGGACACAAATGCACACACATACCTCCCCTACCCCAGCTGCCATACACACATACACACCACATACCACCCATACATACACAGCGCACACAGAATGCAAACACATACATACATATGCCACACACACACACACTATACACACAACACACAGGACACAAATACATACATATACCCCACCACCACCATCATACACACACACACACACACACACACCACACCACACAGGACACAAATGCACACATATACCTCCCCTGCCCCAGCTGCCATAGGATGCAAACACATACATACATATGCTACACACACACACTGTACACACAACACACAGGACACAAATACATACATATACCGCCCCCCCCACCATCATACATACACACACACACACACACACACACACACACACACACACACACACACACACACACACACACACACACACACATACACACAACCATGCTACAGTTTCCAGGGAGATTATGGAAAGAATCTTTAACCCGACCTCTCAGTAGGCCTCGGCTGTTCCTCTCGGCTCCAAGGGAGCCAGCAGATAGTCCAAGCTAAGCGGGCAAACCTTCCAGTGCCTCCAAAATCAGGGTTGGGGCCCTCTAAGGCCCATAGTCCAATTAAGCTTTGTTCTCACAGGTGGAAAGCAAATGAATTCGGAGCCATTCCTTCCCTCCTCTCGGGCTTCAAGCCCTCAGGCTTCCCTGCCTCCCCTTGGCAAGCCCCCTGCACTTGCCCATATGGACTCCTTGCCTCTCATTCTCTGCTCTGAAGATTCGGTCACTCAGAGTTCACAGACCTCCAGAAAGATTTCCTTCCAAGATGTCTTAGGCTGCAGGGATCTGCCTGAATAGTGCAAAGGAGATTTCCAGGCTCAAGGCTCCCTGGACTTCCCGTCCTGCTCCTGTTTCCTCCTCCCTGGAGCCCAGGAGAGCTGCAGGGGGGCCCTGGTGCTCTGCTCCCCTTCCAGAGGCACTCTTCCTCCCCACAGAGCTAATTGGCATGGCTGGCATAAATATATCCATATATCTCTCTATAAATATACACATCTTTAGCTATATATATCTTTTCTTCTAAAGATTTGGCAAGAATTCCCTAGAAGTCTTTTCCATGACACAACAGAAAACCAGCAGAGTCATCAGTTTGATCGTTCCCACAAATACCGCTTCAAGCTGACCTTTGCACAGCTCTCTTGAACCCTGCTTCCAGGAGCTCAGCCCCTCAGCCCTTACCAGCCCCCAACCCCCTGGCAGCTGCAAAAGACAACTCGGTTTCCTGAAGTTACCACTTTAGTCCTCATTAGCCTCTGTCTGGAAGCAAAAAAAAAATCCATTGCTTTTGACCTACCATCTTAAAAAAATAATAGGCTTTGGATCTGAGCTCCAGCGGGCAGCAGGAGGAAATTAGCTGGGCGGTGGGATTCCGTGGCACGTAGGGCTGGTGTGGGTACAGATGGCGTGCCGATGGTTTCCAAGTGAGCTAGAACTCTGGGGGTAGGATAGTGGGGCCCACTGAGTAGGTATCTACTGAGGCTGAGCAACCACTGGGGCAGTAAGCAAAGATGTGGTGCATCCCCCTGTGACCCTTGGGTCAACAGAAGAACTCCAGGGTACCAGGACAGAGCTGGAGAAGTCACATAGTCACACAGAAAGTCACTGCTCTCTGAGGGAGTTATCATCAGGCACAGGTTCTGAGAGCCCAATTTCATCACCCTGCACAGCATTTGTTGGAAGGAGGCCCAGTAAGGGAGGAGGGAAATGCTGGCTCTTCCATTTTTTTCCCCCTCTACCGTTAAAGGCAGGTGGGCGGAGACAGCCCCTGTGACTTTTCTTTAAATCAAGTAAGACCCCAGCCACATGTTGACACCATACTTAATCCTGAAACAGCTTTTCTTGATTTCCAAAGTGAGAGCTGGAAGAGGGGGTTCCTAAGCAGAGAGATGAAAATGCAAAGAGCTAGGACAATTAACAGAGAAATGTAGAAAATGTAACTCGGCAAAGGAGAAAAAAATAGAAAAATCCAAATCCACAACGATACCTTCTTTAGCCTTTCTTGTTCAATGTTTTTTATCTTAAAGTTGCTTTGTTATCCTTGCAGCAGAGAATGCCAGCAGGCGTTGCTGGCAGCTGTTTAATGACAGTGTCGAGACCATCTTTCAGGAAGGTAGGGGGCAGTGATGGAGAACCTGGGATGGGGGAGGAGTTGGTGGCCCCAGATCCGTGGGGAGGTAGCTAAGGAACGGAGCGTTGCTCTGGGAATTATAATATTATGTTGCACAGAATTCTTCCTGTAGGAAGTAAGTAAGGGGGAGGGACAAATACAGATTTTAGTGTTTGCAGAACTAAGAATTTTGAGCTGGAATTACAAACAGCTTGCTGTGTCTTTGGGCAAATATCTATGCTCCTCTAGTCGGCATCTTCCACCTCCTTCTTCATTGTTAAGTCACTGTCAGAAGGATTAAATAAAAGGACGCGGAGTCCCTTGGAGACGAATCCCAGCAGCCCCCGGGGGTGATCAGCCCTGCAATTATTCCACATCTGGAAAAGGTAATGGCTCCCAGACTGGCAGGGGCGCGTCGGAGACCTGCACCAGGAAGATGTTTCTTGTTACCTAGCTGGTCTCACTTCCGCGGTGTGTGAGAGAGACTGTGGGAGGCCGGGTTTGGAAGGGAGTAGGATAGCAGTGATGGGCGTTAACGACACAAGGATTCCTCAGAAACACACAAAATCAGAAACTCTTCTGCTCTGGGCTTACAGCTGAATTCCCTGCAACCGAGGCAAACCTGAATACCTCTCAGAACCACAAATCTTCCTCGGAGAGAGCACGGGCAGCAGAGCCAGGGGAAGACGTCCTCAGGCACACTGCCCTCCCTCAACTGTTGCTCCCCTTCCTGTTGAGACAGTCACCAAGATCTTGTGAAAGTTCTTGGCATTTTTTTCCCCCTCCACCTGCAGGGCATGAGCCAGCCACATATTCCTGGGATCTAACCTGCAGATGTCAGGTTCAGTCTCTAGAGCCTTGCTCATTCATATTTGCTTTTTCATTGTTGGTGCTATTTAACAGAGAAGGGTGGTATTTAACCTACCATCACATATGCACTGTGTGCAAATGATGGGAGGAGAGTACAGGCTTTGGGGCAGCAGTTCAAGCATGGGCCTGTAACCCCCTGGTCACAGGTCAGATGGTCAAAGTGCAAATGGTAATTAGCAATAGAAATGCCTACTGAGTGTCTGAGGCTGCTAATGAGACGGGCAGGGGAGGGGAGAGAAGAGTACTGATTCCATATATTTGTGCAGTACTGTGCAGCTTTCCAAATGTTTTCACATGCATTATCTCACCAAATCTACCCTTTAATCCTATGAAGCAGGAACCAGAATTATCCATGTCTCCACTTTAGAGATGAGGGACCAAGGTGACTTCCCTACGGTCAGTGGCTGTAAAGCCAGGGCTGGTACCCAGGCCACCTGGTTTCTGGGCTTCTTTTCCCAGCTCCACATTCCTTCACTGCCCACGCTGCACAGCTGGTACTCCATATCCTGTCTTTTGGGAAAGCGAGAAGGAGGCAAACACATCCAGGCCTTCAAATAGACTGTAGCTACCCTGGGACGGGCCCTGTTATATTGTCCTTTACGCGTCCATCCATGGCCCATGACCTGCAGGGTTCCAAGACTGTTGTTCGAAGGGCTACTTCAGGTATAGGGCAGGGCACAGCAGGGACCCAAGGCACGAGGGCACTGTGAGCTTTGAACCAAGAATGAGGCTCTATGTCTGGGCTCCAGGGCTTTCTGTTGGAATGGCCCAGCGGGGTTTCTGTTTGCCCCACCTCCACAGTGGAGATAACACTCTCCTCTAGGGCTCCCATCAGAACTAAACGGAAAGAAGAATAATGGGTAAGTACCCTAGGCACTGTAGTGCATAACCTGGGATCTTCCTGACCCTGAGGTGCAGGAGGTCACTGAGATAAGACAGCGGAGGGCTAAGGAAGCTCCTTGTCCTCCTGTCCCAGGTGGGTTGAGTGTAGTGTGTCCAGTAATGGAGGGTGGGCTCCATTAGGGTGGCAGAGGGCCTAGGGCATGGTGGGCTTTCAATGAATGGGGTTCCCTTCTGTCTCTATCCATTCAAAGCAATCCTCTATTGTGAGAAGCATGAGAAGAAGGGCAGTGTGAGGACCATTCTGAGGACATCTCGAGGATCCCTCCCAGCCTTGGGGTTCTAAATGATTCCAGGATATGTCTTTAAAATGGGCCCACTGGCACAACTGCTTAGCTCTTCGATGCCATTCTTTGGGTCTCTGCTGAGTTGCTAGGTAAATACAGGTGACCCTTAGCCACGTGACTGTGCCAGGGGAGGTGATGGCGGCTGTGGTCTAAGTCACCTGACTCCCAGCAGAGGCAGGACAGATGGCAGTCTTGTGGTTCATTCGGGGGCCTGGGCTGACCTATTCTCAGGGCCCACAGAAGAAGCCCAGAGTAGGCAGGAGGCCCCCTGGGGTGGTACACTGTCTATACCTCCCCATCTGTTTGAGCCCCACGGGGAGTAAGCCTACCCAGGGCAGAGGCAGAGGACGTGCACACCGGCTAGCTGTCCTCGAGGACTCAATCTTTGCCAAGCATCGTGCTGAACACTGAACACACCTGACCTCACTTAATTCTCAAAACACCCTTCAAGATAGGTACCATCATTCTCACTCCACAGATGAAGACCCCAAAGCTGATTTTCCCAATATCCTCTACCTGTTAGGTGGCAAAGATAGGATTCGAACCAAGATGGTCTGATACTGAGGTCCATATTCTTCCCATTACACATGCTGCCTCTGTCCAAACAGCCCACCGGTCAGGAGCTCCAAATGAAATACCAAACCTCCTACAGTTTGCACTAAATCAGCACTAGGAGAAGCTGGAGGCTGGCAGACAGCAGATCTTTATCAAGATACCTCAGAGCAAGAGAAATATTTCCTCTCTCCTCCCAGCCAAAGGGTTGGCAGTGTTTATAAGATGAGAAACATTTGGGGAGGAGGGCCAGGAGGGTGCAATCTCAAGCTAAAATCACCACTCACACCAAGATCACTGCCGTTCCACCCGCACTGGGGCCTCAAGGATTTTGCTCCATTGCTCACGTGTGTGTACGTGAGGCCGTGGAGGGGGAGAGGGAAAGAAGGAGGCGGGAAAGGAAAAGTAATATCTTCTTTCATACCCAGTGGCATTTATCAACTACACTCTCCTCCCCCAAATTGTGCTTCTCTCTTATGTAGTTTCTGTGTCCTCTTTCCTGACCTTGTGCACAGTGCCAGTGTGGTTTGGAGAATGAGCACAGACTGGGGCCAGCAGACCTGGGTTTCTCTCCAGATCTACCACCTACCGAATTGTCCAATAAATACCCGCTCTATGAATAAATGGGGAAAATGGCTTCACCTGCCTGAGCCTTAGTTTTCTCATCAGGAAAGATAAACAGCCATAGTTTTTTAGGGCTGCAGTAAGGACGGCAGCGCCGAGTCAAGCACAGTGGTGATGCTCACATAGCTGATGCTCAACAAATGTGGATTACCTTGGTCAAAGCTTCTCAACCTCAGCACTACTGGCATTTGGGGAAGGATACTACTTTAATGCAGGGACTGCTCTGTGTACTGGAGAGCGTTTCGCCACATCCCTGGCCTTTACCCACTAGATGCCAGTTGCACCTCCTGTCACGGACATAATAATCCAACATGTCTCCAGCTACAGTCAAATGTCCACAGAATCTCCCCAGGTGAGAAAAATACTGGCTTCATATGATTAACGGTGATGTTAGCAAAACAGGTCATCTGTCTGAAGCACACAGTAGGCACTGACAGCAGCATTCATCTCTTTGAATGAGTGAGTGAGTGAACGTACAAATGAACACACCGAGTAATGGGGATGTCGCTCTGTCTCTTCAAACCCTTGGTGGCAGGAGGAATATAGTCTACTAAGACCTGGACTCCAGCAGTTTGATGGAATCGCAGAGGGGCAGGGGCCTGCGGAGAGCACCACCCAGCCCGCCTTGCTCTCTCTGCCACCAGCTGACTTTGGGCACAGACCTGGCACCTGCTGGATTTGCAGGGGGAGTACTGGTGGAGTGAGGCTGAAGGAATTTCCCCTTTGGGGAAAGGGCAGTCCCAGAGGAATTCTTCTGGCAGCAATAATGGCTTGAATTTCTGTGTAGGAGATGTGACTGCTTGAATCATGTGCACCCCCTGAAGAGTGGCTCACCCTTGACCACGGCCAGCCACAGGCACTGGTAGGAACCCCTGAAGTCCCACCTTACCTGGGGGTATAACAGACACCTTCAAGCCCTTTTGACTCACATCAAAAAGATACCTTTGTATTGGGGCAGAGAGGTGGTTTCTGTCTCCCACCTCTTCCTTCCCCGTCCTCCGTGCTCGCCCCCCACTGCTATTTTCCCTTTTTAAACATTTATCAACTGTCTGCTACATTACTTAGTCCTATAGGCACAGAGATAATAAACACAGCCCCTATCCTGAAACAGATGTACTGACAGACAGAGAAGGACAAAAGCCAATTACAATACACACAATAATAATAGGTAACATTTACTGAGCACTTATTCTGCTTTGGACAATGATGGATGTGCGTTATGCACATGAACTCCTTTGCACGCCGCTCACAACAAGCCCGTGGGGCAGAAACTGTTTTCATTTCCAATTCCTACATGAGGAAATGGGCACAGAGGGGAGACTGATTCTTGCTTCATCACTCAGATATGAAGGGGCAGAATCAGGAGTGGAGTCCAGGACAACTTGGCTTTTGGGCCTGGGTTCTTCTTACTACCCTGCTCTTCTGCTCTGATAGGCACGGGACGGGGCCCCGGGAGGCACACACAGGGGGCTTCCCGGAGGAGGTGATGCCATAGCATCCTGAAGGTGAGAAAGGGTTGGCTGGGCAAGGGCACTGGAGAAGTGTTCCTGTCTGTGAGAACAAGGCGCCCAAGTCACGAGGAGAGGAGGAGCTTGGAGATGCCTCCGGGTTCCGGGGGTGGGGCAATTCTCAGCTCCCTGATGAGGTCCTACCTCGTGGCCTGGTCTGGTTCTCTGGACACGCACTCAGAGCCGCCTATTTAGCCACCTCTCCCAGCCTGTGCTGTCTGCTTTGGCGTCACAACCAAGACCACGCCCGACGTGCTGCTGTCGGCTTCCGCTGTCCCTTCCACCCAGATGCCTGATCTCTCCCTGCCCTGGGCCTCTGGGCCAGCTCCTGGCCCTGCTATGGGTCCTTTCAGCTTTGCCTATTTTGCTGTCACTGGCACCAGGTTTGGGGGGAGTTCATGTGCGTGAGTATTTGTGAATGCGTGTGTGTGTGTGTGGCAGGTGGTGAGTGTGGGGAATGCATGCCTCTCACAAGGGGCCCATACCACATGGACAGGCAGGCCTGATATTTCATCATTTGCCATTTGAACCTGTTTTTATTCACAATAAAAAAAATCATACAACTCTAATGTATATAAATTAGATGAAAGCAAGATACTTTGATTGAAGAAGGGTTGAATAGGGGAACTAGAATGGTCAACCTAGAGTTCAAAAGCACAATCTAAAAACCATTAGATAAAGAGTCAACATTTTGGAGTCATAGACAGCTTTAAGAATCTGATGAAAGCAACAGGACCTCTACACAAAAATTTTAGCACACAAATGTTCGCATAACTTTTTTTTTTTTATAGATCATGGACCCCCTGAGTCCTGGAACACAGGCTTAAAATTCTGTGCCTTCAGCTTCTGCCACATCTTCCTCTTAGGCCTCCTTGCCATTCGGACTTTGCCAGGAGGAGTTATGTTGGCGGCTGCAGCCCAGAGAATGAGGAACCCAGACAATCCTGGCATTGCTTTGTTTGCTCAAAGAGAGCAGAGACTCAGGGTTTGGAAAGCACAGCCTCCTTATGCTCACATTTCTACAACAAGGGCATTGGTGTTGGCATTGCTCTCACCCAGCTCTTCAGGGCTGGGTCTCAGGATTTGTGCCTCCATTTCCATACTAGCTTAATGCTACTTAGCTCACATGCCAAGGCCATGATCAGGATGGACAAAGGATGGCATCCAGCTAGCAAAGTGCTGGGAAAATCTCTGGGCTCCTCTGGGCCAGTCTCCTCATCTGTAAGATCATGGGCCCTGGATGGTTAGGATTACTAGACGAGTTCAGAATGGGTGGAATATACCTGAAAGCTCAAACCACCGAACAGGTTTAAGGGTGGTATTATTATCTTGCCATCCAGAGACTGTTCGGAAGATTCATAGCAAGAGAGTTAGTTGCCTTCTAGCCTGGGAACCAGGGAGAATAACAGAGATCACTTTTACTTAAAAGGGGCAAGTTGAAGCCCACAATATACAATGATTTGTCCAGGGTCATCCATTAGTGAGTCTTGGGGGTGGCAGAGAGAGCTCACAGCTTAGGGCAATCCCAGCAACATCCAGTGGCTGTGGGGCCATCTGCTCCCTTATCTAAGGCTCCCAACCCTCAGCTAAGGAAGGAGACTCCGAGAACAGCCTCTCACCACTCTTCCCCTGGTCCTTGGTGCTCAGGCTGGGGCCCTTATTTGCTACAAGATGCAAATCAACTTCCAAGTCTGCACTGATGGGAAAATGAGAAGGTTCTTCACTGGGTGCGACTGCTGTTAATGAGCTGATCTGGGGGAAAAGACTGTGTGGAAACGAACAGTCATTACTCAGAGTCACCGGAGGGCTCCGTGCAGACTGCCCTACGTGTGTGTTTCACGCAGCGCCCAGGCTGCTGGCCCAGGGGCCTCAGGCAGGTTTACGAGATTAAAGCCCAGGCCCAATAAATAATTTAGCAGCTTACTGCAAATACACATACACTCAGTATAATAACTGATCTCTCCAGCAGTCTAACGTGTGCATATATCTTAAATGCACATCACTTTCATCTACATGTTTCCATTTGATGTGGGGTCCAAAACCAAATAAGGAGGAGAAAAAGAAATCTCACCTCTACCCTCTGTCTACATCCTGCCGCTAAGATGGGGTTGATGATGAAGCAAAGTGTTCCATGCACTGATTATCCAGGGCTTTTCGGGCTGTCCTCCACCGCCCAGCCTGTCTGTCTTTGCTCTGTTCTCTGCTTTTGGTTGCCGTTTGTGTGAGTAGGAACAATCGGGAATCTCCTTTAGACCGATTATGAATTCAGAATTTGGTTTTCTTCTTCCCGGGGTGCCTTTTATGGAGCAAAGCTGGCTCCCGGGGCTGGCTCCTGCAGCGTGCCAAGGGGCTTTGCTGTTGGGTGCAGCTCAAAGGCTGAAATAAATATCACCGCCATGGCCACCAGAGTCTTGGCTGAAGATTTAATGAGCCAGAAGTAGCAGTGATTGATTGGTAAGAGTTGGTCTTGGCCATGAAGGAGCAGGAGAGTGTTGGAGAGGAGAGGGGGAAGAGGATGGGGTGGGTGTCACAGGGAGGGAGGGCGGGCGGGAGAAAGTAGAGGAAACTTCAGGAAGTTGCTCTAAGATTTGGAAGCATCAATGGGAGATGAGTGACATAGAGCAATCTATGTATCGACACGAACTGTCAGGAGAAAATGGTGCAAAAGGACAACATCCTCTCCTTACTGGAAACCTCACTGGATCTGATCACAGGGGACAGGTGGCTCCAGTGGGGAGATGGGCATGGGGGAGAGTGGCAGGATTTCCCTTTTGTTGAAATCGGAGAAAGTGACACCTCTCTGCACCAGCCCCTTGAATCTCCTTCTGTAGGTGGCACCTACCCCCCCAACCCATTGGCCATTGGGCTCGTACGATACCAGTGCGCTTACCCATCCTCCTTACTTTTGCCATCTCCCTGGCCTTGGCTCCATTCACTGCCAGGGGTTGTGGTTTATTTCTCATTTTTTATGGCCTGGGACAGGCTGCCTACAAATAGTTCCCCAAAGAGTGGGGAAATACAGGCATCTGCCATTCTGTGAAGCTCTTTCCAGAAATGAAAAGGACAGTCATAAAATGTTGTGAGGGCTGGAGGTGGAGGGTGGGTAACATGCATCATAAAAAGAGTAATGGACTAATGCTAATACACAGACTGGCTGCAGCCCAGGAGTGTCTGCTGAGCTCAAACATAAATAGTGGGGAGATACCAAGGAGACAGATTTTTTATTTCTTTGATTTGATGGTGGGGGGAGGCTGGGCATATTTTTTCCTCTATTTCTCTGACTGCGACCATTTCTCTGGGGATACCACCAATCTGTCTGAGACTGAAGCTACTCAATGTTTTATGACTTTCAGAGCAGTTAAACTCCTGGAAAGACTGGAGGTGCAGGAGGATTTGTGGGTCCCACACATTCCCTCATCAGATGAGTCAATTTTGGGGGTTTGTTTGTATCATCCAAGATTTCACAAGTGATAAGAGACCAGAAGAGGGTGAGTAATTAAGCTAAATGTGTGTCTGAATGCATATACGAGGAACTGTGTACTCTCCCAGCATCAGGCTAATTCCTAGTATTAATGAGACTGATTAATGTTCTCCAGTGAGTGGGAAGCGAAACCACAGCAAACCCACAATAACCCAACAAGAATGTCCATCTCCTCTCAACTTCAGGCATGAAGAGTAAGATGTTTGCTAATGAATGAAAAATTTGGGGCGCTTGAGGACTTAAGCATAAATACTGTTTTTATTCAAGGGTTCCACATGGAAACAGCCCTACCTTCTCTGGTTAAGGTTGGCCATTGGCCAACTGCTATCTATCCACACATTTGCCTTTAACTATGCACTTCATAGAATGGGCGAATGTACAGTGTGTGTGTCGGGGGATCAGATGGCAAAAGTGAATACAACTCCTGTGTGAAAAGGGCCTCCACTCTAGCCGATGTGAAGATGTTCTCGCCCTTTCTCCACACCTGTGAACCTGTATCTATAAGTTGGCCTCCGGGCCCTGAACTCAAGGATGGATTCAGTCTACCTAAGCCCTGGACCTCTTGAGAGCAAAGAGAAACAGCAGAAACTATGGTGCCTACATGGGGCGGGGAGCCCTGTTTAGCCTTCCTATGTGTGGTGAGACTAAGGCTGGAGGTATTCGGAATTCATATTCCAGTTCACCATTCATTCTGGAGGACTTTATTTTCCAAGCGCTGACCCTGAGAACGAGTGGAGAGAAAAGGGTACCAAGGGCCATTCCTTTTGTCTTCTGTATCTGGGTAGGTGTGAAAGGAAAAAGAGAAGGAGTTGTGGGGAATCTAATTAGGCATAGAGACCTCTGATAAGCAATTGTGAGACTTCTCTAACCTCATTATAAACCCTCTGAAGTAGACATTATTCTCCCTGTTTAAAGCTAAGAACTCTTAACTCTTAGTGTCCAAGAGGTTAAGCAACTTAGCTAAGATCATGTACTTAATAAACGGTAAGGTTAGAATTTAAACTCAAACAATTGTCTTTTCACAATGACTTAAAAATATGAAATAAAAAAAATCAATAAATGATGATATGGGGGGAAAATTCTTTTCAGCCTGAAGGTCAAAAAGAGCAGGGACTAACGCATCCTTTGTGCCCACAGGTGCACATTATTATTCCAAGTGGTAAGAGAGGTCACCACATGTGCTATTGCCGAAAAAGAGTTAGAGACCCTTTGTGTGCGTGATGACACGTGACGGCTCTGAGGGTGAATGGGGCAATGCTGGACTGGGGGCCTGGAATCCAAGGCTGGGCTCCCCAGGAAATAAATATGCTGCAAATTTCTCTGGAGGGGCATTTTGTTGTGAGAGAGAGCTCGTCCTTTCTGCCATGTGCAGCAGTAGGTTCTTCTATGTGTGAGGTTAATAGTGCTCTGTGGCCCAGAATGCTCTCTGGGTGGGGGTCCTTGGGGTCCGATGGGAGTGGGCTCTCGACCAATCCATCTACCTGCGAATGAGGCCCACCTCGTCCTGTCAAGAGGGGTTTGGGTCAGCATTTTCAACCAAGCTTGGGTCATAAAGAAATCTTCCCTTGGTTGGCTCATAGCAAACTTAGAGTCAGAAATCACCATAGTAGGCAGTCTCTTAGCCAAAGCTCACTAGTATTAGGTTAGACTTCAGAAAGACCTTCCTGACTGTGAGCTGCCTGAGACTTGACAGTGAGCAAGCAATGTTGGCTCTCAAACACCCTTTCCTAAAGACTCTGAAGAGCAGGAGAGATACCTAACTGCTGCCCACAGCCCTGGACAGAGGGGGACCTTCTCTCCAGCCTCACCTTGGCCTGCTGGTATTTCAGTGAAGGCCCAATACAAATATAGAATGTATAATTTTCACATCATTCTTGGAAAATCCCAGGTGCACCCCATTAGCTGAGTTCCAAGGATGCCATTTTCTATCAAGAAAAAGATATGCCACATCGTGGTGCTTAGCTCAGGGCCCTTTTAATAGCAATCCTAATTATATGGCTGCAAATTTAATTCATAGCAATGATTAGTGTCAGAACCAAAGGCATCAGGCATCAATATTGATGGAATTGCATAAGCCCCATAAACAGAGAACAAGCATGTGGGCCCATCCCCTGGCGGTGGTTTGCTGTTAACTATTGCATTAAGGTCTCTTCCAATTTTGCCAGATCAAAATGACTCCATTTCTCAGTGTCCTCCTCCCCACTGACACCTTTGCCCTGCCAGCTCTGAATGGGTATGACTGGCACACAAAAGATCCCAGACAGCGTCTTTGAAGAAGAGCCCGGGGGTTCCAAGGAATGCTCGGGTGATGGGCCGAGGCCCCACGCACGCCTTACCCAGAAGCCCTTGGCCTTGCCAGCAATACTCCTTTGTCTTCCCGTCAGAGCGCTCACAGCAGACAATGATGCCTGCAGAAAGGGGAGTCAGCTGGGGACTGTGCGTGGCACAAAAGGCTGCCACCCCATCCATTGTGGCCTGGGCTGAGATGGGTGGGGAGGGGGAGGAGGTGGCCTGAGGGGGGGTGACACAGGCAGCGTGTGCCGAGGTGGCAGCTGCCATATCCTGGGTTTCCAGGGCATCTTTGCTCCAAAGAGTCTGAAGAGTTAGTACTTCCACTTTTGTCTCGTGCATCTTCTTGCAGCTGTCAGGCAGGTGTTGGGTTACAGATGGACAAATGGCACCTTACAGAAGGCCAACAGAGCGCTGACAGCCGGGGGTTAAAGCACAGGTCTAGAGTCGGAGAGATCTGGATTCAAATTCTAGCTTTCCACTTAGTAGCAACGTGACTCTCAAGTTATTTTAGTGGTGAGTCTGTTTGCCCTACAGAAAATGGATGTAATATTGATCTTTTCTTTACAAGGATGTTATGAGGCTTAACTGAAAAAAACCCTGCTAAGCTCAGCATTTAGCACATAGGAAGTGCTTAATGTATAAAAGACACCCCCTCAAAACAAATGAACAAACAGCAGCATGCTTAAAGAGAGGACTAACATGTAAGGCTTGAGATCCCCCAATGCAGGGCTCTGATTTGTCAGGACACCTTAGTCCCAAGGCAAACATTTGTGTTTAAGCAGCATTGTTAGGGGGCCGGACTCTGCTAAGCTCCTTCAGACATGCGGAGTGAGGGCTTGGGGACGCCGGTCACCTCAGGGCAGGGCTAGGTGGTCAGGCCTGGGACAGGAAGCTCAGCCAGGCTCTTGCCCTGCAAAGTGTCCCCACACTGACCTTAGGCTCTGCTTAGGGAATGCCTGCATGCTGGGGAGAGGTGGATTTTACTCTGAAGTTTTGTGCAGAGGGGATATTCTTCTGTATGATAAAGAGAGAATTTGGAATCTGAGCACCTGGATTTTAGTCTTGCCTGTATTGTTAAGAACCTGGGTGATCTTGAGAAGATCATTTAATGTTTCGAGGCCTCAGCTGCCTTACCTATAAAATGGAACAATGAACATCTCCCCTGCCCAAAGTCTGTAGGCTGGACCAGTTTTCTGGGATCCTTTCCAGCAACAAAATCAGGGTAAGATTCTGACCTGTGTGATGGAGTCCGCCTTCTCCCTGGGTGGCCCTGCTCCTCCTTGGCTCTGCTGTCACCCACCCTGAACAGCAAAGTGTCTCTGATTTGTTACTAAAGCCTGTTGATGCCGTTGTCCCTTCCAGGTTAGGTGGGGACACCCAGCTAGTGTCAGCAGCCTTTGAATGAGAAAACCAGAAAGCAGTATAGGAAGGCTATACAGGATGGCCAATTGGGATGACCCCAGAGGCACTAGTTTCTAAACTTCTGCACCTTGGATCCTAGAAACCTTTCTGGAAGCTGAGGCTGGGGAGGGATACAATCCTGGGAAGAGCCTCAGGAGGACTGAATCTCAGGTTGACTTTCCCCACCTTGTATCTCCATATATTTCCTGCTTCCCTGGACAGAAGGACACATGATAACAAGAAGGGAAGAGAAGTTCAAGTGGCTGCAAGCTTTTAGCTTTATCATCTTGGCCTGTATGAGTAACCTGGGAATATGCCGGGCCTGTTTCCACCTGCAATATTTGTAGTTCCAGTTCCTACATCTTCCCTTGACTGACCCTGCGACCCTGAGGAAGCCCATAATCTCTCTGGATTTTCACATCACCATCTGCAACAAAGCAGAGAAAAAGACCCACCCTTTCTTTTCATCAGAAAATGTTATGGGGTTAATGAGCTAATAGGAACCAAGGGAATCTGGGCCCTTGGATGAAAAGCTAGTAATAGTACAGGAAGGGTAGTAGGAACAGTATGAGAGTCACACACATAGTAATATTGGTGGCAGCAGCCATGGCTGCCATTTACTAAGCATCTACTATGCATCAGGCCCTGGATTATTACTTTATATCCCTCATGTCTGATGTGCACAGCAATCTTGCCAGGTAACATTTATGGACCAGTTGAGGAAAGTCAGGTTCCCCCTCAAGATCAAAGAGTTGATATGCACAGCAGAGCTGTGCAGCCTAGGATATTATGGTTGGCTTGGGAGCATGGAAAGGGCAGAGAATGGCTCCGTGTTAGTTAATTCTGCAAGGCCGCAAGAGCAAACAGCTACTTCCCCCAGCCCTGCCCTGGGGAGGGGTCAGTCCATATTGTTTGGTGATATGGGACTCGGAAAGCTCTCACTGGTGACTAATGCCACTGGATGCCAATGTCCAGCAGGATTAGATTAGTTCAGCTCAGCTGGTCTAGGCTTCTGAATGTTTTTTCCCATGACTCAGGGTTGGGGGCAGGCGGCAGGATTCTCTTCCTCGCTATGACCTTGCAAACGTGGCACTAAAAAGGAGGCTGATCTGACAGCTCCATTCCCCAAGGGAGCCAGAGAAGTGGGGTTTGGGGGGAGCCTCAAAGATAGAAATAATTGAAAGCACTTTCATGCCAAGCACTAGAGTATACACTTTCTTTCATACATGATTTCATTTCATCCTTGCAATACTGCAAAATGTTTATTACTGCCCCATTCCACAGAAGAAGAAAATTGAGGTTCCCAAGTTGAGCATTATTATTTAGGAACATATATGCTCAAGCTCAGCATCGTGCTTTATGGAAATTATTTCATTACGCTTTTTTCCCCCCATCTGCACTTACTATCGTCTAAACATACTATATATTGTAGTTACTCTTTTTTGACTGTCTTCCCACATCAAGATATCATCTTCATCAGGGCAGGCACCTTTGACTATTTTGTTCACTACTGTACTCCCAGCAAATGGCACATAGTAGGTGTTGAATCAATTTTAGTTCAATAATGAATCATTTCATTTAATCCTCCACACAGTCTCATGAGGCACTGTAATTGTCCACCTTCTACAGATGAAGGAACAAGGTCAGAGGTCACCTGGCTAGTAGGCCGAGGGCAGGACTGTATCCCATGAGCTTAGAGACACCTTGTTACATAAACTGGTTTCTACCTGAAGGCAGAGGAATGGACAAGGTGGTCTTTGGAGGTTGCTTCCAAACCAGAGATACATGTCCATGTCTGGTATCCACAGGAAGGCAAGGCTCAATGGCCTAAAAGAATGTACATCTACGTGGTTTGTATTTTCCTAAAGGTAAGAGCTTTGTAAACATTTGCACCTTGGCCTCTTGAAAATTCTGCAGTCTATGTGGGTCCCCTGGATTCTGTGAGCTTGCGTCATTACCCGCCTCCCCGACCCTGCCCCTGAAACACAGTTCCCTGCCTTTCACCTGTCCTGTGATAAAGCCCTCCTGAATTCCAACCACACAAGCTGCATGCCTCACTCAGGGATTATCCAGGACTGGAGCATGTAAAAGTTGCATAAAAGGTGCAAGAAACAAATAAATCTTTGGTTTCCCCCCTTTCAGAATGGCTCTACGAGACCAGGGCCATCTTCCCAGGGGTCATCTGGGGCTCTGGAGAGAAACCCGCACCCCCTTTCTACACCTGTCATGGTCAAGCAGGGGGATGTGGCAGCCGGGGGTGGGGGTTTCTGTAAATATGTCTCCTTCCCGGTGCCAACCAAATGCTGCCTTTCCCAGCTTTCAGAAGACCAGTTCTTGGGACCCAAGAGGGCTATAAAACAACAAAACAAACAGCGAGTTTGGCGGCAGGAGCCCGGGCAGAGAGCCAGACTCATTACTAGGGATGTGGTGGCGAGCTCCCAGACACCACCCCACCCCTTCCATGCAGGCTCTGGGGAAGGGGAGAGGGTGTCTGCGCCCCACTGCCCTAGCCCCCAGCACTGCTGAGCTGCGCAGGGCAGTTCGGGCTTCCGGCCAGGGTCACAAGTCCCAGGGGGGCTACGAGGTCTCCTCGAGTTGGACGTGCAGCCCTGTCTGTTTACTCCATGCAGGGTTCACACTGAGAGACGGGTGAATCATTTCCACTCAGGGGAAGGAGCGGCTATTGTTCAGTGGGGCTGGCCCAGAGAGAAAGGCATGTTTCTCGGTTTCTCATCCAACTTGGCCTTCTGTCCACCAAGACAACCCCACCCCACAAGGGAGCTAAGTATCAGGTTAGGAACTTGCGTGTGTTTTGGGAGGAAGTATAAATGCTGATATCAAAACGGAGAGACCACATAACCTTGGGCAAGATACTTAATATCTCTGTGGCTCAGTTTCCCACATCTGTAAAATGGGGTAGAGAGGCAGGGGGCAGGCAAACACTATACTTAGTTGAAGTCTTTGCAGAAGAAAGAACGTGCCACGGAAAGGTATTCTGTAAATAATCAGTGTTATCAAATAACTGAGCAATAAGCTGGGCTGGGGAGAGTTCACATTTTGGTCCTCCTGATGGAGACTTTCCAGCATCTAAGCTGCTCCAGAAAGCAGCTCACAGTTTTCCTGGCTTTGCTTAGTAAATCATTTGTGAGGTTACAAAGAGAAGAATAAGCCTGGGACGTCAGGGCTTCCTGTGGGCTGCTGACTGGAGACCTTGGGTTGGCATGTCCCTTTGGGAAAGGCAGAAAGAATTTTCCCCAAGAATTTCACACAGGCATTTCAGCAGCTGTGGTGAGCTAATGGGAAAGAGGGTGGTGCCAAAAGAGGCCGGGGCCCTCCCCCAAAAACTTGAAAAGGGCTAAGTCTTTGCGGATCTGCAAAAATGTCCAGGAGTTCAATAGAAAGGGGTCTGGTGGGGTAGGGGTGGGGCGGAGGTTACCTGAGCCTTTGCACCTGCCTCCCTGCTTAGGCCAGTGTGCAGGTGATCGCAGTGAGGCAGACGGCTGTCCTTGCTACGCTGGGGATGTCCAGGCAATGGTGTTCACACTGCTCCCTTCTCCTACCCCATCACCGTTTCTGAGAGGGCCACCCCACCCTCTTCTAGATGCATGAACCTGAGAGCAAACGTTTTTCTTGTTACCTATCAAATGTTCTCTTGTTTTCTTGACTCCTCACCCCACCGCCACCCTAACCAGACACCCCCAACCCATCCGATGCACAGTAACTTCCTTCTTTTGCAAACTAGCCACGTCAACGGGAGTCACCCTGGCTGTCTGGTTCTATTCCAATCAGAGCAAATAGGTGTCTGGAGTAGCTCCCCAATACAGCTGAGTAAAATCTAATGAGACAAATGTGTGAGAGGTGTTGGGTCTGACAGTAGGCTGGGTGACATGAATGTGAAAAAGAGTGTCCCTGTCGCTCAGGGGCTGGGAATCTCAGGAGACGTGGACACGCCAACTGCCCCCACGTCAGATGCTGTTGGAGCAAAACCACGTGCTGAGAGGGGTCTGAGGAGGTGCAGCTCACAATGCTCAAAGGGACAGGGCAAAGGGCAGTTCCAAAGCCTTGCACTGCACTGGAGGTGTCTAGTGGGGACAGAGAGCGGGGAGCCACCAGCTCCTGCAGCTCTGGAAGGTCCCTGGGCCCAGGGACCAGAGGAGGCCTCCGGGGACAGAGAGCCGGGATGGAGGCAGCATTGCAGCCACTGTAGATAGAATGAAGTAGCCAGAGGCACTCTGCCTGAACTTTGAGAGAGTTCTTGCCCCTGAGCCCTGGTGTCTGTCTGCTCTGCTGAGCTCCTTCCCTCCTGTCCGCCAGGACTCATGCCAGACTGCCTCCGGGACTCCTCCCTGCAACCCGGGAAGGCCTATTAAATGAGTGTGTGGCTCCCATGCCACCACACGTCCTCTGCCTGCTATGATCTTATTTCCCAGCATCTCTTATCTGGATCCCCACAGCCTGTCATTCACAGCAGGGATGTCAGCACAGTCTGCTGTGCCCGCCCCAGACACCCTGCTTTTCCTCCCTGACGTCTTGCCCCAGGCCTGCGTGTCCCCGTCACTGTGGCCGAACCTTGCCTGTCTGCACCAAGCCCCTCTCTCCTTGACACTGAAGGCCCTTCCGCTGCGCTCAGACGTCAAGCTTGAACCAAGGGCGTCTGCAACACTGACTTCCAGGGGGCCTCAGCCTCCCTCTCTGCCACAGCCTGCCCTCCAGCATCACCCACTCCCACTGAAGGAACTGGGGGAACAGTGGGGGCACGACTGGCGAGGGGGGAAGCCCCCTTGCCAGCACCATGCCTGATGACTATTCAGTCTCTGCTTGAATATTCCCACTGACTGGGAGCTCCTTCCCTCTTGAGTCAGTTCTGTCCATTATGGGACAGTCTGGCTGCAAGAAACGTTTTCCTTACATTAAGTGGAAATCTGCTTTACTTTAACTCCTACTCATTGGCTCTATTCTTCCCTCTAGCAACACACCAAATAAATCAAATTCACCTTCCACAGCTTAACAGGTAAGCACACAGATTGGAAATCAGGTGATCAAGGTTCAAATCCTGCCTTTGACATTTACTTGCTATGAGACCTCAGACAAAAATTTTGTTATCTTTCTTAGCTTCTCTTTCCTCATCTGTAAAATGGAAGGAATCATAGAACTTACATCACAGAATAACATCAAGATTAAATGTGTTAATAGCCATAAAGCTCTTAGAATTACATCTGTCACATAACAAGTGCTCGATAAGTTATATTATCTGGAGGAAGCTGTTTTGTCTCCTCTTCTTTCCTTGGGTTAACATCCTTTTAAAAATATTCTGCATCTAGCATGACTTTCACAACCTTCAAGTTCTTGATTATCTGGTGCTTTCGTTTCCTTAACACCTCTTACAATGTTATCTCCAGTGTCAGGTGGAGCCACCACTTCTCCCAACCTGGAAATAATTCTTCCATTAGTGTGGTGAACGCTAGCTAACTGTGGTTATGCCTGCACCGCCCGGTTAGCCTATGTCGCTTGTGGTCAACAAAGACCCCAAGGTCCTTTTCACTCGATCCCCTAAGGGCTTGGATTCCCCCTGTGCTCAACCTCTACCTTCCACCTGACCGAGTCCTCCACTCCCCTCTCTGCACTCTGGACCCTCCCTGCACGTGCTTTGCACCTTCTCAGTGTGGTTCCCAGGTCTGGGGGGCCCTTCTCTCGCACCCCCAACTCATTAGATTATCCATCTCATTCCACCTTTAAGCAAATCCTGGGGATCTTCTTGACGAAGCCTTCCAGGCTGATGACACAACAGTAGACGGGGCCTCTGGAATCGCTCTGTCCCTGTGGCGAATCCTTGCCTGTCCTCTTACGGTCTGTAATGCCTTAGCCTATGCGAGTACTGTGCACCTTGGCTTGAGGCCTTGTCCTTATTCTGCCTGTTCCTTCCGTGTGTTGGTGCCTCAAATAAACAGCGGCCTCATCTGTGATGTTCCCCGCAAGCAAGTATGTGACACAGCACATAACACACCTCGTGGTCATCCCACTGCTGGTGAGTCTCTGCTTCCTCTCAACTTCCCCACCTAGGGACATCCTGTTCCTACGGGCTGCAGTGGATAAGGGCCGGACAGCCTGACAGACGCCTGGTCAGGCAGGGAAGGAGTGAGCTGTTATGACGCACCCTGCTTCCCTCCCCTCTCCAAACTCTTAGCTAGGTTTTTTTTTTCCTTTATTTTCCTTCCTGTGTTGAAAGAGCTATGGGGCCTGGACCACAGTTGGGTTTCCTGGGGACATTCCATAAATTCCTCTTGGGCTGTTTCTCTGGAAAGCAGTGAAGGCGGGTGGGTGGGTAAGCGGGAGGCCGACGGGAGCCTGGGTGTATCAGGTGCCTCTAAGGAGTGTGGGTGGGAAGGAAGGGTGAGTTACCCAGAGAAGCAGAGGAATTATGAGCTCATAGAAACAACCGAAGAAAGAGTGAAGAGTGGAAAGGTACAGCCAACTTGCAGGTTGGAACAAGCTGTGATCAACCACGCCCCCAGCCTCCCCTTGAACCCACTGACTGCCTCCATAGTGGCCTGCCCGCCAGGCCCAAGAGAATTTGGCTCACCTGGGCATGTGCCATGGAAAGACGCCCCAAGCAGCGTGTGCTGGGAAGGATGCACAGAGATGCAGACAAGCTCAGTCCAAGTTGACACTGACCTGGCTGGGTTGCTCTTCCTGCATTCAATCCTCATCCACCCATTAGGAAACATTAATTCCTTAACTCCAGTCTCGGACCAAGAGAGTGGAGGCATGGCCCCTCCCGAGCTCCGCGGCAAGCCTGGACCCGCGGACTGTTCTCGGTCTCCATCCCCAGGCTCTGTGGCTGCTTCTTTAGGTAAAAAGGGTGCCAAATTGGGTGTGAGGGCAGGAAGCAACTTATCCTAGACTCTATGCTTGGCAAGTTACTTTTTTTCTCTGAGCCTCAGTTTCCCTGCAGAGTAGTGAGACTGTTGGGCCAGATGACCTCTAGTATTCCTTAGAGAATGGTTCTCTTTTTCAAAACAGTTTTGGGGTCTATCCCAAAAAGGAGGAAGGAAATAAATATGAATAAAGCATGCCCCTGCCTTTAATAGAACTTTAAAGAGAATAAAGGAGACAAGCAGGTACACAAATGATTCCCAACAGTGCTAGAGGTGCTGGAAGGAGAGGGGAAGGCGCTGAGCACCAGCCTAGTTGTGGCTACTGCTGGCCTCTGGAAAGCTTCTGGGCAGTTTAGAGAAAGGTGGTCTCTACAAGCAGACGAATTAGTAAGAGGAGCGCTGCGAGTGGATCTGTATACCTGAGGGCACATGGCTTGACAAGGACAGTTCAGGCTGGATTTCAACCGCCAGATGCCCCTTGGCCCAGTGCCCCTGTGCAAGGCACAATCTATGCAACTGAACAGGTACTCTGCATGGAAGTAGCCAGCCTCAGGGGTCTGGGCTGAACCCTGTCCTAGTGGAACAGACCACTTTTAAATCTTAGTCGAATCTCACAAGGCAAGTCCTTCCCTCCCCCATTTGGGAAAAGCAAATTCAGGAACCACAGTCATGCTCTTCTCCATGTGCCTAAAAGCCAAGCCAGGGTCCACAGTCCCAGGCAGAGTGGAGCGCAGGGGGCAGGTAGTAAAGGGAAAGGTGGAAAGGGGGTAAAGGGCTGTGGTATCGTGAGAACCAGAAGACACCTGGAAGGTTCAGCATCTCCACATCAACCCAGACCAGTTTTGCTCACCAGCTCTGGCAACAGCTCAGACAAGCAGAACACGGAAATGCTTCCTGGGGCTCTCTCCCTGCCACCCTCCTGCCACATCCCCAAATGACATCTCTCCAGAGGCTAGAAATGGATTAGGAGGGAAGGGCTGCAGGGGTGACATCAACATCAAGGGGAGACGTGGTGAGGTCTTGCCTGTGCCTCCATTCACAGGTGGTGGGGCTGGAGAGTAAGCTTGGGAAAAGGGGATTAGCTGGGACTGGGAAGACTGTGGCTGTTATGATCCCACATAATGAACCAGACTGTGCTCCGTCTCTGCACCCTAAGCCCTAGACAAGCAGCGACAAGCTGTTGGCTTTGTCCTGCCACACATGAAGCCTCCCGTGCATCAGTCCCACACGGCCATGCCTTCCAGCAACTGGAGGTGCCCCCTGGCAGGCACAGGACAAGATGTCTACTTCCTCCTTGTCTTGGGGGGTGGGTGTGGGGGGGTGGGATAGAGTCTGATTGCAGGAAGAGGAAAGAACAGAGGATGGCCTCTTAGCCAGACACCACAGTTCGCCTGTGTTTGAGGAACTGGTGCCCATAATCTGCTTCAACCAGCTGCTTTGGACTCAACAAAGACTTCTGACCAGTGTAATCAATTCTGCAGGCCACGTGGAGGGGTCTGTGATGCGGATGATCCATAATATAGATAATCAAAAGATCAGTTCCACTTGGAGATATTGACTTTTTTTCTCCTTTAGGCAGATGCACCTTCCTGATTCTTTGAAGTTTAGGCAATATTGAAATATGTTTGCATGCCCTAGACACCCAGTGACTAATGGTGTGGAAGCAGCTAGAAGAGAAGCCACAAAATGAACCCCTACCTACTACCCCATTCTGAATCTCCCCACACAAGAACTGCCTGTAGTGAAATTTTTATCTTCCAGGAAGGGTTCTCAGCTGAGGAGCTGAATGGCATCGGGGTATCTGGGCTCACAGACTCTTACCTTTTTCAGCTTGCCACTTTTAGTCCCCACAAAAACCACACTGTAGCCATTGTAAACGTAGGAGGCCACTGAGGTCATGCGGTCCCGGCTGGTGGTGTACAGGGTCAGGCCCTCCACGGGAGTTGAGCCTCCAAGTGGCTGGTTGATGTCCAGTCCACAGAAGTTGTCATCAATGGGGACGGGCTGCACGGAAAGGAAGGGGATTGGGGTGAGTAGCTGCGGAGGGATGGTAGAAGCAGTCTACACAAGCCACCCCCCATTGCCAGCCTAGGGCACCAGGCCTCTGAGAGGTACAGACATGGGGTTTAGGAGCCCAGCACATGCTGCCAACATTACCATCTCCCTAGCTGACTCCTGTGAAACTAGAGGAATCAGCCACTTTCCTCTTACTCACCTGCAGCCACCCATTCACTTTTCTACCAAGAGACCCAGGGGAAATTTGAAAGGTGATGGCTTTATACTCATTTTCTGGCTATTTTTGTGTTCCTGTGGACCATGCCATTGTGTGGGGATGCTTCTATTTGGACAGCAGAGATTTAGTCTAAAGGCAACATCATATGATTTCTCCAGCCTGGAGGGGGTTTCCTGTTTATTTCTTGAGCTGCAAGATCTCCCTTTGGGCACAAAGAATTTTAAGCCATTCAATTAACCACCACATACGGGGGGCAGATTGCAAAGTGTCATCATAATACAGAACAGGGGCTTGTACTTTGGCAAAGTTGCTTAACCTAAAGAAACCTCAGTTTCTTCATTTGTCATACTTCCTGCCCACTTTGCTGAGAATTATTGAAGAGCACGTGAAACAATGCATATGCCAAAGAGTTTTTGTTAAGTTGTACATGATTTCCACTATTGGGTGTTACAGGTCTTCTCCAATGTTGGGGTAGAAGTAAATAAAAGAGAATTCGGAAGGTGATCTTTTGGGAGGGACTGGGGCACCTTTGAAAGAACATCACCTGGAACAAGGAAACAGCAGCTGGGCAGAGGGCAGGGAGGCCTGAGTTCCGGCCTCTGTGTGCTGCTAAGCGGCTACATAAATTCGGACCTGTTGCATCCTCATTTAGGGGCTGCTAAAGAGGATATTAATTGATTACTTATAAGATTTCATTTAGTTAAAAAATGACGTATGCTTCCTTAAGTCAGGGGCTGCTGAAGGGCTGGTGTTCTCTGCACAGTGCCCAGCTGGGCCACGAAGAGTCCTCTGAAATGTCCCAGTTGATTGCGTGACGTGGAATTCTGGAAGCACAGGCGACAGACTCTGGGCCGGAAAGAGCCCCGAGTCCTGTGACCGCTGTTCCTTCTGGGTCTGGAAAGGCATCCCCGAGGGGGAAGGAAGTGACCACCGTGGGAAGCATAGAAAGCGTCAGGGAGAAACCTGCAGCCTGTTTCCTCCACCTCCTCTGCCCCGCTTCCCAGGGAAGAGCGGGCTGGTGCATCCCTCGCTGACAGCCTCGCTTCCTTGGAATAACTGGTTGATAAGCTAGGGCATGTGATTATTAAGCTAGGGACTTCCCTTTCATTCCCTTCTCAGATCCAAAGGGAATAGAGGCGCATGTCTTGGGGTTCCTTGGGGTTTTGTAGAGAGCTGCTGCTCCTGTTACTGGGAGGAATGGTGGTGCTGGTCCTTGTGTGTGTGTTTCCCTTTAGGAAAGGGAACTAACTTTTAGGTTAAGGATGACCTTGAACGACTAGATAGATGGAGCCCCACAGAGCAGCAGGGATACGCTTCTCACGATGGGTGTGAACCAGTGGTCTGCTGGGGCCAGCTCATGAGGGATGACTGTGTACATCTCCGCACTCAGTGGCATCTCACTGGTGGCTGGAAATCAGCCATGGTGGGAATATTTACACCAGGGAAATGGCAAGTGCTTCTGATGACATCTTCCCTGCTGCCCCACCACTGCTTGCATAGAACCAGTTGTTTAATATTTATTAGCACATCACTAGAGCCAAAGATAGGAATTTCTGGCTTTCTAGAAAGCAGGTCAGAAGAATCAGCTACTCCTTTGTCAGTTTTCTACTTTTCTTTCTCATCTCTACATGCAGGCCTATAAGACCTGGTAAGTGACCTGGTGAGACTTGGGAAGTCTAGATTCTAGTGCTATCTCTACCACTATTCAGCCACGTGACATATCCAGCCATATGTCACACAGCCTCCCTGAGCCTCAGTTTTCTCATCTGCAAAGTGAAAGAAAGCTTCCTTTCAGTTTTGAAAGTCCTTGATTTCACGGCTCATTTCTCTCTCACTTTCTCCATGGGCTGGTAAGGCTGCAGAGTCTGGGCACAGGTGTAACCCGAGCCAGCTTCTGAGAAATGACAACAGAAATTACTTGCCAGTAATTGCAGGTTTCTTTCTTAACTCTGGAATCTCCAGACCTTAAGGCAAATAGTTTGTATGGAGCCTAAGCCCCCCGAGATGGTTTGACATTTGTTTCCATCTGCCCTCAATTGCCAGATACTTCCAGACATCTGATGTCCCTCTCCTTTTGCTCAGATGGTGAGAGCTTGGAGTGTGGCTTTCCTTAGAAGCAGCATGGCTAAATAGAAAGAGCTTGGACTCAGAAGTCATATGGGCTGAACTGAATTCAAATCCTTGCTTGGTTGTTTACAGTCATGTGGATTATAGACCCACTTACTTAGTTTCTGCGAGCCTTTGTTTCTCCATCTGTCAAATGGGGATGATAATCCGTGCTTTACAGGGTCATATCAAGGATCAAGTGAGATAACAAATGGCCCAGCACAACCTTTAGGTACATAACTGCTTTTCAGTGAGTGATAGTTTCTTTTCTCATCCCTTTGGGGGAAGAGCTCAAACCCTTCATCTAAGAGTTCCATGTTAGACCAGAGGTCATATTAAAATTCAACCCTGGGACCACAGCATTGCTCACCAATCCTTAATTCCCTCTAAGGCCACTAAATATCTCTGGATGCCCAGGTCTGAAAACCCTTGGGATTATGAGGATTTTTAAGGAGCCCTTTCTATGACAGGTTCCCTGTCACCCCTCACTGTAGAGGCTGCACCAGAAAAGTGTGACACTAGGCACTGGAGTAATGGTGGTGGGGTAAGGGTCTGTTCTCTCTGAGGTCCTGGTCCCACCTGTGCTGTCACCTCTCTCCCAGTGTCTTTGGTCACTAGTCTGGGCTTGTCTCTCTGCAAGCAGTGGAGCCAGAGCAGGGTGTCGGCTTCCTCTCCTCTCTGGCTCAGCAGCAGGCAGGAATCAGCAGTTTCCTCCTGACAAGGCCCCCTCTGAGCAATGGGAACCGGGCAGGACACTGCAGGAGTCATTGCATTTCCTCTCCACTTCTCCTTGATTGGTTGGGGCCATAGGTTACAGAATGGCAGTGCCACAAAGAACCTTAGAGATTATCTAGTTCAACCTGGTCACTGTACAAAAGTGAAATCACAGCAAATAACTTGTTCTTTGTTATTATGATTAATGTTAATAATTGCAGGTGCCACTTATTGAATGCTTATCATGTGCCAGGTATTGTGCCAAGCATTTTACAACTATTTTCTATTTGATTTCATAATAACCATAAAAAGGGAGTACTATTATTTCTATTTTGAAGACGAAAGACTTACAGGTCAGACTGGGAACCTAACTTGCCCAAAGGCACACAGTCTTGAGTGGTAGAATTGGCTTCTAAATACAAATCTGATGGTCTTCAAAGCCTATTGTTGTGATCACCCTCCTGTCATACCAAGAAAATGATGGTAGGAACAGAAGCATGGGTCGGCATGATCCACTTTCTTGCTTTAAGAAGTGGGTTTTGGTCCTGAAAGCAGGCTCCCTCGGTTTAGGGTACTCAGACGGCAGCCATGGTTCCCTTGGTGTCAGATTTTTCCCCAGGCTGCAGATCAAGAGCCCACAGCTCTTCACACAGAAGCCTGTCTTAGCACTTGTCACATGGCCTAATGGTTAACTAATAATGGTAAACCCAACATATCAAACATGGTGCTAATCTTGCCATTTATTATCTCATTTGATCATCTCAGGAAGTGGGCATTATGATTCCCATTTCAAAGATGATAATGTAGTGATGTTAAGTTACTTCTGAAGCCAGGAAGCAGCACAGATGGGATTTGTGGAATTTGAACTGTAGTTCTTTGTGCCTGAAGCCCAAACTCTTAGCCACTGTGTTATATTACCAGCGGTCTCTCTCTCTCTCTCTCTCCCACTAGATTCTGAGATACCTGAGAGTAGTTATCATGTCTTTTTATGTTTGCCTCCCCAGCGCTCAGTATAGTACTGGATACTCAGAAGATCTTCAGTATGCTGTTGATCAATGGATGAAGGGATGGGTGACGGATGGACAGAGGGATGAATGGAGGGATGGAGGGATGGGTAGGCACATGGATGATGGATGGATGGATGGATGGATGGATGGATGGATGGATGGATTACGGTGACCACTTAGATGGCAGCATCTTGACCTTCAGACATGACAGTGCTCGCCCCTGATTTTCTCGTCTCTGCTATCCTCAGGTCTGGATACTCAGCTCACCGTCTCCTCATTTCCCCTTGCCCAGATTCCTGATTCTTCTTCCTCCGTTTTCAGTCTGCCAGCCAAACTCGATTCCCCTCCCTCTGCTCTGACTGACATATCCACCTGCTTACTCGACCCCTCAGTGGCTTCCCAGTGGCCCACAAGGCCTTGCAGGTGCATGGCCGGGTCCCTGTTAGCTCCGACTGGCCTCGCCGCCCACCGCTCTTTCTCCCACATGGCCTGACCCAGCTGCAGAGACCTCTTGCTGTTGCTCACACTCCAGACGAGCCCTGCATCCTCTGCCTTTGCTGCTTTCTCTCTGGAATGCTTTCCCCAGACGCCTACCTCGCTCACTGCCTCAGCTCCCTCGGTCTCTGCTCAAACACCACTGTCTCAGTGAATCAGTCCTCCTGGGCACTGCCTCTCCCCTTCCCTGCCTTTTCTTCTCTACAGCAATCAGCGCCATTTGACGGACTACATTGGATTTATTTGCCTTGCCTCACTCACAAAATCTCCGTGAGCACGG
This sequence comes from Manis javanica, assembly GCF_040802235.1. Lineage (NCBI taxonomy): Eukaryota > Metazoa > Chordata > Mammalia > Pholidota > Manidae > Manis > Manis javanica. The sequence goes on along the minus strand of NC_133166.1, from coordinate 100,206,224 downwards.
GGGGCTTTGCGGTCCGGCTCACTACTGAAGCCAGCAGGGGCTACAAGGCTGCCTGGTGTAGAGCAGGCACTCCACCTGTGTATTTGGAATGACTCAGTGGATCAACAAATGTGCCCCAAATGTCTGGTATACATCAAACCCCGTGTTATTAGCTACCATATGATAATCTGCAAACCTCTCTTATTTCAGGCCCTTTGCGGTCTGGGAGCAGGGTGTACAACGGGCCACCAGCAAGAAAGTTGGAGCTGACATCACAGATCGGGAGTCGAGCAAGATGAGCGCCTCTTACCGCCTTGGTGCACTGGACATCCTTCCCCAGCAGCCAGTTGAGCTCCAGGTTGCCCTCACCCTGGTAGCAGGACTGCAGACGCTCCTTGATCTGCAGGTTGATGGCCCGGATGGGGAAGGCACAGAGGGCAGAGTCATCTGGCGGGTAGTGATACTGTTTCTGCCCTTTGGAGAAGATGGCAAAGAGCACGTCATCCTGGCTGCTGATATTGAAGGCCTGGGCCAGGGAGTCCCCGGGTTTGGCGAGGTAAGCAGCCTGCAGGAGGCGGTATTCCACCCCAGCCCGAGTGCAGCCGAAGGGCAGGGACACGTACGAGTGGAACTTGGGGTCATCTTTGCAGAGACGCACGATGCGCGAGGTGTAGAAGAGGTCTCCGGCGGAGTTGATGGCTACGCCCTCGGGGGTCTCGGGCTGGACAGTGAGGAAGTAGACGAAGCCCCCACTGGCGAAGCCATAGATGTAGAAGATGTCAAAGTGGGAGACCAGGGCCAGGGTGTCGGAGGGGATCTTGATGAGGGAGGAGACAAAGTCGCTATGGAGCTCATAGTCGAGCATGGCGGAGGACTCGGGGTCTCGAGGCAGCTTCCTGCTGGACAGAGTTGGGAAGTAATCCTGCTTCCCGTCCACGGCAGTGCCAATGAAGAGCTTGCCATCCTCGCCCTCGGAGCGCACGATCACCCCGTACATCGTACCCGTCTTGTTGACGCTGGACAAGTAGTGCTCCTTCTTGTGGGACGGCTCCACAAGGATGAAGAGGTCGTCCAGCCGCAGCAGCTTGCAGACGCCCTGGTAGAGGCTCCCGCAGGCCAGCAGGCGGTTCTCTGAGTAGTCGATGATAAGCAGCTTGTTCACGTTGTTGGTGAGCGTGAGCACCTCGCTGCAGGGCTGCACAATGAGGGGAGGGTAACAGGACTTGTTGTCTTCCTCTGGCCCTGTCTTGTGAGCTACCTGGATGGTCAGGTTGCCCGTGAGCTTGTACACCCGGTTGATGGCCCCGACATACACCGCCCCCGTCCCTCGGTGGACAGTCAGGTGGTTGAATGTCCAATCACGGTTCTCTGTGTGGAAGGTGCTAAACTGAGGCATGCCGGCAGCCGGGGGGGCCAGCAGCACCCAGACGACTGAGAGCAGGACCACAGACCGGCTGTCAACCTCTGTGGCCCGTGGCCAGGGCCTTCTGTGTTCCATTCTGAGTGGGGCCAGGACGGGCACACAGATCCCCTGGGCTCTCATCTACTCCACCTCCTGGACTGGCCCTCACATGGTTCTGGAAAAGACAAGGCAGAGCGGTTAGATGGAAAACACATCCGGGGAGCAGAGAGGAGGATCGTGTGACCCGGAGTCCCAATCCTGGCTAGCTCTGTATCTTTCTCCTGTATTTCCGTTTTTCTATTTTAAACATATTTTCTGCCTCTTCCGGATGTTCAGGGAATCCTATTATCTATTTTGGTCTCCAGTCTTTATGCTGTAAAACGCTTTTTTTACTTTACAAAGCATCTCTATTTCTGTCCTCTTAAGGTACCATTTTTCTCTCTCAGAGAGGTTAAAAGACCATTTAAGTTCACCCAGCCTGTCAATCCCTACAGCCAGTCTTCCCGACCCAGGTGCCGAGTCTGGCCTCTCCCGGGCCAGCGCAAACCCCTCCTGTTTTTTGAGAGCTTGTTGGGAAGACTCTCCCAGGCTCTCCAGGTCAACAATTCCCAGAATCGGACATTGCAAATAAAATTCCTTCTTATTTCAGACTTTCATCCCCACGCACTGCTGTGTTTCTTAACTTTATTGTGTTCGGTCCTCCGCAGGGAGGGAGAAGAGCTGACCATCCTGAAAAACAGTGCCTGTCCCTGCCCTGGGGCCTCCTCCTCTCCAGAAGGAAGAATCCCTGATCATTTGTTGTTACAATTTGTTAGAAAACTGAAATGCACCGAAGCCCATAGGACTGGTTTCCCACAAGTCCATTCAGGCCATTCAGGAGCCGGAACAGCCCCGGGGAAAGGGTGGGCAACTAGAGGATGCTGCCTGCCTCCCCAGTGGGCAGCTGCCAGGCCCTGGGGACATGGCTTCAACTTCTGCTGCTCTGCAGAGGGGCACAGAGGCTCCAGCTAAGATGACTGGCTGAGTCCAGCTTCAGCCACCTGGGTAAGAGTTCTGGGTTTGGAAAATGTGGGGAGGAGTGAAGGGAGGTGAGTTGAGGGTCACTGCTGGGGCCTTCTGACTGTCGAAGGATCCATGAAACCAAACGCCTACCCTGGGCCTCCGCCTGTCCTGCCCTGCCCAGTCTGTCTCTGGCCCTGACTTCTTTGCTCCCTCATCTGCCTCCCCATCCCCAGCCTCTAAAACGCTTGTTTGCCAAGGAAACTGTCCAGAGAGGCTGGCGGGGCTCCTGCGGAGAGCTGGGCAGCGTGTGGGAGAGTGGAGTATGTCCTGTTCACTCCAGCTGCACATTTATTGAGAGCCACACTGGGGGTGGCAGCAGAGCTGGCTGCAGCCAGTTGTCCAGCACAGAAATCTTTTCTCCAGCTGGACAGACTGTCCGGCAACTTTCTCAGACAAGTCCAGGCAGGACTCTGGGTGCAGAAGGCAGCGGGAGTGGAAACACCCAATCTGAGGATGGAGAATTTGCTCCGAGGCAGCTTAGGAGAGCCCTGTCTCCCTCCACCCGCCCCAGCCTGGCTGGATCGGTTAGAATCAGAACAGACGCTGCCTTGGGAATCACACAGGGTTTGCTCTGTATCTTTAGAAAAGTCTCCTCGACTCTGCCCCAGGCCTGACAGCCGCGCTGCAGGGCCTGGGCTGGGCCCCACCTGCCTGCTTTCCTCCAACTGGGCTCCACCGGGGTTGTTCTGCTGTGACTCAGGAGGCCCCAGGCTTCCTTGGAAAGAGGAAGGCAACACCGGCAGGAGGCCCAAGCTGACCTCAGAGACTCTGACCCAGCCCTTCCAGCCCCTTGCGCACACCGGCAAAGCCTCCCAGAAGGACAGAGCTTTCAGTTTGAAAACCAGAGGTTATTTTTAGCTCTATCCTGGGGCCGGTAGCAGGACGTGAATTCCTCAAGAGGAGCTGTGGAAAGGAAATAACAGAGTCCTTACATTCTCTAGCTGGCCCGGGAACTGCGAGAGGCCATTCTGTGCACGCCACTGTCTCTGGGTAGGAAAGCCCCTTCGGTGACAGGTGGAGGGCAGTGCAGAAGGCTCCACAAGGAGCCTTAAGGAAGAGAATCATTCTTACTGTGCTGCTTTTGGGGGTGTGCCTTTTAAAAAGTGCTCTCTGAAACACCAAGTCTATGGACAGTACACTCCTGCCTTCTCCACAATATACACACACATATATGTTTAGCCTGTGGCTGGAAGAAGAAGGTCTGGGTAGCAGAGATAACATCAAAGGACATCGTGTAGGGTTAAGATCAACCATCCCAGCTCCCTGCACAATTAACCCCCACCAGACAGTTTGAATAGTGAATGGCTTCTGTTGTTAGGCAGAATGTGGGAATAAACCTGGGACCTTGGACAAGTCGTGTCTCATTGGCATTTCTGGTAGAATGGAGATAATTACAGTACCGACTCTCAAGTTGTCATGAGAGCAAATGAGATAATGCAAGGAAGCCTCTTAGCATGGTGGCTGGCACACAGTGCATGCTCAATTCATGCTAGTTGTTATTGTTCTAGTTGAAGCCTCCCTAGAAGACTGCAATTCTGGAATCCTGCAGAGCCCTCACTTCTCTTATTGCTCCTTTCCACAGGAATGAACATTGTGGGTAGACCATTGATCCCCAGCTCTCTCTGACCCAGTGAGGAGGCTCAATCCAGGAAGCATCTGTGCGGGAAAAGGGACCAGATCTGCGGTACTCTCTATCATACTATTGCACAAGTCCCAACGTAGCTGCCCTGCAGCCTGCATGAAGGATGGTGGAGGTGCAAGGTCCTGGGAGTTGAACTATGAATGGGAAATTCATAGTGGATAGAAGCCATGAAATCATGGGGCTGGAGGAAGAATAGGAACATGGGAACCCAGGACTCAAATTCTGCCTGTGTCATCCATGAGTTGCAGGGCTTTAGACTGGCTAGCATCCCCCTGAACCTATTTCTTGTCTTAAAATAAAGGATGTTTGAATAGCCAGTTTGTAAGATTTCTTCTTTCACATACCTTGATAGATGCTTCCTTTAACTTCCAGAGTCTGTGACTGAGATAGCACTAGGGGCCTTCCACCTTACCTGGTAAGGCTGGTTAGGCCAGGAGTTCTCAACAGATGACTACAGTTGGGCTGTTTTTCCTCTCATTCCTCAATCAGCATCTAGTCTGAGACAGAATGGTGACCAGCCAAGCTAATTCATTTCATGAGGCTCAAAGGTCACCTGTCTGGAAGCAGCAGGCACTGACACATGCACTCAAGAGTAGGTATGTTCGGCAGTGCACGATGGCAGGGGAGGCCCCCCAGGGACCTAGGCTTTCACAAGGACGACTAACTTCAATAGCAAGTCGAGAGCCTCCGGCTTCCCATGCAAAAGCTGATAATATCAGGTAACTGTTCCAAAGCAGGGCCCAGCTGGCAAGGATCAAGTCTCTCATCCAAGTTCAGAGGAGGGCAAAAAGGCACCCATCTTTGCACCTCTGATGGGAGACAGTGCGGTGGTATGTGGTTAAATGCATGAACTCTGAACTTAGATGCTTGCCTTCAAACAGAGCCAATAGCTAGGTAAAGTTGGCTGAAGTTCTTAGCCCTTCTGTGATGCTATCTCCCCATCTATGTAAAATGGGATTCACACTAGCATCTGCGTCATAGGATTATTACAATGAAGCCAGTTAATGCATACAGCGCACCCAGAACAACGCCTCATCCATTTGAAGTACTGGAGATACATTAGCCTTATTAGTAGTAATTTATTTGTCAATATTTCTAGCTCTTTACCTCCATCCATTCTATGATCTTAGACTGAACTCCCTATCCTCAATTTGGTAGAAGCCAGTGAACATCTGACTAGGACTTTCTATACCTAGCATTTCCTCCTAACCCTGATTTTCTGCTAACCTCAAGACTTTTCTCTGAATAATGACACCTCTTTCCTTCTGTCACTTCTCCTCCCTGTCTAGTTTGTGACGTCACTTTGTCACGTGCATTCTCAAGAGCCATAACTTGCCCATTGTCTCTTCTCCTTTCAGTTTCCCTCTCCCCGACCTCATGCCTCAATCCCGGGCAGGCTGCTCTGGGATGCTCACTCCATCAGCGGAGCCTCCCGGGGCGTCTTACACTGAGTACTCCTGAGGCCAAGGAGAGGCCACGCTGGTTTCTCTGGAAAGCGAGTGTCGCTAAATATTTAATTTGAAAGGCCTCTTGACACCATCTCCCGATCAGGATTCAAGAGGCAGGTGTTGGTGACAGCCAGCGAAGGCATCTAATGCCTTCCTGGTCAGCTGCTGCAGGCGTCGGTGGCAAAGTGGGGAGAAAAGGGCAGTCAGGCACTTCCAGGGCAGCTCAGGGCAGGATCCTCTCCCCACTGCCGACCCGCTCTGTTGCCTTTTTCAGGAGATCTGGACGCACACGCCCTTATGCCTTCACTTGGCCTCCCTTATTGCAAAAGGGGCTGGTACAGAGTTAAAGCAGGGATACAATTTTGCCAAATTGAGTCAACATTCATGAGAGTAGATGTCACACCCTTGGGCCCATCTGTAGCTCCACCACCACCACTCACTCTGTACTGTCACTGCCAGAGCCACTGTCATCACCAGCACCATCCTGGCAATGGTATTTTTTCTTAATGACAATAGTAAAAGGTGCCTACTACTGCAACTGTACCTACTGGGTGGCTCCCAGAACCAGGCTCCTGAGGATCCAGATGGTGACAGAAGACAGGTAAGCATGCGACGGGGGCCTTGAGTCGGAGCAGTCCAGCTGCTCTTGGGCTTCACTGCACCCTCTCTCCTCTCCCAGGACAGATGGAAGTCTGTCCTCTCCCCCAGCTCTTCTTTCTACTTATTGGGACCTTGAAGGCAGGAATTCAGAGCCACAGCTGCAGGAGATTGTGAGATTACAACAATCCACTAGTTGTTTTTTTAGATGAAGAAACGAAAGCCCATGGAAGGAGGACAAACTGTCCAAGGGGACCCCAAATGAGTCAGGGACAGACTGCAATCAGAACTTAGACCCTGAGACAGAAGCCTAGTGCTTTCTCCATCATCACACGAGGGTCCTGGGAGTGGGTTATGTTCTGCGTTGAGACGGCCCTACTTGGGGGAAGATGATGCCCTTTGAATCGCGGCGGTCCATGTGGGGCAGGAGTGGGCCTGACGCGGGGTCTGGACAGGGAGGCGGTGCACAGGGCAAACTTAAGGAGGGGCAGAGGGTAACAGATGCTGCTAGAAGCTACATCGGGGACAATGGCCTCTTGTGACCCACTCTAGGCCCAGGCAGGCCCAGGCAGTTGTCATAGGCAATAATGTCACCGCACCTTCCCTTGAGGGTTATGGTATCCCAAGCCACATCCCTCTGGGTTGTGGGCAACTTCACGGACGGAGGTTAGCTATAGCCTCTTCCCCTGAAGAGTCAGAACTTCAGCAGAAGGGACTAAAGTTAGGTATTAAGGGGACATCCTATCTAGAGAGGATTCCTGGGGCAAACTGCCAAGGGGATTATGGAATTTCCTGACAGTGAATTTTCCTGACAGCTGTGTAGGAACAAGTTGACACAGAGGCAGGGGATTTGTCCCAATGACCTCGGAAGGCTCCTTTCGGTTTAAGATGTCTATGAATTAAAGTCCATGAGGATAAAATGTCTAAATGTGAGATTCTGGGGCCCCAGCTCATCTCCTGTGGGTGGAATGACCCTGAGGACCCGTCAGAATGTCATGTGCACGGCTGTACACGCAAACATTGCGAGCGTCGCTCTGCCTGACACCGACCTCAGAGGTAGTCCCAGCACGTTGGGTTGCACAAGGTGAGTGAGAGGGCGAACGCAAAGGCCCCGGGTAATGCCGACAGCTGAAAGGCCTCAATTAGAGTGGAAGGAGTTATCTGGTATTTAAATAATTATTAGATTGAAGGAATAATCATGGGTTTGAGCTGATTTTTTCCCTACTGTCACCCTGATGGTGTCTATAATATTATTATTCAAATGCCCATGATTCTTACTGAGAAGAGACCAAGAAAGAGGTGGGGAGGGGGTGATGAACAGGGGTGGGTGGGAGAGGGACTCATTTAATCTCCATGTGACAGGGCTGCAGGAGGTACATTAGTCGTTTTCTTATTTCAGCTGTCACTCATGCACAGACATCGACGATTGTTATTAGTGTATTTTATGCACACGATTTAAAGGGGAAAGTGGGGGGTGGTGCGGAGAGGGAGAATTTCGTACAGAAAATAAAGGGACCAAAGGAACAATTTAGATGTCACTGTATACCAGCTGCGTTTGCTTCATTAATCGACTGTCATTTTTTTTCCCCCAGACTGTGCGCCTGAATGTGACGCTAAGTGACTCTACGTTGTCCCAGAGAGACAGGCAAGGAGGGTAAGGGGAGGCAGAGGAGGAACTCAGGCCTCTGCCCACGTGTCCTCTGGGCCTCCTTCCCTGAGAAGGTGAAACAGAGGAAACCGTGGCCTCCCCAGTGGGGGTCAAGACAGCTTTTGGTGCCAATTTCTAGCCAGTCACCTTCTCTCACAGTGAGAAAGGAGATCCCCTACTTGTCTTTATATGTCATTCCTTTCTCAGATCCAGTTTCTACTAACCAAGGAGTAAGAGAAGGAAACTGGGTGAGGCTCTATAAAAGTCCCCATTAGGGGTGAAAGGAGAACCCCTATTCCTGGCGGTGGGGCAGTGAGGGGCTGTGTCACGGGCCTTGTGTGGCTCTCGGCCCTGGAAAGGGAGGGAGCAGAGCCCTTGGGTCCCGCACGAGCACATGGCAGGGATGGACGTTGCCTCTCAGACGGCATGGAGGGCAGAGGCAGGCTGACAGGGCCACGAACACGAACAGGGCCTGGGTGGTGGCAGGAAAGGCAGGATGGCAGGTGTTAGGGGTTGAATCGGTCCCCCCCAAATTCATATGTTGAAGTCCTAAGCACCAGGACTTCAGACCGTGACTTTCATTGGAGAGAGTCTTTATAGAGGTAATTAAATCAGAGTGAGGTCAGGAGGTTGGGCCCTGACCCTGACGCCTGATGTCCTTATAAAAAGGGGGCAATTTGGATGTAGAGACCGGCACTGGAGGCAGGTGATGTGGAGACACACAGGGAGAAGGGAGCTGCCTATCAGCCAAGGAGACAGGCTGGAATAGATGCTTCCCTCCCGGTGGCAAACTCCTAGGGCGGCCAGGAGTGACGTGCTCTGCCGTCTGGGCTCAGGGATTGTTCTTTGGAACAAGAGGGGAGTGTGTGCGTGCCCGCGCAAGCACGCACTTGGGTAAGCCATTGCGCGGCCTTAGGGATGAAGATCCTGTGGCATCTCCGCGGGGACCGTAGGCCGTGAACATGTGCCCTTTCACCCAGCTGAACCCAGGGGCCCTGAGGACGCACTCGCTCCGCCTCTCACCACTTTCTGCCCGGTGGGATGAGAACCTTGCCCATCTCTCACCTCTCGGGCTCGTCCTGCAGAGGGTCCCTATCCTTTCTGCCTCCCCTGGCCTCTTCTGCTCCCGCCTAGAAGAGTCCACGTGTCACTTGCAGACCCCAAGAACCTTCTGGGATGCCTTGTGACTCCCAGCCAGCAACCTCCTTCCATTCCTGCTGATTCTCCTCCGGCCCCGTCCCAGGGCCACAGCCTTTTCACTCCAGGGAGGGGTTCTCTGGTGCTTTTTTTCCCAGGTCTCCCAGTGAGCTCTGATGGAGCCCTGGAAACAGCACCAGCTCTCCCAGGGCCTTAGCAAAACATCCAGTGTTTGTCTTCCCCTCTCACAGGCTATAAAAGCTTGGAATTGTCTCCCTGAATTATGAAGGGTTCCAAAGACATGCACTTGAGGGGTGGTGGAGGGGAGGGGGCTCAGCTCCTTTCTGGGGCACTGGCTGGGCTGGCTTTGCAAAGTCAAAACAAGATTCATTACCTTGGGGCCAGGAGCAGGGAGATACACCGTCTGACCCTGCAGACCTGCCCCATATGTCATGGGCCTGTCAGAAATCTCCCAGAATTCCCTTTATTATCTAAAGGTCGCCACCCGGGCAGCACCGAGAGAGCCCATGGAATAAACTAAACTACAAGAGCAATCAATTTCCAGCAGCTGCCTTCCCGGCCACCCTGACCCCCACACCCTTCCCTGGGCTCTGCCCTTTCAACCCCCTCTGGGGGAAGGCCAAGGAGGAGCATGCTGTGCCCTGGCCACCTCACCCTTGGGGCAGAAAGAATTTCTGTGAATTAGCAGGGCTCTGAGGCAGCAAGCAGTCGGCCCTGGGAGCTCACCTGTGCTCCACACTATGGGGGCCTAGGTCCCCCCTCTTTCTAGGTCACCCCTCTTCTCCCCTGATTCCATGCTGGATCCTGTTTAAACCATCCTAGTCATGAGATGCCATTCTGATGGGCATTATGGGATGGAAAGACAGGGAAAGAAATTTCCAGGCTCCTTCCAAAGGCAGGAATAAGAAGAAAAATGGAGATGTGGTGTTGCTAAATCCAGTCAAAATTCTTGCTGGGGGACCTCACACCCTAAAGGCCATGAGGAGCATCAGAAACTCCCATCTGTTTCCTATAACAAATCTAATAAAGAGAAGCTACCATTATTATTTTTCCTATTAATTATTTACTATTTTTACTATTCTTATGATGCTATGTGGCACTATGCTAGATTCTTTGTAGATGCAATGGATCATTTTGTGATTATCTTGCAAGATGGGGTTTTAGTCTCCCCATTTCACAGATGAAAGAACTGAATGTCAGGAAGGTTGAGTATCTAGACTAATATTGTTCTGCTAGGAAGCAGACCTTTCTGATGCTCATGTATTCCCTACTATTCCATATTGCCTAGATATTTAGAACTTATTTTTCAACCCAATCCTCTTATCACTGGTCTGGAAAGACTCATGGGAATGTTAAATAAGACTTGGCAAGTACTTTATTTTAAAGGTCAAAACTTGAGGCTCCCACTTTATTTTGGTAATGGAGCAAGGTTGGGGCAGGGGGTGGTGTGGGTTGAAGTGTCTGTTATAAGGTGCAGTCAGGGCGTGTTTTGTGGCAAGAGGTTTGCTAGCTGGCAGTCACCTTTCAGAGAAATTCCAGATGACCTTTCCAAGGAGCCTGGAGAAGTATCTCCTGCCTTCTCACCCCTCCCTTACTGTGCATGGAAGATCCCGGAGAGCAGGAGACAGGGTGAAAGTGCCCAGGTAAATGGTTAAACAAATTACAGTTATTCCACATAATGGCATATTATGCTGCCATTAACGGTAGTTTTCAAAGAATAATGACACAGCTCCAATTCACAGCAGTGGGAGGGGAAGGGAGGAAAAAAAAAAGGGAAGAAAAGATCCAAACAAAAAATGAAGCATTCATCTCAGCTCTCAGGCAATGGGCTGGCCCCAAACCTCACATACTTTCCCCAGAAGCTGTCCATGTCTTCTCCTCTCTAAGAAAATTTTAATGGCCCTGAGAGCCCCGGCTGAGAGAACATCTTGTTTCTCTTGCAGATCCTCCTGCCTTTCTGGCCCCAAGGGCTCCCAGGGCTGCCCCTGAAACATTCCCATCATTGTGGCTTCATGCTCACGTCAGGGAAATTGTCCACAAATGCCAGGTCCAGGTGCACTTTTTCACACTGTCCATTTCCAGAAGTCAGGGTTCCCCAAAGTTCAAAAGAGGGGGTCTGCTTTACCAGCAAGCCTGGTGCTGCCTCCCTGAAGGGGTGCATTTGCATAAGGTTGTCATAGAGATGATCTGCTGAGAGGGACCTGCTGACAGCCGTCGGCAGCTCAGCCTCAGCCATGCCCTGCCAGGTGTGCCCCTCATGCTTCGGTTCTTGGGCCTCAGACACCTTGTCTAAATTCGCCAGGCACACGGCCCCATTGTGATTGAGATCCGCCTATGCAAACACCTGTTGCCCAGATAGACTCAAGGCTGGGCTGCTCAATGCCTACGTTCAAATCCTTCCCAGGCTGGCTTTTCATCTTTCTCTGGCCTCCCCGCCCATCTCTCCCAGAGTGACTCCACTCGCAACAAACTGGTTCATTTGTTGAGTCCCCAGAATACCTTGCATAGCTTCACCTCTGTAGTCCCCTGTCCTTGGAACCCTGCCTCCCCCATATTCTTTGCCTATCCAAACTGTCTGTTCTTCAAAGCCTCGTGGAGCCACTAGACTCTCCCAGCCCCCAATCACCTGCCCCTCCTCCAAAGTCAATGAGCAACCGAGGCTTTTAGCACACACTTGCATTGGGTGTTAGCCGTCTTTCGTTATGTGACTGTGTCCTGTCTTCCCATTGAATTAGATGCCCTTAGAGGACAGGAACAGTACTGTGTGTGCTTTAGTGTCCCATGCAGGGCTAGCACGATGCCTTTCCCTCAGGACCATGCTCTGTCTGAATCATGCAGAGCAGGGGAGAGGGGAGACGAGGGTGCTCTCAGCTGCTAGTCTGCCCTAAAACATTTGAACTAACACACCTGGCTCAATGATTTATCATAACTAAACTTTTGGAGGTAATGAAGAAGAAAGTGAACTCTTTGGGAAGGATCCTGGCTATGGTTCATCTTGAACCCAAAGGGTGAAGAGCAAATGTCATTGGCTAGGTGGGTGAGGATGGAGAAGAATGGGAAGATACCAGCTCTGTTTTTGAAGAATGCAAAATGCAGACAGGGCTTGTGCAGGGGAAGTCTTGGCAGGAGACCTCTAAAGGCATAAATTGTGTTAACATCATAGATCACAGAGAAAGCATGTAACAAGAAAGGGCCGATTGACAACATAAAGTGATCAAGAGCAGAGTGGGGTGGGGTGAGATTCCCCTAGGGAAGTTTCAGAACAGGACTCTCTCTAAGGTCAGACTCACTGTGGAGCATGCTGCCAGGCAGCAGGTGCAGGAAAAAGCCCATGGGCTTTGGAGGCAGACCTGGGCTCAAGTTTTCTTCCCACTTCCCAGGTCCGTGACCTTGGATATGCAGTTTAACCTTTGGCACCTGTTTCCTCTGATGTAAAAGGACACCTCACAGAATTGTAGTGGGAATCAACAAGACGATGGATGTAAAAGTGTTTTGTAAACTCTACAGCTCTGAATAAACACCAATGACTCCTGTTTCTGCTTTTGGAAACACCGCACAAGGGCATTATCTCCTTGGCAGCAACTGCCGCCCTTTATGATGGTGACACAGGCTGAGGGCTCTGTCTCAACCAGGTGAGGGGAGGTGCTGGTGTGCGGGGAACGTGGTGGCCCAGCTTCCAGCCCTGGAGACCCCGGCCTCTCGGAAGGAGCTGCATCTGCTGACCCCAAGTAACCACCTCCCCAGTCCCCAGGCCACCGCCCGTCTTCTCTCACGGCCTGTAGGGTGATTCAAAGACCACTTCTGCTGCCCTTGGTGATTCATCCAGGTGCCTTTGGCAGGAAGGAAGGAGGAAAAGAGGAAAGAGGAAAGCTGGCCCGCAGGAGGAGACGGGGCTGGGGGCGGTTTCCACGGCTGGGGCTCTTTGTTCTTTGGGCCCTTCCCCAGTAGAGTCCGGCCAGCATGGGGATGAAGTTCTCCTCCCTTTATCTACCTCTGCCCCTCCTCTCCACTGCTTTTCTGAATCAACCGCCAGCCTTTGAATAAAAAGCTTTAATTCCTTTATGAGGAAGCTTCTTAAGCAGGCTGGGTCCCCACCCTGTGCCCTCCCACCTTAAGTTTCTATTATTTTTCTCTCTTTGTCTGAGATTCAGCGCTCTTGCAGAAAAGATCCCGAGCTGTCAAGCAGCCTCTCAAGTAACAGGCGGGTTCACACTCACGCACACTGAGCAAGGACAGCGCTGCAAAGCTGGGTGAAAGGGACATGTGAGGTCTGCGGGGTGGACGGCACTCTGGGCAGAGGTCTGTCCACTGCAGGGGCTTGTCAGTGTCAAGAGGCACATGCACTTGGTCTTGGGGACCCTTAACATCTGAAGTGGCATCAGCCCCTTGGCAAGCAGGCGGGAGAGCAGAGCCTTTTGAGGCTTCCAAGGCCCCAGCAGCTCTGGACGTCTGGGACCCACTGCGAGGGAAAGCGAAGCGCACAATGATCAGAGAGGCTGACGCAGGGAAAGAATGTGCTGGAGGGAAAGCAGGGGGTGCGGGGTGCAGCAGCGTGGGGGGACCCGGGGTGGGAGATGAGAGAGGCTCCCTGAGTGAGAACCTGGCCCCTGGTGATGAATGGGGTGTGAGAGAGGAGTCTGGCAAAGGGTAAACAGCCAGGAGGGAAGCAGGAGGGAGGAGGGGCTAGGAGAAAGAATGTTCAGGTCAAAGAGCAACGAAAATGCTCCTGGGGTGATTGCTTCAAGATCCAACATGTTGCACACTCGGATGGGTGCACACGTGCGTGTAGATGCACTCGGCCACCCTGCCAAGGTATGAGCAAGCCTGCTTTTGTCCCAATCATCCTGTGCCTTCCAGAAAACCTTTCCTCTGATGTTTTGTTCTGAGGCCCCAAGGGACCCCACCATAGTGTACGCTAGCATATGTGCAGTGATGTTTCAGTTTGCTAAGAATTCCACCTATGCTGTCCCACTAGTGCATCCCTCATGCAAGCCTGAGAGGAGGACAGCAGCATCAGCAACTCTGTTTCACAGGTGAGAAGACTTGGGTTCACCTGGCTGAATTGTGACCATGAAGTTTCTGGATGTGGAAGTAGGATTAGGACCTGAGGCTCCTGGAGTGGAACATGTCACCCTGCTGCCCTGCTGTCGCCAGCTGATAGCGCTAAGGAGAGATCACTTCCTCCAGAGATCGCTTGCTCCCAGGTAGGTAAGACTCTAGCCACCCTCAGGGAGATACCATTACCACTCTTTTGGAAGCGGCAGGGGGTACCAAGAACTGAGAGCTGAGTTCTTGGGGGCCCCCTGTGAAAGACGAGAAGGTCTGGCTGGGAGTTTCTGGCTATCTGCTGGATGCCATTTGGCTTCAGCCCAGCCCTGGCTGGTGGGAAGGCTGGGGACTGGAGACCGCCCCAGGGGCTGGTGCGGGTGGTGGCAGACAGAAAGAGTCCAGAAGCAGGACTTTGTAAGGAGAGAAGCTAGGGTGCCAAAGCCCTCCCCCCACCATAATCTGCTCTTATCCGTGGTGCAGAAAACTAGCTGCTGACTCCCCCTCTGAAGACCACGACATCTCCACGGTCCTTCCAGCCAGTCCGAAAGCGCAGGCAGCTCCTGCTGACTCCTCTCCCCCGCCCGGCTTCTCCCACTCTCCACCCTGGCCCTGCTGTTCTTCAGTTCCCACCCTGGCAGATCACCGATTAATTCAGGGCTGTTTAATAACCCTTCCATTTCGATGAAACAAGCTGTCTTGTTTTCTTTATTTTTAACACCGACTTTCGTTTCTTTGCTAAGCATCTTACTGTCATTTAAATTTCTCTGTCTCCAACCAAGCTGATAATAGACCGGAGTGAGCAGCTGCTTCCGTCCTGTTTATGACAATGATTAGAAGTTAGAGCTGTGCAGGCGGAGAGCTGACCAAGTCGGAGCTCAGAGGGGTCTGCCCTGCTGTGGAGGCAGTGCTCCTTTCAAGGGATGAGGAGGATTCTGGCTCCAGGGGTGTCAGGGCTCATCCCAGCCTCGCCTTCCGGGCACCCTGCTCTGAGGTGGGGTGTGGGGGTGAAGGCATGAGGATGAGATCTATTCACCCTGGGACTTGGGCCAGCAGCTGCAGGTCATTCTCCTGGGCCTGGCCCTCAACTTCCCTTCTCAAGGGAGTATTTCTCTCCACCAAATTTACTGAGCAGCAAACAGGAAGGCTCAAGGGGAGAAGCCCTGGACGTGTGCGGGGATCGACATCACCTGGCAGACCTTTCTGCTCCACATAGGAATCCCTTCCTGAAACTCTGCTCACCATCTTCTAACCTCTGAATTCCCCCAATGGTGTAGGGCTCATGCCCTCCCTAGATGGCCCCTTCCAGGGTAGATGGCTTTGGTTAATCTCTCTTTCTTCTGTCCTCCTGCAATAAAACTACATTTCACCTGTGTGACCATTATCTGTGTGTGTCCCCTTTCTCCTTTGCCATATTGTAAGATCTTCAAAAGCCTGGACAGTAACCTACCTTCTTCCCATAATATTTGGCACACAGTAGAAGTCAATAAACATTTGTTCAATCAAATTACACTATGTTGCACCAGTTTCGGTCTCCTTGCAGGTAATAATAGATCTTTCTGTTACGTGGGCAGGATCCTAGTGAAGCATCCCATTTTTCCCCACCTGGACAGGTGTTCTACCTCTTCCAGTCCTGAGGCCGGAAATAGCTGCTACTTTCTCCTCCCTGCCCTGAGACACTACACAGCTGGTAGAGACCTTGGCCCAGAAAGCTGGGGCCCTGTGGCAGAAGCCAATCAGGTGGCCTGGACCAGGTCCTCTGGATCCCAATTCCCCTCTCATTCCCTCTGGGTGGGTCCTGGCTGCTTGATAAAACTCACAGGTGCGTAGTGGGCAAACCCTGGCTGGCCCAACGCTTCCGCCTCTCTCCCCAGGCAGCCTCCCAGCCAGCAGTCTGCAGGCAGCTGCTCGGGTCATTGTCTCAGCCTCTTCAAGTTGTGAATGCTGAGTCTATAGAGACCGAAACACAAACAGTGCCCACAGCGCTGCCTCTCCGGAGGGAGGGGCAGCTTGGCCTTGCCAGAGCCATTGACTGTGCAAATAGCAAGGCTTGCTGAAGATGGAGGACAGCTGGTGGGAGCTGTTTGAGAGAGTGAGCCTTTCTACACCGCACTGCCCAGTGCCATGGCGAGGCAGTCTGTGTGTCCTAGGGCCAGCAGGCTGGCAGGGAATCAAGAGGTCGGGGCTCCGGGGAGCACTGCCCCACCAGGGGCTGTGTGCCTGCTCAAACCAGAGAAGGACAGAGTTGGGGAGCAAGAGACTAAAAAGAGAAGGTGGCTAAGTGGGCAGTTCAAGAGAGAGCCCTGGGCTAGGCTGGGGCAAACAAAACTCCTCACAAATGGGGAGCAGTGAGTGGCCACTCGCTGTGTGACGCAGGGCCACTCACTCACCCCACTGGGACTTGGGTTTCCCATCTATTATGTGGGCCTGGGTATGAGCTGCTAGCAAATACTCAGAAACATTTCCCAAGTATTTCATGTAGAACCCCTATTTCTTTTGTAATTCAAGCTGTTTTCTTAATAATTGCAAAGGAAAATCGAGGCACCTGTCACACACACGGCCACAGCTGGCTCTCAGGCAGTGCCACCGAATGCATGGCGCTCTCCCCTCAGCTACCTTCTCAAGCTCTGCACTCCCAACAAGGGACAAGGTGCCTCTGCTTCAGCGGCCACGGGGGCACTTCCTGGGTGAGTAGAAGGCAGCTGATGCATGTCACCCAACAACCTGCTATGTTCTGACCAACGATTAGCACCGGCCAAGGATCTAATTCAGGTCCTGCGTGGGCTCTGGGATTCGGCCCCTGCGAATGCTCTGTGTGCTGGGTCTGCTTCATTAATTGCTATGCTCCAAGGAGCTCTGCAGGAGAGATGCAAGCCTTACTGCAGCTAGGCAGCTAGAGGCCCACAAGATCTGCCCTGCCATGGGAGGTTGACTCCCAGAAAAATGCCAACTTACCAGTTCCAGACAATACCGTTCATCTCTACTCTTAGTGCTGCTGGCACCAAACCCCAAGGGCTGCAAATTCAAAATTCAAATCGCAGCCCCACAGGTTCAATGCTAACCATGAGCCGTGCATGTGGGCCCCAATGCCAGGATCACCTTTGACTTTCCTTTTAGTTTCCAGGTGCTACTGAGTCTCAGCCTTTCATCTACTTTTCTATATAAAAACCTTGAGCCCACAGACTTTCTTTACCCTTATTTTCCTCAGAAAGTTCCAAACAAATCCAGAGGGAGAGAAGAGAAATATACTTTGTTTGGTTTTATTCTGCTCTAAATTTTAGAATAGTTTTGCATGTTTTGCAACAACTGACATTTTTCCAAATCTCCTAAACATCTTCCCAGACCTGGTTCCAGAAACAGGGGCGAGTGAGGGTACCTGGGTAACCATGAAAAGCATTCCTTCCCACTGTACAGATGGAGAAATCGAGGTGCTGGGCAAGGGGCCAGAGCCAACTCCCCCAGGGCGCCTGTGGCTCCCTCTTGTCTCCCTCCCAAGAGCAGGGAGCAGATGGAGGGCAGGCCCTGGGCGGCAGGTGAGAAATCGCTTAGGAAGAGGCAGGAGCTACGGGTGTGAGGAAGGCCCTTCGCGACCCCGCGTCAGGATCTTCTGACACCAGACCATCTGCTCTGACCCCTCCTAGCGGCCCCGCACAGGTGCCGGGAGTGTCTGCCCAGCTCTACACTCAGTCCTGACCATTTCTCCAAGTCTCTCACAGCAGGATCCGCTAGCCCAGAAAGCTGACGGGCTTCACACCCTGGGGGCCACTCAGAATGGGGCAGCAGCTCGAATTTTGTTAATTTCCGGGTAAACTTCAGGCTCATGTTTGCCATACTGAACCCCTGGTGGTGTGGCGTTTAATTCTAGAGAAGGAATTAATGTCAGGAAGGTCTAGGGGGCTGGAGAGTGTGGGGCCACTGGTCAGGGGACTGTGAAGTCCTGACCTCCTCTCTCCTGGAAAACACCAGCACCACCGAGCTGGAGCGGAGACTGGGTAGAGCCTCCTGACCCAGAGGAGGGCTCTCTGGCTGGGGGCAGGGGAGGGGCTTGGCCTTCCTGTCTGGCTTCGGCCAGGGCTCCTACAGAGGACCCCAAAGTTCACAAAACAGGCTCTTCTCCCTCAGGGCTCTTTGTTGCTCAGAGGAAAAATGGGAAGCCTGGGGAACAGTCAGGCAAGGTGAGAGGTCAGAGGCCAACGTAATATTTACCCAGCCCAGTCGAGGCCTTTCGCTTTTATGAAGCAGGAAACCACTTCAAAGTGGCAACATCCCCTTCTTGCCACTTCTGTCTGCTCACTGGTCCTCCAGCCTTTCCAGGGCAAGCAGGGTGTTTTCTACCCACGCTTCCCCTCCTCCTGAGCCTTCCACCTTCTCCCCCTTAAAAGGGAGGAGTCCTCTGCCCTGCCTCCTCTCAGACAGGTGCTGCAATAAGTCTCTAGTTGCACAGCAATTACAACACCTGGGTTTCCTTGACATTCTGAGGCCCTATTGTCCTTGGATTTCTCCTGTTCAGTCAGAGTGAGGTGACTACTGCTTTGGGACATGGGGCAGGTACTGCAGTTACAGCTCCTCATTGGAAGCCCCCATTCCACCCCGGAGCAGAGGGCTGAAACTGAGGCTAGGAAAAAGCCCTAGACACTAGAGTCTAGCGGGTCATTACATTTGGTGGGGGTCATAAACTCCTTCTCTTTGGGAACATGCATATGTGTCTGTTTATACACACACACAAACACAAACACACACTCTATATATTTCTTGAAAGCACAGACTTTCAAGAGGTTCTAAGATCTCTTGAAGCCCAAGCTTACCAAGCAGACCCCTGAGTTCTCCTGAGTTCTGTCCATTCTAGTGCAGGGTCTCCCCAAACCCAGATTTGTTTTGAACATTTCAAGAAGCAAGAAGAACACTACCTTCCACTATAGGATTAGAGAAAGTTCTTGGGTTGAGTTGAAATCTGCTTCCTTTAAACCCCCTCCATCAATCCTCCGCTGTCTTTTTCTGCATGGAAACTTTAAAAGTGAGTGGTTCTTTCTCCAGGTAGCAACCATATGGCAGAGGTGGCACGGGGAGTAGGCTCTTCTGCCCAGACAAGGTGTAGAGGTAGAATCCGAATTTTTTTCTTTTGGTGGATCCATTTAACAAGTTCATTCAGATAAGAGTGGGTGACTTAACAGCAGGGTTCTAGACACTAACATGTGCATACAGATGAGTAATAGTATTTCCTGATGAACCAACCATACCAGCCTCCACACTGCTAACTCCAGGAGACCGGAAAGGGATGCAATTTACATAGAATACAAGGTAGAAACCCCTTGGGACTCTGCAAGGTGGAGATCTTGCTCTGGGATGTTGACTAATAGAAAACTACAGTGTTGTCAGTTTAAAATCCATGGAGGAGAATGAGAAAAAGAAATGGTTAGGGGTAGTTCCAGGAGGCTGAAGAATGAGCCTTAGTCATTCTTGACAGTAAACTGTGAAGTTCTCAGGCACCTGGGACTCTCACCTGGAAATTCATCCCTTCTTCCACTGACTACAGCAAAAGCTTCCAGGAGCTTCTGTGCCTTTGCTTCTTCCGACTACCCAGCATACTGTTAACTCCATTCTGCCCTACACAAAAGTTCTTTGAGGGTCCCTGGCTTTTTAATTCTCCCCCCCACCCCACCAGGATAATGTAAGTTTTTGAAGGCAGGATCTATTACTTTTTCATCTTTGTACTAGGCGCTACTATGTTCCTAGTACTACATAAGAGATCAGTTTCTATTTGTTTAAATGAGTCCAATTCCTGTTCTCAGAGCCTTCCTATTTGGTTCAGGGCCAGGCCAAGAAGTGGGGTGTTAACAATTCAAATGTGAAGATTTAAGTTGGAGGGGGGGCTGTTTTCTTTCAGCCCTCAGTCTTCTTGTCCCCCCCATACCCAAAGCAGAACCTAATGTGGGAAGGGAGGCTGCTGAAATACAAGAAGGGAACATCTGGGAGTTTAATTCCCCAGACAGTGTAGGGAAGCACCGTCCCTCTCAGAGCTTTAGAGAGACCGCGTGTGCTGGGGGGGAGCAAGGGGTGCAGGGGAGAGAGGTTCCCTCACAGGGCTGTTCACTGGAGCCCTGGGACCCCTCCTCCTCCATCTTCTCAAAGACAAGTTGAACTTTCCTAGGGCAACTTCACTGCCTTTTATCTTTCATACTGAAAATAATTTAAGCCTAGGAAAAGTAGGATTAAACTTTCATACCAAGATACATTTATCTTGTTTAGCTTTTTTCTTTTCTCTCCCCTCCCCTCTTGGCCCCAGGTCAACCTGAGCCAGAGGGAAGCCAAGATTAAAATATCAGAGGTTGATACCAGATCTGAAGAGATGCTACTTTCTGGCCCCCTGCCCATCCAAAACTTTAATATTTATCCACACCTCTGTTAGACACCTATTATCTCCTCGGATGAGAAAAGCATCTGGACTCTGCTCTCTCTCCATATTGTCCTCCACTGAAATGAAAGGCGGAATTATAATTCAGAGAAAGGCTCCCACTGAGAATTTGAAGACCAAGATCAAATCAGTGATACAGTGTTGACATGCGTTTAGTTCCTGAACAGTCTTTTCAAAAAAGTCTCCTGGGGAGCAAATTTGCCACCACCTTTGAGAGGGTTTCAAAAATCTACATTTAGGGAGCGGGAAGAAGGGAAGGCGTGAGAAAGTGCCTTGGGGATGGGCCAGAAACTTCTGTCGCTGACAAGGAGAGGCAAGAGCCTCTTAGCGGGCCAGCCAACTGACTGGACTGCCCGCTAACTTAAGAATGCAGCCCTGCTCCCTGCGTCTGACCCGCAGATGCACCCTGTGTGTGTGGGCAGGCCTCTCCCCGAGCGGCCACAACCGGGGGCACCACCACTTCATGCTTCCCATTCCCCAGCAACCTTCCGGACCCAGGGGTCCCACCGGTCACAGGGTCCTGCTGACGCAGTGACAGCTAGGAGTTTCTAATATATCTCATCTTCTCATTTATTTATTTTTCTTACCCTTAAAAAAATAAATAAATAAAACCACACACAAAAACACAAAAACACAAAAACCACTCTTCAGGGCCAAGCCTGGTTTTCAAGAGTTCCCTCTAGTGGAAATAACCTGCTACTTCAGCTTCTCGCTGCCTCCCTTTGCCCCAGAGACTGGAAAGAGCTCCCTTCTGCCTTGGCCTGGACTCTTCCTTCCCACGTGCTTGCAGGGTGTGCTCTCAGCACTTTCTGCCCCATTCCCACTGTCAGTCTCTCTCTCTCTATCTTCCTTTTCTGTCACCCCGCCTCTCTCCGTGTATCTGCGTCTGGTCCTACACCCTGACTTGGGTCTTCCCACGTGGGCCTCTGCTCCTGCATCCTGCTCTGCATCTTTGGTCCTGCTGGGATGTCTGAAGTTCAGGACACCATGTCTGCTGAGCTGGAAATGCTTTGACAAGGTGTCGGGCCCGATGGCCTAAGCTCACAGGGCCACAATAGGGAGGGACCCTAAGCCGGAGCACAGAGAGAAGCACTAGGACAATCAGGGGTGACTCGGGGGAACGGAACTTTGACACAAACTCCCCTTATCCATCCCCACCCTCCAAGCAAACCCAGGCCTGAAGCTGTCTATAAACTGAGTTTGGACCTCCAGCTCTGGAATCCAGTGTGAGGCCAGCTTGCTTCACTCCATCAGTTCTCCCCAGCATCACCCTTGCCTGCTTCCTGGTCCCTCATGCATCTGCCATGAAAACGACTGGCAATGCCAGGGTGAAGGGACAGCTGGCAGGGAGTGGGCAGAGAGTGCCAGTTCCAGGGAAGAGGGGGGGAAAGAGGGAGTGGGGGCCAGCTGAGCATGGGGCTGGAGGTAGGGAGAGGAGGAACAGCAAACGTCCAACTGAGGATAGAGACGACAGGGCCCACCTGCTGGTCCCTGGGTTTCCTAAGGGGAAATAGGGCCAGGGCAGGGCAGGCGTTAATGGTTAACTCACCCAGGAGTAG
The DNA here is from genome assembly GCF_040802235.1 of Manis javanica. Classification (NCBI taxonomy): domain Eukaryota; kingdom Metazoa; phylum Chordata; class Mammalia; order Pholidota; family Manidae; genus Manis; species Manis javanica. The sequence goes on along the minus strand of NC_133166.1, from coordinate 100,184,271 downwards.
AACTTTGGAGCTACTCAGGCCTTAGCCTTTTCTTTCAGCCTTCACTCTCCCTTCCTCCTCTCCCTGTACACTCTTACCTAGTAGGGACCCTGCTCCCCAACAAAGAACTTTCTCGCCTCTGTTTCTGCCCTCAAATTCCAGATGGAACAGTGTGGAGATTCCATATGCCCTGATGCCAGGGAGTGGGGCCCTAGAGAGCCTGAGGGTTAAGTGGGGGAGAAAGGGGGGGTCCTGTTCCTACCATCCCTCCCTCCCAGGGTGCCTTGGGACCAGTCTTTTGACCCCAGGGAAGAACCGTGTGTCTGTCTCCACAGGGCTCACCTTTAGAAAAGACCAAAAAAGAAGTGGATGCACACCCACCCCTCATTTACTCTAATCAAGCATGAAATCTTTGTAACTAAGTGAAAAAACTGTTTCCCATAAGGGAATTGGTTCCATTCATCATTGTTTGAACTGAGCATATGTGAAGGGGAGAAACAGAATATTCACATATAATGAATTGATAACAGACTGCCTCTGGGTGAGGGTGGTCGTGAAAGGGGCGGGGTGTGCACAAGAGCTGTAAAACTATAGCGTCTCCAAGCCTGTTTCTACCAGTTTGCCTGTAGACGGCCCTGAATTATTTGTAGTTAACAGACTGTAACACAATGCTCCAGGCTCTTTATGATCAGAATGGGCGCAGGGTGGGGGGGGGTTGGCTTGAAGCTCCTTGCCTCTCCATTTGCCATGATGGACAGAAGTATATCGGGCCCGTCTATGTGTGCGGGGACAGCTGTGTGGCAATGCAGGGAGACAGCTGGGTCGGGGGGTGGGGAGGAGAATGTTGCTGCTGGTGACAGGAATCACCTGCCCCCACACCAAACCCCATATCTTGGGGTGGCAGCCATCGAAAAGAGGCAGGATAGAGACTATAAAATCCCCAAACAGTGCCAACTCCTGCACCATAAATATTTCATAGTACCTGAACTGGCAAGTTTAGGCTGCTGCCAGCTGCTGCCTCGTATATTTAACTGTGTCACTGGTTTCCCCTCCCACTCATGTGTTTTCTTACAACTTGCCTGTGAAATAAAAATCAACGGATTCATCAGAAATATGTATAAATGGGAAATGGGCCTAGTACTGAAGCGGTTGCTCTTTGAGGCTTTCCTATGTAACTTCATTTTAAGTACAGATCCCAGTACAACAGATGATGGATTTTGACACTCACATCTGCAAGTTTTGATGGTCAAGAGGGTCGGAGGGCGCTTGTGGGACAGGGGTAGGTATTCAGGCCAGCTCAAAGGGAAACCACCAACCTTAGCATGACATGGTTTCTTTAGGATAGTGGACGGGAGCCACCATCATTTACTCTTCATTTAGACTTGAGCTGAAAGGCCAACCAGTCACCCCTGCCCACCACACCAGACTGCCAGGTACCCCATCCTGTCCTGTCAAAGAGAAGGACCAGGTGGGATTCCCTTGCCAGGCCCCATGGTCCTGGAGCACAGGAGAATGTCCAGTGTTTTATCCACTTTGGATCCTCAGCAGCATCTCCACCGCCCTTCACTCCAAACGTCATTTCCATTTAACTGCTCTGCAAGCCAATTTGCCCCATTCTAATGCAATTTGCTGAGGACAGTAAGGGAGCAGACAGGGCAGTCTGCCTAGCCCTCCCTTTATCAGCAGGTCCCTGAAGAGGGGTGGCTGGGGAACGGAGGGGGGGCCGGTTCTTTCAGGTAATGCTGGCAGCCAGGGTAAGTTCTGGGAGGAAGAAGGGTTGGGGTGAAGGGTGGAGATGCCAGGCAGAAGAAGGAAAAAGAGATGCCAGGCAGAAGAAGAAAAAATAGCTCACTAGGGTGCTTGGGTATTTTGACAGATTGTTCTCTCCGTTTCCTTGGTTCCCTACTCTCTCTCCTCCAACCCCCCCACCCCCACACCCCCTAGGCTAAGGGGGAGAGATCACAGGTAATTAGTTCAAATATTGCTGTGTGAGGTAAGGGGGAAGTTAATGAATTCTCTCTTCTTGCTGGGAGGTCAGAGGAGAGAGGGCAACTAGCAACTCCAGGAGCTTTCTGAGGTGACTGCACAAAAGTTGTGCATTTCAATTAGGAATAGCTGAATTTCTCCAGCCAGAGCTCTCTCTCCCCTGCGGCCTCTGTCACTCTGTCGAAGGCCCCAGAATCCAGAGCCCGCCCTGAGCAAAGAGTGAAGTTTCAAGATCTGGGAAAGAAGCCCAGCAAGACAGGAGCCTGCTATTGTGTGGGGAGGGGAGAGCCCGCCCTCACTTCTGCCCCCAAAGTGTCCAGCCCAGCCCAGATACTCATTTTAGTTTGCAGCTCATAATCATTGTCCGTTTTGCTCATGAACTGAAGGAGATGAATGGGTCCCCAGATTTTTGAGGGTTCCTCCTCCAAGCAGCTGGACCCCCAAGCCACTGCCTCAAGCTATAGTTGGCAACCGACACTGGTCCTGTTCCTTAAGTCCCGTGCGTGCCCACTACTGGTATGCCACTGTTACCCTAGGGTCTTAGGTTCCCACATGAGACCTGATCAGATTTCCATTGCCTAACTCCTGGGGCTCTCATTTTTAGACTCTTAAACTGACCCAGAACCCCAAGTCTTAACTCAGCTCTGCTCTCCCATCCCCAATTTTCTCTATCATTCAGAGTGGAGTTGCAGATTCCAGAGCAAGGGCCATGCCAAACAGGTGGACGTTTGTCAGGGACCTGGAATGGCAGTTTCTGGGGACTCCCCTTACCCACCAGACCGTGATTCGTATTAACAGAGACTACCCGTGGGATGGATATAAAGAGCTAGTATTTTCTAAGATCCCTACAGCACTTGTGGGGTGGGGCAAGGAGGAGCACATGGAGGGAAATACCCTCAAATGGTTTATAAAGAGCCTCTGGGACCCTCTGCAAGCTCCTACTTTAGCTCCCAACCTTTTGCGAGCGTCCCACCGAGGACGGTGCTGAGGGGTGCTGAACCTCATTCAGTGCCTTGGAATCGCTCCCGAGCCTTCTGGAACCCGCGCGACGTATGCATTCCCCTTCGATTCCCAAGTCCCTTGATCGATGGGAACTGCCAGCGGCAGCCAGACTCCGGAACCCAACTGAACGCCCCCAAATCCAGCGCTGGCCACAGTGGCCTTGGGCTGTCTTGCTCGCCGTCCCCTGAGGCCCGCTTTGGGCTTCAGCTCCCGGGACAGCCCGGCCGCCCTGCGCTCTCCAAAGCCGCAGAGTGCCGGCAGGTGCGCGGCGGAGGCGCACCGCGGCCGCCCGCAGCCGGCGGCCGGGGAACGGGGGCACCGCCGGGCAGCCCCGCGGCGGCAGGCAGCGGCTCCGAGTCCGCGCGCCCCCGCGCCACGCCGCGCTCCGGCCCGCGAAAGTGGCCCAGCCCGCCCGCCCGCCGCCGCCGCCGAGCCCGGGGGCCTGGGGCCGGGGCCCCAGAGCGGCGCGCGCGGGAGGAGCCCCCGCGGGCAGCGAGCGCGCTCGGGGAGAGGGCGGGGGGCGCCGCCGCTTACCCTGCTGGGCGGCGTCGGTCTGTCCTTCCGCTCCCGCGCGGTCCGCCTCGGCCGCGGCTGCCCCTCTCGCGGCCCGCAGCGCGCAGTCACCGGGACAAGCAAATCCACATGGAGTCCAGGTTCATTAAAACCCACGTCCAGCCACCGGCCACTTATCTGTATTCCCGAAGTGGCTCCTCGGCCTCCGGTCCGCTCGCCCCTCGGTCCGCCGCCGCCCCGCAGCAGCCCCGCCGCGCGCTGTCGCCGGCCCGCGGGGGGGACCCGGAGGCGCCGCGGGCGCGTGTGGGGGTGGCCGGCGGTGTCCCTCCTCGGGAAGCAGCGGAGCCCCGGCTGTCTTCAGATTTTTCCAGAGCGACTTTCCGGGCTCCTCTGACATCAGCAGTCGCGGCGCTTCCTTCCCTCCGTGCTCCCCGGGCCGCTCACAGTCCCATTTCCTCCCGGATCCGGGCTCTGCTGGGTCTGTTTCGAGGGGTGCCTCGCTCGCTGCGGCTCCCGCGCCCCCCGCCGCTGCCAAGCTCGCGGGGTCTCGCTCTGGATCGCGCTCCCTCCCGGCCGGAAAATTCCCAGCAGCTGCGCTCGGCCGCCTCCCGCTCCCGTCTGGCGCGGACGCCGCTGCGCCGGCAGCTCCTGCTCCCGCGGCGGCGGCGGAGCCCTCCGCGCGGCCTCCCTATATTAGCAGGCAGCTCATTATCATAGAGGCCGCGCGCGTTAACCCCCTCGCCGCCGGCCGCGCCCGCCCAGGCGGGTCCGCGCCCGCCGCCGGCACCGCCCGCGGCAGCCACCCCGCCCCCGCCCCGCGCGCGCAGACTTCCTCCTCCGCGAGCTGTCAACAAAGAAGAGGCAGGTTTGGCATCGGCGGCCGTCGGGCTGCGGGCCCTGCGTCCCGCTCGGCCCAGACCCACCGGCCCCCTTCAGTGGCCCAGGGGGCAAGGAGAATCCTGCCAGGGCCTGGGGATTCGGGCGGAGGCCTTGCGAGCGCAGCCGGCGGAGCCCCCGGGGCGAGCGGCTGGGGTCGGTGGGGTCGTGGGCTCCCCTTCCCCGAGCACCGCCCGTCGCCGCGCACACCCCGCACACCCCCCTCTTCATCTCTGAGTGAGGGGCGTGTGGGGAGGGACCGGCCTGAAGAGGCTAAGAGGGGGGTCTCGGGATTTGTGGGAGCAAATTTCCTCTGCTCGTGAATTCCAGAAAGCCAAAAAGCTGTCAGATGAGGTTTGAAGTTGTTATTAATTATTATTTTCATAATGCAAAAATGAGCCTTGCTCTGCATCTCAAGTTGCCAGATTGATTAGGGATCCTGGGCATTTGGCAAGGAGGGGGTTGGGGTGGAGGGGGCGGAGGGGAGCTTTCTGCAACCAGACCCAGGGAGGCGGCCTGGCACGACCCAGAGAGGTGGCGGTAAGGTAACTTATTTTAATGACCTAAGGTGAGAGGTTTCTGGATTCCAGGTGGCATTGCCTCGGTGCCTTTACGACCATTGATTCCGTGCCATATAGAGTCTTCGTGCCACCGCAGCCTTTGGACGCGGCTTTCCAAAAGAGGCCTGCAGGCTAGACCCCAGCGAGTTCGCAGGATCGGCGTAGTCCCTGCTCGCGACTAGAGCCCACGCGAATTTACTCAACACGGTCAAGTATTCTGATAAACTCCCTCTACCGCCCTCTCGTGGCCACAGTCCTCAGAGGTCTAAACCGGGGGGAAAGACGACTCTTGAAACCCTGAAGGAAGTCGCATGAAATTCTCAAAAGCAGGAGGAGCCTTCAAAAAGGAAAACTAAATTTAGACTCACTTGTAGTCTTGCACAATCGTTCATTCAATACAGTATTGGGGGAAAAAAGTCTAGGCTTTACTTCATGTACAGAAATTTGTTAATTCTTTCAAAGTTCTTTCATTGTTAATTAGCTGAAATTAGTGTCCGTGTGACTTGCACGGGTTATTCCTGCTTGTGTCTTGTGGAGCTACAAAGAATCTAAGGTGTCTTCCCTGATCCATACTTGCTTTTTTATTCCAGCTTCCTTAGCCTTTATTGTTGGCACCCCTCCAGGCAATTATCATAAGTCACCCTATATTATTATTTATTTCTCTTTATTAGTAGAACTTGTCTCCCTATCCAGTCTTGCCTACTCTCTCATCTCTGGGTAGACTGAATATAAACCAATATTTATTAAGGAATATGATTTGAAGAAGATACTAGAAGCTTTTGGAACATTTTCCCCATTTGTTCAGTTCATGGAGCCAGCTACACCCAAGACAACCAGTGGTAGGTTGAAAATATCTAACTGATAAAACTTGAAGCTGAAAACCAAGACCTTCTGGTTCTATATCAAGTGCTATGTGACCCCCAGCAGAGGTCAGATCTTCTCCCAATGCCTCAATTTAATCACATTTTTGTGAAGATTATAAAGAATTTAATAAAATTTAGATACTTTGCTAATACCACCTCCCCCACCTGTGGACCAGAAATAAATCCCAGGATGAAGAACCAGGAAGGATGAAATGAAACAGACTCCTCCACGTAACCCATCCTTCACGTCCAGCCTCCCCTCTGCTTCTCATGCAAAGAGAGAGGGAGGAATAGAGAGAGGAGAGAGGCCGAAGAACGCATTGCAGGCGGCAGACACAGTGCACCCGTTTCCTCATGCCCCTGAACATGGTCCGAGTTTGGTATGCGGATGCTTGAGATCAGTAATGGGAAGGACACTAACCTGGTCTACTGGGAGGTACTGTGGATGAAGCACCTTTAACATCTCTGGGCCTCATTTGTCCATCTGTAAGATGGGAATTTCTCCCTTCAGTCTCTGACAGTCGAAGGAATTAAAACAGATATATGGAGAGAAATGTTAGAAGAATTAATAATATCATTAAAACAGAAAGATTCATTCATATTTTTAGTTCTCATAAAGTTAGAACAAATATGGATCTTATTAGTTATGCACATAATTATAATAATATATCATAGGAATTAAACAAAAAGGACAACTCAGGTTCGTGATTTGTATTTAGATATAACATCCTCTGAGGCAAAGGCAATCTATATGAGCGTTTGGTCTTTACAGGTGCTCAAAGGACCACATCCTTCTCATCACTGGATAGTCATTCATTCATTCCACAAATGCTATTTATTAAGAGTGAATTTATAAGATATCCTCCTTTAATGGAATTGTGTAGGCTGCATGATTATTTCTTCCACACATATTTAAAAAAAAATCATGCTAATAGGCTCCATACACTCAAATTTGTCTATGTCATTCAGAGACTTGAGGTTTCTGGTTTCTGTTGGGCTTTTGATGTCCTCTTCCTCTTCTCGTCCAGTGATGTCAAATCCATACCTCCCGGGGGGCTCCCCTAGCCTTGGCCAGTACCTTGGGGTCCATTTTCATTTCTATCAGGAGGGGTGGCCACATCCCAGCACAGCTCTGGGAAAGTAGTGAGCAGTTAACACATATTTATCCAATGAATGGACAGATGGATGGATGGATGGATGGATGGAGATGTATTTGTCTTATAACAAATCCTTATCTTTGGAAAATCCTGCCAAGCTCAACAGGGTTCTCCCCCACCCTACCCCACCCACCTACACTGGCCACAGCTGTCCTAGAATCTCACCTGTGTAAAGCCATCTGTGGCTGCTGCACTGTTATCCTGGGTTCCAGGCCTCCTCTTGTTTGTCACTAGATTGGTGACTTGGGGAAGAGGGTAGAGAATTGGGAGAGAGCAGGGCACCAGCCATCTAGAATAGGGATGAATGTTTCCTGGGAAAAAATAAGTATTTCTCCTTCAGAGGGCCTGTCTGGAGGAGCAGGCCTCCTCAAGACCTTGAAAGTGAGCCATAGACTTTGGGGGAGAATAGGCTCAAAATGGGCGACCAGCCAGTCTGCAAAGGAAGTCCTCTGCCTGTCAGAGCAGCAGCTCCAGCCCCACAGGTAGTTGCCAGTACGGTAGCCCCTCAGATCACCAGAGGTATTTTTGGTGCTGGAAGCCAGCCACACTTTGGCAGGCTTTCAGCATTAAGTCGGCTCCGTTTCAGAGGTGGGGGTGGCAAGCCACCAGCTTTCAGCATGGGAATGCGGCCTGAGGGTGTGTGTGTCTCGAGGGCCTGGGGGCTGGGCATGGAGGGCTGTGTGCCTGGCCCTGTGGTCGGGAGCGGAGCAGGCGCATGCTGGCCAGTGGCAACAGGAGGTCTCCGCGCGGTGCATCGTCTGTTACCAGGCTCACATCCAGCTCCCAAAGCTACTGATACCACCACCAACTCCATCCGTCTCTGCCCTAAGATGCGTGGCATCTTTCACTGCCATGACCTTGAGACTTTGGCCTTTCAAGGCCCTTCTGTCCCTCACCCCGTACCTCACCTTCACCCAGCAGACACTGTCAGGCAGCCACAGCGCAGACACAACAGCCTCCTCTCCTCCCCCCACTGCTGGGAACAAAGGGATGGTCTGATGGGCCAGGCTGGAGTGTGTGGGCCAAGTCCCGTGAATGGAGGGAGAGCTGTGGGAGGCAGGAGGGGCAGGCCAGGCAGCGGGAACGGGGGGCCCAGGACTTGGCAATGGACACCTGCTCCAGGCTTCTCAGCACCATTCATAAAGATGTCACCCTCCTCTCTCCTCCCCTCATCCCTTCACAAATCCCACTTTCCTGTGCACTTTAAACAGTAACAAGCCTGCTAAGGATCCAGATCAAACAAGGCGGGATTTCACTTCTTTCTCACTAAACCTCCCATGAGCAGAGCTGATGTCCCTGTATACCTCACCCTCTTTCCCTAACCCTCCCTGCTTCCCTCCATCTCGGATGTTGCTCTGGGCAGAGAATATTCACTCTGAGGCCTAGCCAGCTGCAGCCCTAAACCTACTTAAACAGGCCCCTGGGACAATTTGCAAGAACCCTGCCTGTACGAGGAGGCAGCACGGAGGGAGTGCAGGCTACGGGCTCTGGGCGTGGAGGGGAGGGCTGGCTGAAGGCCTTGGCCCTTGGCCCTTGGTCTGCTCTGTGCCTAGCGCTGAGGGTCTGAGAAAGAGCCCGCCTCCCTTACTTTTCCTAAGAGATTCCAGAAAAGGAGATATTACCTATTTGGTCATGTAATCCCTGGTTACGTCTCTCACAGCCTCCATTTCTTCATTTCTAAAGTGGAAATGATGCCCCTTGCCTCGCATACCCCGCTTCACAAGAATCCAACAGGATACTGGCTGTGTATCCAAAAGCGTTATCCAAACGCATGGGGATGTACCTTAAAATCAAAGTTCCTCCCAGACCCACACCTGCTTCTTGACTGCTCTAACTACAGTTCATTCTCTTGTTCAGTTTTCAAGGGAAAAACATCTGAGCTCATTCAGATATACCCCTTGGTTTATGGGGTGGCTGCATTGTCTTCCCATCACCTTGGGATCCTTCCTTGTCTCCCATGCCTCCGCTGGAAAATGCTACAGACCCAAAGAGATTCTGTCTGGTTAGCTTCCTGCATGGAACCACAAAGCCCATCCATGCTGGAGTTGGTACTCATTGCTGGGCAGTCCACGCCCACCCACCCCTACCTCCCAGGTAGGCAGAGAAGAGCAGGAATGGCTGGGGTGCTGCAGAGAACACCCCTCAATTGTGCAAGAATCAAATGGGCTTGAACCCTCACTGCCTGAGATGTTTTAATGAAAATGCATTTTTGAGGTCTTTCTCTGCTGGGAAGCCCTCACTTGCCAGGAAGCCTTGTGCTGGCCTCCTTGGCATCGGTGGCCCAGCCTGCACTGGATGGCAATTGCTCTCAGTACCTCAGTGGGAGCTGGGTGGCCAGGCTTTCTGAGATTCAGTGTCTGGTGGGCAGGCACACCGGAGCCTCTGGGGTGGGAGTGAGTGAGGGTGGACAATGCTGAGATGAGAAACCTCAGGACCAATAGGAAGCAAGCATTTTGTCCAGGTCCCTTCATCTGCACAAGATGACACCTTCCCTTCAGTTGCTTATAATTCTCATCATATTGTGGTGAGTGCCGCGCTGTACAGGGTGCCCGCCCCGTTTCAATCACAGTGCTTGGGGGTCTACCCATATGACGCCTGATCCTCACAAGGTCAATCTTACGATGTAGATATGATCCCCCCATTTTACAGATGCATAGACTGGAGATCAGGAAGTCAAGTGATTGGTCCTAAGGTCACCCACTAGTAGGTGGTATGGTTAGATTTTGAACCTAGTTTTGTCTGACATCCAATTTCTCTAGTTTTGTCCCCTTCTAGGAGGAGAAAGTGATGAAAGGGTAGGAGTCCATCCTTCAGTGCCAGGAAATAAGGGGCACGGGGCTTCATTCCTCTTCTTGGAACTCAGCCCGCTAGTGACCGGGAGCCTGTTTGCCCAGAGAGCTCCTACAGATTCATCTAGAGTCTGGCAAAGCGTCAGCACTGCTGTGGACCAGGAATATCATTTTCTGTTACAAAGGAGAGTATGTTGTAATTGTTATCACGATTATTATAAACAATCATACTAATGAGCTCAATTCTCCCCTATTTTGCAGGGTGTGTGTGTTTAACAATGAGAGTTGGCCCAGAGGAAAGAAGCTAGCGAATCTCCACTAGCTCACGTCACCTCTGCCCTGCGCAACACCACATCCACGGACACGCCTACCTTTCAAAATAATGGGATAATTGGGCGCAATGTGTACTGCCCCCACCCCTTAGAGGGAGCAGGACATACGGTCTTTGTGGGAATCCACAGGGTGCAGGGGGCACACACCACCCGGGTCTGCCTTCTGCTTGATTGCATCTGTGCCCTACAAAGCCCCCCAGAATTGCCTCCTCATTAGGGGAGAAAGGAAGACAAAAATGATAACGGAGGAATTTCTTCCTGCCTTGAACTGCAAGCTCGTCAGGGACAGAACATTAAGCCCTCCCTCTGTCTGCCCAGCCTCAGGCTTCTTTTTCCCGGCTGATACCTGGAGTACCTAACACAGTGCCAGGCCCTCCTTGGAAAGGAGCCCATGTGTGACAAGAGTGAGGAACAGGGGTGGTTGGAAAAGCTCGACCTGGCCTGGGGGCCTGTGTCCGGCCTGCTTTGAGGCAGTGCAGAGCTGTGGCTGGGGCAGTCTGGGAGGCCTCGAGCCAGACAGGTGGGGGCTGGTCCAGGACTTCTGTGTAGGGAGCCTTGCCCTCAGAGGAGGCTGGCAGAGAGTAAAGTCCATCACCCCATGCAAAAATAAACACACTGCTTAAGTAAATCAAATACCCTGACATCCAGCCACAGACTCCTGTACCTGCTTTAGTGCTGTAAATTTAGGGCAGGGTATGAACTATGGAGGTCTACGAAGAAAAATCCAGAGACGGCATAAGCTCTTCACAGACAGGAATCAACTGCATCATCACCAGCATCATGAAATAGTGAATAACCGCCAGAGAAAAACTACTTAAACACTGTTTTGTGTATTCTGAATTTTGAATTCCTAGAAAGAACCACCCTGCCTCTCAGAGCCAGTTTAACATTAAGCTCATTACTCTTCCCGTTGTGAAATTCCTCCGGTGGGATATTGTGGGTAGCGTATGAGATGAGCAAGAGTTATTCCCCGTTTCTATTCTTCTTTTCTGCATCTCCTCCCCATTTTCTCTGGGGTCACAGCAACCTTTTTCTGGAGAATGGCTTCTACTCACCCCGAATCAACATTTGAATGAAAAGACTGCTATTTCCATCAAAAAACAGAGGTTGGACCCTGCCCCCGCCCTTGGGTGTCTGGAGACCTGGGTTCTCATCCTGCCTCTGGTGTTCCTCTCTCCGGAGGCTGGTTTCCCATCTGCAGAGAGCAGGAATGAGGCTCCAGTCTCCTAGCACAGCCGTACGTATCGCCATCATTCCGGCTCTCCCCGGGCAACGGGGAAGGACGTTAGACGCCACACACCCTTCTTGTAATGGTTAAAAACACCCAGTGACTAAAAAAATTGCCAAGGGGCTGTAACACAGGGAAGGAGCTGAGAAACAGGGTTTTGTCGTTGAATTCACTCTCCGCCTGCCTTTGATAAACTTCGCTCAGGGCTGGTGTTGTGAATCTTCCTGGGTCGTGGGCGGCTCCAGCCCCTTTGATCCATTCAGCTGACAGTATTTCCTGATGCATCAAAGACCAAGGGAGTGGGATGAGCCGGCATCCTATACCCACCTTCTCTCTTCCCCCACCCACCTTGAGCTCCAGCCTCCTCCCTTTCTTGTGGAATTCCTATTTTACGTGGTTCCAGAAGGTCCTGGGATGTCGGGGAAGCCCAGGGTGTGGGAGGCGCAGCTCCTGGCCTCCTGGAGAAGGTAGAGAGCAGAAAGCCTGCTTTCGTCTCTCAGGAACATTACCGCCCCCTGGTGGAAATACAGGGAACTTTCCTGGCTCCGGAAAGCCTGGGCAGCCGGGCAGCCACCCTCTGCTCTGCGGTATTTGGCGTGGCTAATAATTATTACCCTGTGTTAATCACGTCAATGGAAGAATTGCAGGCCGCTATTTTTTGGAATGATCGGCTCCAGTCAATGACTACTTAGGACAGCAAAGGGGAAACATCAGCTCCGGGGAGCCCCCATGTAAATGGGGAGTTGAATGAAAGATCAGAAATAATGACACGTGTGTTTAGTTCCATTTTCCTCCCTAAAAGGACCCTGTCAGAATAATTTCCCCTTCTGTGCACTATACCTCACTATTATTTACAATGTCTTCTAGGGGGAATAAAACAACACTGGACCCCCTCCCTCATCTCCCACCCACTGCCTCGCTCTCCCTCCTACCTGCCCCCCATCAATTGTGTCTCTTTCTAGAGTTTGGCAAACACACTCCTTCCACCTGCTGTGCTTTCAGTGGAGCTGAAATGAATGTGGCTGTAGTTATTCTTTTCCCCTTAATCATTCTTTTTCTTTTTTGCTGGAGAGCATTTTCACGAAGCACAATCACACAAGAACAGAATGTCCTGATGTTTGGGTGAGCAGCATGCATTTCTTTTCTTTTTTCTCCTTTGAATAAGAATAACACCAATAACCGTCATATCAGAGGGCTTACTGGCCATCCTTAAAGGTTTTTCATGATCTTGCCCTACCCTGTGCGCTCAGCCTTGTTTCTGACATGCCCCCACCCGCCCACTGCAGGCAGACTGGTCCCCTCTTGGTTCCTTGGAATCGATAAGCTCATTTTACCCCCTGAACTTCTGTCCATGTCATTCCTGCAGTGTGGAATGTGTCAGGCCCCTTCCTCACTTCCCACAACCATCCAGTGTCTGAACAATCATTAGGACCAGCTCAAGACCCATCTCTTTTATGGTATCTTTTCCAATGTTTGCTAAAGACACTTTATGCTCATACAGTGTTTAAGAATTTGTAATCTTGTTCCTATCCACTGTATGCTTGGCATAGAGAAGTCACATAATACGTGTTTGCTGCATTACTTTCACTAGTGGTATCTGCCATTTTGTACCTATTTCAGAGATGATAACGATGAGGGTGCTCAGAGAGGTTAAGTGATGTGTAGATCACATGCCCAGTAATTGGCAGAGAAGATACAGGAACTCAGGAGTTTTAATTCTTTCTGTTCTGTTATGCTGCCTTCTTACTGCAATCCACTCTGACCTCTCCCATTACCAACTGGTGTACTTCACTTCAGCACTTCATTGCCCTCTTCAGATGGCAAATTCCTGATGGGCAGAGACCATGCCTTACATGTCTCTGGTACCTTATGCTAAAAGTGAAGGTCGTTTATCAAGCTCTTGTACCCACTTCACCCCAACTTTTCTCCAGTCTGTCAAACAAGCTTAAATGTCATGAAGCCAAACTGTGGAAGGTCTTGGGGTCTTCTATGGACTGGATTGGCCAATGTGCGTGACTTATGTTCCTCTCTAAAGCTGACCCCAGGAGCTGTCCTGCTCTGTTCCACTGACCTGGGTCTTTCTTGCATACATGGAGCATGATGACAGAGGGAACATTGGGAGCAAATGTGTCCTCCTTTGAGACGTTAGAGATGCCCTCAGTTTCACTGCTTCCAATTCTGCCATCAGGGACAGCTGCCAACCCCTCCAGCCTTGTTTAACAAAGTGCTGTCCTCTCTTCCCTGTTGACTGATGAGTTCAGAAAAGACCCTTTGACAGAAGAACGTGCCAAATTGCTTTGCAATTTCTATATCCACCTCATCTAGGACCTGTGAATCACCTCTGTGCTTTTGATGAGCTTCAAAGTCAAACTAAATCTCATTCCTCTTAATGCAATAATATTTAACAGTTAAAATTAATAATTAATGTATTGATACGTATAACAAGATATTATTAGCAAAATTTTCATAGACATTAGAAGTAGGTAGATAGATACTCAAAAGATTATCAGGTTCAAATGCAGGTGCTAAGAAGATAGATCTCAGACTGGGTTTGATTCCTGGCTCAGCTACTGATTTCTGTGTGGTCCGAACGGTTTCTTAACCTCTGGCTTACTTCAATCTCCTCAATGATAAGACAAGAAAAGAATGCAGACATCATAGAGTCATTATGAAAATTCAAAGAGAGTCTTGTAAACTCCAGTGCCTGGCACACACACAAAAAAACTGCTACTTACACGACAGTTACTCTCTGACAGTCCAGTCTGTCACTAACGAGGTGTAACCTTCGGGCAGTCAGGGAGCCTCAATTTCCTCCTCTATAAAGGGAGAAGTAATGGATCTTGATACATTTTTGTCTCCAGAACAACATAGAAAGATAGGAAGTTGGGTAACTGTCTCTGTTTTCAAATGAGGAGAGTGAAGTTTAGGAGATCAAGGGTTTTGCCCAAGGGTTGATGCAGCTGATAAATAGAGAGGCCAGGATCAAAACAAGATCCATGGAGTCTAGCCCCATGCACTGTTTCTGCAGACTCCCCACTAAAGGGGGACACTGGGATCTGCCTCTAAGAAAACCTCAGAACCGTCTGCCTCAGGTAACTCAGTCCAGGAGAACACAGTGACCTTGAGACCAAACCCACCACGCTGTGCTTCCCCTGTTCACGCACTGCCCTGGGAGGCTTTGCCTCTAATGGCATTACTGTGCGCTGTCTGCAATGTTGATTGGATTATCTTAATTGTTTGGGATTGAATGGTGCTTCTGAGTCAGGAATCCCACTTGACAGCCCTGGGGACTGGGGTCTGGTTCTTGTACCCTAGAGCACAAAATAAGTAGTTGTTTTCATGTGAGGAGGAGGGAGGGAGTGCATGTGTGGGAGAATTTTGTGGTGTGACAAAATCCAACCCTTTGTTAAGGAAAGGAGCCCAGTTGAGATCCTCTATACCCGACCCATGGTGGCTTTCATGATTCCCTGCTTATTATTTACAGCCCTCTTTCTAGTGATGGGACTGTGTGGAAATCAGTCCAGAAAGATGTCTCTATATAAACTCTCAAAAAAGAAATGCCCACAAATTTAGGACTACAGCCTGTTGCAGTTGGAAGGGATCCTCCAGGCCATTTAGTTTTACCCTGTAATAATTTCATAACTCTGCCATGGCAACGGGCCACAAACTGGGTGGCTTAAAACAACAGTTTATTTTCTCACAGTGCTGGGGACCAGAAGTTGGAATTCATGATGCTGGCAGAGCCATGCTTTCTCTGAAGGCTCCAAGGAACGCTCCTTCCATGCCTCTTCAGGCTTCCAGGTGTTGAACACAATGCTTGGGGTTCCTTGGTTTATCGCTGCATCACTTCAGTATCTGCTTCTGTCTTCACAGTGTCATCTTCTTTTTGGGGGTGATTGCATGCATGTGTATATGTCTGTCTTCACGTGGCCTTCCCATAAGGACACCAGTGATTGGATTAGTGACCAAACTAATTCAGCATGACCTCATCTTAACTGCAAAGACCCGATTTCTAAATAAGGTTACACTCAGAGGTCGTAGGGGTCAGGACTTGAACATCTCTTACTGGGGGACACAATTCAACCCCAACACTCCCTCTATAAAAATATCTCCTCCATCTACTTGGTAAGTGCTTATTCTTTATGTCTTTGCATCCATCCAACGATCAGGCATTTATCACCTTATAACTTTTAAGGGACATAGAATATATTACTAGCACTTCTGGTACCTATTACAGTTTTACAGTACTTTTATCCTGGAACATTCTTAAATTCTAACCTGAATTTTCTTTTTGAAAATTTAGTCCAGTGGAAGTAATGATCTTTCCAACAGCCTCAGGCAGAAGGCTTTTCTCCACCACTGACCTCTTTTCCAATGGCAATGTAGTGAGCAGCTGTGAGTTCCCGGCACAGATCACAGTTTTGTGAGTGTCCCAGAGAAAGAAAGAGATTGAGAATTGTTGCCATAAAATATTCACAATTAGCATCCCTATAGGCCTCTTGCCTTCAAAGCACCTTAGTCCCCTTCTCTGGCACGTGTTCAAGTTCACTGTCAGGCTCACTCACCCCCTCTGGTTTCTTTCACCCCCCACAACCTCAACCTTGTGGCCTCAATAGATTTTTTTCACCTTGCCTCACACTCCGGGAGCCAGGGAGGTCAGACTGAGCCCTGGAGAATACGTTATTGAAACAGGAGATTTTGTTTGTGTGTGCATGTGAGTGTGTGTGCATGTGTGTGCATATGCTGCCTGTGACCGAAAAGGATCTGCTGAGTTTAATTGAAGCATTTGGTTCACTCCCTGGAGCCTTCAGAAATAACCAGATGTACCAAGTGGACCACCTCCAGTTTTTGCCTTTGGTTCAAACTGCAGGCAGGGGGCAGGGAACGGTGAGGATTATGTAGACTGGCACAATGGAAGAAAAACCTAAGCCATGTTTCTATAGAGCTCAGCCGCCATCCCTTTCCACTGGGGCACCAATTAGACTATCTCTGGCCTGTAGAGTCCTGGGGATAGAAGTGGAAGGCAGACCAGGAGGAAGCTGATGGTGCTGCTTCTAGGGGGGCCCCTGCCTGCCCCCAGCCATCCCACCCACCCACTGCCTCTTTTCACTGCTTGATAATCAAGAAAAATCAAATGAGAGAGCTCATTTAAAGTTATTGTGGGAGGAGGAGATAATCCCCTCCCAACCCACTGCCCCCTTCTTCTTCTCAGCTCCCGTCGGGTGTAACTTCCTAGACGTGGGTCTGGTGATGGCTTTTGTCATTAAAGCCTAGACATCTGGAGCAGGGTCTGATTCTTGCCTTCTCCATCTTTGCAGAAATGTGATATTAGGTCTCTTGGCTGAGACTAAATGTTAATAATTCACTTAGCGTCATTCTTGCTGCCAGGCATCAATGGGTTGACTCTTGGCCGTGATGGTGCAAGGGAAATGGAAAGTAAGGCAAGCAGTGTGGGTCCCAGTCTTTGGGCTGCTTTCAACTGCTTTTCTGACGCTGCAGTTTTCTCACTTTAGGGGTTGGATTCCATCCCTAAGATCCCTCTGGCTCTCAGGTCCTGCGTGGGACAGAAGTGCCCGTGGAGGACGTTTGTGTCATTTCTGCCATTTCTGCCCTTGGGGATGCCTGGAATTGGTTAAGGGAAGCAGCTGTTTTGCTAATGGTGACAGAGTTCTGGGCCAGAACATCACAAAGGCAGTTTCATCCTAGGTACTGACACTGTGTGACTTTCAAAAGGAATTACCCTTTACATGCAACCAATTGTCTTTCAAAGGTACACCCACCGTCCACCATTTTTGTTAAGTTTTCTCCGAAGAAAATCTTCAGGGTAAATGAAATGACAAGCTAAATTTTCCTTTTGAGTTTACTAACACAGAATTGCACCATCTCAAACAGCAGAGGGGAAAACGTATGAAGAAACCCCCACTGCAAGCACTTAAGTGTGCTCCACTGGGCATTCATGCAGAATGGCTGCTGGTCGATGGCTCTTGACTGGTTGTGTAATAGAATCATGTTTTATTATTTAATTCAGAGTTTTGGTGATTACTTTTGGAGATTCTGATTCAGCAGGTCTTGGGTAGAACCTGGCAACCTGTACTTGTAAAAAAACTGTATGGGTAATTTGATGCTTATCCAGGGATAAGAGGCACTGATTTATGCATCCAATTCAATGTATTTTCATTGAGGCTGTGGTTGTAAGGAATATGAAAAAAATTATGTAAGGGCTAGTCTGGTCTTGGTTTTCTAGGAAATCCTAGCTACTTTTGCTACCAAGGGAGGCAGAAGTGAATGCAATGAAGTGTAATGAGGTAAAACTCAGGCACTACCTGGTTAGAATAGAGAAGTGAACAATCAGAGGATAGTTGTAAATAACTGGTGTGATCATACTAGTATCTTGTCAGGCAGGATATACTTCTGGCTATAATTAATTTGATAAGCACTCTATTCCTGGCATTCAGAGGAGTATGACTGGACCTGAACCTTTAAGAATGAGGAGTATACAGATACATCTTTGTATTTGCTTAGATTGAAGGAAGGAAACATGGAGAGTAAAAATAACATGTTTACCTTCCAGAGGGAGGGAATAGGGTGGAGGAAACCAGGGTATGCACTAGACTTCTTTGAATAAGCCACATTTTACAGATTTGTCTTTGCAGCTATTTAAATATTTCTACACAATTTTACAACAAAATACAAAAAAGCAGTTCCTAAAAATTTAGAATGTAACATGAAAAAAGAGAATTTAAATGTATACTCAGTTGGAGCATAACTATGTCAAGAAAGTATTGCAACTAACTTAAAAAAAAAGTATATATTTTTTATATCTCTAGTGGAATATGCCCTAAGAACAAAAAGAACTACAAAATGAAACAGAACCGTAGCTATTTTTAGCAACCATATTGTTGGTGGTTATGTTAGTATTGCTGTTGTGAAGTTGGAGTGTATGTGAAGTTGTCTGCTGTATATGTGCATTGTTTTATGTGTATGCATTGTATGTGAGTCATTGTATATGAATATCCTCTAGAACAGGAATTTTTCTTATGGGAGAAAAGTGATAGAGGTGTAAGATCAGCGAGGTAAAGAAAGACCTGTGTTTCTGCATTTGTATTGGAAATAGCATGTTGAACTCATGATCTATACTATCTTTAAATATATATATAAATGAATATAAGTATATATATTAAAATATGTAAGTATATATATAAGTAAATATATAAAAATTCCGTATCTATAAATATATGCCCCTAAATATATAGAGTACTTTAAAAAGAAAAAAACGTATACATGTATATATATATATATTTACTAGCTCTAGGAAAGAAAGAACTAAAAGTCCTGATTGTGTTTTCTAAATATAATTTCCTCTTAAAAGGAAACAAGATTTCTTAAAGAAATGTCTGATTCCATATTCAGGGCAGGACATATACGAGATGAGCTTGAAAAATCATGTCATAACAGAAAGGAAACTGAGTGTCAACACTGCATGTCATGTCAAAGGATTCAGGAGCCTGCTGGAGTCGATTCCCACCAGAGATGGGACAGTTTAAACACCAGAAAGGATAACAACTGCAAGAGATTGAAATTCATGACAAATGCATTCATATCCCTGAGTTCCTAAAGGGATCCCTGAAGGAATGCTCTCAGAATCTTTAAATTGATAAATAAAAGGGAAAAAAAATCAAGCATTTATCCTGCTTCTCACATATGATCTGTATTTCAGGCCTATCAAATGGAAGAGGGGAAGTTTCTCTTTATAAAAGTATTATAGCTAACAAATAAGGTAGGTCATATAGAATTAGACTAATGTGACCATTTTGCAGTCCCCCATTAGGGTTGCCAGATTTGGCAAATAAAAACTTAAGATCCCCAGTTAAATATAAAGTTCAGATAAAGAAACAAATACTCAGTGTAAGTATATTTGGGATATACTTACACTAAACAGTCATACATTGTTTAATTCAGATGTAACTGGACATCCTGTATTTTTTTTTGGGCAACCTGACAATGAATTAATAAATCTAGGCAATGATACTGGTAACATTATAACAATAGAAAACAGCCAGACATTGTGAACTTACTGATAGAAATACATATCAGAAAACAATCTTATCAAATTATTGAATCTGAATCAATCAAGTTTCCAGATCTAACTAGCAATTTACGGAAAATACAGAGGGACAGAGGAACATGTTAAATGTTATGTGAGAAATGTTGTGTAACAAATACTCTAATCTCATGACTAAATGGTTGCAAGGGAATAAATAATCAAAAAGAACTGAGGGAGAACCAGCAAATTGAAAGAGACCCAAGAGACATGTAACAATTGCGATGTGTGGACCTTTTTTTCATATCATTTCCAACAGATGGAGAGAAAGAAGAGAGAGAAGGAAACGTAAAAGATGATGACTGATACTTGGTGTTACAGAATTGTCTTTATATCATGGGAGTTTGATAATGCTATTACAGTTATTAATTGTTTAGAGAGTCCCCATTTTTAGAGATACATATTGAAATATTTAAAGGTTAAACATTATTTGCTTCAAAATTCTCAGGGGTGGGAGTAGAGTGGGTGAAGTGTAGATAATGCAAGAATGGCCATGTGTTGACCACTGTTGAATCTGGGTGAACCATTCATTATACTATTTTGATATATGAGGGCTCTTTATACTGATATTTATGCTTTTGTGTGTGTGTATATATATATATATATAAAATTTTTATAAAAGCTTTTTAAAATGAGGAGAATATCTATTGATTGGTTCAGTGGTATGGCAATATTCCAGGAGCTTTATTCCTACTCATTTTCATCTCACAAATACCAGATGAGGTAGACATTTTACCTATCTTTTAGGAACTGAGGTACAGACAGGTCAAGTAAGTTGCCCAAGGTCCCCTAGGATAAGTGGGGAGCCAGGGTTAAAACTCAGGGTGTCTAACCCCACATAGTAGCCGGCTGCCACTTGAGGTGGTGTGTCTCTGTGCGGTGCTGCATCTTCAGCTCAGCTCTTGGCAGTCCTGGTCTTGTCATTGGTGGCATACTAGGTGGTGCAGGCATGCTGGCATGAGATGGATGATCGCCTAAAATGGGCTTCAAGGTCATGTCTAATTATGAGGCTCTATCATCCTAAATAGTGTTCTTCCCCTGAGAGTGTGATGTGGTAATACTTCACCTCCAGGAGCCAGGAAGACAATGAGGAGAAAAATCTATAACCTGGGATGAGGCCGCACAGGACAGGGAATCCACAGAGCCTGGATTCCTCCAGAAGGGCTCTTCCTGCCTTGACTTGGTCCTTGCCTTGTATACAGAAGGCTATCTGGGGATCGCATAGCCTCTGTTTTCTAGGTCAGATCATTGGTTTGAATATTTGCAAAATGTTTTCATCAGCTTCTGTGTGGAAACATGTTTCTGTTGATGAAGACTCACTTCACTCTCCGCAGAGATACACAGTGCTCACAAATGCCCTGTTTTCCAAAACTACAATGTCTCTAAGTTGGACCAAACCTTCCCCAAACTGGAATCTTGCTGAGAGCTGGAATTCTAGGCCTCCCCTTGAAGAATGCAGCTCAATTTCTTCCATACCTAGATCTTCCCTTTCATTGAACTGCCCCTTGCTTTCTTGCCTCACGAACTTCTTTGAGTAGAAGACTTCGAGAGTCATGGTCAGAGGAAATGGACAGGTGGGCAGCATAGCAGAGCTCTTAGGCTGTTAAAGGTGCATTGCCATTACTGGTTTATCGAAGGCAAGGTGGGTTCCTACGCAAGGCTGAGTTTTCCAGACTGGGGACAATCTTATCGATGAGCTGACCCATACGTACTGCTTTTCATAATTCAGAACTATCTTTGGAGTTGCCAAGAGTCAATTCTAACTCTCTGTTTGGATAAGATGGGGGTTTCAAAGGAAAGTTTTCCTTGGCAACATGTATAGCTTGGCTCAAACAGTCCAATGATGAAAATACCCAAGACCAAAGACGAGGCAGGGCTGCTTCCAATTAGGGGGTTGAGCTCATTGGGAATAGGCCTCATGACATGTCTTGGACTGGGAGCAGACAATGTTTCAATTGGCAAGCCAGGGGAAAAAGAAAGAGATCATTTCTTTGCTATTTGGTGGACTTGCCCAATTATGGAAAGGTAATTCAAGTCTTTGGTGATTTTGGAAGTCTTCCCGCTGAAAAATTCCCATTGATTTTTGGTATTTGGCTTCTTCTGGGGGCATGGAGAGTGGTCTGGTGGGAGCCGAGTCTAGGCTGTCTGGGGCTTGAGAGTAATTCTCAGGCAAGCGGAACTTGCAGAAGTGCTGTCTGGGACTTGCCCAAATGCCTAGGAGGCAGGTTCTGGCTTTTTATGTGAATTGAGCTCATTACCAACAAAAGAGGAGCAGCCAGGGCTGCCTGTAAAGAGCAAGTCAAAAAATCTCTGAGAATCCAAAGAAGCTTAAGTAAAGTCAATAGAAAATGAACTCAGACGGTGGCAGGGAAGAGAAGGATATCTTTCCCTGTTGGATTGCAAGCCTATAAACTTTTGTTTGCTTTGCTGATGATCCCCAGTCGCTGATAAGGAGGCTGATGCTTTCTGTCTAGACGACTCATTTCTTGAAGGGCAAATGGGGTGCGCCTTGCCCTTTGATCTTTGACATCGCTCTGCTCTCCCTTCTGAACTTCACACTTGCTGGATATTTGGATGGAGATGAAATGGGAAAGCTTTGACTAAAATCAGTAGTTCCAGTTCCCATTTCTTGAAGTTTCATTTCTCCTCTTAATTGACAAACAACTGCACAAAAACTTCTTCCCACCCAAGCCCCCACCTCCTTCAAGAAGTCACAGGCCTCCCACACTGGGCTAGATTGGAGGGTCTTCTAATTACCATTGGTCTGACCCTGGATAGACCTCAGCCATCTCAGCTATAGAGAAGGGATGTAATACTGTAGTGCTTCAGGGATCCTTTTCCCAGTGGGTGAAAATATACCGAATGAATAAATGAATGATCATCTTGAATAAAATCTTGAGAGCTATAACTCTGGTAGACACAATACCTATTAGAATGCAATTCACCTGGACGCCTTGCAAATGGGAAATGGTCAGGTGAGTCATCCTGACCACTTTCACATGGGCTGTGGATGCTGTGGCCATCAGCTGGGTCACAGTCCTCAGCTCTGCCCCTGGAGCAGTGGCCACTTGATCAACATGCCCAATGAAGACTTCGTCACAGCCTCTGCCTCCTAGATGAGAAAATGGAAGGGGCCTTCTGCTTGCCCCTCTCCAGACACCAGACTTCCATGCAGGGGGGAGATGTAGGAGGGCAGAGAATCACCAGGAATCTGTTACCATGACACCACCCGCCTTGCCTACCCTCCCCAGCCGGCCTCGGGCTTTCTGCAGCAGAGCAGGCAAGAGTCTGGGAGGGATCAAACGCTAGCAGGGCTAGGCAACTGCAGATTGAATTTCCTGAAAGAACTCAAGAAACAGCAGTGTTGTGGTGACAAAGCACCCCTCCTGAGAAAGATCTGGCAGGCTACTGGTCTTTTACAGATGCACTGGTGCAGGGGCAGCAGGGGAGGCTCCTCCCACAACAGGGTGAGCAGCCCAGCCCTCCCAGAGCGCTCTCTACTCCTTCCCCCATCTCCCTCACCCAGACAAGGGCTCAGAAGCCAAAGGCATCTTCTGTATATTCTTACCTTTCTCCCTAACTCCTCTTTCCAGGTTCCCGCCACTTGAACTGTTTGAACGTGCTTGACTGGGACTGGCTCACTCCCATCTGGGGCACTTAGTGAGATTGATCTCCACATTTGCAATGCCCTAGCCATTCCATGTTGCCAAAACTTGCCCTTCCCCTGTTCTAAAATCTAGTTCTATTTCATTTCCTTCTGGAGCACAGATCTCTCTTTAACATTGGCATCCAATTAGGGCTCAATTTATCAGGACATTATAAATAGTCAGAGTCCAGGGTGGCCTCAGAGGTTACCCAACCGTCTAATGTTCCCTAGAGTATACTGAGACCAGACTGGGGAAGGAGGTTGTGTAGTCGAGCAGCGAGGGAGTGGTGAAGCCCCGCTCCCGTCTCAGGGTTTGTAAGCTCTGGTCCAGGACTTTCTTCTGTGTGAACTTGTCTTACTTTTCAAATGTTTGACCCATCATCCCCATTAGTCACTAAACTTCCTGAGGACAGCGACCTCTCTTTTTCCTTCCAAAGGCTTCACAGTGGCAGCCAATACCTCACACATTAGGCACATGATCTATGTTTAGAAGTTATCTACATTATTTCATTTCATCCTCATAAAGATACTTGCCAGCAGCCCCAGAGATAAATAATTGATCCCCTTTAACAGATGAAACTTGGATACAGAGAATTCAATGGCTTCTCTAAGTACACCCAGCTACATCAGCTTGTGGTAAAACAGAAGACCCTGGCACAAAATAACAATACAGACAGTGAAACTGATTGTTACCCCACAAGATCTGTAGCCAAGGGAACGCTGATGCTCAGAGAATATGATGGGGTTCTTACGGATCAGCGCACTGTCCAGTATTTCCCTGTGGCTCTCTGCTCACTGGAGGCCTGATTCTCTTGTACTATGTTTTTAAAACGGCAGTGCTCAGAGGCATGGCTGGGTCGGGAAGCAGGGGCTTGTCATTAGCACTGATTATTTAGGCAAACTCCAATTCTTCCCACCCCTGCTCACCCCCCAATGTGTTTGCCGAGTGCTGATTCCCTATGAGTCCCTAAGGGACGCTGCCATCCCAGACAGCGTCCCTCCCCCACCCGGCCCCAGGCCCTGTGTGTTCCGGGGAAAAATGTAGTCACATCATTTGCATTTATCACGGAGAATATACCACCTTGTCTGCAGCCTTTAGTCTGACTGAATTGCTTTTCTGCTTCATGAGACACACAGAGCAGCAGCCCAGTTGTACCCGCTTCTTCTCACTTTGCCAGTGCCAGATGTAACCCAGTTTGCTCCCTATCGCATTTATCATACTGATCGTATAAGAAATAGATCATAAACAGAATGAAATTACTGAATGCAATGATCTGGGGCATCCTATGGACCAGATCAATCTTGGGACAGTCAGGAAAAAATGTCCCTTGCTGTGACGCTTACCAAAGTTGATTTTCATTGCAAATAGAAATTTCCATCAGCTGAGGCACACTGGAGAGAGAGAGAGAGAGAGAGGAGCTGGATAAGCCTCATAAGGCTCATTCATTAGGAAGGAGACTTCCTTAGCTAGAATTCACTTGAGATGGATGTTTGAGGCCGAGCTGAAACAATACCCATTTTCTCTTGACTAGCTCAGGTTCTCCAAATGGTTCTGTGTCTGTGCTGGAAAAGTGGGTATGGAAAAAGTGACGCTTCGGCTTATTCAGAAGACAGGCAAGGACCAGGACTAATCCGGGAACACCTGGGCTGAGAGCAGCCTGTCTGTCACCCTGGCCCCAGTCTGTGAATTTGCAGCATCAGTGGGGCTGGGTGGAGTTTTAACAGCATATTCGTATAGGACAGTGTGGGATTTGTTTTTTAAATGGCTCCTTGAACACAGAATCCTGAAGGTCTCCCTCTTTTAGACCCGAGGCTCCAGACATGACCTCTGCCATAATGAAAACTTTCTCCATGTCTGGAGACAAGGCTGGTGAGTTCAGCTGGGACTGGAAACCTAAGTGAACAGGATCCCTGGCAGCCTGCCACCAGCTCAGACTGAAGCAGAAACCCGCAGTGGGAATGCGGTCCGAGGCCCCGGTCACCCCCATCCCACTGTGAAATCCATCCCCAGACACTGAGACTCTGTGCTATCAGCTTTGGCAACATTCGTCATGCCAATAAACTCATTGAAATTGAAGAAACCAGAAGGGGAGAAGGAGAGCGGGGAACAGAAGGGGGCAAGGAGGTTGAGGGAGGGGGGTGCACAAACCACAGCAGGGAAGAGGAGCTGCCCCAAGCTCTCCAGTGAGCTTAAAGGCAGAGACGTCATGGATGCCAAACAGCTGAGTTCACGGAGAAGAGAAGGCACAGGCATGCACAGACCCTCTCCTGACCCCCAAAGCCACCATCTCTGCTCCCTGCCTCCGCTGAAGCTCTACACTCATGGAAATATCTCTGGAAACCTTCCCATGGGCACATGGCCAAGGACACCCACATGTGCGAATGTACACACATGCATGACTATCAGTGAGATGATGAAAGAAAAAAACTGCAAAAGAGATCTCCCAGGACCATGGGGAAATATGTCAGTCACTCCAAACACTTTTAAACGATCTGGAGACTCAGTCTGGCTTACAGAGCTGAGCCACTGGACAGAGCCAGACCCCTTTCCCCCAGCCCAAGCCTGCCTGATGCTTCATTCTGCCTCCGTTTTCAGAGTTTTCCAGAGTTAAAAACATCCAGCCTTACTCGGTACTGTTTTTTCTACATAGGTGACTGCTTCTCATCTCGAAGCCCCCCAGAAGTGGTGGAAGTCGTGTTTCTTGGCCCTCATCAGCAGGGGTGTCCCCCTGTGAGCTGACATTGTAGCCTCAGCTGTTTCCCTGGTCTCTGCCACAATTAGACACCCTGTACCGTGCCAGGGTATCGGAGCCCTGGGAGCACGTGGCGACGGAAACTGCCAGCCTGCCAGGCTGCTCTGTGGCATCTCTGGACGAAACAGTTCCTACTTCTGTCAGCACTTTCTCAGCCTATCTAATTCAAAGACTGTCTTTATTTCTTAGAGGCCTTGTACTGTTCGGGCTCCTGTCCTTGCTTCTTGCCTGAGAGGTTTCTCCATGGCCAGTGGAGAGCTGGCGTGTCTGTTACCTAAGCCCGCCTCATGTCTCCACCTACCCTCCTCTCTGTCTTGTAGATCAAATATGAACAACAACAGCAAAAAGGAACATCAGCTAGTTATGGAAATTGATACTGATTTTAAGTGAGAATGAGGGCAGGAAGGAGAGCTATGACAGAGAGGGAGCCCCCCATCCCTCCAGACCTAGGCCGGCAGAAGCAGGGGGCCTGGGAGTGTAGAATGGGGTTTTGAAGGCCTTCCTGGTTTGTTAAAAGCAGGGTTGAGTTGGGTTGAATCAGAGTTTTAGAAGAGGGCAACATAGCTAAGAACCGTAAGTTGAATTTAGGAAGGGGCTGTTTGCTTTTCAAAGAATATTTATTTCATAATCACAGATTATTCTTTGATTTTCAATCAATGGCCTAATTCATGTTGCTACTTGTCAAAAGGCTGGTCAAGAGTATGTGTTCCTCAGTGCAACCCCATCCTGACTACTGATAAACATGGAAAAGCAATGTTCTCTGGGCCAAGGGTGGTTCCTGGATATGTGTTTGCAAAAGACATCATGTTACTGAGGGAGGAAAGCATCTTTTCATGTGTCAGAGAACATGCATCATGTATAAGAGGACAGCGGTAGTGTTTGCTGGGACAAAGCCAGCTGAGACACAATGTGGACTCAGAGACTAACAGACATGAAGGGGTGCGGGGTGAGGTTCAGGAATGTTCCCCAGTGACACCACAGGAACCATTTTTATCAACTGGAAGCTAATTTGAGACAAAAGGCTGATGCTGTGAGCATGGGATTCCCTCCCTGTCCTGGGCTGACGGATCCATCTCTTTAATGAAATGCACATAGTTTGTTTTACCAACTCTAATTATGTGAAGAATGAGTGTCAGGTTTCTTTATCCTTCTGTCAGCCCTGAATCCAGGCCAACTTCACAAGCCTTATGTGCACTAAGGTTAATGGAGCTTTTATTCCAATGAGTTGAGAGCCAGCCCACCTTTGTAGAGAGAAGAATATCAAAAAAAAAAAAAAAAAAAAAAGAAGAAGAAGAAAGAAATAATGTTCGTCTAGTGGATGAAAAATTTCACAAGATAAATTAAAGTATTTTCTGGCTGAATGAAGAAACCAAGGTGGGGTGGTAGAGATAATTTTCCCAGGACTCACAATGATTTATCTTATCTCTGTGTTCTTTAGACAAAAGGTTCCATTTATTCAGTCATTTATTTTATTAGTTTTCTGAAGATATCCCCCACTGGCAACACAAAGACTTGGCACAGGGACCACGGGATTGGGAAAGGAGACTGGATCTAGCCTGCCATCCATCCAGTCATTGATTTATTTCTTTAACGCTGTGCCAGGCACCAGACCCTGGGCTGGAGAGACAGCAGTAGGCAGATGGAGATGAGTCCTGTCCTCACAAAGTGATCTAATGGGAGACAGACTCATAAGCAAGCAGATCACATTCCCTGTGATAAACGTTCTGCTATCAGAACCTTCTCTGCCCCCCACAGATCCCATCAATGGGCTTTGATGAGACCTCAAGACATCATCTCATGCAGTTCTTCTCAAAAGAAGTGACTTGGCTCTCCAGGCGTCATTTGACAATATCTGGAGACATTTCTGTTTGGTGCAGTAGGTTGGTGGTGCTGCTGGTAAGCGGAGGGTCAAGGCCAGGTTGCTGCTGAACACCCTGCAAAGCACAGAACAGCCCTCGCAGCAAGGATCTGTCCAGCCCCAAAATGTCATCAGCGCCACGGCTGAGGAACTCATATCCTCTCGCCTCCAAATGGTCCTGTGCTTAAACCGTGCTGAAAACCGTATTTACTTCTCTCAAAATCTCCTGTTTCATGGGGCTGGTCTCTGCCCAGGCACTGCTGTGCAGGTCTGGGTGAGGGGATTTCCTTCTGCTCTGCCCTCATAACTGGAGACAGAACTGTGTTTTAAAAGCAGCAAAATTAGTTATGTGAGGTGGTAGAAAAATCTTCAGGAGAGCATCTTGAATTCAGAGCGGACTAGAACAAAAAAATATGATCCTGCCTGGGTGCCTCACGTTCCTGTTTTGGGAGGACTTTCTACTATACACAGAACTCCTCCCTTGCAGAGTTTTTGGCACTGGAAATAATTTGGGACTAGGTTGAATCCTTAAATAGTTTCCCTTTTGCATGCCCCAACCACTATTGCGAGTGTTCGTAAAAAGACTGCCAAGGCCTTTTCTTCAGATTTTCACGTAACTATATGTTACGTACTATGGAGTTATTTTTGAACACTTAAGGGTCCCCATGCCAGGTTTTCTCATCCTTTACCAAAGGCATAAAGAGGGGGGCCTTGTGTCTGGCTTTCCTGGAGAAGCAGATGGCATTTTGGTACTGGCAGGAGACAGGTGTGAAGTTTCAGGGGCTGGAGGGCTTGTCTGGCATACTATGCAAATGTGGCTCCATTTTGCATCCCTCCCAGGAGCTATAGCCAAATGGAGCCTGCTCTTACATCCTGTGTGTGTGTGTGTGTGTAACAATATACACTTTGCAGATGATAATAAAACAAGTCTTAGGAAATATAAGGAAAGCTCTTATTTTTTCCTGGTCTAAATCGTTCAAAAAAGAGATGCTTAAATCCCTTAGGGTAAACTCTCCTGGAGGACAGTGTGTGATTCTGCCTTTAACTCGATTGGCCTCTGAGCCTGCTCATGAGGGCTGCAGTGGCCTGAGTTCTGTTCCTTCCTGACATGCAGAGATGAAGCCTTCCTTACTGGCTGGGTGCTGAGACCTCTGAGTGACTAGCTTAGCTGCTGAAAGTCACCAAAAGGCTTCGCTGAGCAGTGATGCTGAATTCTTCTCGCACATAGACCATGGGGTAGCCATCATTGCAATTAGTGATTTGTGTTAATTGGCTTATCCTGGATTATGTACTATCTTCCTCCTCACTAAGGGCACTGTGTGAAGGGGACCACGTGCCAAAGATTTTTCAGGAACAGCACCGATTTTAATGCCTTTCCCCTCTTATATTTCCCAAAGTACACAGATACTTGTCAAACCGTGTGTCCAATTTTAATTTTAAAAAATATGTTCTCTATAGCTATCAGATTATTTATTTTGCCATGGAAACACTCTCTAGTCCTTGATAACCCAGAAACCGGAAGAACAAAGGCTGACTTCTACTGACTTCACGGATTGACCCCAGCTCCACCCAAGCCTCCTAATCCAGAGATTTCAGGCTGGATAATTTGAATGTAATTAGCCAGGTAATATCAACTGTACTTCCTTTCTCTTCAAAGAGCAAGATTGGCCACACAGCTAGTCATGCTTGTCTCTAATGAAATGGCCTTCCATGGCAAAGAAGGGTTACTCATGGCCCCCAACTTGCTCACACATGTCACCGTTGGACAGAGGAACAGGTATGGCTCAGTGGAAAGCCATCCCCATGGTCTGGTCAATGCCATAAATTTGTGAAGAAAATGCCTGTAGGTTACTGAGGAAGTGCGTGTTCTCCTTGGGACCTTTCAGGGAAGATGGGGAATCTGGGTCATGAATGAGGAGATACACCGCATTTGGTTGGCCTGAGCCATCTGGGGGCCCGGAAGCTGTTAGGTAGAGGCTCTGTGTGGGCAGGCCTGCAGGTCCCTCCCCGAGCACTGGGACGGCCACGTCCGTGCTCACCTGTGACTCACCCATCAGTCAGAGCTCAAAGTCTACATGAAGCCAGCATTGAAGTCTCTCAGAGAGACCTGTGTAATTCCGGGCTCCAGGTACCCAGGTGGAGTATAGGCCACAGAGGCAGCAAAGGCCTTCCCCATCTTTCAGGATTAGAATTAACACTGTTTTCTCTGCAGGGTGGTTACTTCTTGAGGTGAGGACACAGGTCTCAGGAAAGCCAGCAGAGACCTGACCAGATCAGTTAACTCCACAGAAGCCTTCCGGGGTCTATATTCTGCGGGCACCATCCAATCGAAACTCTGTGGCTTAGCACCCACAGCCCTGCATGCTCTGACCCCCATGTACTCTGGCAGCACTCCCTCCCATTACCCTCACTTGCTCCCTGTTAAGCAGTGCGGATGTATTCTCCACTCCCTGACGTGTCCTGAGTGCCCCTATTCCCAGGCAGTGCGGCCCTGCACCGCAGTTTCTTATGGCAGTTCCTATACTTAGATTTTATCCCAAGACTGGCTGCAGGAGCTGGCACTGGAGATCAGGATCAGAAGCTAACAGGAAAGAGTGGAAGATGGTGCTGGTAAGAAAAATAAAAGGTGCTACAGGGTGCTTTCATCCAGGTGCCCTTCGAAAGCATTTTGTATTTATGTGTTCATTTAATATCTTAAGTACTCATTAATCACCAGGGGAGTTAGTACCACTCCACGGCAGGCTTTAGTGAACTAGCACCTTGCCCAGTTCCAAAATAAGGAGGAACCTATACCCATAATTTCTGCTTTTTGGATTCCTGCTTGACTTTTAATGCTCTTGGAAGGGCATACTAGTCCTCAGCTCTTTCCTGGAGTGGGGATCATGACAGTGACAGAGGTTTTACAGAGACCCAGGTGACCACCCCCAAAGTGATCCTAATGCCATCCTTCCAGGCCCAGCTTAATTCACACCTAGTCCACCGGGGGTTCTGACCCTTTTCAGGTGGAATTAATTTCTCTTTTCCCTTAATCCCACAACATCTCTAGTACTTGTTACAACTTCTATATAGGTCCATCTAATCTACCTGACTGAGAGCTCCACGGGGCCAGGAGCCATAGTTATTTGGGTTTGTATACACCCTGAGCATTGCTGGACACACAGGAGGCCTTAAGACATTAGTTAAATTTAACTGATTTGTACAGATAGCTGAGAAAGCTCCAGGTCACATCATTGTAACAGACGTTTATTGAGTTTCATCCCAGGAGATAGGAAGTGTGTGTGTGTGTGTGTGTGTGTGTGTGTGTGGTGTGTGTGTGTGTGTGTGTGTGTGTACAGGAGAGAGGCCCCATTAGGAAGAGGGATTTGGACTGAGGCTTTACGGAGATAAAACCAACCATAGCTGGGGCACTTTTCAGGAAACTTGGGATTTTGCTTATAGAGAAGATAATTTTGCTTACAGTGAAGACAGCTTGAAGCATGAGCTTTTTCTTGACTCAGCTATTGCTCTGCATTTCGGGGCCTCATAGTCTGGTCACTCTTAACACAGGGACTTCTCAGGACCTGCCATAGCAAGGTTAAGACTGGAGGGAGACATAGCTAACGCTCCGCCTGACTCTTTCTCCTCCCTCTACCCTCTTGACAGCTTCTGTCTCCTCCGTTCCTGTTTCTGTCCCTGTCAACTCTTCACTTCTGAATCGAGTTTCCCCAATGGCGCTTGCAGCAGTGGTACCATGGGTCCCTGGGACTTCAGATCCTCCTGGGAGTGGTAACTGCACAGGATGCCTTGCCCGGTGAGCCCTGGAGCAGGCTGTGTGGCTGCAGTAGTGCAAGTGGGCCAGGGGCTAGGGGTGGATCTGGACTGTGATGAATGCCTCCTCTTGGGCACGACTCTCATTCACTTGACATTTCAAAAATTACACATCTTTATTGAAAATGTCAATTTCAAGCATTGTGCTAAAATCTGGGGTAATAGAGCTGAGGAAGACACAGCCCCTCTCCTGGAGGAGCCCTTGGAGGAGAAAGATACAAAAGCAGGTAACTGTGAAATGATATGCTAACTGCAACAGCACAGCACAGAGAAGGAAGGGAGGTGGTGGTGGGGGGATGCTTGGTGTCTGACCTGAAATAAATGCATTTCTCATCCACCAATGGGACGGTCTTGCCATGCAGCTGGGATGAGGAAAAGCAGGTTGGTAGGATGAAAAGAGTTTATGCACAGAAGTATTAACTGGGGAATTGGGGAACACTGAGGGCTGAGTGACTGAGTCAGGCAGCAGTAGTGGGAAGTCTGAGCCCTGACTGTGGAATTGAGGGCCTGGGTTCAAACTTCACTCACCATGTCCCAGCTGTGGGCCTTGCGGCTTCAGTAACTGCTTTCACAGCAACTGGACGATAATATGCTTTCGACAGTATTGCTGTGGGGGTAAAACTAGGGTGTGGATATAAATGTACTCTGGATTCCACAAATTGATGTGCACATGGTAGGTATGATTTTATGTTGTTGGAAGGAAGAGCAAAGAATGAAGCTGTGAAGTTTAGAACAGGTAGCACCTGCAGGGTGGGAACGGCAGGTGCCATTGGGAGGAGTTCTGATTAATGTTGACACGGAAGTTTCACAGATGTGAGGGGCCTGCTGATTGCATCACACACACGCAGCAGTCTTGCCTCTGTCTGGAGCGCTGCGAGTTTCCGTGCTATGAGGTTGGCTGTATGGCTGTTGACAGTTTAAAAAATGGCTGCCCAGCTTTGAGATTGAGTAGCTGCTGAAAAGTAAAGTATCATTTGATTTTGCTGTCAGAAAGAGTTAGGAGAAATTTTCTGCAAAACACATGTGCAATTTGGGGACAGTTTGTCATCATTGCAGCTTCAGGTTTTTACATGTTTTGCTTTTGTCATATTGATGTACAAATTCAAGGTTAGCTCTGACATTCAGAACACAGAGAGGCATAACTGTGCATCATACTCTTTATTATACTTGCTTCCTGATGGAGCTGAGAGCTTGTTGCTATTGCTTTAAATGAGTCCAGGTGTTATTCATAACAGTGAATGAAGATGCATTCAAGAGCCATGACTTCCTCCTAGGATCTAACGTTCCCTAGAGGGGCTTCTATAAGCCAAGCAGGGTGACTGTGGGGGGGGGGCTTGCTGCCAGCCGAGGAGCCCCGAATCCAAGCAGAACCAGGTGGCATGCAGCCCCAGGAGACCAGAGCCGGAGAATGGAAAGAAAAGCCGGAATTGCAGGCAAGTAAAGATGCAAATGGAGGGGTTAGAGATGGGCAGCTCAAATCTACAATGGGAAATGAATCAGAAGGTAAAAGGCAGGAGGATTCAGTTTAAGTTTGGGTGCAGAATATGAAATGTACCAAGACGCAGTTTGATCTAAGAGGACTAAGGAGGGAGGCTGGAGGAATACAGGAAGCACGGGGTTTGCTCCTCTGCGGAGCTACTGCGCATGCCTGGGCGGACCCGGCCGCTTGGACTTCAGAAAGACGTGGATATCCAGTTCTGGAAAGGATTTGAAAGATCGCACGTTAGAGGTGTGGTCTTTTCACTCAGCAGTCATTCCTTCAACATTTCTTTAGTATCTATCATATAGAAAACATTATCCTACATACATTGGCGATGAAAAATCTCAAAAATCCCTGTTGTCAGAGAGCTTGCATTCTAGCAGAGTGTTACGCTGAAGGAGAATAAACAATAAACATAATAAGCAATTAAAGTATGCAGTATGTTATAAATGACAAGTACTATGGAACAGGAAAAAATAATACAGGGTAAAGGTGGCTTGGGGAGAGCATGGGGTTGGGGAGCGGAATGGAGGAAGGTGGAATTCACATTAGGACGTTTAGGGAAGGGGAAAACCCACCCCTTTAAAATGTGGCAAAGGAGCAAAGACTTGATGTAGGAAGTGAATGATGAAAGGAAATTTCTGGGAAATATGGTTCAGCCAAAGAATAGTCAGGGCAAAGACTGAAATGGGAGATGCAGTAAGGAGACCATATTGGCTGGAGGGGAGTGAGTGGGAAACCAAGACGAAGGTCAGGGAGGGATGAGGTCAGGAGGCGGGGTGGCAAATTGCGAAGGGGCTTGTAAACACTATGATGGGGACCTTGGCTTTTGCTTTGAGGTTAAGCATTGACCAATTTGAGCATTCTTTCTTAAGCGCAAATGCCTCTATGACAAAAATATATCTTCGGTGACTAACACTTAATTATGGAAGCATTTGTCAGAGAATGTATATCTTTGTTGAATGGATGGAACTAGAATATGCCAGGGCTTCCTGCCTGTGCTACAAGATGAAGGGGGCATCGGAAGCAGCCCTGGGAAAGCGAAACCCATCTTCATCTAGCTCACTTGCGTTCCTGTCTCTGGAATGTGTGTGTTGAAGCCCTGTTGAAATTTCTCTTTGTTATTATTTTGCAGCCAGCAGGATCCCAATTGATGGGAGGTTCCTTGAGGTGGCCTCTTGCTACTCTTCCCTTGTCCCTTCTTTTAAGGTAGGGAGGCCACAGGAGCCCTCTGGGAGAAAAGGGGGAGGAGGCCCCTGAGGAGGGCACTGGCTTCTAGTCTCTGTCAGTCCCAGGAGTGGAACAGGTTCGTCCCGGGAGAGGAACTCTCTTCATGTAGGAGGGAAGAGACAGAGACAAATAAAGACCTTTGGGTCTTCTGTTTGCTTTCAAGGAGTCGTGCTTGAGAGCCCGTCAGGAAGTGATTTCCTCTAAGGGTTGGTCCAGGAGGACAGAAAGTCAACTTGGTTTGAGAGATCTGGAAATGTGGAGGAGGGTGGCCATTGAATCTCCAAATGTCATTGGGCAAGCAACTCATTCTGGACCCAAGTCTGGGAAAAATGTTTTTCTCTTCAAACAATGTGCTGGAAGTCTCTTGCTTTGTTTAGACAGTGTTGTTTTAAGGACAGTGTCAACTACACTGTGTCTTTAGGAAATCCTGGGACACATAATGTAATATTCCAACTTAACGTTAAGAATTCCAAGGTGATGGGGAAATCACCTTGTTCATCTCTCTGTGACCTGGTAAGATTGTTCCCTCGCAGGCTGGTGGGTAAGAGCTGAGTGTGTGTGGGTGTTACAGTCATCTGCCAAACTTCCACAGCCTCCCTCATTGGAAAGTCTCTCCTATATCCAAACAAAACTTCTCTTGGTTATAACCCCTAAGAAGCGCAGTTTCTATTGAAATAAATGCAAAGCAGAAGCTTCCACCTTCGTTTGGATGGGCCTGGCTTCATTACTTGACGTTGAGATAGATAACAGTCTACACGCTGTTATCTGAGACACCCCTGACCCTATGTATTTCCTCTGTGACCTATTTAAGTGCCCCAAATGGCATTACAAGCAAATTCATTTCTTTGCTCATTGAAGCCTCATTAAGAGACAGGATATTAAAATGTAAATATCTCCAAGATAGAGAGTTCCACGTAATGCTTTTTGGCTCTGTTCTGACAGCAAGTAGAGGTTGATGCAATCTTGTAGTGATAAAGGCTTTGAAATCCTTGGACCTGGTTTTGAATCTTGGCCTCACCATTTCAGAGCTGTGTGATCCTGGCAACTTCTTTAACATCTCTGTTTTCTCTTCTATAAAATGGGGGGAAGTAATAGCCCTCTGTTTTGCCTGGAAATTAAATGAGAAAACAAGTCTAAAACATTTTACACAATGCATGGAGCACAATAAATGCCAACAAATGAATATTATTATGATTATTAAGTGCTCTGAGACAGAATCTAGGGTGTTTGGGGACAGTTCAAAAACTCCTAAGAGAGAAATGCCCTCAGAAACCTTTACTCCAACTCCTTGGCTGGCCGTATCCTAGAGCCCTGTCAGGGAGCTGTATACAAGAAAATGAATGAGCAGAGAAGGAGGCATTCAAGGCTGTATCTCCTCTAAGCCCCTCAACTACTTTTCCCTTGATCATTTTCCATTTTCCTTTTTCCCTACTTTAATCGTGAATTTCTTTACATACTACCCATGGTGCACCAAAGAGAGAAACTTGGCATTTAGCACCAGGCTCCCATCACATGGGCATTGGGGCAACCAGATGCCACTCTGAATGCTACATCAGAGCGGATGAGACTCGGGCATCATGGCCCTGGCACAGCCCAGACTCCATTGTGCCAGGGCTCATGCTGTGTGATCACGCTGTCTCTTCTTCTGAAGTCTGCTGCATCCACGGATTTGGGAACCAGCTTGAGGGAAGGGAGTGGGCACTGGGGAGTTTTGGAGCATCAATCCGTGCATACCATCTGTAGCTAGCTTTATATAGTGCAGGAGAAAGGGACGGATCAGGAAGGAATGGTTGGCTTTGTTTGACTGCGATGGGAGGGAGGGGGCAGGAGGGGTGGGGATGCTAAAGCTGCCTGGGAGTCAGTGATAGCAATTCTTCCTCCCCCTGTCTGCCTCCACTTTTTTCCTCCACTACGTTGGAACAAAATTAAGCAGTAGTTTCTCTGGCGAGGAAAGCAGAGGCAGGCGCCTCTGGTGATCTGATTGATGGTCAGGAGATAGAGAAGCCAGTTTGAACTTGTGGATTCTGAGACAATAGAAGAGGTTGCTATTATTGGTGGGATAAGAGGGAGAAAGATAAGAGGCAGGATGCTACTGGTGGAGGTCATCAGTTCATCCTCTGTCTCTACAGGTATGAAACAAATCCAGGTAGCTGGAGAATGCTTGGGTGGAGATCTCTCTTCTTTATATACTGCTGGAAAAGGGCTGCACTCTGTAGGGATGATTTTCAAGTGATATATTTGCTGTTTAGTCTTAGGACCATCAAGTCTCAGCTCTGTCAATGAGCATATTAATTCTCTGACACTCGGGGTACAAGTGCTCCGCCTTTTGGTCAAGAGATTAGCCCAGGAATAAGAATCCCAGGAACATGCTTGAGATTCAATGGATAGACCTGGCCTTTACACCCATCCTGAAAACTTAATTCTTATGTCTCCCTTTCTGAATGGTTTTCTCCACCACTGAGAGTACTAATCACTCTCTCCTTCAGACCTAGATGCATGATTCCATCATTATACATGGTGCTCTGGCTTGTGCCTGTTTCTATAGAAGAATTCCCTCCTAGACTGTGAGCTCTTTGTGGGCAAAGTCTATCTTATTCATCATTGTATCTTCGTGCCAGGCTCTGTGCCTGAAGGAAGGCAAGCAATCCTCATCCCAAACCTTCCCCAGGGCTGCAGGGGGGTGTCCAGGGCAGAGGATGCCTTGGACTGCCATCAAAGCTTGGAATAGCTCAGGCTGATGACATCTCACTTTTGGGGAATATTCTCTCTCTCAACAGATCTGGTGGCAGAATTTTTGGTAAATGATCCAGTTACCGCTCCGTTGGGGGCTCGCTCTGAAGTTGCAGGGCTCACCTGGTCTCTACGCTCTAGCTCTCTCCAGGGTCCAGCATGGAGCGAAGCAGATGTGGACTGGAAAAATTCAAAGTTTAATTTATTCTCAAAGATGACCAGCTTATTCTTGCAAACTTCTAAACCTACTTTGAGAAGGAGAAGGGAATAGCATGAAAACATGATGGAGGTGGGGGTCTCCAGTCTCTGACACTGTTTCTAGGAAGGATGTTGCTTTACCTGAGAATACTGCTTTCCTAACAATTCTCTCCTTTCCAGAAGGATTAGTGAGTCTCTAAGCTCTGGCATGTGCCTCTTGTTTTAGCAGGTTTCTAAAGAATACAATTATACTCAGAGTGTAGCCTGACATTGGCATCTGTGAAGGTTTTCAGTTTCTAGCTCAGTCTAGGTCAAAACTTGCCCCTTCTGGGACCAGCAGCCTCTATGCCTGGTTGCAAGGAGACTTGTGGTTCCATCCAGGAAGAGCAAATTATATCAGTTTGCAGTGGCTCCTCTTTGTACCTTTGGTCTGAACTCAAGGTTCAGTCAATGTGGATTAAGACTTAGGTGTTAGTGTGAGGGGAATAGGTTCATATCTTAGCACCTTCACATACTCCCCAGCTGATCTTAGGCAAGCCCTTTAACTTCTCTAGATCTCAACTTCCTTATCTGAAAAAACAGAAGAGCAAGTGCTGTAACCATCTGCAGCGCTCTTAGGGGGTCGAATTAGGTGCTTCCTATAAACTGGTCTGTGCCCTGACAGAGAGGAGATCTTTGGGAGGCTGTGTGCAATGTACACTGTGCCTGGATTCTGGATTCAGTTGTTCAGCCATAAATACAGACCCCATATCTCCCCTGCCGATTAGCTTGAGAGGCCAGTGACCTTCCCTGTGCTTTTTCTCTTTGGCTATAAAATGGGGATAATAAGGGGATAATAATACATACCTCTAAAAATGGGTGTGAGGATTAATTATGGCAGTACATGTCCTCAACACCTGCTTATTTCAAGTACCATCCCATTTGTGCCTCTCATTTGAACTTGAATTTCACTAACTTCTCAGATTATAACACACTCTGTTTGATGCAGAATATCCACAGCATCAGTTTTGAGGGATAATTCATTAAAAATCTGCAGGGCATTCAACTGAGTTTTTCCGGTATTGTTTCAGAAAGCATGTTTTCTTGAACTCACAATTCTTCCAGAAGTCTTATTTCACAGACTTTGTAAATCCCATGAGTCTCAAACTCTAATGCCTACAGGGGCCAGGACCTAATATAATATGTGAATTAGCCAAAACATAAGACATTAGAGAATAATGGAGCCTATAGTAGTCAATAGCATCCATTAAAAGCTTTCGAATTTAACAAAAAAAGAGAGAGAAAAACACTCTGTTGAGACAAGTAGTCTGATTTGGCTCCCAGGATGTTAGTTTGAGATTCATGCTTTTTTGCTCTTAGTCATGTGGGTCAACCCTACTGATAGAGAGGAAACAGGAATATGTACTCCCACTCTGCTGGCGGGTATGCAATTTGCTACAAACATTTTATAAGACAGTTTGACATTTTTCTGCAAAGTTAAACATTCACTTTCTTTATCACCTTGCACTTGCACAGCTATGTAAACACCCAAGAGATCCTTCTGTACATGTGTACCTGGATATATGTATACGGATATTCATAGCATCCCTATTCAACAGTCAAGATGGAAACAACTCAAATATCCATGGAGGGAGAAGTGAGTGAGTAAACTATGGTATACGGTGAGTCATGTAATGGAATGTTATCTAGCAGGCAAAGGGAATAAACTTCAGCTCCACACAACAATATGAATGAACTTAGCAATACGGTATGAAGTTAAAAAAAGAAAGTAAGGCAGAGGCTTCTTCTGGAGTGCGATGCCCATTTCATGAAGTTAGAAACTAGTATAAAAATATGCACTTTAGAAATACACATAAAGGAAAGAAGATGGTTTCCCTTAGCATGATGTGGGGGTGTGTGGGAGGGAGAAGTGGTTGGAATGGAGAAGAACGCAATCCTGAGGAGCACAAGTTTTCATTAAGGTTTTCTTTTTAATTTTTGTACCATTTGTAGGTACATGGCTACTTATTACACCATTTAAAGGTAAAACAAGATCAGATAAAGTGTTTCATGCTTTTCAGAACATTGTCAGAAACAGTGCTTCAGTGTAAAAGTGCTTCGTAAGTGCCTGCATGCAACTTAACTGCATGCAACTTAACTTAACTGTAAGGGGTTGTTATAAGAAAGGGATCATGAACATTGGTAGGTTGTTGCTAAATTCCTGGCTATTGCGGGGTATCCATTTGGAGATCTGCGGAGTTTTTGGGCAATTTGCAATACCAGGCTTATTTCTTCCAGCTTCTTGCCATTTCCTGCCTCTCACTCTCTTTGCTAGGGAGTGTGCTGTTCTCAGGGACCAGCCACCTATGCACAACCAGCACAAACAAATGTCAAATGATAAAGGCAAACCTCATACATTACTGCACATGCCTCTTCCCTCCTCCCACACATACACATACGTGACCTGGAGTGTGGCGTCATGTACCCCAAACCAGAATTGACTTCTGCTCATCTGTTGATTTGCCTTATTGATGTCACTCTATTTCTTTGATAAAGCAGGTGATAATCATTTTCTCAGTAATTAACAATTGATTTCTGCTCCCCTGGTATTTTTTTCTAGGTTGTAATTAAATAACCACGCAAATAGTTATATATAAAATTACTAAAGAGAAGGAGGCTACATGGGTGAGAGAGGCATTTGTTCACCATGTAGCGGGTCTCTATCACGTGCCAGGCACTCTACCCAGAGCTGGGGAAATGGACGTCAATATTTCCGGCCTCAGCCCTCGGAGGAGCTCACAGGCAGGCTGGAGAAGGGATCACTCAAAAGGTGGGGAAACACTCTGGCTAAAGGGTGTCCTCTTGCAGAGGCCTGCAAGCACACTGACAGGGGCATCTCATTCAGCCTTCAGGACGGTGAGGGAAGGCGTCCTGGGGGAGGTGACATCTGGCTACAGAGGAATGCACTTGGATATTGAAAGGGATGAATGGGCAGTGTGCAGTGATGTGCAGCAGCCCGGAGAAAAGAGAGAGTGTGGCCCCTGGGGGCCAGTGGAGACTTCTGATGGATGGAATGTAGGGTGTGTGTGTGTGTGTTGGGGGGGAAGTTGGGAAGGGGGGAAGCTGACAACAGAGGCAGGGGCCAGTCAATGAGTGGCCTTCTTACAAGAACTTTGGATTTTATCCCAAAGTCACTGGGGAGTCATTTAGGGATTTAACCAAGGAAGTGACATAAGCAGATTTAAGTTTTAGAAAAATCACTCTGGCAACAGTATTGAATTTTAGGGGAAGGGACCAGAGGTAGCAAGATCTTTAGGGGACGGTTTTCCTAGTCCTTCCAAAACATCGCCACTCCTTCGGGTCATTGCAAGGAGGTCAACCGAAAGAGTCTGTGAGAACATATCTTTTTTTTTCCTCATTGCTTAAAATATCAGGTACAAGACTGCCTGAGTAGTGGGAAGTCTACCAGTGGAGTTTATTTCAAGTCTTTCCACTGCTTTGCAGACTTGGACAAGTTCTGCTCTTCTGGACCTCAGTTTTCTCATCTGTTAAATAAGGAAAGTCATTTCTAATGCTTTTTCTCTCTCCTGGAGTGCATAGGTTGGCAGTTGCTCCCGAGTTCTCTGAGTATGTGAGAGAATGGACTCACCCCCATGCCATTTATTATTCATACTTTGGAGACCCATTCAACACTGCACGAAGGGAGGGAAGACATCTGGGTATGGGTTGGCTCCCCAAGCCGGGTCACCAAGTTCCGTTCCTGCCTCTCCCGACAGCCTCTGCTTCTGGCTCTGAGAACCATGGGCCCTGGTGCTTCGTGAAATCGTACCTCTTCTTTTTAATGAGACAAATGGTTAATTAATGAATCTTTGGCCTTACTCATAAAACAAGTTTGGGGAGAGTTTATTCTGCTTCACAAGTCCCTGATATGTTGATCTGGTGACGAGAGCCTGAGCCGGCTCTTTAGGTCACTTTCTGATGTATGAACACAGCCCCTCGCTGTGATGTTTTACCCGAATGCCTGATTTCTTTTTGAGGCTGGCCTCATTTGCAGTGGCCTTGGTATCTACAAGGTTTCCTAGTCAGAGGGGGTTTCCTGGTCACATCCAAGCTCACCAGCTGTGAAGGGAGCCATGGAAACCAGACTCCTCAGGGCACTTCCCCAAATTACATCAGGTGGCACGAACGCCCATCTCTCTGGGATGGTTTAGACATAGTTTCCATGAATGCAGGAAAACAGGCAGGATGATTCCCAATTACCCTGGCAGCCTAAGGATCCTAGGGTTGAATTCTTTGGAGCCCAAATAATAGGAAGACTGGTACAGAAGACTGGTTTCCAGAGAGAACACATCTAGTATTTATGCAGCAATAGCCATGTGCCAGGCAGTGTTCTAAGTGATTTACTTGTCTTAATTCATTCAATTCTTATACAACCCTATGATCTGCATTTTACAAAGAGGAGATAAATGACTTTCCCAAGGCTACTCAGCCAGGACATGGCAGAATTGGGTATAAACTTAATTTCCTCTCTGCACTTTTTACCACTGCATGAAACTGCCTCCTGCATAGAATCATAGGCCCCAGACCTTGAAATGACCTTAAAAGATCATTAGCTTCAGCCCCTTGTCTTCAGGCAATTAAGGTTTTCTTACATGTCTTCCCTTTCCCTTTCTACTTACAAAGCCACAAGGGCCCAAGTGGTTAAATAATTTGTCAAAACATGGAGATATGAACAGCGTGGTGGAGGGTGTCTGCTCTCTAAGCCGCCACTCCTCGCCGCCTCTCTCCTTTTTATCACATGTCAAACAAAATCTGCCTTTCCATTCCCTTCTCAGCAATCCCGGTTTTCCTCCCACCTAAAAGTTTACTTCATTTCCTCTGATTTTCCAAGGCAAGCCACTCAGGCGCAGCTCTGGGTTTATATTTCATTTTAAAGAAATGTTTTTGGAGACTGACATCTCCCCCTCTTTATGGCTAACTGGCTTTGATTGGGATACAAGGTGGGCGGCAGCACGCCTGCAGATCGCCGCTGTCCATGGCCTCAGCATGCCAGGGTTCAGCTGGATGGGCTGCTTGGACAGGGGGCTTGTGGCACTGGGGACAGGGTGAACCTGAGTTACAAATAATGGCTTGGCCAAATATTTGCCACCCACCCTTCTGTTTTTGCTGTGAATCAGAGATGAATTCAGATATTCAGGATTCAGATGCAGTTATATTTACTTTCTGTTAATTCCGACAGCTAAGGACTACGCTTTTGGTCTGAAACAATAGCAAGCCTGCCTCTGCTCTCCTTGTCTTTCCCAACTTATTCTCAGCTTTTTACACACATGCGTGTGCATGTGCACTTGCGCGC
Organism: Manis javanica; assembly: GCF_040802235.1. Lineage (NCBI taxonomy): Eukaryota > Metazoa > Chordata > Mammalia > Pholidota > Manidae > Manis > Manis javanica. Next base: position 100,141,851 of record NC_133166.1, on the reverse strand, counting down.
GCACACACACACACACACACACACACACACACACACACACACACACACACACCCCACGTGCTTCTCCTCTTATGCTCATCCCTCACTGATGGAGGCAAACCTTAAACAGGCTGGCGAGGCCACCTTCCTTCCTTCAGCGCCCAGCCCTCTGCGTCTCTGTCCCCCTCTGGGAGCTCCTGCCCCTCTAAATCGGCGCCGAGGCTGCAGGAGGCTGCCGGTCCCGGTGGGGGCTCCTCCAGGCCCCGAGCTCTCTCCTCTCCCCTGTGCTCTGCCTTTGGCCCTGGCCGTCAGTGCGAATGACGAGCAGGAGAAGCTCCGACTGGGTGGAACCACCCGTGCTTCACACCTGCGTTCATCTCTATTGTACGAAGCTGAACTGAATTCACAAAGAGGAGCTTCAGATCCACAAAAAATGTGATATTAAGGCACATGTATGTCCTCTTACTCATCCCCACACCCAATCATTAGCAAGTCCTATCAGTTCCACCTCCAGAACAGCTCTTAAATCCACCCATCCCCCTGCCCTCCCCTTAATCCACGTCGCCATCATCCCCCCTTGGACAACTGCAGTAGTCTTCTCACTGGTCTCCCTGCTGCCATTGTGCAGCCCCTATGATTCATTCTCCACCCTGGAGCAGAGTGATCTTTGTCATAAAGCAAATCAAGTCCCTCCTGTGCTTAAAAGGCTTCACTTACTCTCAAAATAAAACCTGCCTCCTTAGCACGGTGCCTGAAGCCCAGTGTGGTTCAGCCCCGCCCTGGCTTCCTCTCCCACTGGGCTGGTCCTGTGTGCTCCTCCCACTGTGCACCACCCAGGGCAGTCCCTGTTAGGCCCGTGCATAGTCCAGGTTTGCTCCTGTTTTAGAGGTCTTTGCACTTGCTCCTCTGTCTTTCTAGAACTCTCTTCCTCCTGCCTGTCACTAGGATTCCTTCCCATCTTCAGGTTTGGATCCAGGGTCACCTCATAGCAGAGGTCTTCCCTGACCACTGAAGCTAAGATGGTCCCAGCTTCAGCCTGTCTGTCAGATCATCCTTCATAACATTTAGCACCACCTGAATTGTCTTGTTTAGTGGTGGGTTTATCTATAGTTATCAGGCTCTTGGATTATTTTCTGTATCTAGAAATAAGTTTGAGAAATGCAGGGTCCATTTTTATTTGGTGCATTGCTAAATTCCATCATCTTGGAGCTTAGTAGGCATTCACTAAATCTTTGCTGAATAAATGAATAATCACTTTGACTCAGGACAAGTTGAAACTCTCAAATGTTGAGGCAACATTAAATGTTGGGTCATGCATTATATAAGCCAGAAGTCTGCACATGGTGTGTGGAGACTGTTTTTGTAGGTGACGTTCTATGGAGTCTGGAGATGCACTTACTCCAGGGTCTGCCCGGGCATTTCTGTCGTTTCCCCCAGACACCTCACCACCCCCTCACCTGTGGACTTGATTTCTTGTCTGATAACTCTCCTTACATGAAAAATGAATTTGTTTCTGACTCCAGTAATGGGCATGATTAATGCGTTCTCCTTCGGTTCAGTACCTCAATTTAAATCCTTTCTTGTTCAACTTAGTCAGGAGAGGTTGCATTCTGGATCTGTGCTGAAACAAATTCTTGTAATTCACAGAGTCAGTTATTCCTTGCGCCTTGAGGTCTGGAAGCTGAACAGAGAATCCCGGCCCAGTGCTGCGTCTGGACCCATACGGGGGCACGGCCTGTCTTGTGCCATCAACCATAGATAGGAGAACTTGAATTTTCTCTTCATTGCTGTTTCCACAATGTCACACAGGTTTTATTCCCCGTCACAACTCATTCTTAGGCTATCGTCTTTTCTTCAGGCTGCCTTTGATAGTCTGTTAGCACACATAGCTGGTTCAGATACAAAAATATCTGGGTCATAAACTACATGAGATTCAGGGGCCTCATAAGAATGTCACAGGGCATTCCTGTGAAATGGGATCTCAAGAGATTTTGTTCAATTTCCTAATCTGCAGTCATGTTAAGTTTTGGTTTGGTGTGATGTTGCTTGGGTTTAGGAAACCCAGATGTGGCCTCCGAGGCAAATTACTTTGTTTCTCTGAATTTTCATTTTCCTCATCTGTACAATGGGAGTGACAATAGTAATTATCTCATAAGGTTATTGTGAAAATTAAGTGAGATAACATGAACAGCTCAGAGCAAGCTTTTAACACTTTTTGCTGTTATTGACATGGCTATAGAAGAGCAAACAGAATGGAAAGTCAACAATAGTTGTTTTGATAGTTGGAGACATGATTGTTAGAATATAAGCTCCATTAAGAGTAGCAAGAGTCTGTTGTTATTTCTTCACCAAGAGTCTGTTGTTATTTCTTCACCTCAGTTTCTACATCTGAAAAAGAGGTATGAAAGCATTACCCACCTCAACAGATTGTTCTCGTATGTAAAACCCCCAATATGTATGAACTACTTTGGGAGGTACTTAATACAAATCACTTAAATGCTATTATTATTACTGTTACTATTGTTAAATCTTTTTTTATTTTTTCAATTGTTATTTCAAGGTTTCCAGAACTCAGCACAGGGCTTAGAGTCTGGTGGACTCTCCGTAAATTTGTGATGAATGAGTGAATAAACCAGAAGGAGAAAGTAGGTCTCCTGGCTCCCAGTTCCACCGTCTTTCCTCCGGGTCACATGGCCTCAAGCCTCCAAAACGGTGCTGCTCCCAGGGTTATGTTAGCTTAAGTCGGGTTTAAAATATGAATGAGCCACTCTGGACCTCCAAGGTATTGACTGCTCCTCGTCCATAGCTTAAAATCAAGCCTTTGCTTTGAGATAAACTGCTATCAGGTTCTGGTGGAAAACCAAATCGGTGGCCGTCTCCCTTCCCACTGCCTGCTACCCTCTGGCTTCTAGGAAATCTCATTTGCTCTCCTTCTCTTTTGTGCACTTGGTTGGGGCTCCTGGCTGATTCTGATCCATAATTGTTAAACCTCCTGTCTCCATTTTATCTCATATTTGTTCTGACTCTCTCTGGCTGATCCGCAGCAGCGTGCTCTGCGCCACACTCTCCCTTGGGTCCCGCCAAAGGCAGTGTATTGCCCTGTCTGGGCTATCCTAGCTAGCTCTCATCTTCCCAGATACTCATGAACCCTTGCCGTCTCCTCTGTGTGTCTTTATTTCTCTAACCATGTACCCATTGACTTCATATTTCACCCCTGGGCGTGGCTCACTCTTCTGACCCAAGCCCTTCCCACTCCCGCAAGCCCTAAAATACTATTTTCCTCCCAAATTCACAATATGCCTTGTGTACAGAAAAAGGCAGTCCCCATCTGGCTCTCAGAAGTTTTCAGACATTTCTCACTTAAATATTTAAATTACTTAAAATCCCACAATTCACAGTCATTTTGGATAGGGGGAGAACTTTGCTATCTGGTTGTTTCAGTCTTTCTTCTAGCTATTCAAAGGGTGCTCAGAGGACCAGCAAGTCTGACATCATCTGTCACGTGGCACAGTTAGAATGTCCCAATGGCAGAGTCTCAGGCCCTCCCAGTCCTAGGAATCATAATCTGTATTCCAATGAGATCTGAATTATATGCATAATGCAGTTTCCCAAGCGCTGTTCCACCTATCTTTCTCAAACTTCAGTGTGAGATTGCCCCCAGGGTTCCTGTTGAGACACAGGTCACTGGGCAGTGCACCCAGAGAGTTGACTAAATAGGTCTGAGATGCCTCAGAACTTGCCTTTCATCACATGTTCTGCTGGGGGCTTTGATCCAGCTGAGGATTACACTTTGGGAATTCCTGTCCTAGTCTGAAAGCATCCTGTGTCTTGCATCCAGCTTTTAGGGTGGTGTGAGCAAAACCTAAACATTCAATAGATCTTTATTGCATCGAACTGAATTTCCCGTTTACCTTTCCTCTATTCTGAAACTAAAATGGGGATCTTCAGGTGGACATTTTAGTACATTACCCTGGCTGAGAGTTGAGTATATTAATCCTGTGTATCTTGATTAATGTGCTAAACTACTAGGTCCTCCTGAGATCTTTATTAAATACCTATTTTTGTATGGGTTCAGTGTTGTGCTAAGTTCTCCAGCTTTCTGTAAAATAGATACCAAATAATCTGACCAACTCCTTTCCTCTTCTCCCGAAAACCTGCCATACAGCTTATGGGTATGAAGAAATTTATATTTCCAAATTGCTGCATGTAGCAGACAGACAGATGCCAGTGTGGCCATCTGGTCCCTGCCTCCTGAGAGTCACACCTTTGTGTAATCTACTTACCTTGAGTGCGAGACCTGCAACTTCCTTCTAATCAATAAAATACAGCAGAAGTAATGGGGATGCCCCCTTTTGTAATTGCAAAGTGCATAATGCAATGCAGTATGTTATACAAGACTCAGTCTTGATATCAGACTGTAATGATCTCCTTGCTAACTTGGTGACTGGGAGGCCATGTGGAGGAGGCCCATGTGGTGAGGAACTGTGGGTGCCCTTTAGCAACTACAGCTGGTAGCCAGCACAAAACAGCTGTGAGGAATGGAATGCTGCTAGAACCACGTGAGCAGGGAACCAGATTCTTCCTCGGCTGAGCTTCCAGATGAGAACTCAGCCCTGGCTGACACCCTGATGGAAAACATGCAAGATCCTAAGTGTAGGACCCAGCTGAGTCATACTTGGACTTCTGTGAGACCATAAATGTGTGTTTTTTAAGCTGATGACTTTGTGGTAATTGGGTGCACAGCCATAGTGGACTAGTACCCTGGTAATGGCCACTGAGTTGACCTGAAAGGAGAAAGGTCAACCAGCTGGGTTAGCAGAAAATGGCAACCAATTGGAGGGTCGTCCCAAGATTAGTATAGACTGCACCTAGTTTATCTCCTCAGTAATTATCCTAAGACGAGTGAGATGGAGTGGTCCATAGGGAGGCAACACTTCCTTTAATTTCTCCAGTGGTTATTTTATCTGTCCTTCTACACTACCTCAGTTTCCCCACCTCTAACAGTAATCAAACCTGATGTTTCCACTTGGGTTAACAGAACCCAAGGTAACAAATGATGCATGGCAACATTTAATTCGTCCCCATAACATGTTTAGAAACTGGGATAAAAACTGCTATATAAGTGAAAAGTGCTTTTTTTTTTTCAATTAATTTTTTCATGTGGCACACATCATTTCTCTAAGCCTGTCAGATGCGTTAGCTTTCTTCGGGAATCTGCTGATTCAGGCTTTCTTGGAAAACCAAACAAAAGGAGATACACAGAGATGTGAATGCATTTCCCATCCACCAAATAAATAGAGCTTAGAGCAAAGAGGTTATCTTTCTTAACCCTGTGAACACTGCACAAGATGCAATCTCCCCCTGGCTGGGACTGCCCGACTCTTGCGGATGTAGATGTGTATAAGCTCAGTTCTGATCAATAATTCATTCATCCTGAAATGCTTCCTTTCTTGGTACCCCTCTTGCACATCCTTTCAAGAACACGGGAGTCACTGTGGTATGTATATTTAATTGGTTCCAAGACAAGACTTGTTCACCTTGAAAGCTAGTGGCTTTAAGAAGTGAAGGTCAGAGGGTGGAGAACAGAGTGGAGTCAGTCTTTAGCTCTGCCTAGATTTTCCAGAATTAAAGGATGAATGTTGTATGCGGTTCCTCTCTGATAGGAGTGTGGAGCTGTGACTCAGCTTGACAAAAAATAAATTTGGAGTCTGCATTTTAAGTAGAAAAGGTCAAGTGGTTGCATAATGCCAGGCAAAAGGCTCAAAAAAGTATTTTAGGTGGGAACATATTTGCTTCTCTCTGAATTTTTGTCACTGTATCCCCATCAATAAAGAAGACTATCTGATGGGTACCCACCTCCTTCCTGCAGCTCCCTAGAACATCCCAAAATGAGTGGAGGAGACAACTTAAAATTCAAGTTTCCCATAATTAGTTTTATGACTCCCACAGTTACCTTAGGATGTTGGGGTGGCATGTTATATTATGAGTTAAATTTTAATGATACACAGACACAAAGAGGGAAATCAGCTGGTAGATTTTGGGAAGGAGGTACCGGGGAGAGTGAGCAATTGACACATTCCTCCACATTCTCACCTGTCTGAGAAATGTTTTCCAGTTGAATCTATCACCTGCTCCTAGCCCAAACAGACTGTACTCCATCCCAAAAGGCAAAGTGAACTCTGGTGTTCTAACAATGCCCATAACTAACGATAAACTCAGAACCTCCACTCCTCACTTCTAAACTTAGAGTTTCAACTGAAGCAAAAAAAAATATAAAGGCAGTAAACAGCAGCCACCCTTCATAGGCTCAGGCCGATTTCTGCCTGTGTTATTGTTGGAGTCCTTCAAGGCCTTGGTCACCTCCTGAGCTCTCTGCACGGCAAGGCTTTTACAAGGTTGTGTGTGGGAGGAGAGAGAAGGAGATGGCAGGGAGAAGGAGAAAGCTTCTTTGTATGAGAATGTCCGTTGCAAACTGTAGCTATCAGTACAGTAGCTACATTTGTTCACAAAATGGCACATCTCAGATAAGAAGGAATGTCAAGGTGCCATTGGACTGCTCTATTTTTCAGATTCAAAAACTGAATCTCATTTTCCCACCTTTAAATTTTTCCCTCTTTAAGAATTTGTACATGAGAAGTTTTGCAAGCTTTCTCAAAGAGTAATCCACAAGCAGGCATTTATTGAGCATGGACTGCTTATTCCCACTTGTGCTCGGTATTCAATAAGAGAGCGCCTGTGGTATGGTACACTCTCTGGAATCCAGTTCTTACCCCAGAGGAGCTAGAGTGTCACGGAAAGAAAACCCCCACCAAGTAAATTCGGGCGCCACAAGACAGAGTGGATGAAGACTACGAAGATGCTGTATTTTCTCACTCTAGTCATTTTAAAGGTTCAAGGAAGGAAAGAGTAGGACAGTTGGTAAAGTCAGGGAAGCCTTGTGGAGAAGCGAGAACAGAAAGACATACACAGGTTAACTCCAAAACCACTCTTACTCAAGATTAAGAATCACAAAGTCTCTATCTGAATTTGTCTCTGTCACTAACTAGACCCTGGGCAAGCCATTTAATGACTCCCTCTGGACTTTGTTCCCTATAGAATCCAGATAAGCCTAAGTTCTCCTGTCTTCAGAGGGTCTCCAGCCTTCCTTTTATTATTTAAATTCAGCACCATCCCCCTCCTCCACCTGACTGTAGAAAGTCAAGCCTTCTACCAGCTGCGTCCTCCACAAACTCCGTCCTGGTTGACCCGCATCACCTCCGCATCTGTTTGGCTCTGAATCTCTGCTATGTTGCTCCTTACCATCTTGTAACTGGCTTGTTTCTCCAAGACTGCTCACTCTCAGGCTGACATGTTGAACAAAACTGAGCTTTGAGGGTAACAGAAGGAAATTATAACTGAGAATAGAAATTTTAGAAACAGGATGCTAAGCAACTTGGCTTCTGTTGTTTATAGCACAGGACTCTCCTTTCTCTTTCCCTCTCTCTGTTATCCATGTTGTTGGGGCCAAGTGCCTGCCTCCCGTACCAGTGCCTTTGTTTATCTTCTACACCCAGGTCCAGGCCTCCCCAGCATCTCTGAGATTTCAAGGCGGCAAACAAAAAAGAACTTGATTTCCCCATCATCCCCTGCACCCACCCAAGGAAACATAGTAGTAATTTCCAGAAACATGAATTTGCCCCCAATGAAGGTGGAACTTGGCGTTATTTTGCAGAAGAGATTTAGTTTACCCTGTCCCAATCATCTCCATTGGCATCTGTATATAACCAAAAGTTTAATAAAGTGTCCACTTTCTATCAACAAGGAGCTCAGTCCCCAAATAGGAATATGTACGTATCTAGTTTGAATACTTTCTTACAGCATTGAAATATTAATATCCTCTGCTTCTTACCATCAACGATTCAGAAATACCAGGGTCCTTTCACAGAACACCCACTCAGTTTGTGGTTGTACATCATCCTCAGAGGAACTTTCCAGCTCTCAGAGCCTATAAACTGTCGGTTTCTGTGAGGTTCTCCACCTGGAACAGTTGCTCCTTTAGTCTGTTCCTTGGGGGAGCTTCTCCTTCCAGGGCAAACAGAAGATACTTGCTTGGTCACAGAGCCCTGGGCCCAGGGTCCACCTAAATGACATGTCCACATCCCGGTTGCCTCTGTGGGCCACCCACTCATGGTTGTGGTGGTGGGGTGGTCACAGAGAGGCCGTGGGGGTCCTCCTTCCCATCACTTGCCTGCTTTCATTTCCTTTATATCTTTACCTATTTTGGGAGCAGTCAATCTTAGCCTGTATTTGCAGCCCCAGCAGGGAGCCCATTTCCAGCAAAGAGAGGACTCCTTTAATAAATCTAGCTCATTTGTGCAGGAGTAGTGCAACCATTGATTAGCGTGCTGATTGGAGCTGTGACTTTCCTTAGGCAGAAAATTAAGAAAACAGATTAAGGCAAATGATGGGCGGCTTTGTCTTCTTGGGTGGTGATTCTCCTTAAATTCTGCCTCAGCTGCACCGATGGCAGGTTGGAAACAGTCTGCAAGTTGAATTAACTCCTTCGGGCCACTGGGCCGTCATCCTGCGTGGCGGAGGAGCACAGAATTTTAGAGTTGAAACGGACCCTGCTGGTCATTGGGCTCAAGGCCTTTATTTTATAGATGAGGAAGTGGAGTCAGAGAGGGAAGCTGACCCCTTGGGACTGAGGCCATGCAGGTCTCGTCTGGGCTCCTTCTCCAGGCTTCTGCAAATCACTCACCAGGATGCACGGTCAATCAGGCGGGACTAAAGGAGACATTTTAAAAATGGTGGCTCTCCACGTGGTACTGCGCCCACTCTGGCCTCGGTCTCATCGCTAGAGAGCAGGAGGAGGAAAGAGGCGAGCAGCATTTGGTCCAGGCGGTGAGGGGCACTCCCAGCCCACCTCTGTCTACTTCCTTCCTGAAACGTATTCCTTGTGCCCTTTGTCCCCTGGTCCTTGGGGTCCTCATTTGCCGGCTCCCCTGTTCATTCTCTCCTGGTACACGTTTTAGGACCACCTTTTCCTTCTCAAGGCATTTTGTAGACACACATTTTGGGAGCCTCAAGAACCTTCTAAAATCGTTCTGCATTGTCGTTTATTTACACCAGGCATAACTGTAAAGTAATAAGATAAACGAAAAGCTAAATGTTAGGTGTCTAGTCACATTCCATTGTAAACTTGTAGAGGGAAAAAGGGACTCTGTGCATTTGACTTGTATTCCCTGAGTTTAACAGTTTGGTGCTTCTAGGAAGTCAAAGAACATTTGTTGACTGGCTGGCTGGGTGCATGAAATGTATGGATATGAATTTGTCACTTGAAGTTGTTTTCTTGGGGACTTTACAGTAATGTTATTATTCTTATTCCCATTACAATGACTTTTAAGTACCATTATAGGAACTGCTTTCAGATTTATTTATTACTCTACGTGTTTTACCAAAAAAATTTTTTTAATTGATATTTAGATTTTATGGCCTAGGGAATACTTTCACATAATATATTACTTTTATATTATTTTTTGATCTTCCTAAAATTATATGAAGACACTGTTATTATTCCCACTTTACAGATAAGGAAACTGAGACTGAGAGAGATTATGGACTTCCTCAAAGTCACAGGACTGGTAACTACCTGAGCAGAGAATCAGTCCACATCTTCTGACACAGAAAGCATCTTGAGCCCTCTTTATCATACCCCACTGTGTCCCCATATCTAAAATTTGTGTCACAGGTTTGTTTTTCGACTTTATTCTCCAGAGCTCTGAAAGACTTTTAACTATTATCAAAGATCAAAGCAATTTACACTCAGAAAATGAAAATTTGTTATGTGTCAATGTTACAATGAATTTGCTAGCACCCCTAAGTTCATTCCCTGAAATGAGTTAGTTCTAAAAGTAGTCTTTTGAATAATGGCAGCTCTATTGTTATAAGAGTGTGTAACTTTCCAATCACAGGTATTTTTTTCATTAGTTATGAAAATACAGGAAGTGTGTGTGTGTCTTCTATTTGGTTAGTTCAGTAATTCTCAGCAGCAGAGAATAGGGACTTTGGTAATGTACCGTATTTCAGACCTTTATTTTCTGTTAACCTATTTAATCCTTGCAAATGAGACTCAAGAAGGCCTAGGAGAGAACCCCGGTCTCCTGACTGACTCCCAGTCCTCTGTTCTTTCCTCTGCAATGCATCTCATGTGTAATGATCTAGTTTTTTATTTCCACTGGAGGGTCAGAGGGAAAAGAGAAGGAAGAAGGAAAGTTTAAATGCATCTGTCTGCTTGCATCGGAGGCCTACAGTATTCCCCCGTTTGGCCAGGATGCCTGAGTTCTATTTGCCTTCTGCTAATTATGCTAGGCTGGCACAGAGCCTGTGTGTGTGTGAGAGGAGGGAGAGGAACAAGTTACCCTGATTCTGTTTATATTGGATAAAAGCGTCGAAGCTTGAAAGTAATCTGTATCTCAGCTCTATTTACTTTGCAAATAGAATAAAAGCCTTACTGCTTGTGCAGAAGAGAGATGGGAATGAGGGAGGAGGGCAGGGGATGCGGAAGTAAACAAGGGAGAATGATTGGGTGTGCTACGGGGAAAAGGTGCTGGACCATGAGCCTTGAATTCTAGCCTTACTTCTGTCACTATTTATGTGTGATCTTCCGCAAACCGCTTTCCCTCTCTGGGCTACAGTTTTACTGTCTGTAAATTTTGGACTGGAATCAGGGCTCCCATATTGGCAGCCAGCTGGCAGAATTCGGCCTAAGGACAGTTTTTCTTTTTTTTTTAAAGCAAAGTGTTAAAAAAAAAAAGATTTTAGGCTACTCGCACTCTACACAACTCACAGACCTCCCTTCACCTTGCTGGATTTATACATAGTGTTATTTTCCCATTTATGTAGACATTTGAGAGACAACTGGACTAGTTACTCAGAAGGGCCCTAACGTTATTTGATTCTATTGATATACTAAGCTTATTTAGAATAGAATCCCAGTGAACATAAACGTAAGAAGTAGCAGAGTGTCTTGGCTGAGTATTTGGGCTCCAGACCCAGTCTGCCTGAGTTTGAATCTGTGCTCTGCCACATACTAGTACATTACTAATCTGTCCGGCTGCCTCAGTTTCTTCATCTGCATAATGGTCATACTCATGTGAGGATTAAATGAATCAGGTTCTCTAAAGAGCTCAGAATACCATTAGGCACATCTTAAATGGTCAGTAGTAGTTAACTATCACTGTGGTTATTATGAGGCCTTTTTATGAAATATTTACACAACCTTCCTTGAGTAGCAAATAATCTTAAAATGTTTGGTTAAATTCTCAGAATGAGACTGAGTGTTTGACATTATGAAATGTGTATATTATAAAACCCAAGGGCCAGACATAGAGGACCATTTCAGAAAGGCTCTCTAAACTAGTCATGTAAATACATACAAAACCAATTGGCTTCCGTAATTCTTTTTATCTGCAAACTTTCATGTGCCACCATCTCATTCAATCACTGAGATGCTGGGACAGGCTGAGTTATGGAGCTCTCCTGGGTCTACTGGCTGGCTTTAGTATCACCCATTCCTTATTTCCACAAATATCTGGATCCTCCATTTCTTCCAGGCTCAGGGTGCTGGTTTAGACTGTATGGCCAGCCAGGCCTGTGAGAGTGTCTCTGAGAATGCTGGTGTCATTCCCATTGAAGCAGCAGGTGGGGGAAGAATACTTAAAGAAAAAACTCATCAAAAATAGTGAGTGGCTCCCCATCCATTTTTCATGTGGCATGAAATAAAAGTAGATAAGATTAGGAAATGAAGGTGAAAATGATGTGCGTGAGCTCTCTCTGCATGTCACTGCATCCCTCTCAGGGCTTCGATAATAAGCATGTTTATTTGAGTCGTTTGCTGATCACACTCATCAATTCTAAACTTCAGACTCCTACCAGACATATTTATAACCCTGTTAATATGGCCAGACTCACTAATGCGTGCAGAATTAGATGCCTGAGCAATGGTTCTGGGAATACTCGCTTCTGGCCCTGGCCCCCTAAAGGCCAATGCCAAGAGAACACTAGCCTTTTTTGAAAGCAGAGAAGGAGCAGCGGGTGGGTATGTGTCTGCCACTGGTAGAAATTCTCCCTCTGACACCTTTGGGTCCTTAAGTGGAGGGAGCTGACAGAGAAAGTCCTGTGTACCATGACAAGCAAGCAATTAACCTTACAGAGAAGACCTCAGGTCCTCAAGAAAAGGTAAGAGAAAAGGGAAGGAAGAAAGAGGTGGGAACTCCCAGGCAGCTGACTGCAGCTTTCAGCAGAAATAGCCTGGAGTCCGCTAAGCTGCCGCCCACGTATCATGTTCCTCTCTCAGAAAAGACCACAGGCCACCTGACTTCTGCTCTGATTCTGGAGTTAGCAGCTCGATGAAGTACACGGAACAATGCCTCACTCTGCAGGGGTCTGTGTCTCCTGAGCTCTCCAAGGTTGTAAATCTGATATGCCTTGTCCCTAATGAACTTGGCAGAGTGTCTTATCCTTTGCAATCTATAGGTGATCGATAGAGTGTGTGCGTGAGGGTAGGGGCAGCCCCCACGCTCTTCGCCTTGTGTTTCCATGTAAAGGGACTTCTCTTTCCCAACGGGGTGCTATTGGCATTCTGGGTGGAATCATTCTGTCACATGGCAATGACCCCTCACCTCACAGGATGTTCAACATCTGTCACTCTTGCTCACAAAATGATGGTCATATGCCTCCCACGTTTGCAGATGCCTCCCCATCCTCCACCCCTGCAAATCCAGTGATGATTGAAAAGATTCAAAACCACAGATAGAGTGACATCCCTCCCTCTCTCCTTCACAGGGAGAAGCAGGGATTTCTTGCACTAATGAATTTGGGTGAATAAACTGAGCTCAGCCCTTTCGTCTCTCACTTTAGGGCTCTCTTTTCTCCTTTCCACTGAGTGGGAAACTTCTCATGAGTTCTGAGGCAGGTAAGGTGTGCAGTTTGGAGATGACGTGTTAGCAAACGATTTTGCGGAAGACTGTGTTTTCCACATACTGTGTCAAAGATGAAGGTGATATTTTGATCTCCAGCTGTTTTCTGAGTCTTTTTCCTTCTAACCTTGAGAGGGGAACCAATGGCTGTGACTTCCTGAGCTCCTAGATCCTCAATAAATGTACCTCCGATGCTGGCTGGTGTCCCCTTTCTCTACTTTCTGCCCAAGTCTGTTTTTCATCCCTTGGTTTCTAGGAGGACGTCCAGGGGAAGACCTGTTAATGGAATGCACTGCCCCTGAGGAGGGAATCATTAAAGAGATGTCAGGGCAGTTTAGTGTTGGGCACAAATAACCTGGCTGGGCTTGGCCTCTGTCCCTTGCAGACTTGAGGATTCTACCTTTCCCCGTGGACCCTCCCTGACCGAGCAGAACGAGTAAGCCATGGTTTAGTCAGGTCGGAAACCCATGTCCTAATTCTGACGGTGACCTCAGGAGCAGAATCTTCACCCAACGGAGGACACAGGCCTGATGGAGCAGAAGGAAAGCCAGCCTCCTCCTGGGTCCTCAGTGGGTGTCCCCGCCCAGGTCAGAGCACAGGTCACACCACCCTGCTCACTGGACATGCAGCTGAGTGGGCAGGGAGGGCAGAGTGGGCTCAGAGATGCTCAGGTCTCAGAGGATCAGCTTGGTCCAGTCGAGGGCAGGAGAACAATGCCACCAGGAGTCACAGCCTGAGATGGGGATCCTTGTTCAAATGATTTTTTCCCCCCAGTTTTATTGAGATATAACTGACATAAAACGTTGTATAAGTTTAAGGTGTACAAAGTATTGATTGGATATACTTATGTATTGCAATATATACCACCTCAGTATTAGCGAGCACCTCCGTCACATCACGTAATTACCATTTTTTTTGTGGTGAGAGTATTTAAGATCTACTTTCTTAGCACCTTCAATAGTACAGTATTTTTATCTATAATCTAATGTACAATGCTGTACATTAGATCCTCAGAAGTGTATTCACCTTCTAACTGGAGGTATGAACCCTTTGACTAAAATCAGCCACCATTCTACTCTGTTTCTACGAGTTCAGCTCTTTAGATTCCACATGTAAGTGAGAACACACAGTGTTTCTCTTTTCTCTGGCTTATTTCCCTTAGCGTAATGCCCTCAAGGTCTATCCATGTTGTTGCAAATGGCAGTATTTCCTTCTTTCTCACGGACGATGAGCCAGAATGTGTCCTCCTCTGGACACTTGTTTCAGTTCTGGCTCCTCAGGGAAGCTTTGAGGCCTAAGTTACATGTAAACTAAGACCCACCTGAAGCCAGGTGCTGGGGTTTATACCTCCAGAAACAGTGGGTGGGGTGGTCTCCGAGTTAGCTGCGATCCTGCTTGACCAAAGGCAGTTTTGCTGAAAAAGAAGCTGTGAACAGGTATCCAGTGCATGCCTAGCAGCTCGGATGGCCGCGCCTGTGGGTAAACGGATCTGGGTGAACACAAATAGCATCCACTCTGTGGGGGTTGCAGTGGTGTTAACAGCAGTGGCTCGGATCAGAGTGTCTTTTCCTTCAGGCAGTCCCAAGCAGAGGGCCAAAGCGTTACTTTTGGTGTACTGTAAACTGGATGTAGTGAATGGCTCTTATCAAGAGCAGCCAGGCATTCATGCCTGGGCCACGTATGCACAAATAACCCATCACTATTTTCAAATTGTAGCTCTAGAATCCTTGCTTTCTCTCTTTCATGCTTCAATACATAAAAACCTCTCTCAGACTTGTCATTCAAACAGCACTTGCCCCTAAACTCAAATCATGGCCCCTCTGAGTCAATTTGATTGTCTTGTTTATAATTTGAAGCCCTCAGGTCTTACCCAAGGCAGTGAGGGTCTGGTGACTCCCAGGGAGAAGAGACTACAAGCTGGTATTGGCGTAGAGGATGCAGACCCTGCAAGGTAGGTCCTCTCTAGGACACCCACTAATAGGAGCAGACCCCTCTTCTGTGTTTGCCTGACCAGTGGATGGCAGGCTTACACAGTGTGAGACGCCTAAGAAATTATGTCTGTTGCCCTGGAATATAGTATTTCATAGATATCGGTTGTGTGTGCAACTGATCAGGCTCAGTGAGTGACCCCAGACCTGGGTGGCCAGTGAAGCTCCTCTAAGTTTCCCATTGTAATTCTCTTTCTCTAATTCTCTTCTGTTTATTGTTGGAGATCAGTTAACGGTAATGGCATCATCAGGTCCAGACTGAATACACATTTGAAGTTCATTTTTCATTTTTTCAGACAATGCGCTCAACCCCTTACTTCGGTTCCTTCTTCTTCTGCATCACTGGATCCCCAGAGTTCTCATGCTGTTCGCATCCCCCCTCTATCCCCAGGAATGGTGCTGGCCCCCCATCCATTAGCTGCCTTAGATAAAGTTTCCACTTATCCTGTCAAAGCTGGCCGTCTTCTGTCCTATTCCCTTAGGGTCCTATTTTCTACTCAAGTGATGGTATTTGACAGTATATTTGCATTTGAACAAGACCAGCTCCCAAACAAAATGCTCCCTTAGCCCCATGCTCAGGATTCTTGCCTTGGTGAAGCCTTCTGTGAAATGTGGCTGCGGAAAAGAGATATGCAAATGTAGGTGCTTTGCAAATATAAATCAAATAAACAGACGTATAGACTTAAATTTACATTGGACAAATCATTGTTCAAGAGAGGAAAGGGGGAAAGAAAATGATCTTTTTGTGAAGGGTGGGAGATGGAACTTGGTGGAGAAGGGATCCAGGGTCTGGGTGGAAATGTCTGATGGGAGAACCTGCCTAAGAATAGGGAAAAGATGGAGGGACATGATGTGGAGGGCTTACAAGACAAACCAGGAAGATGAGGGGTTGTGGATATAACATATATAAAGGAAAAAATATGAGTTTGGAATCAAAGAAAAGGTAGGTATGGAATTTCCAGTCTACTACACAGTAGCTGTGGAATCATGGGCAAATCAGTTAACTTCTCTGGGGATGTGTGTTATCTTGTCTATTAAGAGGATACTAATAACCACATAATGGGTTGTTAGGCAAATGGATGAGATGACATGTGACACAAGAATGGCTGACACACAGAAGGGACTAAAGAAATGCTGTTTTTCTCCTCTCTCCCTCCTGCCAGTAAGTTCAAGAGTCACAATAACCTGTGCTTAAAAAAAGAGTCACAGAAATCTAGTTAAAAAAAAATGGTAGATGTGAGAATTAGAGAGACTAGTCATCCTCAGTACCAGAGTGTTGAGGAAAAAAATAACTTCTGCCTGAACTTGGGGTTGTTTTTGGAAATTGCTATGAAGGTGGTGCTCCTTGAGAAAAGAACTTAGATGGGCTGGGAGGGAAGCGAGTGAAGCAAGACTCAGAAAAGAGTGAACTGGCAAAGCTGGTGCCTCAAAGCCAGTGAACTCCAGAGATCAGGTGCCTGAGTGCTGGAATCAGATGTTTTGTTTCAAATCCCTCTGGGCCGTGATGTGCCCCATGGCCTCGGACAAATTGCCTAAACGAGGTCTCAGTTTGCTCTTCTGCAAAATGGGGACAATTAAAGTCCCCATCCTGTAGGACTGTTGTGAAGGAAGGAAAAATGAGATAATGTACATCATTCTCATCCTACATAGGCTGTCACAATGCCAAGTGTTAAAAATATTAGTTGCTGTTAGTATTATTTGCAGTATATTCATGCATTAATGAACCTTATGTAATTCCTTCCCTGACCACATCATCAGGTCACTGAAAAATTCATCCATTTAATCTGTGGGTGAGTGTGGTGCCTGCTGAAGAATCACCAAAGCGAAGGCATTCTAGACATGAGGGTGTGGAGTGGGAAAGGGAAGGAATCAGAAAACATGGGAGGTAGAAAGGTAGACAAGTAATGCATTCCAGTTTGGACAGCCAACGTCCATCTATTCATGTATTTATGCATTGACACAACAAACTTCATTGCATGCATATTACGTGTGAGGTACTGGAGATGCAGCAAAGAATAACAGAGCCATGATCCTGAGAGAGAAAGAAAGAGTAACAGTTTGATCAGGGCTGTAAGGGGCATGCAAGAAAGATCAGGGTGAGAGCAGAATAAAATGTGAGGAAATCTTTCTTCAGAAGTGACATACAAGCAGAGACCCGAAGGATAAGAAGGAGTTAGATGCGCAGAGTTTGGGGGAAGAGGAAATATCATATACAAAGGCTCAGGACCAGGGTAAGAACTTGGCATATTGGAGTGACTGAATTAAGACCAACTTGCATATTGTAGCAGAATTGAAGCTCAGGACCAGGGTAAGAACTTGGCATATTGGAGTGACTGAATTAAGACCAACTTGCATATTGGAGCCGAATGGAAGAGGGAGAGAGATGCGTGAAAATACAGCCATGGACCAGATCATATCAGGTCCTGCAGACCTAAAGATTTTAGATTTGGTTCTAAGAGCCACAAGAAGCCAATGAAAGGTTCACAGGAAAAGAAGATACCCTCTGATCAGCTTTATTTCACGACTAGATTTACTTTGGTCAAGCTTTCAAGTGTGGCCCTCGATGGTGCAGGCAGCTAAGCTGTTTTAGGGTTGGGGGTCAGGGTCTTTACCACTGATTGCCTAGCATTTTCTAGGCCTTGGGCACCACAGGGGATGCTGCCAATGGAACAGTTGGTGGGTGATTCTTATCCTCAGGATTAGATGTGGACGGTCCTCTGTGACAGGCAGCAGGCTCCAGACAGGGAGCAGGGGGCAGAAAGAACTTAATCTGAGTTGGAATGTCCTCATACCTCTATTCAGAGAGGTCTAAAATGATTCCAGAGAATATTTTGAATGCAGGCAGAAAACGCATCAACACAGTAGCCAGCAATAATTAAAAGGTTTCCTCTCTATCCATAATATATGGATATATTATATATAATGTACATAATATGTATGTATGACCACCCAGTGGTAAAAGGCATGCAATTATTCAGTAACAGATTTAAAGAACCATTAGCCATCAACTGTTCAACTGCTTCTTTTGACAGATAATAGTCCCAATTGATTGAATACCTACTGTATCCATCCGTGGCAATAACTGCTTTACAAACATCATCTTATTTAATTGTCATAGCAATCTTGCAAATTAATTAAGCCCTTTTATAGATTAGAAAACTAAGCACGGGTGCAATTAAATAACTTGAGAAGGAACAGCTCGTAAATGGTAGAGCTGGGCCTAAATCTAGGTTGACCTTGTTCTCTGAGTCCTGCTGTCACACAGCCTCCCAGGTGAAGAGGAGAGAACCGAGAGGCTAAGGCACTTACAGGAGGTGGAGACTTGAACCTCGTCCACACTGAAAACATAAAAAGAAACAGGTGGAATTAATTTTAATCACATATTTATTTCACCCACTATTTCAAAAATCTAAATATGTGATCCATATAAAATTACCAACAAGATATTTTACATTCTCCTTCTTATCCTTTTTCTTCAAATCCAGTGAATATTTGTGCACCTACAACACACACCACCACGGCCTGGTCACATTCCGAGTGCCTAGTACTCGGCAGGCCCTTTGTGAATTCTTTCTGGTTTCTATGCTGCAATCACAAAGTATTGGAGATTTCTCCTTGCTTGGAAGTCTTTTACTTATTTGCATTTGATTCAGGAAACTGAGCATGTGTGATTTACACATTTATTTTCATTTTGCTTTGTTATACATTATGTAGTCAGGGGACAGCATATTTTCTTCTCCAGTTATATTCCATAGATTGTAATTCAGAAATGAATTTTCCTTTTCTGATTCCTGGGCAGAGGAGCCCCCAAAGCTATGTGAATGACAGGGTAAATCTAGCCTGGGGAAATCACCAGAGAGGCACGTGGCTTATTCATTGGAATCAAGAGTTGATGGCACTTCTACCAATGGGGCCAAAGGCGGATGACCACTCTGTTCTATTGTGCACTATACGAAGAATTTATTGGTTGTGTGGATCTTCTTAGCAGAAGAGCTGGAAAGAAGCAGCTACTTTTTAGGGTGGGGAGAGAGATCTGGTTCCCTTCCAGAAGCAGAAGAATAGAATGAATAGAAGTGGAAGGAAAAATGTCATTTTTTATTAGATGAATAGATATTTCTTTTTTTTTGAAATTATAGAAGCAAATCAAGAGAGGGGTTGACTCAGATTAGAAACTGAGTTTGCAAATGTTATCTTGCTCACTTCTACCCACACTTCCCTGTGCAATTCTGCTCGATTCTCTTCATCCCCTCGCTCCTCTTCAGTTTCCCTCCTTTTTGGAATCACCTCCATTTCATTTGTGAGCTGATCTCATGATGGAGCACACATGCCGGTCAATCGTCTGGCCATCAGTGGGAGAGCATCTCCAATCTACATTAGCCTGCTGGGCTGGCTTCCAGCGCATCGTCCACTACCCATGAATTATTACTGAAACATTACTGCTGTCAGCACATTCTGCTCTGTACAACTTTCTATTATTATTTTTTTGGCGGTCAACACTGAAACTTTAAACAGTTCAATCTTGCTTAAGTAATGTGGATTTGGTGGCTCTAGAAACAACTTTGCCTCATCAGTAAGAATCTGCCCACACCAGTGGCTGGGCTTAGATGCAGGTAGGGGTAGGGGCTAGCACAGATGGAGACCTGGAGACAGCTTTGATTTGCTTTCCCCTTTCTGATTTCTTCCACTTTCCAGCATCATTTCTGTTTTCCTGTATTGTCAATGGCAAAATGAGGTCTCTGGGATCCTGATGTTTGGGTAACAGAGTGTAGAGAGCTGGGGATAAATCAGCTTGACATCAGCTGGGTCATGGACCATTGCTTGGGTTTTCTCTCACCCAAGAACTTATGTGCTGAGTAGAGCTGAGTAGAGCTGAGCTGTGTCTATGATTCATTTGAGCCTCTACTATGATGGGGATAATAGATCTGGCTTGGAGACTCCTGAACCGAATTAGACGGTTTTTGTTTCTCTTAAAACTCTGTCACAAAATGGATCATTTATCATGCTGGAGTTTGCGTGTGTGTGTGTGTGTGTGTGTGTGTGTGTGTGTGTGTGCGTACATGTGTGTGTGTGCATGCATGTGTGTGTATGTGTCTAGAGTTTGGGGAGCATAGGGTCAGAGTTGAAATTCAGTTGATGATACCTGGCAGGAGAAGGCTGTCAAATCAGGTGGGCCAGCCAAAATCAGGTTATACCTGACAGAAGACAGCAAGGTAAGCTGGGGGCCAAATCAGTCCTACAGAAAAGAATGAAGTTATAAGTGGTACAAGGAGAGAGAACATTTCTAATCCCATGCAAATGTTAGAAACCAGTTGTAGTTTTTTCTTTTTCACACACAACAACAATAGTATTATACACAGCAGTAACAGTATAACTACTTTCTGGTCCCTGGACCCGATTTCAACATGTGTGTGTGTGGGAGGGGGAGAGGTCCTTCCTCCCCACACAACACCAAGGATTTCTTTTTTAGTGTGTACTTAATTTTATTTATTTATTTATTTATTTATTTATTTATTTATTTATGAGGCCATCTCTCCTATTTTTTTTAATCAAATGGTTGTTAACAACAATAAAATTCTGTATAGGGGACTCAATGCTCAATGTATAATCATTAATCCACCTCAAGCCTAATTCTCGTCAGTCTCCAATCTTCTGAAGCATAACGAACAAGTTCTTACATGGTGAACGAATTCTTACATAGTGAATAAGTTCTTACATGGTGAACAGTACAAGGGCAGTCATCACAGAGACTTTCGGTTTTGATCATGCATTATGAACTATAAACAGTTCAAAATGAATATTCATTTGATTTTTATACTTGATTTATATGTGGATACCACATTTCTCTCTTTATTATTATTATTTTTAATAAAATGCTGAAGTGGTAGGTAGATGCAAGATAAAGGTAGAAAACATAGAAAGTGTTGTAAGAGAGCAAATGTAGATGATCAGGTGTGTGCCTGTAGACTATGTGTTAATCCAAGCTAGACAAGGGCAATAAAACATCCACGATGTAGCAGATTTCTCTCAGAACAGTGGGGGAGAGGTTCTAAGCCTCACCTCTGTTGATCCCCAATTCCTCACCTGATGGCCCCCCTGTGACTGTGCCTGTCTTAGGTTGTTCCTCCCTTGAGGAATCTTACCCGTCTCTGGCTAACCAGTCATCTTCTGGGGCCATACAGGGAAATGTAAAGTTGGTAAGTGAGAGAGAAGGCTTATTGTTTGAAAAGGTTAGTTTTTTACTTCTTAACACCAAGGATTTCTTGAATACCAGCAGAATGTCCAAGAACTCAACTCATTTCTGATGCTATCTGCCCGGAGATGGCACAAGATTCCCCAGGTTAGGGGCTCTGTCCTATAAGACTGCCCTCCACTCCCGACTCCAGACTCCAGTCACAAGCCCCGGGCAGTTACCTGTGCTTCTGACCCACCACTTACAGACTGGAGGTTCCCACGACCTCCCCCTCGGGTTTGATTAATTTGCTAGAATGGATTGCAGAACTCAGGAAAACACAGTTTACCAGTTTAATAAAGGACACTGTAAAGGATACAAGTTAGCGGCCAGATGAAGAGACACAGAGGGCAGGGTCCCAAATAAAGGACTTCCTTTCCTCGTGGAGCTCAGGGCCTGGCTCAGCGGCACCTGGATGTGTTCTGGTCCCCCAAGCGTGAGAGACAGATAAGCTCTTCTCAGGGCTTTTGTAAGGGCTTCATTGCATAGTCATGATTGACTAAATCACTGACCATTGGCTGAGTCAGCCTCCAGCTCTGCCCTTGGGTGGGGTCCAAAAGTCTCTTATTAATATGACAAAACACCGATTTCACCTTTAAGACTTCAGTGTCTTCAGGACCTGTGGATGAACATTAAATATACCTGGGGAATACATATGTGGTCATTCGTATGCAGCCGCGGATGCAGTAAAGCTGAGACGAACCAGGAAGGAAACGCCGGGGCGTGGATGAGCAGGGCCAGTACTAAGGACTTCAGTTGCTGAGTCAGTCCTTGGCCTTGATCCAGAAGCTCTCAATGCCCTTCCTGTGTGGGTGGGAGCCTGGGTCAGCTGGCCTAGGACTTGTAGGAAGATCAGCGAGAAGAACCCCCTTCGGGCAGACTGCCAAGGTGGAGAGAGAAAAGATGCCTGCTGCCGGTGTTTGCTCCTGTTCTCCTCCTCCTGCTGCCACGCAGAGGGCTGAGGGTGTTGGCGTCAGACAAAACTAGAACCATGGCCTATTCCTCAGTTTCTGTTTGGAATCCCACGCATCTTAAGTGTTTCACCGTGAAAATGCTTAGGGTAATGTTTGGGTTATAGAATCATTTTCTATAGCATCTGGTCAGTTCCCGGCACACAGCTTTTTCCTTCCTTCCTCAGACAGGTTCATCTACTGAAGGATCCCGCTTTGAATTTGGGCCACTCCAGTTCGTGAACCAATTTTAGGACTGTAGGCAGGACCTGTGCAAACAGGCTTTGCCCTCAATTGAGTTGGGGGTGGGAATAATACAGTTTATGAGACCTTGGGTCAAGTGGTTCAGCTTTTCAGTGGGATGGCTCTCCTCCTGCGTAGCCCTGGAACCCATGACCTAGGAGTAATCTCTGGGGACTCAGGCCAGCCTTCAAATTATGGAGCTTCTCATACCCTTCCAGTGTAGGTTTGTTCCACAGGGAAGGCTCCTGTTTAAGGTTCCTGGGGCTTCCCCAAAACCAGCCTCATTCTTACCAGACAGTTACCTCCCAGGCTAGCATCAGGGAGAAGGCCTATTTGATGAACAGAATCTTCCCATCGGCAGTTTTCCTTGTGAGTGTGGGTAAAGGAGCATGGGGGTGGGGACTGTTCTCGAGATTGGCCTCTACTTTAACCATCAAGCCCAAGGCAAACCCTTGCTGCTCATCACCTTTGATAACTGGTCATATTCTAACTATGGATGCACATGTTTTCTCTTCAACAGCATAAGAACTTTCACTGCCACCTTATCTGGTTCTTGCTTTGGTTATCCCAGCATCTTTGTTTCCCTGGAAAACAGAGCTTGAGGCCAAATTCATGGCAAATGCTTTGCTGTGTGTGTGCAAGGGGCAGCTCCAGTGAAGCAGGGCTACTGAGGGGAAAAGGAACTGAAATGGGGCAGGAAGAAAATCAAATACAAGACGGTGCAAGGTCAAGCTGGCCACAGTTTCGCCAGAAAACACAGCTCTGTGGGCCAACCCAAATCCTAGAAATTAAGAGTACATTTGCCTAAAAGGATTTTCACCTTTGAATGCTCACCATAAAGGAGAACCCAGTCCTTGAGGTGTGTTAACTCATTCGCTCTCCACAGTAGTGCTATTAGTAGCCATTTCATAGCAGAGGAAATAGATGTACAGAGATGCCTGAAGTAGCTGACGCAACATTTGAACCAAAGGAGTTGGGCTTGGAGCCTATATATCTAACCACCTCATCATACTGATTCTCAGTGCAATGAAGTGATTTTGTGCATTAAATATTCCTTGTGTATTTAGCAGTCATGATAAAGCAATTCAGAATCCATATCAAGTCTGTTGACATTTGAATCAGAGATTTTTCCAAATTAACATGCTTAGGAAGTCCGTCCCATCAAGGAGGGTAGGTCTAAATTTTGGCGCAGCCTTGTATAGGCTGGAAATGCCCCCAGGTGATTCTTACCAGCTGTGAGATGGTGTTTAGATGCACCTACATCAAAATAGGAGGTAAAGATAGGATAGCTATCACAATCTCTGTAATTGGCTAGAGAGGGTTCTTCCTAGCCCTTTGGACTAAATTCTGCAGCCTTTTCTTTTTTATTCTCTTGGGCAGCAGCCTTTTGGCAAGTGCTGGTGTGTGTGTGAGAGTATGTGTATGTGTGTGTGTGTGTGTGTCCTTCTGGCCTCACTGTGTATTGCTTACTACAGTTCAGTTTGGATAAACAGATATGCCCTGAAATGTTTCTGGGAACATAAATAGGGCTTGTTGGATTTGACAGAATATCACAAAATATTTCTATTCACAAAATATTCTATTCTTCTCAAAATACACATGTATGTTAATACACACAAACCCCTCAAACCTTACCCGTGTGTGAAGTTATTTGACAATGTTTCTCCTATTTAATAAATGTTATCTAGTTCCAGTCCTGTTCTCTAGTAACATAATACAAAGAATGTCTTAAAAGGCACTAGTAATACATTTTTGACAGATAATGCTGTAACAAGCTGTGCCTAGAGCAGATCTGTTATAATGTGGAGATAATGTTAAAACAATGGATTTTATTCTCATCAAATGCACATACCAGAAAGAAAAATAGCTATTGGTTCTGGATTCTGATGTGTGTGCATATGTGTGTGTGCATGCTTATGTCCAGAAGACAAATGGAGATTTCTTAGTTATTTAAACCCTCCAAAAACGAGGGATGAATGGGTGGTAATCAGATCCTTGCATGTAAATCAGCCACCTGCCCAATCACGGTTAGCAACTAACCTCCTAAGTGACTTAGAGCTAGAACAGATCTCATCATTTTACAGATGAGGAAACAGAGCAAAGAGACTAATTGCCAACTGGAGATAAAGCTAGAATTCTACCATTATCTTAGAGCTTCTGGCATCTAGTCAGGCCTAGGTGGTAAATCTTTAATGTATTCAGGAGAGTTCTTTGAGGCTGGGCTCTGCTTTTCTCTCTGGCTAAGAACATTGTTTTAAAAATGCAAATTCCTCAATTCTTTGGATCCTGAATTTGATGAATGGTTATATACTCCTAGGAAGTCTTAACACCATCTTCTGCAATCATGAAGAATTGGGTCAATAGGTGAATGCTGTCCTAGTTTCACAAAGGGGGACATGTCAGTTACAAAAGCTACAGGCAAAAAAGATACTCACTCTTGGAAAAGTGCTGGAGCATATTATTATATGGAGCACATACAGATGGTGTGTGAACATGTAAGAAATAAAGAGGTGATCACTAGGCACCTCCATGATTTCCTAAAAGCAAGTCATGCTAAATAACCTTAGTTCCTTTCATGACATCTTTATTAGACTGGCAGATGGGGATGGCGGAGGTAGGGTGGGTAGTGTAGACATAGAGACAGCGGTATAGTGAGGTCTATGGCAGAGTTTCTCCTGATATCATTCAGAGTGACCTAGAAAATACAGGATGTGTGTGGGTTTGCAGCTGATAGCACAGCGCCATTCAAAGGAAAGTCAGTCTCTGGGATGGTATCTACAGGGAGAGTGGTGTCTAGCAGCAGCTTAAAGGGCTTGTGTCTGGCCCTGTCATGTTCCAAGTATTTATCAATGATTCAGATGAAACGTTAACCATGTGCTTATCAAATTTGTGCTGACAGAAAGCAGAGGTCAGCTAATATGACAAATGACATAAACACGTTTCAGAAGATCTTGCTATCTGGAAAGATGGGTTGAAACTAACAAGATGAATTTAACAAGGAGAAAAGTGGAGTTTTGGTTTTAGGTTTGAAAAAAAGCTTTATTTCACAGAAAAGGATGGGGAAGAACTGGTTTGGTGTAGTTCATATAAGAAATATCTAAGTGGGTTTCAGCTGATTATAGACTTTACTGGCTTTATATGTATATATATATGATGTACACATACATGTATGTACATTATATATAATATATATGTATCTATATATAATATTTATATATAAGCCCTTAACCTGCCATTATATATACATAATGACAGGGTCCTACTGCAGAGCACACAGTCCTCTTCTATCCTAGTTAGAGCCCCCTCAGAGCTGTAATCAGTTCTGGGCTCCACACTTAGGAAGGACACTAACAAATAGAAGAATGGAAACCAGAATTCTCTGAAAAGGGTCTGAACATCTTGTCAATGGAAGATTGAGAAAGTTGGCAATGCATTTAGGAATAGAACATTCTGGGAACTAACAGCTGGCTTTAGATATTTGAAAGAGTTTCATGGAGAATAATAATTGCATTATTCTATTGTATTCCAGAGAGCAGAACAGGGACCTATGAATGGTGTGAGAGGGAGGTGGATAGTGACTCAATGTAAAGATTTCTAAAAAATGGTTATTGGTATCTATATATCAGTAACGCAGACTTGTGAGTTAGCCAGCTCCTGATCAGGGATAGGTTTAGAAATAGAGGTTAGGTGATCACCTGAGGACCAGCATGTGGCTGAGAACATTCCAGCACAGAATGGGTGGGTCGGCTCAGGGATCTCCATGATTACTTCCAACTCTAGGATTACAATCTTGTCTCTGGGTTAGGCTACCTTTACTGACCCCTAAACGGTGCTGGGACTTGATTTTGGAAGCATCTGTTCGCATTGTCCCCCTACCCCTCCTGTAACTCTGTGGAAGCAGACCAAGGAAAGGAAAATAAATTATTCTGGGGAGGATTGGGGTTGTCAGAAAATTTGATTTCTTTCAGGGTCTCAGCTCTGAGAACTACAGAAAGCAGCTGTGCCTCCCGACAGCCCAGATGCCAGAGGAGATTCCTAAACTTCACATGATAAGGAGAATGGCCACTCCTGTGAAGTACATATATCAAAGCTTTAATAAGAGCTAATAAAACTGGTATGTAGGGTTCATATCTCCAGAGGACATCTAGTCAAAGTCTCTCTGAAGATAAAAAACTTACAGAACCATTTGTATGACTTTCATTTTTTTTCAAAATCATTCCTTAATTAAGAGACCATAATAATTATTTCTGATTAATTGTAGAATATTAATTAAATCTTAATCTGTCCAGATTTTGTTTTCAACAACAAAGACAGCAGGTAGTGGCTAAAAACTATACACAGGCTAGAGCCACATAGTGAACAACCTGGGCCTGGACAGGTGGATGTGGGCCCTGGGCTTCTGAGCATTCTGCTGTCCCAAAGCTTCTGACAGTGACAATAGTGAATTCTTTCATCTGTGAAGGGTTAAGATTTCCAGAATGATTCGAGGCAGACAAGGACCTGCCACTTCTAAGAGCCCTCGGGTATACTGACCACTAGTCTTTGGAACACAGGTTTGCTTATGCACATAAAGGATAAAGGGTGAGGCTGGTAGCTTCATTCCCAGGACCAGTGACAGTTGGGTAATCTGGTACCCAGCTGCCAGCCAGCCAAGAGTCATTTTGTGTAAGGAGGTAGAGCCTAGGGAAACTGATGGGTTACGTGCCAGGTATCATGCTAGGGAGTGGGTGTTATTATCCTCAATTCCCAGCTGACTAATCCAAACAAATTATGTCCAAAGGTGGCTCAAGGTCACACAAATTTTAAATAGCGGCAGTAGGACTTGAACTTCAGCCAGTCTGCTAGGTTCTCACCACAGCACATAGCCTCTAGGGGTATCTATTTTCAGTCCGCAAAGGGGTGGCCAATGGGATTCTTTCCAGCTCCGGGCGTATGCAGTCACCTATGAAGACATCTCGGACACCAAGCTGCCATCTGCCGTTTCTAGTCCCCTGAGGAGAGGAGTGTGTGCGTCCAGGCAAGGGGGGTTAAAGCGGAGAACGCTAGAGGGGGTGAGCGCTCACAGTGACGGAGGATGGCTCCAGCAGCCCAGAGCTCTGGGGCTGCCTCAGGCAGAGGGGCTGTGTTGGGGGTCACAGGGCAAGGATATGTGGGGACACGGAGGACTGCTTCCTCGTCTGGACCACTCGACCAGACCTTCAGAGGCACAGTGACCCCTGCTCTAATGAGCCAGGTTTCCTTGCCAGCAACTTTTCTGAGTCTGTCTACCTGACTGAAAGGTACCATGGACAATTCACACTTTTCTTTCCTTTCTGCTCACAACAAAGGTGCAAAATAGCTGGCGGACCCTCTCTTTATGTTACTACTTTGAATCTTTCCAATTTCCCCACTGCTCCGAAGTCATCTGGGAAGCAGGGATTGATGCAATTCAGAGTCTGGGGAAGGTTGGTTCCTAAGCTTTCCCTGCAAGCCGGGTCTGATGCCACTCTGGTCGCAAGACCAAGGTGACAGCCTCTGGCTTTCAGAACTAACAGGGATGGAAATAATGATCAAAGGAAAGAGTTTGCAGACAGTTTCCAAGTTGGGTCAGGTTTTTGGCAACAAATGCATGCCGTGTGTGTCCACCTTCTCTCCTCAGGGCCAATTTCTGTGTTGCTACGGGGGCGGGGGGTGGGAACAACTGTGCATATCTGTCTCCCGGGCTTTTCTTGGTGCTCAGCCGCCTGCTGTTAGACACGGATTCTTCGCGGGCAGATCACACGGTACGAGCGCGTAGTGTGGACTCCTGTGTGGAGGCTCCTCAGCCCCATAATCCCAGGTCACGGGAATTTTCCTTTTCAGACCAATGGAACTATGTATCTTCTCTCACTGGTCTCAGTTAGACCCTTCTCAGCAGTTGGCTTATTGTCCTGTACATGGGATGGATTCTGCCAGGAAGAGATGCCTGCTTTCCTGGAGGGTTTCTCGGATGGCACTCCTCCAGTACGGCAGGCCATGCACAGCCCGAGAGCCTGCACGGGTGTGAACACGCTGGGTAGGTACCAAGCAATGGCCCCTGCTCCTCTCAGGGCACCCCCCAGCTTTCTCTGACATTTATTATGGGGTTGGGAGCTTCTCAGCACTCAGCAGCGCATCCTTAACGTCCTTGAACGTCTAACTCTTGACTCTAGAAGGCAGCTGGAGGGAGACTTGTGACTCAGTTTAGAGAACAGCGAAGGCAGGATTCTAGACCAGACTTGGCTTGTTGCCAGGCCTTAGGGGAGCAAATTATTTAACTCTTGACGACTCAGTTTCATTTCCTTTAATTGGAACATATTGGACACACTCCTTTTATTTATTCATTTAATATGTTCTAATTTATTGTGTATTTTATATCCAGGTGTTGTATGGGGGCTCTGTAACAAATTCAAAGGGAAGGAAAAACAGTATTTTAAAGCATCCTCTCAGCATATGACTTTCTACTCAAAATCTGCCAAGTACCAGCAGCACTGAGATCATTTAGAAGCCTGTAAGAAATTCAGAATTGTGAATCCTACTCCAGTATATGAATCAGAAACTGCATTTTAACAAGATCCCCTAGGTGATTTGTACATGCATTAGAGTTTGAGAAGTACTGACTACACAGATAATACTGCATTCTCTGCTTTACCACATCATTTCATGATACACAATCCTCTCTTTAAGGAGCCCATATTCAAGGATGAGAGAAAGAGATTCTGATAAATCTATACTCTACAATGCGGTAGATGTCTTTATAGAGATGGGAATAGAATACTACAGAAATTCAGAGGAGTAAATGATGGATTATGCCATTCATTCATTCATTCTAAAAATACTCAAACACTTGCCACATGCCAGGTATTCTCCTGTATGCTGGGAAATGCAAATAAAACTAGAGCAAAGAGTGGCTTCTTTCCTCTAAGCAAAGAGCAGGATCTGTCGTGTTTCCCCTTGATTTCTTACAACCATACCATTTAGCTCTCTGTCTTTATGGAGCTTACCTTCTAGCGGGGAAAGACATGTAGTACATAATTTAAACATGCATAAAACTTTTCCTTTATTTTCATTTGTATATTTTATTTTACACATGTATAAATTAAATATATACATATATTCATACTATACATATGCTATATATGCTACACATATACTATATATATGCTACATATATACTATATATATGCACCACACATATGCTATGTATATATGCTATGTGTATTCTCTCTATATATGTATACACACACATAGTATGCATATACTATATATATATATGCTACACGTACTCTCTCTCTCTCTCCCTCTATATATATATATAGCTCCAGATAGTGATGACTACTACGAAGGCAATACACAGAAAAAGTAATAGTGACTGGGGGTGGGAGAGTAGGACCTACTTGTGGTAGTTTATCTATAGAGGCCTCTTTGAAGAGCTGAGATCTAAATAATGGAAGAGCTGATCTGTGGCAGTTGGGAGAAGAGGGATCTAGAGCCAAGTCCGACCTCTTCTTGGTGCTGCAGGACATCAGAGAGCTTGGTAAGATCTGAAGATACAGGACCTGTTAGGAACCAGCTTATGTAGGACCGTGTGTGTCCTGTACGTGTTAGACTCAATTTTACTCTGAGTGCAGTTGTAGTAAAATGCACTGATACAGACTTAAAACACTTAATTCTGGCTGTTGTGTGACTGGACGATAGAGGGTAGGGCTGCAAGCAGGGAGACCAGTAAGGGGCTCTTCAGTAGAGCAGGAGAGTGACAAAGAGGACTTGGACAAGATGGTGGGCGTGGACAAGGGGACAGGTGGATGGTCTGGGACGTCTTTTGTGACTGGGAAGGATCTTTTAGAGGAGGTTATGAGTGAGTGAGATGAACTTTGAAGAATTAGTAGGGGTGCACTAGGTAGGCGTTAGGGTTTAGAAGACCAAAGTGTGGAGTTATGTATTTTAGAAGCACAGGTTTGGTTCATGCTGTTCTTCTGAAAGGACCAAGGGAAAAAAGAATACTCTGAGGCAAATATTTTTCATAAATATACAGTTCTTTCTTTTTATAATGGCAGCCCTCACATGTGTGTTGACTTTCCTAGTTTCTGGGCAAGGCTCTCCAAATCCCTCTACTAAGCTCTATAGTACAAAGGTCTAACTAATCACTGGGAAAGAAGAAAGGCCCCTCTTTTTTTGTCTTCTGTTAGGTTGGATATTGGCTCTGAATCTGCTCATATATACCTTTGCTTGGAAGAGACTATTTTGGTCTTTCGAGCAATGTGTTTTCAGACCCAAACTCCAGAGCTGTCCCAGAAACCACTCAATCCAAGCAGGAAAACAAATGTGAATATCACTAACTCAGCAGCCTGGCAGCTGCAGACGATCCCATTATGTCAATCACCATCAGCAGTTCACTGTAACCGGCGGGCTGTCATCCCCTTGGAGATTAATTGCTGGGAACCTGTTATATGTATTAATAGATCATTTATTTAGATTGATCTTTCACCCATTGATCTTCAGTCTCTGCACATGGCCAGGTAGCTATCGTTTTTGTGATCTGACTTCTGGGGCCAATCTTTACTCTAAAGACCCTCCTGGGATATTTTAGCAAGCAGATGAGCCTCATGCAGGCTCCAGGGCCACTAACCATAGATGCAGTCAATCTTTTTCTGTCTCCAAAGAGCCAAGGTATGCTGCTACATCCTACCTTTCCATAATTTGATTTTTAATATCTCAAGTTCCAAATCTGCAATCAAAGCACTACTGTCAGTCTATGATCTGAATCTTCTCTTGGCATCTTACCCCTTAGAAATCTTAGCTTCCTTCTTCTCCTCCTGCCTTCACTGTGCAAGCTCTCATCACTGGACCCAGAGAGAGAACCTGAGGCTGCTCCAGTCCTTCAGCTGGCTAATACTTACCCATCTATTATGGACAGCATTGCGTCTCCCCAGATTCATAATTGAATTCTGACCCCTGAGATGTGACTGTATTTGGAGTGAGGGCCTTCAAAGAGCTAATTCTGGTAAAATGAAGTTATATGGATGGGCCCTAATCAAATATGACCAAACCCTTATAAGAAGAGGAGATTAGGATATAGACATGTGTCCACATGGAGGAAAGACCATGTGAGGACACAGTAAGGAGGCAGTGGCAAGGGAGAGAGGTCTCAGTAGAAGCCAAGCCTACTGACACCTTGATGCTGGACATCCAGAACTGTGAAGAAATAAGTTTCTGTTGTTCCAGTCTGTGGTATTCTTTTATGGCAGCCCTTGCTAACTAATACACCATCTTTTAATTCTTGCCATAAATGGCATATTTTCTGGAAGGATTTACCAACTCCTCAATTAGCTTGGGTCACCCATTTCTTTGTCTTTCAACTGCCTTCACATTTGTCATGCTGCCTTATAATTCTTTAATTTTTTATTTTTAAGAGTCTGTCAGCTCCACAAGGCCAAGGACAAGTCAATGTTGTTTATTGCTTTATTAGTTATGGACAATTCCCTAGTTGTTATAACAGATAAACCTCTGTAACTCAGCACAGAAGTCTATTTTTCATTGTATCACAGTCCAACAGGGGCCCAGGATTCAAGGACTCAAGTCTCCATTCATGGCTATGTCTTCCTCTGGGTCCCTGAAGGGCTCCCAGTTTAGCTGGTGGATGTGGAATAAGAAAGAGATCATTGGTGGGAGGTTTTTAAGAGTCAGACCTGAAAATGGAGCACCTCACTTCTGTTCACAGTCTGTTGGTCAGAACTCAAGTCACATGACCTTGGCTAGCTGCAAGGGAGGCTGGGAAATGTAGTTTAGTTGTGTGCACAGGCAGTAATCATACCCTTGGGGATTAATTGCTGAGAACCTGTTGTATGTATTAATAGATCATTTAGATTGATCTTTCACCCATTGATCTTCAGAGCAGTTATTGGATATTGGTTAACATTAGCAATTTTTGCCATAACTGTTATATATCCAGTACCAGTTTTAGAACCTGATTCATAGTAGGTACTTAATAAATATTTTAATTAACTCATTAACCTCCACAGGTTAAACACTTAGTCTTAGACAGAACGGGGATAAGATGGTTTAGAATCATAGGACGTACTTCTATCTCTGGAGACCTTCCATTAAACCAAGTTACCACATTTGTAAGATAAATTGGAAGATAAATTTGGAAGATAAATTGGAAGATAAATTCTCCCAGGCTCAAAAGTCCCTTTAAAAGAAACATTCTGAAAAGAGCAAGTTATTTCATTTCTAACATCTTAACAAAAGCAGGCAGCTCAGTATGTGTTTTTGCCATCTTCTTACAGATATTGACTCTAAGTTACTAGACTCTAAGCCCCTGGAGAGCAGCACATTAACCATCTGGGTAGCCAGCTTTGAGCCCAGTGTCTGGTCCATCTTCAGCTTCCTTTCAGCTGACATTTATTGAGCATTTACTATATGCTGTGCTAAGTGCTTTACATGCATTAACTTATGAAATTGTTCCATGAAGCAGCAACAGTGTCTTGTTTTTTAAATGTTGAGACTAAGTGCTCAGAGAACTTAAGAGGACTTGCTAAGCATCACAGACCTAGTAAGTAGTCAAAGAGACAAGCACCTAAGATTGCAAAGCTCACACTCTTAGCCAACATTCTAAGCTATCCTTCCTGTGTGTATACATAACACTGAATGTAAACTGCATTTGGGCTTCAGAGCTGTTTGCTGATACTGTGAGGGAACAAAGGCTGTACTGCCTGGTCATGTCCTTGTTTCTCCTTGCCTCCTTGAGACCCAGAAATGAGCTGCCTGTGTGCCCTACAGAGCAGCTAGCACAGAGCCCTCTGCACAGAAGATTCTCAGTGTGTTCTATTCTCTAAAGGAGTGGCCATCTTGCCTCTACTGGTCAGTATATCCTTCTCCAAGCACTCCTTGCATACTGCCTTCACCTCCTGCTCAGCCACCCCACCCAGAGCTCTTCCTGAAGTCCTTTCTTTATCTTTATCTTCCTATATGAAATAGAAATAGATGGCAGGCCCTAGTATCCTTTGGGAGTGAGAGCCATATTTTTCCATCTCTGGGGTGGATGGCAGTGGTAGAAGGAGGGAGCCAGAGGCATCTGATGGAATTTCCATCCAAGGACATGATGTAAGTCAAGTCTTCTCAGTAAATAAGACAGGTGTATCTCTTCCTCCAGTACGCTCTTCCACTCTTCTGAGCCCAGCTGCTTCAGAGTCCCAGGTCCCTATCTTTCCAGGCTGTGGGGCCCAGAAGTATAGTGCTTAGATTCCAGCACCACTGTTATAATTCCCAGGAGGGAGGTGGAGGCCTGTCCTTCTAATCCTTTCTCAAGTCCATCCAATAGGCTGCTTCAGAATGAAAAAATCCATTTGGATGCATGTAAACTTCCTTTAGTTCATTGTTTTAATTGTTCTTTTTCAATCCCTGAAAAAGACATTTTTGCCCAGGATATTTTTTCTGTGGGCTCTCCTGGCAAATAATTCACCGAAAGAAAAATAAATAATATAATGTTCTTTTTGCATGCATTTGGCACAAATGAAGACCCCCTCCTGTGTGAGCACTTGAACGATTTCTGCCTATTGGCTCTCATGTCCTTACTATGAACAGGGCCGTGCAGCTCTGCTAGCGAATGTGGGAAGGTCAGGCTTTGTCTCACACCTGCACATCCATTCCTTTGGGTAGATGGGATATAACTTACATAATACATAATGAAGGACTTTCAGGCAGTGTGGTAGAGCCACGTGTAGATTATTATTATTATTTTTTTGGTGGAGTAAGAAGAGGAGAACTTTCAGCCCCTCTAGAGGAAGCCTGAATTGGTCCCTGAATTGGTTCGAGGCTGCTCAGTGTATAGAGAACTGGCCACCATCATTGTCGGAAAAGTTTCTAATGCTCCATGAATTCAAGTTTTGCGGCTTGGCTCCTACAACTGGTAGGAGTTGCTACAGGATGGCAGGAACAGAGGGAGCCAGTCACTTCCACGTTCATTTCCACTGCAGGCTGAGGGCTGAGGGGAAGCTCTGTCTCTTCTGATTTGGTTTGAATTGAGGTCATCCATCCTGGGAGAGCTGCCTACCTGGCCTTTTTCTAGCTGATGTCAAAAGGCTGAATGTGGACTTCAGGAAGGCTTGAGGGCTGTCTCACCCGCTAACACTGATTTTATGATATGCTAAACATAACATTCAATAGCTATTACTTCCACTGTCAGAGAAACAACTTGAGCCATCTATCTTCCGCCTCAGACTATATTACATTTCTCCCTGCAAATGACAATGCATTATAATATCTTTTATTACAATATTACTTATTTATCACCAAAGGTTTTCCAGCATTAATGCTGAGGACTCTCATACTTTATCTGCTTTTTGGTTTGTTTGTTATGAATGTCACATTTTATTTATCAAGATGGGCTCTGTTCAGAATTTGTGGAGACCAGACTCCTCTGATTTACTTCTTATGCAAACCTAGGCTTTTATCTCATTAGATTTCTCAGCATGCTAGGAGCACAGGGTGGACAAGATGCTCGGCTTTCTCGTTTTGTCCAAGGACCCTGTAGGGGAAGGGCCAGGATTTGAGATTATGGTGCGTGAACCTTGGAACGAGCTCCTGGGGCCCCTCTCTTTAGGCAGGACTGTGCGCTTGACCATCCCATTTCAGCAGACCTCTGCAGAAGGAGCTCCCAGAACTGTTTTAGCAGCCTTTCTTTCTAGGAAGCTCTCCCTGCACCACCAATTAAACCCACTTCCTTATATCAGTCAAAAATGTGACATTCTACTGAGATCTTATTTCTCTAAGCCGAAAGCCCAATGCAGAAAACACTTTAATGGCATATACACTTGGAGGCAGTTATTTGTTTAACAAAGAAAAAAAAAACCATGCTTCCTTGAAGAATGACTTCTCTAGTCCTCTTAAGTGGCCGTGTATACATCATTAATGCCTAGATAGAAAGCTTTTCTTCCCCAGCTGGGGGTAGGTAGATGCGCAGGCAGAGAAGATAAAATTAAAGTGCCGACAAACTGTTAACTGAAAAGTCTTGACAGAATTGCTGATGTGGTTCTTGTGTAAAACAGAGATGTCTTTACATTGATACATTGATATAAAAAATATCAATTCACATTCCACTTCGTTAGAAAAAAATGTGGTTCAGTTGTACTTGAGAATGAACTTTTGCCCTGCATTTTTCTCGAAATTTCTCCAGCACCTAAAATCCAATGGAGACTGAGCCTGGGGTCAAGATTGGCCTTGAATAAATGAAAGGACAAAGTGAGGGATGTCGGAGTTGTTCTTGTTTACCTTTATTATCTGTTTACTTGATGGGTATGGAATGGTCCTCTTGCATTGTAAGGCAAGACCCGGGCTATCTTACTTTCCTCACCTGGACTCCCAATACCTAAATAACCCTAGCTTTTTTTTTATCTTGTTCTATGTATCTCCACTTGGCTAGATAAAAACCTGAGAGATTAGTGGCTGATTAAAGCCTGAAGCCAAAATCCTTGCCAGGCTGGGTTACATTTTAATAGCATACTCCTGGAAAGCGATACTTTTATTCGAAGAATGATACTATTATGGCAGACATTCAGATGTTGAGAACTGATTGGGTTTAAACCTGAGACTAGGGCTGGGAGCAAAGCGGACTTGTAGGGAAGTACTTGAAATTCCGGCAGGTAAGGGAGTCAAACGCTTCTGCGCATGAGAGCGGGTCCAAGTGTCCAGCTGGGAATTCCTTCCCTCTGCTCCACGTCCAGAGGCCCCCTTGGCAACATGCCAAGCACAGGACAAAGGCGACAGTCCGCATCTTGCCCACCGGAGCAGTAGCTTTAATATCCACATAAAACAAGACTCCGTGTACTTCAGCTGTTTCTCGTGAAACAGGTGACGAAACAAACGAAAGGCTTGCTGCTGAGCGAGAGGATGCCTTGGAGGGCTTCCAGCTGCCATGCGTGCACCCGTGCTTGCCCGCCATCTTCAACAGGAAAGAAGATGTAGCTGAGAAGGCCTGGCTGACCATACAGGATTTCAAAGTGACCCCGCCACAGGCAGGGGGAGAGCAGCGGTTGGGGGTGTAACAGGGTGGCTTGGCTCCTTGGCAAAAGGCCTTGGGTGTCGTTGGAAACTCCTGTGGATCCAGTCTCAGGGTCCTGCCCTCCCCATTGAGCCCCTGACCTAGTAGCCAGTCACTGGGGACTTGGCAAGGCTGTGTGCGTTATTCACCAGGCAAGGGGAGTCTTCCACAGGAGGGTAGACCTGTTTCTGAAATACAGGTGCACACTGGGAAAGAAGAAATAAGGATGTTGAGGTTTCACGTTTTATTAGACTTGACTGCCGGTTCTGTATTTCACCTTTCAGTGTTGTTTTACACAAACAAAGCAAAAGAAAACAAGGATGGTAAGTTGATTACAAGAGCTCTCTGTCTAAATGACTGGACTTTCCTCAAATTTCCTCCTTCGCCTAGTTCCTAATAGTCCAGCTGCTACTCTTTCTTCTCCTGCCCATTATGATAAGTTTGGTTGGTTTGCAGAGATTTGTCACCTCAGTCCAATTAAGTCCCCTTTCCAATCGAGGCGAGAGAGCAATCTGGTCATCTTGTCCCTGACGGCGCTTGGGCATCTCTGTGGTGACTGTGGCCCGGGGTGTGAGTGCCTCCTCCTTGGTGCTCCTGTTGTCTTATTAATGGGCTGAGTTCAGGATTTCCTGGAAAGAGTGCCGTGCTGAGCACTGCTATCAATTTAGTACACTGTTTGTGACAAAAAATATCAATATTCATAGGCTATGGTTTGTGAAGTGGTACAGTAGGTCTCTTTGCGCACTGTTTCCTGTGGACACGCAGACCCATGTGTCCAAGTCTATGAAGCAATTGGCAAGCTCTGCAGGGGTGGAGAGAAAGATCCCCCTAACATGCCTTACCCTCTTAGTATCAGAGTCTACTATGGGTACAGCCCGCCTGATTGTTAGGTATTTTTTTGACCGCACAAGTCATTCACCTCTGTTATTTATTTGAAATGCCTTCGGGTGATGCTGAATTGACCTCTTCAACACTAAGCGATTGATGACTTCTAGGGGAATGAGGTTGACAGGGTACAGGGGACATGATCACCAATCAACTGTACCCTCTCAAAATCATGGTTCTCAGCAATCCTTTTTTTAGTAGCGTGGCCTGAGGAAAATAATAAATAGGATGTTGTCTCTACTCTGGTCCAGAGGACTTCAAGTCCCATCTCTCTTCCTTCCCAAGTACCTGTGTTCTCTAAGATTAGGACTGGGAGTTGTTAATGCCCACCTCTCTCTCAACCCCCACAGATTCAGTTTATACTTTCAATATTTTTTGCTTGGCTTACTGTAAGAGCCCCCTGACAGCTCCCCACCCCTGCCTCCACCCTTGTACATCTTAGCCTGTTCTTCATATTTTTGCACAGTGATCGTTCTAAAGCATTAATCTGACCATTTTGGTTCCTTGCTTAAAATTTTCTTCATTATCTCAGGATAAAATACAAATCCCCTTGCAAGCCAGAAAGACCCTTTGTGGACTATCCTTTCCAGTCGATCTCTTGCCCTCCTCCCCATGCTAATCCCATACTGACCTATGTATCACCCCAATCCCTTACCTGGGAATCTTCTCAAATGTGTTCCCTCCTCCCGGGAATATTTTCCCTGAAACTACTTCCCCTTACTTGGTTATCTTCTACTTATCCTTTGTGTCTAATTCTGAGATTCCCTTCATTTGGATGGCACTTGTACTTGATTGCCATGGGTCAGGGTTGACATAGGGGTTTATTCTTGGGGTGCCTGAAAAACTTTGGGCTTGGTTTTGATGTAGCAGCATTTCCTTGTTTTGTTTTTTTCTCTTTACTTGCCTGTTTACCAACAAGACATTACATTTGGGAGGCAAGGACTGTATCTCAGTCATTTTTAGACTCTGGTACTTGATCAGTAGAGTAGGTCTTAGCAACTATTGGATGAATAAATGTCTTGACTTAAGTCAATATAGGCTAATTGCTCATGATTAAGCTATTTCTTTCCTTCCTTCTCTCCACCCTTTATCCCCTTCCCCTTTCTTCTTTTCTCCCTTCTTTCTTTAATCTCTCCTAGTTTGGGAGCTGTATATGGTGTATCACTGAGTTTAGAAGGGAGTCACTTTTTCGGTAGATGTTACCTCTGCAGTCTCCCCCCAGGAAAACCTGCTCAGAGGTCTAGAACCTTCCTAAGCCTCCTCCTGGATTCTTCTACTCTTTTTGCCAATCAAATCTATATCTATATCTATATCTATATCTGTATCTGTATCTGTATCTGTATCTATATCTATATCTATATATATCTGTATCATTTATATCTATATCTATATCTATATATATATATGTATCTGTGTCTGTATCTGTATCTATATCTATATCTATATCTATATCTATATATCTATCTAGATCTATAGATCTAGATCTAGATATATCTACCTATCTATGCATGTCATGGCTGAGATAGCTCTGTTCTGTCTTGTATTCTCTAAGTATTCCAATAGAAAGTTGTCGATTCTGCTCCTCGTCTCTCTACCGCGACATCAAAGTCCTTTATTTGGTTCCAATGGAGTGAGGCAATGGTTAGGATGGGGGCTGGAAGAGTGAGATGAATCCAAAGTGTGGTGAACCTGAGTTCACTAGGTAGAGTCTGGTAGGAAGCCATTCTTTTCTCTCTCTATTCCCTTCCTTCTGAGGCTGGGGAATCCACAGAGTCTTTTGTAGTCATTGGTGTTTTCCATTAAATATTTCCCAGACTCATGGTAGGGTTGTATTTACTTGCCTACATAGAAGTTGAAAGATCAATTCCAGACAGCAGTTCCTGGAGCTAAAACACGATTCACCGCTTTCAGAGGGTAGCTGCTCCGCCAGCCTGGTCCCAGGGTGAGGCAGTGATGAGCAGAGCCCCCCAGCAACCTGTACTGGGCATGTAACGGTATTGAGAGATAAAGCTTCATATGGAAAGCTGTGAGATCTTCAGGTTATTGGTTACCCAGAGTCACTGAAATAAAATTTTTCTCTTCACTAAAATTCTAGTGCTGTGGATTCTGTAGGGAGAGGTGGCCCAATATTATGTACAGTAACACTTCTGCAGCTCAGCTCTCCCTGGTCTAACTCCTGGGCATGAGGGCAATGAATCCTCGTCCTCACCTCATTCCCATGGCAGGGCCTGAAGCCATTGCCTCCTCACAGTGGACATTCTGTAGTTTCTGCCTGTAGTATCTTCCCATCCCCCTTCTCTGCAAAGATCAGGTCCCATTTCCTTTAAGGAGCCAACCCTGCTTCATACCAATCTATGATTATGGTGGGCTTCCAAGCATTAGGTACCCCTGACCACAGGAATGGGCATGTGATCTAAGGCTGACCATTCATCATTTCACAGGTGGTTGGTGCAGGGGTGGAAATATAACCCAAGTTGGTCTAAGTGGAGAATTTTTCTGCTTCATTAAAGTAAGAAAGGAAGAGGCTGCTCTTTCCTTTGGGCTCAAAGATAGGATACTTGAATGCAGAACATGCTTACTATTGTATGGAGAAAGTCCATCTGCAGTAGAAGAGAGCATTGTCAGCATGCACAGAAGCAGAGACAAGAGCTATGTTTATGAGCCAATAAATCCCTCCTTTATCTTAAACTAGTTTAAGTTATTTGTCTGACAGCTGTAACAGAATTCTTACGAGTTCACCCAGCAATACTAAGTTTTCTCTTTTTTAGTGATCCTGTTTATCCAAGTCCCTTCCTTCCATGCCCTGGAGGTAAATATACAAGTGACCCCAGCTTGCAGCCATAAACTCCACTCACCAGAGGTCAGACACAGACCCTCCTCAACTTCCTGAACACTGCTGGAACCAAAGTAGGAAGTCCTCTTGAGCAGATAGAATACAGTCCCTAGCACTCATACTCAACCTCATGAGTATTCCTCGAAAGACATCTATTCACAAAGCCTCAGAGTTGATTTCGTCTCTATATACTTATAAGACTTTCTCAGTTTTCTTCTACATTAGAATATAAATAGTATATCACAAAGGGTGAGGGAGAGAGGGTCCTGTGTCCTCTTGGCAGGAAGTGACACTTGTTAGTTGATTCAAAGAGAATTTAGAAAAACGATAGATGGCAAGTACTATGCTTCAAGGTTGGGGCTGTCAAATATCCAGAGAAAAGGTGTTTTACACAGCTGGAGTCCAAAGCACCACCACACCAATGCTCTCTCTTCATCGCTGCTTCTACGGCCTCGTATAAAAGCAGATGTTCCTAACGGCGACACTGAGTCAACAGAATGTTAAATTATGTTTGCGTTCCTTGGTTTATTAATGCAGGGGTCTGTATAATTCATTCATTCAAAAAAGACCTGATATGATTAATTTTATCAAAGGCTTGGCCCTCAACGGGTTAATTCCCAGTTTTTCTAGCAAATTTATTTATGTAGAACAGTCCTTTCTCTGATAGGGTTGATGAGGTATAATGTATTGTTTATCGATATAAATAATTTGCATTATGGATATATTTGTTTTGTTTGTATGCACACTCATTACCATGCAATAATGTTTGTAACAGCATTTCGCAAACAGTAAAATGCAATACAAATGTTCTTTATGACCATGC
Source organism: Manis javanica (assembly GCF_040802235.1). Classification (NCBI taxonomy): domain Eukaryota; kingdom Metazoa; phylum Chordata; class Mammalia; order Pholidota; family Manidae; genus Manis; species Manis javanica. Next base: position 100,100,924 of record NC_133166.1, on the reverse strand, counting down.
TCCCTGGAAGCCCCAAAGGATGCTCATCCCCACTGGCTGTTCCTTAGGAATCCCTAGACGACAGCCATTCTCAAAGGTCAGTGTGCGCAGAACTCCTCTGGGGAAACTGTTAGAAGTATAGTTTCCCAAGGTCCGCTCCCAGCTCTTCTGACTTAATGGTTCTGGGGCAGAACCCAGAAACCTGCATTTTAAAAAAAGGCCCCTTCTCCACCCTGCCAGTGAGTCTAACGTAGGTAGTCCAAGGTCTGTCTTTTAAAAAATATTGCCCTATGCTACTCTAGAGCCTCCAGTTGCCCTGAGATGCTTCCATTTTTCATGGGCCTGAAAGGAAATCCCCCTCAAATGCTGTGTCTAAAGTCAGAATCTAGACTAACAGTCATTGAACAGAGACTGGGATTCATAAAATAAACTAGGATCTGGTTGAGGTGGCTGAATTAAGTTGTTGAAGAAAAAAAAAGACTTGCTAACTCAAGTTTTAGATGGGGTATAATTAGAATAATTATCCATTATTTATGTGGCAAGGGATGTTCATGAGATGCTTGATGACTCTGTGTTAATAGGCAGTGTCTTTGCAGAAGGGGAATGTGACACTGGTCTTTCTCCCTCTCGCTTCTCTTTCACTGTCACTCTCCTACGGAGCCCCAGCAATTCTAATAACACTTCTGCTTTGGTGCCTTGTAAGAGTATGTGACAGAGAAGTGAAGTACAAAATCAAGTCTCTGATTTAGAACTGGTGACCATCTTTCTGCATTGCACCAGTTGTTTGATAATAGTTAATGGATACTGCTGCCATTCCCCGCCCCCCGCTGTGTACAGGACATTCGTCCTGAATGACCTCATACAATTCTCATAACAGACTTAAAAGCAGATATTATCTCTTTAAAGATGAAGAAGCTAAGTCTCAAAGAGATAAAATGATGACCTCATGGTAACACAGGCAATAAATAGTGGAATCAGGTGTCCCTGAGTGGAACCCAGGGCCTTTCCCCTACTTGTCAGAGCATCAGGCTCCCCAGAGCCCCAAAGGGAAGAGAGCGTGTTGGGGTTCCTTTGTCTGATCGTTTATTTGCGTCCGTTTAGTGCTTTGCCCTCACCTGTGGTCAACACTGACCCTTGCCTGCTCTGGTCAGATTTAGCTTGTCTTTCCTCAGTTCTTGCAGCATGAAGACCTGGTCTCCTTACTAAAGGAGTGCTTTTGCTAAGAGTGGGATCAGTCTTAACCTGAAGTTTCCAAGACTGAAAAGCCCTTGCTTGGTACGCATTACCCTAGCTCTGTGGACAAACTGCATTAGTGTCAAGATGGCTTTTGCGGTGACAAATTATTTTTTTTTCCTTCCTTTACCTGGATATACAGCCTTTCACGAAGTCAAGACCTATCATGTGAGGTTGGTATATCCTAGGAGAAAAGGGAAATGCAAAGTTTAGCAGTCTGTCAAAACAAGGGGCAACTAGGCTTGAAAATCCCTGCTCTTTGGGGATGGTGATAGCCTGGTTTAATGTAATGAAACAGTTCATGCCCAGTGTCCTCTGACAACCTGACTTTAATGGGGTTGCCATAGCTGGGGTAAAGTATTTTATATGGAACCAGGTTTATATTATCCTACTCTTTAGAGATCTTGCTTGCAATGCTGTTCAAATCCTTTAATCCATAAATAGGATTCCAGACAACGCTGGGCTGCCTTCCAAAACTGTAATCTTCCAGTATATGAATTATTACCAAAAGATTAGGGTGTTTCTAGTAATAACATTTCAAATAAATCAGCTTTCATGGAGGAACAACAAACTAATATTGGAAATAACAATATAAAGACATTTATATAGCCACTTACTAGAATAACTTCCCTAACCAGGGGCTTCTTTACTCATTTATATTCATTCTGTTTGAAAAGTCTTTTCTCATTTATCATCAGCTGATTCCTTTAGCCTTGAAACATGTTCCTGAGCCCTGGGCCTCCTAAGTCCCCTCTTTGATGCCTGTGGAACCACCAGGTCCATTTCTCTGGGATGGTCAGAGGTGGTGACTATAATCCCCAGAAACTCCAGCTGCTCTGACTTTGCTCTTTGGCACTGGGCAAGCGTGTAAGAGGAAGGGGTAAGTACATTTCAGGCTGGAAAATACTCTTCTGAGGCTGCATATCAAAGATCATGAATGAGATTGTGGAATAGAAGAGAAGATTGCTTGCACGGCCTTCGGGATTGAGACTGTTTAGGTGCTACAAAGATCTCTGCTGGCAGTAAAGATTGAGCCTGTGTGCATGCACCGTGCTGTTGACACCATGGCTGTGTGAGGTGAGGTAAGAGCCCTTGCTTTCTATCTGGACCCATTCAGGCTCCATCACTCTCCAGTCTTGAGGACCAGGGGCAAATTCCCTTACCCCTTTGTTCCTTCATTTTCTTATCTATAAAATGAGGATACAGCATACTCTGTGGGATTTTGAGAAGCTTAAATGAGGTATCAATGGTATCATCAACACAAATATGAGTTCTTTCTCTCTTCTATTATACTTTTCAACCATTTGAGTGCATGGTAAGGAGGCCGATGGGAAGTAAGAAGGCACCCTCTTTTAGCCACAGGTGGCTGTTTTGAGAAATGCCTCCAGACTAGAAGCAGGGACTGCTGGTTCCACTCCCTCTTCTGCCACTAACGTGCCGTGACCTTGAGTGAGCCGTCCCGTTTCCTGATCAGTATTCCACCTTCAGTTAGAAGACAAGTGTCAGGCTCCTCCTTCCCTTGTAGGGTGAGAAAGTAGTAAAGCCAATATACTTATATGAGATCACATTTTAAGGAGACATTTCTACAGTCATAGAATTTTAATGCTGGAAGAGGTTATCTAGGAAGGGAGGGAATTAAAGTTCATTAAAAGTGCTCACCCTGTTCCAAGTACCTTACACGCTCACCGTATTTAATCCTAACATTAGGGAGGTGGCGTTAGTCTACTTTATAGAAGTGGAAGCCGAGGCTCAGGGAGTGACTTTTAGGTAACTCACCCAAGGTCACATGGCTAAAATGTGGTCGAGGCAGAACTCAAAGCCAGATCTGCAGGACTCCAAAGCTCACTGTCTTCCCATTGCGCCATGCCTTTACTATCTGTAATTTTCCTTGTATGGGTGACAGAACTGGCACTCAGGAGATGTTAAATCATTCAGCCATGAACTTAGCTGGGTGAAAAATCTAAGAATAGAACCCAATTTCCTGATTGCTATTCCTGAGGCACCCCTGTCCCCTGTTACACGCACACATACACATATATAAATGATATACATTACCTAACCTAAGCCTCTGTCTTCCATTATTCTTTCAAAGATGTTTTCTTTTCATTTTGGATAGATTTTCAACAAAGGCTTCTAACATTTTAACTCTCAGACCCCCTTCTTATATGAAAAGGTTGAAATAGTTGATTTCTGTGGTTCCTTCTAGCTCAAAAATTCTATTATTCCTATGACCCTCCATTCCCCATAGTAGTTAATGATCTGTAAAGAAACACTTAAATGCACAGGTTTACTACCTTATCACTCTGCAAGCTAGAGGGAAGCCAGCTATTATTTTTCTTCTTCAAAAGGGAGATCTGAGACCCACATTGCTTGAGCAACTAACTCAAGGACACAGCTGATCATTGGCTGAGCCAGACTGGAATGCTTGAGGGAGATCCGTGTTTTATTCACCTTTTAACCTTGATTGTAGAGGGTCTGGGACATAGTACGTTCCTGTTGAGGGGAGAAGAAGTACCCTCATGCATTAATGGATGAATGAGTTGAACCCAGGCTTCCCAACTCCCAGTGCAGGGTTTCTTTAGCAGCTGTCTTTTTTTTCCTAGAACTTTTTGAAATGGGGAAAAATTGCCTGCTTGCTGAGCGCTTCGTGTATTGATAGTTTCTTTAAAAAGATAGACCTGTAGTGTACATTTCAAAAAGATGTTGTCCTATTTGCAAATCAGAAGGATAACAGGTCCGAATACAGACCTGGGTGGATGAGTGAGTCAATTTGTACACTGCACCCCAAGTGCTCCAACTCAGTTTAAGGCCACATCGGTGTATCATTAATGGGATGGGGTAGAGAGAGCTGGAGAAGTGATGTTTGTGAATCATCTCAGATTAAAGGACCTTTGAAATGCAAAGTGCTGGCCCTCTGATTGAGCCCTGCACTTTACATTTTGGGCTTTTAAAGGAGAAGGGAAAGAAAAGAGGGAAAAAAACCCACTGTGTTTTTAGAAACTTGTGTCATTTTGTTCTCTTTCCAGCCCTCTGCTTAGCTTCCCCAAAAGGCAATGATGAATGGTGTCTACTACAAAGGGGAGCTGGCGGGCACACACGGCCGGTGCTGTTTCTGTCAGGGTGGCTCAAAGGGAAGCCTGCACCAGTGTGTCCCCCTTTCCTCCCTAAACAAATGTTGTTTTTCCTGAAGTGGTGACAGTCTGATTTAATTGCAGAGAGAAAGAGAAAGAGAACATCCCTCTTTCTGTTCTGTGGAGAAGTGAGATTGGAAGCTTGGGTAGGATGGGAACCAGAACTCACTAGTCCCCTGGGCCCCTTGCTCAACGAGCATTTCTGCCTCAGTTTCCCTGTCTGTCAAAATGGAAACAAAGCTTTCCTATCTAGTTCATAGGGTGTGGAAGGACTGGGTTTTTACAAACTGATCTGATGGCAGTGAGTGTGGGGAAGGGGAGAAAGGAGGATGGGGAGGCTGTGAAGACCAGGAGTGACAACTTCATACCCTGTTCGCTGTCAGGATGAGAGGCGAGGATGGTGCTGAGTAAATGAGAGGGTTGGCACATATTTCTCCTGGGGGAGTTTTGGAATAGACCAGGGGGAGTGACACCCATCATATGCATAGATACATTTGCTTAGATGATATTTAAAATCATGAAAGCAAGGGACGAACTTCTTGGTCTGCAGAAAACTGTTCTAGGACCATGAATCTCCGACACAGATTTTTGCAAGCAGGTCTTTGCTTTGGAAATTGAAGACAGTGTCTCATCACTGACAGGCACTCCATCCTCCCCCAGGTCTGGGACATGGGATGGTTCCACTCATTAGCGGCAGGCCTGTTTCTCAGGGGCTGGCCTGCTCTTTTTAAGCAACCATTGTCTCCTTTCCTATTCAGCTGTCAGCTCAATTCCCATGATGCTGCTGACTTTCTGCCCGAAAAGAGCCTTTTTGCCACTGGGCAGTGAGGCAAGTCCCATCCACGGGGACTGTGGCCCCTCCTCTCTGCCGCAGAGAAAGAGCAGGCCTCATCCTTACACCACGCAGGGAGCTTCACTGGCCCCAGTCCTGTGAAAATAAGGAGATGAGAAGATGAGCCAATTAATTACTCTTATCTATATTTCTAGACACTTTTGGGGTTGGGTACTTTTTTGGTTGCAGAGCCAAAATATGTTAGCCTAGGAGTTCAAAAAATGAAACACTATGAGAAATCTGCCTAGAGCTAATTGGACCATATATTTATTTTTAGAAATCAGGCAAAACCCCAGTGATACATGCAATGTCACCTGAGGGACGTGCTGGGACTAGAAGTCCAGATATTCAGGTTCTGGTTTCAACTCTGGAGCGAACAAGTGAGCTTATCTGAATCCAACAAGGTACAAGGCTGGTGAATGAAGTTAAATTGCTTGACCAGAGGGTGAGCTTAGCTGACTCTGTGTATCTGCTTGAAAACAGATCTGCTCATAGACATTTTATGGTGCATAAAATAGTGGTAACCTTAAAATTGGTAAACTGTGAGTTTCTCTAGACACAAGTCTACAAATAGAAAAGATATTTGCCCTAAAACTTGCTTTTTGGATTCCAATTATATTAAAACCTTTTAAAAAATTAGACAGAGAGGAAGTAGAAAATACCATAATTCTGTAAAAAACAGAGTTTTCATGATCATTCTTAAGGAAATGCTTCCAAAAAAATATAAAAGTGATGTATGGCACCCCCAGCGTAAGTCCCTGTTTCTTCGTATTCCTTAGGTGTTTCAGTGTGAACTTCATTTGGAAGCCTCCAGAAAGGACACGCTAGGTCCCAAATCGCTGTGACATCTGCCCTGGGGTCACTAGTGATGGAGGCAAGCAGAATTCTGGCTTGGGAAGGATGGAGAGGTGAAAAGTTCATGAGATATTTGAAGCTGAAAAGAATGAAAATCGTACATCCATTAGAGAGAAGAGAGGAGAAATTTCTAAATTGCTAATGGGGACTAATTTGCCCCTTCTCCCCCGGGGGGCTGGCTCATCCCACACTTCAGGATGTTAGGGACCTCTTGCATTTTCCTGCTGTCGTTCGAATGTTCATCGTGTGACTTGTCTCTTCTCCTTTGTTTTAGTTGTGGGGCATCCACCCCAGCCTTCCAGATAATCAGCCCCATGATGCCAGGTGACTGTTCCCGTTCAGCATAATTGAGTTTTCACCTTCACTTGAAACTTGGGCCCCTTTGAAGCCACCCATGCCTGGTAATTAAAATGTCCCCTTCATCTTTAACTGCTTCATTTAACATCTAGCACAACGGCTTAGCAGTGCGAGTGCCCTCTGCCACGGTCTGGTGTGCCCTGGATAACTGACAAGCCCTCTTGCTCCCCACTGGGGCACATTAGTCTGTTGGGGGCTGGGCATCTTCCAATCCTAGCTCTCCTTTGTGGGACCCACTGTGCTTTTTCTTACTTGCTTGGGAAATGTATTTTTAATTTTCTCTGCCTTCCTGGGTGTCAAGTGGGGCCACATCCACCAGAGAGGATATTTCATCTCCCAGCAAACGTTATCATGAATAGGCCACCCATTGTTACCTGAGTTGGGTGCAGGGGACAGGGAGAAGCTCTAGGCTGGGAAGGGCAAAGTCAGTTTGAGTGCCAGCCCTGCCACCTCCTCATCTGCCAGGTCTCATCGTGACACTGTTTATGTCCCTTGACTGAGCCCCCTCTAAGCTCGCTTTCCTCATACGCACAGGGTGTAGTGCTGGCCACATGGAGAGGTTACCATGAGGGCTAAATGAGATAAGTAAGGGAAGTTTGGTCTTGTCTTAAATAAATGATAAAGGGTTGAAGTATGACTTTGGCACAGAGGCCGTCTGGAATCAGGAGCGTGGCTGAAAGAGGCTGCCTCTCACTCGTGTCCCCTGTAGCTGTGGGAGAGGGGCGATGACCGGATCCCTATACGTGGCGGGAAGCGGGGAGGGTGGTTATGGGGAACTGCTGCTCTGGTACCCTGGAGACCATGATTCTTTACCTCTTCTTCTCTGTACTGTTCTTCCCAAGGAAGGCATGGCTGGGTGGCAGGGGAGGTGCTGTCCCACCGGAGGGATTCTATGGCGCCACAGGTATCCTGCTGAAAAAGGGTGGGGAGCAGTAGCTCTTGCTCATAATGGGAAGAATTGGTCAGTGTAGCAGGTTAGGGTTAGATTGGCTGCAACACTTTCACATGTTAGGCAAAGTCTAGGAGAGTGGTCTTGAGTATCACTTGGGGGCAGAGAAATGCGTATTGGTGATACCAAGACCCCATTCCACTGAAAGTGAAGAAAAAAAGAGTCAAATTATTGCCATGTCCTCCTGGATTTTTTCAACGAGCTTAACAATGCTTTGAAGCTAGGAACTTCCCCTTCTTACACATCAAAAGGTGATGTGTGACACTAAAAGGGCTTCCTTTTGTAGGATGTGTGTGAGTGCGTGCATGTGTTGTGTCTGTACGCATACACACGTGCACCTGTGAGCTGGTGGGTGGATGGGTATGGGGCAGGGGAGTCTACCATCTTCCATGTGGGTGAGGTGGTGTGAGAAGACGATTCTAAGAACTGGAATGCTGAATTGGCTTGTTTAGCTGGGGGAAAACTGACCTTTGGTGATTGCTAGGTTTAGCAAATAAAAATACAGGGTGTCTAGTTAAATTTGAATTTCAGGTAAGCAACAAATTCTTTTTTAGTGTATGTATATATATATGTTTATATATATATATATATATATCTATTACAATGCAATATTTGGGACACTCATAATAAACATGTTTGTTGTTTATCTGAAAAGCAAAGTCAGCCGGGCATCCTGCATTTTACCTGGCAACCCTCCTTGGGGTGGAGTGGTAGGCAATATCAGAGTCTCTGTGGGTTATGAAGGAAGCATGCAACTATTATTTTTCTCTCAAGGTTTACAGTGCCCATGAGAGCTGGGGGTGAGAGATTTAAGACTTTGTACCCAATTAAGTCTCTGGAAAAATATTCTGCAGTAGAGCTGAGAACAGTAGGGTCTCAGGATTCTGTGTTTATACAGGATGAATCTTTCTTACCCTTTCATCTGAAAAGCATTTATTGAGCACCTACTGTGTTCCAGACATTGTATTTGGCCCTCATTAACTATGATAGAAAGCCCATTGTAATACTGTACTATTGACCTACTTAGATTGCAAGGGAAAAGAACAGACACACTCAAAAAGCCAAAGAGTAAGTTTTTCTCTTAGATATTTGATGTTCATGTCAGATTATTTCTAAATTTCTGTTCTGTGCTCCATTCTACCAACCAGCCTTTTCTACTTATTGTATTTTCCATATGGTCCCAAATGGCTACCCTGGCACCTAAAAATTATCTAGCCTTTCAACACTGACTTTCACTATTGGCAAGTATCTCTATATATTTTAGCTTAAATCCCTGGAGAGAATTTAATTGACTTGCTTGTCTTTTAGGTACTCATCATAGGATGCTCATCAGCCCACGTACCCATGGCTCTTGTGTCAAGTGTCTACCCATGGTTCCATTAGCTACAGTCACACGGGGGAATGTGGAGAAGGCCCCGCAAGATTGTCTGGTGCCTTCTGTTCGTTGGTTTCTCTTCTCACACATTTAGTTTCAAAAATGTCCGTGCCTAAATAATTATTTTTAAAGTTGAGTGATGAAAAGTGTAACTTCTGGACTCAGACTGACTGAGCTTGAATCTTGGCTCAACCATTTTTGTTTTATTACATCCTTAAGAAAGTTACTTAAACCTTTTAATTCCTTAGTGTCTTCAGCCGTAAAATGGGGATGATGATAGCAACCACCTCATAGAGTTGCTAAAATAAGTACATGTAAAGCACTTAGAATGGATGGGAAGGTAACACTTAAAAAGTGGTAGCTCTTATTATTAGTATTGTCACATATACAGGCACACATGCACTCAGCCTTTTCTCATCAGAAGACAATATGATATCATGACCTGCTACTGCATTCAGAATTGATGTCAAAAGGCCACTTTAAATGCTTATTTTCCATCTCCAGGTGATGTCCACTTCACCCCAGGTTGCATTCCACTAGACTTAAATGGTACACTTAATCAATATAAAATTAGAGATAAAAAACAGAAAATTATAAGTTGTATTATAAAAATTATAATAATGATTCCTACTCAAAATAAGAGGACAAAGAACATTCTGGAACATATACCCTCTGTTTCAGGCTTCCTTTCAGCCTTGCAATGTGGGGTATCCTTTCTGGTCCTGTAAGTACAGCCGTTTAAATTTCTAGATGATAAAAAGCTGGCAGAGGCCCGAGTAGCCTGTGCCTCATTCTAAGATTCATTCAGTTGGTGTATGAAAATCCCAGCATCTGTTAAAACAGGCCTGAGACTTTTAAAAATAGCCTGTAACTCTAACAAAAAACAGTCACTTTTGCCCACGGACACAGCTACAAAAAGCTGCTCTGATCCTGCAAGATCAAATCCCATGTGTCCCACACTTAACCGAAACACCATATCCTGAAGTCTCTGCTCCCACCGCCTAGAAGCGTCAGGAATTCCAGGGGCTACTTTGGGTTCCGAACGCCGGTCTATGCCTATTTCAGGATTTCTCAGTTAATGCATTGATTGTTGGGATTTTTCAGGGTGCTAATTACTCTTAGCTCGTACATCCTCACTAAGTTGTGAATCAGTTGAAAAGTAAAAAGAAGAGTAAAAATATAGAGGTCAAAATATAAACTCTGGTTGGCTGGAATGGAGAATGTATGGTTTGTATTATGGTCCTAAAATTGTTCCCTCTTTTCTGATTATCCCTGAAAGTGGAGACACAGAGCTAGGAAGCTCCAGGCCCACAGCAGTGGCTATAAGGCCATCAGAGACTTGGCCCTTCATGTGGGAGCGGGAGCAGGGCAGGGTGCACCCCCTCCTTGCACAGGCGGCTTCATAAACCCAGAGGGTGCTGCATCACGCATGCCCAGTGTCATCCACTTGAGGGTCAGTTCCATTTGCTTTAGAAAGAATCAGTCGAAGATATAAAAGGAAGAGCAGTAGCAATTTTTTTGCCAAAACTTTGGAAATAATTGAACTTCCTGTTTTTATGGAAAAATATAGAAACTTGGGGATGGGGAGAGGATAGTGACCTGCTGTCCTTTGCAGTGGAATGAATATGTTGTCCAGGTGGGATTCCTTGAGATTCTATGACCCCAAGACTTTTGGAGGGTCCTTGTCCTTGTCGATGGGAAATGGCATGTATGTCCTTCCTGAGTCAGGGGAGATGGGCAAGTTCCTGGGGGGGCTGAGTATCTGGAAAAGGGGTGAGAGCTCTTGGCCTGCCGAGGTCCCCTTCATCACTGACAAAGGGAAATGAGAATGCGATATTTTCCAAATACCTAGAGCTCAGTAGTGGACATAGTGGGGAATAATCATAGATATCTGGGTTTGATCCATGTTCAAATTGTCAATTAGCATTTATTGAGGCCTACTGTATGTTCAAGGAGTTCTCCTGCCTAGACTTTAAGAAACTTCGGTTCCAATGGGCACAGCATGTGCGTGTGTACACCCCCGCCCCTGCTCCCCCACATCCACAGCCCCCCCACACAGCGAGCATGTGCCAGGGAACGGAGTGCAGGCTCTTGCTGCAGGAGGACTTCAGAGAGGGGATAATGCTGGTTTTGTCAAAGCCATCTGAGTCAGTTTATGGAGGTGACAACATTGTAGCACGACACTGAATGCCTGATAGTTTTAAATAATTTGAGAAAAGAGAATGAGCATTACATGCTAGGGGTGGGGAAATTTGGAGAGAGAAAAAAAATTTGTTATAGGTTATTGAGGAGAAAAGAAACAAAGTGTATGTGTGTGTGTGTGTGTTTGGTGAGGAGGGAGTAATGGGAGAGGATGTAAAGACACCAGGATAGAAAAACACATTTTTCCTACAGCTATAAAATAAAGGACTTCCCATGCTTTTCCTATCTGACCTGTCTAGAGTATCTCTGGTGCTGGTAATCAAATTTCCATACTTAGGGAGAACATAAATTCCACAAATGCCTTTTCTTTACACGCACAGACTCACCAGATCCTGTTCCCAACCACAGAAAATGCGGTATTAATTTGATTCAGGAGCACCTTTCATGATAGCATCTTTCCAAAACACACCCAACAGGCTCCATCTCCTCTCTCTCCCTTTGATGTATCAGCCTCATGAGGCTTATGGGAAAGCAGACCCCTCTGCAGGCTCAAGGGGCCCTTTTCTATTCCTCTGCCTCCTTCCCACTTAACGCCTTCCTTACCTTCTCCAAGTGGCAATTCCAATTTTCTAACTCCTATATGAAGTGCACCTGCTTCTCCTTATGTGGCGATAGGATGACTACACAGCAGATATTCAAAGGGGTTGTATATCCCACCTCTACACGCCATCTGGTCTTAACACATCCTGATAAGTGGGACTACGAAAGAATCTATGTCGGTCTTACAAAGTGTCTACAACTCTGGGCCCTGCTCATGAGAGGGACATTGACTAGTGTGAGAAGCTGCAGGCTGTGGTAGTGACTGTAAGTGAAAATAGACATTGAGAAAGGAGAGGACAGGGTAGGATGAAGCGGCTAAGGAGAGCTACGGGGGTGGGGGTGGGGGTGGAATCTCCCTTTGCAGGCAGAGGAGAATTTTGGTTAGTTGTAAGAGGGGATAACGGGGTACTTGATGGAAATTTTGATAGTGTTTGGGTCACCAATGCTACAGTATTGGAAGAGATCCATACAGTTAGGAATGCATTTCTCTGCAAAGTTCTTGGCTCAGATACCTTGAGTTTTAAGGTTATCTTAAGTAGGTTTCTTTCTCCTGTTTCCCATTCCCTGTTGGACGAGCCGTATCAGGCTTTAAAGAGATTTCTTTCAGCAAAGAAAACTCTTTCTTAATTCTAGTCCTTTCCCAAAGGGCTGCTGGTGATCAGCCCGCTCTCTCCTTTCCTCACCTCCCCAGGGCTTTTGTTTTTTCCAGGTTGATGGATTCCCTTGATGTCAGAGGGAGAGGGAACTGCTAAAGAGTTGTCTGCTGTATATCTTCATCGACGTCTGGGCAGGTGAAAAGTGAGAGGCTGACTCAGTGAAGTGGAGCAGTGATGGGGAAGGGGGCGTGGTTGGTATGGTTTTTGGAGAGGATGGCGCTAAATCAAGCACATAATTTCCAAAGTGCCACCAGTCAAAATCAGCTCTAAACAAGTCTGGGGTAAATTTTTTAAAGAACGTTTTAATGATGAAATGACCATCTTTGAGATTATTTTGCAAGTAATTGAGTAAAATTCCCCAGTGAAAAATGTTTGGCATCAAGTTCTTGAAAATGTTTCCTCCTCTTTGTTCCCTAATGGACAGAAGCCCAAACAGCCTCTAATTACATGAAACACAGCTCTCCTTTCCAGCCTGTAATTACGGTGGGGACCCAGAGAGACGCTAGTTAAGGACTCTGTCAACTTGTCTACTAAAAGGGCTGGAGTTATGTGGGGGCTGTATGTTTTCTTTCTTTCTTTTCCCTGAAAGAGTTCAGATCACAGCCATTTCTAGGGAGGCTGAAACTTTGACATAGATTGTCAGCAGGGGTGCAAATTATCGTCAACCAACTTTACAGTGCTTAAAAACAAAATGAATGTTGCTTTGATTTGGAAGGGACCAAACTGGCTCTCTGACCTCACTGTGCTCAAGGTTCCTGCTGATTCGGAGACTGGGTTCATGGTTGCTTTTGAATTGCCAGGGAAAACGGAGGCACATGGTCTCTTACTTTGGGGGGAGAGGCAAGCAGACTCCCAGGTTTCATCTCTCCCCTGCCCCATGCTTCACTGTACTTCTGTTTCTCTTACTGGTTACCAACAGTCTTCAGCATGGGGGCAATGCCAGGCTTTTCAATGAAATCGTTCCTCCATGCAAGAAAAAAGGCAATCTGTGTGCCAAGGATTATTATTCAAAAGCGTTTCTCCTTCTGTTCTTTTCAATTAGAGCTGCTTCTGTTTTAGACCCAAATGGGGAGCTCAGGCCCTTTAAGAAAAGGATTGAGAAGCATGGTTAGAAACAGGCTAATCTGTGGTCCCTCCTGGCTAGCTGTTATGTGAGCAGCAAGGCAAACCCCAGGGAGAAGGTAAACCCCAACAATTCTGTTAACAGGTAAGAGAATTAGAGAACCTCTTATGAAAGCAGCAAAGAGCCAGCTCCGATCTTGTGGTTTCCTTGACGCCTGGCTTGTTTCCATCTCAAAATCTTCAAGTCACCCCAGGTCAACTTGAGTGGGGTGCAAGCTCCTCATCCTGGTGGGATTTGGGACAACCTAAGGCATGGCCCTGACCTGCCTTCCCAGGGTAATTTCCTACTGCTCCCTATTGTACCTCAGATACCAGCTAAACAAATCTCTTCATGCTTCCAGCCCAGCTCTCCCCAAACCTTTGTTCGTACTGCTCTGCTGGCCTAGACTGCTCTTCTCTCGACCCCTTCCCCAGGGAGCTCTGCTGACTCCCAGCCTAGTTTTACCAAAATACCATCTCTCGCATGTGCTCTTTCTGATCCAGCCAACTCTACTTCCCTCTCTGTTCTCTGAAGGCCCCCGGGACTCTGTTCCTGCTTCATGGACAGTGTATATACTTGGGTAGTTGCCTTACTTCTGTCTACATTGCATGATTTCTGACTTAGGTGGGTGATCACGGCAGTGATTAATTCCCAAGACTGTCTCCTAGCATCATGCGGGGGTCCAATTCTTTTTGTGTGTGTGTTTATTTTCTCCCCCCCCCCCTTTGAAGAGTGTTCTGATTTCCTTTCACTTTTAATGGGGTTTCAGTTGTAACGGAGGATCTATTATAATGGCACAGCTTTGAGAGGTAGGAGGAGCAAACTGCTCCCTTTTTCTGTGCAATTTCAGGATCTAGAAGATTCTTTTCTGCAGTTTCAGGATCTAGAAAAATCTCCCCACTTTTTTGCTGGTATTTTGAAATTTCTTGACTAGAGAACCAGGCCTTTGGTTCCATACTGAGAATCACAGATGATATATAAATATACCTGGAAGACAAAGAACAAGTGATTTGCATTCATACTGGGAGTAGATGACTGATAGAAATCACTTGTTAAAATACATTTTGGTGGAGTCTGCGGCTCTGCATGTCTAAAAATGAAAAGTTGGGTACCAGAGAAGATTTGTAGGTGACTCATAAATGAACTAGGTTATTCAAAAGTTAGCCTTGGTCTAGGCTAGCGTGGGCGATTCCTTAGATCAGTAGGAACTGCAAATTGATACTGCCTATTTTCCAAATCCACGCAGGTTCTGAGCATTCTGGGCAAGCCTGGACCGGGAGCTACATAAGATTATGCGCTATTTGGAGAAGGGGCCTCTGATAATCCCCCTCTGCTTCATTCATTTACTGGAGGGCTTTGATCTATATTAAAATGAAAATGCCTCAATTGTTTCTAAACTTAGTGAAAAAGAACAAGCAGCATTTTTCTAGAAAGAGGTGAAACAAGAGAGATATTCTAAGGCCATTTGGCACCCAAAGGGAGGGAGGGCATAAAGCCTCCCTCTGCTTTGGGCCGACAGGCAGGTGCCCTGCCCCACCCCCACCTCAAGTCCCCATTTACCACAACTCCACTGTTTGTCTTGTATCCTCATTGGCTATGCATCCTTCCTTCTGTCAAGTTCCCACTCCCAATTCAATTTCAAATTGAACGCCCTCCCGCTTTCTCTTGTTCTAACCCAGAGGAGACGGAGAACAGCTGGTCACCATCTTCCTTATGATAACCCTTCATATGGTGTAATTTTATTTCCTGAAATTAATGACAGTGTGTTGGGTGTCTTCCATCCCAGACACTTTTTAATAGATGCTTTTAACATACAGAGGGGCTGGGGGAGAGGAAACAATGCCTCTGTCATGTTTGGGCACATTCTACATTTGAACATGGCTCTATTTCAACAAAGCTGGTGTCTTCTGATTGGAAAAAGGATTAGAGGAATTTACACATCTATATGCCCCAAAGCCTCTCAGAGCAGTCAGAATAGCCTAACCCTGTGTGGTGTGCTGTGTCACAACTCAGCACACACAGGAAGGAAGTGTGATGTGTCATACAACTCCAAAACCTGCTTACTCATTTGAGATCAATTATTTACTAACTTGATATTATTACTGCCCCATGGATGAGCTTTACAGTGAGAAACATCCCACCCCACTTCTCATCTGCCTGCATGCTTTTCTCCCAAGGCAAGAAACAATCATGTTGGGTGGGTTTTTGTTCCTAATGGAGACCTGCTCATAATCTGTGGCAGTATGCTTAGGAAAATATAGAATTCTAAATTATTTTCTAAGTTGTTCTTTGAGCTTGAAATCTTGGAATTCTGCACATCCGTTCTCACTGCAATCAGTTATTACTGTCTTTTAACCCATCTAGTATGGGATCAATTTGTGTCCTAAACCAAATTCCTGTGTTGAAACCTAATCCCGGAGGTGGTGGTGTTAAGAGACAGGAACTTTGGGAGATGATTAGGTCATGAAGATGGGGTTCTCAGGAACAGGATTAGCGCCCTTATAAAAGAGAACCCAGGGCTGTGTGAGGGCACAGCTGGAAGACTGCTGTCTGTGAATTAGGACACGGATTCCCACTAGAACCCAACTAAGCTGGCACTATCAGACTTCCAGGCTTCAGAATTGTGAGAAATAAATTTCTGTTGTTTATACCAGTCTATGGTACTTTGTTACAGCAGCCGGGATGGATTAACACACCACTTTTCCAGAATTATCCATTTCTTCCCATTCCTACAGCTACCACCTCTACCCAAATTTTCATTATTTTGCTTCTAGCCTTTAGTGGTAGATTCCTAAATGGCCTCCTCTCCTCTGGGACTTTTTTTGTTTTAAAGATTTTATTTGATTTTAACTCATTCATTGTTTCTCTCTCTCTTTCTTCTCCACACCCCTCTTCCTCTTTCTGTTTTCTGGCCCTCTTTGGCTCCCTAGTCTTTTGCTTAAAGCAGATTTTAGTCATGTCATTTGCTGGCCAAAGTGTGGGCTGAAACTTTGTATCCCAACCCTGCCAGTTACAAGCTAAGTGACCTTGGGCAAGTTACTGAATCTCTATACCTCAGTGTCCCCATCTGTACAACCAAGAGACTGAGGATTGATTCTGTAAGCCACCTCATGGCTCTAATTTTCTGAGAATCACTTTCCTTTCATAATACCTGCCTCCAGAGGTCTTTCAGTTCCTCATGACCAAACTCAAATGTCACCTCTTTAAGAATTTCTAAAGGGTTAGTTAATGAAACCTCTCCTTCTCTGAATATCTATGAATTGCATCGTAATTTTTTTAGTGTACATGTTCCAACTCTTTCTTCTGTTTCTATTCTTTTCTGTCTTCTTGTGGAGAAGAGTATCTTACCCATTGCATATTTTATATCTTGTCTCCGTGCTTTGTCCCATGCCCTACTTGTAGCTGACACTCAAAATATGATGATTGATCTTTCCATGGATGGCAGGCAGACAGCTTGGAACTATGGTGTAGACATCAGCAAGGGGGAGCAGAGTCCATCAAGAGTGGGTTCATTGGTTTGGGCCATGGCCAGAAGCAAAGTGATGGGGCTAAGGCAGTGAGTTTAGCTGGAGGAGCTTCAAAGAGGAGCTCTATCTGTACCAGCATAATGCCTACCTAGCCCATAAGATGTGCTCAAAGAAAATGTTGCCTGGATGGATGAGGAAAGCAGAGAAGTTCAATGCCTAACCTTTGTAATCCATTTATTAATGTGCATTTCCGAATGCTCTAGTTTTGCTCTTATATTTGATTCCCAAATACCAAAACTGGAACCTATCACAGGGTATACATGATTATCTTTACTTGATAGATTTGGCAGTCCTGTATCTCAGAAACTTGAATGAGGTACTGCGTAGCATCCATGTGCTGGATACTGAGGACAAAAAGAAGGACAAAAATAGTCTTGGCCATCAGTGAGCTCATAGTCTTGAGAGAAAGGAAGACAGAAAGGTAGACGTGAAGCAGTGATTACCATGGGGCATTATATTGAAATACCTGTTGTAATGGGGGTGTCCCGGGAGAGGACAGTTTGCATGGATGAGGGAAGGATTCCAAGAACAGAAATGTTTAAGGGAAGTCTTAAAGGATGAAGAGAAGCAGGAGCCAGAATAGGACTCCTTCACCTCCAGCCTAGTACTCTTTATTTTTGGGTTGAGATGCTCATACCCAAAATTGCTCCCTAATTTACTGCTCAGAATTGCCCTCCTAGCTGTGAAAACCACTTGATCTACTGTTGGTGCTATGGGACAAAGCGAGTGCCTTATACTGAAATATTTAAATGCACAGGTAACTTTTTCATGTAAACTTCAGGGCAAAGCCGTGAGACCTTAAGGTTCCCACCAAGGCCGGTTCCCCCTTCAGAGGCCCGCTGGCCTCAGGCACTGCTAGTTTGGGAGGCAGCGGGTATAGGCTGGGCCCCAGCTGGTGCAGCTTTGTTTGCTGGGTCTGGGCTGCTGCAGTCTGGGGTGGTGAGACAAAGGGATGAATGGTCTGAGGTCTGGAAAGGTAGGAAAAGGGAGGCGGGTGGAGGAGGGGCTGGGTGGTGGGGTGACTGACTAATTGCTTTGTTCCAGGGCAGACAGCTTTCAGCAACAACAGCCGCTACTTGAAGGCCCATTGCTTAAGTGCTTTTCATCATCATTACCTCCTGTCATTAGTCCCATGGCTGCTTCCATCAGCTCATTGCTAGTCAGGGGCCAGGGCACGTCACAAACTCACCCTTGTTTGCCTCTCTCTCCCTCCGCCTTCATCCGCAGCCAGGCCCAGTTCTTCTGAGCGCTCTGGTTCTGGCCATAGGTACCCAACAGTTCCTGTATTTCACGGGTCCATCTGTTAGAAGGCCTGCTGATGGATGTCCCGCTTGTGCTCTGCATATTAGACTGAAGGGGTAGTTAGGTCTGCTCCCCTGCACTGCCCCTGGGGCTCTCTCCTCGCAGGGGACATCCATCCTGCCTGAGAACCCGGCCCTGCATCTTTATGGATTCAGGCTACTGCTGCGGCCCTGGCTTCATGGGCACCCAGGAGGGGGATGCTTTTTCTAGGGGCCCCAGAAAGAATGGGTCTCTCTTCAGTCCAGATATGCCACTGACTATACTAAAAGTCATTAACTGAGCGCTGATACGTGCCAGACAGTGTGCTGATAACAGTACGCATATTTAATTCTCTAACAGCACTGGAAATACTGTTTCCTCCATTTTACAGATGAGACAACTAAGTCTCAGACCGGCTAAGGAATTTAATTTATATCACATTAGCATGACCCCAGTTTTTATTACTTCAAAGTTGTATTCAGAGGTCACTTTGTGTGGCCAGTTCGCTTATTCCTTAATTAGCCCTGTGGAAGAGGGATACCAAAGCAGGACTTGGAATCAAACAGACTACATTAAATTCCCGCTCTTGGCACTTGAAAGGGGAATGACACTGGGCCAATCACTTACCCTCTTTGGCTCTCAGTTTTCTTACCTATAAAATGGAGATTTAAATCTACCTCATGACCATAGTTGAGAGGATTAAATAAGATAATGTATGAAAGGTGGTATAGAGTGCAAAAAATGGTGGTATTATGTAGACTTTAATTCTAATAAGGATCACAACTGGGAACTACCACTGGACTTTCAGGAAGCTTTTTTATGTGAGTTGTTTTGTTTGATTTGCTATCTTCTCAAGCCATGTATCTTTATTTTGCGTTTCCATCAGAATGAAGTGGGTTATTGTGGGAGCAAACGGCCTGTAAATCTCACTGGCTTACAACACCAAAAGTTTATTTCTCTAGCTGTGCGCTGTGTCCACACCTTGAGTTGGCTGGGGTCTGCTCCACGGTCAGCTTTACCCCAGAACTCTTGCTGAAGAGGCATTCTATGGCTGGGGTACTCTCGATAATGGTGGCAGAAGGCAACAGTCATGGTGGACCTCTAAAAGCCCTGTTTGGGACTGACACCTATCATTGCTGCCCACGTTTTATTGGCCAAAGCAAGTTATGCGGTCACTCCAGAGCTCAACAGTCCAACTGTGTATCCTGCCTTCACAGGGAGGGATATGGAAGGGACCAGAAACTAGCAAGGAACATCTTCCCCAAATGGAGCTGCAATCGATTTTGATAATCTCAGAAATTAATGATTTTGCTCTTATCTTATGTACTACTCAGATTTTCCTGGGTATGTTTAGGTTTCTTTTTGTCAGTTTTGATGAACCAGTATATTGCCTGAGATAACAAAACACACTTAGACCTAATAAAAACATTTTTATTGCTCAAACTCCTTCAGGAAAAAATAGCTTTTATTACATATCTAAAAGTCTCTAGACCAACCCTTTTTTTCCCCCAATCAGAATAATTGTTTTGTAATGCTATGTTTTGATATGTTATTTCCTAGCAATGCAGCCATTGTTTTATAGTAGAAAATAAGACATTTTTTGTTGTTCAGAAATTTGAATTGGAATAGATTTTGGTTGTCCCATGTTCCAGAAAAGGGAAGTTGAGAAGCATCAGATGACCACTCCAATAAATGTAATTTTCCTTATTTACATTTCCCTTTGCCTCCATCCTTAAAGGTAGCATTTATTTTGGTTCTGCTTTATTTATTTACTTATTTATCAGTCACAGTCCGCTACTAGATCGTCAGTTTCTGGAGGGTAGTGACTACTTCTTTCTCATCTCTCTGTCCCTTCTGGTACCTGTCCCTTCTGGTACATAAGTTTTCTTGAATTGAACAGGAGACAAGAATTACAGTCAAACATAATGTCAAAGATTAGGCTATTTCCCTCTGCTCCTTGGGTAAAAAGCTGTAAGAATGTTTTCTCCTACGTAAAATAAAGTAGCGTCTTGCAAACTATTCCTAAGGGTCATATCTTTAATTGGTCTTAATTTGCTCTTTCTAAGCTCAGTGCAGACTATGCAAGTTGGATATTAATATGTTCTTTTTCTTCCATTCTCAGCCCATCAAATATTTGCTTGTGCAGCCCACATTTAGAGACGTTCTACCAATCTGGGCTCTGTGCGGTGGGTGGGAGGCGGCAGGGAGAAGGGTGGGAAGGAGGGAGGGTTGGAGGAAGTCACAGGCAGTTGCCAAACAAGCAAAGAATTGTATACCTTGTTATTTGGGGGAAAACAAAAAGAAGAAGAAAGAAATGTGAAGTCCTAATAGAGTCTGTTATATTAAATTGAGAGGAAAAAATCCTTTCTCTCATTTTTCTGGCTGAGCCCTTGGGTCAGCAGATCAGAGCACAATGTTGGCTGGTAGCTGTTTTAATATTCAACTTTTGCTTAAACACATGAGCAAGAGACAAAGGCCAGGATAGTTCTACAGAATGGTTCTGTTACCTATCCCTAAAGCACAGGACTTGAATAAGGAGAAGTCTACTTACTCAGGTGATAATGAATTGGTCACAGCTCATCTGAGAGTTACGTCCACTGCCTTCCTGACCACTGCAGTGCTTGGAGTTCAGCACAGAACCCTGAGCAGGAGGTGAGCACAGGCACGGTCCTCGCCTGGGATCTTGCTTTCCTCTGCTGCTTGGGATTCCTGGATGTTTGAGGGATTCCGGGTTCTCTACACACGTGTCCAGACTGCTGTACCCCGTTCCCTAGGTACCTGATTCTCCTGGTACTGTTCGTCATGACGCTTCATGAACACACACACGTTCTTCTTTGTATTTTTGGGGTCCTGGGCAAGGTAGAGCAGAGAAGCACTGCTGATAAGGTTTCATATAATCTAACATTATTTTGGCAGTAAGAGAGGCAGGAGATAAGAAAGGGGGAGTTGGGTCAGCACCTTCCACCTTCCATTCACATAGTATTTTGTTATTTCACAAAGCCCTTGCGCATTCATTTTATCATGATGGTACAAATAATTTTGCACTGTGATCCATAGACCTGAATTCCAGGCCCACTTCTGACTCTCTTAACTCATTTATGAAGTATGCTTTGAGTGCCTACTATACTCTGCAAAAAGCTCTGGGGGATACAAAGATGAAAAAGGCATCATGCTTGCCTTTGAGAGATTCACCATTTAGTAGAGAAACATGTAAACATGGAAAATGTGATAAAAATATGTGATAATGCATGTAAGATAGCATAGGACATGACCTTAGAAGGATACCCAGTAGATATGAGCAATTGTTAGTATTATTGCTAATATCATTATTAAGGACCAACAGAAGTGTGTTCAGTATGCTGCAGGATCGAAAGTTTATATCTGTGTTGTCAGGTGGGGACACGGGATGACTTCAGTGGAGAAATTGCCTTTGATCACAATCTCAGAGAAAGAATGGAAGATCCATAACTGAGTGAGCTTGGGATGGAAGCTGGGTGGGAGAGGCTGAGGGTGGGGAAAGCCAGTCCCTATGAAGGGAACCATCTGCCCAAGGTAAGAATGCTTGGGAAAGGGGTGTGTGTATGTGTGCGTGCGTGCGTGCGTGCGTGCGTGCGTGTGTGTGTGTGTGTGTGTGTGTGGAGTTTGGCTTGGCTAGAATGTAATGGGGAAGTTGAGTGATGAGAAGCATATGAAGGGCCTCATATGCTGACTGAGGAATTTGGATCTTACCTTGGTTACAGGCATGAAAATCATTTCATACATTTTAATCAGATTTTCATTTCAGAAAGCTAACTCTGTCCCCAGTTAATCATTTGTCAATGTATGACCGACCAACACTGATAGATCGCAGTGCTTTGACGTGTGATGGGCATGACCCATGACCTGCTCACCAGGTGAATGTGTTGCATGCACCACAGTGAGAAAAAAGGTGGGGAAGGTCTCCTTTTTCATGATATTATCCTAATAACATCATGTGCGTAATAACTTCAGGTCCTTTGCCTTCATTACCTGCCTCCTCTTTTCTCCACAGGGTAACTGTTTCCTACCTCCTTTGAACTTCTTCAAGTGGTCAACAATATCTTCTCTGCTCCGCTCATGTTATTTCTGCTCTATGGCTCTGTTAAAAATGACTACAAATGTAGTGGCTTAAAACAACACCCACTATTATCTCACAGGCTCACAGCCAGGCATCCAGGCACAACATAGATGGGCTCTTTGTCCAGGGTCTCATCCCCTTCTGGAGCTCAGGGTCCTCAAGCTCATGAGGTTATTAGCATAATTCAGCTCCATGCAATTGCAGGATATGTGATCCTTCTTTCTCGCTGGCCACCAGCCAAGGGCCTCTCTTAGCTACTAAAGGCTGTCTGCCATTGTCTGCAATGCTGTCCTCTCTGCAATGTAGCAGTTTGCTTCTTCAAGACAAACAGGAGAGCATCTGCTGCAGCTTGGCATCACTCTGACTTCTGTCTATGACCTCCACACCCTTTTTGGAAAGAGCTCACCTGATTAGGTCCGACCCACCTACACTCAAGGAGGAGAGATTATACAGGGCATGCATACCAGAGAATGGGAATGTTGAGGGCCATTTTAGGATTCTGCCTGCATACCTTCCCTTACTGCCCTATAAGAAAGTACTTCACCTTCTTGAAATTCTTAAAGTTCCTGTGTGGTCTGTTACCATCCACTCCATGTAAACACTCAATTGTATTCTATCTGATAAGTACACTTGAGCTGTTGCAAGACCGGTCTCTCCCATTCCCAGAGCCAGAAGGAAGCCTTCCTATTTTTTAAAAAAAATCTATTTGTTCCACCACTCTATGCTGAGGAGACTAGAAGCTTAAAAGGCGCTGCCATTTTTTCTTTACTTTTCATCTTGTCCTAAACTTTTCCCTGCATATGTTCTTTATTGCCATGCTAATAGTACACAGAGCAATAACCTTGCAATGAAAGAATGCTCAAGGGCCTCAGGAGAACCCCCTAGAATTCCAGGCCACATGATATCTTTGTGGAGGCAGACAGTACAGTCTGTAGATTGGAAATATTGAATTTTGGAGCCTCAAGGTAACTGGAGAAACAGCCTTGTTGGTGAACAGGAATAATTCTCTGCTTAAAAACATCTTATTCACTTTCAGTTAATGTCTAACAGAGGCTTAACTAAATCTTAGTTTGCTCTGATAGTGATCCATCTTGGCACTCAGCTTCTGTTTTTCCTTTGGAGTCTGGGTTGTAAAGGGGAGCCACTTGGTAAACCCCAAATCAACCTCTAAACATTTTATCTCTTGGGCTTAACCTTACAGAGAAGGTATAATATGCTTGGAAAACAAATGCATAACAAATGCATAGCAAATGCTTTTTGAGGCAATCCATGTCCACCCAACTAACGGAACTTGACAGCTTCTAAGCAATGATAAAGCGTATGAACTACTTTCCACACAGTAAATAGAGCTTAGAGCTTCTCGTTTGTTAACAGTACCTCTGGCTATTTCACAGCAAGATCACTCAATAATTT
The DNA here is from genome assembly GCF_040802235.1 of Manis javanica. Classification (NCBI taxonomy): domain Eukaryota; kingdom Metazoa; phylum Chordata; class Mammalia; order Pholidota; family Manidae; genus Manis; species Manis javanica. The sequence continues at coordinate 100,077,396 of NC_133166.1, read as the reverse complement.
TTGATGCTGGGTTTAAAAAAAAACACCCTGTCCCTGTTTATTTTTCCCATACTTGCTCTAATGGTGGATTGTCAAGACAGGGCCATTAAATATATGTGGGTGCATGGCCTTATCCTGGTCAGGCCTGAACCCAACCCACCCACATTGTATATACAGACTGGTGTTTAAAGTTGGAGGCTGTGTATATCCAGGACAGACAGATGTATTGTGTATATAGAGAAAATGTATACAACAGACTGCAGTTCAATGTATACACTAAGAAATGCACATTAAACATGACTGTTGCTTGGAAGAGCAGTGCTGAGAGGGAAGGACAGACAGAAAATACTTGGTAGATAGAAAATACTTGGTGGATAGAAATCCATCAACACTTCCTAAACTTAATGGTTTTATTATCTTCCGAGAGCCACTCACAAGAATCTAGACAATCTGGGACAGTTTGTGACCCATTCCTGGATGGCCATAGTTGTAATGTTCACATAGTTCAGCATCTCAGCCTAAGTACCAGCCAGGCATGGGACTGCACATACTGAGTAAACATTTTAATGGATTGATTGGCTGTAGGGAGAGAGGTTGGACCATGGCTCTCCTTCCATGAAGACTTTATTAGAATTTATAGGAAATTAGGACCCAAAGCAATCGTGGAGATGGTCTCACGAAATTTGTCATTTTGCAAATGAGAAAACAGCTGAGATTCAGAAAAGCTAAAACCAGCTTGTGTAAGGTCCAGCCATCCAATGGTAGCTAAGAGTAGCCTGGGACTCAGAACATCTGATTCCCAGTTATATTAATATTCTTCTAAGATCACTTACATAGAAAGACCTTAGAACTTCACTTTCACCTAGGCCCTAGAACACTAAGTGTTTATTGAATGGCTGCTGATTGTAGAGCTATGTGCTGAGCATATAGAAAGTAACTAGCAAAGTTAACAAAAGGATTCTCTAGCTCCACATGAAGAAGCGATTTTCATGGGCTTAAGCAAGTTTCTCCTGTTCCCTGGGGTTGCCAGAAATTCTGCCACAGTGATCCATTCTTTGGTTTAAGACTTAGACAAAATGCAGTTCTCTCTGGAAGGGGCACTGACTTCAGCCTACTCATTTACCCTCGGGATGAGTGATTTCACCAGATTCTTTTCTGCTGTAGAAAGCCAAGGGAGGGTCTGGGAGTTGGAGGGAGAGGAGACACACTGGAAAGGAGGTTGTGAGGATGGGGCTAGAGAAGAGATTTCACTGAGGCATAGTTTTTCCAGGGTCTCAGCCTAGTCATGAAAGCTGTATTAAATGAGTTTCCCTGGGGTAGGCATGGGTGGGAAGGAAGGAATGGCTGTAATGGATGTCACAAATGGTCCCCATTGTCCAAACCTTGAATCTGGGCTAGTTTGTGACTTGCTTTGGCAGAAGGGATGTTGTACTGGTTTTGAGCTCAAGCCAGGGCAGGTCCTGCATTCCTTGTCCTCTTCTCTTGGGATGCTTGTACCTGCTCTCATGTGGACACGTCCAGGCTAGCTTTCTGGAGGACGAGAGAGCATGTGGAGCCAAGATGAGCCATGCCGGCTGAAGCCGTTCGACCATCCAGCTGATTGCTGACCGTTATGTGCTGAATTATATTTTCCCCAAAATGTGTATGTTGAAGTCCTGACCCCCAGAATGAGAATAAAACCATATTTGGAGACAGGTCTTTAAAGAGGTAATTAGGTTAAAATGAAATTTTTAGGTTGGGTCCAAATCCAGTATGACTGGTGTCTGTAGGCAAAGAGGAAATTTAGACACAGATGTGTGTGTGCACAGAAGGAAGACTGTCTGAATGTAAGGGAGAAGATGGCCATCTGCAAGAAACCAACCCTTCTGACCCCTTTCTGTTGGACTTTAAGCCTCCAGGATTGTGAGAAAATACATGTCAGTCTCTAAGGCGCCCAGGCCATGGTGCTCTGTTTTGGTACCTAGGGAACTTATGCACCAGCCTAGCAGGTAACCGCAGGTAGATGTGCACGTTTCTCTAACAGAAGTCTGGCTTGGGGGAGTAGAACTGCTAGACGGATCCCAGTCCAAATTACCCACCCACAGAATTGTGTGATAAGCAAGTGGCTGTTCTTTCAAATCTCTAAATTTGGGAGTGTTTTTTTGCACATAGCAATAGGTAACTGATCCAATGGCACCAGAGCTGGTAACAGATGCATGCATGTTGTGCTGGCCTACAGAAATCCTAGCATTCTCTCATTGGTCCCTGGTGTGTGTGTGTGTGTGTGTGTGTGTGTGTGTGTGTGTGTGTGCGCGCGCGCGCGCAAGAACATTTTATTAGAGAAGAGTTTGCTCTTTATTGACTTAGCCCTGCCTCTCTTCTCATCTTGAACAACACTAGCATCAGCTAGAAGAGTGAGTTATTACTGTAGCTTTGTTGTTCTCTATCCTTTCTTGACTGTCCGCTGTCCTCTGGTATAAAGAGCTTCTCAGTGGAGAGTCAGAAAACTTCTTTAATTGTGCCAGAGCAACCATCAGAAGCCAGGTTTATTATTCAGGAGTGAGACGGAAAGGGTGGCATGACATGGTGGCACCAGGAAGCAAGGCCATGCGTTTTGGTAGTAAATGCTTCTTAATTTGATTTCTGGGTCTGAGACATGCATGTTTTCCTGGAAGCTCTTCAAGCTGATATTTCCTCCTGTACATGATGTGGGTAATAATATGTACGCACAGAGTTGGTGTTACATATGGTAATTTCATATGACAAATTACAGAATTGCAAATATCCTAGAATTCTCTATATAGATATAGCAGTCAATAAATGTCAGTTTTCTTCCTTCTCTGCCCTACCACTGTTGAGAGCTTCAGATTAATTTATTCACTAATGTTTGTTTTGTGTTAACAAGTGCCAGGCACTATTTTAGGCTCTGATAAGACATTTGTGAGTCAGATAATGTCCCTGCTCTCATAGAGACTATATTGTATTAGGGAATTGAAGTGTTTAAAAACTATCTGTTTATCTCTATCTATCTATCATCTATCTGTTGTCTATCTATCATCTATTGATAAGTTGTGGTAGTGGAGGCTCTGCTCCTGTTCCATTAGCTTTAATAAGATCTGCTTTTCTACTATTTGTATCAGAAATTGGGCTTCTGGGAAAGGTTTGGTTTGAAGAAAACATTATCTAGTTGAAATAAAAGAGTCTGAAAACCACTCCACTGGTTCATTTGCCATCAGGGAATTCCGTGTTTTTCCTTACGTAAATGATTTTACAAGTTAATTCAAACTTACTATAATTTGAAAATGTTACCAAAATATATAACATATAAAAAGAAAAAAAAAAAATAAGACACCCTTCTCTTCCTTCTTAGAGTATGTTAAGCATAATGCACACTTTCCTGGCTGGTTACAAATTCTCAGCCTCTCTGAAGCATTTGACAACACCGAGATCCCGCTCTCCGAATCTTGCCTGGGCATTCACAACACTGAATGCTTCAGTTTTCTTCCGACTCCTGGACCAATTTTCTTCTCAGTTTCCTTAACCTATTCTTGTTCTTCTTCCTACCCCTTCAATGTCACTGAAATTCTTGTTTTGTTTTCTTCATTCCTTGTCAAAATTATTCGATTCCCATCGTCTCAGTGATCTTGCAGATGGCAGAAGACTCCTGATTTCGTATCTCCAAGGCCATTTCTTCAAGGAGATTAAAATAGTTCAGCTTCCCACAGGGCAGGCATGGCTGCGCAGAGGTCCCAGAGACCTACCAATACAAGCCCAGATCCTGACTCACATTGTTTCTTAAAAGCAGCTCCTACCCTTACCTTTCTGAGCTGTGTTGTGACATCTGTCTGTCAGTCACCTGGTTTAGAACTTCAGAGACCTCATCACCTAAACCTGCTCCTTCATCCCTAACTTCCATTAGTTTTAAGATCTGTTGATCGAGTCCCACAAATTATGACTTTTTTCTCTTACTATGTTTCAGGACCTTATTTTCCCTCACTTGGACTGTTGAAATTGTCTTGTAACTGGATTCCCTGTGTTTGTTATCTGGCCTTCAAAATTATTTTCTTTGTTGCTGTTAAAGTACTTCCCTAAAACAGAACTTGGATTGTCCAGTTGTCTCTTGAAAAATTTCCATGGCTTTCTGCTGCATATAAAATAAAGTCCAAATTTCTGAGTATAACATTCTCCCTGACCTGGCTCAACTTGCCGTTCTATCCTACTCTCCATATAGCTCTGACTTTAAACATTTCTTAAACTGTTTGGGGGTTTTTTTGGTTTGCTTGTTTATGCTTATTCTCTCACCTTTTTCCATTTGTCTACATTCTACCCCTCTTTCAGGGAACGATTTAGGTAATCTTTTTTTTTTTTTTTTTTTTAGGGAGAAAGGTGAGTATCAAAGAGCTGTTGCCCCACAAGCCACAGATTAGGAAAAGTATCCATATTACCCATTTCTGATGAAGGACTTGTTTGAGTCCAGAAGAACTCCTACAGTTCAGTAATACAAAAGTAAATATCCCAATTAAAATATGTTTTTAGATTCCACATATAAGTGGAAATCATATGGTATTTGCTTTCTCCCACCTGGCTTACTTCACTTAGCATAATACCCTGTAGGTCCATCCATGTTGTCATAGACGGCAAGATTTCTTTCTTTTTTATTACTGAATAATATTCCATTGTGTATATGTACATCTATTATCCATTCATTTATTGATGGACATGTGGGTTGTTTCCATATCTTGGCTATTGTAAACAGTGTGGCAGTCAACATAGGGGTGCATGTATCTTTTTGAATCAGAGATTATTTTTTTGCTTTTAGGCTAAAGAGCCTGATATGGTTTTATTTTGTGTTGCTGGGTTTCATTTTTATGTTTTTGGTTTATTCCTCTCTGTTCTGTCTACCTTCTTTAATATGCCCTACTTTTCACATTGTCCGTACACCCAAAGCTGGTAGAATCTATCTCTGCCCCTTCCTCATACTCAGTCACTTCCATCTCATGGCAACTGCTGATGGCCATGAAATTATGGAATTCACTTTGTTTGAATTTTATCTAAAACAAGAGTAAATAGGCTTGAGGGAGGGCATGGAGTTTTCTTACGAATAAAATTTTATAATCCTAGGGCAAGAAACTTTCTGTAATTTTTTTAAAAAATTGAGATATAACATGGGGTCAAGTGCACAAATCTTACGAGCAGAGTTTCATGAATTTTTATAAAGTGAATATCCACACAACTACCACTTACATCAAGATGTAGATCATTGCCAGCAGGCCAGAACCCTCTTTTGCTTTGGGCAGGGATTTTTTTGACACCTGTTATGATTTGGAGTTCTTCTTTGCACATGCCTGTGTGCTGGATGGTTACACTTCGGAATAGAATAAGTGAATGTTATTCACTGATTTTAAAAGTCTGATTTTCTCAACTGTACTGTTTACCCCTGCAGTACACAGATAATGGAGCAATGCCTTGGACTTCTCTTAATTCTGGGAAGCATGCTGCACCGCGACAGAGGAAGGGGAGGCAGAGACATAGGAAGGGTATGAGGTTGATGACTTCAGTGCTTGCAAAATTGCCTCTTTTCTGCAGAACCGACTCACTCAGGGCAACAGTGCCCCAAGCTCCCAACTGCAGCAAGTCTCTTTGCAGATTGCTGCCACCCTCAAAGATGGCTTCAGGCCACACTGTTTCCCCACCTGCAAAGTGACCCCGAAGTAGCTAGGCTTTCTGTGTGGGTATCACATCACCGGCTCCTGCCCTGTGACTGTGTTTCTTTCATGCTCACTCTGTCCCTTTGATCTGCTGAAAATGTCCTTCTCTATACTTCTGATGGAAATGAAATTAAACCTGGGGAGTAGGGCAAGGGAGGTTGGGGCCGAAGCAAGGCTGTGTTGCCTGAGGCCCTAGCTGGGCTGTCTTCCAGCGATCCAGAGACTGATCTGACCAACCGGCCTTTGGAGAGGCAGCCTCAAAAAGGGACTGGCTGATGAGCCCATGAAGCCCCAGCTCCCAATGCCGCAGGAGCTGGCCATCCATCCAGGCTGCATTTTGAAGATTAGGTGCTCAGTGCATAGGAACTGAGAGGGAAGGGAGTTGCTGAGGAGCTACAGGGAGACTTTTATAACCCCTTCTGCCCTTCTGGAGACGATGCCCCTGATGTTTCTTTCTTCTCTCTCTCCCTCTCCTTCTCTCTCTCTCTCTCTTTTTCTCTTTTTTTTTTTCCATCTGATGATCAGGTGATGAGACAAGAAGCCCTTGGCAGAGTCACGTGTGTCTCAGGAAACTATTTCTGTGAAGTATGAAATAGTTAAGTATACTCAGAAGCTAAGTGGAGAGATGAAAGTGGAAAAGCCTCCTTTATGAATTCAAACTGTAACCTGCGGTGATTAGTTCTGGGGGGAATCTTCATGGGGGAGGCGCCGCAGTCAAGGGCTGCCCACGAGGCCAGGCCTGGAGGTCCTCTCGCTTAGGGATTTCCTGTGATGCTGGCTTGCTCCACCTTTCTTGTTTGGCCCCGCTGAGCCAGAAGGCCTTCCTTGGAACCCCTGCCTCTGTACAGGGTAGACCTTTGAAAAGCCTCTGCTAAACACAAAGGGCGAACAGGAGTGGAAGAGGCCTGGGATCTAGGAGGCATATTTTAAATAGCCTGGTAACATGGTGGACGGGCTCCTGATGCTACTGAATCCTGCCCGCTGTGAGGCCTGTAGCTTCTACCCTCTCTCACCAAAGGCCTTGCAAACCTCGGGTGGTCCTTCACTTGGGAGTCTTATTTCTTAATATCTTAGCTTTATCTGCAATGGGGGGTTTGCTGAGGAGTGAGAATGAAAAGCCTTCCCTTTGTTAACCTTTAAAATGTGCTAGGAACTCTGTAAAGTGGTTTGCAGGCTTTATTTCACTTCCTCTTTCCAACCATGCTGTCATAGGTATTATTAAGCCCATTTTAGAGGCAAATAAACTAAGGTTCAAACAGATTAATTAACCAGCTCAACCGCATGAGCTAGTAAGTGGTGGAGTCAAGATTTGAATCCAGGTTTTATACTGCGCTACCCAAGACTCTTCAAACCCTGCAACACCCTCATGGTCAAAAGAGAAAACCACTCTGTTGCCCTACAGGACTCGCTCCTCAGTTCTAGTCTACAGACCGAGAAACAGGACTTCCTCCTGGTAATCCCTGGAGGGACCTGAACTCATGGGACAAGGGTATGATTTTGCCCACAGGTGCCAACAGTATGGTCCCGTGATCATGCATTCCTAAAAAAAAAACAACACCACAGATGCAATAATGGGGGGTTACTACTTCACAGAGGGATTTTGCGTTTTGCAAAAGGCTTCAACCTAAAATTCTTTTCCGGAGCAAACACAGCACTGCATTTTGAGTATCAACTAATTTGCATACAATGCCTGAGGAATACAAGTGTCCTGCATGAATAATCACTATTATTGTAAGAGTAGCTGCCATTAATTGAATACCTACTATGCACCTCCTACTGAGACTTTCTCATTGCCAGACCCAATAGACTCTTCTCCACTCAACAGATTAGACCTTTGTGTGGCTGGGGCGTTGTTGCCACTCCCTTCTTCCTGAATCCCTGCGCTCACCTGACTTTGGAGAGGGCATTTATGTCAGGCTTTCTACACCGTCTTGATGCTTTCTTCTTTGTTGCAATTGTACGTTCGTCTTTCAGCCCGAGCTCAGTGCTGCCCACCAGACATCACTGGGTGCTTCAAGCTCCCTCCAAACACCCATTCAAACTGACTGAGTGGTGGCCCCTCCCAATCTGCATTGTTCCTTTGTATTTTCCTCTGGCATGAAATCGCTGCATTATCTGCTCCTTCAGCCTGAGATCTGGGACTCCTCCCATCTCTTCCTTCTCCTCGCCACCCTCTAAATAAACATGACTGTCTGTGGACTTCTCCTGCAGCCTCTGTACCCTCAGTCTCTTCTCTCTGACTCCCTGAGTAGTTCTTGCTCCGTGCCTGGCTGTACTCCCTCTTATCTAGTCTTGTGCAATAGACCCCTCATTGATCTCTTTGTCTCCAGTTTGCTCCCCTCCCATCCATCACACACCCTACTGCATCCAGGGTGATTTTTTTTTGAAGTGCAAACCATTGCATTCCCTTGCTTAAAACTCCAAAAAAGCTGCTACAGCATGAGGATCCAGCTCCTCAGCGGATCATACGCGACTGTCAGCACGCTGGCCCCTGCGTACCCTCACCATGGCCCCTTCACCGCACGCAAACTCCCCGAAGTCTTCAGACCATGCCGGGTTCTTGAACATCCCTGGGCTTTGGCTCTTGCTGTGCGCTGTCTGGTGGGTACTTCCTCCACCTAGAGTCCTGTCTTTCCCTTTTTTTCCATGTGGGATTCTATTTTAGCATCTGTAGCACTTCCTACTGTGTATTTATTTGTCAGCAACCTCCTTTAGTCCCACTCACCAGGGGCAGAGTCTCTCTGTCTCTCTGCCCTGTGCCTCAGGAAGTGCTTGGCAGGTGACGGCGGCTCTTGAATCGTTTATTGACTGAGTACAGGAGCTCATCCTGAATGGAGATGACATAATTTCTCTGCATTATGATAGGTGCTCTGATGTGGGAAGCAGGAGACTAGACTTGGTTAAGTTAATGAACCTCAGTTATCTTTTCTTCTGTTGTTTAAATTAAGGTATCATTGATATACACTTTTATGAAGGTTTCACATGAGCAACATTGTGGTTTCAACATTTACCCATATTGTCAAGTCCCCCTGTACACACCCCAATGCAGTCACTGTCCATCAGCGTAGTAAGATGCTCTACAGTCGTTATTTGTCTTCTCCACGTATGCTGCCTTCCCCGTGACCTGCCTGTATTGTGAGTGTTAATCATAATGCCTCTTAACCCCCTTCTCCCCCGCCCACCCTCCCCACCCACCTCCCCTTTGGTAACTGCTAGTCCCTTCCTGGAGTGTGTGAGTCTGCTGCTGTTTTGGTCCTTCAGTTTTGCTTTGTTGTTATTCTCCACAGATGAGGGAAATCATCTGTGAACCTCAGTTTTCTCATCAGCAAAGTTCGGATCTGTATGAGCTCCAAGGCTGAGAGATGGGCTGCGTAGTGTTTTGAGATCTCAGTAGGATTCAGGACGCTTAGCATTCAGTTCATAAATAATACTTAAACACTGAACATTATATATTGGTTCAAATTCCTCTACTTGTCTGAAATTGTTTTCATGAAATGCATTTGAAATAATATTGGGATTTATTGAGTATTAGTTCTATTATGTGCTGGTCTATTAAGTACCTTGAGATGGTAATTATGTTATTCTCACGGCAGTTGCACCAATGAGGTATTTTTATTTTCCCCAATTTGCAGATAAAGAATCTGAGTCCCAGGGTCACTCCACTCCTCGGGGGAGCCAGGATTCAGACTCAGTCACTTGCACTATGATTAACCTGTGATCTGACCCTTACTCTAGACTATCTCAATTTTTGAAACTGTGGTTGGAGAACCGAGTTTCATTTTATTATAATATGGGCCCAGGACTGGCAAACATTTTCTGTAAAGGGTTAAATGGCAAATATTTTATTCTTTGTGGTTACGTGGTCTTCCTTTTGTGGGTGGGTTGGGGTAAAAAATTTTTTTTCTTTATACAATCTTTTAAATATAAAAACCATTTTTAGCTTGTGGTTCCAAACACAAGTCAAATGGTTTTGTTCTTGGTGGGGTTCACGTTTTGCTCACCCGCACTTTCCAGTCAGGGTAATTTTCCCATTAGACCACTGAAACAATATATGGAATTAACTAATGTTCTAGTAATTCTTATTAGATAAAGAACAAGCAGTGATTTCACAGCAAACAGAGAGATTGGCAGTCCCAGCTTCCCTTGTGGCAGCCTGTGTGGTTCCATTAATGCTGACCAGCCAGACAAAGAATGCCAGTTGTCTGCTCTGGGAACAGTTCTGTTTATAGAATGTCAAGTACTGGAGGGAACAGATAATTTCCCCATTTTGGGCTCATTAATTTATATCAGGGCTCTCCCCAAAAAAGATCTGTGATGATACAGGGGAGGGAACTTAAGATCTTTGACTGGTCTTAAATCTAAATCAATCAACAAGTTGAGTTTATTCGACATCTTCTCCTTAATGCCTAGTGTTATATCTGAGACATATGAACAAAAGTCCCTCAAGGAATATTAAGTCCACATAGAGGAGAAGGGAAACTTGATGGTTCTTAATATTTTTGGGATGAGACACTTTTGAGTATTGGAAAGCCCCATAGACCCCATGCTCTATAACATGCCTGGATGAGTGAGTATACATCACAACTGGCATTCCTTTGTCGGGGGATTCCTACTCCCCCAGAAGTCTCTAAAGGAAGCCTCTAAATCCAATGACTGATGAGCTTATAAGAAGAGGTACGTACACAGAGACAGAGAGAAGGTGGCCATGTGAAGGTGGAGGCAGAGATGGGGTGATGTTGCCCCAAGCTAAGAAAGACCAGCATCCATCAGAAGCCGAAAGAGAGAGGGAAACGTTTTTCTTCAGAGACGTAAGAGGGTGTATGGCTCTGGTGATGACCTGATCTCTGATTTCTGACCTTTAAAACTATGAGAGAATACATTAATGTTGTTTTAATTTTGTGGTATTTTGTTCTAGCAGCTACAGGAACTGAGGTAGCTGCCTTCTAATTGCTGTGGATGGCTGGTGGGCCAACCTCATCTTGGATGGAGATTTGACTCCTGGGGTACCCTGGATGGTACCCAAGTTAGAAATGAGTGAGGTCCTGGAGCCTCTGATTTGAGAGACCTGCAGTTCTTGTATGTCTGCATTATTGAAATGCAGCAGATTATTGAAATATTCAGCAAATCACTTGACCTTTCTGTATGTTGTAATTTGATGTGGAGTCAAATCTTCCCTACTTCTGCTTTCCCACCAGGGTTCCTAACAGAACTGGGGGAATTCTGACAACTTTGCGAGGAGAACCATTCACTACCCTCTAAATTTATCCTGCTCTTTTCTTTCCCCCTTCAGTGTCTTTGATCACAATTTCTTCATATGATAGAATCCTTCCTATATTCATCATATCAAACATTAAACCCCTAGTGAGGTGAATAGTTATTTGTATGTCTGTCTTACCTCTTTTTCTAGACTATAAATTACTCGAGGTAGGGCTCAATCATGCCCACTCCACAGGCAACACTGAATACAGCATTTTGTAAGTCTTCATGTGTAATTTATGTCACACATTATCTAATATAAAGGGATAGATTAAATCCAATGTAAATGTTAAGGGCAATGTGCTCATTTTGATATTTTTGAAATAGCAAAGAACCATGTTTTGCCTCATGAGATTTTTTTTCCTCAGTCTCTGCCCAAATGTCACTGAGTTTGGTTAAAATTATGGAATATCTGTAGTAGGTTATTGTGGGTAGAAAAGTAGGGCCTGAGAGTTAGATTAACTGGATTTTCATCTCAGCTCCACCATCGACTCATGTAGCCATGGGCACAACTAATGGCTTGATAAGCACCTGGCTTCACAGAGAGTAAAACCCACCTCATTGAGTGTTAAGTGTTTACAATCTCTGTCTGATAGACAGTAGGTCTCTTTCTATTTTTATCAGTTTGCTCTTTGTTGTAAGATGGCTAATGACATATATTCAGTGCAAAGTATTTCTTGATATTTAGACATAATAATAGCAAAGATATTTACAGTACCTACCATGTGTCAAGTGGTATACTACGTTCTTATATGTATTAATTCATAACAGAGGTGCTATTATTCTTCCCATTTAGTAGATGAGGAAACTGAGTCATGGAGATGTGAGGTAATTCTCCTAGGTCTTCTCAGTTAGTAAAGACTTGAATCCAGGCAGTCTGTGTCTAGCATTTGACATGTTAGTCACCATACGTATTGCATTAGTTATTTAAATAAGAAGAGAAATCATGGATCCCTTGAGTGGCCCAGTTGGAACCTAGATCTGCTTTATAAAAATTTTAGTCAGTGACAGAAACTGAGTAACTGACCTCACTGAGACTTCTATATCCATAATGGGAGCAATGGCAAAGATTCAAGAGAATTTATTAGTGGTCAAAAATTTTCCTTTCCTTTGGGACTATTCTAGAAAAACAGGTAGTCCAGAATAATGGTTAACTGCAGGGCATTTGGTAACAGACCTGAATTTGAAACCACTTACAGCACATGGTTTTGGGGCTAGAGAGGATGTGGGGCTAGGGAGTTAATCACTCCAGTCTCAACTTTCTCTCTGGGAAACTCACAAGGTTACTGTGACGCTCATGAGACAGTGTCCACAAGCTGCTGCCTGGCAAAAGTATCAAATAGGAATGGTGTTTTACCATCATGATAGCCATCTGTCCAATGGGCTTATGCCTATTGTCATGATATGCTGGTATGCCACAGTCACTTGTGAAATATATAATTCCCTCAAAAGAGTAATGAAAATACGCACATTTGTAAATGATAAATCCTTCATTTTCTGTAGATTAAAGTACAGTGATGCTTATCTCTGCATTAATGCCACTTTGATTGCATTTTTACATAATATGTTTAGGAGGAAGAAAGGGATGGAGTTAATTGGTGAGGAGGGAATTGGGTACAACCTAGGTATATGCAGGGACATGTCAGATGTCAAGTATAAGGTGGTAGAAAAAAAGCATAAAGCCCTCACTGCACATCTGTTTTCCTACCTTAGTAGAAAAGAATCTACCTATGAGCTATGAGAAAGCCAGAGATTAATCTAGATGTAGCATGCTGAGCATTGTTTGCAGAAGGAGTAAAAAACATGTCTTGCTTTTATTTGTGCAACTTATTTTCAGATATGCATGTGTGTGCACTATTGAGATATATATATTCATATTCATATACATATGTGGTTGAGATTAATAAAATAAAAAGTCACTTAGATACATGATTGAGATCATGGTAACTGCTTGTCATTATGTATTATTCAATCAGCAAGTACTCAAAATACTATCACGTGGAGGTAAACATTTGTTTTGATATTAAAAAGGTGCAGTATACTCACAAAGACTGAGAAGTATTCTTACTGGTGAAAGTGTATATAGCATAATGTCTGGCATGACTAACTGTTCACTGACCATTCGTGTCCTCACGATGGTGGAACATGCTGTTGGCCCTTGTCAGGGAAGGCACATGAGCCAAGACAACGGGCCAGGATATAGAAGAGTTGTAACTTAGGTGGGTGTAGATGGGGGTCAACTTTAAGGACATGGGAACATGGAGGGGAAGAGTGCCTTCCAGGTAATAATTCCTCTTTTTGGATATACGTACATGGTTTTCAAGAAGATCTCTTCATGTTGAGACTACAAAGCTGGGCCTGCCTCTAGCGAAAGAGCTAAACCAAGGTGCGGAGTTTCTGATCAGTTGCATTAAGGTTTAAACTTCCAAGGGGTGCTGGAAATAGCATGAAGAACCAAGGAGCAGATCAAAGGGCACTTACATGCTGCCCAGTCTTAGTAAGGGCAGTAAGAAGGCTGAAGCCCAGTGCCCAGGTCCCTGGCAGCAAAGCCTACTGTAGACACAGCTGACACCATTTGCTTGGGGTGTGGGCTCCTACAGAATTCCAGAAAAGGCTTTCTATTTCAGAAACTAATGGTGCTGGATCTGCAGCTAGCTGGGCAGATGAAAGGCATTTAGGAAAAAATATATGGTTTTCCTCTCCCAACAGCCTCCATGGTGGTCCCTCATTCTCTACATTTACATCTTTAGTGATATCAGTCCCCTTAGAGGTCAAGTGGGGTCACATTTCCCTTAGGGGAAAATAGACCTGTTTTTTATTGGAGATGGAGTCTCAGTGGGGTGTTGCAACTTGTCTCAAATGGCTGTTTGGAAGGAGGCAAGGTTATGATGTTGAACTGCAAGTTTGTGAGGTCCCAAGTTAGGACCTGGTCATTTTTTGCAGAAGGTCTAAACTGACATTTGAATACAAGTAAAATCGTTATATGGGGAGTTAGGATGTGTGTGTGTGTGTGTGTGTGTGTGTGTATGAGCAAAATACAAAGAGAGATTAAGAGAGAGAGAAGAGGCAGACAGACAGACAGACAGATACAGCCTAGAGAGGAGACTAATGTCTTTTTAAGTGTTGAAAAATATGGCATCCTTCAAGGGGCAGGACCTAGAGTCCAAAAATTTTCTTTCAACTCCACACTTCCAAAATTCTCTGGGTCTTTTTCCCTTTTGTTGATTTTTATGATTCTTTAGCTCCTAATCATGGTGCAATGAAGCTATGCCAGGCAGTAGGCTAAGTGATTTATATACAATATAGCACCTAATCCTTGCAACAGAGGTGGTATCATTCCCATTCAAGGTGAAGAAAATGAGGCTAAAACTCATTAAATGACTTTGGCAAGGTCACCGATTCCTCTGAAGCTGAGCAAAAGTCAAGCTGTATTTTGACTCATTTGCAAGTCCCTGTGTATAGTCCCTGCGCACATATCCTTTTGCTGTTCTTCCCGGTACCCAAGCCTTTCTTTCACTTGCTAGAATCTCAGAAGCTAGAGTTAGAATCTGAGAATTTCTGTTCAAACCTTTCTTCCAAATTGTGTATAATGAGATCACAATTTAGCTTCCACCTTAATACAGATAAACAAAATAATAAAATGCGAACTTTTACTTTTGCTGTAATTAGCTTGGTCTTTCTCCTGAACTTTTGCTTAGTGGGAAAATAAATTAACTAAATGTCCAGTCTGATATAACCTTAGGCCAATTTTAAAAGTTAAAAAGTTAAATAATACCTTCAGGTAATGTTCAGCCTCTCTCTAGGAAAAAATAAAGTCTGGTGACTCATAGTACTTTTCTCTCTTTTTTGGCATTTGGTCATATGGAGTGTGGCTTGGTATTGGGCAGATGTATTAGTCAGGATAAATAATTCTAGCTTCTGTAACAAACACCTCCCCAGATCTCAGTGGCTTAACATGAAGAAGGTTTATTTCTCTGGCATGTCACAGTTCGATGTGGGAAGGGCAGCTTTTTCTCCAAGTGATGACCTAATGATCCAAGCTTCTTTCATTTTGTTTTCCTTTGAAACATCTCTCTCCAATACATGACTTTAGTGCTTTTCTGGGAAAGAGGATGCATAAAGGAATTGTGCGTGGTGGACATTAGTACTGCTCACGTTCCATTTACCAGAACCTGGTCACGAGGTCTCAGCCTAATTGCAAGGGAGGCTAGTAAATGTAGTTTTCCTGTGTGCTCAAAAGGAGGAAGTAAGACTGGCAGGTTATAGCCAGGGTCTGCTGCAAGGGGGATTGCTCACCGACTCTCCTGCTAGTTTTTGCTGCTAGTACTAGCTGCCAGCTGCCTTGTCTGCCCAGTCGCTCAGTTTCCTCTTCGGCTTCTGCTTCTGGAGTGTGTGGATGATGGAACTTAGCATCTTTTGTTTTGATTCAGCCGACACTTTCAGGGGAGCTCTCTGCTGCTTTGGCTTCACCTTGGGTCCCACTGGCATCCTACTCATGCTATGTCTCTGATCAGCCTGGTGGCCAGCAGGCCCATTCCCAGGCTGACAGAGGAATCATCTTATCTTGCCATGGGAGACCCAGTGAATCTCAACTCAGCTCTTCCCATTAGTGCACCTGTCAACTGATTTAATTTACCTCCTCCTTCCGGGCACTTGGTCCTAGAGAGGAAGTGGGATGGCTGTGCTGTTCGCCATCTCTTCACCTTCTTCTCCTCTATCCCCAGGATCCAGCAAGGGGTGGGCTTTTCTCCCTTCTCTCTCTGCCATGCCCTCTCCCTTGTAGAACAAGCCTTCACCCTGTAGAAAAATGCCCAGGATTGAGTCCAGGTGTTGATGTGCTAAAGAAGGAGATGAAGAGATTTGGAAAATCCTTTCTCAAGACAAGAGCCTGGCTTGCCAGTTATTGTGCACCTGCAACAGTCTAGATATTGACTTTCAACATTGAATATTACCTCAGTTTTTTTTCTTTACATTCATTCTATAACAATTTCTGATCTTTCCCAGGCAGGCAGACGCCTAGAGTGGAGAGGAAAGGAATGTGTACTCGGACAAAAGAGAAGCCTCATTTAATTTAAAATACCTCCACTTAATGAGGATCCTCTTAGGACTGTGAGCCAGGATGTCTTCATTTAACAAATATCGATCGACCATGTTTTGACACTCTTCTAGGTAATGCGGTTACTATAGTAAACAAAGCGAAGTGTCCTTGAGAAGCCTATATTCAAGTGGAGTGAAGGGACATAGAAATAAACACAAAGTAAGTGAATGTGTGTGTAGCTAAGAAGTGGTAAGTGCTAAGGGAGGAAAGAAAGCCGAAGAGGGAATAGAATGCACAGTGCAGGTGAAATGTGAGAACAGATGAATAGGGGAGGCCTCCCTGGGAAGGTAGCTCTTGAGTAAAGATCTGGGGGGAATGAGAGAGTGAACATGTAGATTTTTGGAGAAAGAATATTCCAGGCAGAGGGGACTACAAGTACCAAGATCCCAAGCAGAAGTCTTCCCGGCTTCCTGGAAGGATACAGGGAGGTCAGTGTCTAGAACAGTAAGTGGGGAGAATGGAATTAAATGAAATCTGAGAGTAATGGCGGCGTGGAGATGATAAGCTTTGCCTTTTACACCAAGCAAGATAGGGAGCTTCTGGGGGTTCTGAGCAGAAGGGTGACTTGATCTGACTTCAGATTTTACGGAACAGCTCCGAGCCAGCACTGTCTTTAGGGTGAGAGATCCCATCCTGACAGAGAGTATGTTCCTTCATGTGGAAGTCCGTAGAGGTTGGACAAGCTCAACTGTCAGGAGAATCTTCACTCTTTTTTTAATTCCCATTGGACAGAGGTTGCAAACTATTGCCTGCAAGCCAATTCAGCACCTGTCTGTTTTTTTAACTCAAGGTTAATTGGAACACACCTGTGCTTAGTTTGTTACTGTAGTGACTATGGGTGCTTTGAGCTACAGTGGCAGATTTGAAGAACCACGACAGAAACCGAAACTGCATCAGCAAAGCCTAAAAATTTACCAATTGTCCCCTTTAAGAGAACGTTTGCTGGATCCTGTGATAGGAAACAAAGACTGGAAAGAAAACTAGGAAAGAAAACCAAAGACATGTGAAATGTGGGGATAAAATAGATTTGAAACTAAACGATGGCAAAATATGATACAAATACATTTATACAGAAATATGCCATGAAACAAAAAGGACATAGGAATTTAGTGGAAATATATCTTCCTAGAAGTTTGGAGATTTGGGGGTGACAGGAATTAGTAAGATTGCTATGTACCCTTCACAGCATTGGTGTGAGAATCAACCTGCTTAATAACTGCCTCGCCCACTAGGGAACCTGGTGAATCACAGGCTAGGCTGAAAAATTCCATCATGGGTTAGACTAGATGTATCTGTGCTTGACCTGATTTGCTAATTGCTTTGCCTTTATTTTCAGTGTCTTGCTTAAGTATATGCCAGTTTGGTCTAAGAGATCATCAACCCCTTTCCATTATCAGCTCCTGTATGTTAATGTCAGATAATAGCTAGTAATAGCCATAGTACTCTAAGAAGTGTGTTTAATTTTGCAAAAATAATGGGGGCTTGCTTCTCTCAGACCCTGTTCCATGCTTCATTCTCTTCTGCTTAATGTCCCTAGATGAGCGTAAGGCAACCTCAGTGAGAGGACGCTTCTTGCTAATGTAAGACTGCCAGGGACTGGCTGGATGGTTCTCAGCTCCTGCTCACCTGAGCCCCCTGCTAAGCAGCTGCCTGGTCTCCCAAGTGCTCGGCTTCACCAGTTTAATTGGTTCCACTCAATGCATGCATAGTCACCAAGACATTTTCCAAATTACTTATAATTAATGCTCTAGTCATTACAAATGAGTTGTCTCAGGCCAAATCCAATTCCCTATTCAATGGCCCAAGCAGGCAGCCTAGACAGAGCTGGGGTCACAGGCATAACAGTTGCTCTGCTGGAGGAAGCAACTACCCAGAGTCATGTCTGTGGCTGCTAATAAAGTCATGTTGGCAAATGGTTTGGCATGTATGGCTGTTATTTAAGATCTCTTTTGCAATTTTGCCTACATGAGGACTTAATAAAACACCTTAGGGCCACTAGCACTATGCCAAGGATATGTGGTTTCACTCTTACAGCTCATATACCCACACCCTGGAGTCCCTTGACTTCTGGAAAGTGAGAACCGTCACCCAATCACCTAAACACATATGGAGTGTCTGTTGGCAAGTCTGGACCAGGTTCATGCAACGACTTTGTAGAAATGTCTTAGCCCTGTGATAATTGAAGCTGTAGGGCCCATCTGTGGCTTTGACTTAACCAACTCTGTAGAAGCTTCTAGCGATGCCCTTCAAGATCCTCCTATTTAGAGCTGAACTGGTTGAGAAGCAAAATATTTTCTTTCTTTTAGAGGCTTTGTGTCAGAGTCAGAGGTGCTGTTTGGCTCCCTAGTCTTACCTGGTCTGTACCTCTATAGGTTGGTAGAAGCTGGGGACCAGAGGTAGGCTGTAGGCCCTGGAGTGTTTGCATACTTAGAACCCAGGAAAAATAGACCAATCAGGCAGAGAGGCATATCACATATTAAGGGTCGCTGCTTAGTTTACACAAGCCAGTGTGAGACAGAATCTGGCTCAGGATATACTTGATACTCAATACTGAGGCTGCCAGCTAGGATGAGATCCTGTGGTGACACTGTTAGCCAGGGTTCTCCAGCGAAACAGACTAATAGGATACCTATAGGTAGATAGAAAGCTGGAGTGCTGGGTACATGAAAAGGAGAAGTGAACATTAGTTTTAGGAAGAGCCTACTGTGTGCCAGGCTGCTTCTTGGCACTGTGAAGGACATACAGAGCAATGGGTGAATATAAAGATGAAATGGACATGGCCTCTACCTTTCAGGAGCTCGCCTATTGAAATGAGCTTCCATGTAGTATCATGGCAGCAGGTGTTGACTGAGGCAGTAGGCTTGTATTCCAGCAAGTGCTAGAGGAGAAGCTATGTGCACCACAGCTGGGAGGTCCCCAAACCTCCAGGCCTCGGGATGCCCACCCATGATGTCCGGTGTTGCCACAGTAGAGGGCCTGCTAGAAGGGGATCCTAAGCTATGACAGTAAATTTTATGCACCAGCTTGACTCGGCCATGGGGTGCCCAGACATTTTGCCACACATTATTCTTGGCATGTCTGTGAGGGTGTTTCTGGATAAGATTAACATTTGAATTGGTGGACTGAGTAAAGTAGATTGCCTTCCCAACCGTGGGTTGGCTTCATTCTATCAATTGAATGTCTGAATAAAATAAAAAGGCTGAGTGAGATGGAACAGCTGCCTGCTTGCCTTCTGAGCTGGCATGTAGGTCTTTTCCAGCTTTCAGACTCAAATTGAAACCCTGGCTCTTCTTGGGTCTGAGCCCGCCAGCTTCCAGGTGAACTTACATCACTGATTTCCCTGGGTCTTGGGCCTTAGGCTCTGACTGGAAGTGTACCATCGGGTGCTCCTGGGCCCTAGTTTGTGGACTGCAGGTACTGGAACTTCTCAGCCTCTGTAACCCAGTTCCTTATAAGAAGTCTCTCTCCCTTTCTCCCTGTTTCCCTGTTTAAACACACACACACACACACACACACACACACACACACACACACACACACACACACACACACGTCCTATTGGTCCTGTTTATCTGGAGCACCTGACTCATACATAAGCCCTGTTGATGTTCAGGAAGAAGAGAGTTTTTGCTCCTCAAATTCCATGGCATGGAGTGTTCTCAATTCTGAGAACATGTTTTCATTCTCTGCGTGACCTGATCAGGAAGCTCCAGTTGCAGTGACAGGTGAGGGTTAAGAGGACGGGAAGTCCCCAGTTCTCTGGCTCTACAGCCCCTTCAGACCATGTTCAAGTCTTTAGAGCCTAGTCACTTCAGGATCCTTCCAGGGGAATTTTATGGTTTCCATTATCAGAGCACAGTGGATCACCTGGAAAATGAGCTCCTATTCTGTAGGGTTGCCAGGAACTATTGTCAGAGACACACCACCATAATCCAGCAATGATAAAAGGGAAGAATTAATACCCTTTGTGTTTTTTCTTCTTCTCTGTCTTATCAAAAGGTTTTGCCATTAACTAGAAATTTTCCCTCAGATGCTTTCCCTTTGTACCAACACATTGAACGAAGCTAAAGGGAAAGAAAACTCTCCAGGTACAGGGGTAATGTTGGCTTCTCATGCAACTCCAGCTTTTTTTTGCTGAGTAAAGCTGGGCTGATTTGTTCCAGCCCCATCGATGAATGTACATAGGCACATGAAGGAAGGTGGGGAGTCGCACTGAAGGATATTCTTACGTAATGTCAAAAAAATGTGGTCTCTATCCAGTGCAGCACAGAGATAAAAACCCTTTGTATTTCTAAATTCTTTCATCTTAGCCTGAGGTGCTATCTTATATTTACTTTATCTTCTTTATCTCCCCACTAGCCCATGAAGTCAGAAGCAGCAAGGATGATCCCCTCATGTGGAATATGAAGAGATTTAGGACTAAATGGATTAAATGATTTATTGTCAGTCACATGTTGCACAGTCTGAATTAGAAACACGGGTCCTTCCTCTCTTCCATCTTCTTCTATCCACCTTTCCTTCTTTCTTCCCTCCATTCGTCTTTCTCCCTTTCCTCTTTCATCAGATGTTTATAGGGAACCCAGAGGTACCTTCCCAGGCCCTGGTGATACAGGGATGGGGCACACAGAGCTCCTGCCCCTGAGGAATCCTCGTGAAGCAGGAACCACAGACATGTTAATGCATCAGTGGAATGTGATGTTGGGGAGTAACAGTGGATGTTTAAACAAGGCACTGTGGGACATCTTAGATGTATGTTGGGGGGTGGTGGTGGCTAAATCCTCCTGGAGGGTTTATAGAACATTTTCTCTGGAAGTAATAATTGGGTTAAGGATGGAGAGAAGTATAGGGATTTTATGGCTGAAAGAAAAGATGTGAGCAGAGGGAACAGCTTGTGGAAAACAGTCTTGTGGAAGGTCATCCTGTGGTCAGAGAATTTCAAGACTGGCAGCGTTGTTGATGCATAGGGAGCTCTCTTCTGACCAGCCAGTGTTGACTTCCAATAGAAAATACAAACCCTCTAATCGTAGCTCAGCCATCCCTGAGACCATAAGAACAGAGTCCAGGCGATGTGTCGTCAGCACTGCCTGACATAGATTGATCCTGCTTGCCTGCTGCCAGCCTTTGATGGCTGTTCCTCTTTCTTCAACAATGGAGAGAGCCATGTCGGTCTAATGACTGTCGTATTACCTCCCATTAACTTCATTATTGGACACTAACTGTTTCTAGTAATAATTCATTCACTGGTAATGACTTGGTGTCCCATTCCTGAATAATTACTGTCACAGATGCAATCAGGTGGGTGCTCAGGTCTGCTTTCTCCATCTGGAATGGGGACACAAATCAACCAAGAGCTTGTAGGGTTTCCTGGATTTGACAGAGGAAAGTCACCTCACGAATGACAGGGACAGAGATTCCTCCTGGGGATTCTGGAAGCCCTAGATAGATTTCCCCCTGCCCTTGGGCTTTTGGACAGCCATGGTGCAACTGTGTGTGTGTGTGTGTGTGTGTGTGTGTGTGTGTGTGTGTGTGCTCCCCTATATGACTACATGTGGAAAGCCATTGCTCAGTGGAAATATCAGACCTTTCTCTCACTTTAGGGACAATAATTGATATCTGGCCAGAAGCATCCGGTGGATTAAATTTTACAAGCCATGACATACAGAGAGACTTCACTCCAAATTACTGAAACCCATTCTAATTACCTACATTTATGTGTGAGCAGAGACATGGTGTTTGTTTGGAAGACCAAGAAAGGGATTTCTGAAATTGTTGCTGGGGTAATATTAAAAGAGGAATGAAATCTGCCATAGAATTAACCAGCTAGGCTGATGTGAAATACCAGAGTACAGAGAGAAGGAACAAGAAAGAAACTGGGGAAGAAGAGATCGGTGAGGGAAACTCTCCATGAGAACTCAAGTCAGCCGGGTAGGCTTTCCCACCAATACTGCCAGAAAAGACCCCTTGTAACAGAAGTAAACCCTCCAAATGTCATAGGATAAGAGTGTTAGACTTTTCCAGAAACAATGGATACAACTTTCTTCTTCCATCCATAAGTAAGTGTACTTTGACCAGAGAGTGTTCTTGAAATTTCCTGGACAAATAGTTGCCGAGTGTTTTTCCCGCATAATATTTTTGACCTCAGGTTCACAGAACAGAATGTTGATCAGTGCCCTCAATTCATGACACAGTATTAATATCAGCCTCTGAATATAAGCCTGTTCCCTTATATTTTGCTGCATTTTTCCCTCTCCCTGTATAGACATCAACTCTTGCGTGTGTCATATATATACTTGATGACTGTATTGTTCTACTTCTACCATAAAAAATTACTATAAATGTAGAAGCTTTAAGCAACACAAACTTATCTCATAGTTTCTGTAGGTCAGAAGCCCAACAGACTTGGCTGTGTTCTCTGCTAAGGGTCACAAGGTTGAAATCAAAGTGTCTTATCTGGGGGCTCTGGGAAGGGACGCCCTTCGTGGCTCATTCAGGTTGTTGGTTGCACAGAGTTTCTTGCTGGCTGTGGGTGGGAGTCATTCTGTGCATCTAGAAGCTGCCTGCAGTCCTTGGCTGGTAGCCCTCTCCATCTTCGAAGCTAGGAAGGGGGGTTGAATCCTTGTGCTTAGAATTTCTAATATTAGAATCATTCCAACTTCCTCTTTTGCTTTCCCCTCTGCTTTTAAGTGGTCATTGATTCACCCAAACAGTGCAGGACAACCTCCTTATTTTAAGGTCAAATGTTTAGTAACCTTAATTATATCTATAAAGTATCTTTTGCCACAATAGTTAACATATTCCGAGTTCTGGGGATTAGGGGATGGAGTCTTCTTGGAGGTCACAGTTTTGCCTAGCATATGACCCAACTTGTATTTGCTTATTTCAAGAATCACTTTAAAATTGTGTGTTGTTTGCATAGACTAAAAAATGTCACAGAAATGGTGTATGTTTTAAGTGTTACCTTTTTTCTTAAAGTCCTCTTTTGAAACCTGTCATGTGGATTATTTCTTTCTGATGTGTAACATTCTGGCATACACATATATTAAACATATTACATTTTGTTATCCATTTCTCTAGCTATGAATACCTAACAAAAAGAGCTGCAATAAATAGCTGTGTCTATATCATTATGGGCCTGTGTAACCATTTCTGTGGGATATACATTCAGGAGTGGGATTGCTAGGTTACTGCATTCTAGAATACAATGTACCAGTTTGAGCTCCCATTACTAGTGTATGAAATCTAGGTTGCCCACATTCTCAACAGTGGTTAGTATTAAGTCTTGGTTCTGATACTTTCTTGCTCTGTAATCTTTGGTTAAGATACTTTGCATCTCTTCCCCTCAGTTTCTTCAACTGCAACATGGACTGATGTTAGTTAGCATCTTCTTCAAAGGGTATTGTGAGTATTAAATGAATTTTGCTTAGCAAAGGGCCAGGCCCACAGCAGGTGTTATGGTTCTGTTATTTTATTTTCAAGTGTTTACAATATAATAGATATAAAGTTGCATTATTTTCTTTTAATTCACTATGAGAGAGGTAGAGCGTAACTTCACATACTCATTAGTTGTCTAGATTTTCCTTTCCTTTTTGTGACTTCTCTGTTGTATCTTTAATGAATAATATTTGCTGGTATTTCATGGCCTTTGTTCATCCCCACACACATTAAAAACAAATCCCGCAATATGTCTAATATTTTATGTGTGATGAACCATGCAGGATGATTCTGCCCATGGAAGAGGGTCACTGACAAATAATAGTCCTTGTTACACACTGGTGTGTCCCGCGAGCATCCTTACCACATAATCACACTCCATCCAAGTCTAGTTTTGTCCTTTTTCCCCCAATGGTTGGCTCCACCAAAGGGTAGCTCCACAGCTTAGAGAATATCACTGTTATTAGGGCTGGGGATTTGATTCTGGTCTGGAATATCCCAGTTTCCCTCAATCTGTGCTTTAGGGACAAAAAGTCTATGGCCTCACTATCAGTTGGTCCCAAAGGGGAAAGTAATAGAGAGGTGAGAGCCTGACTCCCTGGACCCCCAGTCTCCATCTCCACCTCCAGATCCAAACTGAAGGTGTGGGTGAGCCACCAGGTCATTTGTGTGTTTAGGGTGATGACCGTTATGAACGGGCTAGTCCACCTGCAAATTGGCAAATGGAAAAACTTTCCTATATGTAGAGAAAGCCTGCTTCATAACTTATAAACAAAGGGGATTCAATTTAGTAAAAACACTTTATGGAGTTGGAAATTGGTGAATTCAAACACCATCAAAATAATGAAACTCACTTTTTAACTTAGAATAATTGTTCTTCATTTCTTACTGTTTAACCTTGTTCACTATGAAGGTTGTTGAAATACAATTTTTGAAAAGTTGCCAAAGGGCTACGGTCTCTCTGTGGTTTGTGACATACCCAAAGGGTGGTGTATTCTTATTGTTCAGCATTCTTTTTTGTAAGCTTTTTAAAGTTAATGTTTATTGCTTTGGAAATTTTTAATTAAAAATGGCCACATGGTGCAAGAGGCAAACGCCCTAGAGTCTGAGCCATGGAAGTGAGATTGGAGGATATTGGAGCAGAAAACAGGATGTGATCTGCTGGGATGGGGAGTCAGGTGTTATGGTTTAAAAAGTCCAGAATAAAAAAGATCTTTTGTGCTCAAGTGCGAAGAGAACCCTGCTAAACCACCTGGTGTTTGGAGACAGAATTTTAGCTGATTCAGGGTAACGGATAAAGAGGCTGTCTCAACAAGTAGGGACAGCAAAACACTCTGCTTGGGGTTTGAATGGAACAGCCTCTGACTTGAAGCTAAAAAAGAGAATTGTTTTGACTACTGTTTTCCAAGCCCACAGTGTATAAGAACAGTTTACCTCCCAGGCTATAGTGCCTGGGAAAAAATATCAGTGTCTATTGATATAGGGACACAATTAAAAAAAAATTATAGGTAATAACCAAGTACCATGAGTGGTAGAATTTTCCCTATGTCGCTCCCCGCCCCCCACCCCCCCACCCCCAACGGTGCCACAGTGAATTGTAAAAAGGTCAGTCTGTTTTTGCCAGAATAGAGAGGAAAGGCATCTTTGGCTGGGCTTGTCTCAGGATTCCCCTGAAGACTTCTACCTGGGGACAGCTTTCCTCAGCTCGGAACACATGCCCGGAGTGGGCCTTATAATCTGTGTGATGGCTTTTCCAACTCACTGGATCAACAGCTTGGATTCAGGAGCCCCGTCCTGATCAGGAACGCTGGATAATTTCTGTTCTGTTCAAGTATTTGTCTGACAAATCTGTCTCGGAGGATTTCCTTATATCACCATTTGGATCACATTTCCTAGAGACATTCTTCTAACCAAATGAAGCAGAATATGGTAACAGAGAATTTAAACCTTTATTTTTCATAAATCCAGCTCTAGATATCATAAATTCTGGAGTGGACTTGCCTCACTGCTGTGCCTCCGGAGACAGTTGGTGGCAGGCCACAGGGAACAAAGGGAGGGTCCATACATGAGGATTAAGAATCAGAGTTAAACACTGTTACAAATATTTTTGATCATCGTGCTGAACCCTTTAAATGCATGATCTCACTTAATCGTCTCAATGACCCTATGAGGTAGATACTTGATCATTAGATATGTGATTATTATTTCTACTCTCCAATGAGGAAATTGCGGAGTGGCACGATCACTGACTTGCCCCACCTAGTAATTAAAGGGGCTGGAGTTGAACCTAACTTTGTATGATTCTGGAGCTCAAGCTATTAACCAGCACTGTATTAACTGCTTCTCCAGCTGAGAGACTTCAGCTTTTGATCGCTTGCTATGTACAAAATGCTGTGAAGGATACAAGGGGAGATGCCTGTGTTTATAATGAGAACCAAGACAGACCGAAAGTACTCAGTCTTTGGTGGAAGGGAAATCTCTGTGCCGGAGGTGTCAGGAAAGTCATTATGAAAAAGGTGGATCTAGAAAAATGGGAGAGTATTTGGCTTGCCTTTTGGAGAAAAGGATGTTTTCCAGAAAGTAAGGGATCCTAATATCCACACTCCTTCCCTCAGACTTATCTGAAAACATAAAAAAAAACAACAAAAAAAAAGTCGTGTAATAGAATATATTCTGAGCTGTGGCTAGGGTCATTTTAAGGAGTCCTATGGCAAATTGCTTTCTCAAAAAAAGTTTTTATTATTATCAGTAATTCCAGGAGACAGGTAGAGATCTGTAGCTATAAGACCGGCCCCAAAGACCTCAATCCAAAGCCTGGTATAGTGAAGCCAGTCAGATACCTATGTTCTTACTACTTTTCAACACTTGGGAGGATTCCAAAATTGCAGCTGCTTTGACAGCCCCATGAAGTATTGACAGAATTTGGTCTGGAACGGAATAATTTACTTAGGCCTACCAACTCAGAAGCAAGGATCAAGGACAACTTGGGCCACTGAGAGGAGCATAGCTTTCCTCTTCTGGATAACAGGGGCTTTCATAGAAAGAGGTTTCCCTTTGTTGGCTATGTCCTCTGGTCCATGGCCTGGTCGTCTTCAGCCTGAATTTTGGATGACATAACATGCACTCCAGTCGAAACACATTATTATTATTCAGGAGCAAGTGACTTGAAATTGAAATGCTCACACGGTCATGAACTCTAACAGCATTAACAATAACTCCTGTTATCTGTTCTGCATTCCTGGACTGGTACCCTTTTCCACTGGAGCCCCCTTTAAAAGATGTGTGGACTGCACGTTGAACAAGATCGAATGTGACTTTGCAAAAATAGAATGCCTGGTCTCTCCTCTTTCTCTCTCCACTCAACAATGCAAGATAAATTCACTCCACGGGAACCTTTTGTGGGCTGTACTGCTCAGGCAATTTGCAGTTTGTTGGGGGAAAGGCAGCTCACGCTGCATTTATCACCCCCTGCCGCCAGCTACAATTCAACCCACTTCGAACCACTGAACAGAGGTGCTGATGGGGGCTCTGGCATTAGAATTCCGCATCATAATGAAAGTGCAGGGAAGCAAAAGACAAATGCATCAGGGCCACTCCAGGTCTTCACTGAGGAAGGAGTCAAAAGTATGACACTCGTTGATGAGAACCCAAGACGAGTGTTTTGCAATAATAAAAAATATGGTTGCTTTCTTCCCCCTTCTTTATATTTTTCCTTCTGGTAATCCTAGTACAATAGTGAGTAGTTTCCTATTGTTATGAGAATCGTCAACTCACTTCATGAGCAGTAGCCTCTATTTCATTCTACCATCACTGCACAACTCAACACAACCAAAACAAATGAATAATAAAAAGACACTCTCTGCCTTCCTTTTCTTCTCCTACTTTACCCTGGGGCTTGTTCTCTAAAAGTAAACAACAAAAACAGCCGAAAATGGGTGTAGCTGGGTAACTGAGTAGAGTTAATGTATGCTGCAGAAATGAACAACCCCCTAGTCTCCCAAAACCAGTCTATTTCTCATGAAAGTCAGGGGAGGAGTCTGCTTCACATGGCTACTCAGGGACTCAGGCTGATAGAGGACAACTTCATGGCTGCATGACCTAGAAGTCATGGACTTGTCAGTAGTCCTGGCAGAAGAAGGTGTGCTGAAGGGTCTCCTTCCGGCAACAAAGTTTTTTGACTCAGAAGTGAAACGTCTCTCTTCTGCTCAGAGTCTATTGGCTAGAACCAGTCACATGGCCTGCCTAACTGCAAGTGGTCAAGGGAGTATAACCTACATTGTGCCTAGGAGAGAATTAAAAGTCTCTGCTCCTGTTGTTATATCTCCACAATCGGTTGGCGTCCTGAAGTCATTTTACATGGAATGGTAGTGGTTTTTCAAATTTAAATAAACCCAATATACTTACTTATTTTTATTTCCAGGTACAGGGACATTCACAAATGATCAGTCAAAGGATTTTGACACTCAAAGGACTAAATCACCCACCGAATTGAAAGGGTAAGGAAACAGACCTTTCAGAGAGGTGGTCAGTGTCCACGACTCACTGTTGTCAGCAGAGACAGGTTGATTGTCAGGCCAGCACTCTGTCCTCTATGTCAAGGTGCCTTTCTGTTAGATTCCCTGCATGGAGTCAGGAGGGAGTCTGATGTCAGCAAGTAAGGTGGTGCAAATCTGACCAGCAGTCAAAGTGAGACTCTGAGAATCAAAGACAGAGTGGGCAGCGTATGATTTATTTTCAGTGTTAACAGCCAAGGTGTTCATTACTCTCTTTAGAACTAATATATTTTTACATTAATCATCCATTTCTCCACCTGCTGTTATGTTCAACTTGTTAATTATAACACTAATACTTTTTTTTTCCTTTTAATTTGCCTCAAGGTTCATATTTGGTCCTGGGGCCATGTGTTGATCCATGACAGTGGTTGCTAAGTTTTTATGCATGACACCCACAGAAAATGTTAATATTAGGTGGTATAATGAAGTAAAACCATTGAGGCTGTTCATCCCCTGAGACAACAGCTTATAAGTTCTGGCTGCTTCAGGTCCCAGCCTGGCCACCCAAGGAGTTCAGGTTCAGTAACCTGGCATACCAGCAACCCGGTCTCCACGCATAGGTTGAGAAGCCTAACTTTCTTTTTCAGACTGGTTCACTTTGGGTCCAGAATTATGTCTGTCATTGTTTATGCTGATTTGAATACTTAGAAAAGAATATTGGTTGAAGTGATTGTTAAGAGGAGACAAAGCCACCCCAGTTTGACCCCATTTGATCAGGGAAGGCTTCTTGGAAGAATGAGATTTTCAGCAATGTTTAGGAAGTGGCAATAGATACCTACACCACGTTAGAATTCACAGACAAGCTTGGAACCCTGGAGTTCTATTTGGAGCCATTCTGGAGGTATAATGAAGCCATTTTAAATGAGGGATATTGTCAGCATAAAATGCTTGACAGATCAAATGCCTTTGGGCTTCTGCAGGTTTCAGAGGAGGCAAAATCGAAAGCCACACTGATGAAACACTGCTGACATGCAAACGGCCCCTTTTGCCATGAGTCGAACAACTCACAGGGCTTCCCTTAGGTGAGCACTCTTTGGTGGCTGGCTTAGGTAATGAGCATCTGCTGGGAAGACTTTGTGAGCATTGTTTGTGCCCGGGTCTGTGCAAAAATATCTCTTCCCTTTATGGTGTGGGGTTTGAAAATGGCATCCCATTGGAGAAAAAGAGTTTGATCCCTGTCTAGCCCTGTCTTTTTAGTCTTTTATAATTCTTTTCTATGTCACTGTTTGACATCTATTATTATAATGCTGCCAGACAATTTCCTCCCTCCTTTTCTCCAACGTGGAGGTCTCTTTGTTAAAAACAAGGATGCTCATGTTGTTTCAACTCTGAGTGTATGTGTGTTGAATATGGACATACTTGTCCATGGGCACAGACCGAAGTCTGGAATTTCATTGTAACATATCCATTGACTTTGCCTAGTACCCTCAATGCTGTGGGATAGACAGAAGTAGGTCAGAATGGGAATTTTTCTATCTCAGCATATTACTAGATGGGTGTGACAAGTAAGTGAGCTGTCAGTTCAGAGACAGGAGTTGGAAAAACCAGAGATGGGTAGGGTGACCATATAATTTATCATCGACACTGTGATACTTATGAGAATGAAAGGGGTGCTATTAATAATTACGCTAGGACAATGTGTGTAGATTGGGACTGCCCCAGGCAATCTGAGATGAATAGGGAGCCAGGGGATGGGTTAAGTGTCAAAATGCCAGGAAAGGAACAGCCACATAATAGAACCTAGTCTTTCCTTTGGAGTGGAGTCAGGAACATGGCCAATGCTGTGGATTGAAATGGCTTAATAAAAACATGCAAAAGCCGGATGGGGCAACTGAGAAAACCAAGGTCTTCCATGACTAAAGCAGACTTAAAAGTGAGCAAGAGCTATCAAGAATTGTGCTTGGAGCCTGTGAGCCACACGGGCCCAGGGTAATCCAGGAAGTAGGTTGCTCCTTTGAAATGCTAGCAATTGCCTCCCTTCCCCTATGGGAAACTTTTCATCCATCTAAAAGGCAAGGTCCTCACACCTGACATCTGTCAGGAATAGACAGTCCACACTGATAGAGGCAGTCTGGCCCTGCTGTGCATGAGGTTTAAGGACTGAGAGTGCACGGGATCTGTGTTAGAGGACTGTCAGTAATGATGGGGGCTTTCCCTCTGGGAGACATTGACCTATATTTCCTTCTGACTTATAGTCTGCAAACAAGACTGATATTGGATACAATAAAGTGAAAAATTAAAACCTAAGCATGTCTATAAGTGAGGTCTTTTTCTTCAAGATGATACATTAGACAACAGAAGGGTATTGCTGAGAATCTTAGGAACACTGAGCTGTTAGAAGAAAGTCCCTAACCCTCAGCAGACCTCAGATTCATTCATTTATTCACTGAGTGCCTCAGCTACCGTACTTGGAATGAAGGATACACAGATCAATAAAACATGGTCTCTGCTTTGGAAGAGAACTCATTCTAGTATGAAAATTCTAAAAAATCACATTATAATAGGAAATTGCTGCAACAGAAAGGTATAATATGTTAAGGGCAGTCAGAAAGTGACCATCGGGGCTGAAGCTTAAAAAGTTTGAAGAGTAGGTAAGATAAGGAAAGAATTTCCAGGCAGAGGAAGTGGGATGAAGAAAGAAACTGAGGTAGAACAAAGACATGGAGTGTGAGGGAAAGGGGTAAACGCTCAGCTGGCTTGATAGGCCTGGTGCAAGGAGGGCAGAGAGAGTGGCAGGGAATTACGCTGGGCTGTGTTGAGCTGCTGGGTCCAGATGTCAATGCACAGGGCGGGCAAAGGAAGAGAAGGGCTGAAGACCTGAGAGAGGGAAGGAAGGGTGCGGGGAATGAAGCATCTAATAGAAAAAGGGGACACACAGGGGAAACAGAGACACAGATACCAGTGGGGAAAGAGGAGCAAAATTCTCAAAAGAAACATTACCAAGTCTAATGGACACACACAGTCTAACTGCTCTTAACTGCCTTTCTGGGCCTGGGAGCTGTGGCTGAGACTCATGTTTATGGGGCCACTGGGACTCAGCACAGATGTCAGGGTAACGACACCACAAAGCCTTCCCATAAAGGGACAAGCACAGCCCACATCTTGCCTCCAAGAAGCAGCTATGGGGAGGCAAACCAGAGTGGTTTTTTTTTTTTTTTAAACTCTACGTTTCAAAGCAAAGTAGGGGACACAGTGCATGGAGATGGCAAACTGGGGTGGGAGGCCCTGCCAGAGCCCAGGGTCCAACCCCTTGGCATGTTCTGTGGCCAGGCAGTCAGGGAAGATTCTGGAGCTTTACTACACAGCCAAGCTACCTGCTGGCAGGGTTCAGCCTGAACTAAGTCTGCTTTTATGTCGGAAACCCGTGAGCCCCTGGATGCCGGGCCGTGTATTTGCTAAGGGCGTGTATCTACATTTCCACGGTGGTTCCGCCCATGAACTGTCCCACCAGCCTGGCTCCCAGGAGATCCAGATAAAGACAGGAACTTGGCTCCAGAGTCTAGCTCACCCCCTTCATCAGGGCAATGAAATGCACAAACCCAGATCATCAAACAAACACTCAGGCACAAGGGGGCACTTCTTATTTTTTTCATTTTGCAATTCTGCTTCTTGTGGGACAATGAGTGTTGACCTCAGCCCAGTAGCACATGACATGCTGAAAGCACAGGAAACACCAACCAGCTCTTTCTAATCCTCTCCAGGCCAGCAGGGGCTGAGAGTGCCAGCAAAGAGGGTGGCGGGTGTGGGCCCAGAGCCTGCGGCCCTTGTTTCTGTCCTTCCTTCTCCAGAGACATCCCAGTTGAGAATGGGGTTCCTGTCCGCCACAGGCACATGCCTCCCACCCAGGATCCTCATGCTCGTCCTTAATAACAGGGGTAGGGACAAATGTCCCATTTGTTTGTTCAATAAATATTGAAAAATGATCATGTGGAGGGACCACACCGTGTGTTCTGGATACAGTGGCAAAAAAGATGACCAGACGCATCTAGGGGTTCACATTCTCATGTGAGGTATAAACAATGAATGAATGAATAAACACAATAATTGCAGATTGAATTATAGTTCCTAACACTTCTATAGAGAGCCTACTAGCCCTCTTCTAAGTTCCTGTACATTTTTAAGCTGATTCCAATGAAGCTGTTGATATTTGACCATTTTTGATACTCCCAAAATTGCAATCCCATAAGGTCACCCCAATGTCAAATCAGTCTTCACAACACCCATGGTAGTGGGTGATATTATGATCACTTAATCAATAGGAAGTGAAGGCAGCCAAGATCAAGTAGGTTGACCAGATGCATGGAGCATGTTTATCACAGAATTTGGATTCCAATCCAGACAGTTTGGTGTCAGGATCCATGCTGTTAATTGTTATGCGATGTGCACAGAATGATGGGTCAGATAGTAACTGGGGAAGGGCTTTTAGGTAGAACAGGTAGTAAGGAAAGACCTCTCAGAGGAAGATATTCGAGCTGAGAGCTGAAGGATGAGGATGGTGCAGCCACTGAGTGACCTTGAGAAATGCCCATGTCATTTGTCAAACACTCTCTAGGGCTCATGGCCCCTCACACATCCCTCCTTGACACTTCCTACAAGTAGGGCCTTAGAACTGGCCTGGTTTGTAAACCATCACTGCTGGGCTCAGTGAACTGAAGCAACTGTAAGCATCCCTTCTTCCCCAGAGCCTTCCAGTCCCTGGCCCAACTCCGAAAACCCTGGCAGTGACATAGGTCTTGCAGGCCTCCTTTAGTTGTGTGTATTGTCTGTACAAAAACTGCCTCCTCAATTGCTCACACCTCTGTGGGTGCGTGAGCTTGTCACCATAACCTCATGGGCTGAGCTATTCTCGATGCCTGGCTCTCTTTCCTGCTTATCCTTGACTCTATATTTTCCCCAAGCTCTGTAACTCATGTCAGTATCTCCACTGGCTTTCCCAAAGTGACCACGGCAAGGTGTCTTGGCCAAGGAAGTCCTGAAAACCTTCATTTACACTTCCACGCAGCTGGCGTCCTCTCTTACTTCCTTATAGCTCAGTTCTGCCCAGGTTCTAAGATCCTGATTTAGGACAGGCAAGACTTAAGCCATCTCATGACATCTTATGGTGGATTTAGCATTGCATAATTTTCCCTGTTATTCTGGCTGAGGTTGTGGTACCAGTACTAATTCTAGCACTTCATTTTCCTCTTCCATCCACCTGTGCTAAAAACGCCTTTATCTTGCACCCCATTACAATTCTGTGAACCACATTAGAAAGCAATAATTCTATTTTTATCCCCATCTAATTTTATCTCCAGCCTTGCTTTTAATTTTCCTGAGTTTTTATCATGGATGGAAGCCTGCTCTTGAATGGCTGTCCTGTGGTGGGGGGCTTGCTTTGTACTGCAGATGCCCAGATGGGACCACTAGGTATCCCTCACCTATGGCTCCTTTTCCAACTTTCACTTGCTTGCTGGGATGGGAGGCTATTTATTCATAGCCCCTCCTCCCTGACTGCTCACCGCTTGAATGGTCAAAAATTAACCCAGCAGTAACAGAGTGTCTGAACACGGTTAAAACAGGACCTCAAGTGAAGATTATCTCGGTTTGGTCATGTGGTAGGCAGGCCCACAAGTATCATGGTGTCACAACCCTTGAGAGACAAGTATTGTGATGGCTCTGAGTACAGACCTCAGTGTCACACAGATCTAAGCATGAATCCTAAATTCTTCTCTTAAGAAGCTATACAAACTTAAAGTTTAAGCTCTCTGTCTTTCAAATAGTTTCTTCATAAAATAAGCACAATCTCAACACCAATTGAGTACTTATCAGGACCTGGGCAGTTCAAACCTGTGTTGTTCAATGGTCAGTTAAATTTGAAACAATGGTTTCAAGGCCTTGGACATTGGCAACAGTGGACTGTGATCCCTGAGAGGTGGGAACAAATGAGATGTGCCCCACAATTGTACCAGCTCACTGCCTTGAGGAGTTTCTAGCTGTGATGTAGTCAGGGAAATCGAGGCAGTGTCTGAGGAGTCCCACAAAGCGAATTTGCAAGACAGAGAACTGGAGAGGAGAGAGCTGCACGAGAGAGGGCTCCAGATATCTGCAGAGGGTCCTTCTTGAGTATTTAGTGGTGAACTTATCAATACATGTGTGTTAGGAAAATACCTGAGGCCAGGAAATAGCCATCCGTCTGAATGTATTAGAGGGAATAGTGCTGGGGACTCACATGGTGCTGCAAATAGTGCCTATTCCTATCGCCCAGACTAGAAAAACTCATCAGTAATGAGGCAGAGGGTGCATACCCAGGAAGGTCTTGCTTTGGCAGTGAAGAATAATTAGCCCTGGACTAAATACTTACCTGGTCCCACCTAACAAATCTTAAAAGCAAGATCCAATAGGATTAAACTGTTTTCAAGAACTCAATTATGTTTGAGAACAAAGCTTAAGGGAATTTCTAGGAGTTAAAAAAAAAAAAAAGACACTCAAGGAAGTAAAAGTCACAATGCTTGGAATCCAATCAAAGATTACCAGGCATCTAAAGAAAGAGGAAAATACGACCTATAGTGAAAGAAATAATCAATTCAAAATGATCAAGAACTGACATAGATGACAGAATTAGACAAGGGCAATTAAACAGTTACTATAACTATATTTACATGTTCAAAAATTATGTAGAAACATGAACGATATAAAAAGCACCCAAAATGAACCTCTAGATACAAAAAAGCACAATGTCTGATGTGGAAAATACAGTGGATGGGATTAATGGCAGATGAGGCAGTGCAGAAAAAAATATTTTTAAACATGAAGACATATAACAATAGAAACTACCCAAAATGAAGCAGGAAAAAAAGAAAGAAATTTCAAAAATGGAAGGAGCTGTGGGACAACTTCAAGCAGTCTGATATATACATGTGATGGGAGTTCCAGAAGAAAGGGGAATGGGTGTCAGTATACATATTTGGAGACAGACTAGACAAATTTTTTTCTAAACTTGACTAAAACTACCGAGTCACACATCCCAGACAGAAAATCAACAAGGGTGAGATAAATTTGAACAATGCTATCAAACAATTGGTTGGGTTTATATTTATAGAATTAACTTCACCCAGTAACAGCAGAATATTCTTTTTATGTATACATGGAACATTGCCAAGTTTTTCTCCTGGGAATGGAAACCTGCCCTTGAATATCTGTCCTGTGGCTGGGGGCCTGCCTTCTATTGCAGATTGTTGTTAGACTGTATCCTGGGCCATCAAACAAGTCTCAACAAATGTAAAAGGATTCAAGTCTTATATGTTCTCTGACCACACTGAAATTAAATTAGTAATCAGTAACAAAAGATAATCTGGAAAAGTACAAAAGATTTAGAAAATAAATAATGCATTTCTAAATAATCCATTGGTCAAAGATGAAATCAGCAGTATTTTGAATTGAATGAAAATGAAAACACAGTATTAGAATTTGAGAGATGCTCTGCAGCAGTATTTAGGGGGAAAATTATAGCACTAAATGCCTACATTAGGAAAGAACAGTCTCAAATCATATGCTCTCATTTCTCATGTTAAGAAACTAGAAAAAGAAGGACAACTAAATATAATTGACTAAATCTAAATGTCTGGAATATGCAAAGAACTCTTAAATCCCCATAACCAACCAAATCACAATTTTTGTTCTTCATAGCACACCATATAAAAGTGAAAAGACAACCCACCAAATGAGGGAAAAAATCACGAATTGTATTTTTGTTAAAGGGCTTGTATCTAGAATATACAGAGAACACTTACAACTCAATAATAAAAAGAAACAAATAATGTAGTAAAAAAATGGTCAAAAGATTTGATAGATATTTCTCTAAAGAAGATACACAAATGGCCAACAAGCACATGAAAAGATGCTCAACATTCATTAGCCATCATCAGGGGAATGCAAATCAAAGCCATAGGAGTTGCCACTTCATACCCACTAAGAGGGCTACAATAAAAAAGACAGATAGCAATAAGTGTTTTTGAGGATGTAGAGACATCAGAACCCGCACACACTGCTGATTAGAATGTAAAATGGTACAGATCTTTGGAGAACAGTCTGTCAAATTCTAAATAAAACAATTACCATATGGCCTAGCAACTCTTCTCCTTAAGAAGATACACAAGAAAAATAATATATAATTTTTTGGAAAAATCCAGTTTTCCCTCATGGGTCTCCTTTACTTTTACACAGAATGTTACCCCTCTTGTGATCCAATGTGTGCACTTTTTTTTCTCTGCACTAAGCAATTTTCCATGACACCAGATGGGTATTGTCCTACAACTTACCTCAATTCTAACACTATCTACCTGGTGATAGTGTCAGATTTCCCAGGTTCAGGGCTAAGTCCGCTAAAACTGCCACCATTTCAGATGCCAATTGCAAGTAACAAGTCCCCAGGTCACCGCCAATGTCTGTCTGACCTGGATACAAATCAGAGGCTCCCATGACCTCCTCCTTTCGGATTTGATTAGTTTGCTAGAGCGGCTCACAGACCTCAAGGAAACACTTATGTTTACCCATTTTTAAGGATGTGATAAAGGTTACACGAATAGTCAGATAAAGAGACACACAGGGTGAAGTCTGGGAGGATCCCAAGCTCAGGAGCTTCTGTCCCCATGGAATTAGAGTGTGTCACCCTCCCAGTTCGGAAGGTCACTGACTTGGAGCTCACTGAACCCTATACTCTAAGAATTTATGGAGGTTTCCTCACGTAGGAATGATCAATCATTAACTCCATTTTAGGCGCTCCTCTCTCTGGGGAAGTGGGGGAAGGGAGGCTGAAAATTCCAAGCTACTAATCAGGGCTTGGTCTTTCTGGTGACCAGCCCCCATCCAGGAGGCCAACCCAGAGTCACCTCATTAGAACAAAGATGCTCCTAGTGTTCTTATCATGTAGGAATTTACAACAGTTTTAGGAACCCTGTATCAGGAATGGGGTCAAAGGCCAAATATTATGATGAGATGCCCCTAGTGTCCTTTCCACTTAAGCTATTACAAGGGTTTTAGGAGCTCTGTGGTAGGAACAGTGGGCAGAGACATATATATATATATGTGCATATGTATACACACACAGACACATATGTATACATAGGTATGTACATACATACATACACATTCTATAATCTCACAAGAATGTGCATGAAACCTCATACACAAATATTCATAGCAGTTTTATCCATAATGGCCAGAAAATGAAAGCCCAATGTCCATCAACTGTTACATAGAGAAATAAAATATGGTACACCTACATAATGGAATATTATTTGACAATAAAAAGGACCAACCATGCTACAACATGCATGAACCTTGAAAGCATTATGCTATGTGAAAGAAACCAGTCACAAAATACTACTTATTATATGATTTAATTTGTATGAAATGTCCAGAATAGGGAAATCTATAGAGACAGAAAGTAGATTAGTGGTTGGGGGTGGGCAGTGGCAATTAGGAACAGGGAATGGGGAGTGACTGGTAATGGGTATAGGTTCTCTTTTTGAAGTTATGACAGTGCTGTAGGGTTGACTATGATGATAACTTTGAAATCTGTGAACATAGTAAAAACACCTACTTGTACACCCCAAATGGGTGAATTGTTGGCATGTACATTACATCTCAAATGATCATTTATAGAATTGTAGAAGTTGAGGGGAAGGATGAGCCTTCCAAAAGAAGGCAGGACTTTTTAGGTTGATGGAAATGTTCTCTCTCTTGGTTGTGGTGGTCATTACTCAGATGCATGAATTTTTTACATCTCATTGAATGTTTGTAAATGAGTCCTCAGTAAGTTGCTTTTTTAAAAGAAAATCTCAATAGTAAGGGAAAAACAACCTAAATTAGAAAAGGGGCAGAGGGTTTTAGCACACATTCACCGAAAGAAGATATACATGGCAAATACGCTTAGGAACATATATTCAGCATCAGTAGTCATTAGGAGAATGCATGCAAATCAAAACCGCAATGATACTACTACGTGTTAGAATAACTAAAACTGAAATGATTGGCTAAGTATTGGCAAGGATGTGTTGGAACTGGAACTCTCCTACACTGCTAATGCTAATGTAACATGGCACAAATGCTTTGCAAAATGCTCGGCAGTTTCTTAAACGTTCAACATGCATCTACCACATGATTGAGCTATTTTACTCCTAGATATTTATATAACAGAAATGAAAACACATGTCCATACAAAGACTTTGCACATCAAATAACTGTTCACAGCAGTTTTATTGCTAATAGTCCAAAGCTAGAATCAATCCGCATGCCCTTCAACAGGTGAATGGATAAACCATTCATGGTATGTACTGCTCAGCTATATGAGATGAATGATTGACATACTCTATGATTCCATTTATTTAAAAACATTAGGAAAGGCAAAGAGATTTATAGCAACAGAAAGCAGATCTGTGGTTGCCTGGGGAGAAGGGTGGGGAGGGGTGGGAGGGAGGGGACAAGGGAATTTGGGAGGGTGATTGGTATTATGTTCATAATTTCTACTATAGTGATAATTTTATTGGTGTATACATATGTCAAACCTTATCAAATTGTGTACTTTAAATATACAATTTTGTGTCAATTACACCTCAATAAAGCTGTAAAAACAAAGATAATCTAGTTAGAGTTCTTGGCTTTCAGTAAGTCTCTTTTCTCTAATTGCCTCTTGGCTCCATATACTGAAATTTTAGGCAGGAGAAACCTCCCACCCTGGCCTGGAGAGGCCCCTGGAACCAGCTGTGGCTCCCACCGTGGCCTGGAGAGGCCCCTGGAACCAGCTGTGGCTCCCACCCTGGCCTGGAGAGGCCCCTGGAACCAGCTGTGGCTCCCACCGTGGCCTGGAGAGGCCCCTGGAACCAGCTGTGGCTCCCACCGTGGCCTGGAGAGGCCCCTGGAACCAGCTGTGGCTCCCACCCTGGCCTGGAGAGGCCCCTGGAACCAGCTGTGGCTCCCACCCTGGCCTGGAGAGGCCCCTGGAACCAGCTGTGGCTCCCACCGTGGCCTGGAGAGGCCCCTGGAACCAGCTGTGGCTCCCACCGTGGCCTGGAGAGGCCCCTGGAACCAGCCGTGGCTCTCAGGCTCCTCCCACAGACATTTGCTAGAGGAGGGAAGAAACAACGCCTTCTGCCAGCGCTCTCCCACAAACGCTGGTTCCTTCCGTCCACAGTGTTTCTTTGCTCACAGTAGGCCTTCTTAGTGTCTTGGCTTTAATAATTACTTATTATTTATTTTGTTATGAATTTTTGTATGGCCACCAGCACAAGCCAAATTATTAAACTCAAGTTAATCCTACCGGTCCTTATTCAGTACTCAGTACATGTAAGACACATGCTGTATGAGCGAGCGCCTATGTCCGAAAGGACCTCATGCCTGGAAGACTTTGGGGACTAACACTACTGACTTAGGGAGAGGCAGAGTGGGACTGGTGCAAGGGGGGCCTGTAGCTAAACTGACACGGAGGTTTACCGAGATGAGCATTTCATCCGGGCCTCCGTCTTTGACTTTGGGGGGTGTATCCTGACACCCCAGGTTTCTTTATCTCCCACTTCCAGGGAGGCTGCAGATCCATCCAGTAGAAGGGAAACCTTCTGAGTTTTCTGCCTGAACCCAGAGCTTGGAAAGCTTCTGAGCTATCCGATGACCCAGGGAGGTCTGGTATTTCCGGTCTTTGTCTGCCCTGCTACCTGTCACTCCAGTGCTAGCTGAGCATGTAGGTCTGATTTATGGAGGACTTCTAGAGACCATGATCAGCTGTGTATTTGTACGCTGCTCTCTGTATGGGCTACTTAACAGGCACTCAGATTCACGGGGAGAAGCATATGCATCTCAAAAGGAAGCAGATGCTGCATAATCTTGAGTAATTTAGAAGGAAAAGAGAAGGTGAGAAAAGGACAGACTCTATATCTGACCTCAGGAGGTTTTGAGCCTCTGCTGCGCCCTTTCTGAGGCTCCTGGGTCCTTTCTGTGTCTCAAGAAACTGCACCAGAAACCGTGGGCACCATTCTGCTCGCTTGATGTGCATAGTGTGGACGAAGCAGCCATGAGAGGTGTGGGTGACGGGAGTACAGATGCCACCAAGCTCAGCTGCGGCCGTGGAAAGGATCACATTTTTTCTGAATGAGGCAGAAGAGAAGTTACCAAATCTATAGCCAAGGAATGAATGCAGTGTGTCCAAGTACGAAGATCAAGGTCTTTGGAGTCTGAGAACTCAAAGATCACTCAGAGTTAGATTCATTCTACCTGTTCATGATCGTGGACATGTTATTTGCTCACAAAAAGTCTCACTTTATCAGTTGTAAAATAAGACTACTACTAATACTGACTAATAATGACTGTTTTCTTGAGCTGTTTTAAGGATTAAATGGAGTGAAGTGTAAAGTGACAAACTGGGTAGAATACACATACACATGATTCTCCACAAGATTTAGGTGACTTTAAATATGGGGGGCATGGCATTTGGTTCAAAAAGGAATTTCTAGCTGTCAAATATGTTTCCTTGAACCCAAGCTTGATTGTCTGGTCGGTATGGTAAGTGATCATAGCAATGGCCGCACCCACAATGAATGGGGCCATCCTTTCAACCACAGTCTACTGACAGGGCACAATGAAGGCTGCCTCTCCTTTCTACTTCATCTTAGTAAAAATGAAATGTTTTCTGTCTCAGAAAGAAGGGCTTAACCTCAGGCAAAATAAAAAAATTACAACTTCCAGGTATCAGAATGACTTGCGTTCACTAGTTCTCTCCAAAACTGAGATCTCTGAGCACCATGGTCCATTTGGTCAGAAATGAGGGGCAGGGTACCCTAAAATAAACATCACTGGACTACTGTGCTGCTGTGGTTGAGAGGTAGATCCTTTTTCTTCACCGTGGAAGAAAATATCTCTTTGCAGGACCATGATGGTCTTACGAGTAGGCCATGCATCTTTGCACACAAGCCAACGCCCGTCACTGAATTATCCTCTTCCCACTCAAAGAATCATGGCAAGATTTCGGTCCCCTAAAATCTCTACCTGAGGAGAGTGCAGAGGGGGAACTCACTGTGGCAGCTTGTAAAACTAACATCGTCTCCAACTTCCTAAAGTGTTTCTAACTCCAGTTTTGTTGGCAAGTTGCTGCTGCCGCTCTTGCTGTAGTTGCTGCTCAGTGGCTCTGTGCCCGCGAGCCAGACACTTCCCCTGGTGCACCTTCCAGCCTCACCTACTGCCCCTTGTTCTGGCACTTATCTGTTAAATGAGATGCTGGCAGGACTTTTACTGGATGCTGCCTGGACGGTTGCCTTTCATTTCATATCTTTCTCCCCCTTTCATTGAAAATCTAGAAGCAGAGAATTTCAGAGGCAGAGAATCATGGAAATGATGAGACAGTGAGGAGGGAGGGTTGCAAGCCTCTCATGCAATGTGCTCATATTTATCTTCACTTTTATTTGTGTTAGTTAAAATGAGCTTTAAGATATGTAGGTTAGTAGCTGGTGCATACTAAGATTACAC
The DNA here is from genome assembly GCF_040802235.1 of Manis javanica. NCBI lineage: Eukaryota > Metazoa > Chordata > Mammalia > Pholidota > Manidae > Manis > Manis javanica. The sequence continues at coordinate 100,035,901 of NC_133166.1, read as the reverse complement.
ACGTGCTTGCTATCCTCATCATACTTATAAATAAAAGAACCATTGACACATGCTTCAAAATGTATGTAAGCAATTGCAGGGACTATCCTGTTTCATGTGCCAGTATTTCCAAAGCCCACAGACATTTTCCTTATGGGATATAGATATGCTTCACTGGACTACTGGGGTGGCATAGACAGGGCCTCTAGTACAAATAGGACCACTTGGGATATGAGAGAAGCACAGACTTTACCATCCTTTCTAGATGCAATACGTACAAAAGCATCCTCAGGAACACTCCTTGTACAGTTCCTGGCACACATTCAGTACCTACTCCATGTGAACAGACCTACTTCCTGATTGTTCCTTTTCATGGAGGGGCTGCACTTGGAAGCCTGAGCCCCAGGCTTTACAGCGCAGCTCTGCTCCAGGGGCCCAGGAAAGCCCCTTTTCAAAGCCATCTGGAACTTCTTATCTTTAGGCTGACACTCCTAGAGGAAGTGAGTTTAATTGCTCCCAAACCAGAAAAAGGGACCAAGCCTTTCTCCTTGAATGCCGAATCCTGCCTCCAATCTAGGTGGGTATTGTTTCGTTCCTTCAGCGAGCTTTCTCTCTGCTTGATAAGCAGTTGGGGCTAATACTCCTTCCCTTTCTAAATCTTTTGTTTTACGAATAATAACAATCTTTCTCAGATCGCTTCCTCTGACATGTTCTATTCCCTCAAAACAACTGGGTGGGGGGGCAGAAATGTATCATCACCATTCTCATCTTACAGACCGGGCTGTAACCATCAGAAATGCTCACAGTTTTCTAAGGTCACACAGTGAGTAAGTGACAGAGCTAGATGGAAGTTAAGACCTGTCCTCAGGCTCCTGGTGTTTGCACTGTTGCACACCATTTCCTGTGGATGAGTGATAGGAGTGGAAGCGCAGAGCTGGAAATGAAAGAGCCCTGGGATAGTGAACAACAGCAATGGCTAGAGTGGTCATGTAAGGAACCACTGAGGATACACAGATGAAAGCCGGCATTGTCAGTCTTACATGGATAGAGTTAGGGATCCGGAAATGAGAATTAAATAACCAAGAAGTATAGCAACCATTCAGTAAGAACTCTATTAGTTGATCTACACATATGCTTATGATCCTTTCATTCATTTTTAAATAGAGGGAATGAAACCTCGTAGAGAAATTTTGAGCCCCAGGAGACATTAGACATGTCTGGAGACATTTTTCACAATCACAACTGGGGAGGAGCGCCTCTGGCATCCAGTGGGTAAGGCCAGGGGCCGCTGTGGGTCCTACAAGGCACAGGACAGCCCCTCACAGCAAATGCCAGAAGTGCCGAAGTCGAGAAACTCTACCTTAGAGGGATAAACATCTCCACACTTGCCCTGATTTCAGCAGAGAGACCATCTCGGCATCAGCCTTTGTCGTGGGTCTGTAGGAATGACCATTGGGTCATGGAGTTTTTTGGGGAAAGAGAAGGGCTTTAAGAATTGTACTTGATTTCAAAGCCAAACACTGGGTCAGCCCAATATTCATTTCCTCTCTATAAAACTGACATCACCTCCTGTGTGGTTAATAAAGCAGTGATGAAATAAGTACCAAGGGGTGCTTCACAGGGATATGCTCCCAAGAGTTGATGAAGTTAGAGCTGAAATATTGATAATTCATCTGTGCAGACTTTGAGAATGGAGAACTCAGTTGGGAGTTGGAAATGCCAAGCAAGAACTGATTTAAAAAAAAAAGGGCAGTGTGAAGGGATGAGAGCTCCCCGCAATGCAGGCGCTGGAGGGAGTCTTAGAGACGAGGTGACTCCAGTCCTTTTCCACAGCGGGGAGGAAACTGGAGCTCCACCGAGTTTCCCTCCTAACAGCCTGGTGGGACCCTGACCCAAGCCCCAGAGTCCTTGAGGTGAAACGAGGCTCAAACATGTATTTAGTGCCGCCACAGCTGGCCTGAGGCCCGCTCTGATGGGGCGTTTCCTTTGTTGGCTGGGACATTGCTAACTCTGGCAGGGAGAGATCTGGGAACTGCCACCCTGTGAGATACGGGTCCTTCGGTACAATGTTGACGAAATGATTCTAATCCTCATACGGAGAACTTATACATACATCATTTTATGCTTTTTGAAATTTTTTTTACATATGCTCTTTTTACCTTCAGGCCTCTACACATCCAGTCCTTTTTGTCTAGGATGCTTCCTTCCCTTTTCCAAACCATCTTCTGGTTAGCAGCCATCTCTCTCCCACACTAAATCTTTCCCTGATTCACCCTCTCTCCATATGCTCATACACACACACACACACAAACACACACACGAACTACATATAGAACAAATCCCTCCATACTGCACATTATTTCTACGCTTTGTACATGCTTCTGCAGTGAAATAACCTGTATCATGTTGGATTTTGTGGAAACCAATAACACCACCCTCTTTATTCCCCTGTTGAATCCAGAATCAATTGAGAAATAAGCACAGTGGTCCAACAGATGGAAATACAAATATAAACTTTATTGGCAAAATTTACAAGAGAACATGGCTTACATCTGCAGGCAAATGTGGCTTCCTAATAATTTCCTCTAGAGTGAAATTCACCCATCCAGTCACAGGCAGTCAGAAACATGCTGTGGGGAAATAGGAGACAATGGAAAGAAAGAGGTCCCACACGTTTTTTTCCTTAGATTAGAAATTTTTTCCTTTTTTGGGACAAAATATTTCAGAGTTGATATCAAAATATACAGTCTGTCTCCTCTGTTAGCTCGTGGGCAACTTCGGAGCAGGAACACCATATGGGTTATCTTTGTTTTCTTGACTCTAAGTTCAGTGTCTGGTACATAGCAAATCTGTTAAATGAATGATGTTAGACATACTTCATGTCTCTTTCTTTGACTTCATTTCATTCCTTGCAAACCAAAGTTCAATGCTGTTGAATCTTCCCCCGCCCCCACCCCCCAGCTAGGTCGCACCCCACCCCTACTTTATGCCAACCCACTTCACAATGCCCCTTTTACAGAGGAGGAATATGAAACTCAGAGCTGCTCAGTAACCTGTTTATTGACCAAGCCAGCCAAGCAAGGGGTGAAGCCAGAGTCCGTGTCAGCTGCCTTGGCCCTCACAAGCCGTGGGCTTCTCACCCGGCAGCTCAGAGCTTGCCCCCTTCTGCGTGCTCTCCCAGATCCTCAACCTATCCCGCCCAAGGAAGGGCCTTGAATAGACTTAATTCTTATCTAGTGGCTTTGTAGGCTTAAGATTTATCTGGGCTCAGTGGCCCAGCCCCCACTGGACTCCCTCTTGCCAAAACCTTGTGGGATAACTACTCAGAGAGACCACTGAGCTGTGGGTGGTCCCCCGACCGGTGCCCATCTTCCCATCAGTCAACACCCCTCTTTCAAAGTTTTCACCCATCCAAGACCCACCTTCAGGTCAGGAGGTCTATCCTGCATTCAGTCCTCCTAGATAACAGTGTCTCAAGGTCCTATTTCCAAGGGGCAGCTGCCTGTTTGGTTCACCCATAGTCGTGGTCGGCGTGTTCTACCGACCTGGCCGGGACCTCGTTGCTCTGCGCCGGTAACTTCATGAATCTGCCAAGATCTCAGCCTATTTCTAGCTTTCCTAGGTACCACCCTAGGGTCAACTTCTGGTACCCAGTGTCCCTAAACAAATATCTGCCTGTGCTTAAGGGCAGGGTTTCAGCGAGATCCAGCTTCCTCCTTTTTCTTCTTTCTGGCGTCTTGCATCCCGGGGCAGAACATCGCATCTTGAAACTGCGATCCATCATTTGTGAGCCAGATGGGGCCCAGTGAATTTCATTAATATCCCTCTTTTTTTAGACAAAAACACTGAGATCTAAGGAGGCACAGAGACCCGCCCAAGGTCACATAGGCTTGATGATCTGGGGAAGGAAATGAGTGCGCTTAGAAAATGTTAATCATGTGTATTTCTGCCTGTCCAGTTTCGTCTCTTCACACAGCCACACTCTCCCTCCTGACCTCTGAGATTCCTCTTGCCTCTTCAATCAGTAGAACATTAAATGAGAGGAAAGAGAGAATAAAGAAAAGACAAAAAAACCTTCACGATTCAGCATAGCTCTAATCTGACATGACAAGACCACGTCCAGCTTTTCATGGTGCCAATTACTTAAAGGGCATCGATACCAGGGCACCATTAAAGCAATAGCAAAGACAGATTGTAGGACATTGTGGATCAATGTGCTAAGTGTTGTTCAACCGGTTCAATGAAATAAAGCATTGGGTCATTGACCTTACCGATGCCAATGTGTTGTCACTATCAAATTCAGCTAAATGAATGTCCACGGCCCTCATTAAAAAATGCACTTTGAAGCAACTAATGTATTAATACCTTATTGGCAGATAATAAAAGGAGAGGCTCTCCAGGGCGGGGCAAAGAATCTGGGCAGAAGCTAAGAACATTGATGGAGAGGAGGACTGTGAGAGATACGAATGCCAGAGAGGTGGACCGGATCAGTAATTGACAGGGAGGTGGAAGGATGAAGGAAGAAATGAATGCACAGAGCTATGTGAATCCTGGCTTCCTTGACAGGGGTCCAGAGCACACAGAAACTGAGGGTGGATTGGCCTTGAAAACGGCAGCTTTCCATTTTATTTTGTTTTTGGGGTATCTGTCTAGTTAACCCACCGTTTATGAACCTTAGTCCTGCACAGAAATTCAAAGAAATGAGAGCGTGCTTACAGGGAAATAGTGAGTTGGTGTAAGGTGCACTGGAAGGCTGGCCTAAGAAACATCTGCTTCCTCCTCCTGCCGCCCTGCCCCGCTGTCCTGGGGTGGTGGGGACGCATGCAGGGACCTTGGCTCATTGGCCCAGGCTGGCTTCCTGGCATGGAGGTGAGGGCAGCGGGTTGGAATTCGAGACCTGAGTCTGGTTTCCAGTTCTGCTGCCATTGGCATGAATTCTGCGAGGAAGTTCCAGCCTCTGAATCTCAGTTCCCTCATTTGTGATGAGGGGCTCAGAGGACTGCAGATGGGTTTTCTCAGAGTCTGAAGTGCCTGTGGAGTGAACTGGACAGGCGCAGGCAGTAGACGGGGGTGCATCCCTTCCCTTCATCTACCCAGAGCAGCTTGACCTGCATACACTGGGTATTAGGCTTCTGCATAATATTTCATTGGAAAAATGGACTCCATTGCCAAACCAAACCAAACAAGAAAACAAACACATCTGAAACAAAAACCCTGGACCATGTAATTCTGAATATTTAATAATTTTTAATTAGTAAAATGTACTCTTTGAAAAGTGATAAATGGAGTCCGTCATTTAGTCTTTGTATTTATCGACTGGCAATCAGACTGATTTTTTTCCCCTCTAACAAGTGCTCTGATTATCCTGGCACGGTGCAGAAACAACTTCATTGTGTCCCTACCCGCAGTACATGCATCAGTGCTTCACGGACTGGTGACAAGCTCCAGGGGTAGGGTGAGAGCCTTTGAAAGGGAGTCAAGTTTAGTGGGTGCAAAGGGGAGGAGTTCTCTATGGGGAGGGGGCAATGGTGGGTAAGGAGGCAGAGATGCTAATGTGGAGAGGGGAAGGAGGATACTGGGTAACCAGTGTGGTGGCCACGCACATTTTACAGCCAAACAGGATTTTGATTGTCCTGTGATTTCTGAGAACTGCCCCAGATGCTCCAGGTTCTGCATTACTGGTGGAAGCTGGGTGGTTTTTTGTCCTCATAATGCATATGAAACGTCTCATCTGTCATCAGCTTTCACTGGGGGTGGCTGATTTTTTTCTCTTCCTCATTCTCTAAACTTCCTGTAAATGTTTCCCAGAACCTAAAGATACTCTTTCCTGTATATACAAGTTTACATTTTTGTTCCCTGGGCCCAGCTCTGCCAAGGGTCCCCCAGTTGGGCCAACATTACCAATAGCTGCTCTGGAATCCTCTCCTTTGTGGCTTGTCCTTATCTGGGGATTTCCAAGTCGCCCACAAGAAAACGTTTGCATGGAAATCACACAAAAAGGATACAGGGAGTCAAATAATGGTCTTCTAGTTATTTTTATGTGTTTTCTTAGAAAGTGAGGTAAGTGTCTCAAAACAGGAGTGCTTATTTTTTGAGGACATTTTTCACTTGACTGTGTACTCACTGGTGGCAGGAGCCATAATCTTTATTTTAATATTAATGTTATTATTACTATTATTTGCATCTACCAATGTTTCCCAAAGTTGCCTGATGGTATGAATTCCTTGGGATACTTGAGAAAAATGCATATTCTTAGGCCCCTTCTCTAGAGTTTAAATCAAACATTCTAGATATAGAGTGGTTGCCCAGGAATTTGTAATTAAAAAAAGAAAATACTTCAATGACTCGTACGTCACAGAGGTTTGGGAAATACTGATCAGTATAGTCAAGTGCCGGGCGCTAAGAGTCCTTAGCAAACATTTACAAAGAATAAAGGAGATCCAAGCTGGAGAATGAATGATCAGGCCTTGCTTAATGAGGAAAAGAGGGACACGTGGGAAAGGGCCACACAACTGTCTGTTTTCTGAGAGGCCAGTGCCAGGTTAGGGGCTGACTGTGTTTCATAGACTCCGCCTGCTATACCCTCCATCTATATCTCAAACTATCCACATGGACCCTGGATCTGTAGTGAGCAGATGGTCCGTTGATTCAACAGACAGAAATTCAGACCTTTCTCCTCTGCCCAAAATACAGCTCTTCAGAAAAACAAGCTGCAGTTTGCAAGTGGGCACCCGGACTGTTATCCAAGCCAGCTTGCTGGCATCTGGGTTCCCCTGCCGCCTCCTGCTCCTGTCTGCTTTTCAGTGTAAGCAGAGTCGCTTTTTTGTCCTCCCCTGACCCACAGAGGACTTCACCCTGACGAGGACTGGGGCTTCTTGGAGTAAGCCTGTCTGAGAACTGTGCTGTGCTTGCCCCTCAGGAACACCTGTTGGCAGGGACGTGCCTTCCCTCTCCTGATTGTCTGTCTGTCCAGATTGTCCATCAATTATCTGGCTTGAGCTCCTCTGCAAATAGGCCCACTTGCCCTTGTCACAGTTTCCTGGATCATGGGGATTTTGCATAATTTGATGGTATCGGTTTGAGCACTCTGCCCCAGGGAGGGGCTGACGATCCAGTGGGAAACAATACGCATCTTCCTAGCTTAGGATCTAGGGAGAAATAAAAGACCAGAAAACCAGTACTGGCTAAACAATGTGAAAAGTGCTAGTGTAACACCAAGCACAGAAAGTTATGGGAGCTCACAGAGAGGCCTAAGTTTAACACCAAGCGCATCAGGGAGGGTTTCCTGGTGGAGGTGGTCTTTGATCTGCATCTTGAAAGAGACAGTCAGTCAAAGAAGGAAGATGGTTCGGCATTCTAGGAGGAAGCAGCGTGCATAGGAGCAAATATTTTGGTAATTAGACTCCCTTTATTATTATTTGACTGCCCTGGTCTTGGACTCTATTGAATTTATGGAGAAGAGTTCTGGGACTAGAAATCAGGGAACTGTACTTTGAATTTTTCTCTTTTTAATTAGATGTGACCCTGGAAAAGTCACTTGTTTTCTCGGTGTCCCAGAGTTATCTTCTGCAGGGGATTTGGAGAAAATGACCTTGAAAGTTCCTTTGTGCTATCTGACTCTGAATCTGCCTGCAGTATGTGCTTTGTCACTTAGCATAATGAATTGTTCTATTCTCCAGGTCATATTTGTGCACATATGTATTCGTGGGTGCACACTGGCACTCGTGCATCTGTCGGTTGGTAAGGCCCATCTATGCATTGCTGCCTTTGTTGTGAAACTAAAATATATGTCAGGGACAAGATAACTATCTTTTTTATCAGGATGTAATGCAGTACACACACACACACACACACACACACACACACACACACACTCTCTCTCTCTCTCTCTCTCTCTCTCTCTCTCTCTCTCTCTCTTCTGAGTGGACCGCCCAGGAGGGGTAGGAGGATTAGAGGGTGGATGAAGGAGAGCAGAGCATAGGGCTGTCATAGCCTGTGGCTTAAAAATGGTTTGAGTTGCAATTAAAAAAAGGCAGAGGCCAAGGGTCACTCCCTGGCATTTCGCTTGGGGTGGATAATTTTAGAGGGTGATGTGTCTCAACTTGCTGAGATATTCTGAGACTTGCAACAGCTTAAGTCTGGGCCAGCCTGAAATAAAAATCAAAGAGGCTGACACATTCAAAGACACCAGAGGGATGTACATCGGCAGACAGGAGATGGAGGGAAAACTCGGTCTGATTGACGCTGCTCTTGGGTCTTTAATTCTTGATTAATAATAGAGATTGGATAATTTTAAAATTATTAATTATTTCCAGAGAGCATACATGATATCAGGTAGTCTTAGGCAGTTCTGTCCCTGGGAAGGTTAAATACTCTCTGTACTTGGTAATTACCTAATCACCATTACTCTTTAACATTAATTCTGCCCCAGAATTCATTATGACTGGGCTGGGTTATTAAAGCTTGCATGGAAAGAAATAAAGCACCCTGTTGTTTGCATTGATTTACCAGTGAATAAAATCCGCTACTATACTAGGCTTCTCCAGAACAGTCTGGAATCAGAGGCTTCTGCCAGTTTGTTAAAATTGCTCCCAGATTCACCTTTACCTGTCCATTAGCCAGAAGTGCAAAAGGAAATGCAAATGAGCCCCTCCCTAGGGAAATCGGAGGCCAGGAGGGAAATGACCTGCCGGAGAGGAAGGTGAGAGCAATTAAAGAAGTGATCCCCTCTCTCCAAAATGTCAGAGGCCCTTCTGCAGAAGCTGCTGATTTCCCCTCAAACCCTCTTCATGGTCTACTGCTAGCTGGTCTCTCAAGTGAACACATCCACTAGCTTTGTCCTTTTGGAAAAACTGTTTGCTGAATCAATGTCAGTGCAGTCAAGTGAGGCCAGGAACCCCTCCCCATGGCCTTGGCCATGACAAGAATTCATGGGAGCTGCAAAGGGGGACAAATAAAACGCAGTCACAAAGGTAAGCCTGGCTTTTTAAACAGCTGCCCTTGGCTGAGATTACAATGAATGACAAGCCCTAGTGTAGGTGAGGGAGTGGGAAAGTAGGGAAACTCACACACAGCCAGGGCCTATGGAAATTGCTACAAGTTTCTGGAGGGCCGTTTGGCAAACTGTATTAAGGACCTTAACAAGGTGCATATCTTTAGACTGAGTATTTTTGCCTTTGAAACTGCATAGAGATATGGGTCTAAAACATGAAAATATTGGAAATAAACCTACATGTTCATAGAGAATTGATTAGGTTAGCATGGTTTATTTATATGATATGACTCTTTGCATTAAAAAAAAATCAAACTCTATACTATTTCTTGATATTGGAAAATGATCCCGATCTATCTTTACATTTTTAAAGAAGGAGACTGTAAGAAAGTGAAATGTGAAAACTTAATTTTTGTTTCTTTGAGTTTCTTTTTAAAAGAGATTTCCAATTTTTCTGCAGTCAGAATATATGACCTTTTTAATTAGAACAATGCCCAACAAATTTGCTGTTGTCTTTAGGCTTACAGTGTCCATCAAATGCCTAAATAATCCCATAGAATCGCTGCAAGAGTTAAATGATCTTAATTATTGGGAAAATATTCAGATCCTCTGAACAACAGTAATACTGGGGTTCTGAAGAGTGTTTCCATGTGTGCATTTTAAAAGTGAGTCAAAAATTGTTCTGGGCTTTCAGTCACGGAAAGATTATAATTATAGATTATTAGAACTCATTTTTTCCCCTCATTTGGGAAAACTGTCAGAGGGCATGGCAGAATTGTTAGGGAAACAAGGTTCTCATCCTCACTCCAACTTTAAGTGGGTTTGAGTTTCCTCATTTGTAATGTCAACAATTGGGGTCATGTGATTTTCCAGATTTCCCCAGATCTAAAATTTTAGGGTGCTAGAGTTTAAATCTACACTGAGAACTGCTATTCAGTGGGTTGAAAAGTTAGCTCCTTTTACCATGAATAAGATGTTGCAAAATTGGATTCTTCTGAGAAAGAGAGTTACAGTGCATTTTTTGAACTCAGACATGATTTCCTTTTATACACAAAATAATCAGTATCTTGAATGACTTTGTCTCCCTGAGTCAACCCATGTACTCGCCCCCTCTGTTTAGTTTCAACTTACAGATCATATTTACATAGAGAACAAACTTGCAATGTTTTAAATTCTATTGAGTATTAAATCTACATAGTCCCTGAATTGAATCATGGTGTCCTTTGTCATTACAGAAATCACTATAAGTTGCCTCCCCAAGTCACTATACAGTCACTATAAATTGCCTACATCTTCTGGTCTTGGTTGCATTATGTTGGCAATACTATAGTCCTTTCAGACTATGGACAGATAAACTTAGGGCAGATGCCAATATGCTGGAAAAGTGGAGAAAGAAACGAATCTGGAAAATTTAGTTTCTGAGCAGCTATATGAACTAATTTGGGAAATGGCTGTCCATGAATTTCTATTATATGGGATAACAAATACCTGTTTGTTTGTTTTTTTAAAGTTGTTTTCTAACATGCAAAGCCTAAAGGAATTTCATGGACCTCTACCGTTGTAATTATTTCTGGCCTAGATAGGGAAGATGGTTATGACCAAAATATTAAAAAATGTTGCATGGTAGAATGCTAAAAAACCTACCAGGAATCAAAGCAAATTCTAGAGCTGCAGCCTTTTGACAGTGTGGTACTAGTGCATGAATAGTCAAATAAAAAATTCAGATACAGACCCATGTGTCTATGGAAACTCAGGGCAAAGGAGGCCTCATAACATAATTATTAGAAGTATATATGGCCTACCTTTACATCCTAGCACAGGGCCAACTGTTAGCAGTGCAGACACAGGAAAGTCACTTCAATTTTCCAAGCTACAGTTACCTCATCTTTTAAACATGTATAATTGCATCTATGACATAGTGTAGTGAGAGTTAAATAAGAAAATACATGTAAGGATCTTGGGCCATCATAGAAAATGCTCATCATAGAAAATGCTCAACATAGGAGAATTGGCACCGCTTATACACCATTTCAAAATCCTCTTCATTTACCTCTTATTCCAGCCGGATGCTATCCCATAGTTAGCCACCAGGCACATGTGGCTATCTACATTTATATCTAAATTAATTACAATGAACCAAAAATTTACAATTCAGTTCCTCAGTTTACTTGCCACATTTTAAGAGTCAGCAGCCCTCTGTGACTAGTGGGTACTGCATTGGGCAGTGCAGATAGAGATCTTTTTATCACTGCAGAAAGTACTACTAGATGACACTGTTCCAGAATTTTCTGTAGCAACCCTAGATATATGCATTGTAAGCTTTGACCTGCCTCATGCAGCTGTAATCAGGCAGCATGTGTCTCTCCCCATCACTTCACTCTCATTTTCTGTCCCAGGGCATTATGTGGACTGTAGGTAAAAATGTGTTCTGTATACTTCTGTGCTCAGCCTGGGACTGTAGGGGAGTTAATGGCCCTGTGGTCACCCTTGACCAAAGAAGAATGGGAGTCAAGGCATAAATGCTTCTCCCCTGCACTCCCAGTGTATTTAATAACACTCCCAAAATATTTCATAATGTTTCTCAGAATATCTAGGGGAATTAGGCAATAGTTGCCCATAGGGGTGGCTGACTTGAAGGCACATTCATAAAGTAACATTTGCTTCTGTCTCAGTGACCAGTTTCCTGGGATCACATTTCCAAGTGCATATAACTTTTGTCTTAAATTCTTCACTCACGAAGCCAAAACTAAAACAGAAAGTATACAATAAAATGTTAGCCAATATCTTCATTGCTAACTAGTAGGAGAAAGGACAGAATGATTGATAAATTGTATTTAAATATCAGCAGACCATTTTGGGAAAAAAAGGTAAACTTCTACCAAACACATACAAATGCCACATGGATTAAGGTTTAAATGCAAAAAAAAAAAAAAAAAAAAACTCCAGAATTACAAGGTAATAGAAGAAAATATCAGAATACTTCATATAATCTTGACCTCAGAAAGCTTTTTAGACAGAGATTATAAATAAATAACAAAAATTTATATAGGAGTAATTAAATTATTTTTTAAAGTAATGTGTATGGGGCAGAAGATACTACAAATAAGATAAAACTCAAAAATCTAAGAAAATATTTTAAGTATATTATAGACAATGGACTAATTTTCTCAACATGAAAACATCTTCTAAAAATTTTAAACCAAGAAGAGGAGAAAAAAACATAGAAGCAACCCAGGACTCAAAATGACACATTGTGTGTGATCTATAAATATTTTTTTGGATGACTATACAACCGCATGGAATAATGGGCAAAGTATTAACAAAAGTCACTGAATAAAAAAATCAAGTGGATTATAAACATATCATGTTCAGTTTCACTAGAGATCAGAGAAATGCCTATTAAACAAGGTAAAATTTTCTTTTTACCCATCAGACTGGCAGAAAAATAAAAAATTAATGATATACAGTGTTAATGAAGATATAGGAGGAAGGACATTGCTATACACTGGTCGGTGGGTGTAAAAATGGGTATTTTATGCAGGACAATTTTACCATATCCATCAAAATTTTAAATGTATATATCCTTTGACCTAGAAAGTCTACTTCTAGAAACCCGTCTTAAAAAAATTTGTGGAAGAAAGTGTACAAGAATATGTGGGCTATGATAAAAGTATTTTTATTACAGTACTATTCAGTATATCAGAAATTTGAAGATGACCTTATGTCTATCATTTGGGGAATGGTCAATTATGACATAACAAAACTCTGGGATACTAGATAGCCATTCAGAAAATGAAGTGGATTCGGATCATTGTTATGGGTTGAATTGTGTCCCCCCAAAAAGGTATGTTGAAATCTTAACTCCTAGTAACTCAGAACATGGCCTTATTGGAAAGAGTCTTTCCAGAGGCCATCAAGTTGTGGACACTAATCTAATATGATTAATGTTCTTATATAAAGGGGAAATTTAGATACAGAGACAGACAGGCACCATGTAATGACACACAAGGAGAAGGTGGCCATATAACAGGAGTGATGTGTCTGCAAACCAGGGAATATCAAGGATTGTTTGTAAACACCAGAAGTTGCAAGAAACAAGGAAGGATTCTCTGTAGAGCCGTCAGAGAAAACATGGCCCCGTCGACACCTTGATTTGGGACTCCTAGACCCCAGAACTCTGACAGAGCACCTTTCTGTTGTTTAAGCCTCTCAGCTTTTGGTGTTTCATTAGGGCAACCTTAGGAATTAAATATACCCGTGATCTACCATGCAACAACTCGGTGAAGTGGCAGACCTATAAGTACAATATAAATTTATTTTGTTTTTAAAAAAATGTTGCTGTATTTTCATGTGCTTATGTGTGCACAGGAAGGATATGTTCGCATGGCTGTTTAACAAGTCGAGCCCTGAGGAGGGGACTTTTGGGGTTGGGCCCTTATGGGAATGACTTGCTTTTGCTTCACAGACTCTTATTTCATTTTTCCCCCTAATGAACATGGGTTAATTTTGTAAATATAGTCCCTCTCCAAAACGTCAAGCCCCTTGCACAGCCAGGGGACTTTTTCTGGAGAGCTAGAGGAAAAGGAAAAGGAACCGGAAATGGGATGAAAAGATTAGGGACTCTGATGGCTGCCCCCTGGGGTCTCCGAACCTTTTCAGAGAAAGTGCTCGTTCTTAGTCAATAGATGGAGCCTTTGACAAACCCTTAGTGCCTTGGAGCTGCAAGGAAGAAATCAGAGCTCAGTGTGGGAGGGTGAAGACCCTCTTCTTTCCCACCGGGCAGAGGGGTGGGAGCCCCCTTCCGTAGAAGCTTCTGGCTGGTTGGTTTTGTCCTCCCGGCCACTCTGCACTGAGTGCAGCTGTGGAAATGCAGCCCAAGTGTGAGCATGAGCATTATTTGACCACATATTCCCAGGCTTATTTCTGAATGTCTAGTAATCACCAGCAGGGCTTGCTGCTGTTGGTGGCCGTGAAGTCACATGACATCTCATCTCATCCCACTCCTTCTTGCCTTGAGCTCTGGGGCACTTCTTGGGGAGTAAGGTGGTGGGGAGCTGGCAGAGGGCAAGGAGGTGAGCATAAGGCATGAATAGAGATGATGTGCGTCTGGTGCCAGATGAGAGGAGCACATCACTGAGCCAGGGGAGCACAGCTGCAAGACCGAGGTTTTTGTGGATCTCTAGGCAACTCTGTTTTGGTCCCCTTCTCACTCTTCCTGCCTCCTTCCCAGTACTTAGTACCTTCCTATTTTCTCCCCTTTATCTTATTCAAACTAAGACAGGGTTTGATCTCACCAAGATAGTGAGATAATGACTGATAATCGCTAGATAAGTAACCTTCCCCTTCTGCAGAAGTGAAGACTGGAATTAAACTTGAGATGCTGAAGAAAAAATCCCTCTGGTGGTGAAGGAAGATTTCAAGTGGCTTTAAGAGTCTTGCCAGTGATCTTTCCACAACCTGCTGAAGTAATTTAAATTTGATGCCCATTTTACACATGGGGAGACTGAGTCAAGAAAGTTGAATAACTTGTCAAGGTGTGACAGGATCGGGGCTTGAGTCCAGATGGTCTGACTGTAGGTCATGGGGCTTCGTGATCTCCTGCACTGCCTCTCAGGGTCAGGGGCAGGTGTGACTGGAGCTCTAATCTGAAATCATGAATGAATCTTGCTGGTGTGTTTTCAGAGCCAAGTTCTGGGATTGACTCAGAAAGGTATTTGGAATAGATCCCAAATTTATTCCCTAACCAGCTAGCAGGAGGACCCCTGGCAAAGGTCTCATCACACTACTGAATGTGCCATCATCGGACAATAGGGACGCAACTTGGTTGAGGCAAAATGGAATTCCTACAGCAGGTGGAATTGAATTAGGTCTTTGGGGACTAGGAGAACCCTCCTTTGACCCAGTTTAATGCTGAACGTGATGCCCAGGAAACCATTGCTTTTCCTTATAAAGAATTTGCACAGCCGTACACCCCATCCCGGCCCCACTTGTTCTCAAATTTGCACTTTATAGGCTGGACAGGATGAAGCCTGTGACCTTCATCCCTGTTTCCAGGACCTATTGCCCTTGATGATTTCTACCCACTGTCTCTGGTTATCGTAGTGTTTCAGTATGTGTAATGCCTCCTAAAAGCTGCTGGATGGAAAACCATACCCACTGTGTAATTTTACAAGTTAAATATTTCTGCAATTTTCAACCCAATGGTAAGGGGATCTGACAGCACAGTAGCAAAGGAAAGCTGAACAAGGCGGTTTGACCCCGAAAGCTATTTGCCTGTATTAATATATTTCATTGTCCTCTGTCCTGTCCCCTCGTTCTTTTCTCAAGAAGGAGACTGACTCTCCAGGCAGCCTGAATGAGGTGTACGGATAAGACTGATATTTGCAGCCTGAATGAGATGTACGGATGAGACTGATATTTAAGTCTCTGGCAAAGCATGACCTCGGGCTTCCCCATAGGCAGCGAGGACAAACTGCAGTGCTTGGGACTTGAGACTTTAATTCCCACCAAGTGCTTCTCCCTAGCCCATTATCCATGAGAAATGCAACTGGCTCAGCCCCGGTAATCCAGGGCTGCCTCGGAGTCACAGCCCCGTAGAACGCTGGAGCTGGAGAGGGCCTTTGTGATCGTCTCATGAGTTCAACTTCCTCATTTCACAGACAAGGACCCTTTCTGCAGGTGTGTGTGTCTTGAAGGCCTGGCTGCACCATTCTCGATTGTTCTTTCTGGGCACACAAAGTCCAAGGCTCTTGGGATTCTCTGGTCTACTGATGTCCCTAATATGTGGCCACATGGACATAGGAAAGTGTCATCAGGCAGGGGCAGAAACTGCAGACCTGGGTTTCAATGATGCTGAAGGTGGACAAATTGCTCTCTACTATTAAGTGAAGGGGAGAATGCTCCCTTGAGCCAGAGCCTTGAGAAGCTTCTTTATGGGGGAAGGAAAGGAGGCTCCTCTGTTTGTCCCGCCCCCTCTTGCTTGCTTGGCACAGGAATCCTGAAGTTCTCTACATTCCTCCCAAACCTATGAGGAGGTTGTCTCCCCAGTTCTCTGACTTTTCACCGACTAGTTGGAACATGGTATTGAAATAGACCTAACAATGGTGCTGACAATTATGAGGGTGATGACAATATGCACCTTGCAGTGCTGTTTGTTAAAGTTATCACATAGGATTTGCTGCTGGTGGGCATTTAATCAATGGTAACCCTTGCTGGGAGGCCACCTGCTTTCCTCTTGCCTCTTGTTCCCAGGCAGTTGTGTTCCCGTTGTTGTAACCCTCCTGGCTTTTCTCTTCTTCACTCACTCAGTAACTGAAGCACAAAAAAGAAGTATCTGGTTCAAGGCCACCCAGCCTAGTACGTGGGGAGCTAGGATTTAAACCCAGACAGTCTCGCTTCAGAGCCTGCATGCTTTAATGCTTCACCATGCTAACTTCTCAGAAGACAAAATACACATCAAATATCCTCTCTCCTTGGCAGCAAGAAAGCTGAAACCACCAGGTCTTTGGAAAAAGCAGCATGGAGAAATGGACTCAAATCACTCTTTCTCCAGTCTTATTTTTTTCTCCCTATTTCTTGTTCACTCTGGAAGTGGGGGTCTTGGGAGGCAGTTCTGCTCACTTCCCAGTTTGCCCAGGAGTCTTTGTTTACACCCATTTTACTCATGTGACTTTAAGTGTCTGAATTTGGGGGTACATTACATGATTGTTCTCTGCATAAAGCGTGGGAAGTGGTAATGCAAGGTAGAAGCACAGGTTACCGGCAAGGTTATTGACACATTCTTTCAGGCAGGGAAACATTTTCGACCCACATTCTGTTTTTGAGGTCTGCGTGAATTGGCAACACAAGAAACTAAGACCACATGACTTCTTGGATTGTAGGCTTCTTGAGTTTTGCCTTGTCTGTCCTATCTTTGTTCTGCTCTTGAACGCGTCTCGCTAATGCATTCCAAGGGCCATGAGAGCCCCCAAATGACAGTTTAACAGCCGGCAGTCACCCCGGGCCTCCTTTGACATGGTCAGGAGCAGCCCACAGGCAACCTGTTGCCAGTGACAGGGATAGGAAACCTAAAGTAAGGAATGACCTGTATTTCCTGGGTCCTAGAGTTAAATTTCCTGGCATAATTGCCAGATGTAATTTCCCTGCACCTCTTTCTGCTAAGTGCTCTTTAAGAGCAAAGCACTTAGTAAATTATAAGGAGGTACCAGTGCAAAAGTGCTTACAAATAAGAATTTATGGAAAACCAGAAGCCAAACGCTCACAACAGCAATTTTTTTTTCTCTCTAATCAGAAACAGAGTCAGAACCATACAGGAGGGGTGAGGTCTCTCAGGCAAGCGATAATATAAGCTGTTCATATATTTTAAGATCTAATCTATCATTTAAAAAATTATTTTATTTCAAGGTAGTTACACTGAAAAAAAAAATCTGTATTTCAATATTCCACTGGGTGCTCCAAGGGAAGCCAGATAAACAGAAATAAGAGAACTAATGGGAATTAACTTTATGGCATTAATCCACCAGGCTGAGAGAAGAAGAGACAATAATTAGTAGATGGGAAACTTCAACTACCAATTGGCCCATGCCGATTGTATTTGGTGGCTGTTTCTACTGGTTTTCATTTCAGGAAAGGGAGTTAGTCACACAGAACGTGGCTTCTGACCTCAGCCACAATAATGGCAGAAAGAAACAAAACCCAGGCTTTCTGAAATCTTGGGCAATCCCCTAGGAAGACTTAGAGTTTCTTAGAAATAGAGCCATAAAGAGCCCGTCATCTATCAAAGTGATTGTGCTTTTGCCGAGTCCACATCAGTCACCTCCTAGGGGCAGCTCAACAAGCACAACTGAGCCCACATTTTTTTTCATGTCTCACCATCACAGCTGGCATTTGTAGCGTTGGGTTCATGAGAGGCTATGTTTTGGAAAACAGCAGATCAGGCATCTTGGAAAACCACAGATCACATATATAAACATGCCTAGTACAGTGGGTGGGACACAATAGACACAAAAATGTTAGCCTCCATTTTTCTCTCCCCTTCCCACTGAGTCTCTAGAATAGCAAGATAATGGGCAATGCCTGGCGACAGGACTTTGATGGGCTTTCCGGAACTCAGTCCATCTCTGACTCTACACAACTTTACAATGAACTCACACAGCTTGGGAAGCTCACCTTGTCTAGGAAGGTAATTCCTTCAAACTCCTTTCTCTGGTTCTAGCATCGTCCACAGGGGTCTCTCAGGTCTCTGCCACTAAGGTCATGGCCACCAGCCAGCTGGAGGCTGATTTAAGATGGGACTCACCTGAGAGCTATTTGACCCTTAGATAATAAGAGCTCCCCCTAAAAGAAATACTTCCTACCCTGGAAAACTCTCTCGCTGGTAGATCCAGCAGGCAGCTCTGAGGAAGGAATGACTCACAAGGAATAAACTATGCTCAGACTACCTAACAGGATTCCTTTATCACAAATGGGAGCTTCCTAAATGCAAGACTTTAAAGCTAAGAAATCTTGTTCTTGCCAGTAGGAGATTCTTTTCCCACATCCATCCCCAAAGTGTGAGCTGGCATTTAAGTGTTTCAGGGAGCCTACGTCACAAGCAGACTCACGATATTCAATGTGTAGTCACTGACGCTATAACTGATAACCCCGAGATGACCAGGGTCACTGTCTCTAGAGGAAAGCATGCCGCTGACCCCAGCTACCAGTGAGCTGTCCTTTCCCTGCTCTCCACCCCCTGAGGAAAATGCCTTAAAGAGTAGGTGCGGTACTGCCTATTTGGAACAGAATGCTGTTTGCCTACCACCCCTTCTCTCTACATCATCAAAATTGGTCAGTTTGATAATGCTTATATCCTTTACACATTGTCAGGTAAGATACATTGCAAATGTATATGGCTTAACAAATATATGGTAAATAAGCATTTTTCCTGTCCTTTCTATTGATAAAGGAGTCTATGAAAAGTTGAAGGAGAAAAGAAACCTGCTGTGTAAAAATGATAGATACTGTATAAAACTCCATAGCTTAAACATCTAACTTGCTGAGTTTTAATGGGGTTGTCATCACCGGACTGTTAGCTTAACTTATGAAAATCAAGAAAATGCCTTTTCGTTGCTTCATAAATCCTGATGAGCAATAGTCCGACAATTGAAAACAAGTGCTGATTTTGGAATGATTGTTCTCTGAGTATCGCCAGTAATGGAGTACGAAGGAAATCGAAGACTTATTGCTTACGGATATTAGAATAGACCCAGATGGCTCAATTTTTTTTTTACTATAATAGATAATTCTTGAATTATGTGCCTAACAGAGACAAATTCTAGAACTAACGGAAGGCATTTATTATATTAACAAGTGTGTTTTCGATTCCTTCAAAACAGACTGTAATTTAATCTTGGCTTCAGAGACAGATTGGAAATGTTAAATGTCTACTTTTCAGAAGTGATTTCTGTAGGGAGCAAAGTATTCACCATCAACTCGAGCTGTGTAACTGGGAGAAGGATGTTTATCTTCACAGCACAGAAAGGGAGAAGTTGTGGAGTTTTTTTTTCCATTTTCTTTTTCATTTTTTAAATATAGAGCAGATTGTATATATCCTAGTCCTTCCCCAGGGCAACTTCTGCCTTGCTGAACATAACATATTTCACTGTGAGCAAGAATAATTATCTGATAGCGACAGGGACCCTTCTTAGGGTTCTGAGCACAGAGATGGGAACCTGAGACCTGCCCAGTGGTGTTCACAATCTGTTCTGTTACTCCTGGGGCTCAGGTGGGTGTGCTAGGCTCAGGACTAGATGTCTGTGATTTGGGGTAAAGTCCCAGCCAATAATCACCCTGCAAAAGGACAATAAAAGCTCAGGAAGGTTTGGAAACCATGCCACGTGAGGAAGGAAGGGCCTGAGGCTGGTCGGCTTGGAGAAGGGAGACACCCTCAGGTGGCAGTGTGGGGAGGAGGAGACCCTTGTAGGAGTTTGCCCCACATGGAGGGGGCAAGTGGCTCCAGAGGGTGTACCAGCACCAGGGACTACATTTCACAAGAGCAAATACTGTCACTGGAAGTAAGGTCTCCAATCGCCTGCCAAAGAAGAGGGCATTCATGGCGCTGCATTCCATCCGAGGTTCAAGGGCTTGCGTCTGGGTCTGGAATGGGGGAGGATAGAGTTGATGGAGATGCGAAAAGCCGCATCTAGGGGTGACTCTGGAAATAAAAGCCAGGCAGTCCTTAGGAAGTCACCACTTTAAATAATTGAGCAGAAGATAGAAATCTCACATGAGCCAGTGGGTAGAAATGGAAGCTAACAGGATGAAACAAATCACTTCAGAAAAGAATCAGGAGACCCCAAGGGGGACAATTCCCATCAGGGTTGGACACCACTGAAGGACTTCTTCCAGAACATCTGTAACCTCATCTGTAGACAGGGAGGGAGCAGGTAGTGCATTGATCTAGCTGGGATGATGAAGAACTTGCTAATAGATCTGCTAAAGGAGAGAATTGATGGCATTATAAAAAAGCGATTGTCCCATATCTGCTCCTGCTCATGGGGCAGGCAGTTGACTCTGTCTGTCAGGAATGCAGCACAGGGATGATGGGCATGGCTGGCGACACTTGTCCGGATGACCACCTAGGCTTTGACAACTCCAGATTGATTCCAAAATACCTTCCTTGCGGCCGTGACGCAGTCAGTCAGTGTTGCCTTATTGAGGGCTTACTATGTGCTAGTCAAAGTGCTAGGCTTGTGGGCATGGGATCAATACACAGGCGCACCCCTGCTGCCATGGACCTTTGGCTTATGGGACGGGTAGAGAGTGAACAAAAGTTACAGGCACGCTGGATGTTGTGAGGAAGGGCGGGTGCCACGGCATGTGTCATCGGTGAATCATCCAAGAGGTCAGACTGGGCAGAGGAGGGGGACTTAAGATTGAATTAAGATGTGAGTAGCAGTTGGTTAGAGAAAGGGAGGAGGAGAGGGTGAGGGAGAAAGAGAGACAAACACCCCCACAGGGGGAGCAGCACGGGGGAACAGGTGGGGACAGGAAGGGAAGTCCTCCTGCGGATCACTCCGAAGTAATGGTGGGACTCAGGAGGAAGCTTGAGAAGGTATTTGCTCTGCTCAGCGAGTTATACTACCCCAAAAGCTGAGGGAGGGGCAGACAGAGAAGGACCACATGCATTGTCATGTGGCTTAGAGTGATAGGGGAGAGGTTAAAGAAATGGTGATTATCTCCTGAAGGCGGAGCTTGACAGGATACAGCAGTGGCGTTTTTGGGGGTGGCTAGAGGAGAACCACAGGAGCCATCCGGCGCGTGGAGGGGTTGTTCAGAGCTGGTAAGGCACTAAAAGGAAAGCTGGATGTGAGAGGCCCTGCCCTCTGCTTCCAGCCAGTAAGCAGGTGCCTGGTGAGCGTTTCTCCCTCGGAGTCCTCCCCAGAGCGGGACTCTCCTGGGTGTGGTCCTGGCACCAAAACCCCTGGTTTGGCCAGCTGCCCTCCTGCTTTTATGCAGAGAGATCTGACCATTTAAGTAAGCTGAGGATTTTAGGAGAGAAAACCCCTGCATATGCTGCTTTCTTCGGATACTTTGTAGCTTGTAAAGTGTTTCACGTACATTTGAAGAGGGTTTGCCCATCTTTGTTCTGCAGAGAGGACTGAGATTGAGAAAAGGGAAATGACATACCAAAGGCCATGGCACCTTGACTTCGGAGGCAGAGTGACTTCATTTCTGCCCTGCTGATTCTTACTCTGGCATGCAGTTCCCATATCTGGGACATTAAAACAATGGGTTCTTTCTCAAAAAGAGCCCCTGAAATGGAAATAAGTGAGGTCACTCAAGGGAAAGGCTTAAGGAGGCTCCTCTCCAGGGCAGCCACATGCCCTTGGAGAGGGTAACAAGGACTTTTCTGCATGAAGGGAAAGAGAAGGCCGATGGTAACGGAACCTCAGACTGGTTGAGAAGCATTTGCTCTTCTATTCTGGGTCCTTTGCTCCCCCTTTTCTTCACTGCATTGCTGTGGAGTTGAAACTGGCTGAATCAGCACTGAATCATTTAGCAGGAAATGATGAAAACTGTCATTTTCTTCTGTCTGCACAGTAACGCGCAGCAGAGAGAGCTGAAGATGACGGAGGGGCTGCCTGAAAATGCCTCTGGCCTCGGATTGGATTCGGGGTGGGAAGAGCCCACAGTCTAATCAGCAGTCATTCCCTGGGGTGGGTCGGTGAGTGTGAATGTGAGGTTGTCCCTGCAGCAAGGACAGACCCACAGAAACACGCCCGATGAGGTGAGGAGGCAGAAAGGCGATCTGCAGAGCCACTGGGGAATCTCACGCCAGGAAACAGACACCCTGGTGACAGAGTGACCCAGCCCTCTTCTGGCACCCACAGTAGCTATGTGAAGGAGTGCCAGCCAAGGGACTTTCTTGATAGGAAGACGCTTTCTCTGGTTTCCAATAAGTAACCATTAACCTTGCAAAAATACCTTTCCATAACCTCATTCAGGGCACAGATGTGAGGTGTTTTCTCCACCTACTCATTTTTAAATGCACTTAGGATTTGTAATAAAACAACGTGGCTCTGTAATGGCTAGCATGCTGCTTTACCCTGTGAGCCTCAGTTTCCTCTTTTGTAAAATAGAGATGTTACTACCTGCAGCTATCATGTTATTGGGCTGAATAATGACATAATGAATGTGATGGCACTTTGCAAAATGCACATCATTATATTATTCAGAATCCAGCGTCTCTAGGGCACTTTAGAGCCCTTATTCTAATGCCCAACATAAGCAAGCACACACACAACTCTCTCTCCTGCTCCTCCTCCCCCTCCAGCTAATGGGTTTAATGCAAGTATGGGCATAACCACTGACCTATGGGCCCCAGTTTGGGAGGAGGATTAACAGGAGAGAGACAGTCCCCCAAACACTGAACTGCTTTTTCTTTCTTTTAAGCTAAGAGACTCTGTTGCTCTGTGCATCATTGAGTGTCCAAAGGAAAAACAGACAACATCTTCATCACCCACATGTTTCTAAATGTCTAGGTTTGGGGCAACTTTCCTATGGGGAACTTAGAAATAATGTTTCCAGGAGTGAGCGAATTGAGAGAAAAGGAAAAACCATTTGCTGTGTGTTTTTTATCTGAGCAAGCAGATGTACAGTCAGCGTAGCCCCTAGAAGGGGTGGTGTCGTGTTTGAGAACATGGCAGGGCTGGTGGAAATGTTGGGTGCTCAGTGGGCAATCATGTAATTGAAAGATTTTGCTGGAGTGAAACTCTATTTGCTCACCTGTCACTAGGGAAGTTTTATTATTCCCAGGGAAATTCTGCCCACCCAGTTTTTCTGTTTCATTCTTTATTTAACAAATATTTACCCAATTTCTAATGTCTAAAAAAATTTTTTTTAAAGCTCGGTTTGGCTGCTGTGTAAGGAATGAACTTTGAGGAACAGGGTTAGAAGGAAGGGCCAACTGGAGTCCCAGTTAGATGTACTCTGAAGATGTAATCTATAGGGGTCTTTAATGATGACTTGAATTAGGTGGTGGCAGCAGAAATACAAGGGAAACATCTATTTGTCACTAATGAATAAATCAAATAAATTAGCATCACTT
The DNA here is from genome assembly GCF_040802235.1 of Manis javanica. Taxonomy (NCBI): domain Eukaryota; kingdom Metazoa; phylum Chordata; class Mammalia; order Pholidota; family Manidae; genus Manis; species Manis javanica. Next base: position 100,012,343 of record NC_133166.1, on the reverse strand, counting down.
GTCAATTGATGGGCTAGAGTGTGTGTGTGTGTGTGTGTGTGTGTGTGTGGTGTGAGACAGAGTTGTGGGTGGGGTGTGGGGAATGGAGAGAAGGAAACAAAGATGGTGACTAGGCTTTTGGTTTGAGCCAATGAGTAAGTGCAGGTACCATTTATTTAAATGGGAGAAACTAGGGAGGAAAAGGTTGGGGTGGGAAACGCAGAATTAAAAACCCTATTCTGGACATGCTATATTAGACGTATCTGCAAGACGTTCAAGTGGAGCTACCAAGTATGCAGTTGGGTATATGAGTTTGGAGCTCAGCTGGGAGAAGTCAAATCCAGAGAACACAGATGTGGAAGTCATTAACACTTAGCTGTTTAAATCTAGGGAACTATATGGGATCACTTAGGGGAGGTGTGTTGGAAGAGAAAGGGACCCAGGGCGGTCGTTCCAGCATTTCAAAGAGAGGCCGAGAAGGAGAGATCATAAAGGGAGTGGAGAAGAAATGGCCAGTGAGGTAGAAAGAAGATCAGGACGTGATGTCATGGAGAGGGGGATGGCTTCAAATAATTTCTAAGGCCCTTTCCAGGGCAAACACTCTGTGATTGATTCTTGCTGTTTTCTGCATTACGTCTTCTCTTCTGGATTGCATAGGTTGATAAATCTAAGAACTTGGACTTCTGCCTGCCTCTGGAAAGGGGTCCCAGGTTGTACAGAGTCACAAATTATCTGCTTATCTCAGCTGACCCTGCTACCATCCTACTTTATTATTTCTTGCTATTATTTTCCTTGACTTTTGGGAAGCTGACCACAGCCTTGTACCTAGATACTCGCGCTCCATCACCGCTCCACTAGTTCCTCTGTTTACCTCCCTCCCGCCTCTCTGCTGGGGCCTCCCTGCCGCCTCCACCCAGTGAGCTTTATCCACTTCATCTGTTTCATCTGTTGATAGTCCTCAAGCTTCAGTTGTTTCTTTATTGTTATTTGCAATTTATCTGATTCCACACCTGACATTACATCTTGCTATGATATACAGTTGTCTGGCTATTGTTTATCCGGCACGAATTTATTATTCTGGCATCAATTTTCCCCCACTTTCTTCCAAGTTGGGGACCGTGTCTGTAACATCATAAACTTGGATGCCTGAAAATCATCTCCCTAACTGCAGAGATAAGACAGAATTCATTACCATCCATGTTACCCTCACTTGGAGAGGATTTGGTTCAAGTTATTTTGCCCTCGGATGACACTTTCCTCTAATTTTAAATTTGTCCTCTCTCTTAAAAATTTTTTTTTCACATTTTCTTTGAACTTGGGCATTTCATTGGCATCCCACCGCTTGTTCCTCTGATTGGAAGCCCATTTGTACTGACGGTGGGCATAGTATAAATATTTTATTCTTGTGATTTGTACTGCAAGGTCTATTTGAAATGAAGATGAAATGCCAGCCGAAGTCCCTATGTGTGTGAAGAATGTCATGCTCAGCCTTTACTCCCCAGGCAAATGATTTGCTTAAGTAAGGGTTTCTTCCTTGATTACAGCTCTTATTATTAAGATTGTGTCTGCATTTCCCAGGTGTGTGCTGAATTTTACAGTCTTGCTCTCTACTCCTAAGAACTAGTCTCAGAAAATAGATTTGCGTGTGTCCTCAGAGACAGAGTCCTTACCTAGACAAGTAGCCCTGGGAATATAGGGCTAAACAGAAACACACTATCTGGGCATGCTAATTATTTTCCACGACTGAGGCCAATTGGCCAGCTGTTAACTGTTTTATATACATCTATTAGGTGTCATATTCTTTGCATTAGGAGAGTGCCTCTTTTGATTTGCAAGATCCTAGAGGAGAATGAAGCAAATAGGTGAAAGTGCAATAAATAATATGTGACTCATTCACCTAGGAAACATGCATTGAGCCCCTGTGATGTGCCATGAAGTGTGCTAGGCATGGGACCCGAAGAACAAGAAAAGCAGTTTTTAAGGACCTTTGTGGATAGGCAGGGAGAGAGACATGTAGACAAGCAATTATAACATGCTGATAAGCTGTCTGACAAAAGTCCCTACAAAATGCTATGGGAGCCTTGAAGATGGAGTTACAAATTACCAAGGAGTGCTGGGGACAGGGTGACCAAGAAAGTGAATGACTGAGTGTGTTAGATGGAGGAGGTGGGGTGCTGCTCCCGGCATAGACGGCCCTCATGTGTGGAGGAATGAGGAGTGTGCTTGTGTGGCCAGGGAGCGGGTGTGAGTGGGGCAGAGGGGGAGGGAGCCACCCTGGAAAGGTGGGCGGGCGGCTGGCAGCATCAGACTCCTCCTGTGAAGGGAGCTCCCAGGCCCAGGGAGCTGCTGGCCAAACAAGGGCAGGGGGAGATCACAGCCTTTCCGAAGGGGGAACAGCAGACACTAGGGCACCCGAATAATTCAGGCTTTCCCAGCGAGTTCTGAGTTTAGGGTTTTCCCCTGTTTTTGCCTTTCCCACTGGGCCGCCCCAGAGCCAGGGACTAACCAGTGGGCTGGTTACTGACTCTGCTGCAGAGCACCCCCATTTCTGCTTAGGTGATGCCTGTCATTCATTCATTAGTTCGTTCATTCATCTCTCTTTCTCCTGATTTACTCATGTCCTCTCTTGTATCTTTTTTCAGTCAAGGCCCTATTTTCACTTTGCCACCAACATTTCTGGTCTTTGCTCAGCCACGTGGTGACAGGTATGGCAGTGCTGAGTAATGTTCTGAAACAGGATCAGATAGGACGGGCAAAGAGCTCTCTTAATAGGGCCCATTGATACCTACTTATAAAAGGAAGTGGGATGTGGCTTATTTAAAACTGATCAAGGGTCCTGTCATCTAGGATGAGGATAGGTGGGAGAGGTTGTAGCGGTAATAGGCACCTGAAAGGTAGGGCATAGGACGCCACCAATGGCAAACAGCAGAAGAGAGGTAGGGATTCTAGAACACGGCAGCTTTCAAAAATTCCCGGATATGATTGGATTGATACTGGGAGATTCAGTGGAATCACTGAGAGTAGCATGAAAGAGGGGCGGAAGATAAGAAAATAACAGGTTTGGGAAATTACGAAGCTTAGTTTTTTTCTCAGTCATTACTTCCCTCCTTCCACCCCCTCCTCAGTCTACCAAAAGTATCAAAAGCAGGTAAGCAGAATGCAAGAAGAGGGAGGCGAGGATGACAGTTTTACTTTCTGTCTGGAACTCAAAGCATGTTAAACGTTTTTAAACGAGCAGTTTGCAAACAGAGACAGAAATCAACTGTGGGGTAAGATTGCATCAGTAGAGAGATGGAGGCTAGACTCGAGGAAATGGGGTTACAAGGTACTAAAGTAACAGAGGCAGGGCATTTGATTCCCCTCCATGGGAATCTTGTTAGAAAAGCAGAGAAAACCATCTGTCTGGAACAGTGTAAATATAGGCATGCTTATGCCCAGGGGATGGACTTATTTTTTTTTTCCTATTAAACAATTTTAGCTGCAAGTTTTATGTGAAAACACTATCAATACTTATTTTCACATCATTGCAACTGGAGAAGTGCTTTGGATTCTGCTTTATCATATTATTGTTTAATTTTTAGTTAACATTATAGCGTTAGCATCTTTCACAATTCTACCCGATCTTCATGGTTACTTTAATGGTTGCATAATATCCCAATATATTGTTGACTTGTTAATTTAATAATATATCTGGGATTAGCTCTGTATCACCATTTTGGCCTAATATGCTAGTATTTTATGGTCTTCTTTAATCCCTCTATTATAGCTAAATGAGTCTGCTTTTCCTTTCTCGAATAATCTTGCACTTCTCTCTACAACCACCCACAGCCACCAGCAGAATGTCCACTGAACCTCCTTTCTGCTGACCTGTGGGGAGGAAGTGTGATCTGGTGGTAACAGTTTTGCTGTCAGGTCAGAAATCAGATTTCCAGTTTTTTCACTTACTAGTTGAGGGGATCTTGTGACTTGGACATGGGAGCTAATTTTGTGAGTCTTGATTTCTTCATCTGGAAAATGTTGCAGATAAAAAAGTATATGTACCTTGAAGGGTTATATATGCATATATTATATGTATCCTATATGTGTCTTGAAAGGTTGTAAAAGAATTAAACACAATTATTTGTAAAATGCTTGTTCCTGAGCAGTTGCCTGAGACTGATTACTCAGGATCCCAGGGCAAAATCTTGCTTTTAACTTATTGCCTGCTACATACAGCACGGTATCCTGCCCGGTAGTCTGATATCTTTTTTATGTAAATTGCATCTTCTTGTATTCAACTGAAAGCACAATGAGGGCAGGAGTCTTATTTTACTTACCCCTGATTCCTCCAATGGTGCAGAGGGCTTTATACAATTTGGGCTCGGTTGCTGATACAGATTTTTGCTGAATGTCTGACGTCAAGACCCACGTCGCAGCCTTACTATATGACTGACGCATGTGGGGTGGAGGATATCAGGGGTGGGTGACAGATGAGTCAGGGCCGTCAGGCTGGGCCTTTCTGAATTCCTGAACTCCTGCCTCTCCTGACAGTTGCTATCGGGTTCTGAAATAGTGGCAGCCCACTGCCTAGCAAGGGTCTGCAGCTCCCCCTGCAGGAGAGGCATTTCCGGAGGCAGCAGCTGGATGACACAGCCACCTGTTATCGGAAGCAGCGTGGGTCACAGTATGACTATTCAGAGTGTGTTTCACACTGTGACAGTTTTAGAACCCAGGTGCACCGAAGACGCACAAGCAGATGAGAAAGGGGGAAGAGAGCAGGAGGGAACCCCTCCACAAACACGCCCGATTCCTCCACTCCTCGCAGAGCTTTTGCCTTTTACAAGCGCAGGGATGAATCCCAGCAGAACAGGGAGTGCCAAGAGAGGGAAGCTGGCATTTGGAAGGCTTGCAGTATCAGCTAATTGGTCTCCAGCCTAAATCAAAAAGGACCTGTAATTATGCTGTTCAGAATTAATGCAGGAGGCTATTGGGTGCAGGAGGAGGAGCAGCGATAGGGGGAAGAGTCCGTTTTTTAAGTGAATTTATACTATTATAAGACCTGTCGCGGGTGGGTAATAAAAATGGCGATGCTAAGTTAAGCCTTGTGTTATCCTGTTTGCTCAGATGCCGCTTATGCCAGCTGTAGCCAGCAGAAAGCACTTCTCAATTTATTTTTATGACTCTTCTGTAAAAGCATTCCATTAAAGGAATATTACCCTGTATGAAGTTTGGAGGCACCAGTGGCAGTTGATTTGCTTGTTGTGCAGGGAAGGAATAAACAGTCATCTGTGGTTCCCATTATTCCGGTTTTGTCTTCCTTGCACTCCAGTTAAGGGTCAAATGCGGACCCTGCTGTCTGTGCTCCTAGTATGCCCCTCGTCCGTCGTGTTCAGCTGGATGCCAGCCACATGTCAGTCCAGTCTATCAGAACCTCCGAGTCTCAGGTCTGCAGCTTGCCAGCCCATCAGGGGACGCTTCCATGGCCATGCTCCATTTTTGCAGGATGTTGCAAGCGAGGCAGGGATATACCTCCTAAGGTAGTCTTTTTTAGCTCTCTTAACTTCCAAACTTGATTACTTGGTTCATATGCCACAAATGTGCAAATGTGAGGACTGTCCCTTTCTCTCTCACAAGTAAAAGGCTCTGGGGGGATAGAGTACATCAGCTGAGAGTAAGGGTTTGGGGGTCACATTGCCGAGGTTTGAAATCTAACCTGTCCCCTAGTACCTGTGAACTTAGGCAAGTTATTTAACATCTCTGCTTCTCAGTTTCCTAACCAATAAAGTGGGAATATAATAGTTCTCACCTGATAGGATTTTTGTGAGGCTTAAATGAAATAATAGATGTAAAAGACCTAAAGCAAGGTACGTCCCATAGGACATGCAATCTATATAAATATTAGTCATTTTATTACTAATATTATTGCTCAGATCTTAAGGAATCTAAGGGGAGACTGGCTTTCTGGCCCCGATTTCACTACTAACTTACCATACCATCTTAAACTCATCACTTACCATCTCTAGGGTAATAATTCAGTCCCTTTTCTCATTCATGGCGGGATATGAAGACTAGCAAAAAGCAAAAGTTAAGATATGTGAGTGGCCTTATGACTATTTATGATGTTTTTATAACCCCGATGAATGTGGTGCTAACTCATGGTGTCAGCGTGTTCCTTAATGTCTAAGCGTATTTGAAGATCTCTTGCAGGGCCATGAATTTACTGCTATTGTGGATTTTTACTGAAGTGTTAGAATTGTGGAGTTGGAGAGAATCTAAGGACTTTTTATTTTTTGGTAGGAATTCCTTCTTCAGCAACCGCAGGTTGTGGCTGGTCACAGGCTGGGCTGTGATCAGCCCCGTGGTGGTGAGTTCACTCTCTTGTGAGCTCATCTTTCCCACGTCTAAATGACAGAGTGTTCTCCTTTACAGTAATTTGAACTCTTCCTCGCTGTCACTTTCATAAAACGGTGTTGGTTCTTATTCTTATGTCCTTTCTGTTCTTGGCCAAGTTCCTCCAGACACTCCTTAGAAGCCATGATGTCCAGACCCTTTGTCATCCTGTCTCCACTGGAGGAAGTAGTCCCTTGTTATCAACACCCTTCCTAAAATGCGGCTCCTGAAACCGACCAGAGAATGCTGGTAATTGTTGAGGCTGCTTGACTGTAATGTCCTGAGGCTGCTTGACTGTAGTGCCCTTCCTCAATCAATGTGACCAAAGACGGTTCTTGCTTTTTTTGATTGCTGCATGACCGTGGTCAAGTCATTTTTGCCCTGAGAGTGCATCCCCCTTCTATTCAGGGGAAGCAGAGGCACTTGCCTGGGGTAGCCCTTCTGTGTGGGTCTCAGAAGTGAGCAGGTACATGAAGGGCTTTGGAATCCCACCAAGAGGAATGCTTGGGTTTAATGTTACTGTTTTTGAGCTTAGGTAGTCTGCTGCAAACCTGTTTCTCCACCTCCTATACCGCTGCTATTACTGCACATTAATAAAGGTATGTTTTCACTTTGTTTTCTTTTCCTGTCATTCTGGTTTGTAGAAATATTCCAGAATTTTGAATTTACTACCCAGTTTACTGGCCATCACACCTTGCTTTGTGTTATTCACAAGTTTAAGCAGCTTGGCTTCTGTGGGGCTCCTAAGTGATGGATACACATATTGAAAATTTCCCTTCATTAGAACTCTTCATTAAGCCCCTCCCTACCCACAATACATGCAGCTAAAAATAATAACTGCCTCGTCCTTTTTCCTCTCCTGGTACGAAATAATAAGCCTCTCACAGAAACAACTTCTCTTTGCATTAAACATACTTGGGTAAATACCATATCTTCTCCTGTTCATGATAAACCCCTTGAGGACTGAGAATGTGTTGCATTTACATTTGTGGCCTCAGAGGCAATGAACCCACCTTGCACACACACAGTAGGCACCTGCTTGTAAGGCAAGGATATAGGACCAAGGGCTGAGTTTTTGCCTTTACCCCAAAAAAGGCTTCCAAAGAATTGCATCATCACTAAACTCTTGCTTATGAAGTTTATTTGATTAATACCCAAGGATGTAATAATTATTGTCTTCTGTTAAATACAATAATTATTGCCTTCTGTTAAATCTAAGATATTACGCTACATACAAACTAAGAAGTTAACCTGCCATATAGGGGTGTACACCCTAACAGTGTATACAGACACACACAGACTTGCAGAGACACCAGATCCCTGTGTTAGAGACAATATCATTTATTACTCATAGAGCATCGGTCCCAATCAACCATGGCATGGTGTGGCAAGGGCCTGATATTACCTGTGCATGCAAAGGGTGTGTACTCAAGTTATTTTAATTTACAATAAGAAATTGTTATTTAGTCTTCATTCCCATTTTTGACACAAAGCTCCTAATACCCCTGGAATTTCCTAAGTGCCAGCAGCTTTAAAGGTGTCTCTTGTTATGGTAATGAGGTGACCTTTGGAACTCACTTAACAATGGGGTCTGGTCACCTGATTAGAAGACTGATACTTTCAAGTCTCACCCTCCTGACCTCCAGAGCTGGGAGAGGGGCTGAAGGTTGAATCGGTCCCCAACTGCCAATGATTTAATCAACCATGCCTATGTACTGAAACTTCTATAAAAACCCAAAAGGAGAGGGCTTGGAGAACTTCCTGGTTCATGAACAAATGGAAATTTGGGATCAGTACCATACGGGCACAGCGCATGGAAGTTCCCCCGTGGTAGAACTGTACGCAGAACCTTTAGTAACACAGAACATGAACCTGAAACTGAGACTTGGAACTTATACAGGGTGTCTGGCACCCAGCCTAAGCTTCAGAGAGAGACAGAGAGCCCACGTCTGAGAAGAGAGGAAGCCCTCTATTTCACTACACTTACCCTGTAAGAAAACAGCAAAACTGTCCTGGGGCAGATGAGCCTCCAAATCTCTCTGGAGCAATGCACTATCTCTAAATGAACGTTTACCATGCAATCATCTTTTTTACCCAGGTTTCATTACTTTTCTCAGAAAGCCTTGACCAAGCAGAAAAGTGAAAATATTCACGGAGATTTGTGTCCTAAAATCTTCTTCAAAGAGGCCACTTACATCAGCTACATACTTAGTCTAAAAATGTTGTCCATGCTCAGAATCTTCTGTGTGTCTGTTTGGGAATGGCCTTCAGATCCACTGTAACATTGTTTTTACTTTGGTCGAGGTAAATTATTGTGCTTGGAGGGAATCACCTGTAGTGATTTTTGCAGTCATCAAAAGGATAATTTTGAGCCTTTGGAATAAATAAAGTGGTAGATCAAGTTGAGCAACATAAAAACATTGATGGAAAAATCAAGCAGTGATTTGTTTGAAGTCTAGTACTACTTTGGTTGTACACTTTCTGTTGTGCTTTTCTGAGAAAAGAACATCGATGATACCACTTTATAATACTGTCTTGCAACATTTCCAAAGTCTTGCCCAGCATTATTTGATAGGTGTTGGGGCGGAAACAAAAGAAACAGTATTACTGGGTCTACAGGAATATTACCGTGTAATTGAGAATATTACAGCCCAGTAGTGAAGATGAAAATAAATCCACACACAAAATAGAAATATGTAACGTAATATAGAATATAAAGGTACAGAGAGGTCCTTGCCCTGTGCCGGTATGGCACTGATCCCAAATTTCCACTTGTTCATGAACCAGAAAGTTCTCCAAACTCTCTCCTTTTGGGTTTTTATAGAGGTTTCAGTACATAGGCACGATTGATTAAATCACTGGCCACTGGGGCCTGTTGTATGCTTAGTAAGGAAGAATGCATAATTGAGGGCTGGGACGTGGCAGGGTCAAGCACATTTTCCGTTTGCCAAGAGAATGGAGGAATCTACCCTTTTACCACCGGTATTCATTTTTCCAAAGTCTCAAGATAGGTTAGCATTCCTAATTTGCTCTGGGTCTGCATTGGGCCACTCTAGAGCAAGCTATTACTGGGACAGCTGAGACATGGGAAAACTGCTATGAGATTACATGAAGGCTAAAGTACTCAGAGGGGGGGTGACAACAGGTTCACAGGAGTACAGAGTGAGCCACGAGAAAAGGTAAACCCAATGGAAGATGTAACCAGGGACTGAGGCGATGCCTTTCTTAGCCAAAGCCAATGATTCTTTGTTCAGATCCCAGTGAAAGATTACTTCCAGTCATTGTCCAATAAACGTTAGGAGACATGGAGCAAACGGATTCTCCTCGGCCTTTCAATTCCTTCATGCCCTTATTATATTTATAATTTCTTCCTTTTTTCTTTTCTCTTTCTATTTTTGCCTGCATCTCAGTCACTGTATTTTCAGCTTTATATTTTTATGTGATTTTTTTTTTTCCCCCAAAGCCCTGGCTCCCTTCTTCAATTACCAACTTCAGAAACAAGCTCCCACAGTGGGGAGAGGAATCTGGAGATTCATCTCTGGACTGTAAAGATGACAAATTTCTCCCAACTCTTTGGTTATAAAATACAATTAAGTGGACTGGAGTGGCCTCTTTCCAAAGAAAATTGGCTGGATTGAGATGTGAGTATCCGAGAAGCTGAACCAATAAAAATCAATCATTCCCATCCACTGGGGAAATGGCACTAGGGGAAAAGTTTGATTTGATATCCCTGTGCTGTGGACAAAATGTGTGTGATTCTTATTCAATCAATAGAAATCTCTGAAATGAAAGATTGAAGCCATCAGGAGTTATAACATCTCTGAGATGAGAAATGTTCATGAGAATTGTCTCTGCTGAGCGCCAGTCCCTCTCCCTCCACCCCATCCAGGTGTTTACATGGCTTTGGAGCATCTGCGTTGTCTTTTTGCTCAAGCTAAGAAGGCTTGAAGAGTCTCCCAGTCTGTATGAGACACTTAACAGAAAACAACATGTAGCGAAATGCCCTACAGGATCATAAAGCAGGGAGGAAGCTGCCCAGTGAGGGGGGTCCATTCCTTGTTTTTTAACCTGGAGGTTTTGACCCTATGCTGTGCTTTCAGAAAACAAGTTGTCAACTGCCTGAGGTACTCCGTACCAGGATGAAGAAATCTGTCCTTATTTTTAGTCTTGCTATTTGATTCCTTAATCCCAATTACAGGCACCTTTTCCTTCGATGTCATGCTGGGACCAAAACTAACTCTGTACTCTGTTGAAGGTGACATTTCTTGGGGGGATAAATGAACATATTTGCTACCAAATTCTTGAAATCATTTTGTGCATCTCAGTCTCTTTGTTTTAATAAGGTGGGTCCGAGTGCAAAACAAGCAACCACAACCTGTTTTTTTTTCCTAATGCCAGCCTGTTTAAGATGGTTAGTTGGACTGTCCTTTGGGTGAGTGTAGCTGGATCTGTCCCACCCTCTCATGACACACGCCACACAGAGCAGGGGAACTTGCATTCAACTTCCAACTCTCTGCTGGGACAACTAATTCTTAAAAACAGTATGATAAAATTTATGCCCATTGTGATAAAATTTACCATTTTAACCATTTCATTTTTTAAAATTTTGGTATCATTAATCTACAATTACATGAGGAACATTATGTTTACTAGACGCCCCCATCATCAAGTCCCCCCACAAACCCCATTACAGTCACTGTCCATCAGCATAGTAAGATGCTGTAGAATCACTACTTGTCTTCTCTGTGTTGTATAGCCCTCCCTGTGCCCCCCTCCCCGCACATTATACATGCTAATCATAATGCCCCCTTTCTTTTTTCCCCTTCCTTATCCCTCCCTTCCCACCCATCCTTCCCAGTCCCTTTCCCTTTGGTAACTGTTAGTCCATTCTTGGGTTCTGTGATTCTGCTGCTGTTTTGTTCCTTCAGTTTTTCTTTGTTCTTATACTCCACATATGAGTGAAATCATTTGGTATTTGTCTTTCTCCACCTGACTTATTTCACTGAGCATAATACCCTCTAGCTCCATCCATGTTGTTGCAAATGGTAGGGTTTTTTTTCTTCTCGTGGCTGAATAATATTCCATTGTGTATATGTACCACATCTTCTTTATCCATTCATCTACTGATGGACACTGTATTTTATTCAATTTTTTTCTATTATATTTATTATGTTGAAACACAGTAGTTGTTGTTTATTGCTAGAATTTCAACCATTGTTTAAGTGAACAATTCAGCAGCTCTAGGTGCATTCACAGTTCCATGTAACCATCGCTACCATCCATCTCCAGAACTTTTTCATTTCCCCAAACTCAAACTCTGTACCCATTAAACAATATTTTCCCATTCCCTTCTTCCCTCAGTGGCTGGAAGTCACCATTCTTTTTTCTTTTAATTAAATATTTTAAACATATTTTTTATATTGGGGTCTATACAGTAAGAAGCACAAATGTGTTTTCTCTCTCTATGAATTGGATTACTCCAGAGGGCTCCTATAAGTAGACTCATAAAATATCTGTCCCTTTGTTTTGGCTTGTTTCACTTAGCATCATGTCTTCGAGGTGCATCCATGTTGGAGCATGCGTCATAATTTTGTTCTTTTTAAGGCCAAAAGATGACCTATTGTATGTATGTACCATGTTTTGGTTATTTACTCATCTGTTCATGAACATTTGGGTTGTTTCCACCTTTTGACTATTTTGAATAATGCTGCTATGAACATGGGTGTAACTGTGTTTGAGTCCCTGCTTTTAATTCTTTTGGGTATATAGTCCAGAAGTGGGATTCCTAGATCATATGGTAATTCTATGCTTCATTTGTTGAGGAACTGCTGTACTGTTTTCCACAGTGGCTGTACATTCCCACCAGCAATGCACAAAGGTTATGATTTTTCCACACACTCCACAATACTTGCCATCTTCTGTTTCTGTTTTTATTTTGATAATGACCATCTTAATGGCCAACTACTCTTTGGTTTATGGGCATTCATAAAATCCTCTCACATGGCCTTCTCTGCCACCTTTGATTTTGGGCACTTCTTAGAGAAAACATCTTTCCTTGGCCTGGTCCATGAAAATGCCTCCTTTTTGCTTTCTGGCCTCACACCCTCACCTGGGTGGCCTGCTAAAGAACAGCTCTTGGTGGCACCTTCAGACAACAGAGTCACTGCAGTGATGGTACAGTTGATTTTCCTTCTACCCCCATTTCTAAGTTATATTTCAACATTTCTGTTGTGACGTTCTGTCACTTTCCCAACATGCTTAAAACTGACCTCATTCTCCTGGCACCATCTCTTACCACCTATGTGACTTCCGGCAAATAATTTAACTTTAGTCTCTGCATATTAACATAGTTAATAACATGTTAACATGCTGCATAACAAATAATAATTAACATAGTCTCTGCAGTCCCATAGATCTGGGTTCTATTCCTGGTTCTACTAGTTACTAACTACACAATTCTGGGCAGTTACTTACATTTGTGTTTCTTAGATTCTCTGTCAGAAGAATAAGGGCAGGATACGAACCTCTTAGAATTGATATCAGAATATAAAATATAAAAGTAAGTCATCCATTAATTGTTAGACGTTAAGGTGCTCTAATCAATGACAATGTTGTTGACATTATTATTTCGTAGATTTTTCTTCCAAGGTCTTTGGTATTGGTATGGTTGGGGAGACAAAAATGGCAAAAAAGTGTGAATGACAGGAACCTTGTGATGGCTGAAGGTGCTCTTTCCTTCCTGCTTCCCCCTCTGCGCCTGCACCTGGCTTATGCCTGAACTGACCCAAGTGAGGAAATCTCCAACACAGGCAGGCAGCGTTGTTCTCATGTAGGTGTTTGGTCTTCTTCTACTACCTTTCCAGCCATGCCTAGTTTATTATAAGTCCAAAGCTGGAATGCCACATATGCCCTTGCATGGAACCTCACCATGTGTATTTTAATATTACTAATAATTTATAGTTTGGGTGGGTTGATTGAAATTTGCTTGCTTTTGCCTTTGGATATAAATGGAAAGATTATTGACTGGAAGTAAAGCCACTTGATTGAATAAAGACTCCATAATTGCTCAGGGCAGCATGCTAGGATTACATATACATTCTGCTTCATTGGGAATGTCATCCTGTGTAGCTCTAGCCAATATTCATTTTGCCTTTGCTCAGTTAATGCTAATTCCTCACTGTTTGTAGTAGCTCTTTGATGCCTAGTTGCGTGATTTGCACTGCTGTCTGTCTCTTGCTAAATTATTTTTGCATATAGTCCTCCAGACATTATAAGCTCCATGAAGAAGGTAAAAGAGTCATGCTTCTTTATCCCTGAAGGACCCAGTGCTGTGCTAGACACTTGAGTTTCATTCTTTTGAGATATACTGAGGGCCTACTATGCACCATGCCCTATGCTGGAGGCTGAGAATGTGGTGGTAGATGATACAGAAAAACTTACATTTTTAGAAGACATGGAATAAATAATTCTTAAATGTATAATTGAGGAGGGGGCAGCCAACGTACACTCAGAATAGGTCTGGGGAGCCAGGAAGCCTTCAGGCCCAACCCACACGAGGACATCTGGAAATCTGATTTTTGCAAACTCAGCCACAACTTGACTTCTTTTTATAAATGGGCTTGGAGAGTCTCTAGTCTTATCAGATTTAAAAAGCTTTTCTCTCCCAGTTTCATCATATTTCATCACTCATAAAATATATATGAAAATCAATGACATTAGATCACTGTGTCTTAAGTCTTAAGAGTTTCTCCTGTCTCCCTAATGATGTAGTGAATCAGAAAATAATTAAAAATCATTTAGGTTGCCACCTCCTTTTCTCTCCCTCCGCCCACATCCCCCTGGCTTGCAAGGGAACAGTGCGATTTGTGTCTCTTCCTCTACCCCAGCTGCCCTGGAGAACTCAGAGACATGTTCTCAGATGGGATCTCTGCCAGGCCCAGCAGTGCACCCAGCCTTGTCTGCATCCTACGTGAAGCGGTGTGGGCTTGCACAACGGCTAGCACCATGAATGATGCCTGGCACCTTTGGGATCACTGTTTAGTTTTCCTAAACACAAACAGCAACCACAAAAACCCACAGATTATACATTTTTTTTATAGCAACTTACCATATGCAGGATGCTTACACATCCAATAACTAATTTGAAGCTCACAAAATCCTTGCAACACAGATATTTCTTATCCTGATAAACATCACCAAGCCATAGCTTAGAAAAGCTGGGGACTTTTCCAAGGTCATTCTTCAAAGAGGAGTGCAGAAACAGGATTAGTACCTTAAGCCCGTTCCTTTTACCTTCTACCCGGCCTTCTCTAGAGAAAGAGGAGGGTGCAGAAGAAATGGAGGGGAAGGAAGCTTAAGGGGTGTGGAATAGGTTTTTGTCAAATTTGGTAGACTTGTTCCCATTTTTGGAGAATTAGGAGGGTTTTATTGCATTAGCCAGTCCTTTGTTCTGTATAAACTGAGTGACAAGATATCTTCATCCAAGTAAAATTAGCTTGAGCAATAAAAAAATTTATTGGCTCACATGCATCTATAATTAAGATACATTTTGGGGGCCTCTCCTCACATTTCATTGACTCATATTAGGTTCATGCATATTCCTCAACAACCACTGGTCAAATAACCTTTGGATGGCTCAGATCCGTACCTCGAGATGGAAGTGGGGCCAAATTTCCTGGAAGCACTTGGCCCACGTGTTGGAGATGAAGGTGGGTTTCTATACTAAATGTCCACCAAAATATCCAACATAGAAGGCTCAGTAAGTACTGCATTCAGTCACAGGAGCTGAACTGTTCATCAATGTAGACCAATGATTCTCAACCTTGTTTGTGCAAAGAACTCACCTGGGGAGATTTAAAAAGTACTGGTACCTGGGTGCCCCCCACCCCTAGAGATTCTAACTTGATTGTCTGGGGTGAGCCTGGCAATGTGAATTTTTAAAATTTTCTGGGTGATTCTAATGTGATGTCAAAATTGAGAACCATTCTTAACAAATCCTTGCTACTCAAAATGTGGTTCATGGGCCAGTCGCATTGGCATCACTTGGGAGTTTGTAAGAAATGCAGAATCTCTGGCTCCACTCTGGACCTACTGGATCAGAATCTGCATATTAACAAGTTTCCCAGGTGCTTTGCACGCACACTAGAGTCTGAGAAGCCCTGGCAGAGGTGATAATGCCCGAGGCCTTGTTTGTGACCCGTATGTTTACTCCGGTTTTCAAGTTCAGTTTGTGATTCCTTGTTGAGTAACCTTGTTAGTGCATGTCCCTCAAATATCTGCTCTACCCCTAGTTTTCCCCTGAGGGGGCCTGGAAGTCAGTGGTTATTAATGATGTGCGTGATTCGGCATCACTTGAGGATTTTATCCGAAATTTACCTATCTGCTCCTCACTGTAGAACAAGTAAAATAAAATCTCTGGGGATGGGCTTGAAACATGTCTCTCCTAGGCAAAACCATCTTTGGACTCAGATGGCTATTGCAGTCTGGAGTATGATAAAACATTGTGTTTTCCCAAAATGAAAATAAGAGGGAAATAAGTTTGTTGGGGATTTAATGGTGTAGAAGAGTGTTCTAACTGAACTCATTTCTATATGCCTGCTCTTTATTCTGCCTGTAGACTTGACCACTGAAGGGCCCCACCAAAGAGGAGAGATCAGAGGCTCCAGCCCCCAAAGCTGATCAGAACTAGAGTCATGGGGATGACAGATAGGGTGCTGGTGCCATAGATAGTTGCTGCCTCAGCCCATCCGAAGCATTGCAGAGTAATAAATCCTGGAGGGGACACCAATACATTTCTGATAGCAGAGAGAAGTCATTCTTTAATGTGGGCCTGATAATGTCACTGAGCTCAGTCTTCCTAAATTTAAATGATTAGTAATGACCAGGCTTGCTCCTGTTTGATGCATCACTTAACCTGGTAATCGGGAAATCTATTCCACTTGCCTACTTAGATTGATGATGTCACGTTACAGTGAGGCTTGCTTTTTTTCCTGTAATGGGGGAAGAGCATGTTAGGATGCATTGGCCTTAAGCATCTGGCCTCAGCCTCCCCTCATGAATTTGATTAATATCACAGGCTCTATGGGAATATCTCAGAATTGCTGAATCGGGCATCTCTGGAAGGAGTATGTTTAGAGAGCATTGAGATGTCACTAACGGAGCCTTGCCATTGGACAATTCTACTCATTTTCTGACTTCTGGAATTTGTGAGAACATCTTTTTGCAAGAAAAAAAGATGTCTGAGTTGGCCCTACAGAGTAGAAAAAAACAGGACCGATTCCCTAAAGTAGAGCTGGCCACCCATATCTACCTGTCGTGCTAAGTGAGGGGATCCCTAACTAGTGGGCATGGGTCTCTTATGGATTCTGGGGTACTTGCTGTTTGTTGCCATAGGGACCCCCACTCTTTATCCAGCTCCCTATTCCAGTGAGATTCTGAATGGCATTGTTACCTTTCTCCCTCCTGTCCCATTGAGAGAGTTCATGGCTCCAGCCCTTTCCTCTCTGATGATTCCGAGGGATGTCGAAAACTGAAAAATAGCCTTCATTCAAGAAAATTCCAGTGATTTTTTGTTAGGAAACAGCATAGCAGTCATTGGCAGACCCAAGGCCAAGGCAGGAGAAGGAGTAAAGGGGCAAGGGAGATGGAGTGGTAAGAACAGAGGCAGGAAGAGAGAAAAGGGCCCAGAAGGGGAATGACAGAGGCCTGGAAACAACAGTCACAAAGCCAAGGAAGTGCCATGGTAAACAGAGGAAGGAAATGGGAATTAGAATGAATTTCCCTTTACACATGGAATTAGCAAATACTTACTGATTATATGCTGTGTGCCAGGCACTGTACTCCATGCCGATGCAGAGCTGAATAAACCTTCATCTGGCCTCAAGAACTCCCATTCTAGTAGGAGAAACATCCATTCAACTGAGAGTTGCAGTGCAGTGTGACAAGCACAACCCCGCAGGTAGGTAGAGGGGACAGAGCAAAGACGAAAGGGCGCTTGAAGAAGAGATGACAGCTGAGTTGAATGCTGGTCTGTGACCGGTTTTCTAAGCAGATCTGTGGGCATTAAAGACCACTGAGCATCTCCCTAAAGGAGGGATTCTGCAAATATACACGATCCCCTTAGGTTTATTTCTCCCTCAGAAGGAAGTCAATGGCTACATCTCTCTGTCCCAACTGATGTTTCCTTTAGACCATGGACTTTGGGCTAGGATATATCTAGTTGGTGAAGCCCTTATATATCGTGCTGAAAGCCCTTTTGCACCTTGCTGCCCATTTTTCTATTAAGACCTCGGTGCTTAGTTCACACTGAGTTCTCTGACGGGCAGCTTAACCCATACCCAGGGGTCATAGCTTGGAGTCTCTTGTCTATCCTCGTCCCCCAAATATGCAGGTGCCTACAGATAATAATTCTAAAGTCTGAGGCCACTTGGAGCCCTCCAAGGATGTGGGCTGTGATCTTTTTCTCTGCCAGAACCAGGCTATCTCTTGGGCCACTTGATCATCAGCCCATCTCTGGTTTTAAAAAGTCATTTGTGTACAAACTGTGGACACTGCCAGCTGCAGGTTCCACGGGACCTCATTGCTGTGCTCACCGCCTGTTTCTGGGGTGGGAAGGCCTTACTCCAGGGGAGAAACTGCTCAGCCCTTCAGGCGAGGCCCAGCACAAGTCTGAGTTTTAGAGCCGCAAAATTTTCCGAGCAAGGGCAGCCCCACTGAGATCTCAGCGCAGTAGATTGAGGTGAACGGTGTGTCATGTAATAACGAAAACCACTGAAAAATACATGGGGGAGAGAAACATATATTCTTCGCAGGCTGGAGAAAGATGGAAGGGTTAGAACCCAGGAAAAATATCATTTTAGAGAGGAAGAGTTTTCTTGGCTGCATGAATAAATCATTGTCCAGAGAGGGCCCCTCTCTTTTCCTTTCTTTATTTTGAAGCTGGCAAATTGCCCCTGATTTGAAAAAGAAGTAAGAAGCGCAGTGGGGCCTGACTCGGGCTGCAGACAAATGAGGCGACCGTTTTAACTTTCCATGAACATATTTATTAAGCTCCTGCACTGCTCTGATCTAATGTTTGTTTGTGGCAGTTCATTTTTTCCCCCCCAATGTAAAGCATTGAGTAAGTCATATATAGCCATACTTAGTTTGAACACTCGATTTTTATTTCCAGACTGACCCAGTCTTAATCAAGCAGACAAGTATCTCACAGATTTTTTTTTTCTTATGTTCTGGAAGCTCTGTCTTGGGACAGTCCTTCTGCAGATGAGTGAGTAGTCAGGTCCTCACTGGTGACCCAGCAGGCCTGACCTCTGTTATGCCCCCACGACCAGCCGCAGCAGGGACCCGCTGAGAGATCCAGCCCCCCTTCTCAGCCCCTCCTCTCTTAGGGAAGGTCCCTGTTTGTCATCAGGAATGAAACTCTGTCTTTGGGCGATTATGTAAATTGAAATATTGTTTTAGTCAACAAATATTTATGATACATTTTTAATACTGTGTGACAAATGTGTTTGGATGTCCCTTTGTCTTTATATATGTGACTTATTATTTAATATTTATGGGAATTACTGCTTACATATTTCTGAGCTGCTGAAAGACAGCTCATCACATGCACTAACACATTCCTATATTTCTTCTTTTCCTTGAAGATACTCACTGTAGCCACGTATTTCTGTCACTGTTAAGCTTCCAAGGAAAATATCCATTTCTTGATTCAGATTGCTAGGAACGTTTCCTACCACCAATTTCCAGCACTCCCTCCTTTCTTTTACCAGGGGGCCAGCTGTGTAGCTCACATACGATTCCACAGGCCCTTGAAACCTCTGGGTCATTGGAGATATCACTGTGCGCTGTGAGGGCATCAATCCTGTTTCATTATGATATTCATCGAGTACAGAATACACAACTCCACAATCAGCTTTACGTGGCAGTTTTTATAAATCTACCACAAACAGAGCCGCGGGAACTTATATGGCTTAAATTTGTCCATTAAAAAAAAAAAATTCCCTACTTGAGTGTACTTAGGCTGATTCACTACCAAAGTACAGTCCCATGGGTCTGTGCTACTGAAACTTGGGGGATTAGCCTGCTCTGTGGCCAGCGAGATGAGAGAAAAGAAATTCAGTTCTTTCTGGGATTGTTTTTGATGTCTCAGAGCTGTTTGTAACTGATTTTGATGGAAGTTCATTTGAGGGTCTAGAATGGGTATGCTGGCCCCTCTGAATCAGTGGATTGGGACCTGAATGGGTTTGCTCTATCCCTCTGGAGCTCATTGAAATGAAGGATTGGGTGTGTGTTGTTACCAGGGCTGTTGGTATGGCTGTGCAAAGTGTCCACTCTGTAACTTCAAGAGGTACCATGTATATAGTCTTTGTTATTAATGGTGTCCCCAGAGTTGAGTAATATATACCAGGTATGACCATTCATGACAAATCTAGTTGGGTGATATTTTCCTCTACAAATAAATGCAAATGCTATAATTCATTCAGCCTTCTAACAGGTACTTTTCCCTCTGACTTTCAGTACCAGTACATGCTATCCAACATCATTTGGTGTTCTAGATATGTGTCCCAAATTGACAGATTTTGGGCTATATCCATTCCACAGGCCTGTTTTGCCTGGCTCACAGAAAGGCTGAAAAGCTATCAACTAGTCACCAATACTTTAAAATTAGGAGATTTCATATTTAAAAAATCTAGTTTTCAGCTTCCCTTGAATAATTCGATTTGGCAACATGTCACCCTTCCAAGTGGGGCAGCCATCCGGCAGAGCTGAGATGGGCTGTTCCCTTCAGAGGAGCCATGACCTCAACCTGACATGTCCTCTCTCTCACTGCTGGCCTGAATCACTAACTCATGTTATTTGCCTGCCTCCTGTAGATATGTCAGTCTGTGACCCCTGTAAGACTTACCCCCAAGTATGGCCTCACCATCCTGGCCTTGAAACAGCTCATTCTCATGGCTGTGGAGCGTTTGCAACATTTCTTCAAGCACCTTCCTCTGTCCTCAGGATTTCCAGACTTCTTGCTTGCATTTGCACAACCATAATGGAAATAACTGGCCTAGATCTACTGCTCACCGAATTTCAGAAAGCACAGCCTCAGCCCCTGAGAAGCCTGTTGAACTCCAGTACACATTAGCTGTCACATCTCAGCACCGCTGCTGGGCTATAAAACAGCCTTCCCTGGAGCTTTTCACTCCTCTCAAAGCCTTTATTATCATCAGCTTCTATTCTGGGTTGGGGTGGGGGTGGGGTGTAGTTCTCTAAATGAGACTGAGCAGCACCCCCATACTGGGAGAGCAGTGCTCTGAGGATAGAAAACCAACAATGTATATCCTCTGCTTAAATGAGTTTATCTTTGTTTCTCCTCTTCAGAAAGGGCGATGCCCTTGCCCCAAATTCCTCTCAGTGTTCGTTTTGTAGGTCTCCTCTTCCCGTGTTCTGCGCTCATTAAATTACATTTCCATTGATAACCTTTGGCCGGACCCATCTTCGGGAAAACTCTAATGCATGTTAATAAGACAGACTTTAAAGGCGGCACAGACCTCCGAGCCCACGGTCCTTTCATGCCTCAGCGGCCTCTATGGCAAAAGGATAACATGACTTTTATCAGGGCTTTGGCTGCATTTGTATCTCATGACACGGACTTTTTTTTTTTTTAAGCAAAATTTCAAAGAGTCTTCTTTAGCACAATATCTTTAGTCTACCTTAACAGTTCCTATAGATATGTTCTCAGAAGTTGCAAAATCAAAGTCATAAAGTCATTTGTACATTTATATAATTTTTTATCTTCAGGGGCTTCCAGGGTTGGTAGGATTGTATCTTTAAAAGCAATTGCTGATATAAAGACCGGCTTCAAATGCACCCCAACCTTTTTGTTCAAGAGCTCCTCCTGTTACAGCACACATTCGAAGAGCTATTTAGACATCGGTGGGGAGAAAGATCCATTGGTGTTCCTAGCTGTGGTATTGGTTGCTTCTGTGGAAAGGCTTGGTACTGAGTGGGGTTTAGAGCTAGCTTTTCTCAGACCCCAGTCTAAATGAGGTGCCAAGCCATCAGGCCTGCAGGATGGCACCGGCTGCTGGCCAGCCTTTTGGTTTTCTCAGCTCTTGCTGAGGAGCGTGCTTGGAACAAAGTGCCTACAAGTATATGAACATGTCCAGAAGCGAGAAGAGGACAATTTCCAGAACTCATTAGACTGGTGTTTGCTGGGAAATGGGGCTGTGCTTTGCATGGGGGTTCTGTGTCCTCTTTGAGTCCTGGGGTCCTACTCTCAGGTTCCCACCTGCAGGCATCCCACTCCATGGTTCCTCCCTCTGCTATGGAGGACGCGCACTTCAGCAAACTGTTTACTGAGTTCTGCTGCGAACCTGGCACCATGATTTGCACTTTTACATATACCATCTCATTTCATGCTTTACAGTCAGTGAGGCAGCTGTCTTGATCTATACTTTACAATAACGAGCAAACCGAGATTCAGATGGTGAGGAAATGGACCCACAGTGGGTAAGCTTGGGCGCAGCGGCCCTAAGACTTATAGCCGGGTCTTTGTTGACTCCAGCTTCTTTCTGCCAGATCATGTCCTGTCCACTTGGGAAATTTATAGGTATTCTCTCAACACCCACAGCTTACAGTCAGCATACATTTTGGATTAATGGAATTTCTGTGAACAGCTGTTCTCTGGACCCTCCCCTTGCCAGAAAATCCTTACTGACATACTTGGCAGTCAGCCGTCTCCCAAGTGTTTATAAAGTGCCTAGACTAGTGCCTGCTCCTGGTTGACACATGATTAAGTACAGTTACCACGACCCCCATCCTGAGCTTATTGCAGCCACTTGCACAAAATGCTCACAGTTCCTTTAGCTACTTCAAGCAAGTACTAGATACGCGATTGGCCCATGTTCTGCCTTCTCTTTTTTTGCTGGTTAATTCTCACTCGTTAGATAGACCATCCTTCCACTTACTATATTCCAGACTACACTCTTTACATGTATTATTTCATTTAATGCTCACACAACTTCTGAGGAAAACATGGTTACCTTCATTTTACAGAATAGAAAACTCAGAGGGGATAATTACCCCCAAGTAAGCAGTGGTGCTGGCATCAGAGGCAGGTCTGTTAACGGTGAAGACCTTGCTCTCTCTGAAGACCTCACCACTCGTCTCTGTCAAGGGTTGGCAGCCTTGCCAGGAGCACGCTCTGCCCAGATTCTAGGATTTGCTCTCAGGGCTGAGTCTTTCGGCTACCTTAGACCTTGGGCTTCAGTCACCCACCAATGGCTGCATGTTAGACTCACTTGGACAGGTGGCACTTTCAAAAAAACCTCCGTGTTCAGATCATACCCTATCTTAATCTGTTCGGACTGCTGCAGTAAAAACACCATAGTCTGGGTTGTTTTAAAACAGAAATTTATTTCTCACAGTTCTGGAGGCTGGAAAGTCCTGGAACAAGGTGCTGGCAGATTCAGTGTCTGGTCAGGACCCTCTTCCTAGTTTACAGATATCTTCTCCTTATATCCTCACGTGGCAGAAAGCTGAGAAAGCAACCAAGTTCTCTGTGTCTCTTCCTATAAGGGCACTAATCTGCATGTTACGCTCACTTGGACAGGTGGCACTTTAAGAAAAAACCTCCGTGTTCAGATCATACCCTATCTTAATCTGTTCGGACTGCTGCAGTAAAAACACTATAGTCCTCATGACCTAACATCTCCCAAAGGTCCCATCTCCAAATATCATCACTTTGGGGATCAGGGTTTCAGTATATGAGTTTGGGGGAAGACACAAGCATTCATTCTACATCGTATCCTATATGGATTACATGTCTGGTGGGGGGCGCCAGAAATTATGTTTAAAAAATCCTCCATTGCTTCCAGTGTGGAGCCATCTTTGGCAACCGCTATCCCAAACATCAGGGGCCTCTGACCTCTAGCATCCCAGATTAGTTTGGAGAGCTGTGGACCAGTACACACACCTGCAAAGGAGCTGGCCGCCAGGACAGAGAGAACTGTGCTAAATCTGAGAGATGTCCCTCCATTTGGGATGCAAGCTGATGAATTTATCATAAGTTCCCAAGGCCTTGCTGTCTGTTAAAGATTCAACACTCTGCCGGGCAGAGCCCAGCAGTGGAAGAAACAGGCATTTGCCATACAAAA
Source organism: Manis javanica (assembly GCF_040802235.1). NCBI lineage: Eukaryota > Metazoa > Chordata > Mammalia > Pholidota > Manidae > Manis > Manis javanica. Next base: position 99,988,848 of record NC_133166.1, on the reverse strand, counting down.
GCACCCTGCAGTTTGCATGGCAGAGCGAGTCTTTGTGGCCACAGGGGGCACATATATGAAGAGGCACGGGCCTTCACACATTCTTCACGGCCATCTGCCTTGCTCCCATCTGGAAACTTCAATTCGCCTTTCTTTGGCTAACTGTCAGCATATGGCCGCTGCTAATGATTTATACATCATACCCTTCATTAACTGATGGGAAAAATCCTCATGGCAATGTCCTTCCATCAACTCTCATTCCTCACAGGCTTCCAAATAATTTCACAAAGTGTGGCCTTTTGGTTAAGTTGCTAATGAAGCAAGCTCTAATTAACATTAGGGGTTGTCCTTCATACACACTCTTAAGAGAATGGCAAGATCTTAAGAAACTCCATCATCATGAAATTAGTAAATTATTATTGCAGCAGCCTATGTGTGCTCTAACTTTTGATTTAAAAATTATCGTAGCAGGTTGATACGTTGTGTTTATCTTCTGCTAATTGAACGCTACCTTGCATTTAATCACAGTAAATTGGCCTTCCCTCTAAATAGATCTAAGGGCTTTGAACACTTGTTAATTCTCAGCAGCTCTGAGTGTCATGGGGAAGGGTGAGGAAAAGAGGAGGCTCTGAGGGAGGTGGGGGTCCCAGCCTGCCCTCATTGCCCCCGCTGCTCTGAATTCGCTTCTTCAGAGTTTTTGAGTTGCAGCTCTTTCTGGGTTTCACCCAGGAAATCTAGAAAAAGACAGTCATGGCCTCAAGAAGACAGGGATGAATCCTTTGAAATAAAGAAATAAACAAGAGGGTCTGGGTTGCTGCCAGGTGTCACAGTTATTCTTATCAGTGTCTCCTCTGGGGCTGCCAGCCTGGAGGACCTGCTGCCACGTAGGCAGTGACAGGGAACTGACAGGTAAGAGCCAGGCTGGTGGCCGCCATGTTGTGTCCAGGGGGAAGATGGTTGATTATCTGGAATGGGAAATGGGATCAGAATGCAGTTTTCTGAAGGGAGAGAAATTCAGAATGCAAATGTTAGTTGTTACCATTCTGAAACAGATTTGATTTTTTTATCTCCAGTACCGTCCCTGGTTGCAGTGGCAAAGTTCCATCTTCCCCTGTGGGCTCTCTTTTACTGCCCTGTGGCCCTGTCTCACAGGGCCTATCCAGTCCCTCGCCATTGCTTCTGGATGTCTCCTCGCTGAAAGCTGGGCTCCAGTCGGCTGCTATTGGCTCTCACCCTGCGGAACTCTCATACACTTTTTAATTTTTTCACTTTCAACATCTTAAAGAAATGGCCACCTTTCCTCTGGCTTCAGACATCAGCTAATAATAATAATAATAATAACAGCCATATTTATTCAGTGCTTATATGTGGCCAGGCATGTGCTGTATAAGTCCACAAGCTCTAGCCTGTGAGTTAGGTACTGTTACCACTCACTTGGCAAAGGTCACATGGAGACTAAGTGGAACAACCGAACTCAGGCTGGGTGACATAACAACATGCATTTAAGCACTCTTTCGTACTGACACTTTCTACTGGAAGATGCAATCCTTCCCTGCTCTGGATCTACCCTTTCTCCTGATAATTCTCTTTCCTTATCCCCATTATCACCACCATCAAACACTGGCTGAGGACTTTTTATAATAAAGGACACAAGACTATGCAATAGGGAGATGCAAAAACTACATAGCTTAGTCAAGGAGCTCAAGAAGTGAGAGAGAAAGACACACACACTGAGTAACAGACACACAGAGAAAATATGAATATTACATTTAAAAAAATTAAAAGGCCACACACTCTGACCTTACAGTTCCATTTCCAGGAATTTATACTGAAGAAATAATGAGAACGGTAGCCCAAATTTTATTTACAGAGATCATTATGTAAGCATTATGTATAATGGTGGAAACTGGGAATAATCTAAATAACCTACAATGGGATAGTGGTTAAAACAGTATTTCCCAAAGTTTTGTGGAAAATGAGTCCTATGAGAGGCTTTTTTAAAAAAGGATCTGTTGTCAGTACATTTGGAAATACTACTTGTTATACGTCTATCTTGTAAAGTTAAAAATCCATATAGTGACTCTTCAAAGACTTGTAGAATCCAGAAGAAAAGAAATTCTTGTAACTTGATTTATTCTGTTAATAAATCCTTTATTAATACCCCATAGAATTACAGGGAAATAATAGGTAAAATAGAGACTTGATTATCTGTATATTGGAATATTATGCAGCCATCAACAACAGTGTTTTCAAGGAATATTTACTGATGTGGGTTTGTGCTCATTGTCTTCTGCTTAGTGACATAGAATACAAAATTATATGCAGATTTATTTCAGCTTTATAGGGGAAAATATTTATATAAATATGGATGGTGGATGGGGGGATGTAAAGATCCTCAAAAATGCTAACTGTGGTTATTTCTACAACAGTAGGTTTAGGGGTAACTTTTACAATTTACTGCCTTTCTATATTTTCCAAAGTTTCTTTAATGAAATGTTTTATACTGTGAAGAATCTGCTTTTAGAAGCATACTGATAGCAATTTGAAGAGATGCATAAGCATATGTGCTAAGTAGCGTAGCTAAGGTGGCTCAGGTCATAAAAATTAAAGGAGGTCAAAGCTAAGGACACATGTATCTATATTTTAGCTTCATCTTTTACATTCTTCATGGGCTCTACTTGGAAACTGAGCCAAGCTGTGGTGCTTCTCATCCTCTGCATATTCTCTTCACTTGCCTACATCTCTCATGTTACTCATGCTGAAAGTTTGCAGGAACGCCTGCTCCCATAATGTCTTCTCTGACTGCCTCATGCCTCTTCCCTTCTCTAACTCTTTCATGTCTTTTTTATTTTATCTCCGATTATGGTTGTTGAGGTACATTATCTTATCTCCTTAATCAGCCTAAAAGCTCCTGGGGGGCAGGGACTATGCACCGTGCTTTGTAAGTAAACCTGGGTGCACAGAGTCTTGTATCAGAGGGCACTCAGTACCTGTCCTGGGAATTGATATGCACACAAGTTTTAACTGATATGAGCTTCAAAGGAAGAGTAGGACTTAGGAGGGGACTGAGTGTCCCAGGGAGGGGGACACTCGAGGTAGGAACTGCCCGTAATATTTGGGGAATTGTGAGCATACATGGTAGGGTGGCTGGAAGGGTGACTCATGGGGGTGGGAGATAAGGATGGAGTCAAGGAATAGAGGAGATTTTTCATGAAGGGTTTTAAACAGGCCACAGAAACTGGCTTTTCTGTAACGACGTGTTCTCACACTGAATCACCTGCAGTGCTTTCTAGAAATGGAAAGTTTCATTTCTAGAAATTGTGATTCAGTGGGCAGGGAGAGGGGCAGAGCAGCTGCTTGTTGATAATGATCACAGGAGAATCTTCTGTAGGTGTCTGGGCAGCCTGACTGCTTATTGGCAACCGGAGGAGCAGCGGGACAGGACAGGCAGGGCGGCACCCTCAGAGAGTAGCAGAGTGGGGCTCCAGTGGGGACAGACAGACAGGGCAGCTGGCCAAGGGCGAGCGCTGTGACACAGGCCAGCTGGAGTGAGGGGTGCAGCTCAAAGCCTCCCCGATTTCTTCAGCTTGGCTTCTCCCTAATCCACTGTGGAACTGGAGGTCTCCGTCTCTACAGCAGGCTGCATGTAGGCATAAGGTGGGGGCACTCCCCATGTGCCCACCCTCTCCCTTGAGCAGGCAGGGCTGCCCTCCAGGGAGAGAAAGTTGGCCATGTTTAGTTTGGTTTTATCCTTCGGTCTTCGGGAGATTGGGCAAACCTGGAGACACTTGGGGGAAATGTATTTCAAGTGAGAGAAAAATCAGTTGCTCCTCTGGGGTGTATATCCCCATTTCACTGACTGCAGGATTCCTCCCATCTGCTGTCCCAAGATGGTCGCGTGGGACATCCTGGCCTCAGCTGTGCATTTGGGACATGTGAAGACAGGACAGACAATGGGAAACTGGGGCTTCTCTGCACGCCCACCAGAAAGTGAATCAGGTCAAGAGAGGAAAGGGGAGCCAGTGCAGAAGCAGGTCAGACAACAGCTCACCCCAAATACAATGTGCAGTTCCTCCATCAAGGTCCTGCTTGTGCTGCACCCGCTCCCTGAACACTCCGTCTCCACCTGAGTCCTACTCTTCCTTTGAAGCTCATGTCAGTTAAAACTTGCATGCACATCAATCCCCAAGACAGGTATTGAGTGCCCCCTGATGCCAGGCTCTGTGCCCCCTGGTTTACTTGACAAAGTGCAGGGCATGGTCCCCTCCCTCCAGGACCTTGGCTCGACTTCACCTGGTGAAGGTGCTTAAGAAGGTGACTAGAAGAAAGTAGTTGATTCTGAGGAGAGCAACTCAGGGAATCCGGTGGCATGGGTTGGAAAGAGACAACTTCAAATGATTAGAATTCAAAGAGCATCTCAAGCATTCTTGTGCCCTGGGAGGAGTCTGTGGTCACTGTTGTTATGTAATATTTATCTGCTCTGAGGGTTTGATTAACCTTTGCAATCCTCACAATGAATCTCTGAGTGAGGGAACGGTGTGACCATTCCCACGGTGCGGACAAGGCAGCGAGGCCCTGTGGCCCACCGCGTAAGGCAGTGGCTGTGAGACCTGTCCCCCATTTATGGCTAGGACGCCCCGAGTAGAAATCAGAGAGAGAGAGCGGTGGGTAGAAAAGGAGGGGAGATTAAAGAATTCTTTAACACAATATGATGATCTGCAGAGATACTTTCTCTTTGGAATTGTAATGGGGACCCTTGGACAGAACCAGTCAGAGCAGCTCGTCTCCGTGGCACTGGAAAGGGAGGGAGGGACAAAGGAGAGGCAGGGACACAACTGGAGACCGTGAATGATGCTGACCAGTCAGCTGAGGTGCAGCAGCTTTCAACTAACACAGGATGTTTGCCTCAAACTTAGCTGTTTGTGTCAAGGAAGTACCTGGTTTTCATCACATTGCAATAAAATGGTTTTGCATCCTGCTGGGTTGAGCCTACTTTTTACTCAACCATCAGCCAGGAGAGAGGACGAGGACAGTCTCAAGCTGCAAAGAGGTGACTTAAGGTGGCCAGTGCCTCAGTCCTTTAGGAGGGAGGTTTGTTTTCAGCACAGTCCCCCAGTTTCACAAAGAGCACAGAGGCCCCCACCTCTGCTCCATGCTCAGATCCACCTTATGACTAGGGGGTGAGGAGAAGGAAAGCGTCTTCCTCCTGGGTTATCCTGAGACCCCAGTGGGGCACCCCCATCCATGTCTTCTCTTTCCTTCATTTATCGACCAAGTTAAGTAAGCCCCAGCACAGTGGGAGACATAACACGGGGCTGAAGGAGACGCAGACCCTGCCTCCAGAAGGGAAAATGGGTGCATAAGTGTCTGCAGAGCAATAAGCTCTCTGATGCTCCAAGATTCCCCAGGAACTCAGAAAAGGGAACAATTCCCCAGGTGCAAGGGAGCCACCGCTCGGGAAGATACTACTGGCTGAGGTCTTGAATGACAGAAGATAAGACTGACAGGAACAGCACCTTCTTCAGAAGGAATGGAATATGCAGGAGGGATGAGGTTTAAGGGACCAGGGCATGTTTGAGAATAGGAAGTAGTTAGATGCATCTGACTTTTAAAAGTATTTCGCCTATGCTAAACGCCCAGTTTGGTATCTGGGACATAGGACATACTAGTTAACACATGGCAGCTGCTTCTGCTGTCATTGGGGAAAAGCTTAGAGTCAGGTTGCTAAAGGCCCGTGGGCCACGTGGAGATTGGCCCTTTTCTTTTCGTGGAAACAAGTGAGGGTTGTTGAATGTTTTCCCATGGGTTTCATGATTGCATTTGGTTATCTGGATACTGGGCAAAGCCAGGAATAGAATTTTAAAAGCAAGATTGGCATAGGAAAGCCAGTGAGAGACTGTGCCAGCTCTTCAGAAAGGGGTGATAAGGGCTGAGAGGCAGAGGGAATGGAGAGAAGTGGGTGGATCTGAGAAAGCTTCAGGAAATTGAGTTAGCAGGCGGCCATGGCTGACGGGGTAGTGAGTGAAGGAGAGGAGGAGCCAGGACCTACCCTCAGGTACTTCGGCATTTGGGGCTCCTGCGACATGGGGGACAAACTGTCCTGCTCACGGAGGGAGACGTGCCTGAGTTAGCAGGGGCAGAAATACGAACAAGGAACGCCTGGCCTGGTGCATCTCTCCTGTGTGCACTGCCTCTGCTGACTGGAACCCTGTGTTTATACATAAGAAGTCTTTGACACTCTCCAAACCGCGGGTTTCAGCAAGACCACCCACGGGAGGGCTGAGCAAGCAAGGGGGGAGGCTGGGTTAACAGGACGCAGAATCCCCAGGCAGCGAGGCAGCGGCTTGTTTGTATCCACCTCTACCCTGGGCTTGATCTAAGGTGCTGCCTCCATTTGACCTGTGCCCCAGCTGACATCCCAGAGTGTGTCCACTCTGACATCCTCTCCTACTCACCGCTGACCTTTCACCTCAGCCCAGGGTGGGAAAGGGGAAAGGTGGGGAGAGCTGGGTACCTCATCTACGGGGAACAGCAATAAGGATGCTTTTGTACATCAAATGATGATGACCTGACTAGGGCCACCGAAACTGCATTCCTAAAGTGGATACTGAGAGTCCACTTGACAATGCAGATGAATTAACTGTGATGTTCGAACTGGTCCACATGAGTGAGCAGTACTGACCGCCTGCACAGCCAGCTCCATGGAGCCCTAGCGAAAGAGCTGAGATTTTGTCTTTCCCAAGGGCACCCAGGGACACCGGCTCCACCTGGCATGCCGTCCGAGAACTGGCACAGGCCTACACCAGCCAGGCAGGAGATGGTAACTGGAAGCAGGGGAGGGAAAGGGAAGCCCTTGGAAGTTTTTGTGACTGTATATGAATTATAACAGAACTTGGAGTTTGAAGAAAACTTAGAAAATCTGGTTGAATTCTTTCGTTGCACGGAGGTCACAGGTTGTACCTGGTGGAGCTAGAATACAAACCCAGGCTTTCTGACCCCAGAGCCCTTTGGCTACAGGCACCCCGCTTCCCACTCGGGGTGCAGAGAGTGGAGCAACAGTGTGGCTGATTTCATCAGAATCATTGTCCAACCCAAATAACAGCCTTCCGATCCCTGAAAGAAAATGATTTTCTTTTCATAGCTGATGTTATTAGCTGATTCCCCTGCCCCCTGAACTTAGTTTCTCTGCTGGGAATCATTTAGATTATGTTCATAATCGGAGGACCAAACAAAAGCACAGGAAAAAAGAATTTTTTTTGTCTTATTCATTGTTACTTTCTCCCAACCAAGAGGATATTTCTCTGTTGAATGTCAGGGCCAGACAGTTCAGGAACCCTGCACATTTTCTCAGCTCTTTTTCAGATGACACCCCATAGATGGGCCCTCCTTGTACCACATTCATACTGGTATTTACCTGTTCAGGGTCTCCTTTCCTCTGAGATAACTGTCACCATAGAAAGAAAGTGATAACTAATATCTGCCAAGATGTTAATAATGACCAAGGTACCTTAATAGAGTAATTTTGAAAAAAAATTAAAACAAATTTTTTCAAACATTAAAATATGTTTGTGGTGACAAAGAAAAGGGAAATAATACAGAAGAGAATTCAGTGATATGGTAAATGTACACCCCAAACTCCAGGTTAAAAATTATGCCCCTTTCCCAAGCTAGTCTGTGCATAAACAAGCATACACATGTATATTTTAAACATGTTTAGAACTGGCCTATAGATACTGTACTGCTACTTGACTTTTTCACTTAATGATGTATCTGAATTTATCTCCAAAGCACGACATATAGATCTATTTCATCTTTTTCATAGCTTTTTCATCATTTCATTGTGTAGAAGCAGTATAATTTAGGATGATGGACACTCAGGCTGTTTCTAGTATTTTTCTACTGTTACAAATGATTTTTAACATTCTGAAACTAAATCACGTTTTCTGTAAATGCTCTTGCGTGGAATCTCATAAACTTCTCAGGGAAAAAAGTTCCTCTGATTCAAGTGGGTGGGACAGGCGTGCTAAAGGGGCTGGTGAGTCTTGCCCCCTCTGGTGGTCCTGGCGGGAAATGTTTAGGTGAACCCAAGGGGTCCTGGGAACTCAGTTTGAAAACGTTTGCTTGTAATTATTTACTTTGGCAATGGTATTTATTGACCTTTGAAAAAACGTTTCTAAAGATGAATTGCTAATGGTAGAATCTGAGCTACACTGAGGTATTGTTTCGGATGACTTTGAGTGATGGAGACTTTCCTTCTGCTTATTCAATCTAATTATCCACTGGACAGATTGGCCTTTGTAGGTTATTCTCCAATTCCCATTCCAAAATCACATCAGGGCACTTGGCTCACCAGTGGGGCACCCAAGCAAAAGCACCGTCAGCTGGGAGCCAGGACTGCGGAGCTCATACCTCCATGTTTCCACACAACTTCTGTTCCAAGGTGTGTGAAATGGCCAGAAAACCCACACCCATCTATTATAGCAAATAGAGGTAGGCTTCGTGGTGTTCTCCTGCATGCAAACAGATAGAAAAAGGGATTCTCCTTTTCTTTCTTGATCCTTTGAAGAATAGGAATTTAAGAGAGAAAGTTAATTTGAAGGTGAGAAGAAAGATGATGAATCAGATTTTGTGTATATCATGTTCTTAAGAGGATTTTTAGGTGTAGTTCTTAGATGCAGAGAGAGATCATAGTCTGTACTAAAGAAGCAGGAATCACAATGCTCCCTAAACAGGAATGAATACATGAATGTCCATGTGAATGAATGGGTGAACATGTTCAATGCTTGGGCAAAATAATCATTGTCTCTTTAGCTTCGAAAAGAAAATTATGTTCATTTGACTCAATTTTTCTGAAACCTACCCTACTGCCTCCAGAGTGACTTGATTCCCCTCATAGTTGCAAGGATGGGAGGATTTGCCATGTTTTGTGCTCAGACTCTGAGCATTGCAGGTGGGCTACTGAATTCTTGAACCTGAGGATCAACTTTCCCAGTGCCTGGGTTCCTCTCGTTTTTCAGGACTTTCTCTGCTTTTTTCTGTTTCTCTGCATTCAAGTTTTGCTAAGAGTGGTCTTCAAGCCATTCACACCAGAATTGTCTAAATAACTTGTTAGAAATGTCCTGTCCCTGACTGAATGACCCTGTAGATGATGACAGAGAATCTCCATTTTTAATGAGCACTCCATGTAATGCTCACACACGTTAGAATTTAAGAACAACTATCCCTTTCATTTAGGAACTGAAAGAAATCCTGATCACTTCTCAAACCCAAGACCTTTCAGTCACCCCCTTGCTGACTTCCTGCCCACCTGCGTGCCTGTTTGGGCCTTCACAGGCTGCCTATTGCTGGCTGGCTGTTGCCATAGTTTCCAGGTAAGGAGTGCCTTCTACTGGACTAGACTTCTTACTGAGGTGGGTAAGCTGGATGTGTCCTTCCCCCTGGGGCCCATTCCACCTTGGTTAGCTGGTGTTCTAGGTTCTGACCCTGTTCAGTTGGCCCATTTCCCATCCTGCTGATTCAAGACTTAAAACAAAACAAAACATAACCCTGCAGTCAACATGTGTTAAGTGATTATTAGGTGTCATTATCTCAGAAGCAACACAGAGCCCACTGAGTAGATATTATTTCACTATATTTGAGCTCATCCTCAGAAGACTTATCATATGACTTCTCATTTGCTACAAGCATGTAGCCGCTGTGATCTTTCTTGCAGTGCGCCCACAAATGGTCACAACGGAATCCCAGCCATTCCTTCATATCCCCAAATCATGCTTACAATTAATTTCTGACTAGCTCAATAAAAATGCTTTTGGAGAACTTTTGTAGGTAGATAGGCAGTGCTGGTCTGGGCGAGAGGCTGGCATCTGTGAAATCTGAAACGAGATGGACGGTGAGGAGTCCCGTAGGAGGACAGGGAGGAAACCCAGCAAGCAGCTCAGAAGGGAGGCAGTCGGCACTAGAGAAGGACCCTGCTTCGTGCGGCTCTGAGCCCGGCCCCAGCATTCCGGAAGTTGGTCCTTGCTGAGGGAAACGGTGCCCCCAACAGTACAGATTCTCAGTTCTAGAGCAACCAAGTCGGTTACAAAATACCTGGGAGAAGAGGGGCTCACACCCAGGGATATAGCTTGCAGAATAGCAGGATAAAGTTATGGACCTTCAGAAATAAGTCAGAGTGTTCAGACCGCAGGTTCAAGGACAGAGCCCAACTGACACCAAGGGCACAGATTGCGGAGCTGCAGCAAGACGGGCTGGAGCGCCCTAAATGTCTGCTAAGCTTGGCATTTGCAAGCAGGAGCGGGTGGGAATGGGGATAGTGGCCCCTGCTCTGGGGAGATGAACAGGACTTCAAAGACCAGGACCCAGGATGCCTAAGCCAGAGGCTTTACAGTTGCAGCAAAGCAGCGTCCTTTGTGCTTTGGAAAAATCCACAGCAATTTCTTGACTTGCTTGGGTTTAAAACCAAAATCAATTTGTATTAGATTAGCTGTATGTCAATGTAGGCCAGGCATTCAGGCTCCACCAGTTTTAGGGAAATTGAATTGGCAATTCAGTATCCTTTTCAGGTCTGAGGGTCACACGCCTGACTCCAGGAAAAACAAAAAACACAGACAAAAAAAAAAAAAGTACCGATCAGAGAAGCAGATCATGGAGCCAGAGGGTGGGGACTGATAGCTCCTTCTCATGGAAACTTCCAGTCACCTGCTTCCAGAAAGGGCAGACTCACAGGGGTCTGGAGCTGTGAATTTAAACTGTGCTTACAGGTTTCACAGGAATAGGGCTGTTCCTTGACGCTCCTTCAGAAACTCCCCAAGAGAACTATTGTCAACCACCGCAGAGCCCTAAGCCCGTGGGGGGTAGTGTTCTATCGTCCATACGGATACTACTTCACGTAAGCAACACTGCGCGTGGTTATTGTCACCACTGTTAGAGATGAGGAAAGCTAGGGTTAGAGAGGGTAAGTGCACGACTCAAGCTAACCCAGCTGGTAAGTGGAGAAGCTGAATTTGAGAAGAGTGCATTTGAGGCCAACCATTTATCGACATTACCCTCAAATCTGGAGATAAAAGCCTCATCTCCTTTTGTCTCCCTTATAAAAGACTCTGTTTTCCTAAATTTATCTTCTTCTACTCCTGTCATCCCAGCATCCCAGAATCTGGATGGTTTTTCCTTTGTCCAGAAAACAGTATATATTTACTTGGTTTACATTTTTTTTTTAACTATGACAAGTAAATATTTCCTAAACAGAACCTCTGTCTTGAAAGATTGCTGCATCCTATCCCCAAATCTAGGGAAAACCCGCTGAACTAATTGGAAATCTTTGAACAGAAATTTCTATACAGGAAATAAGAGCATAAGTATATAATCTGGTATCTCTTTCTTCTTTTCCATACCACCCCAAATGCATGGGGAGGCAGGAATTCCGCAGCCAGGGGATCCAAATCCTTCTCCACCCCCCACACAACTGCCTGTGAGCCCATCACCCAGCCACAGGGACATCTCTGCCTCTATCATCAATTATTATTTCTCAGGCACCCACTGGGTGCTCGGCACATCAGAGAAAGAAACACATTGACTCTGTTGTCAACAATCACCCTGCAAACAGCCAAATAATTTTGATGTTCTTCAAACATATTATAATTAAAAAATTACATGCTGGGAGAAAAATTATAAGCATTTAATCAGACGAGAGGGTCAAGCTGATGCAATTAGGGAGGGGAGAAGTGCTGGCTTTCATCGGCACGGCTACTTTCATTACCATCTTGGTGAAAGCAATTGGATTCGAGGCTAAGATGTTTCCATCAAGCTACTCTTGAGTTGAGGAAGTATAATGTCACTGTGTTTGGGCAGGAGCACTGTGTTCGCGGCTTCTGCAATCCACGTACACAGCCACGGCTCTCCTCTTACTGTGGATCTCAGGCCAGTGGTGGCCTAAGATGTACATGCATTAAAAAAAGTTAGCTCCAGTGGAAAGAAAAAAAGATAAATGCAAGGTAAGAGAATGCTTCCAGATGACAGCACTTGAAGTATTTGCTAGAAAGGAAGTCTGTTGGTGAGCTGAAGTGCCTTTCAGAGAGTTGAATCATTCAGTGAAACAGAAAATCACCCAGGTCTTGGAGCTGTGACTGAGAGACAGTGGATAACCAACAAGGAAACGATAACCGATCTCGGGGCTGGCTGTACAGCTACTCGTTGGAACCGTCACAGGTGTTCAGAGATCTGCTGCTTTTTCCTCTCTGGCTCTAGCCAATCACCTCTTCCTGGAGTCACTGAGCTGGAGCGAAACTTAGCTTGCTGCTCTTCTTGGTAGGAAAAGCCAGACTCCTCCGTCTAGAAGAGGGGGGCTGGGTAGAGGTGGGAGGATTACATTTTTACTGTCCAGGCCCTGACTCGAGGAGGTGTCCTAGTGCCATTAGTCTTGGACTAGGTAGCAGAATAGTGAGGAAAAAGCCCTGGTATGGGAGTTAAGGGATTTGATTCTGATCATTAAGAATTGTCCCCATCCCTAGAATTTGGAAATACACATAACAGTGATACCTTAATAGTGACAATCCTGATCTTTTTTGATTTTATAATGGTTTATGACTTCCAAAATTCTATCGTCTGTGCTATTTAATTTGAGCCTTATCAAAACTGTGTGAGGTGGTTAGGCATGTACTTTTATATATATCCTTGTTCTAACATAAAAGATAGGAGAGTGATAGGGATTATTTATGTAAGAGGTTCGAAAAAAAAAGGTTAGGGTAGGAAGTGATTTGCTGGTAGTGATGGGAAGCAGATAGGTAGCAGACAGGCACAAATCAGACCCAACTGCTCTTTTCAAACCCCAGTGCATTTTTAGAGGATGATATTTGCCCTAAATGATACCTGCGTGACTCAGATGAAATAATGCTTTTGAAAATGCTTTGCAGAATGTAAACTCTCTGTAGTTTTAAGTTTCTACAGTCCCTGAAAGGTATATGAATGTTCTATTTCCTAAGTAGCTGGGTTCAGGGAGAGCCAGTGGCATGGGTCCTAACTGTTCTTTTTTCTGAAAGCAAATGCTAAGGACAAGGCATCATCCAAAGATGAATGCGGAGAGAGAAAAAATACGATAAAAATGACAAATAGATATTGGGCAAAGCATAAACATGGCAAGAAAGCAAATTGCCACTGCCCTCCTTTTAACAGAGAGAAAATACTGAACAACAAGGAAGAGGGGTGGTTGGAAGGATGGAGACAGATGCCGGAGACAAGGATGGGATCTCAGACGACGCTGCACCGTCTCACGGCTGATGTTAAACACCGCAGTGAGGGAGATGATGAGCTGGAACTGTTGACAGCTGAAAGCAGCCCCTCCTGGGAGTATGTTCAGCAGCGCAGAGAGTTCTGGCCCAGGGATGAGCAGGAGAGGCGCACCGAGGGAGTGGAGCCTGGCTGTTTGGATGTGTGTGTTCATGTGTGTGTGTGCACAGCTCCTCTATGCGTTCATTTACCCATCCAGCTATCCCTCTTCATTCATTCATTGGAGTTCTGTATGCTGGACACTGGGCTAGGTGCTGGGGCTACAAAGATGAAAGACGGGCATCCTTGCCCTCCAGAAGGTCACGGTGTAGTGAAGGGGGGCAAGCGGTACACAAACACTGCACCTATGTGGGCTGTAAGACAGCTACGGGTAGGGTGCTGTGGATACTCAGACAGAGGCCCACCCCACCAGCTGTGGGTGAGAGCAGGGCGGGGGAGAGAGGGATGCAGCCGGGAAAGGCTGCCAGGGGGACCCGAGTGCACACTGGTCACTCACAGCTAGGGGCTTGCGTTCTGATTCACTGCTGCCACCCCACAGTATAAATGGGGGGTTTCTCCAACACACAGGATGCCAATGGCCACTTGCTTCTTGAGTAGAGACTTCTCCCCACTCCTTGCTCCTACCACCCAGAACTTCACTTCACCCATGCATCAAAATTATTTTATTAGTGTTGGTAATAATTTTATAATCAAAAGATCATTAGTTTTCACCGCATGCTCTCCTTTACAATTGTGCATTAGCTGTTCTGTTACTACGGGGACACCTGGGGCATCTGACCCACCCCCCTGAGCCAGTCCTCCCCTTGATCATCACCCCTCGAGCATCCCATTTCAGATACCTCTTCTAGTCTCGAGGGAGGCAGGAGGGCCTTCTCCGCCCCAGCTGTGGATCACCATTTTTGACTTCTGGCTAAAGCCATTCTGCATTTGCAGTCCCATTTCTCACCCAAACAGCCAAAGGCAGCTGGGTTTAGTTCTAGGTCCTCTGGGCATCCTCTGCCTCTGCCGGCTGGTCTCCGGCCTTTGCACCTCCTCCCAGGGAGGGCGACTTTCCCACCTCTGCCTCCTGTCTCCAATCCAGGGTCTCCGATGGACTCAGCCTCTGCACTTGGGATTTCTTAACTTAGATCCTGTTGGCTTCCCTGCTATCCTGTTATTATCTTGAATTCTTTGGTCCTTTGTCCTGAATGTTACTTTTTCCCCCCAATATCCTCACTCCAATCAATGAAACAAATGAAATCTTCCCAATTCTGCACTTATCTAGCTCAAAATGAAGGGCCCCTCTTCTCTTGGCCCAGGGGTTCACCTCCATACCTCTGTACACAGTACTTAAATACCTCTTACACTGACTTTCAGTTCACATTAAAAAAATGAAAGCCCAATATTTGTAGCTTACAAAGATATTCCCTTCTTGTTGGAATGGGCTGATGAGCAGGTTAGCTGGAAGCAAATTTGGCTGAAACCAGTTCTCTTGATAATCAGTTTGTGTAATTGGCCTAAAATTAAACTCTTTTAAAAAGCTTTTCTATATTTCTTTAAAGATCTCACTTTGTACAGCTATTTCTGCCACACATAGTAGTTTCTGAGGTAATTTAAACCAATTTTCCAAAAAAGTATTTCCAATTTAATTTCATATTTTTAATAAGTGTGCATCATATTTGCATGATTTTGTGAATGGTAAAATTACTTGAACTCTTGAGTAACATTTCACACTGATCTAATGTTTAGATATCAGAAGAATTTTAGGCAAATTACCTAAGAACCTTATTTTTCAAAGATTTTTTTCTGATGGCAAATATATACCACATTTGCACAAAATGGATTTTACATGGCTTTTTGTTATTGCTTAGCAGCTGGTAAAGAAACTACCCCTCCCTTTTTGCTATGCTTTTGGGGGAAGAGTATAATTTTCTCCAGGTACTTATTCTCACCCCAGCTTATGTCACAAGGTGGTCCGCTGTGCCACATGTTATGTGGGGACCTGGAGTGAGTTTACAAAGAGGAACAGATAGCAATTCATGTGTGTGGGCTCATTTGTGAGATTTTGGTCAGATGGACCTAGACTAAAAGCATAAATCATTTAGGGTGTTACAAAGTCATGAGGTCTCTTGAATAGGAGTTAAGATAAAAAAGTAAAAAAAAATCTTTTCTAAGATAAATAGTTTTGGATGGATCTTTAAAGCGAGTGTGCAAATTTTCAGGGCTAAATTGTCCTCCAAGTACATTTTAATGGGGTCATTTGGTTCCTACTTGTCACAGATCAGAAGAAGCTTGACATTTGTTTTACTTAAAGCTCTCTTTCATCGTGTTGTTCCTTGAGTTTATTGTCAATTTCTGCCAAAACATTTGCCAGAGTTAGCAGTTCCCCCCTGGGGCTGTGCACAGATGAGTCGACTTTTCTTAGTCTCCTATTTCTACGTGTAGGGAATTAAAAATGGAGGCTCATATGGAACCGTCAGTGGTGAGCACACAAATTGGCCATAGAAATTAATCTTCTCACATTAGAACAATGTTAAATTAATAAACTTGAAGACACAGTTTATTTACACAGTTTATGGCACAGTGATTTACAGAGAGGTAAAGAGATGAAAAATATGAACAAGAAATATAAGAACAACAATCGAGACAGTTCAAAATTCTGTGTAATAGAAATTCCAGAAGGAAAGAATGATAGAGATGTAATAATTAAGGGGAAATTTCCAGCCCTGAATTAATGTGAGAGTCTGCAGATTGAGGAAGAATTCAGAAACCATAGAGGATAGGTCAAACATTGTATAGCTAGGTCCATTGTAAGGAAATTTCAGAATGTAAATGAAAAACTATTGAAACCAACTAGAAAGAAAATCATATGACTTACAAAGAAATGATAACTATATTGATAGCAGTATCCTAACAACAATAAAAGATGTCTGAAGATAATGAAATAGTGCCTTCAAAGTGCTAATTATCTTATCTGGTACAGAAAATCATCCATGTGTATAATAAAAATCTAGCAAACCAGGAATAAAAGGGAACTTCATAACTTGACAAAGGTGTAACAAGTAAATGTGTTTAATGGAGAATTTTAAGACATGTCTCCTTTCAGATCTGGGATTCATAGAGGTCCGCTATTCCTAATTATCCTGGCTGATGTTATATGAAAGAAAGGACTTAAAGGGTTAGAAAGGAAGAGATCAGTAAAATTGTCATTATTCACAGATAAGATGATTGTCTATATAGAAAATGCGCAAAATTAACAGAATTCGGTAATTAAGATGAGTATAAAGCAAGATGACTGATAAAATGTCAGCCCATAAAAGTATGTCTAGAAACTATTAAAAGTAAAATACCATTCACAAGAGCAACAAAAACAGTAACATATTTAAGGAATTTAAAAAGGGTATACAAAATCTTGAAGGAAATAGTACTATAGTAAAGGACATAGAAAAAGATCTGAAAAAAAATCATTCAAAAATCTTTCATATTCTTGAATGAGATATGAAAATCTTATAAGGATACTGATTTTAACTTAATTCATAAGTGCAGTTCAATTCTAATAAGAATGTCATCTGCATTTTTAAGGAATTACATAAATTTATCTGGAAATTTATATGAATAAATTTCAAAAAATAGCTAAGCCAACTTGGAAAAATAGTAAAGAGAAGAGATCCTCCTTACAATATATTTTATACATACCCTACAAAGCCACAGCAATAAAAACAGTATGGCACTGCGGCAAAAAAAGCCAAATAGTGCAATGGAACAAACCAGAGGCTCAGAGTCCCAAGTACACATGGACACTCGATAGACAATAGTAAAGGCTAAGAGGTAAAGTTATTAGATAATCTGGTTCACATATGAAGAAAATAACACCAATTCATACCTAAAATACATATACAAGGAAGACTTCCAGATTAAGTAAAGATTTACAAGTGAAAGGTAAAACATGCCACAATTTCCTTTGTGACCTCAGAGTTGTTAAAAACTATTTTAAAAATTAAAGGTAAAGCTTATGAAGCCAAAAATTGAGATTTGATTACAGAAATTATTAAGGTAGGACATTAGGGGTAAAGTTAATAGATGATTGACTATGAAAGAAATGTCAAGGTAGTAATATATAAAATATACAAGAAATGTCTACAAATTCACTAGAAAAGGACTGAAATCCAAAAGAAATTAGATAAAAGACATGAGCAGAAAATTTACAGAAGACAGTCATTACTAATCATATAGGTTAGAATGAATACACTGTTATATCACTTTACATACATTGGATAGGCAAATATTAAAAAGTTGGATAATTCTATGTATTAGCAGGGATATAAGAAGAAGTAAACCAAAGGCACACATGGTCAAATGGATACATTTTACAACATAGTCTCCTGGGCAAATGGGGAATGCAGAATGAATTCTACCACAATATCATTTTGCATGTAAAAATACATGTGTGATAATTATACAGCTTTTACAAAAACACATTAAAATAATATGTATCAAGCAAATTACAGTGGAAGTGGTGAATGAGAATGAGGAATGAGCATAGTGAATACATATGTAATGCATCATCACATATGTACATAGGAGAATATAGGGGCCTTGAATGGACTAATGGTGATATTATGCCGTAAAACAAGATGTTCTATTAAATCTGCATTGGACCTTTTTTTTTTTTTTTGCTTCTAATATGGGCAACAATTATACAAAGCAAAACAGAATTCATAACTACTAAAAATATGGGATAGTATAAAAAGGACTAAAAACCATTTTGTAAAAGACAGGAATGTAAAAAAACAAACTAAAAAGCATCATAATTTGAAAGACCAAGAAAACAGAAATATACTGATCAGTAAGAATAACATACATAAATGGATTAAATGCTCTTGCTAAAGACAGATTTTCAGAAATCAAAAGAAATCTAGATATATGCTATTTACAAGGGACACATCGAAGACTCAAGAGATAGAAAATTGAAAATAAAGGGGGAAAAAGAGAAATATTAGGCAAAATGCTTACCAAAGGAGAGCTGGTGTAACAATTTTTAAAATAGCTTTTTGAGATGTGATTGACACACAATAAACTGCACATATTTAAAGTATAAAATTTGATAAATTTTGACATATGTATATATCCATTAAACTGTTACCATAGTCAAGATAGTGAATTCCCAGAAGTTTCTCTGTGCCCCACTGCAGTGCCTCCCCCCAGCCTCTCCACCTCCTAGCAGCCATTGATCTACTTTTTGTCACTATAGATTCGTCTGTATCTTTTTTAGACTTTTCTATGACATGTAAGTATACAATCTGTGCTGTCTTTTTATGGCTTCTTTCACTCAGCATAATTATTTTTGAGATTCATCTACTATTGTTGAAATTAGTAATTTGTTCATTTTTATTGCTGAATAGTATTCCAGTGTAACATATAGCACAATTTGTCTGGTCATTCACCTGTGTATGAACATTTGAGCTGTTTCCAGTTTTTAGCTATTTCAAATAAAGCTGCTATGTATATTTATGTACAAGTTTTTGTGTGGAATGCCTGGTAGAAATGGAATGGCTGGAATGTAGGTTAAGTAAATGTTTCATATTTTAAGAGAGTGAAAAACTATTTTCTAAAATGGTTGCACCATCTAAATTCCCATGAGTTGTGTATGAAGATTCCAGTTCTTCCATACCCTTGTCAACACTTGGTATGGGCAATTATTTAATTCTAGTTATTCTAATAAATGGGTAGTGGTATGCTACTGTGGTTTTAGTTTGTAATTCCCTAAGAACTAATGTTATTGAGCATCTTTTCACGTGCTTATTTGCCATCTATGTATTTTCCTTGGTAAAGTGTCTATTCAGATCTTTTGCTGTAGTTTTAAATTGTGTTGTTTTATTATTATTGAGTTTTGAGAGTTTGTATATATTTTAGGTACAAGTAGTTCATGTTTTGCAAATATTTTCTCCCAGTCTGTGCCCTGTCTTTTCATTCTCTTAAGAGTGTCTTTTACAGGGCAGATTTTTAAATATTTGATGAAGACTAATTTATCAATTTTCTTTTCTTTTATGGATCATGATTTTGATGTCATATTTACTACCTCTCTGACTAACTTAATTTTTTCCCTCTCTTTGTCCTCTCTTTCTTCTTTCCTCCCTCCTTTCCTTCCTTCCTTTTACTGGGAATCTTTTAATAATAAATTCAATTTCTTTCATAGATACAGGGGTTATTCAGAATATCTATTTCTTCTTTGTGAAATCAAATAATTTGTATCTTTTAAGAACATGTGCATTTAATCTAGATTGTTGAATTTTTTTGGCTTTGAGATGTTCACAATATTCCCTGATAATCTTTTGCTTAACTGTAGAATCTGTAGTGATGTCACCTCTCTCATTTTATACATTTGCAGTGTATTATTTCTTTCTCTTTATTAGTCTGGATAGAATTTTATCATTTTTATTGCTCTCAAAGAACCAGCACTGTTTCACTGATTTTTTTTTCCTACTGTTTTCTAATTTTTAGTTCATCTATTTTTATTATTTTCTTTCTTAGCTTACTTTGGATTTAATTTCCTCTTCTTTTAGAAGTCTTTTAAGTTGGAAATTGAAGTCATCCATTTGAGATCTTTCTTATTTTCTAACGTAGGTATTTAGAGTTATAACCTCTCCCCTAAGAGTTTTTTTTTGGCATGTCATTTTTTGTTGGCATATTGGGATTTCATTCAGTTCAAAATACTTTTCCCTCTTGGTTTCTTCTTGACCCTTAGGGAATTCAGATATGTGTTATTTGAATTCAAAACATTTGAGAATTACCCAGAAAGTTTTCTGTTATTGATTTTTAATATAAATCCATTTAAGAGAACATATTTTGTGTGACCTGAATCCTTTTAATTTTATTGAGATGCATTCTATGGCCCAGATAATGATTTTTCTTGGTAAATGTTCTGGTACATTTGAAGAAAATATGTTTTCTTCTGTTGTTGGGTGGAATATTCTATAAATGTCAATTAGGTCACTTAGGTTGATAATGTTCACATCTCCTAAATCCTTACTGATTCTGGTCTATTTTCTCTACAACAATTGACAAAGAATTATTGAAATTTCTTGCTATATTTGTGAACTTGTCTATTTGTCTTTGTAATTTTATTGTTGGTTTTTTGTTTTGCTTCATGTAATTTGAAGCTCTGTTAAGAGAGTTATCATGTTTTCTTAATGAAATTGTGGATTCTTGTGAAACTGTGGATCATTATGAAATGAATATCTTTATGCTGCTTAACATTCTTTGCTCTGAAATCTACTTGGTCTTATATTAAGAGATCTACTCTAGCTGTCTTTTGACTAGTGTTAACCGGGCACATATTTTTCCATGCTCTTTCTCTGTATATATTATATTTTCATTTCAAAAGTACTTTTCTACAGACAACTTTGTTGGTTCATTTTAAAATACAATCTGACAACTCTGCCTTTAAATTGTGTGTACATCATTTAAATTTAATGTGATTTCTATATATAATTAGATCTAACCTATTATTACATTATTTTTTTAAAAATTCTGTCCCATTTGTTGTTTTATTATTCTCTCTTTTCCTGCCTTCTTTGGATTAATACATATTTTTATTATTCTACTTTATCTCCTTTGTTGTTTTTTAAAATAAAACTGTTTTTCTATTTTGCTGTAGCATTTACAATATACATCTTTAAGTTATCACACTCTACCTCAGAGTTATATTATACCATATATATATATATATATGTCATTTTTAATACCTCTTTGGTGCCATATGTATGTATATAGTATAAGAACCATCCATACAATAGTTTACTTCCGTTTCTTCCTTTTTGACTTTTGTGTTATTGTTGTGATACATTTTCCTTTTACATATGGGAGAAACTTCACACATATTGTTTCATTTTGTTTAAATAGTCATTTATCTTTTAAAAATGTTTAAAGAGTAAGAAAAATTTATATATTTACCCATCTTGTTACCATTCCGGTGCTCTTCATTCCTTTATGTAGATCCATATTTCTATCCAATATCATTTTGCCAAAATGACTTCCTCTAGCACTTCTTATAATGTGGGTTTTCTGGAGATGAATTCTTTCGGTTTTTTTTATGTCTGAAAAAGTCTTTATTTCACCATTTTTGAAAGATATGTTCACTGAGCATAGAATTCTGGGTTGGCGGGCTTTTTGTTTCAGCGCGGTACAGACGGTGCCCTACTCTGTTTCATCGTTAATGATGAGAAGTCTGCTGTCATCCTTATCTTTTCTCCTCAGTACGTAATGCGTCTTTTTTTCTGTGGCTACTTTTGAGATTGTCCTCATTACTGGTTCATAGAAATTTGATTATGATGTTCCAAGGTATCATTTTTTTTCATGCGTTTTGTTCATGTTTTTTGTTGAGCTTCTCGGATAAATGAGTTTATAGTTTGTTTATATTTCAAATAAAATTTGAAAAATGTATTCTCTCATCTCTCTTCCTTTAGAGACTCCAATGATATCTATTACATGGCTGATGATCTTGTTGGTTCTCTGATGCTCAGTTTATTGTTTTATTTTATTCTCTTTATCTTTTATTTTGGATAGTTTCCATTACCATGTTTTTAAATGCACTAATTAATTCTGCAATTTCTAATCTGCCATAATCTCATACAATATATTTTTCATTTCACAAATTGTGGTTTTCATCTATAGAAGTTCAGTGTGGACCTTTTTTACATCTTCCATGATTTTACTTGACTTTTTAAACAAATGAAATACAGTTTATAATTGTTTTAATGTTTTAGCTGCTAGTTGTAACACTGTCGTATTCTCAGTTGGTTTTTATTGACTGATTTTTGTCATTTTGAGTTGGATTTTCCTGCTTCTTATGCTTTGTAACTTCTTTGTTCTTGAATGCCAGTTATTACAAATTTTACCTTGAGTTCTGGATATTTCTGCACTCCTAAAATAGTCTTGAGCTTTGTTTCTGAATACAGTTAACTTAAAACAGTTCCGTCTTTTCAGGTCTTATTCAATCTTTGCTAGGAAGGACCGGAGCATTGTTGAGTCTATCACTAATTATTCTCTACCACTACTGAAAGTACTCCACACAGAGACCCATGAATTATGAAATTTTCCAGTCTGATTGAGGGGAAAAAGAACTCTTCCCTGCGGTTGCACATATTGGTTGCTGTTTCTTCTAATTCTTTCTGGGTAGATGTTTCCCTCAAGCTTCAGGTATTTTTCTCATGTGCCTGCACTTACCAGTGTTTAGCTAAATACTCAAGAGAAACCCTCTAAAATCCATGGAGTTCTCTTTTTGTGTCACTCCCTCGTCTCCGACATTCCATCTGTGAACTCTAGCCATTTTGTTCTCCTCTGACTTGTGGCTCTGTTTCTTTTTAGACAGTGAGGCTGCCAAGTTCTATCTGGGTTCTTCTTCCCTGCACCGCATCCCAGAAACTTGCAAGTCAGTACGCTGTACCAGTTCCTCTCTTCATTTGTTTCCCAGGGATCAGGGATCCTATTCTTCATGACCTGCTGCCTAGTGGTTTGAAAATTATTGCTTCATTTTCTTTAGGAAGGAAGATACACCCTGTCACTGTTACACCATCTTGGTTGGAAGGAGAAGTCCAGGAATAATAATATTAATAGAAGAAAAAAAATGGACCCTAAGAAAAAATATATTATTTAGAATAAGAAAGGCTGTGACATTAAAAAATAAACAATTCACCAAAAAATATGAATTTTAGAACATCAATTGCTGTTACAGAGTGCAAGTTCCACAGTACATTTCAAAATCCTTAACAGAAAGATAGCCTCACAAAATGCCCCCAAATATTGGTATCTGACCTGGAATTTGGGGATAGAGACAGATATTTGAGGATAAAAGGATTAATACAAATATATGAAAAATTTATATAAATTGATATTAAAACATATAGGAACATAGACACAGGATTTAGCAAATATTACATAAAAGAAGAAACTTCAGTGACCAATAAATGTGAAAAAGTGCTCAGTTTCACATTAATTAGGGAAATGCAAATTATAGCAACAGTGATTCTGTGGTTTATCTAGCATATTTGACACATGGAACATACAATTAAAGATAGATAGATAGATAGATAGATAGATAGATAGATAGATAGATAGTCCCCTCCTCTATACAACATAATTATTTTTGGTGACAATCATGAAATGAAACTATATGTGATGTAAGGACACTACATATTTCAAAATAGATTAGATATTTGATTCACTGTCCTTTTTTGTTGTTGTCTTTTGTTGAGCTCCACTAGGTCAATGTCATTTTATTTTGGTTCCTACTTCAAATGTCTTTACAAAATTCAGACTAATTATGAACAAATACTGTCATTACTTCTAGTTCCTACATGTTTTGGCAGACTAGAAAAGCAAAACTATTTATTCTACATCTTTATATTTACCTAAGTTTAAATTTTGAGCCTCTGACAATAACCTGATATAATAGTATTTAATGTATAGAACTGTTGAGTAAGTTAATTTTAATAAACCTAATTTTTTCTTAATTCATAATTTAGGTTGACAACTGAATAATCTGAATAAATTTCAATTTTAAAGATGTTCAAATTCAGGAAGACATTTCATGTGTGAACTGAAATTTGTACTCACCAAGAAAATATATTAGGCCTCACAGTTTACACTATTTCATTGTTTTAAATATTAAACAAAAATAAATACTCCAAGTGGTCACATAGAATAACAAAACTGAAATACTCAAATTCTCTTTCTTAGCTTTTTCTGTTACTGTGTGATCCTTGTTTATTTCAAACATACTGTTTAAACATGAGGATCTGCAGTGACACAGGGATTGAAGGTGCTGTTTG
This sequence comes from Manis javanica, assembly GCF_040802235.1. NCBI lineage: Eukaryota > Metazoa > Chordata > Mammalia > Pholidota > Manidae > Manis > Manis javanica. Next base: position 99,964,780 of record NC_133166.1, on the reverse strand, counting down.
TGCAGAAGCCAGGGCAAACATTCAGGCCATTTTAAACTTAATCTTAAAATGAGGGTGGATAGCCGAATCGATGTGTATTCAGGACTGACCACATAACTGAGACCCACGTAGCTTTCATGTAAAATATAATTCTTATTAAAGACAAGGAATGAAAATGTACTAATTTGAAGTTTGTATAACGTGTTATTAAAATTCAACAGTTAAGTCACAGGGTAGGTTTCCTTGCCTGAAGAAGTAGGGTGGATACTGGTATTTCATTGGAAATGATCCGAAGAGGATGCCTTGGAAGTCTGTGGATACCAGGAATCAGCTAGATGGCCTGCCTGAGAAGAGCAGCTCCATCGCTGAAAGGACAGGCATGGCTGGGTCACCGGGGCAGTGTGCTCAGCAAGCAACCACAGCTGAGACTAGGATGAGAGAAAGAACGAGGCCACTCTGGCAGAGATAGCAGTAAAGTAATTAGCACATCTGAAAAGGCACTTAATTAGGCATCTAGTTATGTGACATCTCTAGGTGGGGGAGACCAGCTTTCTGATTCTAAAGGACACATATTTTAAGTGGATTAAAAAAGGAAATTATTTTAGATGTAGGAAGGTATAATTAATCTGAGGACCCTGGCCATGGCAAGATAATGTTGAGGGGAAGGACTTAAATTCAGAGCACGTTAGGCATATGGCTGAGAAAACAGGGCAGCCCCATCTCTGCAGTGCTATTGCTCTGGGAATGCATTGCAATTTGTGGGACAACAAAACCTCATGAAGACCATGTCCAAGGCAGGCTTGTGCTTTTTCAGATGAGGAGTTAATAAAAGCACCCCCTGTATAGGTACATATGGGAAATGGCCATTTCTTTCTTTGAAGATATTTGGGAATAATCCTTTCCATGTAGATCCTGGAGGCATACTAGAGAAAGCTCCGTTGAGCACCATTCACAGACTTCTGCTAGAGTTCTACTGCTGGTTGTGGAAAGAACGGAGTAAAGGGAAACCCTTCCTTGGGGAGTTTGGGGACCATCAAGTTCAAAGGGTAGGCTTGGGGCAGGAGATGGAAGACAAAGCCAGGACAGTAGGGAATGACAGGGACACATGTGTAGGATCACGTAGGAATGCTCAGGGGTTGGAGTGGAGTGAGAGATATTAGTAACAAGATCAAGGAGGTGGACGCCAAGGAATAGGAAGGAATCTGGGGAGCAGTGGATTGCCTGGGTCCAAAAGCTGAGTCCAGTGAAGTCCTCACAGAGATGAAGACCTCTGAGCTGAGAGGCAGCTGGTCAAGGTGACGAGCATGCTGAAGAAGAGAGCAGCCAATGAGGGGAGCACAAGCAGGTAGAGGGTGGACTGGGTCCCAGTGCATGGTAGCTTCTTCCTCTGCTGACTACCCTGTGGAACTTCCTTCGCCTCTTTCATCTCATCATTGTGCTTATCATCACCTGACCTGTTAGTTTTATCTCCTTATTTATCTAACAAAGTAGCACAGATATTTTTTTGCCAATTTTGTACTATTATATCCCCAATACCTAATGCAATCATACTTGGCCTTTGTTGAATGGCTGAATGAACATATATTGCACGGACTAGAGATATCTCATGGCCCAGATGGGGTGGATATTGACCTGTTATGGGTCACAGTTTAGAGCTGACCATTACAAAGTCCTTGCCAGTCCGATTCAATATATTTGTGGTGTGGACTGGGCCCATTTCCTTACAAAGTAAGGTGAGAAATACAGACAGGCAGGTCTGGGGGACTAGGCCAACACCCATATGCTGCTCATTCTTCTTCCTGGAGATATTTCTTGAGAATGAAAACTTGGTTTAATTCCAGGAAATGCTTTTTTTCCTTTCAAGTCTTCTGATGTGTTGGTACTCCTGGGGGACAGATTCTGTGAAGAAGCAAATTGCTAGATAATTATGAGGACACCAGTGAGAAAGTGCCAACCACAGACCTTATCTCACTTACTGTCCTGTCATTCATTGCATTCACAGGGAGTCTGTGCTGCAAAATATATGCATTGCTGAAGAGATGGATGTGTCTTCCTCCAACATAGTCCACTCCTACTTTCTCTCCTTCTGACCCTCACATTACAGCAGACACGAGTAGGGCCTGGAACGCTGTGTGTCCGAGGTTAGCCCCATCTTGTTTTGAAACAAATAATCAGACCAGGTCATGCCAGATAAAATAGGAAAGGGTGTGCCACAAATTGCAGGCGGAATATTTAACAGAAACTCGAAGACAACATAAAGGGGAGCTGGGCATTGTTGGTATTTTGCATGGCGGTAGCATGCACTTTGTTGCCTTGTCTGTTTCTCCATGTTCCTCACAAAAGAGTCTCACATTGGGCAATACAGAGGCAAACCGTAAAGAGTTTAAGAAGGGGTGGAGGGACCGTCTTATGGTCACAGAATATATTAGAACCTGGCAATCTTTGAATATGTACTGAAGCAGCAGCTTCCTCCACATGGGAGAGGCAAGGCTTTGGCTTTATTCCTTTGACTTTGAACCTTAGTCTGTTCACTAACACTGCACTGTAGTATGTGCAATAATAGTGCAATACTTAGAATTAACAAGACACAAACCCAAGTCCCAGCTCTACGCAGTCAATAGCTGCATGACCTCAAGTAAGTTATATAGGCCCTCTGGGCTTCAGGTTTTCACTTGTTAATTAAAGGTTTTGCACCAATTTTTGGCATATAAGTTCATCCCTGGCCCCAGTGAAGGGAACATTGTATTGTATATAGGCCTTATTTTCCTGGAAGGAAATGGGATGGTTATTTAAAGGCAATGTAACACAGAGGAAAGAACATCTACTTTGGATTCATAAAGCCTGGATTCAAATTTTGACTCTTACTTTTTCCTAGCCAGTCATCTTTATGCCTAAAATGGAGAGGGCAATATTATCTGAGTGGCATGACAGTTGTAAGGACCAACTTATGTCAAATGCACTGTCACAAAGGTAAGTACCTAGCACAGGACTTGACATAATGAGGAGCTTAATGAAGAGACAAGGTGGTCAAGAAGATGACAGGGCAGAGTGACTGTACTGTGACTCTTGTTCCCAAGCCAGGGGTTGGCTGATGCTGGCCTGGCCCAGGGCATCCATGGAGCACGCCCTGGCAAAGAGGTACCCTCCTGAGAGAATGCTCTGAGACCTCTGGCCAGGGATTTCCTAGAGGCAACTTCCGGGAGTGGTGAAATTCAGATCCAATCTTGATAAAAACTTTCAGCATATACGAAAGCATTCTGGGGGAGAAACATCTATAGAGGAAGAGAGAGGAAAATCATGTTTGAGATCACACTGAATAGACAAGAATGGACTTTAGAGAAGTAAGTTTGTATCAAAAACCATTTGAAAAACATGATATGAATTGCCTGTGTCTTGTTTTGTTTCTTGTTCAGTTGAAAAGTTGATCAGATCACTGCTTCTGTCTGATCAAAACAAGATGTACCCCTGAGAAAAATGAACAGCCTGCTGGAGAGCGAAAGGTTTTAAAATGGGGGGTGGATTTTGGTGCATTTGCTTTGCAGTGCTTTGGGGCAGGTATATGCCTTCTCCTTACAACGGCTGAGGCCCCCGCTGCTACCCAGGCATGATTAATATTTGAGGTCAGAGTCTGGCCTGTAGAATTCTAACCCAATTTTGCATTAGCATTTTTAAGACTTCCAGGCAAATGAATACTCATGTGCACGCAGGGGTTAGATATGCACACAAGTGATCCAGAAATGAAGGTAAAAGCAACGTGGAAGGATTGATGTTTGTAACCTCAACGTCAAGGGAATTCAAAGCTAAGCCCTAAAGAGCTCTGGTGAGTCACCAGGGCAGCACAGGATTAAGATACATGAGATAGCCCCTCACCCAGGAATACAAAATAGCACTTTCAGCCAAGGCAACCTGGGAAAAATTTATCCTGGAACAACATGATCTCAGCTGATTCTCTCTAAGCATCTCAACAAATAGTAGTTGTAGTCACCCAAGTAGAAACATGTTCTGAAAGTAGCAGGTGGCTGGATACAGAGTTACCCAGCGACCATTTTGCAGCCTCATAATGCAAGATATTGGCAAGAGTAGTCAGTGATGTTTTCCTTCTCTTTCCTAGAAATGCTTTCCTTTTTAAACAAAGCCTCTATTAATCGGAACTTCAGATCACACATGGCGATCAATTGAAGCTGTTTAGGGCATTTACCGTAATTGATCTGCTACAAGTTCTTCACAAGTGGGTTGCACTATACACACACATGTACTTCTCAAAGAATTCAAAAGCCATTAGGATGTGCTCAGCTCCTGTCTGATAGTCTGAGAGCCATTGACGGGGGTGGGATCCTCAGAAATGAGCTGGGCCAGTAGCAGGGGATCATTTGGATTAGAAAGTAAGAGTTCCCCTCAGTGAAGGTTGTGAATTCTGGTAGCAGTGGTAGAGAAAGGCTGAGCCAACTTCATCATAATCATGAACATTGCCATGGGGGTGCCAGATATTTCACATACAGTTATTATGTCATTTAAGGCTCACAAAACCAGTAAGAATTTTAACATTCTTCACTTTAAGATTGGAAAACTGAGGTTAAGTAGTTAAGAGCTCTGTCCTGACAGGTAGCACAATCAAGGCCTTAATTATTATTTGAACCCAAGTCCGAGTCCACAACTCACGTGCTTTTAGCCCCATACCTTGTGCCACAGTGCCTCTCATCTAAATAGTTGGAGAAATCTGTTTCCTGGAAGATTTTAGGATATACCTGCCTGGGCACTATGGACACACAAGGTAAACGTTTATTTTTATTTTTATTTTTTATGATCATACCTAGCTGTGAATTTGTAAGTCTCCTCTTCTGGAATATGATTTGGGTGTCTTTGGTGGAGAAAAGTGCCCAGACAAAAGGTAATAGATGCTCCTTGAAAACAAAAACAGAGAGATGGAGAATGTAGGAAGCTGGAGAGCTGATAAAGCAGTGATACATCTGAGTGAGTGAGTGAATTCAAGCCGCCAGAAGAACCCAAGGGACACAATGGTCCAGATTAACTCAGACCCAGGGAAGGCGGTGAGGGATGGAAAGATGGCCACATGCGTTATGAGGGATCCATGTGGCTTGATCTTACAACCTCCTTGGTTTTTCTAGCATTTAGTGGTAAACCACTCTGGCCTCCCTTCATGGACTGTTTAAAATGATTGCCCAGCTTAGAGTTCTTGTCTTCCTCACTCAAAGGCAGTCTTGTGTTACGGCTCACTGCTATAGTCCTGGTTCTAATCTGACCTTGCTGATTAACAACTCATTTAATTGAGGATCAGAAAACTAAGTAGGAACCCAAGATTATAACTAAGGATATGGAAAACTGATTCAAACTCTAGGCATCTGACCTCAGGGCCTCTGATTAACCATCACACCGTGGCAGTGGCTTCCGACGTAGTAATAAGCTGGCTGTCAGAAGACCAGCTTCTTACAAGGGTTAAGTCATATTTCTCTGCCTTCAGCCTGTCCATTCTTAAAAGACAACCAATGAAGAAGCATGAAACTCAAAATGGACCATAGCTTTACATATAAAACTATAAAACTTGTAGAGGACATATAGTAGAAAATCTTTGTGACCATGATTTGAATGAGGATTCCTTAGATATGGCATCAAAGCGTGATCTAGGAAAGAAAACACTGACAAATTGGACCTTATAAAAATTGAAAACTTCTCTTCTTCAAGAAACACTGTTAAGGGAATGAAAAAATAAGCCACAGGATAGGGGAAAATATTTGCAAAACTCAAAGGCTTTGAATTCAGAATATATAAAAGCTTTATAAACTCAGTAATAAGAAAGCAAACTACCCCACAAAAATGGGTAAAAGATTTTTAAAAAGACACTTCAGTAACAAGCCATGCAGATGGTAAATTAGCAAATGAGATGTTTACTGTCATTAGCCATTAGGGAAAATGCAAGTTAAAACCACAATTGAGATATCACTATACAACTATAGAATCATTGAAATACAGAAAGAGGGAAAAACTACAGTTCCAAGTAAGTGCTAGTGAGAATCCAGAGCAACTGGAACTCACATTCATTGCTGGCGGGAATGTGAACTGATGCGGCTATTGCGGAAAACAGTTTCACAACTTCTTATAAAGGCAAACACACACTTGCCGTAAGACCCAGCAGTCCCACTCTTAGGTATTTACCAAAGAAAAATGAAAATGATGTTAACACAAAAACCTGTAGGTGAATGTTTATAGCAGTTTTATTCATAATCACCTCCAACTTGAAATGAGCTGAATATCCTTCAATTGGTAAACAGATAAAACCTGGTGCATCCATACAATGGGCTTATAAAACTTTATGAAAGCATCAAAAAGGAACAAACTACGGATGCATGCAACAACACAGATGGATCTCCAGTGCATTCAAAGAGAAAGAAATAAAAATTTGAAAGCTTTGTATACTGCAATTCTAATTGTTTGACATTCTGGAGACAGCAAACGTGTAAGGACAAAAGCAGATTGGTGGTTTGTGGGCCTGAGGTGTGGGAAGGGGTTGACTACAAAGGGCGTGGTGAGATTTTGTTGTGGTTACAGACATTTTCTTTATCTTGGTGCTGGTGGTGGTTCCACAACTGTCACTATAGAAGAGTACACTAAAAAGTGAATTATATTTCAATAAGAGAAGAAGGAATAGAAGGGGGAGGAGGTGGTTGTGAGCACAGAGAGGAGCAGCCATTGGGGCAGAAGCAGTTAGAAGCCCAGCAGGGCTCAGAGCAGGAGACAACTACCTCCGGTTAGATCTGGAGGCCGTTGTCTGAGTTGTGGCTGAGCCAGTGTACCTCCAGGGGAAAAATATTTTCCCAGCCTGGGACAAAACACCTTTGAACCGAAATCAGTCACAGAGAGAAATAAAGTGGGAGAAACCCGTTTATTCCTTACAAGCAGTCATGCACTCAGCTTACCCACGTCTCCTGTGACCCGGCTGCAGAAAAAGGGACCCCACCCAACCTCTGCAGGCTAGATACACCCTCGTTCCCCTTTGTAATCACCTATTGATAAGGAGATGATACTCCTCTCCACCCCTTGGAAACACCTATTGATATGGCGATACACTAAGGCCAGGCTAGAGATTCTGGAAATGTTGTAATTTTATCCACAGCCAGTATTCCCACCATGTTTGAGGCAGGCTGCACGTACTCACCAGGATTTTCTTTTGTCTCACCCCAAAAGTCTTAATACACTAAGCTTGTCAATAAAGGGGATTTTGGAGAAAATGCAGACCGAAGCCAACAACTAATTCAAGGCCTTAGCGCTTTGCTGTTGCATCAGTGACCGGTCGTAGAGGGCAGAGCTCCCGCTTCCCTGACATTTGCTTTATGGCTAGAGCTGGGCTTTCCAGGACCTGCATTGGCAAGAGGGAGGAATAAATGTCCATGAACCTGGCTTAATAGAGTCCCTGTAACATTAAGCAATGGCCTCTAAATGATCCATCCTCTATGCTAGGCAAATGCCATTTCTTTCTCTTTTAAAGCTTTTGACTTTTCTGTTGAAAGGACACTACTATTCTTTCCTTCCCAGTTGGCACGTGAGAAGGGGACCAAGAAAGGAGACAATTCTCGGTATTGTTTTTGGTTGAGGTGAATAAGATAGGGAAACATCTTTGCAGTCCCTGGATAGGGTGTGGGCTCACAGACACTGACGGGATGCAGTGGGTGGAAAATATGTTTGCTTCAGAGCTGGAAAAGAAAGCCTCAGGTCCCTAGTACAATGGCCTGAGGATCTTAGGTTTGTTAAGGTACTCTGAAATAAAATTCCTGGATGTTCCCACCAGTTAGGTTATTTGGCATCCTGGAAAGTTAAATCATACTTTCAAAGAGGCAGCATGAGTAGCTAAAAGTTGGGTCTCTGCAGTCAGAAATGCATGAGTTCAAGTCCTAGACTTACCGCTTCCATGCTCCGTAAATTGCTCCGAGCCCTGGTTTCTTCATTGTTTGATGAGGGTACAGTAGCAATATACATTCTAGAGCTGTTGTGGGGATAGGATCGATGTGTACAAAAACCTCAGACAGTACCAGGTATGTGGCCAGGCTCAACAACCATTTAAAATATTTTTAATGCCTAATTGTATCTTGACTGTATCTATTATGCAAATAAAATATAAGACTAAAAAATTACCAGGTAATCCAGATCATGTATGCAGCTGACCTAATTAGCTTATACCTTTTCTTCTCTTTTTCCTTGTCACTAACATTTTTAGGGTTTAACCTATCTGTGTACACCTTTGGGAGACACAACCAGTGTCTGAATTGCCACAGTATAAGCTGTCTTCCGATTTCATGTTTAGGGGCTTAGGCAATGGAAGAAGATGTGGAAAGTTCTAGTTTCTCAAACCAGACTGTCCTAAGAAACTTTCCTAAATGCAAGTGATTAGCTCCTCTAAGTTTTCTAAGAAGTCAGGGTGACAAGTGATAGAATCCGGGCCAGAAGACCCCCTTTCAAATAAGCCCACCCACCATCTCAGAGAGACCTGGGTGTCATCGTCCCTAGGCTACAAGCATCCTCCAGAGGACACGTCAGCAGGCCACAAGCCCACCTTTCCCCTGACCCCTCCCCTCAAAGAGCCCTGGCCATAAAAAGCCTCTTGACCCATTGGAGACCCTCTTTCCTTTGTTCTGCTGGCCAGGCCAGAGGGGGCCCTCTCGGGTTCTTCAGTAAACCTGCCTGGACTGCTGAGTTCGCATCCCCTCTCCTTTCATCTCTCCCCTCTTTTTCTTTAATGTATCCCCTCTATCCCTTTCAACAAGTAATACAGTGAGGTGCCCACTGACAGTCCTTGTTGCCTGCAGGGAGCAGGAGCTTTAGAGATGAGTTCAGAAAATGCAACTAGGGGACACCAGTTCCCAAACTGTGTGCCATGGCAACCTCAGGGGCAGTAGTAAATTCACAGATGCCACGGTCTATTTCTAAATTTCTAAGGAAATACAGTGATACTTAGCATCTATCAGACACTAAAAAATGACAGCTTCAGATAGTCTACAATTCCCACATTGGATTGTACAACAGTCCTCTCAGTGATATCCCAGTTTTACAAAGCTAGATTATTGGCAGGTGCTGTGGTAAAAGCAAGCATCGTGAAAGATCAGGTGCAGCAGGAAATGAAGGGGTCAGTGTCCTTTCTGATGCCATGGTTTGGGGAGCTATTCAGTGCTCAAAAGGTACATGCATTCAACTAGTAATGATTATTATTCAAGAATGAACTAAAAATGTCATTTTTATTTCTATTTATGTGCATTATCTTCTTTATAATGACTGCTAAATTATTGGGACATAAATACTCCTTAAGACCTTGGATCAAACTACTTAAAAAACAGATCCGTTATGCAGTTTTTTGGTCTATGGGAACCATGAAAAAACTTATTAAGACTTTAAGTGTGGCATGAATGGAAAAAGTATGGGAACCTCTGCTATAAGAGTACCTAAAGATTCTGCAGCCCATGTTGGCTGATGGCTACACCGTGGAAGAGCTGAGTATTAGTGGGAGAACCACAGCATGTTAGAGGTGAAAGAGAACTTTAAAATCATTTAGTTTAGCACCCTCATTTTACAAGTAGGCAATCCGGAACCTTGAGATGACTGGTCCAATCATATTTTTCTTGTGTCTGGGTTGCAGGGGGAGGGAGGAGGGAAGAGCAGATGTGTGTGAAGGGGGCTACAGTGGGGAGCTGCAATCCCCAGGAAGCAAAGAACTGACTCAACAAGAAGGGGTTACTTTGGCCCATGAACACCAGGCGCCTGCTCCCTCCCCTGCACCATTGTGGTTGGGCAATGGATAAGGAGTGCTTGGAGGAGCTCTAAGGATGTCTTCATACAGACATTCTAATTCTTCACAAGAGACAGAGAAATGCGGCAATAAGATTTGGGCACGTGGAGATGGTTTCTGTGTCCCAGCTTCTGGCTCCAAGAGGCTCTTGTCTTGTTTGTTCCTCAAGGGTAGGCAGGGACATTCATATCGCAAGAAATCATCTCTATCTAAATTAAATCTCCCCCACTCTCTAAAAGGTAGGGCTGGGATCTGGGAGGGGAGCGGCTTGGGCTTTGTATTCTTGCGTGCTTAGCATGAAGACAGCGTCAACATCAGTTGTGCATCTCTGAACAGAAGTGTGAGGGTCTGCCTGGAAGAAGGAAGCTTTGTGTGTGTGTGTGTGTGTGTGTGGGCAGTGGGGTACATGGCGGGAAAGGCAGAGGATTCAGAGCCCTGGGTGGGGGGGCAGGTCATCGAGGTCAGGTGTGGAGGCTCTGCAATTTACCTAAATGTTGTAAGACGGGCTACCCATCAGATAATGCAAACTCAATTATATCTGAAGGGATGCTAGGGGTCAACTGAGCTCAGGGGTGGTTATCTCTTCGCAAGATACAAAGCAACATCCTAATAAATTGCTAATGAATGGGAGCCATGTAGAGCTGTGCACTCAGCCACCTAGAGCTGAACCCATGGAAGAAAAGCATTTAAGGAAATTCAGGGCTTGAAGGAGGCAGCCTGGTGTGGCAGAAACAGTGCTGGATTAGGAGGCAGGCATTCTGGGCCTTAGTCCTGCCCAGCTGCTAATTAGCTGTGTGACCTCTGGTAACTCATTTGCTTTTCTAGCTAGCAGTTTTCCGTCTGCCCACGCATAGGGCTGCTGAGAGGCCAGGGTGACATAATACATGTGACCATTTATCAAGTGCTTTTTAAGTGCCAAGAGCTGCTTTGAGCATTGCCCAGACTCTATCTCATTTAACCCTTCCAGGCCCTATCTGAGGTACAGATTGAGATAATCTATAATCAAAAGTATAGAGGAGGGAACAGGGCTCAAGTCTGTGGAGCTTGTGTGCTCAGTTCCCTGCTGGTGAGTTCAAGACCATGGCAGAGTTGGGAGCCTTAAGCTGCCAGAAGATTCTGATTTCGCAGAGCAAGGGTAGGGCCCACACATATGCAGGCTTAACAAGGGCCTGGGTAGTTTGGGTGTGGGTGGTAAATGCACTTCAGTTTGAAAAATACTTCCCTAAGCCCCAAAGTCCCCTTTAGCTCCAGGGAACCATAGTGTGACATGGACAGATGAGGAAGGTGCTGAGAAGAGGGCTCCAAGAGCCGGAAACAAGGTGTGAGAGGGATAGCACAACATGTGGGCTCCTGGGCTCCCCCAAACTGTCACCCCTGGCAGCCTGCAAAACGGGAGGTGAGTCTAAACAGCAGGTTGGTGGGTGGGTGACCCTGAGCAGGATGGTAGGTAGCTGGGCAAGGTTAGGTGAGGACCAGGCCCATTGTCCATACCCACTCTATCTGCCACTAACTACATCCTCTCACTTGTACACGGCATTCTGGAATTTTTGCTTGTGATATATCATCCAATATTTTCACAAAAACCTTATAAAATGGGTATGATTTTATTTTTTTTATATAGGAGAAAACTGAAGCTCCGAGAGGTTATGTTATGAACCACAAAGATCTCAAAACTGGCAAATGGTAGAAATGGACTGGAATCCTGGTCTCCTTTCATTAAGTCAGGAGATCTTTTCAATCCCCCAGGGCTGTTTACCAGTGACCCAGTGTGTACCCTGCACCACCATGGGTACAATGGGACAGCAGTGGGAATAAAGAGGACATCCTTGACCTTGAGTAGTGTACTCTTTTGTTGAATGACAAGAATTACAACTAGAGGATCATACGAAGTAGTACGGCTGATCCAGGAGAATTAAGAACAAACTCAGCCATGACCTCACATAATGGGATGTATATCTGTGTTTGTGATTCAGATAATAACGCACGCATATGTGCGCCGCATCACATCCGAAGGTGACATTCCTTAGGCCAAATACGATTCGGTGCTCCTCTGCTGGTGACCCTTCCATGGATTCCCCCTGTGCTTAGGGTGAAATCCAGAGCCCACCGCTCTCTCCAGCTTTATCTTGGGCCATACTTCCTTCTGCTCTTGCTTCCCTGGAAGTACTTATTCCGGCCCCACAACCCCCATCTCCTCTCATTGGGAAAAACTGACCTATCCTTTACGTCTCTGCTCAACCTCCCTTCATCGGAGAGTCCTCCTCCCCCTACTGGCACCCTATTGGATACCCACATAGCATACTTGGCCTTTTCTTTGAAGCACTCATTGTAATATTACTGGATATGTAATATTTGTCTTCCCTATTATATTATAGGCTCCATGGGTCAGATATTGCACCTATTACATTCACTATTTCCCCAGCACCCAGTGAGTAGGACATGGTAGGGATTCAAATCTCCATTGCACAAATGAAGTGATAAATAGATGGATAGGTGGATAAAGATCAAATGAGCGATAGCAACTCTGAGATCTGTATGTCATGGTTGCAGAGCAGGGTACTAGGCTTATTTCAGTTCAGGGGGTTTTCACTCGCACAGTGCTAGGCAAGGAACAGGAAGATGAACAAGACCTATTTGTGACGTTCATGCCAAGAAAAGGGAGAGGTGCAAACAAAAGACAGTGGCGTACGTGCCTCCTTTTGGAAAAATAGTATATTTCACTTTCCCAAAGGTTACAGCCCGGAGGTATGTCCCACTGATAGGGAAAAACTTCCAAGGACAGCAGTCTAGTCCACGTGGCTCCCTTCTGCTGCTCTTCTTAGCAGAGACATCAGAAACTCCCTTAACTTACCCCCACCCTTCACTCCCTCTCTGCCAGGCATGTAGGAATGTTGCAGATACAGAAGCAGAAAGATGTATATTACTCCCTTTGCCTTTGTTTGGGGCTCAGACCTTGGGAGATTACTGCCCTCTGAGCCCGCCGGTGTAAAATAAACCCTCAACACTCCAAGACTTCCCAGTGCCGCTTGGTTCTTCCATCAGTGATCCAGTCCAGGTTTTTTCCAGTATTTTCCGTAACACCATGGTAATGGTTAAGTATTCTTGCCAATGGACTGCATTGCGCCCCTTCTGGATATAAGGGTAAAAGGACGATGAGGTCTTAAGAGAGGGTATTTGGCAGGCAGAAGTGGCACCAAGGGCTGAGGAAATTCCCATAATATCTGGACTCACAGCATCTGCACCACCTGGGAACTTGTTGGAAGTGCAAATGCTCAGATCCAACCATAGACCAGCCAGGTCGGGAACCGTGTGGGAGGGGCCCTTCCCTGGTGGCTGGCTGATAGAAGCTCCTGGGACGAACTGTGCAGCTCTTCCCAGGGTCAGGGTAGTTTGCAGTCGATGACTGTGGGAGTATTTACACCATAGAAATTGGCAAATGCAAATCACATCTCTTTTTGGAAAGGGAACCAGTCATTAAACATTTACTGGGATATCATTTGACCCAGAAATCCATGTTTTAACAAGCCCTCCAGGGGATTCTGATCCCTTTTCGCTTTCCCTCCCCAGTGCTGAAGGCAGCTAAGATTCAGGGATGCGTGCATTTCGTGAGGCTGAGCTTGGATGGCTCCAGGGATTGCTCGTCCCTGACTGTGACGTGAGGGTCCCATCCCCCCTGTGTAGAGGGAGGAGACTGAGGGTGAGAAGTGACAAGAGCACTGCCCTTCTGGTTCCCACACCCAGCATTCTTGAAAAGGGGCCTGATTTGCAAACAAAGATTTGGTAGCTGTGAATCTCAGCAGGCTAAAAACAGCCCCATTCCATTTGTGTAGCAAACTAAGGACCCCCCTCTTTCTTTATGACAGAATTCAGAACTACTCTGGATGACAGTGTTTTACTCGAGTGGCCAAATCTAGATTTCTGCCTGAATCAGCAGAGCACGCATCACAAACCTGCACATGGTCCCTTGGGATGCACTGACGGGCATTAGGGGGAAAGGGAACAGAAGCAAACAAAGTTGCTTTGAGTAGTTACATCTCTCACTTCTGTAGGGGGTGGGGAGTGGCAAGGGGTCCCTCTTTTTAAAATAAATAATGCTTCTCCTGTTTAATCAGATGTAGTATCCACTGAACCAGGTATATCGGCTAATGAACCCGGTAGTCCCCCTAATGAATCAAGCAGATCACCTGCTGAAAACATTTCCAAGACTAATTCGTTGCTCAGCTGTGCTCCATCTTCTGAAGGCAGGGGGTTTAACCTCAGCCTGGCTCCAACCATAGTGTCCAGGTTCTGTGGCCAGGTCTAGATCCAAAATGAAGGACTTATGTTACTGAGGACAGAGGACTAGGAATATGCTGGACTACTCGTAAAGCACTTCTTATTCATGTGCTACCATAAAGAATAATTTGTTCTCAGGAATTAGAAAAGGATGTCAGTTTCATTGATTTTTGTGATCTGATCCCTGGCACTGAGCTGATTCTTGAAGATTTGTTAAATGAATAGGAAAGATGGATGAATGAATGAATGTATGAATGAATAAAGATCTTTAAAATATGGGCATAGGTTTTATTTGCAGTTTGACTCAGATTTTCTCTCAAGGTCAACCCCACCTTGCCTCTAAAGAACTGCAAATCTTTAACATTTGACATGTGCTGCTGAATTCCTTACCTTTAATGAAATGCTATGGTCATTGCTGTTTCTAACACCTTCTATCACCTTCAGGCTGAGGATTCTCCCAGAAGAGACATCCGTGAAAGTTCACCAAAGTTTTGACTTTTCTGTTGCCAAATCTGAGTTGCGGAAAGGTGGTCTTACCCATTCGGTTGTATGATGAGCCAGTCAGGTCACATTACTTGCAATTATGAAAAGAGGTCCATGGTGCACGTTCCCAGTCCAGAGTCACATTGAGCTTCCATTATACCTGCTGCTATAACGTACCCTCATATCTCATAGGAAGTTGAGAGACCAGGGCCCATACTGAGCACATACTCAGTGCCTGATATTATACCATGTGCTCACATAAATTAACTCATTTAATCATCCCAACAACCTTCTGAAGTAAGTATTATTACCCCATTTTACAGAGGAGGAAATGGGACTGGGGAAGGGTTAAGTAATTTGTACAAGATCCCATATTTCAATAATGGTAGTCTGGGATTTGAACATCATCTGTCTTCAGGTTCTTTCTGGTCATCCAAATTGCTCTTTGACCCATGAGAATTTCAGTTGTAGCCAAAGGAAAAACTAATACACGTAGGTGTGTATGTAAAGATGTGAGAGAGTAAGAGTTGAATGTTTTATTAGGCATCAGAAAAGAAATGTTACTGCTCCTCAGCAGCAAGAAAGGAGGGGTTGTTAGGCCTTTGCCAACAAATGAGACCAGTTCCCAAATTCATGGGTACCTTTGACACCTAGAGGGTCCAACCTGTCTGGGCTTTCCTCCTGACCTTATACCTACTGTGAGCAATTTTTCTAGTTACCTGAGATGTTACCTACTAGCAGCTAATATTTACTGAACACTCACCTATGTCAAGAACTCTGCTTCCAACTCTCTTTTCATTAGTGTTTTCACTGTGTTTCTGTTACCATCCTGTTACTTTTAACCTATCTATATTTTCATATTTGATGTTGGTTTCCTGTAACATATATTTGGATCTTTTCTTTCTATCCAACCTCACAATTTCTTTCAGTGGAGGTTTTAGATCTTTCTTATTTAATGTAAATATTGATATGACTATATTTAAGTGAATAATCTTGCTAGTTTTTGCTAGTTTGTGTTTGAGTCTATACTCTTGTGTGTTTTTAAATTTGTCCAATGCATATTTTGTCACCCAGTTCTCTGTTTCTTACCCTCTTTTTGGTGAATAAACTGATTTTTAAGTGTTCCATTTTCCATTCTCTATTAACTTTTTGGTTATGTCTCTGTTTTATTTGTTTGTATGTACGTCTGGTTTCCTAAGAGATTACAGTATACATTTTTGAGGTATAATCTATCTTTAAAAAAATCTACTAGTTATATGATGTAAAACCATAGGACAATATATGTCCAATTATTATCTCTCTACCTTTTGTGCTTTTTCTTTGTTGTATGTTTTACTTTACATAGATTAAAACACCACAGTGTATTGTTATCATTTTTAAAGGTTCAGCAATAGAACTTTCTGTTTTATTTACCATTTCTAATGTTCTTCATTTCTTCCTGCAGGGTGAGGTTTTCATCTGGTGTCATTTCCCTTCAGCTTGAAGAACTTTATTATTTTTCATCATGCACATCTGCTGAAGCAGATGAAGCATTTGTCTGTTGGAACTTGTCTTTATTTTACCTATAACTTTGAAGGAATTTTCTCTGGGTATGGAATTCTAGGTTGACAGTTTTGTTTGTTTTCTTACAGTGCTCGAAAGATGTTATTCCCTTATCTCCGAGCCTGTATTATTGCAGATAAGAGGACAGTTGTCATTCTCATTGTCTCACCTGTATGTAATGTATCTTTTTACTTCTCTGTCTGCTTTCAAAATGTCTTTAAATGTAGTTTTCTTTGTATTTACTCTGTTTCAGTTTGCTGAGTTCCTTGTAACCACGGGATTGTTTTTCATCCACTGCGGAAATCTTTCAGTCTCTTCAAATGTTTCTTTTGACTCATTCTTTCATTTCCTCCCAGGGCTCCAGTTACACAAATGCTAGTCCATTTGACAATAGAATTCACATTTTTTTAAATCTCTTTTTCTCTTTGTGTTTCACTATGGATAATTTCTCTTGACATGTCCTCAAGTTCAAATATTCTTTTCTCTGGTCTTGTTTGTTGATGATCCATTGGAAGAACTCTTCATTTTTTTTCCATTATATTTTTCATTTCCAGCATTTCCATTTAGCCTTATTTTCATGGAGAGTAGAAATTCCTCTGATGACTCTCCTCCTCTGTACTCTCATGTTGTCCACCTTTTCTATAAAATTGTGTAACATATTGACCACAGTTATTTTAATGTTCCTCTCTCATAATTTAAGTATCTGGAACATCTCTGACTATTCCTGTTGCCTCTTGACCCTTTTGATGATAGGTCATATCTTTTTACTTTCTATGTCTTATATATATTTAAAAAATTTTTAATTCTGCAGTAATTTAAAACTTACATAAGAATTACAATGATAGTATAGAGAGTCCAGAACGCCCTTCCCTCATATTCCCCTACTGTTACTATGTTATGTAATGGTACAGTAAATGGTCAAAACTAAGAAATTACCATAGGTACAGTAGTATTTATTGCATTCTAGTGTTCATTCAAATTTCCCTAGTTGTTCTTCTAATGTCCTTTCTCTGCTCCAGGATCCAATAGAAGATACCACACTGCATTTATTTGTCTGTCTCCTATGCTCCTTCAATCTCTGAAATTTCTAATTCTTTCCTTGTCTTTCACAGCCTTGACATTTTGTCTCATGGTTTTTGATTGAATGTCAGACATTGTGGGTGAAAATACAGTCGCACGTGAAGTAAATAACATTTACTCCAGGAATAGGACATTCTTTTTTTCTATCAGACTCTGGTTTGTGGAGTTGAGTCAATCTAGTTTGTAGCTGAGCTACAAATCAGGGCTTGGTTGTTCCTTTCACTAGATTCAATTTATCACAGGCTTCAAATGATTTGAGGGCAGGATTAAAACCTTTTCTTTAGCAGGGCTTGGGATTTGAATTCCTGGAGGGTTTACGTCAATTCTCCTGCTCTTTTGGCTTCATCAGATCCCACATATCTGCATTTCAAGAAGACTTGCACAGTCTCTTATTCTTATCCCCAATACTCTGCATGAGCACTTAATGAAAGCTGGTGGAGAAAGTTAGAGAGTGGGCCAGACTCTGTTTCTAGGGCTCCTGTAGATTCTAAGCCATCATTCCTATCCAGTTTTGATCTTTACAAATTCATTGAAATTTTACCTGTTTTCTTCTTACATGTATCTATGGTGGCTTCCTCCTTCCTCTGCTATCCTATAATGATGAAAATCATCATGGGTCTTGTCTCTGCTAACAGGCCTATGTGATTTTTCTGAATTCTGGTTCATTAGTTTTTGTGTATTTCTTTGACTATTTGATTGACTTAAAATTATGATTTTTTAAAGTTATCCAGCTTATTCTTATTGTTAGAGTGACAGTAACCTTTTCTTGTGATTTTCTACAACTCATACAGAAGTTAGAGTCAACCTTTATTGTTTTTAAGACTGAATATTTTAATCACAGAATTACCTAGAATATCTTGACTAATCTGTTGGAGGTTTATTCTCTTTGGTTATCTATATTTCTAACTCCTTTACCCATGAATCTAATTTTTCCTTTACATAGTTTCAACAAAAATTCTTTTATTGGCTTCTGTAAGCAATCAACTCACATTAAACGTTTAGTAGGGCTTCACTAAAATTTTAAGTGGTCATTGGGAAGATGGTCATTTTATACAAATTTGTCCTCCTTCTGTCTTTTCTTTTTCATTTTTCTTTTTGCCTTTCCTGTTTTTCACCCTCTCCCTCCTGACTTTACTGTTGTGGTGCCATTTTTTTCCCTCTGTGGTACTGAACAGTCCATCCCAGCTCACATTCCCACATTTGCATCCTAAGGTGCTCAGTAAAACAAAATATATTTCATATAATAGGATCTATCCTCTTAAGGACTGTTGGGTTTATAACTGAAAAATCATCTAGTTTTATTATAAAAGGAATTGCTGTCTATATGGCATAAGAGATTAGATTATATGATTCTTAGCTAAGAGTCTTTTAACTACTCTGAGGGCTGTAGAGAAACACAGAGGTGGGACAAGGAAAACAGAGAATTGAGAAGAATATCAGTATTTTCTGGATGCCTACTACAAATTCTATAATAATAATATTAACATTCCTGAATATTCATTTAATATTTCTTATTTTTTAGGCACTCTACTTAGCATTTACATGAATTATGTAATTTAATCTTCTGTATCAGATAGATCTTATTATCATCCGATTTTATAGATGAGGAAATTGAATCTTGGAAAGGATAGGTTCCTTGCTCAAAGTTATCCAGTTAGTAGTTAGTAGGGTGGAGAGCAGGGATTGAAATCTGGTTGGTCTGACTCAAGAACCTAAGCCCTTCATCACTACACAAATGTCAAGCCCTTTTGTATACTCTGTTGCAATTCTCAGAACCCTGTAAGGTAGGTATTTTTACCTTCATATTTTGCAAGTAAGAAAGCTCGGAGATGGTAAAAACTGACTTACCTTTGATCACGCATCCACTAAGTGACAGGGAGCCGGGATGTGACCAATTGTGCATAACTCCTGAGGTTCTGCTCTTTCTGCAGGACCTGAGCACTCTGGCTGGGTTGTGTTTACACCCAAGATATTGTGACAGGAGGGAAAAGATCAGCAGCTCTGGGCCAGACTCCACCTCTGTAGCTTCCCTGTCTTTGTCATCTTAATTCCTCTTAAAGCATCAGCCTCTTTCCTTTATGTCAAGGCTGGCTGGCAGCTCTCACTCCTTTGTGACTCTCTCGGGACAGATCATTGGTGACAGTGGCCTTCAACAGCAGCCATAAGGAGCAGGAGATGCAAGAGCTTTTGATTAAGTCAATAGCAGACATGTTTTGGCTAACAGAGCGCTAAGCCAGCCCAGCAACTGTGGAATCAGTAGCTGAATCTACAGCGATGATAGGTGGAGTAACAGATGTATCTTCACTGGAGTCAGCATAACATCTGGCAACCCTGGCCCATTGCTTCGTAATTAATCTCAGTGTTGAATCTAATGACACAATGGGATTGAGAAATTGAGCAATTTGATTGGACACATTTTGATAGTTTAATTTTCAATAACACATGGTCAGAGCTTGTTCGCATAATTACTAAATAGATTAATATGCCAATATCTCTGACCAGCTGGAAGGGAAAGATTTAGGCCTCTAAGATCTTTGACAGGCCTCTAAATTAAAGTTGATGTTGTAGAGAGAAAGAGGTGCTGGCCTCCTGAGAATATGGAGTCAGGCCAGGGCTAGTGATGAAGGCCTTGGAAACAGCAATTTTATTATTATCCTTAAAAATAAACTGTTCGTTAGTTGACTGCCTGTGGAATCTCAGTTTATTTGCAGAGACATTGTACCATGAGTTATAGGACTGTTGAGAAGTTTGTCAACATTTCCTAAGATGTTTGAAGTCACTACAACTATGCTCATGATAGAAGTCAAGAAAGACCATATGAATGGGTAGCAAGTGCCATAGAATATTGTGAACAAATTGTGCCCTGAGTTTGTGGTCTTGTCTTTCAGGCTAAGCATTTCAGACACAATCCAGTTGCAGTTAAGTGCAAGAAAAGAAAGGAGAGGAGTCGGGAGCCAAAAAAAAAAAAAAACAGAAGAAAAGAAAGGAGAAAGCTAAGGGTCTCCAGACTTACCATTTTGTCTGTGATTCAGTCACACACGTGAGCCAGGAAGCTGACAGTGTTTTCCTTTGTGGAAAGAAGAAGGCAAACGTTTATCACCAAGAGGGGTCAGGACCAGAACCAATGCAGGTTCAGTGAGACAGGAAAGCAAGCACATGGACTGTGCTGCAAAATGGCCTGGGTTCATGATCAACAGGGTTAAGTTACCTAGCAGTGATGAGCCTCAGTTTTCTCATCTATAAAATGGGGTCTTTGCAGGGCTGATGTTATGGGTAAGGTCCATAAAGCCGTTAGAATGGCAAGTGACACATAGTAAACCTTGATAAATGTTAAGCAGGTTGAGGAGACATGATCCAGTGGGAGATCTATGGACTATTTCGGCTTATGGACTAGGGGAAGGTAGTAGGGGGTAATGTACTTTTGTGGGGAGGTGAAGTGGGATGATAGGTATGTGTAAACAGGAATATTTGGGAGACTTTTGCCTATTTCCCTTGCTCTAGGTGTGTAATTAGCACTCAAGTCCCTCCACCTTGAGTTGGAGTGTCTGTTCATTGACAGTTCTGGTCAGTAGATCTGATAAGGGTAATAGAGATGATGGGATCCTTGGAGAAAGACACCTGGTCTGACTCCTCTAACTGGTGATTGGGATGTATAATGATATAATGAGTTTTGGTTGTATGAATGAAACTTTCTAATTGTCCACCACTCCCTGATTTTATTCCCCTTTCCTTATCATTGGAAGGAGGAGCCAGCCCTGGCTGTTCTCTGACAAATGAATGACCAGTAGTTGTTTAGACAAATAGGCTGCTTAGGCAGCATTAGGGGGTATGATTTGCAGGCCTAGACCCCCCACTCCCCACAGCCTAAGCATGAACACCCAAGCCGAGGAAAGAAGGTTCTTGTGTTGACTGGGTGGCACCTGCTGGCATCCAAGGGGAGAGTAAGGACCTCCCAGATGACGGTGGCCTACCTGGTTTCCGTGAGAGGGGCTGGAGACCGCTGTCTCCAATTCAAGTCAAGCTGTCAGTAGAAGGTAGGGCTATTTCTCTCTCTCTCCCTCTCGCTGTCTTTTTTGGCATTCAGAGCTAGAACTGCTCAGTATTTGGTGTTGTAGGACACTGGATAAAGCTATCAGGGGAAAATGGCCAAAAAAGAAAAGTGGAAATAAAATGAGAGGGAGAATGAGACGACCAAAAAGGAAGGTACACAACATGGCCCACTCTTGCCTGCAACCTCTTTCTGCCTTCCCGTCCCTCCCACGGGCCTGGCCCTTCTCTCACTGTCACAGATGCTTCAGAAATCAGGGACTGTCAACAAGGTCATTAGTGATGTCTATGCTGGGGACGTACAGTACAAAGCTCAGACCTGGTATTTACTGCTGACTGACAAGTGAAACCTTTTAGCTGTCACTGGGTGGGGACACGGCAGAGGGGCTGGAGAAAGTCTGCTCCTATTCTTCCATTTGTTAATTAAAAAAAAAATGTTTTAAGTGAATTTGATGCTTGGGGGAAGGGGGTGTGATTGACAGTCCCTGGGGGTCCCTCTTGAAAGAAATGGTGGTGAAGTGGAGGCTGTCTTTTAAGAACCACTTACTGTCTGCCAGGTCTTTCATTTCTGTGTCACCTGTTCAAAGCCTTGGCAGCCATGTGATAATAACAGCAATAGTGGGGAGGATGATAGCCCTTGTGTCTGCCTCTGAGGAGGTCAGGCTACATGGGTTATCTACCCCTGGGGAAGGATTTATTTTGTGAATTCCCACCTATCTATGGGAAAAGGACAAAGTTATTTTCTTCCCCTGGCAGGAAATTCAATCCAACTCAACAAGCATTTATTGATTTATTGAGCACCTACTATTTGAGAGGCTGTCCCCAAGGCAAAGTCAATGGAGGGCTCACACCAAGCCATGGAGATGTGACCTAAAGCCTAGAAAATATGTGGGAAGGAGAGAAGAGGGAGAAACATGTTGAGTAGAAGTGTACGGAAGGGTTGAAATTTGGAGTCAAGAGTATTCTGGGTTGGAATCCCAGCTTTGCCATTTACCGGGCACATAATAGGGGGCACGTGTTTTCTCTAAGCCTCAGTCTCCTCAACTAGGAAGTGGGTATAATAATAACTACCTGGTGGAGATAATATGCAGAAAGCATCTGCAAAGATCATTGCTCAGTAAATATAGTGTTGTTCTTGTGCATGCTATATGCCAGGGCCACCTCACTCCAGCAAGTTGGCTAGGAAATGCAGCCTTCTGCTCAAACTGTCTCTCTCATACAGCTTTGGTAGATCTCTAAGTGCTGTGCATGGCCCCTGTGGTGAGTGTGATGAGTGACCCCATCTCCGAGCCCCACCGCCACTGCTCCATGAAATTTTCAGTCGATGTGATCTGCTGACAGAGTCATTAGCTCTTCTTCACGTTCCTCTTGCCACAGAGAGGAGACGATTCATTAATATTCATTTGTCTTGATTCGCTTTGTTTTTCTTCTCTTAAAAACTCATTTCAGTATTTATAGGATAATTTGGTAGAATGCGTAACTTAGGCTCTGTGTGTCTGGGCAGCCTACATTGTCTGGAGGTAAATTGACCCAGGCGTGTAGTGGGTCAGGTTATTACATGTCCAGTCGGTCTCTGTTTAATCAAATCCCTGGGCAAGGACACTTAGGGAAGCCTTTGGCCCCTTTGCATTAGGATCCCCCTTGTCCTCTCACTGTGGCTGGCAACGACCAGGCTGTCCCCATTCCTGTATTCGCCCAAATTTTTTTCCAGGGTGCCAGAATCCCTGACCAGAGGTGCAGCCAGCCCTTTGCTCAGACAAGACATGCACAGCCTCCTCTGGCCCCACTTGCTTCTGGGAGCTGAGTAAGTAGAGAAGTGGGATCTGCAGGGACCACATCTTGCTCCACTCGCCCTGCAAACAGCACCCATACAGCCAGATGGGCAAGTGCGTGAGGACTTCAGGTTCCAGCCTCTGTGACAGAAGCTTTCCTCTCTCTTTAGGCTACAGAGCTCCAGGACTTCTGAATCAGAGCTGGACCTCTCTGGAGGCCAGCCTCCAGGGTGCAGCGCGCTGCACATCCCGAAGCCAAGAGAGCACCCCGCCTCTCCTCCCCTGGCTGAGCGCCTCCCTTCCCAGAGAACCGCCTCTCTTCTTGGTGCCACGATGCAGGCAGCTTTGCGTCTGGCTCCAGCCTTCTGTGCTGCCTCTTACGTTAGATGAGACTGAGTCGGGTCTGGGGAAGCCAGAGCACACCCAGCGTCCAGGGGCAGGTTTTTCACCTGAACATTAGCACATCCTTGGGTGCAGGCTTGAGCCGTAGCCAGCATGGGCCTGGGTGAGGTTCATCTGAGGGCACAAAAGTGAAGTCTGTCAGCACATACAAAAGGAAGGAAAGAGGTTCAGGGTTTCTATAGAGATTATGGGGGGAGAGAATATTGCTGAAAATGTGCCCCTGACATGTGACTGCTTTATTTTCTGCTCTCAGATTGGAAAGGCAGACAGTTTGCTCTGTGTTTTATTCAGTTTTTTTTTGAAATGAGAGGCGAACTGACAGGCAGAGACAGATACAACGAGACACAGAAGGAGACTTGGAGTTCAGCGAGAGACAAAGATTACAAATGGCAATGATCCCAGAAGCTGCAGAAAGTTTCTCTTTTCCTTTCTTTCTTTCTTTCTTTTTTTTTTTTTTTTGCTGTGTTGTGGGGAGTTCGCAGTCTAGCACGTCACTGCCTCTCCCACCTCACTAGTGGATGGGGGTGGCGAGTGTGGCTGGTTGTAGCCGGGCCAGTGACACCTGGTATGGCTAGCCTTCTTTTTTAACCAGTACAGTTACTAGAGCTGTTAAGAAGGACCCTGAGGGCTGGTCCCCTGAGGGCCGCGCTCTGGCCCCGCTCCTCAGGATGGACGTGTGGAGGTGACCCCATGGAAACCAGGTACGGATGGGGGTAGGACTGCTCTTCATCCCACTGTTATTCTTCCACCTGGCTGATACCCCAATTTCTGTTTTAAATCACCCATATTCATCAGCAAGTCCTGATTAAGTATCTCTCATTCTGTGTTAAGGGCCCTGTGAGTCACAGGGAAGTGCGTCTTTTACTTCTTATTTTAAGGGAATCATCTTCTGGCTAGCACCAATGTCAGTGTCCCAAGGAGTCCCTAAATAAGGGTAAAATGTGATAGACTTGCAAGGAGCTGACAATGAGGAAGGCCGGAATGTGCGAGAAAAGCTTCACAGAGAGAGTGGGGCTTGCTTTATGCCTTGAAGGGAAGACAGGATTGGGAGAGGCAGGGAAACACCACCAGGGAAAGGAACAGTATGAGCGGAGGCCCTAATGCCGGGAAGAATTCATGAGACCGGGAGACGGGCGTCCGGAAGGGGGCGGGGGTGGTTGGCTTTTCTATATTTAAGGAAAACAGTGGCTGAGAGAGAGTATGGCAGAGAGAACTATTTCATGGGTGTACTCTGAGATCCCCAGCCAGGGGGAGAATGATTCCACATTTAACTAAGCTTTACTCCTCTTTTGGAGATTCACCATTCATCTCTGCATTTTCAAGGCTCTTAAAAGTCCTGCAACAGGGAAACAGGGAAATCCTTCCACTTAATTTAACTGGAAGTTTTTCAAACATATGTCTCTATAGATTTGTTTTTAAAAAATCAATTAATTACCCTACCTTGGAACTAGTGATCTGTGACTCACAGTGAAACCCAAGCACAGAAGGCAACATCCTGGGCTTTGGGACAGGTCAGATCTGGTCCTGGCTTGGCACTTACTAGCTGATGACAATCGTCAAATCACTTAGCCTCCCTGAGAGGGCCCTGAGATTTCTGTGAAGGTGGAATACAGAGCAAGAAAGGTGGGCAAAGTCCTACCAGGGATTAAGCACTGAACAAGCCCGGCTGCTCCATGTCCCCAAGGGCTGCACGGACAGGTAGAGTGGCTTTAACTTGAAAAAACTGGAAATGGGGCTATTGGAAAGTCTTCAGTAAGGAAGCCACACAGGGAAGCAGCTGCTGATAGACGTGTCTGGGAGGAGGGGCAGGATGGATGAGGGGGCTATGACAGGGAGCGTGTTAGGGCCAGGACCCGGCATGTGATTGCACAAGCATCTTTTTCCCTCACACTCTCCACTCTTTCTCAGAGTTCCCAGCTGAGCAAACTAGCTGTGGGTAGAGGCTGGAGCACCAAGCCAAAGCCGTGCACTGGTCTTTCCAAAGTGGAGGCAGGAGGGGTTGGAAAGACTCACCTCCCCGCCTGCAGAAGGCAAGGCAATCACGCTGCAGCTGCACCTGCCGACGTGGGGTTGGAGAAGCATGTCTCCTCTTCCGTGACTCCGACATGGTGAGAGCCCCAGCTCCCCAGGGGCTCATGCATTAAGATCCGGCACAGATTGACGCAGTCTCGCCTCTCACACACATCAGCGCATCATCAACTTCGGGGTGATTGACAGTGACTAAAGGGCAGCAAGTCTGCCTGTCTTGTCGTGCCCTGTCTGCCTGCCTCCCTGTTCTCATCCCCTGGCTATTCCCCCCCCACACACACACGTCGAGTTCCTGAGGCTGCAGCCCAGCTCACGTACCCTGCGTCCTTAATCGGTATGAGGCCACCAAGGTAGAGCCAGGTGTGGTCTCTTTTCCCTGGAGCTCATGCATATTCTCTTTCTCTCTTTTGCTTCTGTCTTACTGACTTTCAAATTCAAAACCGACAACCATTTACTGAGCACTTGCTCTAGACCGCTCACTGATAGTCGCTCTATTGTATTTATTTAGCAAACGCTTATGTAGCATTTTATCCTATGCCAGAGACTATTCTAAATATCTTGCAAATGTTAACTCTATCCTAACAGTGCTTGACGTATTACTGTTATTTCCATTTTACAGATGAAGAAATGGAAGTGCAGAGAAGTTAAGTAACTCGCCCAGTGTCACTCAGCTATTAAACAGGGATTCTGTCTCTCTGGGACCTGGCTTTGCAGCCCATGCTTTTAACCACTCTGTTTTATTAAGTATGTCATTGCATCATGCACATTATAGCTCAGGTATTTTTACAAATAGGAACACTGTGGCTCAGAAAAATGGCGACTAGTCCAAGGTTACAGAGCGGCAAATAAAGGGCAGCATCATAAATTTGAATCTAGGTCTTTGCACTTGAAGCCCAGGGCTAATTCTCATGCATGAGGCTGGCCCTTGTCTCCACAGCCCCTCTTCTCTAGGGGGTTGGCTCTGGGAGAGGATGGGCAGCCCCAGGCAGCACCACTTCCAGAAAGGACTGTACCTTTGCACTTCTCAAACTCCCAAGAGTGGGTAAGAAGAGGCAGTCAAGACAGGGGCTGGCTGGGAAGACGCAGGGCCAGGAGTCGGGTGTGCCGGGGTTTCTTGATGGGCACTGAGGACTCCTGTCAAGGATCTGGCCGTGATGGGTCTCTTTATCCCATTGGGAGAGTGAAGAAGACGGGCGTGGAGCCTTGGGGAGGGAATCCGGGAGCCTGCTCTGTGCTCAGCTTTATATGCATCTGAATCTCCTGGCTCTGTGAGATGCATATTTGGAGGGTCTAGAGTGGGGCCTGAGGGTCTGTATGTCCCACAGCCACACACGTGCTATTGGTGCTGGGGAATGGGGGCCACACTGACCAGGTCTTCTGGGAATGTGCTGTGTGTGGATTTCAGGCCTGTATGTGTGGTAGGTAACTGGTTGTGATTTTCAGAGGTCTTGATTGGTGCTACCACCTGCTAATTCTGGGAGGGTGAGGAAGAAGGGTAGGGATTCTTTCTGAGATGCAAAGGCTTTGCTTTGCCAATTTTCTAGGATGCTTTTGCTCTTCTCCTCCATTCAAAGTCCCAGTACCCTGCAAGGCTTGCCTGTGACTTCCTTCCTCCAAGCCCCTTCTGACCAGATCAAGCCCCTAAGCATCTCTCTCCATAGCAACGCTTTGGTTTTTATCTCTTACCATCTAGCCTCACTTAAAATGGCCTTAGATTTGTTCTTTAATGACCTCATATACATATGTTCTCCCTCTCCATCTAGATAGCATGAGTTCCTTATTCTTCTGTTCAGGCCGAATACATTGCCTGGTATCGAGGGTATGCTCCACTATACGTTCCGCTATATAAAATAAATGAATTAATGAATGAAGTGAGACCTCTTTCAAAACTTTTCTTTCTGTTGAGACTCCCTCAGAGGAATGCTAAGCAATAGCTTCAAGTGTTAGATAAACATTTTTAATCACCATTTTTCTGAGGCGTTTCCCATCTGCCTAAATTCTGGGGCAAGAAAGTGGAAAGGACTGGCTGGGAAAACTTTATGGGCCCCCACCCCCCACCCCAGAGAGCACTGCAGGGGGCTTGGGAACTGACAGGAGGGTGGGGAGTACGAAGCCTGTAGCCGGGAAGTATTCTTCAGCCCTGACTGGAGCCAGCGGCCTGCTCTCCCCCTGGCTTCTCACAGGTCATATTTCAGCTTCAACAAATTCCATAATCTCCTGCTCACATTACCCTTTTATTCCAAGACTGTGATCTCAGATTCCCAATAGTATTTATCAAATCTATGAAAATGTCCCTCTCCTGTCCCCTGAGGGAGTGGCTGGGAAGGGGAATTGGGGGAGCTAATAAGCTTTCCTGCTGGCTAATCAGTTGCCTGAAGCAAACACTAGCAGGCCTGGGCTCCCAGACAGTGAGGCGATAGATGCTGGCCACGTTGCTGCTCACGGCAGAGCCGGTGCTCAGAAGGCAACGGGCAAATCGCATTCTGTTGGCCTGCTTTCTCTGGGCAGTGTGTCTCCAGGACTCCTGAGGGCTGAGGTAGCTCTGGCTCTGTACCCATAAAAGAAAAACAAACCTTATTCTGTTTATTATTTTCAAAGACCACCAGGTTGATTGATGATGGGGGTGGTGATGGCTAGGCTCTCTTAGACGCTGCTCCTTTCCCCTCTGCCCATCTCTTCTTTCCCCAGGCGCGGGGGAGAGGCTCTGCTGTGGGCATGTTTGACATTCTGCACGTTTCGTTTGTCAGACGTTCAGTTCCAGTTTTAACGAAGGGGTTTGTGCTGCAACGGCCTCGAGGAAAATCTGGAGTCTCATTGTGTGGAGGGGTTTGCGGAATGGTCGCTTCTTCCTGTACTGGCATTTCATTTCAAGAAATGCTCAAGACCCTATTCTACAAACCAGAAGCTGGGACTGGAGAATGTAGCTCCAGTTCCTGCCCTTCCTTTTGACCTCACGGGCCTGCGCCTATTTCCCTGAACTCTGCACTGGCTGGCCGGCCTACTGTAACCTGCAGTGGATCCCTTTTTTGCAAGTCCTTCTGAGTTCGTGTACGGCTTTCAGACAGCCTCCTTGCATTCATCTCCTTCCAGATTTCCAGCATGCTGTAGGCTCACACGAAGAGTTCCAGAGAACAGATGGGAGGCTGTCATTACATGTTACTGATACACAGAGCTGCCTCAGCCTCACGCATGCCGGTGTGCTCAGCCACACTCGTAATTCTTGCTCCGTTCCCCAGCCCGAGCCAGGAGCTCAGCCAGTTTTGGCAAGGAGTGAAAGTGCGAACTTTCTAGGGGCATTTATATAAACCATGCTAGGATTGATGATGAACTAGGGAACAAAACCTTTCTTCTTTAATTGGGGGAGAAAGTATTGTTTTCCTCCACTTCCCTTACAAGAACTAAAATCAGGAGTCAAAAAAGCGCTAGCCTAACTTCGGTGCTGTTGCAGTTTGTTAATGCGGGAACCTTCTGTATTATGGGCTTCTCTGGCTGGTCTCAGAGCTCCCTGGTGGAGTGTGTCTGGTAGAGTGTTCTAGCATCCCCTCGAGGCCCTGGACAAACCAAAGAGCACCACAGAGATTTTACATTTCAACTTCCTTTATTTGACAGAGGAGCACAAACATTGGCCCGAGATGAGAGATGACTAGTCAATGATTAGTTAGTGGGAGAACTGCAAACTGAACTAGTTCAGTGCTTTTCAGGAAAGGACAAAGACCTCAAGTTGTACAGTGAAGGATTCTTTTCCTAAAGGAAAGGAATTGAAAGTGGCTTCTTTGCAAAATTTCATATGAAGGTCCAGAATTTCCCTTTGAGCCTCGCATGGTTTAATAATCTCACATTAGGAAAGGATGTCATTTATCTCCTGGACAATCTAATACTTTCAGTAAAAAATTAAATTTGCATCTCTTCAAATGGTATGAGGAGAGGAAGAGAGAGGAAAAAAAATTCCACATTTTTCCTTGAACTTCATTCCTGTGTGAAATTTAATCCTAAGGCCTCTGAAATCCTGATAGAAATAGTTGAGAGCTGCCCCAATGTCTGAAATTGTCCTTCTCCTGTCCTGTGAGAAATGGGGACTTGCATACACCTTTGATACAGGGTTCCAGAAAATCCATCAGGAGATATGGAAATTCGAAACCCAAGTGCAAATCTGTCATGCAGATAATTGAGAAGGGTTTGCTCGGAGATGCTAACATGCTCTGACCTCCTAGAAGTTTGCTGTGTGTGGTAAGCAGAGCTGCAGAAACTTTGAAGGAGTGTTTCCTTTTTAAGTATGAACCGAGACTGAACTGTACCTACAAACCATTGCTTGTTCCTCGGTAGATGTCCGTGTTCTCATCTGAAGGGGGATGCTTAATAGGAGATGGACAGTTCAGGCCATGAATCACCAGGAAAGAAATACAGGCATAGTGTTATCCCCGTGCTGGACGAAGAGCTGTCCTAAGGAAATGAGGAGCAATTGGAAAACTCTGCCTGCATGGTTTTGTGATTTGCTCACCATAGCGTGACAGGAAATTGAACAAACTAAACTTTAAGAGACACTGAGCATGGAAGGTAGCAGGTGAAAAAGGTACAGGCTGCTGTAGATTTTCAGGTCTTAGGTGAGGAAGTTCTGAATGTGAGAGGTGATTACCAGGGGAGAATAGACTGGGTCTGGTGGTAGCTGACATCTGGCGGGGTAAGGAAAGAGAGGAATTGAGACTACCTCCAAGAGTTTGAGCCTGCTTGTCTGTAGATAAGTAGAACCATTAACTGACCAAAGAATTTTGAGAAGGGGCATCATTTGAGGTCTGCCTCTGCTCCCAGCACTGCCATAGCCACCTCAGTCGATTTCCACGCCCTTCCACAGACACAGGTAATAACTGACTTGCTGCCTCAGGGTTTCTATATATATTCTTCTTTGATTTCACAAAGAATTGCTCATTTTTTTCTAAAGTAGCCATGCGGACACAAGATATGTACAGTGGTATGTAGGGGAAAAATGCAATGAGAAGAGAAGGGCTGACAGTTGCGAGACTGAAAACAAGAGAAAAGGAGAGATGTGCTGCCTTTTGTGGAGCAAATATCTTCTTGGTAAATTTTTCTTATTTTCTTCTCAAGTCAGTGAATGGATCTCAGTTTGATTTTCCATAATCAGTGGCTTACCATAAGCACTTCTATCCAACAATATAAACACCTGTAAATAAACACTTTAGGGAATCCAGGGGACTGGGTGTTTGAAGGTGCTCTTTGATAATGCACATGATCAAAATGACATCTTTTTATAGGTTGCCAATTTCATGTAAACAAATCTTCCTAAAGAGAGCTATTCCTAAAGTCAAGGAGTAGATCCTTCTAGAAGCCCCCACTCAGCCCCAGGCTCAGGTGGAACATGGGGCTTGGCTTTGTCTTCGTGGCTTCTGGACAACAATGGGCAGTCTCCTCCCTAGGTGCTGACCAGTCTCTGGGAACAACGAACTCACACAGCATCAGGCATGAGGAGTCACTTAGTTCACTTTTTGACCTTGCCTTTCAAAAGCTGGTTCTTATTAACCACCAGGAAGTGGTAGGGAGCAGCTGAGACAACGCTCAGCAGCAGGGTGACCCTGAGTTGCACCCACTCCGAGACAATATAACCCCAGAGCTTCAGGGCTGTGAGGGTAGTGATTTAACAAATCATATGTTTAAACAATGTGACAGCACACTGCTGTTTAAGGGGTCTTTGATGCACATTTCTAAATAACCAAGGAAATAATGAACACCTCTCATAAGTGTATTGAAATGACACACACATTAGGAGGTAGTGATGGTGGGGGCTCTTCTATTTCCTGAATAATGAACATTTTCTCCTATTCTTTCATCCTGCTTCAGAAATGGTTGCTGAGTGAGTGGACCTCTGGGCACTTGTGAACAGAAGGAAAAAGGCAGCCAATGGCCCACTATCAGCCTTTCGGAGAGGCTCAAGCTGATGCCCGATGCCAGGAGAGGGGTGCAGTGGACAGCCGAGAGCCTTTCTGCTCCCACTTCTCATCCCTCACCTGCCATTGGGAATGTCCCCGTATCTAAGCATTGCTATCACTACCGAGGAGATGGTGTAGAAAGCTGCTCACGGGAAGTGACATTTGGGCACATACTCATTACCCAGGTTATATGGTGAACATATTAGCTGGGAGAAAAAAGGGCACAGACATGGCAAGTTTTGATTTAGTATGGTGGGTTAAGTGAGAGCATGGAAGGAACAGGAAGGGACAGGAAGGGGGAAAATGAATTATTTACTGAAAGTATTAGATTGCCCAGGGTTAACTGATGGCCTTTGCTAATGTGAGATTATTAAACCGTGCCAGCTTAAAGGAAAATTCTGGGCCTTCATACAAAATTTTACAACCATATACCTTTTGCTTAGTATGCTTGGAAGAAAGAGGTTATCGGACTGTTCCAGGCCATTGATATAGAGGGCAAGGCTCTCTCTTACACTTCCCTGCCTCTGTCTTTACCTCATTTCTCACCAACCCCTGTCTCCAAGTTGTCACCAAGCATCCTTGGTCGCTGGCATTTTCAACACATGCCCATGATGGTCCCTTGCCTGGCAAGTCCACTCTACTCTTTCCTATTTCCTAGATGTCATCTACTCCACACTGAAGTCACCCCACTGAGTCAAGGCCACCTTATGACTTTCTTTGCTCCTTGGCAATATTGTCTCTGTGGGCCCTTCTTGCAAAAAAAAAAAAAAAAATTAGAATTATATTTTACAGTTGCATTGCATTGGTATAAAGGCTGAAGTCATTGTTATATATTCGTTATACGTATGTTATCTTTTCTTCTGATTTTAGAAGAACTTAAAATCTAAATATTTCATGGATTCCTAAAAGTACCATGGGCCCTGGGCAGGTGCCTCCCAGGCCTAATGCGTGAGTCAGCCCCGCATCTAAGAGGCCTTTCCTGCCTGCCAGCCCTCCTCCATTGTTCTGCAAGCTTCCCTCTAATGTTGCGTTTGCCACACCACTAAGCTGGGTGCTTCTTGAGAAGAAAGAACGGTGCTTTATTCATTGCGGAATCCCCCACAAAACCTGCAAGCAGCCACATATGTTCACTTTGCCCTGGTTGGTTGAGGAAGGCAGCTGGTGGGAATTCCCCGGGGGTTCAGCCACCCCAAAGGAGGCCCTGGTCAGCAGAGCTGGTGACCAGGCGGCGTGGGCCAGGAGGGTTGTGTACACTGGCCTTGTCTGCTCTGCCCCTTGCTGAGGGTCAGCCTGCCTTTGCATGGCTGAAGTGGCCTGTGGATCTAGCAAGACGAAAGGCTCAGCCACGTGGAGTCAGGGTCCTAGAGGGGAACGTTTTTCGAGTACAGCTAAGCAGCCTGAGGGTGAGGAGGGCTCTGAGTGCCCCCAGAAAATGTGGAAACAAAACCAACATGATAAATAAATTTGAGCAATTTCTTCAATATGATTTGGGGTCAGTTTGGCCAGAGGGGAGAATTTAATTGCAAAGCTCCTATGTCTCCACTGCCTGAGGCTAGAAATTGGAGAGAGAAGACTGGGGGACTCAAATGTTGGTTACAAGCAGGAATGGAGGGCTGAGGATGTAGGAAGTCCTGTGAGGACTGAGGCTGAAGCGATGCTGATGGAGGCACTTCCGAGGAGGGCTTTGGGTGTTTCTGTTTCAAATGGCCCTGAACTGAAGGAGACAGGTGCTCTGCACTGCGTTTCAGAATTTATTCTTATAAAAATTAAAAGCCCTGTGGAGTACTGTACTGACCACCTGCTAGAATACCATTTGGCATAAAACAAGTTTAACACATAGTCCTACCATCAAACAGCTTAGAATCCAAACTGAGCCAAACATGACATGCATGCATCTCTTAATTGGAAATGACAGAAGAGAGTTTAAAATCAGGTCGACCGAGCAGGGACAAAAAGTAGATGGGACAGAGAAATGAGAGGACCCAGGCCCTCCTGCCTGAGTGGGTTGGGCGCCTGAGCCTCTTTCTCCAGTTGACCTCCCCTAAGGTCACAAGACTGCGACAACCTAAGGGAGGGTTCCTAACTGCCTATCTCCAGACTGTGTCTCATTTCTGAGACCGAAATCCATCTCAATCAACTTTTAGGATATGTTTTCTTTTATAAAAGGCCTCAAATTCTGTCACCTAAGCAGACCCCTCCTTTTCCTCCTTTTCCTACTAATGTTCCTAAAGCTGTTAGTGGCACCGCCATTATTCAGAATTGAAATTTTTGACTCTCCCAAGACTCTGCTCTTTCCTTGAGCTCTGGTGTGACTGGCCCCGTGGTCTCACAGATTCCAGATTCCTTCTTCACAGTCTCACTCAGATCAGAGCCTATCTTTCTATTCATTTCATCTCATATCAGCTTCTTCTGGGCCATTGAAATGTTCTCCTAATTGTTTCTTGTTAGAATTATTTTGACGTGTGCCCTGGCATCGGAATACTTTTACCTACCATGTCCTGCCCCAGTGTCTCCAACAGCTTTGCACTGTCACCTCCTAAAGAAGAGTCTTCACTCAGGCATTCTAGAGAGTGGTTAAGAACAAAGGGCTTTGGTATATGCAGACCTAGACTGAGCCCTGGTTTTATCAGGTATTAACTGTGTGACTTTGCTGAGTTGACCAGCCTAATCCTGATCGTTAAGTGTGGATAATAATTGTATCTACATCACAGCATTGCTGAACAGATAACAGATGCAAAGCGCTTAGCACAATGCCTGTCTCAAACAAGGGCTGAATGAGGAAACTATTATTACTAACCATTATGAGTTTTGTGTTTCTTATCAATCTGACCACATCTGTCTTTTTAAAAATAGCTGATGTTAATTCCCTGACACTTACCTACATGCCTAGGAAGCTACATTCTTCACCTGCTTCTTGCAGGGTGAGCTCTGAGATTTGTTCTGCTGCCATGGGCTTGTTTCCATGAAAACAGAGGTCAGGACCTGGTAGCCACTGCTCCCTGAGCCCAACCTGTTCAGACCCGCCCCATGTTTCCCGAGACATGGGCTCAGGCTTCTCCTTTAGTTCCTGACTAGCTTTGATCTTTTCTTCAGCACCTGGACCCTTCCCTGAGTCCCCATTGGACGGGCTGCACTTGAACCATTCTCACCCTTGCTAATCTGCTGCATTTTCATCCCTGTTTTTCTGCTCCCCACAGGAAGGACCATCCTGACACGAAGTTCTGCCACCTGCTCAATTTTGAATATGAGGCAGCATAATCAGGTGGTTAAGGTCATGGCCACTGGAATCAGATTAAACTTGGTTCCATTTCTGACTCCAGGGTGACCTTGGACAGTTCATTCAACCTCTTCCTCATCTGTAAAGCGGGGATAGTCTTACCGTCTTATCTAGTATTCCTCTAGAGGCAGTGCCTCCTAAGTACGCAGGAAGTCTATTTAGAAATGTGATCCCAGGCAGAAGGAACACAAGACCCCGGGGGAGAAGCAGCGTAGAGGGGACGGACAAGGGAACACGAGGCAAAGTTACGGAGCTGGGTGCTCATCAGCGCACTGGAGCTTAGTCCCACTGGCCTTTCAAAGATGCATTATGAATCCCAAATCAGAACGGGCTGTCCAGGGGAACTAAAGGAAAAGCGGTTATCCATCATTTTCTGTTACCTGTTGGTTAAGGATGACTTCCACCGGCTGGTAACTGCCGGCACTTCCAGACCAGACTTGTGAATGCCAAGCTGGGAATCAGAGGAGCTCTGGGGTGAGAAGCGAGAGGTGCATGGTGAGGTCAAATTGAGAGGCTGCTGAGCAAGGCTGTGGATGGCCACTGTGGGACTGGCCCTGTAAAAAGTGGCTGTAACAAGAGGTGGGGCTAGAGTTGCCCCTGCACGCACACCTGTGTCCCAGAGGTGTAACGCTGCTTGAGGAAATATATATATAAAATATGTATATGTATATAAAACGTTAAGCTCCCTCAGGCATGTAATAAACACTTCTTTCTTCAAAACCTTCCCCTTGCTTTACATCAAAATAGAATAAAATTTAAAGTCCCTGACCACGGCTGCCAACTCTCTACATGATCTGGACCTGGGCTTCCCCGTGGACTTCATTTCCTGCCCTCTCCCCTGGGCTCTTTCCTTTCCAGCTCCATCTGACAGGCTGGACCTGCCACTGCAGTAACACTCTGAAACTAAGACCTGCTGAGCTGGTTTTGGCCTGAGGTCTTGCCTCTGAAACATTCTACTCAGATATTTGCGTGGCTTCCTCCTCCCCTCATTCAGGGTTCTGTGCAAATATCCCTCTGTCCCGTCCCATCTGAAATAGCCCCTACTGCTGTGGTTGCAACTCTGTCTCTTTACCATAACCCCCATACCATTCGCTGTTCCTGACATTATATTCTAAGTAACTTAATTGATCATTATCAGCGCCTCTTTTTAGCATATAATCTCTATCTCTATAAAGTAAAGAACTTTTTCTGTTTCCAACGTTTAAAACTATGTCTGCAGCATGGTAAGTGCCCAACAAATGTTTGTTACACAAAGGAATGAATGAGTGAATGAATGATACGTACTGGCGCCACCTCATCCCTGTTTGGGCTTGGACGTGTGGACAAAGAACACAATCTCTTGCCGCTGCAGGGGCCAGCTGCACAGGTATTCATCTTCCACCTCCCACCCCAGACCCTGTTCTGACCAGAGTTCCTCCCCTTTTCTGTCTCCCTGAGCCCCTGAAGACCCATAATACCCTCAGCAGATACGGTTGAATCATAACAAGTGGTGCAGATAGAAGCCGCTTTCCATCTTTCTGTATTACACATACAAGTTTTCCTTCAGAGACAAGGTTAATTTGAAACAGTTACATCCCTTCATGCTGCTGGGCAAAGTGACTATTATTCAATTTGGATATGAAAATATGTACTAACCTAAGCAGAACCAAACGGTGTGAAAGGCATCCTGAAGCTCAGTGATTCTTCTGCGTGTCCAGTGAATGTATGAGTGTGAGTATCTGTGTACATGCTTGTGGGTGCGCATATGAAAACACACACACGTCTGCTCAGCTCTCCTCAACCTCAGCTGCCTGCACCCCTATCCGCCATTTTTCCTTCGTCCTCTTTTGGCCATCAGTATACAATAGTTTTTTAGCAAACATTCCATGAGTTGCTGGATGATAAGATATTGGATTCATGGAGTGTTCCCGTTCTTAAAAAGTTGATATGAGCTCCTGAGTACCCGGGGCAGCGTTCATTCCAGGGTCAGTCTTTCCCTTTCAGTTCATGTGTTGAGGAGGTGCTATGCCTGAATGTTATGTCCCCTGAAAATCGTATCTTGAAGTCCGAACCCTCAAACATGATGATGCTAGGAGGGGGAGCTTTTGGGAGGTGATTAGGACATGAGGGTTGAGCCCTCGTGAACGGGAATAGTGCCTTATAACAGAGGCTCCTGAGAGATTCCCACGTCCCCCCACCATGTGAGGACACAATAAAAAGGTGCTGGCTGTGAAGCAGGAAGAGGGCCCTCACCCAACCATGCAGGTGCCTTGAACGTGGATTTCCAAGCTTCTAGAATAGTGAGAAATACATTCCAGTGATTTATAAGCTAACCAGTTTGTGGCATCTTGTTATTAGCATCCCCAAAGGACTGAGACAAGGGTTTTCCTCCCCGTCGTATTGGCCAGATACCCCCAAATTCCATCTACTCTGAATGGTGGATGTGGAGACTCAATAAGGAAGTTATGCTTATTTTTAATATTTAAAGTCTAATACCCTGGGAAACCTTCTAATTTCCTATATTTCTATTCTCTACTCCATACAATTTGCCAGAGAGAACTTGCATACATTTTTAGGTTGATGGTGACGGAGGTGGTAAGAGGTAGAGGTGATTATGGAGGTGGTGATGGAAGCGAAAATGGAATTGGAGGTGGTGGTGGAGTTGATGGTGGTGGTGGTGGGAGGGGCAGTGGTGGTGATGGTGGAGGTGGAGGTGGACATAGAGGTGGTTGCGGAGGAGGACATGATGGTTTTGCTAATCAAAGGATGGAATTGGTAGCATATTCAAAAGTGGAAAACACCTAAATCTTTCCCCTACCTGGTCTGAGGAATAAAATGTTTCCCACTGAAACATAGCTGGCCATCTCAGCTGGGAATGTCCTAAATATCAAACTTGTATTCTCTCCGTTATCAGTTTCTCCACCCTATCCCTGACTTACTCTTTCACTCTATGATGTTATATTTTTTAAAATACTGTTTTAAAATATGATGTTTTGATAAGCAATTATAGTTTGAATAAAGTTTTATGTTCTGCTTATATTATAATGAATGCAGGGTTAGTTTAGAAAATTTGAAGAAACAGAAGATCCTCAAGAAAATAATAAATCAGTAAATAAATATGCACAACTGTTCAGAGATCACCCCCATTTCCATGTTGCTGCCCTTTTTCCCCATTAGCTCATCCTTCCTTCCTTCATTTTTCTCATCAGCTTTTTATCTTCATACTGTTAGATATTGAAATCATATATTAGTTTTATTAAAAAATTATATGTATAGAGAAGCTTATGTAGTAAGATTTTTCTCATGTCATTAAAAATTCCTTCAAAAATGTTTTTAAAGCATGAGTAATATTACGTCACAAGGATATCCCATAATGTATTGTAAGGTTGAGCGTGGAGGTTATTTCCAGTTTATTTTTCTTACAGAAAGGTCAGTTTTCCTGAGGCCATCTGAGAGTTCCACTTCAGGCAGCCACATGCATTTTTTGAGCCGGTTTTATGCACAGCCTAATGCATATGCGATCAGACGGGGTGCAAATGGAAAGCAGAATCACTGCCTTTGGGGAATTTTCATCCAGTTTGGGTAAAGAGATTGAAATGAAGTCACAACATTTATAAACTAACATATCATCAAGTGAGAATTACAGTGCAGTGGAGCCATGTTATAAAGCTGGCACCTGGGAAAGGGTCACGCTCAAACCCAGTGGCTAACGCTTGGGCATCTAGGAGGGATTTCAGGGGTCATGCTTTATCCCACAAATATCCAAGTCCGGCACAAGCAGAGGTGTAACTTATGGCTGTGGTATATTTGTCTAGGAAGGTGAGATTTTAAGTTAACTTTGAAGGGTGACCAGGGGCATGGATTAGCAGAGGAAGGGGGAGACCGTTTCAGATGAAGAGAATGCTATGTGAAAGTTTATGAAAGAAAATCACATGCTGGGCTTGAGAAATCAATAAGCTTGGCTCCAGTGGAGGGGCCTGCGAAGAATGTGGGGTGGGATTGGTGAGGCAGAAGGCAGGAGGGAACTAGAGACACCACAGACCCTGGAGACGGGGGATGGTGTGACAAAAACAGTGCCTAGGATTATTCTGGCAGCTGTGCTGGATTCACTGGAGTCAGCGGACCCTGGGGCCAGGGGCCCGTGTGGGGAAGGTGGAGAATGAACTCAGGCATGAGCTGACAAGGGCTGCATGTAGATGACAACAGTGGAACTGAAATGGAAAGGGAAGGCAAGAGGACACCTTAGCAGAAGGGAAGCCTCAATGCGTAAAAGGGACCGACTGGGCAATGGGAAGTGAAGAAAAGAAAACCTGAACTGGGTTTCAGTGGGTCGAGACCGTGGGGCAGAGCCCTCCTGGTTGGAGGCAATGAGAGGACTCATTCCCTGCCTTTCTGGGGCACAGACTTCCCTACGTCTCACCAGCTCCGTGACCCTGTGAGGGGCGGAGATGGAATGGGTGTGCAAGCCGCCGCCAGGTGCTCCTGAGAGAGATTGTCACAGGTATAGGCAGGTATTTAAAATCCTCTGGCACTGTTGCTTATTTTGACCCGTCTGTCAGCTTTTCCTAGGCCAAAAAGTTGAAACTCAGATTTTTTTATTGTAGCTCTGACTGTTCATGTTCTTGATCTTGACTTCTGTTGGTCTGTGGGGTCCTGGAGTCACTTCTGATTTCTCATCGCTGGACATTACGTCTGGTGCTTCTGAACCAGGACTGCGGCTGAGGCGGGACTGATAGGACTGCAGAACTTCCACAGGAAGAGCTCAGATCTGTTTCTCCCAAAGCTCATTAATGACGATGATGATGGTAAAGAAGATGGTGATGGCGATGATGGTGGTGAGGGCGGTGATAATTTTAGTATTATTATGCTTAACTTTTGTTGAGAATAGTTTATGTTCCAGGTACTCATGCATTAGTTTGCATTTTCAATGGTACGGTTACTCTTTCCATTTTCCTGAATGGAAACAGTGATTCAGAGGAGTGAAGTCTATTCATCCAAGATTTCACAGCTAGAAAGAGTTGGAGCTGGGATTCAGTAATAAGTCTGCCTGATAACAAAATTTCTGCTTTTTTTCTTTATAAATTACATCACAAGGCCTTTTAGAGTTCACCAGATCTATATAGGGAAAAGAACCAGGGATGACCAGGATATTGTTAACGTAGCTCAGCAGCTATGACCAGTTCCTATCACAAATACTGCTCTCTGCTGTCCCTTTGTCAAGTCCTGGAATTGAGAAGCACTATGAAACCAGGCTGAAAACTTTAGAAATTATGTTTCCTCTTTTCTCTGTGTCAGAACTGGGGATCAGACATTGATCTCCAATTCTAAATGGCTTAGCCTTTTTATAATGGCTTTCCTTTTGTTCCATTTGTTGTACAAGCTAATTGCTTTAGGAAATCTTGGCAAAATCCTGTATTTCATCATCTATAGTATTGAAGAAGCCTCTTCTCTGATATGGAAAACCAAGATAACTTGGAATCTGTGAAGCATGATGTCTAGAGTCAGAATGGTTTCCTGGAACGCCAAGGCAGGGGGTGAGTCCTGAGAGGGACTAACACCAGAAGCTTTCCCTTAAGTCTCCATTATTAATGAAATGTGTGTTGTCATGGTGATGGGAGAGCAAGCGGAATTGGGAGAAGACCTGAGAAAATATTGTAACTCTGGGAGCTATAAAATCTTTGTGACAGTGTGTATCTTGTGATAGGCTTGGGACATCACGTTGTTATCTCCCATGACATGTCTCAGATGTTATGAGGTCAATTTAATATCCTAGGATTATTTGAACCAGATGGGTCTCTCCTCTCCTTAGTTTGTTTGGACCCTAAGAGGCTAGAGTCAGGGCAAGGAATCCTGATACCTGTTATTGGTAATAGCCAATATTTACATAAGTTATCCACAAAACCCAAACAGGAGGTGCACCGGGGAATCCTAGGTGGGTGTCTGTGTCAATACATTGTTAGTTTCTGTACTTTTATGCAATGTGCTCTTCTATCCCTTTCCTTCCCCTCCCTACAGAAAAATAAGAAAAATATAGATACATTAAGTATGTGATCTGTTTGGGTGATCCCATTTATCTGGTTTGTCAAGAAAGATGTGGTTTAGACCTATTGTCTTGGTATAATTGTTGAGTGACTCCTTTCAGAAAAACAAGTGTCCAGATTTGGATGATGTGAGGTTCCCTTGCGTTGAGCTGGTTTTGTGACTATTGGGTGCACCTGGGAGGTTTGACACACCCTCAAGAAAGGGTACTGTTGAGTGTCTAAGGCTCTGTCAAGCCTCTGTGAGGCACTTGAGACAAGGGTGAGCCAAATGCTAATAGAAGATAATCTGATTGCTCCAATTCTGCATGACTCCAGCAACTTGGAAGGCACAAGTACCTCCAGGGCTGAATACAGCTTCCAAGATGGTAATTAGTTTCTGGGTTGGAAGGTAGAAAAGAGGGCATTCCCAGGAGAAGGTAAAGCAGAGGCCAATGCATGGTGGCTAGAACATTTGGAAAAATTAGTCTCTAGAATAGGCTATAGATACAGGCAGTACTAGGGGTTAACTTGGGAAATGTACATTATGGCCAGAGGATGGAGGACCTTGGATGAAAGATAAGAACTTGAAACTTATTTTGGAACCTGGTGGGGAACCAGTTATGGTTAAAGAGAGGAAGGATTACAGCTGTGTCCTGGAGGAGTCATCGTAAGAAGAAGATACAGAGAGTAACTACTTGACTATTAGAAGTTGCTCCTTGACTAAAAAGAAAGTAAAGTCAAGAAATAGCCTTAAATGTTTTCATGATTAAATAGAAAGCAGGCAAGAAGGAATAAATGAATTAAGCAGCTAACAACAGATTCCACACAAACCTAATTAAGGGAAAAATGAAAGTTAAAATGAGAAATCAATAAATCATAAATAAGATAAATGGCAAGTTCATAAACATATTCAAGAAATAGTTCTTGGAGAAAAACAAATTTAAAAATCTTTTGACATTTCAAAGTAAGTAAAAAGTACAAGTATACAACATTTGCTGCACAAAAAGGGATATAAGATCAGTGTAAAGGACATTTAAAATCCGTAAGCCAAACTACACTTACCAATGGTAATAAATTTGAAGTTGTTCATGGAATTGATGATATGGCGGCGAAAGTACATACACTATATTTGGTTTAAAAAAAAAAAGAAAAGAAGACCTAACTGATTTATAAAAACCAGTTGTAGATTATTTTATAGTTGCCTTCTGCAAGTTTCCAAGCAATAGTTTCTCTATTTTATAATTGATTAGTCTGCCTAGAAAAACGTACATATCTTCTGAATTCATTTTAAGAAGCAAGCATTAACATGATACTAAAACTTGACAGAGTGCCACCCCCACAAAACAAAACAAGCAGAACACTGGCAGGACAAACGGAGTTATAAATATTGATGTAAAAATCCAAAACAAAAGATCAGCAAATCACATTCATAAATATATTAAAAGAGCTATGGTATCAGATAAAAAAGTACAGTTTATCCCAAGATTGCAGCACAATAAATATGACAAGTAAAGGGCTTAAGCCTTGAGAGAATTCATTTGAATTCATAAGAAAGCTCCTAAAGTAGAAAAATGGGCAGGATATGAATGGACAATTCACATAAAAATAAAAATGGCTAATAAGCATATGAAAAAGTATTAACCCTGTTAGTTATCAAAGACATGCAAATGAGGCATCACTTTTTGTAAATCAAATTAGCAGAGCTTAAAAATAAATAATAGTAACACAAATGCCAATAAACCTATGAAATATGCTCAACCTCATTAAATTGGGAAAATGCAAATTAAAACCATAATGACGTGCCATTTTACACCCACTAGCTTGGCAAAAACTGGAAAACTCCGGTAATAGTGTTTAAGAGGATGTTCAGCACGTACGTAGGAGCTCTGTAGTTCTGATAGGGTTGGACAA
This sequence comes from Manis javanica, assembly GCF_040802235.1. NCBI lineage: Eukaryota > Metazoa > Chordata > Mammalia > Pholidota > Manidae > Manis > Manis javanica. The sequence continues at coordinate 99,922,256 of NC_133166.1, read as the reverse complement.
TTTGAAAAACAACATAATATTACCTGAAATATTTGGGATATGCACACTATTTGGGGCAACACTTCCACACCTGGGGGTGGACCCTGGAATAGTGGTTGTCAATGTTTCAACCTACATACCCTTAAAAGAATTCTGGAAAACTGTGTACTGCCTTCACAATTTTATATTGTCATCTTAACTTTTCACTTGAGATTTTAATGCAGTCAACAAATACAATTTACTATGTATTGAGTTTTTTAAAAAAAGGATCTTTAATGGCTTAAGATTTTAATCATTTATTTTTCTCCTTAGACCTGTACTTTTTTATTCCATGTCTCCCTAAATAATTTTGTTCAAATTTAATTAGGCTTTATGCTTTAAAGTCTTTAACTGATTACCCTCCCATACATCTTTAGAGCAAAAATGTGTGCATAAGTTGAATTTTTTAAAGATTTTCTGTATGACCATTAGGTTCTAAAGTATCAAAATTTTCTTCCGGATTAGTTATCATTAGGGTTAGTAACACAATTGATTAAAAACAATATGAATAAATTACAAATTTTATTAGACAATTACTAATTATGAAAACTAAACTTTAATTTGAAATATATAATTTATTGTAATGGATATAGTTTTTTTCCATATATCTAAGGCTAAATATTATTTATGGCTAGAATGTGACAGAATATAGCATCAAATTTATTCCTATTTCTTTTCTTATAAGTGCTGAGAATCCTTGTTCTTATTAACAAACAAAGGAATAGAAGGAGTCTTGTTTAACAATGTCACTCGACTTTGAATTCAACCATATGACAAATATCATCTAGTGATTTATGATTGATGATTTTATTATCAGAAATTATTTTTAATGATCTAGCAGCTGAAAGCTTGGTTTTGTGGACAACAAAAAATTGGAATGCATATGACTCACAAAATATTTGTTACCCACTCATTAAAGTCATTCACTTTCTCAACATCATCGTAAAAATTTTAAATGTCCCTTTGCTTGTCATTCTGGAGTTTTTTCTACTCCAGTTTAATCCACCATGGTAAGAGTCTGGATGAGTGAGAGAGATGTTTTTCTTTTGTAAAGTGAGAAAAGAGCTATTAAATAGAGAGGTTGGAAGGGATTGGTTTAAGGAAAATGCATGAATGGAAATTGCTAATTTGTAAACTCATTCCCTGAACATGTTTATGTCCGTGTGCCTTTGAAAAGCCTCATGTCTTTCCAGGGCCACACATACTCCAGCTTGGTTGCAAATCATTGCCCAGGAGAAACTCTCCTTCAAGAATGATACGAGGAGACACAGAGAAGAATCTTCACAGCAGCAATGTTCATAAATAGACCCAAACTAGAAACAACCCAAATACCCACCACCAGGCAAGAGGGTAAGCCACGATGGAGTCATACTATGAAATAATACAGAGCCGGGAAGTCAATGGGTAAAAATAGCAAGTTGCTGAAAAATACATACAGTATCATATTTATAAAATCCAAAACCAATCTAAATTAAGTTGCAGATTTATTTAGGCTATTTACATATATGATAAAACTGTAAAGGAAATAGCTGACAAAAATATTCAGTCATGTTGACTTTCATAAATGATTTTTAAATTGTATGCATATTTGATATCTGCAAAGAATATATTCCTTTATGTATAGGAAATAGTTTAAAATTTTAAATGGAAAAAAGTGCATGTAGTATCCCATGTTTGAGATGGTTTTAGTGAAACCAATGCTTTTGTTTTCACTGCTTCTGGAAATAAGAGTGGATACCATATCTCTGGAAAGCAACTAGAACGAACTATTTATAGAGTCTTAAACTGTTTATACTTAGTGATTCAAAATACTACTTCTAGGAATATGACTTTAGAAATCACTAGAAATGTCAGCAAAGATTAATATTAAAGAGTATTTATCCCAGTACTACTTATAATGGAGAAAAATTGGAACTAATATAAATGGGTAATCATAGGAGAGTGTTTAAATAAATTGTGTCAAAGGAATATGATAGATCATTCAGCCACTAAATTCTGTTTAAAAATACTATTTAATTATCAGCATAGCTAAAACAGCTCATGATTTATTGAGGAATACAACTGGAAAGCTGTATGTACATTGTGGTAACAGCTATTGTTATATATGTGTGTGCCCCAGTGTGTAGTTGCTATGCTTTTACATTCCACAACTGAGCCCAAGAAATGCCACTTGTCTTTATCTTGCTGGGTCTGCTGCATCATGCCTTATTTAGGGGAGAGAAAATCCACCCTCCGCTGGACCCCCTCTCTGACCTTCTCTAGCATGTTACCTCTCTGGCCACTGAGGCTGACTTGCCTGGAGTCTGGAAGGGTCAGGAACCTTTCTGTACAGAAGAGGGCCCCAAAGCAGGTGGCGCATGCAGGAGAGAGTCAGGCCATTGTCTCATCATCACAATCATCCTTTACAAGTAATAGATCTTCTTGCTCAGAATGATTTTCCTTGTCCACTGCCATCCGAATCCTATGCAATTTCCAGGCGTACCTCTCCCTGCTCCTCCTCTGTGAACTTGCAACGCCTCCCCTCTGGGTTCTCAGGTGCAGTCTCCCTGTCCCCCCACCACACAATTTTACACTAGTGTTCACAAATTACTTTCATTTTATCTGCACTAATGGACCTTTTTTTCTAAAATTCTTATTTACCTTATAGTTACCAACATACTTAGTACAGGGCTAGACATTCACTAGATACTTAGTGTTTAATTGATAAATGAATTAAATGATAAGAAAGTAAACCTCGCTTTCATGTGACTTTTGGTCTTAGACCTAAAAGTCCAGATTCTTAAAAAGCAGCTTTCTCTTCTCCCCTCTGAAATAGCTCCATCTTTTCTTTTAGAGTGTGGACTCAAGACAGTACAGGTGCTGAGAAGGAAAAATAAAAAGGCAGGGGGAGTTAGGTCCTTTGATGTGGCTTGCTACACAGAGAACTAAAGAAAAATGCAAATGTTCCCTTCAACTGAGAGAAGCTTATCAATATTAAGAAGTACATGGAAAAGAAGAAAGAAGGGGAAAAAAACACATATAACACTTAACAAGAGGATGTTTTAGCTTGTTGGCAAACACTTAGGAGTCTGGTTCATGAAAAATTACTCACACAATTGCATAGCAGGTCTTTCCGGGCTTTTGTGTGCGAATCATGGTATTGATTTCATGCAAATAATCACATTTTGTTGGATGTTTGCTGCAAAAGAATGGGGTGGAGAGGGAGGGGTAGTGAAGAGAAAATCAAATACGGTGAAGGAAAAAAACCTGTTGCTCTTGGAGCCCTTGCTGCAGTGCCCAGCTGCTGAGCCGCATGCACACTGCTTGTTAAAAGATGGCGGCCTCTTCCGGCCACTTTTTTTTTTCCCCTCAAGGGTTGCTCCAGAGAGACTCTTGCCTAACAGAGCCTTTTATGCTCCTGTTTTGGTTGGGACTGAATTATTTGAAGGGAGAAGAAAGGAAGATTGTGGATGTACCTTTAGGATAAAACTAAACTTGGTTTTTGTTGAAAAACAACTTATGTCTACAGCCATGGCAGAATGCGATAGGGACTTTTTGGCTGAGAAAAATCCACTGGTCTATTTGCCAGTCGGCCTGGGGTGGTACCTTTCCAGAAGGGATGACGCTTGTCTCCAAAGCTTTTTTTTTTTTTTTTAACAGAAGTAGTTTGTCTAGTTCGCCTCTCATAGCTGAGAGGAGAGTCCAAGGAGAGCTCAGGTTGATGAGGTGACAATAACCAAGATATTTCAGACTTACTGCATGCTCAGTCTTTGCCACACACTTTCTAAGCACTTTGCATATTTTTGTTCCCTTAATCTGCAGAGCAATCCTGTGAGCCAGAGAGTTTACAGACGAGGAACTGTCACAACAATGCTTTATATAGCAGGGGGCCCCAGAGCTCACTTCTGCTCAAGTGTGTCTCTTGGGGTTGCAGAGAGAGGCCTGTGGCTCTAGTCCCAGGTGAAATGGCAGGAAAGAGGCCCGAGGGTAAGGACTCCTGGGGGCTGGGGTTGAGGAGGCAATGAGGATGGTATTTGTCTTGCCTGAGGGTCTCAGCCCCGGGCAAGTTCACCACAGATTCTGTGAGACCAAGAAATGACATGGAATGTTCTTGGGGTAAAAGGGTTTATGCCCGTGTCTTGCCAATAGGTTTCAGCCCCGGGAAAGTTTACTATGGATTCAGTGAGATCAAAAAATGACAACGGAATGTTCTTGGGGTCAAAGGGTTTCTTCCCAGCTCTATTCCCACGGTGGCAGGTGAATCACTAGAATCCCGTCCACTCAGAGCGAGTCTGCAGGCAGCAAGCTGGTCTCTGCCCCGCACAGCCGTCTCAGTCTCTGCCCTTGGCACTGCCACTATGCCAGTCTCTGCTCTGTTGCAGCCTTGCGGCAGCCCAGGGTACTGCGCTGAACTCTTTACATAGAGTCAGTAACAACGCATTGACCACGTGTGTGTAGAGAGCTAGCCGACCGGAGCCAGGTGAGAATCCGGGCCACAGGAACCTTCGCTGTATCCACACCCGGCTTCCTTGCCGCGGCAGTAGGTAGGCCAAGCACTCCGATCATGTCTGCGCCCAGAAGGCTGTAGGTCCTACCTCTGCCCAGAGCACTAGGCAGAGCTCCTTATGTAGTGACTCAGTCAATACTAGCTCATTGCCAACTGGTGGGGAAGCATTAGCCGGGCTGTAGGCCAGTCATCAAGCAGTTTAGGGTCAGGTGAGGATCCTCCCCTCGGAGCTCCATTTTCCCCATAGTACACAAGACGGACGAAAGAAGGGGTGAGAAAAGCAGCACTGTCTCTACAAGCCACAGGCCCAGAGCCCGGCTGTGCAGCGGGAGTTCCGTGCGGCCCGGGCCTGCCCGGCGGTGGATGAAGGAAGCCCGGCAGCGGGCAGGTGGAGCCCTGGGGGACTGCGGGCCCAGCACGGGGAGCAGGCCCGGGGCAGATGCTGTGTCTACACTCCTGAGTCTCACCGCTTGCACCAAATGATGTCAACCCAAGAAGGCCGATGGAATCAAATGTCTCAGCCCCTCACTGAGGTGATTCTGGAGCTGCATCTCACGAGCTCAGGGGAAAAAAAACAAAACGTAAGAGGTGTACATTCTTCTCCAGTCTGGTGGTTGTCGGTATGGGGAGGATGGGGAACCCTGCTTGTCTGAGCCCGGATTCCTGCTCAGCAGAGAGAATTATTCTGTTTCTCTTTACTGGAGACCCACCGCGACATGGCTACAGGTGCTTTTATTTCATTTTGGGGATAAGCTGTCAAAATCAGGGATCAATTCTTCTCTCATTTTACATGTTTTTCGCCAATGATTTCCCTCCCACTGGGCCCCTTGGAAAGCTATATGCTTATGAATTTTTAATCGTCAGGGCTTTGAAGAGAGACTAACTACGTGGCTAATTTGTGCAGCTAGTCCGAGTGTCACAGCCTGCACCGTGTGGGTGGGGAGGAAGGAAATGGCTCCAAGAAGCTGCTCCCGAGTTCCTCTGGGCTTTGAACAAACTAGGCTAATATGAGAAGTCACCACCGTGCCTCCCGGTGTCATTAAGGACCCCATGTGAACGAATGATATTACTTTTCACTTAGAGAGCAAAGGCCACCAACAACTGGAAAAAAGAAAACTGAAATGTGGTTCATGGGCCCATTTGGTGACCCCATTGGGAACCCAGACATTTTGTTTCCTGCCAGGCTCTCCTGAATTTGTATGACACAGAAACAGTCTGAGAAGAGACTTGCAGGACTGGGTGAGAAAAATAAATCCATGCATTTGTTCATTCTATTAAGGAGAAAAAGAAAAAGGCATAGTTTTTCTTTCTTTCTTTCAAAATCAATTCCTCCACCCCGTAGGCATGAGAATTACAGAGCATTATCCTTTGTTCAGAAAGCTGGGAAGCATCCCAGCAGGGAAAGGTCAAGTTTTATGTAAGGAAATTTGAACCAATAATCAGCCTTTCACCTGAGTGATGTCTGTTGTATTAAAAACTTAATAAATATTAATTACATGTTAAGGTTAGTCCCCTTTCATTGTACAGATCTGACTCCCCTGAATCGTTTAGAAATCTGCAGAGAAAGGACCATTTTTCTTTTATAAGAAATCCTGTAGTATGACTGGGCCTTCCATCTGTTGTGTGTTTTCTTTCTAATTCTGAAGTCACAACAAAATGTGACTACATTTTAGTATCTAATTGAATTGGTTTCTTCTTACCACAGACAATGAACGAAGGCAGATCCAACAGGGTAGGCGAGCATATCAGAGAATGGAATTCTGCCCGAAGCCAGTCTCTTCTTTAACTGTATGGGAGGAGGAAAAACTACTCACCAACATTCCATCTTCAGTTGTTCACCTTTGGGCCCGCTGCCCTCTTTCCAGAGCGCCCAGTCTTATCAGCCAGTGGTAAGTGGAGAATTACCTCCCTTGATGGGCATGTCTTGTTTTTACCTGCCTGGCACCCATGCATCTTTCTTCACAACAAAAGCATAATTTCCTCCTCCTTTATTTCCGTCATGTGAGTGGTGACTTCAGGAGTTGGTGGTCTGCTTGGCCCAGAGCCTCAAATACTCTCACCTTTTTGATGCCGTCCGGGGTGGATGTGTGAAGCAGCCAGTCGACACAATCCCCGCTTTGTAGGGCATGATGCATGGTTGAAGGCCGGCCATGCAACTAGGTTAGTTCAATAAAAGTCAGTTCTAGGCTAATCATTGGAAAGACAGTTTTCCCTTTCTGATAGGTTTGGAGCTAGAAGGTCATAAGCCTGGAGCTGGCAGGAGCCCCTCACAGAGAGGTCCTACCTGAGAGTAGAGCCAGCACGAAGGAGAGTGGAGTCCAGGGAGACAGTGGAGTCCAGGGGGACAGTGGGGACCTACTTCTGATAAGACTCTCATCCAACCACGCCATGGATCATGGTTACCTCTGAACCTTCCTGATGTGTTAGCCAGTAAATTCCCTCTTTGCCTAATTAGTCTGAGTTTTTATCCCTAGCAGATATTAATACAGCACCCTCTTCCAAAATACGATTAATCCATTTAACAAGCATCATTTTTATCTCTCTTATTTTCAAGGTATTATACTTGACAATTTGGGGATTTTAACAGGGACTGGATTATTATGTTGTTTAATATGTATTTAGGTAAATAAGAAAGACATGAGACAACTGAATATATATGGGAAATCATATGCATAAACATGTGAGCATAAAATATCCTAATAAATATGCTAAGAGAACTCTCAACTCAGAGAGCACTGGAGGGTAGAAGTGGTCTGGGGAAGCTTCTTCTGGGCAGTGAGGTTGGAATTAGACCCATAAGGAAATGTGGACTCAGGATCGATGGAAATTAAGACGGGATGATTCAAGTGAGACAAAGAGCCCAGGCAGATCCCTGACAAGTGGAAAGTTGTGGGGAGGGGCTAAAGCGCCACATAGAGATGAATATGGCTGGAGAAATAAAGGATAAGCTGAGCTTGGAAAAGAGAGAGATCAGAATTTGGATGTGACCCAGCTGGTGATGAAGATGCTCTGGGCTCTTAAGCACAGATTCAGATGCGAAATGATATTTTGCAGAGCTTCTGTCAAAGATAGTGATTTTGGAGTGGAAGATAGGAGACCACTGGGCAGAGGGGAAAAAAAAGTATGTGTTGCTCAAATCTAGGGATGCATTGATAAGGATGTGCTGGCCAAGCAAGAAAAATATGTGAGACTTTGGAGCAAGACTGGCATTCCTCGGGGGATGATGAGAGATGCTGGAAGAGAGGAACAAAATGGTGATGTCATGGTTTGAATGCATTTGCAATGTAATAAATAAAGGATGAAAAATCAATTTGCAAGGAAAACAGTTGGGCTTGGTTGTAGACAGTAATTTAGGGGCAATTTCAAGTAAAAAGAAAATCCTGTATATAGTTGGAAATGTGGAAGCAAGCCACAGGTGAATTGTTAGGCATAAGCTTAGCATGGGGATCGGAGGATCATTGTCATGGTGTCCGTCGTAAAGTCTTCAGCTGGGAAGATTCTCTAAGGACATGATTATAGGCAGAAAGGGGCCCAGAGTAACCTTGCATCAGGGGTACACACTGGCAGGACTAGGAAGAGAAAGGAGGAAATGGAAACAAGCTTTGAGTTTCAGGGAAGGAAGATTAAATGTTGCAGTATTTCTAAAACTTTGTTAAGGTAGAGGAGACTAAGGTGCAATTACACACCAAAGGGATATATGCAAGTGAGAGAAAGAGGGCGAGGGAATCTACAAGATAGGATTCACTTACTGTGAAAAACGCTTTTCCATGAGAAAAGAGCCACACACATATGCAGGGAAGAATTTACATGGGCAAAAAGAGAAACCAAAATCAGTGAGTATAGAATACTGCACTCAAAATACACTTCCCCCAATGAGCTTATATATATGTACACACACACACTTACAACTTTATGGTTTGTAGACACGTGTAGACACATAGACACAAATGCATTAGAGTAGTGTCTGTGCTGTCCATGTGGTGAAAGTGATGCTATAAAGCAAGCTACACAACCACACAGCATACATGAGAGCAGATGTGGCTTGTTGCCATTGGCAGCCCAATGTGTGTTGCAAACAAAATCAAATTTTTTGTTTCCATTTTCTTATCTCTGATCGCACAAGAAATGCACTGAGAACCCTGCAATGTCCCTTAAAATGCACCCCAAGACATCCCCTGAGACTTCTAAGGAGATGCAGAGTTTAAGCACAGACCCTCAAAAGTTAGCACTGTGGTTTCTGAGGAGGGAGATCTAATGCCTAGGAGTTGATGCTCTCTATTAGCTGAGGGATGACATCACAGAACTGTAGAAGGATAAAAACGTCGACACAGGCATCCACTGCCTACTCACACACGCATGAAGACAGTCAAGTTTAATATGATCCAGACTGATTTGACTTTAAAAATATATCTGTGCTTTTAAAATAATCCATGCTGGCATCAGTTCAACCCTTCACATAGTAACTAAAGTCAGCCCATCTTCTATATGCATTTGTTTTGCAGCCCTGAAATAGAGTCGTTCGGTCTCCTACAATAGACGAGTCTGTGAAGCTAAAGCTATGAGATGGTTTCTGTGCCTTGGAAAAAATGATCCAGTTAGAAAGTGGTTGAATTCCCTGACTCCTTCAGTGTGGCCTGTCCCAGCAGCCCTGTCTCAGAGACCAAAGGGAGGCCTTGCTTTCCATTGATTTAGGTAATTCTTTGGGCCAAGACAGTGTAGAGATGATTCTGAGACCCTGAGATATGCTAAGAGGACTTTTGGATACCAGCCCATGCTTTACAAAGAATGAATCATTATGCTTTTTGGGCCCCCTTCCTGCCAAGTCCCAAATAAATAAAAATGGACCTTAAGAAATAAGCCAGAAGAAGAGAAAAGGAGCTAAGGGAGACAAGTGAGAAAAAAAAGGAAAAAGCAAGAAAAAAAGGGAGAGAGAACGGAGGGATGAAGAGAAGAAAGGAAGGAATGGAGGAAGGAAGGGAGGGAAGGGAGGGAGGGAAAAAGTTACGGAGAAGGTCGGGATTTAAAGAGCGGCAGAGAGAAACAGGAAGCCTGAATCCCAGGGTCCTGGAGGAAGGGGGAGGAGAGGTTGTCTGGAGAGGCTCAACTGAACAAAATCCGACTTCCCACAGGCGGCTGCTCTGGTGGCCAATCCATCATCCACCTCTCAGGCTCCCACGATCAATGGGCAGGTCAGTCATTTGACCATCCATGTATCAGAATCATTATGAGCCACACACCAGAGGCTGGCGCATTGAACTCCTCTCACTGGGCGCACCCGAGGCAAAGAATGCTGAGCGAAGGGGCTCCCCATGCTTCACGTCAGGGTCTCCATGCTTGGTTTTGAATCAGGTCATTTTTTTGTGCTTTAAAAACATCCTGAGATGAATCAGGTCCTTAAGAGATGACTTTCACTTAGTCATCTTCTGCTGAAGAGAGTGACTACATGACTTCCCAGGGTACCATCAAGTCCAGAACCCACATCCTTACATCAGCACCTCCTTTCATCTGTCTCCAGTGGCCTCCTAATCGCCCAATCCAACAGGCACGTCTCAGGTTTTGTCTCTCTTATATGCGATGCTGTTGCTCTGTGGAACTTGGCTTCCTTCGGCTCTAGGGAGGTGTGTGCTGCTGGTCCTCTTCGTGACAGAGTGACCTACCTTTCTGGTTTGCCCAGAGCTCCTGGCACTCGGGACTTTTAGTGCTAAGATGAGTCAGTGCCAGACAAACCGGTTGGTCGCCCTGTGGTGCCAGTCCTCCCTGGCCAGCCCCAGTATGGGCTCCTCTTCTCCCCATCCTTTGGAGGCAAAGCCCCAGCCTCCTCTCCCTAGACAATACATTTTCTGGTGCACCTCGTTCACTGGGTGCTTGGCTCTTCCTTGGTACCTGTGTGTGCTCCTTTCCCACAGGCTGGTTCCACAGTGTCTTTCCCAAATGTCCTGTTTACCTTTTCAGATCTAACTAAAGTTTGATCTTCTCTCTGTAGTCTCGCCTGTGTCTCCAGCCATTTCTGGTTCCTCTGAACTCAGAGATAGAGACTGCACTATACACCCTAGCACACAGTCAGACTGCATCCTAAAATGTTATCCAATTTTGTACATAGACCACATAAGTCTTCAAAATGATGGCGTTAGAGGCAAACAGATCTGAGCTTTGAGTCCCAGGTCTACCAATCATTCCCTGACACGTCCTGACCAGAATTTCAACAGCTTTGCACTGTGTCTCATTTAAACTTTACAACTTCATGAGGAACCATTTCACAGATGAGGAAAATGGGACTCCAAGATATTAAATAACAGGGCCATGGAAACAGAGTAGGTAGGGTTACACTTTGGCTATGTGAACACTCTTAGCTACCAACTATTTTGGGGTTTCCATAAAAGCAAGATTAAATATGCTGTGACTATTTTCAAGAAACTGTGTGTACTCTCAAATTTACGCTACTAGGGACTAAATCGTTCCTTGAACTCTCCTCTCATTCTCTCCTAATGTGCCCAGAATGTCTCAACCGAAGCCCCCCTAGCCCTGGGGGACCCCAGGCCCTTTAGCAGTTGATGCCTAATGCCTCCTCTGGCATTCTTGCCTTATACCCCCTCAAACTTCCCCCTTGACTTCAAACCATTGTAAACCCCTCCTCCCTGCACCAAGTAAATAGTTTATCTTTCACAAGCAGCTGGAAGGAGAATGGGGCACTAGCAGCAGGCTCGGTCAATCCTGTTTAAATATTGATCACAAACATCGTGAAAATAAAAGTCTATCGACTCAGCTGGCGACTTTGCAGCTTCAACACTTCTCAGAACGCAATTTTCCACGTGTGGCAACTCCAAGCAACTTGCTTGAGTTATGATGTTAATAAGTGAGGCCTCTCCTCGGGGAGCACTCTGGTGTCCTCCAGGCAGCTGCAGAAAGGATCCAGCCCTTTGCTTTGTGACAATTTCAAGTCCTTCTCCCAGCCTTATTGTCCTGATAGATCAGGGTTCCCGGATGCTAGTGATTCACCTTTGGAAACCGACCTGGCACACTTCCAGGAGCTGGAAGTGTGTGTATCTTTTACGGCCTTGAAAACACAAGGATAAAATGTTAGGAAGGGGTGTTGTATGGGATCTGGAAAAACAGGGGTGAGCCCATTTCTTTGCAGCAGATTTTAACCTTTAGCATCTGTCAGAATCACCTGGAGGACTTGTGTAAACACAGAAAACCCACCACCAGGGTTTCTCACTCAGTAAACCTGGAGTGTGATTGGGGAATCTGCATCTCTGGCCCGTTCCCTGGTAATGGTGATTCTGCTTTGTGGGGACCACACTTTGAGAAGTTTACCAGTATTCACAGACCTGTGCAAAGACAGCAACTGGTCAGGAAGCCACTAGGCCCTTAGCGTGCTCTCTGGTGCTAGGCATCCTCAGATATGCCAGCTTAGAACTCATCTATCACAATGGTTTTCAGACTCATTTCATGTAACTCCTTACAGATGAAATCCCATGCAGAGGTCCAAGACTGGGAGCAATAGACAGCTCTACACTGATAGAAGTGAGAGTAGGGGGCCCAGGGCTCCCCAGCAGAGCCACATGGCTCCGAGTAACATGATTTGCTCCAAATGTTCTTATGTTACAAATGGGCAACTGAGACCTCAGATGAAGACATGACTCATCTGTGGAGAGCCAGGATGGGAGCCCAAATCTCTCCTTTTCCCAGAACAGCCACTACCTCCCCCAGATAATGGATAATTGGCCACCCCTAGGAGAATGGTGTGACGGTGGGTGAAAGTCCCTGCCAGGGAGAAATGCATGTCATGACTCTCATGGGAAAATCGGTATCTTTCGCACTTACTGGGTAGAAGAAAGGGCATTTAGGGCCCGAGTTTCTGGAAGCTTCTCCAAGGGGCCTGGCTGTGGGACTTCAGTCTGCTCCAAGAGTGTGTGCAAACTACCTATGACTGACTTCTGGGCAGACGGGGAGTGTGGTAAAAGAAGGTCACTAAAGGGAAAGTAAGGAGGGGTTGGTGAGACAGGCAGAGCCCAGGAAGCAGGGATGCATCAGACACAGAGCACAGAACTCAAATTGACAGAAATTCGACAGCGGGCAGATTCTAACAAAAAGGAAATGACGAGTTGGTCTGCTTTTTGAATCTTCCCACGTACAGATTTAGGTTATCGGGCCGATCACCTAGGAGTGTCTAAAAGGGCCACGTGCAGAGGCAGAGCAGTCGAACAGAAGCCCCCCGAGAAGCGAGATTCTGCTTGTCTGTCCCCCCACTCTGGTCTGTTTCCCCGGCCCACTACCCCCTCGGGGTCATGGCAGACCCGGGGATCCTGAGAAAGCCCATTCAGGTAGCTGCCTTCTGGGCCCCCAAGAGGAAAACTAAATCGAACCCCGTGCATGGTGGTCTTCCCTCTAAAAGGGAGTGTGAGCAAACAGGAGGGCCCCATTAACTAGTTCAACACTGGAACAGCCACAAGGATACCGACTGTGTGTGTTCCTCTGGTGCCAAGTGGCACTGCGCTGGCGACTCAGGTGGCAGAGAAAAGCAAGGGGGGCTCAAGCTTCACGTACGTTCGCGCTGGGAAGCAAAGCTGGCAGTTCGTGAAGCTCTCATCCCTGCAGGCAGAGAGGAATGAGCTGCTCACGTGGTTTCCTTGGTTTGGATCGGGGTTTGCATATGAAAACAACTGTAAAGCCAGTATATGAGCTTTTCCCCACGTTCTGCAAAGCCTGTCCAGTCTGTTCCCCTCCAGCTCGCTCAGTTCTACGGCCAGTTCTTTTTCTGCCCCTGATTGGGCAGGAATCCTGCAGTGTGGGGATGAGGCATTCTGAGCCTCCTTTCACTGTAGCCCTTACAAGCCAACCGCTTCTCACTTAACTCTAAAGATACTTTAAACAGGGAGTGCTGAGGTCTCGGGAGGAGGTCTGATTCGTGTATTACTATTAACATATAAGTCTCCATTTGGGATAAACAGTCCCAAAGGCTCTTTCAGATTTCAGGGGTCTTATTTGAAACAGCTGCCTTGTTGAACTCAGCCAACTTTGACTGGAAATTCCATTCCACTTGAATGCAAAGTTTATGTTGCTGTTCTATTACCCACAGAGAGTGAATAAATAATAATTAAAAGACAAAAATCTCTTTTGAGAAAACAGAAAATACTGGAAAGGATCTTGAGAAAGCATTTCACCTGAACAGGGGTGAGTCTTTAAGCATACCAAGTATATTCTTGCCTCAGGGCCTTTGTACTTATTTACATTATGGAACATTTTCCCCAGAAATCCATATATAGTTATCCCTGCCTTCATTAAAGTCTCTGTTCAAAGGTCAATGCCTTAGAAAGTCCTTCCCTAGTCATCCTTTCTAAAATAGTACCCCACAGACACTCTCCATTGCATAGCATCTGTACTATTACCCCATCTTATTTTCCTCATAGCACCTGATGTTCTATTCTATTTTGATTTTTTAAATTCTTTCTGGACTATCTCTAAGGGATATATAAATTCCATATAGGTAGGGTTTGCTTGCCTTCTTCCATATTATATCCTGGGGGCCTCAACGGTTATTTGCACATGATGGGTGCTCAGTAAAGATTTGTTGAATGAATGAGTTCTAGAGCTTTGCTGCCAACTCGACTCTTAGAAGCCTCTTGAGAAAAGGAACCTGCCTTTGTAAATGGCAAAACGCCATGTAGATGTGTATTACTATTAACATATAAGTCTCCATTCTCAAGCCTGCTATGTTGAAAAGCATTCTCCTTTAGCTTAAAAATCTTCCACTGTAAATTAGGTTTTTTATTTCTTAAGGGAAACCAAGGGTGGCTTTTCGCTGCCTTCTTCAAAGAAAATGAAAGCAAATCCCATTTTCTTATGAGAGTTGGCATATTTGGTAACATGCCTCTCAGTATAGGAGGAGCCACATTTTCCTTCACATTTCCAGAATTACAGAATTACCAATCATGGAAATGGTCTAATTCCATTTGTGTATTGCTAAATGATACTATTCACTCAGAATTTTCCAGGCAGTATTTCATGTGAGCTTCTCAACAGCCCTGAGAAAGGGACTATTATTTTCTTATTTACTAGGGAAGAAAACAGACTTGGAGGCCTTAAGCGAGTTGCCCAAGGCCACAGAACCACGGTAACTGGTAACAGAACCAGTGACTGGAAAGAAGTGGGCGTCAGACCCAGATATTCAGGCCCCAAGTCCAGTGTACTTTCTTTTCAACTCTGCTCTCTCTTCTGGAGAATGTGATTCCCAGGGAAGGTAGCCAGTCAGCTTTGCATTTCCTACCTGGACACTCACCTGATAAACTCCTATGCTTTTTTTCTGCTGCCCTTGGGATGAAGAATGAAGTAAACATGTTGTCTCCCCACCCCAGCCTTTTTCAGCCAAGCTCCAACAGTCTAGAAGGAAAAACAAAAAAACAAAAAACAAATCAATCAAAGAGCATTAAGACTGTGCTGGTTTCTTTACAGTCTAACAACAAACAGTAAATCCTCCTTTTAGTCTAGACTCCCAGTGCTGGCCCAGGAGAGTCATTTCCTTGGGGTGACACAGGGATGCAGAAAGCAGTGTTCCTGAGAAGAATGCCAGGCAGAGCCTCTTTATGCTCCTCAACAGGGATGCCTCCCCTCCAGAGGTGCCCTTCCAGCCTGGTGTGCTTCCTGCGGGAAGAGCATGACTTAACTAGGTGAGGAGCGGAGACCTCCGTCCAGGCTCTGCTGGGTGTGAAGCTGCTACGCTGTAATTGCCTGTCACAGGGCTTGTGGCCAAGGAGGAGGTCAGGTGCTCCAGGCCTTCTTGAGCTGAAAAGCATAGTTATCGCAGGCAGCCGCCACTTTCCTGGTGGGTGATATTCCTTTTAGGAAATGCTGTATCTGGTGATACCCCAAACAGTCAGCGTGGTGCTGTTATTCTGCTCCTCATCTCTGATACTAATCAGGCAGGTGGAGCTGGGTGATGGTTCAACCCCCAGAAGGGACTTGCAGGGGTTCAGAGGGGCCAGACTAATTTACAGAGGAGCCTGTGGTCTTCTGCAGGTAAAATCTATAAAGTGGCAAGAAAATGAACACTCTGTCCTTTGAATGAGAAATCTGTAAGCTAAGTCCTTCTGAAGACCTATCATACATGCAAGAAAATGTGCTACATGCAATGGGGGATACAAATGAGGAGGCCTTTGCCCTAAGGGAGCATAAAGACCAGGTGGAGAGAGAACAAAAATGTGTACCATATGTAAACGAAAGAGAAGGGAGCTGAGTGACAAATTGAATCAGTAATACATGTTGAAGTGACATTTGACAAGTGGATATTCAACTTACTTAACAAGGGCAGAAAGGATTCAGTGAACAATCAGGGAATGAATACTTTACAGGCGAGATGAAGCCTTACTATGCACCTTGAATCGTGGATGCAAGTTGACTAGAAGCCGGGAGGTGGAAAGCATTATTCGGGGAGGGGGGGACAAAATAAGATAGAAGCCAACCCGATGATGATAACAATAAATACTTCTATGGCTCTTCCTAGTTTATAATGCATATATATATATATATATATATATATATATATATATATATATATATATAAAAGATACAATGTTTTATATATTTAGCCCTTCTAACTAAATTTGAGATAGGCTGGTTTAATTAGATGAGAATTTAAAGGCTAGAAAGTTTAGAAAAAAGTACCTAATAGTACTCAGTTAATAAGTGTCAGAGCTGGGGCAAGAATCCAGCTCCAGACATTTTCCTTTATAATCCAGAGGAGTTTTTGAACCTTTTTGACCTCAACCAGAGGAAGAAATACAATTTACCTCATGACCCGGAACACACAGGATATTGTTTCAGAAAACATGTGCTTACCCTTACAAAGTAACATGTTTCCAGATCTCTCCGATTCTAGTCTATTTCCATATCGGATGTTTTGGTTACATAACAGACCACCACAAAACTTAAAGGCTTAAAGCAGCGACCCTTTATTTTGCTCATGATTTTGTTGGGAGATTTTTCTAGACCAGTGATTCTCAACTGAGGGTGATTTTGCCCCTAAGGGACATGTGGTCATGTCTGAAAATATTTTGCATTTAATAACTGGGATGCTGGTGTTACTGGCATCTAGTGGGTAGACGTCAAGCATGCTGCTGCCTGTCCTATAATGCACAGAACAGCCCCTTAAAGAGAATTATCTGGCCACAAATGTTAAGAATGCCAAGATTAGAGAACCCTACTGTGGACAGGGGTAGGCTCCGCTGACGTCAGCTGGGTTCACTCATGGATCTGTGGTCAGATGGGGGACTGGCAGTGGGCATAGGAGAGGCTGGTCTTGAATGGGCTTCACTCATGTATCAGGAGGTTGCTTTGTGGTCTACAGTTGATCCAAGCCTGCCCCTTTCTTCTTCCACAGGCTGGTTCAGGGTCACTCACACAGCAATGGTCTCAGGGTTCACCAGCAGCAAGACAGGGCAAGTTCCAGCTTTCTGGCATTTGCAAAGTCCTTGCTCGTGTCATGCATGCTGTTATTCCACTGGCCAGTGCGTCACAGGGAGGCGAGAAAAAATAGAGGGCATGAGTGCAGCAGGCTACCGCAATTTCTTTAAAAGGAAATGCTGGTCATGAGCTACTAAATGGATCTCATGACCTACATACAGATGGATCACCAGCTGTGTACTGAAGATACTACTGTATACCAGACCTTTTGCAAGCTACTCAGTGAATTTATCTTTTTTTTTTCCTTTTATTTACAGAATGGGACAATGTCATAGGCATAGTAGGTCTTCAGTATGTATTTTGTGAATGGGCATGAGAAATTGGAGGTGCCAGTAAAGAAACTTGCCTGACCTGGAATGGCCACTCTGTATGAGAAGGTTGGCTGCTTAAATGAAGCCAGAGTGTGGCACCTCTTAAAATGCCATGCAAGGAAACATTCCTACATCAGCTGTGAGCATGCAGGCTGAAGGTACCAGGTTCTCTGGCAGGCCTACTTCTCTGGGTTTGCAGAATCCTCCTAACTGCCTTTCCCCTCTGCTTGCTCCATCCATTATTAACTAAGTTAAAACTCCTAGCCATTCCCTGCCTAACATGGACATATAATAAAAGGAAGCTTGTCCATTATAGTGCTTACAGATGGTTGGGAGAAAAAAAATCATGAGAATTCAAGAAATCATGAGCTTGTTAATTTTCTCACAGGACTTTTGCTTGTTTTTGAGAAAAAATATCATGAAACTGCCTGGGCATGAAATCAAAGAATGCTTTTTATTAAAATCCAAAAAAGCTGGCTCTTGATTAAAGGAATTAAGCAAGCTGTCCTTGGTCGCCATTGAGAAGTCAAGAGACTCTTGGAAGGTGAGAAATGGGGAAACAAGTCTGTTGTATTTTAGCCAAGCTCCTGCTGTGTATTGTAGGATGAACTACTGTCCCTCTCTGGGCCTGTTTCCTCCTCTGTAGAGTGAAGCAGTAGGATTGAATGAGCACAGAGGTCCCTTCCAGTGGGCAAATCCTGAAAGCCTGGGCATCCTCTGTTTCTCGTGGCTATGGGATGTTCCGATCCCATCTCCTTCCTTGCGTCATGCCTTCAGGCAGGGTCCTGCCTTGCAAGCAGAGTGAAATCTGGTGTCAATCACAGAGTGACAGAATGGGAGCCTTCCTGTCTGTTCCTTGGGGGAAATTACAGGCAGAAAATTAATCCAGAGCTTTACACCAGATCCCCCTCCACACAGCATCTGACAGGAAGGCCTCTCACGTCCCTTCTGGTTCCCACATGTCACAGAACCTGTTGCGGCATCATTCAATCCCCCATTCCCATTAAAGTTAACCATCCCCTTGCAAATGAATGCACAGTTAACAAAGTGATAAGTTGATGCTTAAACTTTAAGCAGATTGCTTCCAGCTAATCTCAGTTAAGTGGCAGACGAAATCACAGGCCCTCTCAGCTCTGCCATAAGCCCTAACACCCAAGAAAATGAGGGGGCTCCTAAGGGAAAATCCTTGCAATGTTTCTTTTTCCAGATGTTGAAATGGAGTGGGCATGGGGCAGGAGCAGAGAAGAAGGAAGACAGGAAGGAATATCTTGCTACCCTGAAGACAAAGTTAGCTATGTAGATTTAGGAACACTGTTTACCCACTCTGAGAGCCAGTGTCCCATTCAGTAAAATAGGGATGATGGCATCTCTGTTGCAGGACTCTTGTTAAGAGGTAAAGAGCATGTGAGTAAAGCGATTTGCCCAATCCTGTACATTTGAGGCTCTCAATAATAAGGGGAAGGGACCCAGGCCGTCCCTTGACATCAGTGGAGATCTAAGAGGAGGTCCCCTCAGCCCCCCAACGGCTGCCAAAGATCTTTTCACATGGGTGTACTAACACAGAAAAGAGGCAGAAAGGAAGAGGGGAGTGAAGCTAACATTTTTACCTGCCCAAAGACACTTTTTGAATGTACATATTCTCATCCTTTTGTATCTGAGAAATGATAGAAAACACCTCCCTTGCCCACTTTAGATCAGCAGAGCAGAAGAGCGCTTTCTCATCAGTCCCTGGTCTGAGAGCAGTACGTGCTATAGGAGAGATAGAAGAGGTATGAAGGATAGAGGAGGAGAGAAAAGAGCACACAGACGCTGAGATGAATGAGGGTACCGTGGGCTCACAGACACGCAGTCAGTCTCTTTCCTTGATTTGAGTTTCAGCTGCAACGGTGTCGACATTTCCTCCGAGTGAGGAGCGCCTACCATTTGTTGAGCAGCTGTTATGTACCGGGAACTGGGTCAGGCTCTGGGGTCACTGTGGTGGGAAGGACGGGTATCATGCCTGCCCTCTGAGAGTTTCCAGGCTAGAGGGGACGCTCATTGTCCAATGGCCCCGTGGCCGGATCCCAGCTGGTTAGTCTGGGGCATCAAGGGAGGCTTCCCAGGTGCAGTGAAAGGCCTGGGGATTAAAGGATAAGAAAGACTTTCTTAGTTAAAGAGTGGAGTGGGGGAAGGTTTTCTCGGTGAAAGGTACAGTGGGAGGGAAATTGGAGGGGGCTTTGGAACGGAAGGGAGTTAAGGTCGCCTTAGCAGAGGGCCTGAGGAAGATGAGGGCGGTGGGGAGACAGGCCTGATTCCATCCAGCAGGACCTAGCTTGCTACCACCTTGAGGACCGTAACCTAAGAACAGAGGGAAACTCCTCCTTTGTCCATCCTTTGCGTGATGCATAGAACCTAACAATAGCTTTTATCTGGTGCCGTAGAGTTTGCAAAGAGTTTTGGAATATGTTATTTTCGGTGAAAGAGAGCGCTGCAGGTGAGGGAAGTAAAGTTATTTTCTAAGATCACAGAGCTAGTTGGTGGCAGAACTTAGCTGTATGGCTTCCTTCCAAGCCCTGTAACTATCCAGAAGGGGAAGGAGGACATGACCTAGCTGTGGTTCCCAAACTTTCTGCCAAGACACCCCAGCATATTGCAGCAAACTCTCAGGGAGGCCACTGGGCATTTTAAAATTTTGAGGGAGCTCTAGTGATACTTGACATCTGTCAGACACACTACCAGCCTGAGGTCGTTTATTCTTCAATGTTAGACTGCACTACATTTCTTTCAATGTCATCATGTCTTTTTAAAAATTACATGTGATAAAGTTTATGTAACAAAATTTGCTATTTTAACCATTTTCAAGTGTACAGTTCAGTGTAATTAAGTGTATTTATGTTTTGTACATTTGGAGAACTTTTTCATCATCCCAAGCTGAAACTCCGTAACCACTAAACAGCAACTTTCCATTCCCCACCCCCTCGAGCCCCTGGCACCCTCCGCTCCTCTTTCTGTCTCTGTGAATTTGCTCCACAAACTTCATCTAAGTGGGTCATGCAGTAGTTTTTCTTTTGTATCTGGTTTGTTTCACTTAGTATAATGTCTTCAAGGTTCATCCATCATATTGTAGCATGTGTTAGAATCTCATTCCTTTTTAAGGCTGAATAATATTTCTTTGTCTGTATTAATACCACGTGTTGCTTATCTGGTCATCTGTTGATGGATGCTTGGGTTGTATCCCCTTTTTGGCTATTGTGAAAAATGCTGCTGAGAACAGAGTGTGAAAGTATCAGTTCAAACCCCTGCTGTCAATTATTTTGAGTGCACACCCAAAGGTGTAGCTGCTGGATCATGTGTTCTTTTATGTTTAAGTTTTTGAGGACCCATCATAGTGTTTTCTGCAGCAATTTCCCCCAGCAATGCACCGTTGTATCACTGAAAAGTACTGTTCATGTTACTTACACTGACAAAAAGTAAGCAATAAGTTAACAAGCAATGTGGGATGGAAATAAGAATGACAGTATTTCATCTGGTTCTAGTCCTGTTTGTGAGTAATCCTGGGTTACTAAGAATATTTTCTGTCACATAATTTTTTTCTGTCAATTAATGTATATTCTTTTTCAAATGCATCCTATCTTGTTGGGATATATATAAATATTATTATGTAACCTATTGAATAAATGTAACAGTTCAGTATTTCCTCTGGCTTTGGGGTACCATGGAAGCAATTACTGAGACACTAAGGGTTGTCACACACTGAGCAAGGTCAGACCCTGTGGCCTGCAGTCCCTGGAAGTCTGGGGTTCTCTCCACCTTTTTCTCAATGGTTTATGACAAGCTGCTGCTGGCCAAATCTTTCAAAATAAAAACAGTTTCTTTCCTATTTCAAAGTGGTACAAAGTCAAGCAAGGCATTGAGCCTCCTCAAATTAGGTGCCTCAGTATTACTGTATTTAGTAATTTGCTTACATATGTTGATAATGATAGAATTAGCTAATAGTGTGGGCAAGTGTATCTTTAAAATATATAAACTCCTTCTTCTGGGTTGGTAACACTAGCTTGAAATACCTCAACAGCTCATACTCAATCAGAAATAACAGCTGTCTCCCCCAAATAAAGTTTCAAATAAAACTAGTAAAAGTATGTATCAGAAGTCAGTGCATCTGTGACATTGTCCCTTACTTTCTCTGCAGAAATGGTTGTTTCCTTCCCCAGGGTACAGATTTTGCTCATTTTTCCTACTGTATATTCTATTGTCTATGCTTATTTATTTCTTTTTCCTTAGAAAGTACACTCTTGAGGAAAGAGACTCTAACTTATTTTGCATTCAGGCCTTAGTTTTAGCAAGTATTAGTTTGATTATCTGGGGGAAAGAAACAGTAAAAATATCAGTAACTTTAGATTTAGGAATTCCACTTTTGTCATTTTATCACAAGGAAATAAGGGGAAACATGTAAAAGTTTTATGGACAAAGATGTTCCTAGAAGCATTATTTCTGATACTCTCCAAAAAAAGTATGTAACTTTTAAGTGTTCCACAATTGGGAAATGTTTAATTAAACTACCAAACATCTGTTTACGAACCAGGGGCCGTTAAAAATAACATTTACACATACTTTAGGATAACCATACAATGCTTACTTAGTTTATACATCTGAAAAAGTGGGATTCAAAATTGTGCATATGATATCTCAGTTTTGAAAAGCAGATAAAAAACTATGCATTTAGAAGTAAAGTCTTGGGAGAGAATAGATTAAGACTATTTTAACAGTTATTGTCTCTGAATAATTCATACTTTATTCCTTCTTCTTTCGTTATGTTTCCATGACTTGTCTTAGTTTATGACACCCTCCGTTCGGGAGGGTCTTTCCTTCTCTTTTGTATTTGAGGATAGACAATTCTTGCAGACCAGCTAAAATACGAGCACTTCCTTGATGTCTCTGCCATCTCCTCTGGTCTTCTAGAGCTTCCCATACAATACAATTTTGTGCTAAAAGGAGATTATTTTTTAGATTCTCCATTTGATTTCTCACCATCAGTAGAAATGGAGAGGGAGTCTGAATCTGGATGTAGAGTCCCAAATCTGAATCTTCATCCTACAGCTAACTCCCTGATTGACCTTGTATAAGTGATTTACTCTCTGAGTGCCTCAGTTTCATTACCTATAAATAGAGTCTATCTGGTGTCTAGATAAAAGCTGCTTAGAGGCAGAGACCACATCTTTGTAGCCCATGATTTATCCTAAGACTATGTTATATAAAAAATACAAATATGAAGTTCAGCAAATTACATGTGATTTACCTGGAGAACATCACATTGTAGTAGACATGTTCACAGACACAAACTACTTGGCAATAAAGTAGATCGATAGTTATTGTGACTGGCTGTACTTGGTATGGCTTTATATTTTAAAGGCTACTGTTTTTTATTTACCTATGACAATTCATATCATTCCAGGAAGGATCTCATTTGTTCTGTGGACAGACTTTCTATTGAATGCTTATTATTTGATAATCAGTGTTCTAGATCCTGGGGGTAGAAGTGGTATAGAACAGTTCTGGCTCCCAGGGAACTTTAAATGTAATGGTCATGGCAGTGGTGAGAGATGACACTGTAATATACAATTACGGTGTAGTTGGTAAGGTCTATCAGAACTATGTAGAAGATACACTGGAAGCACAGACGCAAGACAGCTACGTAAGTCTTACGGGGAAGCAAGAACCAGCAAAACCTCTCCAGAGGCAGAAAGGATGCCCAAGCTGAGTCTCAAAGAATGATGAGGAATTACCCAGGTGAACTGGCTTGGAAAATGTCATTCAAGAAAAAGAAAATGGTACATTCAAAGGCCTGTTGTTTATTTTTCCTCTTGTGTTTTATTTTGGAAAGATAACTGTTACTTCTGACTGAGTCAGAGCTGCAGAGACAGTTAATGGCAGCGCTCCTGACCAGAACAAGGAAGCTCGGAGATTGTATATATTTAAGATCGATTCTCATTGTGAAATTGAAGGTAATTCAAAATGTCTGGAACATAAATTACAATATAAAGCAGAGTGAAAACTGCATCTGTAGACGTGTGTGTGCATCATGTTGGAGCCTGAAGGTGGGAAGCTGAGCATATGTTCTGTGCTTAGAGGCCTGAGTCCAAGGAGGAGAGCATGAGCCCTGCCTGGGCCAAGGCACCTGGGGCTGGAGAGGTGACCTCATGTGTCATGCTAAGGGCGCCCAAATCCATCCCCTCAGGAACAACATGGCTGGAAAGGATTTTAGAAAGCCAGTGACGTCACTGGCTTAATTTTTTCGAAAGAATAGCTTGGGGGGAAGGACACTCATTATTCGGAGGCATTACAGTGATCCAGAAAGACCTGAACGAAGGTCGATCATGTAGACAGTGGGAAACTTATCTGAAAAATAATAGTCAAGCTCAACAGAATGATAATGGGTTGAGGGTGGGTGGTTACAAAGAAGGAAGTGTCTGAAGTTCTCCCGAACAGGTGGCTTGGGAAGGCGAATGGATGGTGGTGACATTCATCAAGACAGAAAGGCAGGGCGATTTGACTGTTTGAGAAGGACAAATAAAAGCATGATTTTGAATGTAGTCTTGCGCTTGAGTTTCTGCGGCATATACCCAGACAGACATACAGAGTACAGCTGGATATTTGAGGTTTGGAGCTCAGGAAAGATATCTAAGATGCCCCTCAGAGAGCTCGGGGTAAAATAAAGCTGTAGAAATAGAAGTAGAACACAAAAATCATACACACTCACAAAAAAATAGAGGAAGGAAAAACTCGGCTAATTAATTTAGCCTGGAGCTTCCTGGAAGTCTGGACAAAACAGAAACTGTTATTTTGTCTGCGTTATGTTTTCATTTGTCAGAATTTATGAGAAAAGTGAATTTGCTCAATATAATATATCGGAAAATTTGGGGAAATGTCAGAGTGCTAATGAATCCCTGAAATAAAAAGCTGGGAGATGCAATTTAAGAACTCTGCATTCATATTACTGGCACTGAAAACCTTGCCCATTAGAGGACAAATATTTGACCCTGTCAGATGTCATAGAGAAATGCATCAGTAGGTTGTTTAAATATTTGTAAGGGTCAGATTCTTAGGGGAAAAAAAGCAATTTCTTAGAAATGCCTTGCCAAACAGCACTTAGAATAACCCTTGTGATTCTCAGTTGGTTGACTGGTTAAGGCTGTTTGGAGTTGCCACAGCGTTCTCCTCCCCTCTCTCCAGACATCCCTTCTGGGCCAAATTCTGATCCAAAATCACATTTGAAATCTAGACCCAGCCAAGTGTTCCTGCTGAAAAAACACCTGGCGCACATCTCTGCCCCTGGGTCGGTTGGGTAGATTGTTGAAGAGATTAGACTTATCTCAACTGTTGCAAATGCATGCCATTCCCTCTAACCCTCTCTGGAAGGGGGCGGTGTTTCCCCAATGAAAGCAGCTTGTCCTTTGGAGCTGCTTAACATGGCTTGCTTTAAGCTCATGAGGAAAAATAAAGGTATCAGGCATCTCAGTAGATTGCATTATGACCTTATTAAACAGAGCCCAGCTTTGACGTCATCTGTTCCAGCTACAAATCAGCCCCTTGCAAAAGCTGATG
This sequence comes from Manis javanica, assembly GCF_040802235.1. Taxonomy (NCBI): domain Eukaryota; kingdom Metazoa; phylum Chordata; class Mammalia; order Pholidota; family Manidae; genus Manis; species Manis javanica. The sequence goes on along the minus strand of NC_133166.1, from coordinate 99,897,401 downwards.
TACGAAACAGTCAGACTGTTTAGAGGAGGAGCAGGGTTTTGGTTTCCCAAGAATGCTGTGTAACAAAGCACCACAAACTGGGTGGCTCAAACAACAGCAATTTATTGTCTCACAGTTTTGGAGGCTAAAAGTCCCAGATCCAGATGTCAGCAGGGTTGGTCCCTTTTGAGGGCTGTGAGAACAATCTATTCCTGGCCTCTCTTCTAGGTTCTGGTGATTTGCTGGCGCTCTTTGGCTTGATGTAGCTGCATTGCCCTGATCTCTGCTTCCATCTTCCCATGGCATGTTACCAAGTGCCTGTTTCTGTGTCCAAATTTCCCCTTTGTATAAGCACACCATAGTGGCTTAAGGCCCATCCTAATGACCTCATTTTTACTCCATTACCTCTGCAAAGGCCCCTCTTTCCAAACAAGGTTACATTTTAAGTAGTAGGAGTTAGGGATTCAATGTATCTTTTTATGGGGATGGTGCAATCCATAGCTTGCGGTCTGCGCTTTCTAAGTGAGAGGTTCTCAAACATTGACGTGCATGAGACTTGCTTGAGCAGCAGCATGTTCCAGGGTCCCTTCCGCTCGCTGCCAGGGCAGCCTAACCCTCCCTCTTCTGCACGTTACTATCCTTCTTACAGGCAAGAAAATAGTAGGAGTAATTTCTTACATTTCTGTAGGGAAACATTTCCCAGAGTTCTCTCTGTAACTTGACTCAGAGATTCCATAGTCAGTTTAGTACTGGAAAGATAGGCAGAAAAATCCACAATTAAAACAACAATAACAACCCTTTAACTTTATTTATTTATTTTTATTTGTTTTATTTTGACTTGAGAATCTCACTAACGTCCCCTGGAATCACTGTTCTACCAAGAGCATTAAGGGAAACATGAGTTTAATGTTTTACCATTTACAAACATATGCAGTTACTATCCCATTTGATTCTCCAAACAGGCTCTGATGGAGGCAGATGGGTTATTATGGTTTTCTTGTGGAGAAACGACAGTTTATGGAGGTCCCTTCACTGGCCAGGGTCAGGTGGCCAGAAGGGACCGTGGTGGGACTTACATCTATGCTGCTTGATTCTAAGTCCAGGACTTCAGTTTTGCTGGTGCAGCTTTTCAAGATTGAAAGAATGTTACATGATCTCTGCCTCCCTCTTTCTTGGCTGCTACAATCGAATTCAAGGCGATTCTGTAACCTTTTCTGAGAATCAACACACAGCATTTCTGGGTGAAGGTGAAGGAGCACAAAGCAGAAAGTAGGGAACAGCCCACACCCAGCACCCCTCACAGTGCTCCCTGTCACCTCCTGTCCCTGATGTCATGTCCCATGTCACAGTCAGAAGTTGGTGTGCTCTCACCCTCTTCCGTGCCTGCGCCCTTCTGGGAGGAACTCTACGGGCTTCCTGTATAACCTGGCTTCATCTCACCACACACTTTCCCCTCCCCAGCGTCATCTCTCCCTCTCCGCTCCCCACCCTACATCTTTAAGAGGCACTACTCTACCGGCTCCTGAGAGTCCAGTGACATGCAGAACATACCTTTCATCTCCAGGAGGCTGCTTGTTGCCATAGAAATTTATCTGCAGGGAGTCTTCAGGTTGCTGGAACCTGCCTGTGGGGACCACAGAGGTGCTTAGACAGTGTTGGCGCTGAGAGTCCTGGGGCCATTTCCCCCCGATCGGACGTGGTCCACCACACGGCCACTCCACCCACAACCCACGGAAGGCCTCTGCTCCAAGCTGGGGTGAAGGACAGTCACCCTGTGTCTAAGGAGGAAGGCCGGTTTAACATGGTGGGTGCGCTATTACTTAAGGGCTAGAAGGATGATCTCTATCATTTGGGGGTTTATGTAACAGAAATTGTTGTGAGGATAGAACCTGTGCTGCAGACGGTAGGGATGGCTGTTTCAAGGTATATCCTTTTGATATAGAAAGGGTTCCAGAGGTGGACCCCTGATCTGACTCAGGAGTGGAAGGCTCGGCTGACCTTCTTGGTAACAACCTTGGCATCATCCCTGGTGGATTCAGCAGTAAGCCATCCGGGGGAAGGATTGGGAGCTGGTGCTGAGCCTGATTTTGGGTGGTGAGATGCCCGCTGTCAGTCCACCCCAAGGGGAGAAGCGCGTACTGTAAAATTCAGTCCCCAAAGGGGACTGTGAACTCAAGCCCATCTGGAGCCATGCCAGTCTGAGGGCTGTCAGTGGTGTAGGTGTGCGGGCCAGTAGGACTGTAGGGCATACACCTGCTAACAGGAGCCCCCAAGCACAGTCTCGGGGTCACTGGGAGATGGACTGGGATGATTAGGAAAGGTTGACAGACCCCCAGATGAAAGAAACACTCTGCTCTATGTGTCCCCTCCTGCGTCCTCCTCCTTCTCTCTGCGCCACCTCGTGTTTGGCCTACACTGTATTGTTTTCATTCGGTATCACCTCCAGAGCCGAGATTTGCAGCCTCGGCACTACTGACATACGGGCTGGGTAATTCTTTGCTGGGAGGCTGTCGCATTGCAGGAAGCTTAGTGGCATCCTGGCCAGTAGGTGCTACTAGATGCCAATAGCACCCCCCAAGTGTATCAACCCAAGAACTGTCCCCAGACATTGCCAAATGTTCCCTGCGGAAAATAAATACCACCACCGCCACCACCACCGCCACCCCTCCTCCGCCCCCACCCCCCGCCAGGTTGAAAGTAAGCTCTGTGAGAATGGAATCTTTTCTCCACTTCTATATAACACCAACTCTGTGGCTTGAGGGACTATTATGGGCTGAATTGTGTCCCCCCCCTTAGAATTCATATGCTCAAACCCTGACCCCTGATACTTCAGAAAGTGACTGCATTTTGAGTAGGGCCTTTGAAGATGTGATTAAGTTAACATGAGGCCGTTAGGGTGGGCCTTAATCCAATCTGAGTGGTATTCTTATAAAAGGAAATTTGGACACACAAAGGGACACCAGGGATGTGCACACACAGAGAAATACGTACCTGTGAGGACACAGCAAGGTGATGGGATCATCTGCAGGCCAAGGAGACAGGCCGCAGAAGAAACCAAACCTGCTGACACCTTGATATTGGGTGTTCAGGCTCAGAGCAGTGAGAAATAAGTTTCTGTTAGGTAAGCCTAATAGAAGTCTACGGTGTTTTGTCATGACAGCCCTAACTAATACAGGGTCCCAGTAAAAAATGAAAATGCAGCCCCCTTACTGAAAAAGCAAGAACAATGTGCCAGTAGAGGTACTAAAATAGAAAGCCTTTCTCTTTCTCCCGTTGGGTCTGTTGGTCTGTCATGTGTTTTATATTTGCTGTTTAATGCTGCACTCCGTCAGGCCTTGGCACAATTGCTGGGCCAGTGCAGACCCTCACAGAGGCCCACATAACTGCTTATAAGATGCAGATTCAAAGATACAGTTACTGAGCACTACAAGTCAGTAATCCCAGAGCATTAAGCACCATGTGTGTGGCCTTCCTGAGCACAGGACTTGGTGCACCTGCACAGGTCTATGCCCTGAAGCCGGCCCAACTGCTATATTCCCAGTGATGAGAACAGTGCCTGGGATATACTAACTGCTCAATTAATGCTTGTTACTAGTTGAACACATCTATATCATTATATCTTCATAACAATCCTAAGAGATGAGTTTTCTCCCTTCATCAAACAAGGATACTGAGGCCCCTGCAGGGTAATAATTTACTCAGTAATGAGAAGCTGCCATATGAGGTTACATCATGGGTCAGTGTGAAGGCTGCAGTCAGAACCCTGTTCTTCTGATTGGGGTAGGGAGAGTACTCCCAAATAGTCTAGTGAATGGGCTTTGGAGTTGGACAGAGCTGGGTTCAAGTCCTGCCTCTTGGTGGTGGGACTTTTGTGATTTTGTGCACCTCTCTGAGCCTGTTTTCTCTTTGGTAAAGTGGTAATAACATCTACCTCATGGGATTATTTTGATATTTAAATAATACAAAGCTTCACAGCATACCTGGCACTTGGTAGTTAACGCTATTATTATTATTGGAAGTAACACAGCACCTCATGTGAGCTCTACAGTTAGGCTCCCTGAATTCAAATCCCAGCTCTCCCATTTATTAGCTGGGTGAGCCTTAGCAAAGTTACTTCTCCTTACCTCAATGTCTTCATCTTAAAAATGGGTATAAAAAACCATACCTTTCTTACAGGGTTGTTTTTGAAAATTTAAGGAACTGATGTTTATAAAGCAGAACAATACCTCTTACACAAATACACACTCCATGTTTGATTGATAACTAATTATTAGTCTACAGGACAACTCTACCAACTAGCTTTCATGTTCACTCCTTAAAACTCATGTTAAGACTCAGTGCGCTAAATCCGGGAGCCATCCCAGTCCTGTCTGTTCACTGTATTTGTAACACTATACCAGGCATCAGGGAGCCATCACAGTGAACTTGGAGTGAAATGATGGACCCATCACAATCGTCTCTACCTTATATTTGTCCTGTCCCTTCTCTAGGGCCAAATGTATGTGTGGGGGACGGTGGGGGGCACAGAACTAGATTGCCTCCTAGACCCATTCTGATTATAATTTTCATAACTGATCCCTTCCTAAAAATCTCTCCTGCCCTCCCCACCACAGTCCCAATGGCATGCGTGACCTGCTCAGTTCTCTCAGCTTCCATTTTGCAGTAGGCAAAGAGTGCTTTTGGGGTCTGGGAGCATTTCACTTCTCAGCTGACCCCATAAAAAAGAATAAAATACACAGATGGTCTCATTCTTCTCCTGGGATGTGACTTGTGGCCACCCCTCTGGAGTCGCTGCCTCCCCCTTTCTGGCTGCCTTCACTCTGAAAGGTCATTTACAGCACTACCCCCAGTTTGGAAGAGCTTATTTCCATTGTCTTACCAGTTTCACCTCCAATCTGCCTCTCACCGACTCCACCACTCGGTGTTGGTAATCCCCCCTTAGCACTGCCCTCTTGGGGCTCCAATACCCCCTAAATCCCATGGATCCTTCCTCTGACTCTGACAGAGGAGATGCCGAGGGGTGGACACCCCAAGAGTGAGGCCAGGTTGAAGACTTTATCTGCTTCTTGCAGCTGCACCTTTTGTGAGTTGCATTCTCCAGCTTGTCAATACCATTTCCCATTAAATTAAATAGCTTATTGACTGGTGTGCCACATGGCAATGGGGTTGATGGGATTCACAGAGACTCCTCACTCCCCCCGCACCCTCCCCACAACAATCACAGGTCACTGCTCAGTAAATCAGCGGGTAATGGAGTTTGAACTCTCAGAATCAGCTCTGTGTACCCTTTTTATTTGTTTTTAATTTGTATCAATGGTAATTCTGTCTGTTTCAATTTATGTGATGGTACAGGCTGCAGAGCTGAGGAAGTACCCTTTTTTTACCCCATTAGCCACCGAGGGGGAAATATCCTTTTCTGGCTTCTTTTTGGCAAAACTGCTCTAGCAGGTGGGGAATGTTTGCTTTCACAGAAGCTCCTCTCTATTGGGTTTCACCAAAGCACCTCCTGCTTCCACCAAATCCAGGGACAAATGCTGAATTTGTTTTCCCTGGGTCATACCTCCTTGCATGTCTTTGTTCAGACAAACTATAAAACGAACATAAGATGGACGGATCTGGAGGCTGAAGCTTGTACCCCTGACTTCTAGGATGCTATGGCTGGCCAGCTCCTTTCTGCCATGTGGCTCTTAAGGATTTTGTGATTTTGTGTACCACGCCTGTGGGAAGCTGGTCGGCTTGTCTAGTTCTGCCAGGTTATTTGTCCGCAGGTGAATGCCATTTGCAGCTTAGCAGTGTCGGGACATAACTGTAGATATAATTTGCTACAATGCTCTTTCCGTTCCTCTGACCGTTCTCTTTTCTCCCTTCTGTCCCTATGAAAAATACAGAGACCCAGAAGGACAGTGAAAAAGCACATAAGAATGGCTGGTTTGAGATGGAGAACGTAAATCCACTGGGGTTCCCCCAAGACAGGGTAGCCAAGGGTGGGGACAGTTGGGGGTTAATATGAACGGTAAACTTACTAGATGGAGCTGCCCCCAGGAGGCAAGCAGACAAGTCCAGGGATCTTTCTGGACATGCTGATTCCATGGGTTTCTGAAGGAAGTAGGACAAAGGGCAAGAGAGCATGAGATGAGGTAGAGTGGGAGCCCCTCTGAAGTGTGATCCCACCTCCATCCCAGATGGTCCCACAAATCCTCAAAGAAAATTAAAACAAATAAAAGTGAAGAAGGTGACATTGAGCTCCAAATAAGAACAGAGGGCCAGGAGGAATTCGACTTTGGAACTAAGGACACGAGGCATAATTACCCAAAGCTCTGAGGAGACTGAAGATCCAGGTGTCATGGAGAGTCCTTGTCAGTTTACAGAGAGTGGGTTTCTGCTCCGACACTAGCTCCTGTGTTCCCTGGGCTCTGCAGCTCCCGTCTTCTGACCTGCTCTAAGCCTTGGCAGGCCAGTGTCACCTCTGTGTCCTCTTTCCTTCTTTCTTTCTTAACCATGAGATAGATCTTCATCCTCCATCTCATCTCCCGATTCCTAGAAGCTGCTTCTTAAAGTCCATGCTTTGCACTGGGGCAGGAGTGCATGAGAAAAATCTATACCTTCCTCTCAATTTTGCTGTGAACTTAAAACTGTTCAAAAACATGGTCTTAAAAAATGTGTATGCTGTCCCAACCGAGGACAAGCTTTCTGTGGTTTAATTTTCAAATTCAAATTCTCTCCTGACCCAAACCTCTCAGAGTTCTGGGACTTCTCACAGTCTTCTGGTCTAAGGGGCACCTCTTATAATCATGAAACATTTAATTTGATCTAGCTCTTTTGATCCTCAAGGTACTGGTTTTCCCCATCTCTGGTCAGTTTATAAACATGGATTCAAGGAGCCAGACTTCTACAGTGTAGGATCCCTCTGTAACTCCTGGGGGAAAATACGTTCCCAGCCTGGGGCAAATAACCTTTGAAGCTGAAATCAGTTAAAGAGAGAAATAAAGTGGGAGAAATCAGTTTATTGCTCACAAGCAGTTGTCTGCTTCTGCTCACCTGTGTCTCTCATGACCTGACTGCAAAGGGACCCCACCAAACCTCTTGGGTCCAGATATGCACTTGCTCTGCCTTATAAATCACCCATTGATAGACTACTCTCCACCCCTTGGAAACACCTGTTGATATGGAGATGCAGCAAGACCAGGCGAGAGATTCTGGGAATATTGCAATTTTATCCACACCTCTCATTAAGGAATATGTCAGTCTAATAGAAAGTGATAAATATGCAGAAAGCTTAGTAAACGCTAGGTGTTTCATGTATATTGTTGCTCTTCCTGTAATTGTATACAGCTGACAATGAAAAACTTTCCTTTCCTCATCTGTAAAATGGGGATAATAGTGCTTATCTTACTGGGTACTTTTGAAGGTCAAATAAAATAGAGTATATGTGATAAGGGGTTTGTAAAACTTCAGACATTTGTCAGTCAACACTATTATTTATCCTTCAAATCAAACCCCACAGGCAAGTGGTAATTTTAAGCACGATTTCAGATCTCTGCAAAATTTTCTGCCTCCCTCAGACTTTAAGTAGTCAGCCCTGTAGCCACATTGTGGATTTGATTACATCTCATTGCTTTGCTCTTAAGCACCAACATTTCTTTTCTACATTACAGCACGGTGTAAAAAGGTGGGAGTTTCTCTCTTAGCTCTTAGCTTCTGAGGGGAACAGTTTCATGAGTCCTTGGGTAAGCCACCTGAAGGACCCTCAGGTAGAACTGCGTCTTCCCTCCAGCTGACGAGGTTAGGTGTATTGGAAGTGGCATAGGTTTGCCCATTTGATGCTCTCACATCGGACTCCTGGAAGCGTCTAGCTGCTTAATGGATTCATTTAAGTGATAATATGAGCTGATCGTATGTCAGGTTGTTAAAATGGTGATAACATATTGCACTAGGAGAGCATTATCTACGGTAACTGCATTATAATGGTTAGGGAATGTCTACGGAACTACATATGATATTCCCATAAACACCAAATGAATTCAGAGTGAGCAGGCTATTCATTCCAAGTGTGGCCAAGACAAGAGGTAACCCTTCATCGTCCAAGTCCTCGTATTATTCCAAGCACGGCAAAAGGAGAGATATGCAGACAAGTGTTGACGCCTCAAAGTCAAACAAATGGACATGCTTTTGATTCACGACCAATCTGGAAACCCACTTACCCAGCCTCAAGGGAGTATGTAAACTTGCAAACTGTTCTTCCTCAAGGAACAGAGAGAGTAAGGCACCTGGGTGGTGCAGAGACTGTGGGGGCCATGGATTCTAGGTGTCCTTGTTGTACTTTACTCTGCCAGGGAAGTCACTGGGGGTGGGTGGGCTGCGCAGTAGAGCATGGAGCTCTCTAGCTGTCCTGTCTCTTCACTCCCCGCCCCCTTTCAGACCACATTGAAAAAAAATGGTTTGCCAGCAAAATTTATCTTTGTCACTTCCGACCCCATCCTACAGTATTCTTGTGTGTCACGGCATCTCCCTGACACCCAACTCTACTTTTGCTCCGATGTTCAGTCTTAGAGTGTCACCCTTCTCTGGGCACTCACCTCTTAAAAGAAACTACTACCAAAGCAGAGGACTTCTTTAGAAAATGCAGATGTAACTCTTAGCTTTGAACTTCAAACTGACAATAACAGTAGTCAACCTTCCACTCAGCATTTACTCCGAGCCGAGCCATGTGTTTACATTACTGATAAATCTCAGAAACTTCTGCAAGGCAGGGTTTACAATTCCCATTCTAGAGATGAGGTCACTGTGGCTCAGTTAAATCACTGGCAAGAAGGGGCATTTAAAAACAGATCTTGTTTTGGGCTGGATTGCCCAGTAAACTGCGTGACATCTCTGGGTCTGTTTCCTCATTTCTCAAGTTCTAAAATGGTGTACTCACCTTACAAGGCTATCGAGACTGGGATTCTTGTTCACAGAATCTAAGAATGAACTTCGCATATGTTCAAGGTAGGCAAGCAGGTAGAGAAAGTGACAGTACAGAACCCCCAGCACCTGCTGAGAGGGGGCAAGCATACATGTGTCTGGGCTGTGTCTAGGGGTATATATCTCACTTAGCTGAGTTGCCTAGTTTCTATTAGTTCCCACTGGAATGCTGTTCCTTGTTTTGACCAATCTTATTGGAAGTTATCTATATTTCCAAATTTGGCATGCTCATGTGACACTTACTGTTAGCAAAACAAACAAACAAGGGGGTTCCCCACAGCAGGCATCTGTTCTTATATATTCCTGAGGCCCTCAGTAAACTTCCTGCTTTTATTCTTTCCTGGGGCACCTTATCCTGCTCTAACTAGACAGGGCCTGCCTCTGTCTTTTCCCTGACTCACTAATATGAAGGTCTTGAGACAATATATGTGAACGCCCTTTGTAAACTGCAGGCAGCGCTACACATGGATATGTGTCTGTGTAGAAGAAAAGCCCCAAGTCTGGAGTTTTGAGACTTAGGTTCAAGTGCCTGATTGAATAGTGCCCTTCAGTAAATCACTTTACATCTATAGGCTTCAGCCCTGTCCTCTCCCTGTAAAATGGATTGTGAGTACTGGCATCATTTACTGTCTGCCTACTGTGTGTCCTTCTATGTGCTGGGTCCAGAAGCTTCTGCTCTGTAGTAGTTCCTAGCGTATAGGGGCAAATAGACTGTGTAAACAAATAGCTATAATAAAAGGTCCTAAGTGCTATAACAGAGGTAAGTGTACAGTATTCTGGGAGCACCGATGAGGCAAAGCATCTCGCCCTCAACAATCTCATTACAAGGAAACAGATGGATAGCGCGCTATCAAAACTAATAGAATGAAAGATATTGCAAAGGAAATATGAGCCCAAGTGCTTGGCAAACTAAAGCACAGAACACATGGAGGTAGAGTTTATGATTTGCCCAAAAGGAAGAATTGCTATCTGAGGAATTCCCATGCTAGCAGGGGAACATTTTTAGGGGGAAATCTCCCTGGTGGCTCCGACGTGAGCCATTTGGGAGGCTGGCTGAGTTCGTGGCCCTGCTGTAAGGCCTGTTTCTCAGGGTCACCCCGAGTCCTTCCTCCTAGTATAACCTCCCTCTATTATAAAGGGCAGAGAATTGTGCCCTAAATGCTTATAGGCCCGAGGCTTTCCTGTCACCTGCAGCATGGATCCCCAGGGGATCCTCCAGGGCCAGAAGGAACAGCCTTTACGCTTTCAGAAAATGATGAGATAGAAAAGCTCTGAAACCCTAATCCCCCAGCCCTGGGGAAGCTCAAGGCCAGGGGGGATCTCTGGCAGCCCCTCTAACACCGCCGTTCTCCCAGCTTACCTGGCTGTGATTTTGGGTCAGGCTACTGTTTTTCACTGATCAATAAGGGGAATTCTAGCCAGAGAGCAAGGCATTCCTCTGTTAAAACACAACATTTTGTCACAAAAGATCATATCGTGTGTGATTCCATTCACACGAAGTACCCAGAATAGGCAAATCCATAAGGAAGGAAGGGTTAGCAGCTGCTCAGGGCTGGTGTGGGCGGCTGGGAGGGATGGGGAGGGACCGCTAATGGGCAAAGGGTTTCTTTCTGGGGTGATGGAAATGTTCTCAAATTGATCAGGGCGATGGCTACACACTCTGTAGATATATATACCAAAACTGTGGAATTGGACAATTTAAGTTGGTGAATTGCATTTTACGTGAATTATATCTCAATAAAGCTGTTAAAGAAAAAAACCACAGAAATGGCAAGGTTTTATCTGGGAAGGCACAATCAGGAGTCTCTTGGTGAGAGAAAACTCCACAAGAGTCTGGGCTCTGAAAACAAAGGTTTCGGTTTCCATCGGGGCTTCTGTCGCTCCCTTGCTCCTGACAGCATGGTGACAGATCCCCCCGGGGAGCTGATGCTCACCTGGCACAGAGTCCCGGCTGGCTCTTCCCTCCTCTCCTGCGTACTTTGCCCCAGCCCAAGGCAGAAGGTCTTTCTTTATAAAGCAGTCAGAGATGTTACAGCCAAGTTAAAAGCACTGTCAGCATGGCAAGGGGTAATGGGGAGTTACTGTTTCATGGGAACACAGTTTCTATTTTGCAAGATGTAAAGAGTTCTGGAGATGGATGGTGATGACAGTCACACCTCAAGGAATGTACTTAATACCACTGAACTAACCGTGCAATTATCAGTGGTTAAAATGGTGAATTTTATGTTTTGTCTATTGTAACACAACTGAAAAAGAAAAGACTTATCACATCATTGAGGTGGTCTCCAAAACGTATCAGAAGTAAAGAGTAATGGAAGGAATGCCGGAGTAAGAAAAACAAGCAACTGATCATAGCTTAGTTGCTACCACAATGCAGTCTGTTTGAGGCGTCTTAATAACATTCCTACACAGGAAAAGGGGGCTTCCTCCTTTGCAGTCTCCTTGGTCCTGGAAAGGAGCTCTGTGCCATGTTGTACCATCTATTTAGAACTGATAGGACCATATGCTATGCAAGGTGCTTTTGAAAGATGTGTTAATAAATACCAATGACAGAGAAGTTTGGTTGCGTAGTGCTGTGCCTTATCCATCTCCCACATTCCAGACCTGACATGCTGCTCTCATCTGATCAAGATCATATTTTTCTCAAATTAAAATAATCATCACCCCCCAACCCCACACTCTGTCAGTGTTCTCAAGTTTATCCACCCAGTTGTCCAAGCCAGAAACCCCCAGAGGATCTTTGACATTTCCATCGCCTCCAGATCAATCAGCAAAGCCTCTTAATTCTAAATCCAAAGTATCTCAGGAGCACACGAGCAGGTCTGCTCACCTCCACCCCACTGCCTCCCCCGAGTTATCACCTCCTCCACTGTTATCACTAATCTAGAGCCTTACAAGAGCTTGTTAAGTGCTGTTCCCTCTTCCCTGTGTCCTTACCCCCACTTCATCCTCCAGCAACAGCTAGAGTGACCCTTTTAAAGATAAATCAGATTAAGTTACCCCTGAGCTAATGCTCCCCAGGCTAGCCATCCCAGCTAGAACAAACTCCCTCCTGCTTGGGCAACTGCTGCCTGCCTGCCTCTGTCCTTCATGTCACCTTCTTTGCTCACCATGTTTACCAGCCCTCTTCAGTTCTTTAAAAGCCCTAAGATCTTTCCTTGGCTAATCCCCATGCATTCTTCAGTTCTCAGCTTAAATGTCACTTATGCAGAGAGACCATTAATTAATTAATTTACTATTTATTAATTCATGCAATAAAATATGAACCTAGCACAGACTCTAGTGTTAGGCACTGTACTAATCTTTGAACCCCTCTCTTCATGTAATTATTACATCCTATTCTCTCTTGGAAACTTGTTCTTCTCTGTTATAGTACTTGATACAATTTTTCATCATGAATTAATTAGTTTAATTTGTTTGAAATGTCTTTCTTCCTATAATGCCTTCCCACTAAGGTTTCCACGGGCAGAGATTTTTGCACTCACCACTGCATTGCTACCACAATATTCATGAAATATTTGCTGAATGAATGAATGAATCTTTTAATAGAGGTCCTTTTTTTTCCCTGATAGCATGTGGCATATGGTAGGTTTATTGCTTTTTTTCTCCTCCTGACTTACTCCACATAATAAAATAAACAGTCCACAAGGCTGAGGGTGGCTAAGTGGGAGAGAGACTTGTTCAAAGTCTTCCTAATGGGAACGACAATAATGACGAACATTTGTGTGGTGTTTTACAACTTGCAAAACAGCCTCCCCCCTCCACGTATATAATCTTCTTCCATTTAACAAAGACAACCTAGCCCTTGGCTGTCCTATAAAAATGAGACAAAGAAAAAAATAGTTTAGAGACAGTAGGCTGCGGTAATGTTTCAAGTCTAGTCGTAGAAGGTCGGTGAGTTAAAACAAGAAGGAAAACCTGGTTGTTCCTTCCAAATTCTGAGGGCACTTTGTGGGTTTGCAGAAGCAAAGGTGTATCTCGCAGCTTCTTTGTGCCTGGGCCCTACCGGATCTTCGGGGTGCACCAGATCATAGTCAGGATGCAACATGACGCTTCCCCAGTTTCCCGTCATCGTGAGGCATCCCCGCTGAAGCTCCCCATAGAAGCTGGAGTCCAGGACTGCTTGTTTGTTGCTTAGAAGGAAAGGAAGTTTTCCCTATATTAAATGTCCCACCCCTTACAAAAGCAGCCACATTTGGGGATTACTCAAATGGACCTATTCCCTCCCTTTTTTTCCTCCCTCCCTATTTTCTTCTGAAGGTCTTTTCTTCTACTGTTTGTAGAGTAGCCCTCTCTGTGGTCAAGCGCCCGTGACACTCCTTAGAAGCAGGCACGGAAGTTGAGGAGGGTGCATGCACCCGTGATCATGCATAGGCTCGAGTAAACAATAGATATTCCCAAATGCATATCTCTCTACAGCTTGGCAACTGTTTCACTCTGCAGAGTAAAGGCCTGAAGGTCGTTAACGCTGGGCAGGAAAGTTCTGATCAGTTTACCTTTATCAATGCAACATGGCATGTTCAGGGATTCTGTCTGGCACTTTCCATCTTCCTCTCCTCTTGGTATTGATTCTCTGCTGTCATGATCAGCAAAAGTCCTGCCTGAGGGGTAGAGGCCTCTGGGAGACAGGAGGGTGAGGTGACAGAAAAGATAGATGTATCACCTTGAACATACTCCAGCTCAGCCAATCATAGAACTGGTCAGGGTCAGCCCTGTATAATGTTTGAATAAGAACATCAGCTTGGAATAACTGCACTATTTTTTTTGTGCTGACATTCTGTGACCCTCTATTTCATTTACTCATTCCACCAGGCCTCGGAACATGAGGACATCATGAATGATGTGTCAAAGGCTAAAGAGAGAGAAGATAAGATTGAGAATAAAAGGTGTCCACTGATTTTGGCACTTGGTGAATGACATGCCTGACATGGAGGAACACGCTGTACTAGGGAAGGAATAGAAAGTAAGTGGAAATAAATTGTAAAGGAGAAAAAGACACAGAGCAGTAGCCTAGATGAGTCTGGTGCAAATAGAGAAAAGAGAAACAGTAGCAATATGAAACATGCCTCCTTATCAGACACGTGCCAGTAATTGAAGTAGTCATATGCTATTCAGCCTGTAGGATACTTCTGGGTTCTTAGAAAAATACCCATCAGTATGAAATGAAAAATGGGACTCCTGCGTGTTGTAGGTTTCTTTCAAAAATACCTGGTGAGAAATTATTGTTGATGAAAGCAAGAGGCGAATTGTGCTCCACCCCAGGATGATGGGGTCTTTCTTCTTATTCTGTGAATCCACAAAATTATTTTTGTAGAATCCATGAATTAGAAAGTTCCTGGACATGCATATGTGAGGCTATATAGGGGACAGAACACAGGATTAGAGTGTGCAGACCTGAGATCCTAACCACAGCCACGGGAACGGCGGTTGAAACCGATAGGCCCTAGGGCACACTCGTGACTTAACCCCTTTTCGATCTAATGTTTCCAAAGTGTGTTCAACCTCTGTTTAGGACAGACGCTGAGGAAGGGAGGGCAACAGAGGTCATGGCTCACCTCTGACCCCTCACGTGTGTCCCTCATCCTGCAAAACAAACACTGATGTGTACTCAGATTTCCTCTTCTCAAAAGGCAGTTCAGCAGGTTCCAAAGAGGTCTTACCTCCTGCCTCTCTCTTCAGTCTTCTCCTCCACTAGCCTCTCTGAAGATAATTATGTGTATGTATGTGTGTGTATGATTTTTACCTGAGAGTGAAAAAAAAAATGTAATGGATTCTCATTATTTGCAGTACTTATGTTGACCTCTGAATTAGTGAGTATGAACCTTGCTCCTAGAGGAAATACAGGGTTAGGTTCCTGGGAACTTCTGCTCAAATAGATTTTAGCTAGTAGAAGAATTCACAAATATAGAATCTGAATATTGAGGATCAACTGTACGTGTATGTATCTATGTATGGATAGTTGGCAATTTCCCTAATCTCTTTAATCCTAACTATAAAATTAGATTAATAATACCACCTTGTAGAATGACTGTGAGGATTGAGTGAAATAATGTATGGAAAACATCCACAGAATTATGTGGTTTGCTTTCTGAGACACCGAGGAGGGAAGCCATCACCCATTCCCACTCACGCCCCTTTCTCTTCGTTTGGCGGCCTTTATTTTCTTTACCAGACCATCTGTGAGCGGCTCTAACTTTTAATCTGGCTAGAACACTTTCCCCTTGTATTAAAATTGTCTTGGACAACTATTGGGTTGGTGTTCAATCATCACAGCTAGTAAGTCTCCTATTGCAAATGCCAAACATTCCGTGCTTGCCCTAGGTCCTCAGATCTTCTCCCTACATTTTGTAATTGAAGGTAAAATCCATGCATAATAAAACAGCTCTTTTGTATCCAGACCAGATGCATCTGAGACTTGAATGCCTTTGCTTTCTGTCCTGATTTTTATTTTTTTATTTTGTTTTATTTCTCTTCTCTGAGTGATCAATACCTTCCCATCTGAAGAAGCAAAACATTCTCTCTGTTCTGCCCCCCTTGCTGCTGATTCTGACTCGAGGGGATGGGGGTGGGCATGGGGACAGAGAGCCAGAGTCTATATTTAACCACAAAGATAATTCCCTCTCCTTGACACATTCAGCAGCTCCAGAGAGAATTTGACATTTGAGGGACTGAGTAGCAAGAGTAATTCTTATTTATCTGGCTATTGGAACCGAAGGGATTGGGAGCGGCAAGTGAACTGTAGGGGTGAGAATGAGTCAGGGATTTTGAGGAGGGAATAGAGTACAGGTGAAGAAGAAATGATTCATCCACAGTGGTGGAAGGACAACAGCAAGACTCGTGGAAATGCGACACTAACCTGCTGCAAAAGGTTTGTACAGCGTGGGAGTGGGTCAAGTGGCACACATGAGGAGACCAGTGGTGGTCCCAGCTGTTTAAATACTCTGCATCTTAGATCAACACTTCTCAAACTTCAGTGTGTACCTGAATCACCTCTGGATTTGTTAAAATGGAGATTGTGGTTCAGTAGGTCTGGGGCTGGTCCCAAGGTTTTGCATGTCTAATGAATTTCTAAATGAGGCTGATGCTGCTGGTCCTTGGATCATACTTTGAGTAGCAAAGCTCTAAGACAGTGATTTTAGGAGAGCACAAAGACAAACCAGCGAAGGGGACTGGACATCTATGTCCTTTTCTTGCCTATCTGTAGCCCTCTCTGTTTTCAAAACTTCATTTCATATTTACCTCCTTACTTGTGTCTCCCACCCCCAACACACACTCAGAGCACTTGGAGAGAAGGGTCTGTTTTGTAGATCCCTGCATATAAGGCTTTGCCCAGAGTAAACACTTCATAAATATTCAAGCTGTGCTTAAAAGCATCCTTCTTTCTCCATGAAGCTTTGCCAGACCATTCCAGCTCTACAGCACTTACCTACATCATTCATTTGGCGATTAATCTTCTATAGTCTATGACAGTTTTTGTATTGTTGTACTGGACTGTTATATATCTTTTGAATTGCTATTTATTCTTTAGCCCCTTTATATATTGACTCTGCAGCTAGATTGCAAATAAATTCTTTGAGTTGAGGGACTGTATTTTCATTTATTCATCCATCACTTAGTTCGTACCTATCTTGTATAAAGCAGCATGTTAGGGTCTTGATACATGAAGATAAATAAGGTGGGTCACTGAGGGGCAGAACAGTATCGTGAGAAGAGCCCAGCTCTCAGAGCCAGGGGAAACTAGGCTTGAATCCCAGATTGGCCACATTCCAGGTGTGTGACTGTAGAAAAAAATTTAACACACCCCAACCTTGACTTTGTCAGCTGTAAAATGGGTTAAAACTATCAATCTTATAGAACCGTGCGGTGTTTGGCTGAAATGACATATAGGCCATACCTGTGATATGTACCTGGTGGGCACCCAGAAAAAAGTAATTCCTTGCTCTTCAGAAAGTTACCACCAAGTAGTTAAAAAAAAAGAGAACAATAAATACACAAATAGTCAAAGCACCAGAGAGTCTGTATTAGTGGAGTCCTTTTTTTTAATTCCCACAGGGTCCAGCAGAGAACTTTATTAAGCCTGTTTGACTGGAGGCAACAATACACCTTCTTTGATAAAGGTGTTTGGGAGAGTTAAGGATTCAGTCCAAAATATTAATTTCAATCCAATTTACTTTTATTGATTCCTATGATCAGACCATGGACAAGGGTCTATAAAGACACAAGGATCCACTGGAGGCAGTCTTGCTTCATGGGGCCCTTAAGAAGAGCTCTGCTTATGAAAAGTCTGTCATTAAAGGATGTATGATATAAGCAAGAGCTGGAAATACAAAGGAAGATATAACCTGGGGAGAGTAAAGAACTATCCATGCTGATGATGGGGGTAGGAAGGAGGGGGAGGTGGCATTTGAGCAAAGGAGGACCCAGTGCAGGAGAAGGGGACCAGTTAGGACAGCGCAGCAGAGAGGTCGGGTCTGTGGAAGGCAGCCTGCCAGCTCCTGTGTTGCTGTGAAGTAGTGGACCAGAGGGCCCCACCAGCAAAGGGCTCCGGAGCCCCCAGACATGTCCTCATTTGCTCTGACACCCTCATGAGGAAGGATCCTCTCTCCTTTGGTCCAGTGAGGAGCCGGAAGCTGAGTCTAATAGACGGCTGCCCCACGTAGAGACAAGGCAGTGTGCATGTCTTGTGTGTCTGCCTGCAGCCAGGAGATTGGATTGGATCGGGCCCACAGCCCTCTCCACTTTGAGATAATTAAGAGGAAGAAGACCATGAGAGCAGGAGAGCACGAAGTTCTTTCTGACTCCTGGGACAGATTATTTCCTCCAGTTTCTACTTGGACTAACGCCGAATACTTCTCCCGTCCCAGCCTTCGTGTCTGTCCAAGATGGCACTGAAAACCTGAATGTCGAATGTAAATCATGTCTGACCCATCATGTCCTCAATTCTTAGCCTCTAACTGCATCCTGGTTCTCTGCTTCTGCCTTGGAATTCCACTAGAGTAAACCTGGACCTGACACATGGTTGGTGTTCCCGACATGCCTAGGGAAGTCACCTAGGAGGGACTCGTGAGATTTTAGGGTGCCACGTTACATCAGCTGCACCTCAATTGTACTTCCCATCTTGGAGAAGCTATACAGACTATTTTTCAATCCCAAAAAACCACCTTCAGGGATTTTACTCATCTAACCTAAACGAGAAATACTTTTTAAAGCTGTGTGGATGTCTCCAAACACACCTAGAAGCTAACAGATTTCATGCTCGCTTCTATCACCCAGCAAGCAATCATGGGCCACCAAACCATAAATAGGCAGGTAATGGATTTTCACCTGTGTGCTCCAACCTTGGGTATAATTTTTAATTTGTTTTTAATTTGTATTAATCTCCCTCTACTTCTTCAATCACCCAGAGTCTTCAGGTTAGAGGATGCCACAGTAACACCCTGGTCCTGGGTGATCTGGGGAAGGAAGGGTGCACGCCTACATCTTTACAGGCAAGCACAATCTTCGGCAACTGGAGGGGAGGGTCTGGGAAAAGGAAAAGATCCATGTGTTTAGGGTTGGTAGAAGGAGGAGCAGCCTGAGAGCAGGTGGGATCCCTCAGCACAGGAGGGTCTCTTGTAATTCATGCGATGTCAGCCTCCAGAGAAGAAGACGGGGTGAGTGGTTAGAAACAAAAATTAAAGCAGAGGAAGCCTTCTGATTAAAATGGGCAGCCAGGTGACCTGAATGCTGCATCAACTGAAAAATTCATCTCCAGGACCAGACCTATTAAAGACCAAGGGTGGAAATTAACCTCGCTTAGCACAGTGATTAAGCTGCTGTCAATTGAGCCCCTTTCCACTAGTGCTAAAAACTTACTGATTTTTCTTTTCTTTAATTGGATTAAAATGAAGGAAACCCGGGACCTCAGGGGAAAGAAAGCCGAGCGAAACCACAGTCTCTGAGGGCTCCCGACTCCGGTGAGTGTGCGGTTTGAGGTGGGAGAATGCTGTGTGCACCTTTGATGCCTGGGCTCAGCCGGCTGAGGGTCTGACTCTCGTTACTGGAAGGCACCCTCTGTAGGGGTGCGGTCTGGAGTGGGCTTGCTGCAGCCCCTACTGATCCCCAGAGCCAGAAAGAGAATGGAAGGGCCTCCAGCCTACAGGTGGTTTAAGTCTCTTGCTGTCCTAAGATATTAGGAACCTTTGGCTAATGATGAGCACCTAACACCTGACTACATTTGTCCTTCCACTGGATTCAGGCCCAGCATCTCTCTCTTGCTTCTGGAAAAGGTCTGTGTCTTTATTTGCCTGAAATGAGTAAGAAAGATAGCTAAATAATGAGCATGACGAATGCCTTGGGTGGTAGTACTGAAGAGGCCTCCCAGGGCCAGGGTATCTTTGGGTAAATCAGAAAACAGTGTCTCTCTGGGCGGATGTAGTCACTTGTCTGTATTGCTTTCTGACCAGAAAGAACATTTGTGCAAAGTAAAGACTGGCTTCATGGCGTGAAGGTGGGGTGGGGAGGGGGAATCACACTCTGCCCTGAGGGTGCACAGCTTGGTAAGCAGAATGCAGGTTAGTTTTCAGTCCCGCCTCCCCACCTCACTTGGGTGTGGTGGGGGAGGGCACAATATGCATAACCACAAACCATGGACCTGGTGACAATTTGTATAATAAGGAAAAGATGTGGGATACCTCAAGGCACCGGGGCTGCATGGAGGAGGAGGAACCCTTTCTACAGAGCTTGCTTATTTAGCAAGGCCTCTAAGTTCTTGCTGGCCCTGGGCTTGGCTCAACCAATGTTGGTTAATTAGGAACACAAGGTTCTTGGACTAAAGCAGAGTTAAAGCCGCAGACAAGGAAGAGGTGCCCAGGGAAAGAAATTTCTGCCTCCCGGATGTATGTCCCGATCAGCACAGACTCATCTTTCCCTGTGGGCTGGCTCGTCCAGCCTTGCCCACAGTCCCTGATGCTGTATGTTCAGAAAGACAGCTTGAGTATGGCTCCAGCCTTCCCCGCGCAGATGGCGTGGAGCACACCCCAGGTCTGCGTGCCACACTCTCTCCCTCTCTTTGAGGCCGTGCACTTCTTTTATGTCTCAGTTCCCAACCATAGGACTTGAAAGGGGTTTGGGAGGAGGATGTGGGAAGAAAAATCATTTCATCCAATGACTTGAACAATTGAGAGGACTTCCAGAGCCAGGCAATGATCACAATGCAAGAAAAAAATCTGTTGGGGGGTGATCTGAAAGTGATAGTAGACATGCAGATATCAATACTGAAGCCAGAAGAACAAAACGCTTTCTCTCCCTCTCTCCAATGATGATTCGATTGCAGTAATGGGAACATTGTTTTCTTCTTCCTGGGTGTTTTTCCTTCCTGAACAGTGTCTCTTCTTTAATACCCCGAGAAAGCATTACCATGTGAATAGGTTTCAGCCAGCACAATCGGGAGTCTTTCCTGGGGTTTGCCAGATGCTTATAACAGACCCCCATACTTGTGAGCACCAGTTAAAAATTTAAAGCTGTTGTTCAGCACCGCCTGCCCCTCCACACATCTGCATGCCTCCTTTCTTCTATGGAAATACCAGTATCAGCACAGGAACAAGATTCTGAGAATCCCTCCTGAAACACTCTCAGTGCCTCTGTAAGCAAAGCCAGCCCATGCCATCACTGGGATGGGTCTGCATTCTTTCTGTCCCTGGACACCCAGGACACAGGCTCAGGGACCTTCTCCCCTGCTGATAACATCCCCTTGGCTCACCTGGAGGTCAGCGAACCATCACCCATTGGCTGTATCTGACTGGCTGCCTGCTTCTGTTTTTGTTTTGTGTTACGGCCAGCAAGCTAAGAATGGTTGTTATGTCTCAAAATAGTTTAAGTACAAACCAAGAGAAGACTAGTTATTTCATGAGACATGAAAATTATATTAAATTCAATTTCCCTGGCAGAGTGCAGTAATTGCAACCTAGATGGTATAGTCAAAAGAGCCCAGATTGTTTACTCTCTGGCCCTTTATAGAAGTTTGCCAACCCGGGATAATGCTGAGCTCTGGGTCATGGAGAAAGAACTCTGTCAGACTTATTTTTTAGGCTAGGCCAGCCCTCAGAAGGCAATAAACTAGGAAGGAATAAGAATCCCACTGGAGACTAGAGTTGGGGATTTGGACTGAAATGAGCACAGGGGTTTCTGCACATAGGCTTTGGAAATGTAGTGTTGGTATGCATATGATACATGCAATTTTTTTTCACCCACAAAAATTTCAGGGTCGTTGACTTATGAGACTGTGGTTGCTTTTGCATCAGACATCTCATCTCTTAAAAGGGTCAGGTTGTCCAAAGCACTTTTATGTGCCAGTGCCACTGTGGCCTGGCTGGATAAATGACTCAGCTATTGATTAGTTCACTCCCCAAAACTGAAGTATTCAGGATCCACTAGTTCTGGAAATGAAACAAAACCCACTAGGAAAATAGTCATTACACAGTCTGGATAAAGTGAAGGTTCCCATGGCCAGGATTCTCACCTGGCCCTGGCTGGCTAGCTCACTACACATGTGTGGGCAATACGTTGTTATTGACTCTATATAAGGAGCTCTGCCCAGTGCTTTGGGTGATACGGTGGCATGGCTGCAAGGCTGCAGGAGAGCAGAGCAGAGGCTGGAGTGGTGGCAGCACTGAGGACAGACTGAGGCGACTGTGGGGGTAGAGAGGCCCAGAGGCAGAGACCGGCTTGCTGCATGCAGACTCACTCTGAGTGGACAGGATTCTAGTGACTGACCTGCCACCATGGGAATAAAGTTGGGTATAAACCCTATTACCCGAAGAACGCTCCATTGTCATTCCTCGGTCTCACTGCATCTATAGTGAACTTCCCCAGGGCTGAAACCCATTGGCAAGACACAGGGCATCACATTCCCTCCTGTACTCGCCCCATTGCTGCCTAACTCCAAAGGCAACCTCTTCTCTGAGTCGAAAGGAGAAAAATGAGTTTTTGGTAGCTGGACGTGGTTTAATGCCTGACTCCCGAGGTCTCATTCCTGGCTCTGCAACACTTGTATTTAAAAATACGCTGATGTCTAGGCCTCACTCTTAGGAGATTTTGGTTCTGTGGGCTGCCGTGGAGACCAGTAATTTGCATTTTCAAGAACTGCCCAGGTGATGCCGATACACATTGAAGACTGAGAACTGTTTTCCTCAGAGGTGTCATTAATCATATTTATACTCGAAAAGTTGTGGAGGGAACATACCGCTGTTCATTTTCTCCCTTCGGTCCTGTCTTTCAGTTTGATTCAGTGAGTTCATTAAGCGTACCCTGCAAACTTACTCTAAGCCAAGCACTGTGATAGGTCACATGGGTACCGAAGCAGACAAGACCCTGCTCCTGCCTGCAAGGAGCTCATAGTCTGAGGGAGGCTGAGTAGGGGAGACGGGGCATACCTGTGTACCCCTGCCCTGTTACATGCTCGGTTGGGCCCCGCTGCCAGAGCGGTCTGACGATGCCTGGTGGACTGGGGGGCCTGAAGTGTCATCACTTGCAGAAGAGAGCATGTACATGCTTGCTAACCCACATACACCCGGGCAGGCTCTTCATGAAGCTGTTCTGCCACCCCACTGCTTTGCCAGGTTGCCAGCTCTCTTCTGGCTGCACTCGCAGGGACACCTGTCATTCTAGGGAAGAGGAAACCTTGGGGGAGATTCTGCAGCCCTTCCTCTGAACTGCTAGAGTCTCCTCTCCCGCCCTCTGCTCCTCATCCCGGGGCGGGGAGGGTTGCATGCAGCTGTCCATTTGGCTGCTGATGCATGAAGCCGGGAACGGGGCACTGGTGCAGTCTCCCGTGGATGGCTATATTGGCCCCGAGGCGCTCAGCTTGGAGATAATAAAAACTTTCTTCTTTTCTTTTCTCTTTTTGTTATCAGTAAACGAAGCAGATCGGCTGCCAGGGTGACACAGGGAGGGACCAGATGCGTACTGACAAGGTGCCTGAATATCTATTTCTCTGAACTATGATGAATTTTTTTCAACAGAGTCAGTATTCTGACCACTGTCTCTCACGTTGACACTTTTATTATCTGTAGCTCGATTTCATGGAGCAGATCTGGTTTTCTTTTCCAATTGTAAGATTCTTTTCAAAACAAATCAGCCTCACTCCCTGGTGGTGCCTTTAGTCCCTATTTCTGGGAGGACATTTTTTGAGGACTGAATTCATGTAGCTCTCTAGGGAATAAAATGACTCCTTTTCTCCAAGAAAGCCTCTTGTTTCAGCCCACTTGTTTCCAGAGAAGCAGCCCTTCTTTATTATTATGAGAATAATAAAAGAATAGAAGGAAATATTTCTTGAATGCTAACCCTGTAATAGGCACCTTCCATTTGGCTCTATATGCATGATGGCTTTTATTCATCATGATAACCCCAGGAAGTCTGTGCCAATATTATCCTGGTGTCACAGAGAAACAAAAGCAGACGTGAAGAGATGTAAGAAATAACTTGCCCAAGACTGTAATTTCCTAAGTGGCAAAGTCAGGATTTGAACTGGGGTCCTTCTGGCTATAGAGCCCAGTTCTTAACCACCATAGGACACTAATGCTCCAGACACAACCTCAGTTACCAAATCACATTTCATATAACATTCTTCAACCACCTGGATACTGAAGGTGGGGAATGCAGAAGAGGACAGAAAGGACACTGTTCCAGTGGACTCCTTACATCTTTGCTTTTCTGAGAATCAGTGATAGAGGGATTTATGAATGGTCGTGGGGCTGAGGGTGCAGAGCTTGGCCCAGAATCCTCCTTCCCTGAAGACCCAGGGATCCCTTCTGCCTGGGTTTTACTTTTTTGGGGGTGGGCGTAATGTTGTAGCCATAGCTCTACTGTCTACAGTCTGTCTAGTTAAGGGGAAAATGTGATTTTGATAAGTGCTTCAAGTGGTTTTGTTGTATCTACATTGTTGTGATGGCTTATAGAGAGACGGTTTCATCAGCATAAAA
This sequence comes from Manis javanica, assembly GCF_040802235.1. Lineage (NCBI taxonomy): Eukaryota > Metazoa > Chordata > Mammalia > Pholidota > Manidae > Manis > Manis javanica. The sequence goes on along the minus strand of NC_133166.1, from coordinate 99,873,501 downwards.
GTAGTCAACCTCATCAGGTCTGCAGCTGTGATCGACTCATAATGAGCTCTCACCTGGAATTAAAAACTGAATTATAAGGGTGAGGGTGAGGGCAGAGATACAGGATATGCCTCTGAGATTCCACTTAGCTGCCGAGAATATCTCATCAATTTCTCAAGGGAAGGCTTCCCTTTCTCTGGCCTCCCCTTCCTAGCTTTGCTTACTCACATTCTATCAAGTTACAGCCTGGAAGTTGCTTACCTGTCTCTGTTATATAAGCTTCTCAAAGGTGGCGCTGAGCTACCTGGCACCAGCTACTTGAATGTCTGGTGTGCAGTTTGGTCCATGGTTAATTACAGAAGCCGGGGAAGGAAGAGCTGCAAACCACCTACATGCTTTACACAGCCTGCCTCAAATGGCACCTCCCTCCAGTTTCAATCACCTGGTCTCACTCCCCCATGTTCTCCTTCATTTATTCACCCAACATGTACGCAGTTGAACATACTCAGTGTCTAATACAGGCCAGGCACTGTGATAAGCATACCCGTAGGTAAGAAACACCCCCTGCTCTCATATTGTTCATAGTCAAGTGGAATTGGCAAATAATGAAATAACTGCTGTAATTCTGCATGATTAGGGGCATATAGAACACTTTGGAAGCTCTTGGTGGGAAGGTGAAAGTGTGAACCCTTGGTAGAGGGAACTGTCCACACAAAAACTTGCAAAGACACAAGAAAGCAAACACATAGGAGCAGAAACTCCCTATTCTTTGCTATTTCAAATGCCCATTTTATTCGAGTATTTGGCAACCCAGTGCTTCCTGGGCCTTTCTCCAGGTCCCGGAGGTGAGTGTTGGTTTGTTTAAGTCTGTTCCATTCCCCCTTGCCAGTGATTTGTCCAGGCTTGGACAAGAGATGGCCAGTGATGGGAAGTCTCCTGGAGCTTCTCAGAGTGTTTTCTTTACCTGTGAAAAGAATCACAGAGACCAACCCCTTTTTGTCTTTAAACTTTATTGTATGAGAATGAGATGCTTACAGCTTCCGGAGCAACTTTTGGATATGAAAGGGGAGGCTGAGAAAATTACAGAGAAGCTGACACAAGGCCTGATATCAATGAGGTGCAAAATTAACCAACTCTGGAAAGACTTATTTGCTATGGGAGGTCGTAGACGTCCTTAGTATTAAACATCTTATAATTGTTTTCTGAGGCTTGTAGCCTCTAGAACCCTACCTGATGAAGCCAGTGTGAGAGCTCTTTAGAGACACCCCTCACTTCTGCCTTACTGACATTGCATTTACCTGTCCTGCTTCCACAGACACCTTCCCACCAGCTCCACCTGCTGAAATCCTACACCCTTTGAGACCGACCCCAAATGTCAACTCTACACTCAAACTAGCATGATTCTCCTTCCCATCTGACTTCTTACCCATTTTAGAAGGCGATGATCATGGTCTTCCTTGCGTCAAGATTATTTCTATGCTTATCCTATTCCTACGACTAGACTGGAAGTTCTCTGAGGACAGATACTGTGTCTTATACTTCTTTGCAAACCCTGAAGTGCTTCCCCAGTGTCTGACCTCATTGGGTGCTCAAAAAATGCTTAATGAATGGGATGGGATGAAATGGGGATCTGGGGAGAAGTGAGGTGTAAATAAAGAAGAAGCTGTCATATGGTGAAAATGGAGGTTAGAGACCCATCTCAAGAGAGAAAGTGTAAGGCATAAGAACCTCTGATACCAGGGTGTGGGAAATTGCCATGTATGGAAAGCCGTGTTGCACGGCACTTTGGAGTAGGGCTGCGAAAGACTTTCTGGACCCAACACCAATGTACGTGCATGTGTGTGAGTGTGAGTGTGTGTGTGGATGGCCTTTCCCATGCCAATACACAATTCTCCAACACCAGCAGGGTATCCTATAATTTAACTCAGGTCTGACCCTATCTTCCTGGAGATAATATCAGATTCCACAGGTTAAATTTAGTCCTTCAAGACTAAATGTCAGATGCCAGGTACAAGTCCAGGTTGTTACCTGTACTGTGACTGACTGGCTATGAATCAGAGGTTCTCATGACCTCCCCCTCAAGTTTGATTAATTTGCTAGAGCAACTCACAGAACTCAAGAAACACTTACTAGTTCACCAGTGTATTATAAAAAGATATATTCCTCAGGAACCGTCAGATGGGAGAAACGCCTGGGGCTAGGTATGCGGAGGGTGTGGAGCATCCATGCTATCTCCCAGCACATGTTCACACACCTGGAAGCTTTCCAAACCTGCTCCTCTTCTGTTTTGGAGGCTTCACTTTATAGGCATGATTGATTAACTCATTGGCCATTGGTGATTGATTCAACCTCTAACCTCCCCCCCACACCCCCTGGAAATCAGGGGGTAGGATTGAAAGTTCCAACCCTCTCTTCATGGTCAGTTCCTCTGGCAACCAGCCCCCATCCTTAGGTGCCTTGCAAAAGTGGTCTTCATTAACATCAACTCAGTTGCGACGGAAAGGGCTTGTTATGAGTAGCAAAGCATCTATATCACCTCTATGGCTCTGAAATATTTTCAGGAACTGAGGAAAAGAGACCAAATATTATAACAAAAGATGCTTCCCTTGCTCTTATCCCTCAGGGAATTCCAAGAGCTTGGGGAGCTGTGAATCAAGAACTCTATGAAAACCAAATATGTCTGAGAAATATATCTCGGCCATTGAATGACCAAATATATATATTTCTTATAAATTACAACATCTCAAGGCTGACACGACCATGTTGGGTTAACAGCTGAGGATGAGGGACTCAGAAGCTAAAAATAACACCGAGATACATCTATACATATAAACTTTCAGCTCATCTCAAGTAACTTCTTTGTACCTTAATCATGTAAGGAAGAGAGACTGACTCTGAAATCAGGGATGGTGGCTCTTGCTGCATCCCTAACAGAGGAGACTGTGGGTGACAGAGAGTCACTCACTGCCAGCTTCCTCACAGCCAGGCCTTGAGAGCCAGGCCACTACCTCACGAGGGCCTCCTGGACCTCAAAGCAGCTCCTGGTTGATGCTTGCGTGGCTTTGGAAATCCGAGAATGTGGGGTTGCTGCAGAGAAAGTGGTAAAATACATTTGCAGCTGAGCAAATTTCAGAACTTCTTGTGACATTCAAGGCTGCAAGGGAGTGGGCCAAACATGCCACAAGGGTGGGTGTGGGAGATGCTGCTTCTGAAGTCTAAGCTGGAAGGGAAAAGATGAGGAAATGAGAGGTTTGAATTTTATTTTGGGTGGAGAAATGAAAAAGCAAAACCTTTTCTCTAGGGTTTGAAATCTAAGAGGGACACTGGTTGTCAGTACTGAGAATATTTGTCCAGTGGCCCGGGTAAGATCCTTTATATTCTGGTTAGTCCAGACGTTCAGTTCCAGCCTCCTTTTTACTTCTGCCATTTCCTCCCTCATTTTTCTTCTTTCTCCTCTCTTCCTTCCTGAGCAGTATGGCCCCCACATCCGTGAAGTGGTGCAGTGGCTTCAAATGGATGAATTAGTGACCCAGTCAATTTAGTCTGTATACACTTATCAGCATGTGGAGACTCAACATGTGTGCAGAGCCAGCATGAAACTATGGGAATGGGCTAGGGGGTGTCCATTTCCCAGGTGAAAACTCAAACTGGGCATCTCACAGTCCTCATCATGTATGTTGGCCCTTTCTGTGATACATTTGGCAGTTGATAGCGTATTTCTGTGCCTTTGCTGGACTGATGGAAAGCTGAGGAAATGATTGCTAAGTGAAACATGTCATATGGTAAATAATGACTTTGTGCTCTCCTAAAGGAATTGTGTGACAGCCCTCCCCATTTTATGTAGACCACAGGACCAGACGTCAAGACAGTCCTGGTCTAGTCTAAGTACTCACAGGCAGCCCTAGGGGGAGCACACCGCTTGGCTTCCTGGACATCATCTTCTTTATCTGTGAAGTGAAGACATTGGACTGAACTTTGCCTGACTCTGCACGCCCAGGACTGCAAAGCAAGCATGCGGGCAGGCAACGTCGAAGTCCTCGTGCCATGTGTGTTTCCTCCAGGCCATCTGGGCTGCAGGGTGCACGAAACCTACAGGCTCTGGATGCCCTGGAACACAGTGAGGGGCTCTGCTGCCCCTTGACCCAGACTGGGGTGAAGCTCTCTCTAGATTTTTTATAAAGAGAAAAGTTTGTCTGATAAACATGTATTCAGTTCAGGGTTGCTGAGTGGCCTTAACTGTGTCCTGATACCCTGTAGCCATTTGGAAAGCCCATGAGTCAAATATGAGTCATGCATCAAAATGTTCCGCGATCCTTAAGGTGCAAACTGTTTTGTCATGTTCAGAAAACTGGGCCTTGCCCCTCAGGTTTCTCCTTTGCCCCTGTAACTGTGTCTAGAGGATGCCTGTTCATAGTCCCACTCAAATTCTTCTCCTTCCTAGTCCCCAGCCTACCCCACTGTTTCTTTTATTCAAATCCTCAGGCTATAGAAATGAATCTAAAAGGAGTGCCATTCACTCACTACATGCTAGTTCTCATTAGTCCTGCTGTCTGATTTCACATTGTTTTGGGGCTGTGAGCCAGTGTTGTTTTATGACTATAGTTTAAGTTTATATGGGGCACACGCACCCTCACAAACATTAAGCAATTCATATTATGCTTCTTTTAAGTACCGATGTAAACCCACAACTAAAAACCAACAGTGCCTTAAGCCTGAGCTATGCCTACTGACCCAGCTCCATGGTGCATTCAGGACGGGCCCTGCCTCTGCCTTCATACCCCAGGATGGCCCTCTCCTGTCCCTGTAGTGATCAGAGTCCAGGAACCCCTGAGTAACCACTGCCATCCATTTATTTGGGGCCTACTTGTTTGAACACAAAATTCACCATACTCAGCTGCAAATATTTGCCCAAGGGCTGAAAAGAACAAAGACATGAACACAATGGCCACTAGTGTCTGCAAACCACTACAGTTTGCAAAGCACTTTCCCACAGGTTGTCTCTGGGAGCATTACTCTTTCCTTTGAGGATATACATCCTATCTCCATTGTGGGGGAGGAAAGAGAGACCCAAAGAGTTTAACTCATTTTCCCCCAACTTGCCTAGTTATTGAATGGTGAATTCAGGATTTAAGACCCTATTTGCCTCCTATGGAATCCATGGGTCAGTACTGCAAACATTTGTACAGGAGCCCGGCCTAGATCCTTTACATTCTGGTTAGTCCAGACGTTCAGTTCCAGCCTCCTCTTTACTTCTGCCATTTCCTCCCTCATTGTTCTTCTCTCCCCTCTCTTCCTTCCTGAGCAGTATGGCCCCCACATCCATGAAGTGGTGCAGTGGCTTCAAATGGATGAATTAGTGACCCAGTCAATTTAGCCTGCATACACTTATCAGCATGTGGAGACTCAACGTATGCGATGGAGAGAGGTGGGCTTCAGGACAAACTGATAAATATTTTAACTACATTTATTGGCCTAGATATTAATGTTTTTAGAGATTGGTGATCTTAAGAAGCCTGCAATGGTTGGCAACTATAGGCTACAACATATCATAATCATTCTTTTATTTATTCATTCAACAAATATTTTTTAACCTACACTGAGTTCAAGGTCTCAAAGCAGTTGTCGTGTTTACACACATGCTCATATATGTGTGCCATCAGACATGTAGTACTGTTCTCTCTCCATCTCTGGTGGGCTTGCTTCATAACAAAGACCCCTGGACACCGGTCTTCATAAAACCTTTCCAAGTTACTGGCCAAGGAATATTCTTCCCAAGGCGACCAGGAAGTAGCTTGAAGGGCTTTCAAGACTGCTGGGTAAAGTCAGTTCAAAGGCCTAAGGACCCTGCGTGTTGTCACTTGCTTCCCCAGCAGACGCCCACTCAGCTTTCATTAACTGCAAATAAGGGCAATTTATTTCCCCTCAAACTTTTATAAATTCAAAGCTTCCTGACGAGGCTGTAATACTAGTTGGTGAATTCAAACTACAATCTGGACTGTCAAGCTGCTAGTCAGCACTGTGCCAGGGGAGGCAGGCAGACAGGGAGCAGGAAGGCTCGGGAGGGGGTGTGGGGGTGGGGACATCGCTGGTCCAGCTTTGTGCCCCCAGAAAGGTGGAAGATAAGGCTTCTGTGTTTGTTCAGTGGCTTTACTTTGGTTTTATTCTCTTCCCAAACGTCAGACAGCACGTGGGCAGGGGGCTCGCTTCATTGTTCGGGTTCTCGCTTCTCTTTGCGTTGTCAACAGTACCCAACTACAAAGAGACAGACAAGGAATTGTTTGTTTGTTAAAAAAGAAAAAAAAAAAGAATAGTTCTTTTGTTTCCTGTCTGGTTCTCTGCAGCTAGGAAACAGTCCTCACAAAGGAGGATATTTAAAGAAATGCTACATAATTCAGTGAGAGGTCAGTCCATTTACTTTTGGCCTCATCAACTTTGTGATCTAGATGTCTTTCCAGTGCAGCTCGCCCACCACCAAATAGAGCCACTTAAAACGGGGATTCTAGAAAAAGCATTGACAGACTCCCTAATGAGATGGGCTGCTGCCCAGCACCACCATCATTTGTTGATTGATTATAATGGGTAGAAACTTGGGTTATTTACAGCAGATTTCTCTGAGCTTTTATTGATGCTGCTAATTCTTGGCAGCAAGAAGGGAGAGTTGGCAAGTTCAGTAATCCAAAGAGAGGAGCCCTGAAGATCTCGCCTCAGAACAGCACCACAGAAGCAAATGATTTGTGACGCTCAGAAGTGGTTGTGAATATTCAACTAGTTGAGAGTTTAGTTTGAGGTTATTTCACAAACAAATCACCCTAAAAGAAAGGATCAAAGGGAGAGAAAGCAGAAAGCAGGGAAAGGTGTTGCTGAACAGTACTTTACCCCGCCTCGTGGCAAGGCTGAGTCTGTGCAACCCCAAGACAGCAAACAGGGATGACATTAGGGGGTGAATCTAGGTCGGTCACAGCAGAGGGCATTTTGTAGTTCAAATGTCACATCAGATTGACTAGACAATGTCCGTTTGGTATCCGATGGAATTTTAAACTTAAAAAAAATAGGGAATAAATTATGAACATAGAATATGACATGTTGGTAGTAGTGGCCATTGAAGCTGGTGTAATGGTGGTTCCAACTATGGGATTTTGGACTTTTAACGTCTACTGGCGAAGTTTGAGATTGCATCTTAACACAGAACTGACAGTTCTTGATACATATGGCGACGGATAGTCTTCTTAATATTTCTCCTAGAATAGGTAGAAGCCTTATTCTTAGCCTAATCTGAAAAACGTATAAATGTCCTGCCTGCCTCCCATATTCATAGCATGATCTTGACATTTTCAAAAATGTTGCTTTCAACTTTTTCTCATTTTTAATTGAAGAATGATTGGCATATAATAAACTATACGTATTTAAAGTTTACTACTTGTTTTTATTTCTTTCACAATTTAAATTTTGATGTAAGCATATATTTATGAAACCATCACCACAATAAATATATGTAATCAACATACCCCTATCTCCCAAAGTTTCCTCTTGTTTTCTTGTGCCACCTACTCATCCCTCCCTACAACCCCTATCCCAGGCCCCAGGCAACCACTGATCTGCTTATGTCACTATAGACTGGCTGGCATTTTCTAGAATTTTATATAAGTGGAATCATACATTCTGTATTTTTTGGTTGTTCTGGCTTCTTTCACTCAACACAATTATTTTGATATCTGTCCATGACGTTATATGTATCAACAGCACATCCCTTTTCATGGCTGAGTAGTATTCCATTGCATTGACACATCACAGTTGGTTTATCCATAGCATTGATGGATATTTGGGTTGTTTCTAATCTTTGTTACAGTAAAGCTGCTATGAGTATTCTCATGCAAATCTTCATGTGGTCACTGGCTTCCACTTTTCTCAGATAAACATGTAGAAGTAGAATAACTAGATCTTATGGTCAGTATACGATTAACTTTTTAAGTAACTGCCAAATGTTCCCCAAAGTGGTTGTGTCATTTTACACTCCCACCAGCAGTGTGTGAGAGTTAAGTTGTCCCAGCACTTGCTGTGGTCAGTCTTTTTAATTTTGGCTGTTCTAAGAGGTGTGCAGTGGTTTCTCATTGTGATTTTAATTTGCAGTTTTGTAATGACTGATGATGTTAATTAAGCATGTTTCTGTGCTGCTTACTTCTGCTTTCTCTGAACTCTTGAAATAATCATGTGCCTCTAAGGATTCATCAGCTTGTGTAGGCTATCATCAATCAATCAATAAGTAGATAGATGATAGGTAGATGCTACATACATACATGCATGCATATATAGAACAAATTTAAGTGCTTATCACGGGCCAGGCATGATTCTAGGTACTAAGAATGGAACATTAAATAAGATAATAAGATAAACCCCCACCCTCATTGAGTTTCCATTCAGGTGAGACAGAAAATAAAGTAATATCAGTACAGACAGTACAGAAGAAATATAAAGCAACATAAGATGACTGAGAGTGAGGGTGGAGTAAGGGTGGTGCCGTATTCTGAGGTGGCCGCAGCTTGTCACATTTCTACTCCTTTGCCAGGTCCTTGAGGGCTCCTTACAGTACTTCCTTTCTGCAGGATTTTGCATATTTATAATTAATTATTCTTATATCTATGTCCCTTTCACAATGGTAGGGATCCCCCCATCTCTGTGTGCTCAGCACTGAATTTCCCACACATAGCTGCAGGCCAGGGACACAGTAGGCATGTGTTTAATCAGGAGTCATTAGGCCAATGAAAGGAGGAAGGGAGGTTTGAATGCTACAGAGGAAGAAGGTGGGGCACAGGGAGAACAGAGTCACTGCCAGCACTGAGGCAGGAACCCGACTGACAGTCACACCGTCTGAGGCCTCTGCTGCTGGCTTCCTCCTCTCGGCTGATGCCTGGGCCTCGGCTCACCCAGACTTTTGTTTCCATCTCGTTTGGCACTAATAGGACACAGGGCTCTCCTGGGTGTGTCCTTGTCTTCAGCATAGAATTACCTGGTTCCAGGTACACTTGATGGCTCCACATCCCTCTTTGTAAGGACTTACTATGGCATTTGCCACATCCTGCATCATTAGTGATGTAATTCCTCCTTCTCCGGGCTGAGAGCTTGTTGATATCAGAGGAAGCCAGTCTTACCAGCATTGTGTCTCTCTTGGCCCCATTTCAGTATCAGATACATAGGAACTCAGTAAATATTTATTGTATTAGGTTGAATCCTAACCTTCTGAATGATTTAAGGTGTCAGTGAAACATTCTTAACTACTCCAGAAGGTGGAACAAGAGGAAATAGCCTGTGTTCTGAAGCATGCATGCTTAAGGTTAGACTTAAGGAAATGGATTTTTTTTTCTTTTTGATCATCTAAGTTGTGAAAGTAAATCCACACACAAAATGTTATACTTGGCAGCTTTTGAAAACAGGAGAAATTTTCAGTGTGAATTGGTTTTGAATTGGTCCAAAGAAGAGACACGGGTATGGATGAGATGACCTTCAAAAGTTCAAATGCGTCACTCTGTCTTGTCTGTAGGTAGGATCATGTCTCTTCCATGAGCTCAAAGTCCAACCCCCAGGGGCAGCCTGGGCCAGTAGAGTCCACTGAGGTTCTGCTGGAGAACTATAGACACTGCCTCCTTGTCCCAAGGTTTACAGCTGCTGCAGAGCTCAGGAATGGTGGCCCTTGAGTGACAGAGAAGGGGCAGCAAGAGAACAGGCAAGTCTTCAAACCAGAGTCCCCTTGAAGGTCCCAAGTAAAGCCATCGCAGCCTATGCTCTGCAGCGTGGAGGTTTATGGTGGCCGTGCCCTGACGCTGTAAAGTTGACTCCTGCGCATTGTCCCCGGCTCTGCTGCCTCTTTCATCTTCTTTAGGTGGACCTGTCAGGATCCCCTTTGAAACCCAGACCCAACTGGGGCTGGACAGAGCTGTGACGCAGGGCTGCTCTGTCAGCACCCTAACAGAGGCACTGATGGGACACCCACTGCCGCCTGTCACGTCATTGCCTCCTGTGCTGTGAAAACCTCAATAATCTCAGCACCCCATCTGGGCACTGACTCTGAGGCAGCTCAGACCAGTGATAGGCAGAGTAACTGCAGACAAAAAGAAGCATGTTCACATTGGATGGGAAGCTGCAGCAAAGGGAAATTGTGTCTGCGTTCAGTTTTACCTCTAGGAGGACCTGTGTTCTTTCCCAAGTTATTATCTATCCCTGAATCCATGGGAAAATATTTTAATATAATGGGAGAATCAAATAGGAAAAATATGGTGGCAATAGTCTTATCCCATAGAAGGGGACAATAATGCCATCTTCTTCATTTTTTTTTCTTCTTCTTCTTTTTGAGGATTAAAAGAGAAAATGCACAGAAAGAGCTCAATGCGGAGACTGGCTCCTAGCAAGTGAACAATAAATATTACATCAAATTGTTATCTGCTATGACTGTTAGATCCAACTTTTTAGGAAGTCAGCTGGGCATGTAGAGAGGGAGAGGGGGACGGAAGGGTGGAAGTCAAAACCAGACAAATGAGAACACAGTTCTTGTGAGAGGTGGTGTAAAGTAGCAAGTGCCAGTGTCGAGTGCTGGACAAGGTGGACATGTTCTGTTCTTGGAAAAAGGTATGTCCAGGGTTCCCCACAGACAGGACCTACAATACATGTGGATTCTTTTCTCTTTCTTCTATTGACCTCACTGACTTGTTCCTTAACAGGAAATTCTATCTGAAATGACTGCACAGTTCATTCATAACTAGGCTTACATTCCATCATTAAAGATTCTTTTTAATTGTGACCTCCTGGTTCCAGCTGTCCTGTTTATTAAGCATGTGGCCTTGGGTATGTGACTTAACCACACGGAGATGTAGATTCCTCTTCTAGTGAAGTGGAGATATGAACACCTATCCCAGTGGGTTACTGGGATGATCATATGAGATGACACAGGGAGAGGGCGTTCAGTTAATGGTGTCTGTGGCAGGTGCCCATTAACACAGCTCAGTTTCAGGAGCGACTGCTAAATGGTTATGTTGGCTAGCATTTGTTCACTTTTTACTAACAAAAAGGAAAAATATATTGCTTTATCCAAAATGCTGATAACTGAGCTAAAAGGAAAGAAGACGTGTACATCCCAGATGGGAAGTTCTGGGGGGTGGGGGGGGTGGCGTCAGCTTCTCTGTACCCATTCCTGTGGATCTCATTGCCCCCTGATGAAATAAAAAACATTCCTGTCGATTGCCTGGGCAATGCCCAAGCCTCTCTCTGGCTTGCTCCTCGTCCTGACTGGACTCCCGGGAGGTACTGTTCTCCCAGCCTCCACACTTCGGGTTATTCAGTCCTCCCTCCACATCCCCACACAGGAGGAGCTTATGGCAGGTGCTGACTTCTCCTGAGACGTGTTCACCTCAGACTGTATTGATTGGCACTTACCACAAGGCCTCAGTTTTATAGATTGAAAAACCTGTTCATCTTGGGTTAGAAATTAGTAGGTTAAAGCTCTAATGAGGAAAAAACACAGACAGACAATGAATTCCAGGCTGTTTTGTTTTATTTATTATGAAAGTGGTTCCTATTTATGTTCTAAGACAAACAATACATCAATAGAGCAGTAGCTGGAAGGTCCAGCCTGGTGTGGAATGCATGTGTTAACCACCAGCACCCAGAGAATGTCTTGCCTTGAAGGATAATTATAATTGCAAAAATTGTCTTTATTGTGTTGCTGCTGAATGCAAGGCCTCACTAGCACCCATCCTTCTGGCCTGACTGGTTCCTCGTCCTCTGTGGGCAGCTCAGCAGGGCCACTGTGACAGCCCAGCAGCTGCCTCTGTTGGATTCCCTGACACCCCTGTCTGAGCACCTCAAAGTTTTTGTCATCCATTTATGCCCTCACATTACCCATAAGAAGTGTCCGCAGTAGGGTGGAGAGTACAATCAGAGTATTATCTCCACTTTGCAGATAACTCGATTCCAAAATGTTGAGGCACCCAGGTCAATCAAATCACAACCAGCCTCAAGACAGTACCCACTTTACCTTCACACTCATTCCTGCTCTGCTGTCTGCCAACGTTCCCAAGACATGGAGGAGGATCTTGCTATAACACAGGAGGTGAGATGCAAAGCAGAGAAAGCCACCTGCCAGGTCTCTGCCCATCAGCAGCCCCATGACATGGCCTGGAGTGAAAAGAAGTTATTCTGTTTCTCTGTAACCCAGGCCATGGTGGGGAGAATCACTGTGTGAGATTCCTAGGACTGTGGTAACAAAGTACCTGAAACAGGCTGGCTGAAAGAAACAGAATTTGTTGTCTCACAGTTCTAGAGGCTAAAAATCTGAAACCAAGGTCCCCTTGGAAACCGGTCAGGTGTCGCCTACAATGTCTGGTGTCCCCCAGCTCACCACTGTGTGACTCCCACTTTCTGTCTTTACATGGCCTGCTCCCTGTTTCTCTGCCATCACCTGGCTGGTTTCTCATATGAATATCCGTTAGATTGGGTTAGAGGCCCATCCTCCTCCCATCTGACCTCATCTTAATGCACTACGTCTGCAATGACTCTATTTCCAAATAAGGTCACATTTTGAGTGATTGGAGGTTAGAACTTCAACACATTTTTCATAGGTCATTAAAATTAAACCCATAGAAACCATTCATGTGCAAATAAGTTGAATTTCCTGTTAGGGGAAGGAGACACCAAAGGCCTGGGGACCACAAAGCATGGGACGCTGGACTTTCTTGAAATATGTATTTGAGGTCTACATCAAGTAGCAGATGTTCTGTTTTCTAGGATCCTTCTTTAAAGGCAAGAAAGGCCCACTGGCATCAGCTTTCTCCCAAAGTCCTGGTAGGAAGACTCAGATGCTAGCAAGGTCTCCCAGCATGCGCCATGAAGTGGGATGTGCAGGCTTTTCATTTGTACTTCTGGCAAAACCCTGTCTTCAAGCTTCTCTTGATGCCTCCCATACTCCCTGCTCAAAATTTTCAAAATCTAGAGGCCAAGACTTGGGTTCTACTCTCGGGCCTTTCTCCGTCTCACAGTGTGACTTCAGGCACGCCAAAGACTCACAGAACCTGAGGGTTGAAAAGGTATTTGAGGTACAGTCATCTTTCTTCTTCCTCATGCAAGCAATACTTTTATAGCTTTCCTGACAGTGGTCTTCTAGCTACCGTTCAGTCATCTCGAAGACACAGAAATCACATCACAAAACATCCTATTTTTTTGTAGACCAGCTTTAATTATTGGAAAACTCTTCCTTATGCTGAGTCAAATCCTACCCCCTGATGTGAGCTGCCTTTTGCTTAGTCCCAGTTCCAGCTTTCAGTGCTTGTTTTCAGACTGCTCCATTCAGCTCTGTGGTTTCTGGGGAGCCCCTCATGACTGTGTGTGACAGGGAGGAAAGAGCTTCCCTTTTATCCTAGAATATTTCTGCTTCAATCTGACCATTTCTCTCTCTCTCTTTGTCTCTTTCTTTCTGTTTCATTTCTTAAACTCAGGTGTTCGCATTTTGTTGTCTAGGAGTTTCTATCAAAAGTAAAAAATAGTATGTAAGAGCTGTTTTGTCTACTTAAGAAATGGCTCTTGAAATGTTTGATAGTAGTCATCCCGCCCACCCCCGATCCCTTACCCTCTTCTTTAGAATAAGTGTCTCTGGCTCCTTCAATTGGGACTACAGCTTGATTTTCCAATACTCCCCAATCTTCTATTTGCATAAGGAACATGCTTGTCTGGACCAGCTGTTCGCAGTATAATAAATGTGATGATGCTTTAACATGAAGATGGTGTAGAAATTATATAATTAATGTTCTCATTTGTTTGTGGTTCCGAAATGGGGGGTTGACCACTTCAGGTCACTTCTTGCCTAAAACAGTCTATGATATTGAACCTCAGCTGTCTAATGATTACAGGAAAGTATCTCCTGGTTATGAAGGTTTTCCTCAATTTGATGCTGATGTCATCCCAGCCATCATAGGGAGGCCACAAGGGCTATTTTCTACTGATCCCTAATATGCAGCTTTACTTTTATCAACCTGTCCCAGAAACACTTCATGCTCATACTTAAATCCATGAGTGTAACCCACTTTATCCCTCAATTAGTCCAAACTCTTTTTGAGAAATTGGCAGGTATTGAAGGCAAAGACTCTAACCACCTGCCCTTGCACAGTGCTTGCCTCTGTGACAGTAGGTGCTCTAAGATGTGTGCTGAATGAATGAATGTTGTATTCTTATAGTGTTTCATGTTTGTCATCCTGAGCTTCTTTCCTATGTCTCCCATTCAAATTGGACCATTCATAATTTGAAGTGAGGTCTGATACTCTGTACCTGCTGAGCTGGCAGAGCCCTGAGGGAATGCTGAGCACTGGAGAGTAACAAAATAAATATTGTTGATTGATGATCAGAGAGTGAGTAGGTCAACCAGTGCCATGTCCATCTGGGATCCATACGCATGGCTGTGCACTTTTTTATCTATTCATTTTATTTAAACAAAGGTTTTGACTGACCACGGTGCATTGATCCACCTTTTCCCAGCTCATTCCCTCCATCCATGTTCAGGTCATGGCAATCCTTCACACAGACACGATGGCATGCACATCCTTTATGAGCTCTGGTGATTTGGGTTGCACCTTGAAATTGCAAAAGTGAAGGTTTGTCTAATGATTTTTAATTAATTTTAATTACTTACATTTTGAATGGTAACTTAGCATTCTGAATCCCAGACCCTCAGATCGCTCTGGGATGTCTGCCAATTTCCTCATTACACACTCACTTCCCTAACGTTATTTGATAAGGAAAGGCTTTAAAGCAAACCCCTAAAATATTTAATAAGTAATGGGGAGCCCCTGGGAGACAGGAGTGGATTACAGCATAGAATATGGATAATACAACTCACTGTACCTGCGTTTTATGAAAAGATATTTTCAGCAAGGGAACTTCCTACTTTTGGTAATGAGGAAGAATTCCTCCTCCTTTCAGCCTTGCTTTACACGGCAGTGTCCTAACCCTAATGCAAACCTGATCAATGCCTGTAATGATTAGATGGTGGATGCAATAATCCCAAAGGGACTAGAAATTTCCCTGAAAGGCTGAAATGTCACTTAACTTTTAAAGATGTCTTAGAGATAAATCAAAAGAAAGAGAACTGGGAGGTGCATATGCTGTAACAAGGAGGAATTAGGCAAGATATAAGAAAGTACTGTTGGGTTCAGTTGGTGAAACACGCATGGGCATAGCCTTCCAAGCAAGGTCTGAAATTCTCTTGGGGAAGAGGCCACAGCATTTCCAAAGCATGTGAACTTTGACTCCAGACTAGTCAGATTCTAAGCACAGATTTTTTTAACTGTGGAATCAGGGCAAATCATTTGGCTTCCAGAAATTCAGTTTCCATTTCTTTTTTTTTTTTTTTTTTTGAGAGGGCATCTCTCATATTTATTGATCAAATGGTTGTTAACAACAATAAAATTCTGTATAGGGGAGTCAATGCTCAATGCACAATCATTAATCCACCCCAAGCCTAATTCTCGTCAGTCTCCAATCTTCTGAAGCATAATGAACAAGTTCTTAGATGGTGAACAAATTCTTACATAGTGAATAAGTTCTTACATGGTGAACAGTACAAGGGCATTCATCACAGAAACTTTCAGTTTTGATCACGCATTATGAACTATAAACAATCAGGTCAAATATGAATATTCGTTTGATTTTTATACTTGCTTTATATGTGGATCCCACATTTCTCCCTTTATTATTATTTTTTTATTTTTAATAAAATGCTGAAGTGGTAGGTAGATGCAAGATAAAGGCAGAAAACATAGTTTAGTGTTGTAAGAGAGCAAATGTAGATGATCAGGTGCCTGTAGACTATGTGTTAATCCAAGCTAGACAAGGGCATTAAAACATCCACGGATGCAGAAGATTTCTCTCAAAACAGGGGGAGTGAGGTTCTAAGCCTCACCACTGTTGATCCCCAATTTCTCACCTGATGGCCCCCCTGCAACTGTGCCTGTCTTAGGTTGTTCCTCCCTTGAGGAATCTTACCCATCTCTGGCTAACCAGTCATATTCCGGGGCCATACAGGGAAATGTAAAATTGGTAAGTGAGAGAGAAGCCATATTGTTTGAAAAGGTTAGCTTTTTACTTCTTTGCAGATTTATGCCCTGTGGCTTCTATGCCCAGCATTTGTCTTGAGGTATCTTCACCACTTGGAGGAATTATGATACTCGGTAAATTCGATATGAGGCACGAATTCTATTTAAGGGTTGTAATTAGGAAGGAAGAAGAAAAGCTATAGAGTTAGAAGACGGAAGAAAACATGGGAGGGTTGATTATTTCTTTGACATATCTTCTTGTAGAGTAACTTAAGCATGTATAGGTTTGAAACTACAAATTAAATTGCGCACACACATTAACATAATAGGAATACAGTTACATAGCAGATCTATAATTACCAGCCATCTCCAATGAAGCCAAGAAAACCAGTTAGGCACCCTAGGCATTTGTGAAAATTTATCTATGATATGATGGATATTGTCCAACTGTACTTGAACAGTCTGAGAGAAATCAGACAAATTAAAACAATCCATTCCTGGGAACTGTTCACATCCCATATGTTCTTTTAACAGTAGATAGTCTGTAGTTGTAAGATTTTGGAGCACTACAATTTGCACTTCTCCTAATTCTTGGTTGAGTTCCAACAGTATAGATCCAGTCAAATTTGTTGTTTTACTGAAAGCACAGGCCAGCTTAGATATCTCCTTCTTCATTCCAATGGCAAGTCCAGGAACCGGTGGGATGAATGCAGCTACAACTGCAGCATCGCCTGGATCTTTGTTGAGGTTTTTTGATGATCATCTTCTGGTATGACTCTTCCAGAGAGTGCTGATGTTGGAAGTTCTTCTTCATATCATATCTTAGTTCATTTTCTGGGTAGCCAAATTAGACTTTGATCCTCTGTATAAACACAAACAGACCTTTTGCCCACACTTTGATATGCCCTTTATACCATTGTGTAGAACTCATTGGAGGTGACCACACAGGAACTGCTTTTTTTTTTTAAGAGAAAGGAATATTATCAGAAAAGTATACCTCCATAGCCGATCATCTGACACCCTTTAAGTGATCAAAATTAAGGATATTTAAAGCATGCATTAATCGTTGATTTACAGTTAGTTTTATCCTATCAAGGAGTATTCCCCCTTTTCTTTCTTTTTTTTAAATCTTTAATCTACACTTACATGAAGAATATTATGTTTACTAGGCTCTCCCCTATACCAGGTGCCCCCTATAAACCATTTTACAGTCACTGTCCATCAGCATAGCAAAATGTTGTAGAATCACTACTTGTCTTCTCTGTGTTGTACAGCCCTCCCCTTTCTCCCTCCCCCCCCATGCATGCTAATCTTAATACCCCCTTTCTTCTCCCCCACCCTTATCCCTCCCTACCCACCCATCCTCCCCACCCACCCATCCTCCCCAGTCCCTTTCCCTTTGGTACCTGTTAGTCCATTTTTGGGTTCTGTAATTCCGCTGCTGTTTTGTTCCTTCAGTTTTTCCTTTGTGCTTATACTCCACAGATGAGTGAAATCATTTGGTATTTCTCTTTCTCTGCTTGGCTTATTTCACTGAGCATAATACTCTCCAGCTCCATCCGTGTTGCTGCAAATGGTAGGATTTGCCCTCTTCTTATGGCTGAGTACTATTCCATTGTGTATATGTACCACATCTTCTTTATCCATTCATCTACCGATGGACATTTAGGTTGCTTCCAATTCTTGGCTATTGTAAATAGTGCTGCGATAAACATAGGGGTGCATCTGTCTCAAACTTGATTGCTGCGTTCTTAGGGTAAATTCCTAGGAGTGGAATTCCTGAGTCAAATGGTAGGTCTGTTTTGAGCATTTTGATGAACCTCCATACTGCTTTCCACAATGGTTGAACTAATTTACATTCCCACCAGCAGTGTAGGAGGGTTCCCCTTTCTCCACAGCCTCGCCAACATTTGTTGTTGTTTGTCTTTTGGATGGCAGCTATCCTTACTGGTGTGAGGTGATACCTCATTGTAGTTTTAATTTGCATTTTTCTGATAATTAGCGATGTGGAGCATCTTTTCATGTGTCTGTTGGCCATCTGTATTTCTTTTTTAGAGAACTCTCTGTTCAGTTCCTCTGCCCATTTTTTAATTGGGTTATTTGTTTTTTGTTTGTTGAGGTGTGTGAGCTCTTTATATATTCTGGACGTCAAGCCTTTATCGGATGTGTCATTTTCAAATATATTCTCCCATACTGTAGGGTTCCTTTTTGTTCTATTGATGGTGTCTTTCGCTGTACAGAAGCTTTTCAGCTTAATGTAGTCCCACTTGCTCATTTTTGCTGTTGTTTTCCTTGCCCGGGGAGATATGTTCAAGAAGAGGTCACTCATATTTATGTCTAAAAGGTTTTTGCCTATGTTTTTTTCTAAGAGTTTTACGGTTTCATGACTTACATTCAGTTCTTTGATCCATTTTGTATTTACTTTTGTGTATGGGGTTAGACAATGGTCCAGTTTCATTCTCCTACATGTAGCTGTCCAGTTTTGCCAGCACCATCTGTTGAAGAGACTGTCATTTCACCATTGTATGTCCATGGCTCCTTTATCAAATATTAATTGACCATATATGTTTGGGTTCATGTCTGGAGTCTCTAATCTGTTCCACTGGTCTGTGGCTCTGTTCTTGTGCCAGTACCAAATTGTCTTGATTACTATGGCTTTGTAGTAGAGCTTGAAGTTGGGGAGTGAGATCCCCCCTACTTTATTCTTCTTTTTCAGGATTGCTTTGGCTATTCGGGGTCTTTGGTGTTTCCATATGAATTTTTGAATTATTTGTTCCAGTTCATTGAAGAATGTTGCTGGTAATTTGATAGGAATTGCATCAAATCTGTATATTGCTTTGGGCAGGATGGCCATTTTGACGATATTAATTCTTCCTAGCCATCAGCATGGGATGAGTTTCCATTTGTTAGTGTCCCCTTTAATTTCTCTTAAGAGTGACTTGCAGTTTTCAGGGTATAGGTCTTTCACTTCTTTGGTTAGGTTTATTCCTAGGTATTTTATTCTTTTTGATGCAATTGTGAATGGAATTGTTTTCCTGATTTCTCTTTCTATTCGTTCATTGTTAGTGTATAGGAAAGCTACAGATTTCTGTGTGTTACTTTTGTATCCTGCAACTTTGCTGTATTCCGATATCAGTTCTAGTACTTTTGGAGTGGAGTCTTTAAGGTTTTTTATGTACAGTATCATATCATCTGCAAATAGTGACAGTTTAACTTCTTCTTTACCAATCTGGATTCCTTGTATTTCTTTGTTTTGTCTGATTGCCGTGGCTAGGACCTCCAGTATTATGTTAAATAACAGTGGGGAGAGTGGGCATCCCTGTGTGGTTCCTGATCTCAGAGGAAATGCTTTCAGCTTCTCACTGTTCAGTATAATGTTGGCTGTGGGTTTATCATATATGGCCTTTATTATGTTGAGGTACTTGCCCTCTATTCCCATTTCGCTGAGAGTTTTTATTATGAATGGATGTTGAATTTTATCAAATGCTTTTTCAGCATCTATGGAGACGATCATGTGGTTTTTGTCTTTCTTTTTGTTGATGTGGTGGATGATGTTGATGGATTTTCGAATGTTGTACCATCCTTGCATCCCTGGGATGAATCCCACTTGGTCATGGTGTATGACCCTTTAGATATGCTGTTGAATTCTGTTTGCTAATATTTTATTGAGTATTTTTGCATCTACATTCATCAGGGATATTGGTCTGTAATTTTCTTTTTTGGCGGGGTCTTTGCCTGGTTTTGGTATTAGGGTGATGTTGACTTCATAGAATGAGTTTGGGAGTATTCCCTCCTCTTCTATTTTTTGGAACACTTTAAGGAGAATGGGTATTATGTCTTCTCTGTGTGTCTGATAAAATTCCGAGGTAAATCTGTCCGGCCCTGGGGTTTTGTTCTTGGGTAGTTTTTTGATTACTGTTTCAATTTCTTTGCTCGTAATTGGTTTGTTTAACTTTTGTGTTTCTTCCTTGGTCAGTCTTGGGAGGTTGTATTTTTCTAGGAAGTTGCCCATTTCTTCTAGGTTTTCCAGCTTGTTGGCATATAGGTTTTCATAGTAGTCTTTAATAATTCTTTGTATTTCTGTGGAGTCTGTAGTGATTTTTCCATTCTCATTTCTGATTCTGTTGATGTGTGTTAATTCTCTTTTTCTCATAATAAGTTTGGCTAGAGGCTTATCTATTTTGTTTATTTTCTCAAAGAACCAGCTCTTGGTTTTGTTGATTTTTGCTATTGTTTTATTCTTCTCAATTTTGTTTATTTCTTCTCTGATCTTTATTATGTCCCTCCTTGTTCTTCTTTTTCCAGTTTTGATAATTGTGATGTTAGACTATTCATTTGGGATTGTTCTTCCTTCTTCAAGTGTGCCTGGATCACTATATACTTTCCTCTTAAGACTGCTTTCGCTGCGTCCCACAGAAGTTGGTGCTTTGTGTCATTGTTGTCATTTGTTTCTATATATTCCTTGATCTCTATTTTGATTTGTTCGTTGATCCACTGATTATTTAGCAGCATGTTGTTAAGTCTCCATGTGTTTGTGAGCCTTTTTGTTTTCTTTGTAGAATTTATTTCTAGTTTTATACCTTTGTGGTCTGAAAAATTGGTTGGTAGAATTTCAGTATTTTGGAATTTACTGAGGCTCTTTTTGTGGGCTAGTATGTGGTCTTTTCTGGAGAATGTTCCATGTGCACTTGAGAAGAATGTATATCCTGTTGCTTTTGGATGTAGAGTTCTATAGATGTCTATTAGGTCCATCTGTTCTAGTGTGTTGTTCAGTGCCTCTGGGTCCTTACTTATTTTCTGCCCATTGAATCTATCCTTTGGGGTGAGTGGTGTGTTGAAGTCTCCTAAAATGAATTCATTGCAGTCTATTTCCCTCTTTAGTTCTGTTAGTATTTGTTTTGCATATGCTGGTGTTCCTGTGTTGGGTGAATATATATTTAGAATGGTTATACCCTCTTGTTGGACTGAGCCCTTTATCATTATGTAGTGTCCTTCTTTATCTCTTGTTACTTTCTTTGTTTTGAAGTCTATTTTGTCTGATATTAGTACTGCAACCCCTGCTGTCTTCTCACTGTTGTTTGTGTGAAATATGTTTTTCCATCCCTTGACTTTTAGTCTGCGCATGTCTTTGGGTTTGAGGTGAGTTTCTTGTAAGCAGCATATAGATGGGTCTTGCTTTTTTATCCATTCTATTACTCTGTGTCTTTTGATTGGTGTATTCAGTCCATTTACATTTAGGGTGACTATTGACAGATATGTACTTATTGCCATTGCAGGCTTTAAATTCGTGGTTACCAAAGGTTCAAGGTTAGCCTCTTTAGTATCTTACTGCCTAACTTAGCTCACTTATTGATGTGTTATATACACTGTCTGGAGATTCTTTTCTTCTCTCCCTTCTTATTCCTCCTCCTCCATTCTTCATATGTTGTGTGTTTTGTTCTGTGCTCTTTTTAGGAGTGCTCCCATCTAGAGCAGTCCCTGTAGGATGCCCTGTAGAGGTGGTTTGTGGGAAGCAAATTCCCTCAGCTTTTGCTTATCTGGGAATTGTTTAATCCCGCCATCATATTTAAATGATAGTCATGCTGGATACAGTATCCTTGGTTCAAGGCCCTTCGGTTTCATTGCATTAAGTATATCATGCCATTCTCTTCTGACCTGTAGGGTTTCTGTCGAGAAGTCTGATGTTAGCCTGATGGGTTTTCCTTTATAGGTGACCTTTTTCTCTCTAGCTGCCTTTAAAACTCTTCCCTTGTCCTTGATCCCTGCCATTTTAATTATTATGTGTCTTGGTGTTATCCTCCTTGAATCCTTTCTGTTGGGGGTTCTGTGTATTTCTGTGGTCTGTTCGATTATTTCCTCCCCCCAGTTTGGGGAAGTTTTCAGCAATTATTTCTTTAAAGACACTTTCTATCCCTTTTCCTCTCTCTTCTTCTTCTGGTACCCCTATAACACGGATATTGTTCCTTTTGGATTGGTCACATAGTTCTCTTAGTATTGTTTCATTCCTGGAGATCCTTTTATCTCTCTCTATGTCAGCTTCTATGCGTTCCTGTTCTCTGGTTTCTATTCCTTCAATGGCCTCTTGCATCTTATCCATTCTGCTTATAAATCCTTCCATGGTTTGTTTTGCTTCTGTGATCTCCTTCCTGACATCTGTGATCTCCCTCCAGACTTCATCCCATTGCTCTTGCATTTTTCTCTGCATCTCCATCAGAATGTTCATGATTTTGATTTTGAATTCTTTTTCAGGAAGACTGGTTAGGTCTGTCTCCTTCTCAGGTGTTGACTCTGTGATCTTTGTCTGCCTGTAGTTTTGCCTTTTCACGATGATAGAGATAGTTTGCAGAGCTGGTATGAGTGACAGCTGGAAGAGCTTTCCTTCTTGTTGGTTTGTGGCCTTCCTCTCCTGGGAGAATAGCGACCTCTAGTGGCTTGTGCTGGGCAGCTGTGTGCAGACAGGGCTTCTGCTTCCTGCCTGGCTTCAATGGAGTTTATCTCTGCTGTTGCTGTGGGCATGGCCTGGCTGGGGCTGCTGCTCCAAAATGGTGGAGCCCCATTGGAGGGGGAGCGGCCGGGAGGCTATTTATCTCCGTAAGGGGCCTCTGTGCTGCCTGCTGCCCAGGGGGTTAGAGTGCCCAGAGATCCCCAGATTCCCTGCCTCTGGACTAAGTGTCCTGCCCTGCCCCTTTAAGACTTCCAAAAAGCACTCTCCAAACCAAAATAACCACAGCAACAACAAAAATAAATAAATAAATAATTAAAAAAAAGAAAAACGCATGATTTTCTTTGTCCTCAGGTGCCGGTCTCAGGCACCCGCTCACTGGTCTTGCTGCCCTGTTTCCCTAGTATTGGGGTCCCTGTCCCTTTATGACTTCCAAAAAGCACTGGCCAAAAAAAAAAAAAAAAAAAAAGGAAAAACACGCGATTTTCTTTGTCCTCAGGCACCGGTCTCAGGCACCCGCTCACTGGTCCCGCTGCCCTGTTTCCCTAGTATCCAGGACCCCACACATGCACTGTGTCTGTGCTCTGGTCCGAATCCTGGGGCTGGGTGTTCAGCAGTCCTGAGCTCCCTCTCCCTCCCTGCTGACTCCTCTCCTCCTCTCCTCCCGCCAGGATCTGGGGGGAGGGGTGCTCGGGTCCCGCCGGGCCGGGGCTTGTATCTTACCCCCTTCGTGAGGCACTGGGTTCTCGCAGGTGTGGATGTGGTCTGGATGTTGTCCTGTGTCCTCTGGTCTCTATTTTAGGAAGAGTTGTCTTTGTTATATTTTCATAGATATATGTGGTTTTGGGAGGAGATTTCTGCTGCGCTACTCATGCCACCATCTTGGCTCCTAGAACTCAGTTTCCATTTCTATAAGCAGTCCTGTTTCATCAGTCAGGGAGAATATTTTATATAGTATTTGGCACATACTGGATCCTCAAAAATATAAATCCCTGTCTTGGCCTGTTTGGGCTGCTATAACAAAAATGCCATAGACTCAGTAGCTAATAAGCAACAGAAATTTGTTGTGTGCAGTTCTGGAGGCTAACAAGTCCTAGATCGTGGCACTAGCAGTTGCAGTGTCTGGTGAGAGACTTATTCCTAGTTCATAGATGGCTGTTTTCTCCCTGTGTCCTTACATGGCAGAGGGGTGAAAGAGTTCTGTGGGGACTCTTTGATAGGAGCATAATCCCATCCATGAAGGCTCCACCTTCATGATCTAATCACCTCTCAAAGGCCCCACCTCCTAAACCATTGCATTGGGGATTAGGTTTAACATGTGAATTTTGGGGGCACACAGACCTGCTAGTTATAGGATCCTCGATCCTTTATCTTATTGAAAACATTGAACAGCTCTTACTTGTTTGAGGTCATGCAGAGGAAGCTTTACTTAGGGGCAGGAGAGGATATAAGGATTCCTGAAATTAATTTTAGTGCTGGAATAATATAAAGCTATGATAAATTAGCAGGCACGTCTCCACACTGCCACTGGCTACAGAGAAAAATGGTAGGGGAGGCGTTGTATCTGCTGGAAAGGATATGACAAGCTTGATCCCAGAGATGAAAACCTGAGGCCCTACATTCCTGAGGATCTCAAGAATATGAATAAAGCATGTTCATAGTGACCAGTCTGGGCCGGTTGTCCTTTCTTGGACCCATCAGGCTTGTGCGAGATGAGGTAGATACAAATGATATGCACCTCAGCTGCCGCTGAATACTCAGCTTTGTGTCATAGCTGGAAAGGGAGAGGGGACCTGATTACAGTGTTTGGTGGAAGATGGGGTTCACAGAGAAGTGGTGCATGTCTGAGATACACACACTCATGTTTATTCCAAGGATTTAGTAACACTACATTTTTAAAGAAGCAGTTGAATTTTATTCCAGATCCAGATGTTTAGCAATTACTGCTCATCATGTGAGATATTTCCATTTCTCTCTTTGCCCACTTTTTCTTAACTGTCCACTTTTCCCATTTTTCATACCTTCCCTCCACACCCCCTTGGTTAACAACTGGGATTTGCAGTTTGAAATCACTGTCAGGAATTTTGAAATGGAAATTAGTTTAGGTGATTTGAAATCAATATCAAGGGCGAGAAATTTTAAGAATTATATGAGTTCACCAAAGTCAAGAATGTTTGATCTTAGCAGTTCTCTTTTCGTGGACTAGCTTCTTTTTAATAGATTGAAGTGGATATGATGGAAGCTGCCCCTGAGGGACGTTAGAAGGGAAGGTGAAGATGAAATTGGCAGAAGTGAGTCAAGTGGGAAGAAGTTGCCTATCTCTTTTCTATGCACAGTCTGTGCATAATTCATAGCACAGAGATTATATACAATCTCTTATTCATGAACTTTTAAACAGACTGGCTATTACTGTTGACCCATCGAAAGGAGATGACACCCACCTCCCTGTTCTCCCCTCTCTCACCCAGAATCAAGGACATGATGAGAGGTGCTGACATCCTCAGACCCTTAGAAAAGAAAGCCATCAGTTCCTTCAAAGTGCTTAATTTCGAACCCTTGCTAAGTTGTTGTGTCTCCACTCTTGAAAAGATCTTAGGTACCCAAATGGACCCCACTGTCAGCAGATGCTAAGCAAGTGTGGTATTCCTGGGGTATGGGGCATGGAGGGAGAGAAAATACACTGGC
This sequence comes from Manis javanica, assembly GCF_040802235.1. Lineage (NCBI taxonomy): Eukaryota > Metazoa > Chordata > Mammalia > Pholidota > Manidae > Manis > Manis javanica. The sequence continues at coordinate 99,848,328 of NC_133166.1, read as the reverse complement.
TGGAAGGGAAGGATACATGAAGGAGTGAAATCTATCTATTTTCTCCATCATGACCATGGAAATTAAACAAAAAATCAACAGGTTTGGGGGAAGGTACCCACGCTAACTAGCTTTCAGTTCTATTCCTCTCCTGTGATCTCATCCATATCAGAAGGTGGCCTAAGTGGCTGGAATCGCTGAGATGAATCATGATGGGTGTTTGAGGTAAGGGCTTGGAGTACCACCAAGTGCTCTTCTGTTCCCAGTGCAGCCGGAGGGAAGAGAGGGGCACAGAGGGAGGGGTTGCCGGAAGAGCAGAGAGGACCCCCAAGCCTAGGGTGATGGGACTTCCTGCCTAGAGCACTGCTGTCCGTGGTTGCCCAGAACCTTGCAGGGAGGTCCCTGAGGCTCACCTCTCTTTCCCCAGTTGTTCAGACAGTGCGCCCACTCCTTGCATGGCCCGGATCATCTTCCCTCCCATGTTATCCTTCCCCAAAGCCCAGCCCAGAAGTATTATGATGTCTAAAGTCAGGAAGGAAAAGCTAAAACAGTGCGGTTCCTGCCTTTCCAGTTTGCTAAATTTTTATGGGCATTTCATCCCTGCCAGCTATTTCACGCCTCTTTTATTAAAACTTGGGAGGCAGCCGAAGCCAGTTTTCAACACCTTTGAGAGGAGAATTGAGCTGCTCTGAAATCGACAGCAAGTTCCTTCTACAGCTCTGGCTCCTGTTTGCTCCTGGGCGACTGTATGTGATCCGCCCGTGTTGCCTCCACGTGATCAGCCTCTCGGAGCTGCGGGAAGATCCGCACCGCCTCTCTCTCTGGCCCTGGGGACTCTCTCTTGTTTCTTCATCTAACTGAGTCTGTTCTCTTTTCCCTTTCACTTAAATAAATAAATAAAATACAGGCATTGTAATGAGTATGGGCAGTGATGTGCCGGAATGGTGGCTTCCATACCTTGGTAAGTAATGATGGGATAAAAAAGAAACACACACAAAAAAACACTTCATATGTTCCGTTCAGGCAGCTTACCCAGGAACCTCACCAGGGGAGAAAGTGATGGGCACCAGGAAATCACAGGGGAAGACGCTCCACAGCCGTGTTCACAGAGTGCACGTCACACCTCTGTCTTCCCTTCCCATCCTGCTCCCGAGGGGCTGGGGCTGCCGGGATGAAAGAGGCTTTCACGGACGGAAAAGCCGAGGAAGCCACACAATTGTCTCGGAGACAACAGGGAGTGGAGTGTGGCGCTCAGCTAATTAAGCGATGGAGGTGGCAGAGCTCTTTCTGGCTCGGCTACTTGCAGAGCAGAGTTGGCATCCCAGCCCTCGGGCTTCGCAACAATTTTGCCACCGATCCCCACCTCTGGGCTGAAGGCTCGGGCTCTGGCTGGAAGCAGAGTGAAAAGTGAAGGCCACCAGTTCACCTGCCTCTAAACCTGACAGGAGTTCCTCAAGTTTCTTTTCTCCCTTGGCTGTGGGGAAGGGATGTGTGGAAATGGCACTGAATTTACAATCATACTCATTCTGGTTCAACGTATTTCTAGCTGTAACTTGTGTCTTCCCCTGTGAAATGGGTTACCAGTGATTCTGACATCACAGGGCTATCGAAAGGATCAAAGGGCATAAATATGTGTGTTTTATAAGCTCTGATAGGCTCTGTCATTCCACTGTGACTGTTCCTAAGTGGGATGAGAACTTTCAGAGACGGATCAAAATGGATAAGGAAGGGAGAGAGGCCCGGATAGGAGGGAATGATTTGTCTCCAGGTTGAAGTCTTGTTTTCTTAAATTGTAATGTCATCCAACCACAGGTCACACATAATACCTTTAAAAAAAGTCCTTGTTCTTTCTTGTCTCGAACCTTTCTGTTTCATTCTGTTCCTCTAGTACTAGCCTGCCCAGCTTGCCAGAGGAACACTAAATGTCAAGGGAAGACATTCAGTTGCAGTTTGGCATAGTAGGTGCCCAGGAAGTGGATGCATTGGCTAGAAAGTCTGTACCGTGGGGACAAAAACAGGAGACTATGTGGGATGAAGCCCCCAGGCACTCCCCTACCCCACTGAGGACCTGTTTATTCTTGCTGGAGAGCTGGCTTGCCTCTCAGGGATCTTTGAGTGTCTCCGAGGACCCCTGGCTTCACCGGCTGTAGCCTGGCGAATGAACTTAACGAGTTGAATTTCTGGATTTGTCGAAGCCGGCAGCGCTTTCAGAGAGCCAGGGAGAAATCATCTCTCAGAGGTTTTTGCTCATCTTGGTTGTATCTGCTTCTGTCCAGAATCAAACCCAGCTTCTGACTTCAGCGTGTCTACCTCCTAGGCTAATAAATCAATTCTTCTTCCTGGTTGTTCTCGACTTTATTTGGTGCTGTTGACACCATTAACCTTGTCAGAGCTGTTCAGCAGGAAGGTGTTGCATTTCTGTCCTTGACAGACTCTGAGAGTCTTTATTTATTTCTCTCCAAACGTATGAACTTTCTCAAGAGTCTCAGAGGTGTCCCATCATTTAAAAAATAATCTAAGAAAATCCAACTGAGGCTGATGCGAAGTGTGTCATTGCTTGGGTGTATTCAGGCAATACTACCCAAATGCCTGTCCCCGTTCTTCATGTACTGAAGGTGAGATTGCAGGATAGCAGCACCCTCCAATTCCCCTGAGACCTGGCATTCTCAGGCTAGTAAAGATGGCTCAGTAAGAAGTAATTCTGATGAAGAAAGGATGGGTGGTAAGGGAAAAAGCTGGTACCCTCCCTGGGTTGGACCAGAATCTTGGAGAGGGCGGAGAGGTGTGCCGATTTAAATAGGATCCTTCAGTGGGTGGCTCAGGCTGAGCCCATGACCCTACCACTGGGGTTACTTCCTAAAACATGGAACTGGAGCCACCATTCCATGGCTTCCCTCCTCAGCTCTGGAACCCTAGTTTTGCTCTATCTCATGGTTATAACCTGACTTCAGCCTTGTTCCCAAATCCAGGGCACACACACTCATGCCCTTGCTCTATAACATGTTTCTATAATGTTCTCTACAGCCTCAGTCACTGTATTGGGTTGAATAATGTCTCTCCTAGCCCCTGTCCCCTATTCCCAAATTCGATTCTACCCAGAACCTTGGACTCTATTTAGTAATAGGCTTTTTGTAGGTGTCATTGAATTAAATGAATTAGTTTTTGTAAGTATTGAATCTTCAAATTAGACAGATTAAATTAGGGTGGACCTTAATCCAGTGATTTATGTCAATAGAAGAAGAGAAAGCTGACTCACACAGGAGAACTCCCTGCGATGATGGAGGCGGAGGTCAGAGGGACACAGCTACAAGCCAAGGAGTGCCGAGAATTGCTGGGAGCCGCAGGAAGCCAGGAAAGACGCATGGAACAGATACTCCCTCCGAGCCTCCAGAAGGAACTGACCTCACTGACACCAGATTTCAGACTTCTAGCTTCCAAAACAGTGAAATAATAAATTTTCCATAGTTTTAAGCCATCCAGTTTATGGGACTTTTTCATGGCAGCCCTAGGAAACTAATAGAGTAACCTACTCAACAGCTGCCCTGCCTCCTAATTCCCCTCCCACTCTCTGCAACCACCCAGCACAGTAGTGGTGATTCCTGAACACACCCTGAAGCTGGGACCTGCCAGGAGCACCAGCAGTGTGGCTCTTAGCCGTCACCATCTGTCTTCCCTGTGGACACAAAACGATCTGCCTGGGTCTCATAGTAATGCCCACCCAGACACTCTGCTGTTAGGTTTTATGATGGGTGGCCACAGCGTCCTTGCTCCTGTCACCGGCATCATCAGAGAGTCTGGACACGCACCTGCCGCCTGACAGCGTGCCCTCTAGCCATCAACAACCATCCGCCTGGCTGCAGTAGGATCCGTCTTCGCCCCGCCTTCCCCCACACCTCTGTTGGGAAGGGGTCTGTTCTAGGTCTGAGTCCATGTAATCTAGCCCATTTCAGCTAGGCAGCCTCTTGGGCCTGGCTGCATTCCCAGGGGAGGCAGGGAAGTCAGGGCGTGAATCCTCTGAAGCTCCGTCCATCACTCGGAAAGCATTGTGAGACTCGTGCTCCCTCCTCCCTCCGTTTTATTTGCTCTGCAGTAAACAGAGCTCTTCTATCTGCTTGGCACTTGGCCCCATTTAGATTCTTCAACGTGTTGGCAAAAGATTCCGTCTTTCTATGGGGAGCTTCTTTGTTCTTTCATCCCTTGACTTTCTTCTTTCTTCCTTTGTCTTTCTTCTGAAACAAAAACAAAGGAATTTCAAATGAGCCAATTCATTGCTTATGAAATGGTCTTACACATATCTTGGTAAGTAATTAGTAGCCTCAGAATCCTGCCTGAGTACATTATTTTTTTTTGCCTCCCATCTCACCCCGTAGCCCATACATCCTTAAAGTTATAATCTCCAAAATCAGAGTGAGAAGGCATTCAAGTGCTTTTTTTTTTAATGCATAGAAAATGAGAGAGAAGCACGCACACACACACACACACACACACACACACACACACACACACACACACACACACACACACACACACACACACACACATCAATTAATCACCATTAGGAGGAATATGGGGCATGGGCAGCAAGAAGCCAGTCTGGGTGACGACCTATATATCTGCAAAGAATAGGTGCAGAGCCAGAGATACACTATCTGTGACATTGTTTTAGTGAGGAAGGAAAATACCTAACTGGGGACGGGAGGACGTAGGGAATGTGGCTGAGTATTTATAGAGTGTTCATCTTGTACTTAGTGGTACATCAAATCATAAAATTTAAGAGCTAGAGGACCTCTTGCCTTAAAGATGAGAACATAGAGCCCAGAGAGGTTCTCTGCTCTGTAAGCCTCCAGCAGTAAAATATGGCCACTCACACTTTCAATGCTGAATCCAACTCCATGAATCCCTGGAATGAAAGTTCACGAGGTTGCTTTTCGGTCAACATCAGTAGGCGGGTCTTAGGGATTTCTGGTCATTAGGTCATTCAACAGCCAGATTGCAGGTTCCTTAATAACATATTGCATTTGGGAAATCTGCCCTGGTCCCACTGCCTAGTGTATCATGAGATGGTTGCCTCGTCTCACCCCCATCCTTTTCTGCCTTCTAAGGTAATGTTTATGTATACACTCAAATACTAAGGGGAGATTTTGCTGAGAATTTAGGATTGCCAGAAACCATGCTAAGGTTTTTGCAAGGATTTAGCAGGTAGCGCACAGTGTCTCTCACATCCCCTTAGATCCCTTTGCCTTTTACCGATTTTGGGCAAATGGTTTTGGGTGTGCTTCAGTTCACAATAACCAGTCCCTGACTCTGTGAAAGGGCTGCTCTTGGGTTCCAGATCCTTCTATGTATGCAGAGAACTGAAAATGCTAGGGAATTTTTATCTTTTGGGAGCAGTCCTTAAGGGTCAGAGGGTTTGAGGATATAAATAATCCAGCTCCTTGCTTCTGGTTTGGGAGGACTCCAGGTTTGCAGCCTGCTTTATCTGCAGGGGTCCCTTGTGGGACCGAGAGACAGTTACTCTTGTGGAACCTTGCTTAATAACAGCCTAGCTTGGTTCCTGGGTCCCACTTCGTCTCTCTCCTACCTGTTTTGCCTGCGAGCATGCTGTAAAAAGTGAGTTTCACACAAATCATCATCTCAGGGTCTGTTTTTAGGGACTAGAACCCAAAATACATGGACTATCTTATGTAATATTCCCAGCAAACCAAGGAGGTGTTTTTACAGACAAGTAAAAAAAAGTGTCAGTGGGATGGAGCCAAATTCCCTGTGCAGTTTCCCTGGCAGTCAAGTCCAAACTGTTGGCCCTGCCCCTGTACCAGGTTTAGCCCTCTAGTGGCCCTGAAGCCCTGGCTTGGGTCCTGGGTATGGCCAATTTTCCTACTTTGCCTTTCTGCCCTGATTTTAGGGCAAGGTGCCCTGTCAGGTTTTTGTGGATAACCCCAACATGTGCGCTGGGGGAAATTACTGCCTTTTTGTTCAGTTCTTTGTACTTTCTTTCATGAGTCTGTACTCTGGTTCTCAAATCCCACGTATCATCTTCTTGTACGAGCACTGATGAAGAATTTGGACTCTAAATGGGTAGAGGTAACGAACATTATCTTCAAAATCTCAAGCCTACATACATATGGACGTCAGACATAGATCCTCATGCCCTTGGTACTCAATGTGTGGTCCATGGACCAGTGGAATTGGCATCCGCTGAGAGCTTTGTAGACTTCCAGTCTCAGGCCCCACCCCAGACCTATTGAAACGCAAACTGCATTTGAATAAGACCCCTTGGGAAATTCGTATGCCTTAGACGTTGAAACATTGAGCCCGCACACCCCTGAGCTCAGTGATCTGAATTCTGGGTCAGTCCCTCAGCTCACCATCCTCCCGCATGAGCTCCCAGCATCCAACTTGGCTAGAACCATGCTGCTTGCATCCATTCATTTGATTTGTTAATCTCTTTCATGGCAAAGTCTGTTTCTCTTCTCACATCAGTCTCCTTCTGAATCAATTAAAAGTGATTTTTCCTGGACAAAAATGGACTTGCACCTTGGGTGGGAATAAACGGCTATTTGCCTGAAAGATAGATAAGCAAACCATACTCTTAATACAGAGCATACAGCCTGCAGGAGAGACTAAAGTAGAAGGCTTCAGATTAGTCCTGGCTTCCAGCTTGAATGAAAAATATCTGGTGCTTTGACTTGAGGGATGTGTTTAAGGAAGGAGACCGAATCATGAGCACTTCAATGTCAAATCATTTGTGAAAAGAGCTCCTTGAAATTCGGCTGCATAGAGGGTAGACAGAGATTGTGTGTTCATGTGCTCTCTGTGAGAGCTCTGAGGAGGCGCCTGGTTGGAAATAAACCTCTGTGAGAAAGGGAGAGGAATTTGTGGGGAAACAAAAGGAACTAGTGTGGAGGTTGCTCCAGAGGTTTATTTTGTAATCTTTATAGGCAGTTTTATTAAAAAGCCTTCCAGCTATAATAGGGCTGTGAGTGATGTTTGTAGAGCAAGGAAATAATTCGATAGATTGCAAGTTCATTGTGCAGGGCCCAAGCTATTGCAGCTACAGTGGGATCTGGAGGTATGGGGATTATTACAGGTATTTCTAATGGAAGAATACCAATGAGTGTGCCTTCTTTCCATGGGCATCAGGTCCCTTTAACACCACTAGAAATTCAGCATGGCTGCGACCGTCTGGGCATCCTTCCCACTCATTCAGTGTTTCCTCAGTCCACAGGATTTTCTTTTTAACTCTTCCTTATTTGGCCCCAAGCCGATGAAAAGGAGAGATTCCTTGCATATAACAAAGATAAGATTTCAAAACAAAGAAACTAGAAAAGTCATTGAGCAGGTAGATTGACTAACTTCCACTAAGCATTGTATGCCTCTTGTCTAGAACAGGACTCAGATGAGAAAGTAAATAATTTAGGTTTTATGAGTTAGTATGGAGACAGAAAGCAACCATAGCAGATATGGAAATCAATGAGAGTATCAGTGCCCTAATAAACCTGTATTTACAAAAGCAGGTAGGGGATTCATTTTGCCTGAGTTTTAGTCTCTTGAGACACTATGATCCTCTCCATGATCAAGTCCATCCTGGTCCAGGCCACCTTTATTCCTTAGGTTTATGATCGCAGTTTTTTCTAATTAGTCTCCTTTCTCTTCCATTCTTGCCACCTTCTCATCCATTCTCCCCACAGTAGAGTGACCTTGGAAACATAAGCTGGCACATATCCCTGCCCCTGTTACAATCCTTCGGTATGTTTCCATTTCACAAACCCTGTGTATTCTGCCGTCACCTGCGAGCCACCCTCATTCTTTACCCTAATCTCTGTGGCTGCACAGTGAGCGTCTTTGTCACAGGGCCCTCTCTCAGTCCCACTGACATCCCAGCTTCTTTCCAGCCTCAGGGCTCCCCTTGTGTGGTGTTTTGCCTGAAATGCTGTTGCTCTTACTCTGCCTGGATAAGCCTGCTCTTCTTTCAGGTTCTAGAGTTGGAGTCAGACCTCCAACTAACCCCAGACGAACTCCAAGCTTAAGGATATCTTCCTTGTTATTCTCTCTCATGGCAGCCTCTTCTTTTTTTTAAAAAAAAAACATACTTTGCACAATTTGTAATAACTGCACTTGAGTTGATTTATTGGCCACCTGTCTCCAGCATCAGAAAGAAAATCTGTAACAGGAGAAGCTGTGCAGCTGGCCACCACGTACCCAGCATCCAGAACAGGGTCTGCACAGAGTCCCAACAGATTCCAGATTTTTAACAAGGGTACATGTGTGGCCAGTGTAATGCTCGTGGAAGTGACTTGTATAGTATCTGATCTATGATTTTTATAATATAACAGCTGCTCCTCCATTCTCTCTTTCCCGGCCCTGTTGTTGGAATGTGGTGACACCTGGAGTAGTTACCTTGGATCTCAACATGGAAGCCCCATGTGGAAGATGGAAGGACTGAGCAGCCAGTTTAGGGCCCTGCATGACTTCATGGAGTAGTTTCCCGTCTACCCTGTGCCACTCTCTTGATTTATTTCTCATTTAATCCAATGTGTTTCAAACTTAAAGCAAGTTATCTTGTTACATAACTAATGCAGGATGGTAGAACCAGAGAGAAAAGGTACACCTCTCAGGAACCAAGCAACAAAATGTCCTCGGCTAGGAAGGACTGAGCTGGTGGTACTGTTAGTGAAGTTTTTCTCAGTTGTAAATTTATCTATAAAAGTGGACAGTACAGTTACACTACAGGAATACGATTAGGAAACCTATAGATGGGCAGACCTCCATGTTAGGTTCTTATATTTCTAAATAGCAAGCTAAAATTCATTCAGCGAATTGGTAATTCATCCCTAGATGATATGGGAAGACCAGATTTGGGCTGAAGATGTGAAAAGATAGGAAGGTAGCTTTTTTAAGAACTGTGACCTCATCTGTCTGTTGTTTCTAGATAGTGTGTGTTATATGCCCACTTAGATAACGAATTTCTTGAGGAAGCAATGGTCAAGTTCCTCTTTATGTCTTCCCTGGCATGGAATCCAGTCTTTTGTACATGGTGAGCCTTTGGCAAAACATTTTTGGTCAAAGGATTTTTTGAGTCATTTATTTATGTTATGAACACTCCCTCATTTCTGGGCTAACTCCACCCCTGTTCTAACCAAACTAGTCTTGCATGGTGGCCCCCAAAGTAGCAAATGCTATAAGAAGACTTGAAATTTCCCTGTAAGCTAAGAGCCAAACTAGAATACACGTGTGGATTTGAAAACTGAGAACCTCCAGGGTTTCAGCAATAGAAAAGTATTGAATTCACCTCAGTGTCTTCCCCACACTGCCTGCTTTGGAGAGGGAGGGAGGAAGGAATGTAAAAGCAAGTGGGACAAGACTCAGAGGCCACTAGATAGGAAGACAGAGACCAGGAAGCGGGCAGAGAAACAACACACTCCAATTCCCCGAGCTGTCAGTCTAACACCTTTCACCTCACATCAAATGCTCTTCCAATTTTTCCTCTTAAATTGCAAACCAAAACACACTGCCAATGCAATATCATTTTCCCTGATAACTGGACCCTCGGAGTTAATGACTTTCCTTCCTTCCAGCGGGGAAACAATTTCGTTTTGCTTAATGTAATAATCTATTGTAGTCTTTTCTGCTCACCTCTCTGACCTGAGGCCCAGTTTCAGAGGAGCTCAGCTTCTCCCATCCGGCTGCACAGGGAGCATTCTGATTGGTATTGTTCCACTTTGTGAATTGTGGAGCAACAGTCTGCCGCAGCCCAGCCATGACCTCCCATTGACAGTACCCACGGGCTGCCAGAGACAAGCCTGGACAGCATGGGAGAAAGAGAGATGTGCCTGAGAGGGAACTAAAGAAACCGGCTGGTGTTCAAATGGAGCTCACTGAGGTGTCCCCTGGTACAAGGAGAGAGTCTGGGAAATATAAGTGCTTACTCCTGTCACTTGCCTTCCCCCGAATCATGAGTGGGCTCTGGTACCCACTTTTCCTTCAGAGATCTGTGCTTCTCCCCAGAGGAAAGTTTAAGCAGACATGGATTAGCAGCAATGGGCCCTGGCAGCCAAAACAACTTGAACAAACGACTGAGATAAGTGGGAAGGAGCAACTCTGGGGAGAGGAGGTGTTTGGGTAAGAGAAGCTTCCTTCCACCAGACGCAGCGCAGCCGGCTGCTCCCCCACTGCTGACTCAGGCAAAGGCTTAGTGCCTTCCCCATAGTTGACGAATAGGAGCCAGGCTAATTTGGTGTCATTTGTTTCCCATTTCCAAGCCCTCATTAAAATAATCTGCTCTGATTGTCTAGGGAAGCTATTTTTTGCACTTCCTTTCCCTTCACTGTATCAGTACAATTTCAGAGGCAGCAGATTTCTGTGTGTGGGGGTCCAGTCCGCTCTATAGAGAGATGGGGGAAGAGAAGGGGGGGCTCATGAATCTCTGGGAGCAGAGCCAGACCTCTTGGCAGCCAGTGAGGTGGGAATCCCAGACCCTCTACTGTCCCCTGGACTGGGTCCCTGAAAAGCGTTTGATTCCTGGTGTTGAGGGAGTCCACCTCCCTGGAAAATTCCTTTGATCAGAGAGTAATAATGAAGGGGAAAAATAAAATTTCAATTCTGGGTATTATAATTTGAAAAGGATTCTCCAGGGAGGGAACGGAGGAGTCCAAAGTAGATTTCAAAATTTTGACTCTCATTCACCCCTACGTGACACGGTTTAGCACACACCGAGATGATAAAAAGGAAGACTATTCATTAAATCAATTTTTGCTGAGCACCTACTATGTGACAGGTGGCGTATAGCAATGGGGATACAGAGATGAGTGGAACACGGGCCCTATCTCCTTTTCTATGTCTGGCTCTTTTCCCTCACCGCTTTCTGTTAACTCAGAATGCTGTCTCTGCAAGCAGGCCTCCACTGCCGTCTGCGATCCTTCACATCCACCTGGTGGATCTAAATCTTCCCCATAGACTTTGTCTTACTCATGCGTCTGGCCCTTCTCATCTCTGAGCACCTGGTAAAAATTCAGTAGTTTAGATCTTGCTACTCCATATCCAATCTCTGATACCTGCCTTTTGGCTGGTGCCCAGCCAGACCAGCCTCACTCCCGGCCTTCTTGAATGGGAACCTTAAATGCCAGCCCTAGAGAGGATCAGACTCAGATGGGGAGACAGAGGGCCCCTGCATGCACAGTACTGAAACAGGCAGGACAGCACACAGCAGAAGTCCAGCGTGCGGTTCAATCCTGTCCTTCATTACACTCAGCCATAGGGTCCTTCCTGACCACCCACTCCTACCTAAACTTGGAAGCAGAACTGATGAGTTTCTCCTGTCCCAGAGAGCCCAGGACCACAGCGTTAGCCTCCTTCACTGGCTCTTGTCAGAGTCTGCTATCATGATTTGTCCCTGGTTTCTATAATAAGACAAGAATGCTTTATTTTTCCTACTATAATGTATAATGTATATGATCTCCAAACTGTTTTTATTACTGTAAATTGTTACCTACTATGTGCCAAGCAGTATGCTAAGCAGTGAAAACACAGAAGTCAGCAAATTATAGTCACTGCCTTCAAGGAATTTACCAAAAATAAATGATGAAGAGCTCCTTTAGTTTCTGACTGCACCAAAAGAGTTCTTTACATATAGTATAGAAATTAATGGAAATGTCTTCCTTTCCCAACATCCTTTATCTTCATTTTGGTGTCTATATGGCAGAGATGCTCCCCTGCCGCCACCAGCTCTCTCCTACCCAAAGCAGAGATGCCTCTTGCATTCAAATGTATCTGCAAGGTCTTCAGGCACTTCATGTTTCCACAATCAACATATTTTAAAGTCTTGGGAAAGGTTTTTAATTGGTTGAAATGCTGATTGCCATAACAACTGGCTAATGAACCATCTGGTGGCACATGTAATATTTATTTATGAATTAAACTGCTATGCACCATGAAGTCGAGCTTTCTCTCAAGGACAGCATGGGGGCCATCTTTGTAGATTGCAAGTTCTCTATAGGGGGTAACTTAATGGGCACCAAAAAAGGCAAGAAGGAGGCAAAAGAGGGCAATGACTCTCCATGCCAGGGCAGGTATGCACTTGCGTCAAGTGGAGAAAACACAGTTATAGGCAATGGACAGGGAAGCCCAGGGTGGAGAAGATGGACAGTTCCAAAGTCTGGGAGCTGGCTCTCCCTCCCCTCTGCTCTTCAGTATGAAAGAACTCTCAGAGGGCATTTACAAAGCACAGGGATTAGTTTTTCCTGAATTTAGGTAAAATCTCCAGCCTTTAGTTTTGATGATCAGGCCAGAATTTGAAGACATGGAGAATACAGAGAAGCAGTAATAGTCTCTTAGGGTAAGAATCTACCAGCTGATCTTGGAGTTTTGATTTCCAAACTGGTACCAGTTACTATGCGTTTCCAATGCAGGGGTTTATGTTAGGGTTTCAGAGTATCTGAGTATCTGATGAGGGCTGTGAGCCTTTCCTAGAAAAATACATGCACTCATACTCACACAGTGGAGTTGCCCAGACCCATTTGTCTACCCCTCAATTCCAGGATTTGAAAATTTCAGGTTCAGACTCCTAGATCATTCCCATGAGTGTTTCCAGGATCCACAGGCAATTCCGTGATAAGGCCAGCACCTTGTTTTCATAGCCACTGGAAGACACATCCCAAGAGGAAGTCAGCAAATTTAAGTCCAGTGCCATGACTGGATCAGAGGAACACTCAATAAAGATTAGCCTTGAAGATTGAGGGGGTCCAATGCATCATATTTTTTCCTTCACCTGATTTTTATACTAATTAAAGGGCAAATTAGAGGCAGGCACAAACGGAGACTAAAATATCAGCTTTATTATTGATTGTAGAATTGTTGGAAATGGTGATTTAGGTTTCCTATGATTGAATCCCAGAAATAAATACGTGTATCCCTTTAGACATGACTGTTCTGGGAAGAGACTGGCCTTCCCCATGGGGGGGGGTGCTCCTGTAATACACTCTACATTCCAAGGAGAAGAGGTGGAGAGGGGCGCTGAGGAACTTCATGCTAACGGAGACCCTCTTCCAGGTGGAAGGAGCATAAGAATGGAGAGCAAATGTTGTCATCCTGTGGGCACTTTCCTCCAATTTCCCTCCCCTTGCAGGGGAAATCAAAAGCAATTTCTCCTTGCAAAAGGATTAGGCAGTTGTCCTTTAAAGGTACCGAGGACCTAGAAGCTGAGACCCCTAGGTATGTTACAAGGAGTGTGGAATTTGGAGGCAGACAGACCTGAACTCAAACTCTAGTTGTCTACCCCTTATGAGCACTGTAACCTCGAGTAATGAACTTCCCCCAGACTTGGTTTCTTCATGGGCAAAACCTTGTGCAGACAAAAATCTGTAGATATTTTTGTAGGAGGAATGAAATTTGTCAGTTATCTTGTTCTAGTCAAGGTGAGTTTGTGTGTGTGTGTGGTAATGACCGTGGGGGAGGGGAGTGCATTCAAAAGCAAAGCATATGAAAAAGGGGAAGATGAGCAAACAGTCAGCGCAAGGCTGGGGAGAACCAAAGCCCTTAACAGGATCAGGGCATGAGGGGGGCGCCAGCGCTGGAGATTTGGGAGCTGGCCAAAGACATTCTTAGTGCAGAACATCAGGAAAATGACTGAGTCTGGGGGGGTGGGGAGGGAAGTACACGTATGTCTACAAAGCCGAAAGACAACAGGAATCACCGCGCTGAGAAATGGAAGCGAACTGGATGGACAAGCAGCGTCTCTTCCTTTTGAAGGTGGTGGTTTTGACTGTGGGATTTTGGCGTGTGTGTGTTCACTGGTTCCTCGTTTTGTTTGCTCTAGGCAATACTTGAAAGGCATGTGAACCAAAAGGGAAAAAAATCCCCATACTTGCCGGCTGCCTTAAAATTATATCCACCGGACCTCCGCCCAAGTGGACGGCAAGGGATTCTGAATTCTGAGCTCTTCAGACCCTTCGCCTATGTTTCTTCCCTCCTTCCTTCCTTCTTTCTCTCTCTCCTTTCCTCCCTCCCTTCCTTTTTCCCTCCCATTGTCTCCTTCGCATTCTCTTTTCCTTGCTCTCCCCCTACACACACGCGCGCGCGCGCGCTAGCAATAATGATAAGAAGAAACAGGCAAATAATTTGCCTCCTGCCTGTCCCTGGGGGGCCAGGGTCTTGCCCTGTGTAATCTCCCTCTTGGCTGTCACCAAAGTCCCTTAGTCCCTAAAGAACCATACACCTCATTTGTTCACTTACGGCCACAGCAATACGGACATGTCATTTCTTAGAGGTAACCCTGGGCATTTGCGCGAGCCAGCCAGCAGAGAGAATCTCCTTATGGACTGAAGGGGGTGAGGCCTCAGTTTGATGGGAATCAGATACATTTTGAGTTTGTGGTGGGGGCAGCGTAATGAAAGGGTAACCATAGAAGAATGGAGGAAGCCCAGCCCCATTTCATTAAATGCCCATGAATATGCAAAGAAGGACTAATTGCCCTCTTCAAAAACTAATCATTCTGAATTTTACAAGCTGAATTATAAAACCTGACACATTTATTTTTCTCTTTTATTATATTTGTAAGCATTACTCCTTCCACAAAGAAAATCAAATCCTATTTTTATCAGTTGTCTCCATCTCGTCTGTTTCTGCTCCCGACCCCGTTTCTCCCCTGCTCTTTTCCTGAATGCCCAGCATTGCCATGTGTATTAATTGCCCTGTGAAATGCACTTGAAGTCATTAGAATTCCCCATTCAAAACTATTATCTTGTGCCATTATGCCTTTGCATTATATTTATTTAAATGCGCCTCTCCTGAATTAGCTCATTCTTAACAGCTAGCCATGCCTGAAACATTGCTCCCGTCCAAGCTTCTCTCCTGTCATTTTTCTCTGCTCTGTCGAGGAGTCGCCTGCTCTCTAGCCTCCCGTCCTGACAGGGGCAGCTGCTCTGTTAGAAGGCAGGAGCTGCTTTTGTGCAGCAGGCTCCCCCGAGAAGGGATTAGAGCCGAGGGTCTTCCTGACATGAGGGAATCCCTGGGTCTTGGGTAGTGTCGCCTCCCAAGAGCTGGTTGCCTGTTGGTTGTTGTACCTGATCTGTGCCTGTTCTGTGCATTGACTGAAGAAATGAAGAAGTCAGACTCAGGCTTTCTAGTGTCTGCTATGCCTTGTGCTTTGAGCAGTCCAGCAGCGATGCCAGTTGTCCCCGGCATCTACTCAGGGTCATCCAGCTTCCACATGGCCATCCTGCACTGGGGCAGAGGCTGAATTAGATGGCCATTCAAATTCTCTCCGTGACCTCGGCTTCTCAGGGCTGCTGAGGAAGTTCTGATATCACTTTTTTGATGCTGAACTTTCTCTACTAAGATTAAATTGATGTCCCCATTTATCAAACTGTCCCTTTACTTGTCCACTAGAGAACCGACTCCCATTTTCATCTTGTTTCCATTCAGAACAGAGCATATACTTTGCTCAGTAGCTGAGCTTAGACTTTATTATTCTCATAAGAGCATATCCCAGATAGAATTCATTAGATTGCTTTTGCTACTAAACTCACGGATTGCTTTCGCTGCTAAGCTCTCTGTGACACATCAGGCTGAAACGCAGTGCCATCGATATAGCGCTTCCCTGAGTGCGGTGGCACAGATATCTTTTATTATACCATTTTATTTATGAGGAAATGGGAATAAAGAGACTTGAACAAGGTCACCCAGCTAGTAAGCAGTGGCGAATAGATTTGAGCTTAAGCCACCCCAAATCCTTTATTCTTCCAACACCATTGAACTGCCATTGTGTTGGTGTAAACATTGGCAGAGATGATCAAGAAAGACATTATGGACTAGGTTGGCCTGAAATTGGACTTGAGGATATGGAGAGATGCTTAATGACACAGGAGGCAGGACAAATTATCCTCTTCGTCTGTAAAAACAGGAAGTTCTGATCTCAGCATGCACAGAAGTTCTTGCAAAGCTTCAATAAGGTAATGGCAAAGACTCTGTGAACTGTAATGAAAGCCCCACAAATACAGAAATGTTTATAGTTTTGTTGCCTGGATTCCAAGTAGGCAGAATGATGCCTGACACATAATGAATTCTTTAAAATTACTAAAAGAGCTTGGATTGAATGAGTATGCGACATTATTATTGTCGTCAATGCTCTCGGAGGTGCCCTTGCTGTTGTTATAGTTATTACGAAGCACTGGACACATGAGCCAAGGGGTGTCTCAAAATCTGAGGGTCTAGCCTAACCCCCGACACCATTGTGAACCGACTCTGAACATTTCTTACTGAAGTGCAGTGGGGAGATTCAGTAGAGGAAGGAGTCCTACAACTACTCTGGGATATGTAAGACTAAGGAGGAAGTAAGACCAGTACAAAGAAAGAGACCTTTTGATCTTTCATTAACCATTAAGATCTTCTACCTCAGTCTGTCTGCCTGGACATAGCAGAGACTATGCCTGGACATGAAGACATAGCAGAGTTCCTGAAATTTTAGAAGGAAAGGAAGTGACTGGGAATCAGGAAGTGCAAAAACTGACTGAAATCCCCCCATGAGAAAGGAGCTAAGAACACTTGACGCATCCTCTGGGTGAGTGGTCAGCTCCAGAGAAGGTTTTCTGCCTACCCTGGCTGGGCGTAAGCAGGATGAGGCACAGGAAAATGGAGTTGAGGATAGGCACCATAGTACAGTCGGTTTATCTTACAACCCTGATGCTAACAAATGCTACAGATCTAGTCTAATTCTAGCTCTGGCTTGGATGTTTATGATTTTGCTACAGGCTGATAATAGAAAAGGAGACAGTGTCTTCAGCGGTTATATCCAGCCTCATTTCCTCCTAAGGATGCATCTGACCCACCCAGCAGCCTCTTCTTTGGGGGGAAAGAATGTTCCTTCTGACCGTCATGTGAAGAACCTCTGGCTGTCCCCTGCAGGGTGCTCGGAAGAGAGATCCCATCAGGGTTACAAGGGTTTGCACTTTTATCTGGCTTGTGTTTTGGAAGCCTTCCTGCCTGGCCTATCCCTTAGGAACACAGAGATGACTTTTTCCATCATAAATATATTTTTCTAACAAGGAACAGCCAGAAAAAGCAAACACATCCCTAGCTCACTATTTCAGCCCACAAGTCAGGTCCTCCATTAGCTGTGCCTTCTTTCTCAAACAACCAAACCACACAAGATCACTTCTCTTTCAGAGAAGGTCCACAAGCTGCTAAGGGCTGTTTGAATGCCCAAGTCCCAGAAGGCCTAGTGCGGTGGGATAAAGTGGCATTGACTAGGGCAGGATTAGATGGGGGGAGGGAGGGAAGACTAGAGACACTCCCCTTGTCTGTGAAGAATTGGCCCCTCTTCAGAATCCCTTTTTTACTTTTCAAGAACTTTTTTTTCATTCTGCTGTCAGATGACCCTGTCTATACATTAATTCATTTTTTCCATGAAGACTGTTGAATATTTAAACCAGGGACCTGGGGCGTGCCCAGTGATTTCATGGCAGGGTTATATCCGGCTTCATTTCCTCCTACAAGGACTCTTTTGACACCAGCAGAAGCGTCTTCCGCATTCCAGGGTGGCTCCATCGTTCACTGCCACATAGACCCCGTTGTTCATTTGTAGAGAGGGAATATAGAGGTGACTTTGCAGGTGAAGGAAATACCCTCCTAACTAAAAAATATTGGTGTGAAGTTGCCTCTGAACACTGAGCCATTCCTTGTGCAAAGGTGGGGGCATCAGACTGATGACAAACCTGTCACTTTTAGGTCTCCAAGTTTCCATACATTTTTCTGGGGTTGGTAGAAGGGTGCTTTCAAGTGGCAATATGCAGAAAATAAGATAGTGCAGAGAAGCCTGGGTTCAAGCTCCTAATTAATCCCTCACTAGTTGAGTGCTTTTGTTGAAGAAGCCTCAATTAATTATGACTGATCATCTCCTCATCTTTAAAATAGAGATAATGATTGTATCAGAATTCACAGGGCTGATGTGAGAACTAAATGTGATAATATTTGTAAAAGTGTTTTATACAACACTATAAGCATAAGACATTCCTGCTGTCTGGAGGCAGATGTCATGTCTTGATAGAAAATCTCTGGAGGTTGCTCCCAATATAAACATTCTATGATTCTTCCGGCCATTTAGTCACAATCTCAATAAACGGCTGCCCCTGAAAGCTTGAGCAACTGGCCTTTTTGCGGCAGGCTGCTGATCACCACAGAGGCCGCTAGGTGGCACCTCCTCTCCCAAGTGAGTCTGGATCCTTTTAAGGAGCAAAGAGCATCAAAGAGGGATTTATTTAGTCAACACTGGGAGATTGGAGTCCTGTCTCCTTCATGGTGACAAAAACCCTTTTTGAGGATCAAAAGCAATCTTGAATTTAAGAAACATGCACAAGTTAAACACATCACCCTTTCTTTTTCGTGCCTGTTGCCTCTTAGTTCATATTAACAACATCAGTGGATTTTCACCCCTGCCCATTGTAATCTGTCCAGAAAAACTGTTGAACTGTTCTGAAGGGCCTGGAAGGAAAATCCAGCGGCTTTTATCTGAATTCCTTGGGCAAGAGAACAGTATGAGGAAAATTACCTGCAAAGCCCCCTTTCTTCTTCTGTAACTGGAAATGTATCTGATCTCACTGTTAGGACCCTCTGTGGCAGAAAGCTCCTTCCCTGATTCCCACACAACGTGCTGCTAGCCTGACTCCAGAACAAACAATTTAATAACAAGGTCGTTCAGCTTTAGGAGTTCTCACTCTAAGTTAGACAAAATAACACTCAAGTTATTCAAGAGGTGCTAGAGACATGGAGTTGGCATAGAGACATAGAGGGTCTCAGCCAGACAGTTCACACATCCGCTGCACAGCCCGGGGTGAAATCACTTGCTCTCTTTGTATCTGTTACCTTATCTATCACATAAAGGATCTGAGTAAGGGGACTGTTGATATCCCCTTCAGAGGCCAAAACTCTCTGAAAGCACATACCTATATGGGCGCGTTACACATTGGATACGTAACATTGACATTCATCTGCTTCTTGTCTTGTTAGGTCAGTGGCAAGGATGCTTGTCAATATAAGAAATATGCATCCATGTATTGATTAAACTAGGCTCTTTTCTAGGAAGTGTAGATACAGACACTGGTTTTCTCTCGCTGGACTCTTTAGAATGGTTCGGTGGTTCTTCTGGACAGATGACAATGGACAGTGATGAAAATTCACTCAAGTTCTTATTACTACTGAAAAGTAATTAGGAGCAAGCAAGAAGGGGCGGTGTGTATACTTTAGGGGTGCTTCTTACATCTAAGAGCCCTTTCAGCCTTACAGTCCTTCACTGGCATAGACACCCCCTGAAGGAGGGGCTAAGACTTGAGCCCTTCCTCCCTTCTCCTCTAGCAGCATACAGACATCAACTCATGTCTCTGTCCTCTCTGGTTACTTAGTAAATGCATTTGACTGACTGACATCAGTTAGAGAAAAAAGACTTCTCCAAATCAATTTCTGGTGTATTTGTATTTAGCATGACATGACCAGCCATAATCATAGTGAATATTTATTGAACATGAAGATGTAAGTGAAATATGGACAGAGATTTTTGTCTGCTTGCTAATTGTTATATCCCAGAGCCTCAAATAAAGTTTGAGACCTAGAAAGCACTGTTTAAGTTTTTGTGTAATGAATGAATGAATGCTCACAGTGGGCTTTGTTTTACAGATTGTCTTGAGAGGTATTACTATTATTTTCATCCACATCAGGGGTGAGGGAACTGAAGCTAAGAACACATAAGTAACCTGCCAAGTTCCAACTACCGGCATGGGCAGCACCAGGATTCATACCACCCTGTCTGGTTCTAAAACCTCAAACAGAAAGCTAAACACTCTCTGAAAACTCTCTGTTATTTCCTTTGATAACTCACCTGAGGCAAGAATTTGTACTGATCTTTTATGTTCCATTAATAGATTTTTTTTTCCAAGAGAAAGGAGCAGGGAAAGATGTTCCCTTGGGTGCCCCAAATACACAGAGTGAAGGGGTCAAACCTTCCATTTCTCTAGAAAGAAAAGCTCAGATGGGTCATTTGCAAGTTTGTACACCAGGTGGCGAATGACAGATTAACATATATGTCTCATTAAAGATATATACTAGGATTAATCATGGATTAAGTGCTTTTATGTGTTGCTTGAAGGATAGAGAGGGAAACCTGGAGATACACATAACAGAACAAACTTTGGCCTTCAGGAAGGAGATGGAAACAGGCCATGAATGTGAGGACACGGATGTGATTAGTTTTCTCTCTGCCATTCATGTATTTGTTGTGCAGATATTCACTGAGCATCTAAACCATGTCACTCATTATTCTCAGCACTGAAGATACAGCAGGGACGCAGGGTGCAAGATGTTGTCCCTGCCCTTATTATGGAGCTTAGGTGATCCTGGGACACTGTGGATTCCAAGGAAATGGACATCTTTCTCTCAGCTGTGTGAAGGCTGACAGAATCCTGTTGAAGTTTGCAGGGATCTTCCCCAACAAGAACATCAAAACAACATGAATGCCATTCTCCCCGTGTAATTATTTCCAATACACTAAAAGAACCCCCATAAATGGCATACATCCTGGTTGTATTCTGTCTTTCCCTTTTGTTTTTCTACTCTTTCATAGGATGGAAAAAATAGATGCCATGAAGCACAAATGCTCAAACCAAATTAGGTATTCTCAGATTATGTTTTATCAGGGTCAACTTGCACACAAAAAGAGTAATCATGTGCTCATTGCCAACACTCATCAAAAAACTGTAAGCCTGATGTTGAGAAATACCTTAAAGATGATGGATTTGAACTTTTCTATTTTACAAATGAGTCTACTGAAGCCTAACGAAGGACCAGGATTACTTTATCAAGGTTGCAGAGACAGTTTGAATCATAGGCTTCGATGTTAGGTGTCGTATTATCTCATCCAGGATGACATCATTGCAAGGCTCCCACTGGAGAGGCAAGGACCAGGGAGAAACTTTGGGGTGGGGGTGGGGGAGCAGTGCAGACGGTCTCAAGTGCACTGAGCACTAACTGCATGATTTGCAACAGCTTAAATTGCTTTTCCCATGAAAACAGTCAGTAGGCTCACGTTATTCCTTCCAGAGACCTCTGTATCTTATCTGCCAGGACGGCAAGAACTGAAATATGTCACTAGACATTCACTATCCTCATTACTACATGCCTAGACTTTAGCACCACATCCAGGAGGGTCTTCACGCCTCCAGCCTCTTCATACATGGACTAAATTCATCTCAAAGCCCGCAGTCTAGTCATTTCCCTTTTTCACACCAATAAGATGCTATGTTCTCTCTCAGATCAAATCCAGCCTTTAGGATCTGACATCAAAGGACTGATTCAGCGTAGCAGCTGTGGTTTATCGACTCTCTGTCGTGTACCAGACGCCACCACCATGCTTCCCAGTTACGTGTTCCTTCCAATTTGCTGCCAAGCCCTCCCTACAAGTTCAGCTGTTTGCCAGGTATACCCCTTCTGAACACAGTAGAGGACTGTACTTTCCTGAACTCTGTGAAGTAAAACATGCTTGATTTGGGACAAAGAGGAAGCACATGGTTCACAGGGTGGTCCTGCCCCTTTGACCCAGGATGGGCGTGACGCATGTTTCTAAGCTACGGAGTTTTAGGGATTTTCAGTTGCTGCGGCATAACCTAGCCTGGTTGTATTCTGCTCTTATTAATCTCATTTTACAGTGCAGAACACGGGCCCAGGAAGGTATTACAGCTTGCCCACATTTCTGCATGTAGCAGTTTATAGAGTGAGGGTTCAGCTTCAAGCCCTGGTGGCTGTCCATCCAGCCTGGACCTCGCAACTGGTCTCTCTGCCTTCTCTGATGTTTCCAGTAATGCTTATTGAAATGCTTACTGTTTGTCTTTCCTAAATACTACTTTGATCTTGTTTTTTAACTGATTCAAAACCATGCAAGACTCTGTATTGCCTCCAGAATTAATGGAAGACAACAATAGGAAGTATAAGGTCCTACCTCTCAAGCAGCCGCTTGATGCTTCTCCTGCCCAGACTCTGACATCACATTTATGGTGAATAAATCAGGATGAGCCAAGAAAAGGGATAGGAGACGACTATAGATTCTTTTGCCTTCTGACTCCAGGGATCCTGTGAATGAACCCGATCTTTAGAATCACTTTCTTTTCTTAGGCTCAAAGTCATTCTTCAGGAGGTATCAGGAAATGCCATTTCCACCTCATTGGAAGGTAGACCCTTTCTGGAACTGTCTTGATCACTAAGTTTCTCTCCTTTATTTCCCATGAGACTGGGGATGGCCCGGCTCTCACCTGCAAAGACAGATCAAATCTACTCGGAAAGATTCCCCCACTACACCGCCTACCCTAGGTTAGGTTCTGATTTCCCATGGCACTTGCATATTCCCTCGAAATATTTCTTGGCATTGATATTTACAGAAAAATAATAAACATAATCCACATTGGCGCACATATTGATTCCCAGATTTCACTGACATTTACGAATAAATGATGGATTGCCTTTTTTGTGAGCCTGGCTGAGCTGACCTATGTGGCCTGTACATAATTTACTTTTGATTAAAGGAGTGCTTCAACATCGAGATTCTGTTTGGGAGCATGAGGCCTGATCGATACATTTATGACACAAACTTTCAAACAATGGACTCTGAGGGAGAAGTCTGTGCAGTCAATGCATCTCCGATTTAGTGGGTGAGGGGGGTGAAGGGAGAGGAAAGGTCTGGAATTTCTGAGGTTTTGGCTGGAAGCACGTTTTAGAGTTTGAAAAAACTGGCTGTGCTTTTTGTAGCTTTGGGCCCAGGCCATTGCTATACAGAATTTTAAGGGGCAAGATCTTCCCCAAACACCCCGAGAGAAATAAGAAGAAGGAGTGGCAGCAATTGGTGAGAAAGAGCAAGGCTTGTGAGAAGGCTGAGCATTTTCTTATCCAATATTTTACATTTTTCTCCCATCTTGGAGAGGCGGGATTTATCTTGCAGACTGTCTGATTTGTTTTCAAACATTTGAAGTTCAGCGCTTTAGGTGTGTTCTTTAGTTTGTCACATTACACAGCAGCACCGCTTGTTCCGACTGGGCCTCTTCCAGTAGCTTTTGTTTCTACTTCTTCTCTGGAGCATTTCTCATGTTATACTATTCTTGCTGAACTGATATGGCTTCGATGATACTTTTAATGTTCTAATCCAAAAGAATATGTGTGTCTCCTTCATGATGATATCACTGATTGGCTATAGAATAATAATAATGGTAGTATCTAAAATATATGAAACATGTACTGTCTTAGTCCAATTGAGCTGCTGCTATAACAAAATACCATAGACTGGGTGGTTTGTAAGCAACAGAAATTTCCTTCTGACAGTTCGATGTTGGGAAATCCAAGATCATGAAGCCACCAGATTTGGAGCCTGGTAAAGGCCCTCTTTCTTTCCAGACTGTAGCCTGCTAGCTTATCATCATGTCCTCATGTGGCAGAAGAGGTGAGGGAGCCATGCGGGATCTCTTTTATAAAAGCACTAATCCCATTTAGGGGGGCTCCACTCTCATGACCTACATACCTCCCACAGGCCCCGTTACCTGATACCATCATGCTGGACGTTAGGGTTTCAACTTATGAATTTGGGAGGGAGACAACCATTCAGGTATAGCACATATCTGTACCTCATTTAATGCTCACAAGCAATTGAGGGAAGTAATATTATTATCCCCATTTTCAAGATGAGGAAATGGAAGCTTTGGAAGGTACCATCATTTGCTCAAGGTAGCGCAGGAACCATTGCGTTCAGATGAGGTATGTCTGACTCTCAGGGTTTTTACTGAACCACTTTGCCTAATGCCAATTTCTTAGTTATAGAATAAGCACCATGAAGGTGGGAGCCGTGTTTTATATACCACCGTAGCCCCAGTGCCTACACATTGTAAATACACACTCAATAAATGTGTGTTGCCACAGCTGAAGTTAAAGGGAGCCCTGGCCCACCAAGTATGGATAC
The DNA here is from genome assembly GCF_040802235.1 of Manis javanica. NCBI lineage: Eukaryota > Metazoa > Chordata > Mammalia > Pholidota > Manidae > Manis > Manis javanica. Next base: position 99,824,375 of record NC_133166.1, on the reverse strand, counting down.
CTTGCCCCTGGCCGATGGGCAGAGGGCTAAAACCCAGCTCACACTCAGCCTTCCAAGCAGAGCCTCTTAGCTTGTGGCTACATCCACCTGGAAGAGGCGGCATCTTCTTCTATTTGTACAAACAGGTTAATGGTGGAGCTTCAGATGATTCAGACAATTGTGAAGTCTCAGTGGGAACCTACTTCCAGGGACTAGAGGACTCAAGGTCTCCACTTGGCATTTCAGGTAAAGGACGGGAAAGCAGAAGGTAAGCTGAGATAGCAACTTAGTCACAAAAGAAATGCTTTTTCATGTCAATTTCTGTCCCATTTCCCCATATTTTCTAATTCTTCCTTTGTGTTCTCCATGGTAGAGCCAATGCCAAAATCTTCTATCTCTTCTTGAACCTTCTCTTTCTTCCTTTTAGCCTCCAACAAATATTTGATGTGCCTCTGCTGTGCACGGGCCGCTCTAATAGCATTATGCAGAGCACATTAAAAAGATAGTTAGATCAGGTTCCTGCCTTTGCGGAGCTTGCAGTCTAGTTGGGGGTTGGGGGATAGAATGCCCATTAAATGATAAATGACAAAACACCTATGTTCTTCAGGGATAGTAGTAACTAATAGTTACCATTTGCTAAGGGATTACTATGTATCAGATATTTTGTTGCACACCTTTAACACATTATCTCATTTGCCTTTACAAAAATGTTATGAATTATGCATTATCTCCTTTCTTTAAGGATTTTACTTCAGAAATCCCATCCTAAATGAGAAGATGAGAGGTAGTTCAAACTTTCCCCTTCTATCAAATGACCCACTCACAATCCCTGGGATATTTTGTACATTTCTCTGTATTTGTTTGAATTTTAATGCCACCATATCTCTCTTATTCTCTTCTATTTCCAATGATAAGCCTGAGAAACTTGTTTCCAAGACACTTTAATTTCCAGAAGTCACTGCTTTTTATTTCATGGCTCTAGGTAGCTTTCCCTGGCTTTTCCCCCTTTGGTGCTCCAGCCATTGATTACCTTTCTTCTGGCTGCTGAGCTCCAGTCACACACAAGCCCTCGCTGTGTATGATTCATGGGGGACTTAACAAGAAATAACCCCCAGTCCCTGCTCTCTGAAACAGAGCATCTTTCCTTGGCATTCTATACTCAGTGTTGCAGATATAGCTGTCATTCAAGTAGAATTTAGACTTCCATTAGCATGGTTCATGACTCTTTTTCTTACAACTTCCATATGAAAATATCATTCCTCTGTGCTGAGCAAGAGAATGGACCAGCAGACACTGTACTCAAGCATAACAGAAACCATTGTTGTTCACATGTTCTGGTCACTCCACTGCCCCATTGCCCACCTCAGTGAGGGGACAAAGACAGGATTACTGTCCTGTATGAGAGTGTGAGGAGATTCTAACCCAAATGAGGTCCCATAGGCGGAGGAACGTTAGAGAATGGACATGTACTGAATATATGTCATGTATCAGATACTGTGCTAGAGACTTTATATTTGTTATATTCTTTATCCCTCACAAAAACTCCTGAAGGATGATGCTATGGTTGCTATCTGTAATGCTTGAAAACTGAGTCCCAGTGACGTTAAGCAGTCTGTCCAAGATCACCTGGTTAACGACGGAAAGAGCCAGGATTCAAGATCAGGCTTAAACAGCATCAACTACCCCACCCTCCCGCCTGCAGCCCCTAAATTCTACATTGATTTATAGAAGACACCAGGAGACGGTGGGGCTGGTGACCTGGGCCTCAGTGGCTTCATCTGTGTGTCTCAAAATGTGGGGGATCAGTCCATTATCATTACCTTGGGGACTTGCTAGAAATACAAATTCTTGAGCTCCATCCCAGACAACCTGAAGCAGGAATTCCAAGCGTGGGAGGCAGCAGCCCCATGTTATCAAGTCCTCCAGGGAGGCTAAAGTTTGTGAACCACTGGTTTATCTGGCTCATTCTTTGAAGCCCGTTGAGCATTAATAACCATTTTTGCATGTCAGGTATGAAGTAGGAAAATTCCTCTGTCTTGAAAGTGGACGAGGTGAAAGGGCTCTAGCTGGCTGAGAATTTTGAGCTAGGAATCTTGACATTTGTCCTGGCCAAGGAGTGATATTGAACCAGACCATACCTGTGGGGTAAAGAAGAGTGGTTCTCACTGTCACAGTTGGGAAACTCAGAGAAGCAGATGAGCGTCACCAGCCAGAGCTCTGGTAGTTTTCTTAGAATAAGGGGCATAAGACAACGGAAGACTTGTTAGAATCTTACGGGATTCTCAGATGCACAAAAGTAATTATGCTTTATCTCCCAAGTTGTTTCACCTTAAATTTTGAGCAACTTTTAAATACCAGCCTCATCTTTCCTCTAAAGGGAGTCAAGGGAAAAAGATTTGCCTACCTTGGGGTGGAGGGTTGATAGTAAGTACGACAGCCTGGCAAGAGGGTGGGCCATGGAAGGAGGAGCCCTAGGATCCTGATTTTTTTCACTTGAAGCTTCTTCTCACTCATTTTTCTCTCTTTAAATTGTGGCCATGTCATGAGTGTGTGTACGAGCATGTGTGTATGTGTGCATTTTGCACAGTGAGGTTTGGGAAGTACTTTGTACTTTATTTTCATAGTGGACCCTATTCTTTAGAGGTTGATTTGGAACTGGAAAATGATCATTAATGGAGCAACGATAAAGAGGCAGGCAAGACAACCTTAAGGGATTTGGGGGCCTGGGCTTACAGCAAACCCATCTATGTGGGCAGAATCACCTCAGATTTAACAAACAGACATCTGATTAAAATCATATCAAATATAGCCTTAAATTCAGAAACACACACAATCATATACACAAATGCATGTCTGTACACACATGCCATTCAAGGTCCTCCCCCCCCTCCCTGAAGCCGTAAAGGGTTAAAAATTTCACAGAAAGGCACCCAGATTTAGGGAAGCATGTAAGATCTCACAGCATCAAGGTCAGAGTCAGGCAGCCTGTCCCTGAGTTTGTTCCCTGGGGAATTTTCTTTTTCTAGATGATCTTCTTAAAGATGAGATCCTATCCATCCTTCTTCCTCAGAAATCTTTACTGGGTCCAGTACCTACAGTGTAAGGTCCAAAATATTCAACATGACATACAGTGTGTATCCTGAATAGCCTGATCCTTAATCCTGCCTTATGCCACAGCCACGTGGAGAACTGCCCTGTGTGTTCCCCAGAGAGTCTGGGCCCTTGCTGATCTTTGCCCAGCAGAATGAAATGCTCAACCATTCCATACCTAGCAGCATCATTTTATTTGACTCCCAGTTTCACCCCTTACTAGCTTGTAGGTGGGCAGCTCCCTTAAATGTATCTGACACTTGCATTTGCTCATTTGCATTATTCCTGTCAGAATGCTGGGCAGATGAAATGAGATGATGTGTGAACACACCTAACACGGGGCAATTAAACCTTCTTCCTCCCGTTTCCTGTTCTTCTCTTCTCTAACTCTGGCCATCAGTTTGATTAAGTCTTGGCCTGGTTCTCGTCTCTTCAAAATGGAGAGTTCCTAAAAGGCAGAGGTCTTATTCAGCATGATTTCCCCAGAACTCATTGACTCATGCCTGGCATTTAGGCTGGTATTCCAGCAATGCTTGGTGAATTGGTATTGTTATGAGCCCCACATCTACCTTGGCACCAACTGATGCTGATTTCCTGTGCTCACTTGCTGATTTACCAAATAGCCCACAGCTCCCCCAGGGATGATGGGGTAGAGCTAGAGGGTCACTCTGTGATTGACTCTGTCACAGTTCACACTTTCCGCACCCTTCCCTGGTGCCCAGTCACACGTCTCCATCTCTGCTGTGCCTCCCTGCATTACCGATCGGCTCGGCCTATGACCTGCTTTGGATAGTGGATTGAAAGTGGATATGGAGTCCTTACTCCTAAGCAGAAGGGTGACAGGCTCTAAGCGACTTGGTCTCGGCGTCTTCCACCATGACAGTGGTGTGTCTCAGACAGGAGCCGCCCCTTCAGCCTGGCTTCTGAAAGAGCAGATAGCTGAAGCTGAGCCCAGCCAACTCTAGCAACTCACAGCTCTCATGTAACATGAAAATAGAAGAAAGGTTGCTATTATAAGCCCCTTCACAACTGGGATTGTTGCTGCTGGAAAAGCCCCCGTCTGGAGGATCGGCTCTGGTCCCAGGCATTAAGACTTTCTAGGCCCTTGCCCCTGAATTCCCTCCTCTCTGAGACTTGCTTTTATAAAGCTCTACGCCTAAATAGCAGCATATACTGTAACTAAATGTGACCATAAAGAGGGAAAAGTTACAATGTTGTTTCAGAAAATTGTTGTTCTCATTACCTACCTTATTGCCGTATGGTCTCATGTAAAGTGCTCCGACATGGGGAATTATGGTGACACAATGATGAAGTGAAGTTCTGGCTAACGATACCCCCAAATATTTATCCTAGTTCCCTCCCCAGCAGTGCCCACATGCATAATTGATGCCAGCTTCCTCAATTAGAAGTCCAGGGCATAAAGAAAATGAGGACGAGGCTGTTTGCATTTCTGAAGCCTGACAAGAGAAGATTAAAATCTTTTATGAGTTCTCCCCCGTCATCTGTGGAATGTGGCACTCCCATATTTCATTTTCTCAGGAAAAAATAGTGTTTGCATTATTTGGTGAAAATCATTACAAATGCAACTAGTCAGCAGCAGTGGTGGGCCTTGTTACATTACCATTTCTGAGTTATGTTCTATACTTGGCTCTTTCTACATACCCTTTCTTTTTCTTTTCTCTTTTTTTTTTTTGTCTGGAGAGTGTGCATAAGGAAAGGGATAAAATGTAGCTGCTTTACCACTGTATGTGCACAGGACACAGTAAGGTGAGGAAGCATGTCTCACATAGTGGAGATTACCGGGAGATGTGGACCCGGGCCTCCTGGGGAAAGTCAGCCATAGAAGCCTTCGCTGCATTGCAGCCAAATCCCTGCACCCCCATTTTTTCCCTCATTGCTAATCTGGGCAAACTGTCAGCACAAAGAAGTCAAACTCAGTGTGCTTGGTTCTATTATCTCAAGGAAACAATGACCTTTTGGTGACATCTGTGTTGTGGTGTTGCACCAACAGGATTAGGACCCATGTATGAAAGAGAAGCATTGTGACACTGCATGAGAAGCAAGTATGGACATTGGAGCCACACAGAACTGGCTCCAAAACCCAATTCCTCCACCAACAGTTGAGTAAATGGAGAAAACTATATAATCTCCCCAAACCTCAGTTACTATATGCATAAAATGGGGCAATGATTGAGAAAAAAAACTTGAAAAGATGAGGGACTGTATGTAACTTACTAGGTACCCTAATGTTCATTTTTAACGTTAGTTTATAATGAAGGGGTTAAAAGTCACTGGGTTCCACCCGCACATCCTGGAAGCCCAGTGCCAGGTCTTACCCTCCTCTCTTCCATGGCACTAAAGGCAATGAAGGCACTTGCAGCCAGAGTTTCCTGCTGATTTGGATTTAAATGCAAGATGCTGAAGGGCATTAGGCCATCTTTCCTTCGACCAACATGGCGCCTGCGGAGTTGACAGGGACGAACTCATTTTATGGCAGGTAGGGTCAGCATCTGAAATGGCTGAAGGAAGAAATGCTGATGGGGTGGAGAAGTCATCCCTTTTTAGGCCTATGATAGACACTTAAAATATTCTAAGCATGTCCATTTCAGTAGTTCTAACTCAGAGAAAGCATAGCTCAGAGTGACTGCAGTGTCTCCCTGCCAGACCCAAGTCACCCTGAATATAATTTATACACAGATGACGGACTGCCTGTGCCAAGCATTGGCATGTCTGGTTTATGTGCTCCAGTCGTGAGGACCTCAATACATTTTTAATTAAAAAACAATTGATAGGGTGGAAGCTATAAATTTCTCTTTGCCGAAGGGAAAACTTACCAAGAGTTTTGTAGAAGGGAGGTAGAGAGTATTCTTGGATGATGAGCAATTATTATTATTTGTTTATTCCTTCATCTTTATGTAACTGTTTCTAGACTTCACAGCTATTCTCTCTAAGGGTAATATTGTTAAGTCCCTGCCAAGCCTGGCCCTATATGGGTCAACACCAGATGGCTTCAAAACTGGGTAGTTATCTCACTAGATTAGAGGCCTGCTTAGCACTTGATGGAGGGGAAGGAAAACAGAATTCACAGACTGGTACTGTATGAATATCTATGTCAATCATTATAATCACTCATGCCTCCTTTTACTTGAATTACATACCCATTCATTTGGCCATGTGTTGTAAAAGTTGTGTCCACTAGAATGGAGGGATTATATTTCCCCGACCCGCTGATTTTGGAGCTTAGCCCATGTGGTTTGATTTAGCCTGTGAAACGTGGGTGGAAGTGAAAATGTCTCCGTTCTGGACTGAGGTCTCAAGAAGCATCACATTTTCCTGCTTGCTCCCCTGTATTCCAAAGCTCTGTTATGAGAAGCCCACGCCCCTGGCAGCTGCCACTCCAAGAGTGAGAGACGTGGAGCAGATCTGGACCCAACCAGAAGCTGGGAGCCCAGCCCAGCCCAGCCCAGCCAAGATCAACCGAGCTACAATGGACCTGCAGGCCTGAAAGCAAAACTTAAATTGTTGTTGTTTTAACTGAGTCTAGGAATGGTTCGAACACTCAGCAAAGCTTGTTACTCAACAAAAACTGGCTAATACAGACCTCATCCCAGCACTACCTATAAATAGCTAATCCCAAGCAAGCCACTTCTGCCCTAGGCCTCAGTGTTGTCCTGTGGAAAATGTGAGCATTAAGCCAGGTGACCTCTAAGGTCTTGTCAAGGTCTCTTTAAATTCTAGAACTTAGTCTCTGCAGTGGAGGCATGAATTCCTAGGAAAACCACCCATAAGTGGATGCTATTGGTTACTAAGGAGAGCTGAATCAGAGCATAGTTTGTTGTTTATTCTTATTTGCTTTTCCCCTGGGAGCAGGTTAGATTAAATGTGAGAACACAAATGCTACAATTTACAGCTTTTGATGATTAATGTCTATTCTGCTAACTTACAGTCTGAACCAGCGTATCTACCAGGTTGGTTGTTAATTCCTCCTCAGTGAATTACTTAATTTAGTAGAAATGCTGCTTTACACAACTGAATATCTATGAACAATATATAAAATGTTTATATATTGGTGGTTTAAAGAACCTATCCAGTCTGATCAATGTACAGGTCAGTCCTGCTTATGAGGATGATAGTAATTCCCATTTTGAGTCCTTGTTAACAATTTGGAAATGTTCTGACCAAATATATACATTATGTTATTTAATTCCCAAGTCAATTTGTAAAAAATGGAATTATTTTTATAGATAAGGTAACTGAAGCCCACAAAGTTGAAATGTATCCTCTCAAGATACCATCTTGTAAAAATGAGAGGCAGAGATTTGAACCTAGGTCTGTCTGACTCTAGAGCTACAGCCTGGGTTTGACGAGGGTGGCGCTGCAGTCTGCCCCAGAACCTTCAGCCCACCGTCAGATGCAAGACAGTGACCTTGTGACGTAGCTGTACCTTTCATTCTTAATGCCGTATGGTGGCTAACTTCCCACCATGCAGTACCTTTGAGTTTTCTGAACATCTTTTTGAATATATGTAATGGGTAAAAGTTTCACATCACAAACTCAAGTGTAAAAAAAGGAACTTTTTTCTTTGAATTGATCTTAATTTATACATCAAGTACCGTTTCCACCTGATTAAGAAAAAAAAAGCAAAACAATTCAGACATTTTTGTATGATTTCACAAAATTAGAAAAATTTGGAGTATAAACTTAGCCATATTGAGAGTGTGTCCCTTATTTCCCTTTCTACCCAGATGCCATCTAATATTTGGGAGAGAGGCAGGACTTAGGGGCATCCAAGGACTGACGGGGTAAAGAGGAAGGAACTGCATTAGCTTTACCACTCACTGCCCTCCACCCTGTGCGGGCACATGGTGCCATTTGGTATAGGGTCGTGAGACCCCCAGTGCACCTGCTGCTGCTCTCCATGGTCCTGCAGCGGCCTCTCCCTATCAGAAATCACGGGTACCTCTGTGTCCTAATCCTGGCTCTTAGGCCCCTTTAAGTCTACCAGGTATCCCTTGAGCATTTTCACTCCTTGCCTGGGAGCTCAGAAAGTTCTTTGTACTCCATTTTTGTATTTCTAAAAGCTTGGAAGGCTATCTCAGATCAATTTGGTTAGACATGCATGCCACCTTTTCCACTTGAGGACTGTTACTCCGTGCTGGCATGGGGCATCCTCCCTCGGGCTCCTCAGACGTCATCAGCATAATGCAGCCTGACCTTTCTCTACTCGGAGGCCCTCCGGTCTTTCTGGGCATGACCCAGTGGGGCGCTGACAGAACACTGGGCTCCGTGTTAGCTGTCATCTAATATCTTACTGTGACCCCCTTATTCTTGCCTATCTCCTCCTTCCCCCCACCACCATGACTTACTTATTTATCCTGTCTGCATAATTGGATAAAATGGCTCATATTCTGTTCTTTTTCCAGTCACTTCCAGGTGTGCATTTTGTGCCATGATTCCTCCAGAGCTTTACTTCTGATTCTCAAAAGGACCAGGCTCTTGCAAAACAGCAGCTATAATTTAAAAAATCCATTTAGAAACTCAAAAAAGCCAAGAACTTGCTGCTGTTTTTCCTTTGTATTACTGCTTTAATAATCCTAATATTCCTAAGGGAAAAGGGTACCACTGACTTAATAGAGGGAGGGTCTCAGAGTGCCTTGTGAGGTGGGGGGGACACAGGAGGTGGGGAGACTCTTGGGTAACATCTCAAACTAGGCATCGGCCATAAAAGGATGCAGATGATAGTGAAGACCATAAACACTCAGTTTGTGAGGCTTCTCCTTCATTCATTCATAAATACTTGTTAAACATGACTACATGCTGGACCAGGAGCTGCATCAACAGCAATAAGCAAGGCAGACAAGGCAGCTGCTTTCATAAAGCTTTTGAATTCTGGTTTTATGAACAAGCTAACCACCATATAAGGGAACTACATAGAGTGATAACTATTAAGAACACATTAATGGTGTACTGAGAGTAGGGCAAGGAGTGGGCAGCTATTCTAGATGAGTTTTGTGGGGAGAGTCTCTCTTAGTGTTACTATTTGAATTGAAACCTGAACTATGACAAGGAGCTGGCAGTGCAATGATTTGGGGCCGAACACTCCAGGGAGAAAGCATGGCCAGTGCTCAGGCTGTGGCTGGAGAAGAGCCTGGGATACAAATAAAATCACAAGCACACGTGGAGCATTGTGAGTGAGAAGCATTGGTGGTGGTGTGTATGAGGGAGTGTCAGGAGCCTCGTCGTGTGGTCATGGTAAAGAGTTTGAATTTTAGTATAAGAACAAGAGAGGTAGTCATTTTAATATTATAAGCAAAAGAATGATACGATCTGATTTACTTTTTTAAAATGCTGTGTTGGCTGGGTAGAGAACAGACTATAGACAGGCAGGAGTAGAAACAGGGCAATGCTACTAAGGATTATTCCTAGCAAAGGCCACATGTCTAACCAGCTCTCCAACCTGGCAACGTTCCTCATTTCACCAGATACAAGGAAGTCTAAAGCCTGTCCTCAAATAACCTTCCGATAAATGGTCTGTAGGATGAGGACAACAACCTCAGCGGCTTTTCCTGCTCCCCCTTTCTATCCAACCAGGGTCCTTTGAAGGGAGCTCAGTGGATGTGAGCTGTGTAGACACTGGTTAAACCACCATAAATCTCATTCTTTCATCTTCTCTCAATTTAAGCTTTCCGTGGTTGAGAGAGTAGGAAACTCTTCCCTCTTTGGTCCATTGTCATCCCTACAGCATTTATCCTCGTGCTATGCACATATCAGGGAATAAAAACAAAAACATTTGTTGATTCAGGGATTGATCGATTCTGAGGGACTTGAGTACATTTGTAAACAGCCTTTGAGGATCTTGCATCCCATTGGAATAAAACACCTCATGTTTTATTCATTTCTTTCCCAATATGCAAATGTGCAGGTGCCCTGATGGCATATAGATAACATCATTACACATACACACTCACAACTGCACACCAAAGAAATGACTGCTCACGTAGAAGACACAATTAGAGGAAGATTGTGTTTGAGAAATCTATTGGGGTTTAATGCAGGAATGATTAGATGTGGTCCTCAGATTCTGGCTGCCTGCTTCTGCAGGGGAGGTATCCCTGCAAGCTCCATGAAACAGGACATATCTGAGCTAGACAGCCTGATTTAGAGCAATAAAGACTAGACAAGGAGCCTGGATATTTTTGAGTGCTAGCTCTCCAATTCCTAGCTATGTGACCTTGAGCAAGTCACTCAAGCAAATCAAACTTCAGTTCCTGATCTGTAAAAACAAAACAAAAATGCTTTCCAGAAAAAACTTTAGGATTGGAATGAAGCATCCATATCATGGAAACGGAAATGATTTGTAAACTATGAAGTGAAATGTGTGAGTGAGTTACAAGCAAGCTTCACCTCAGCTCCTCTCATATTCTAACAGCCCAACCCTGCAGAACTGGAAAAAAAATATATCAATGTTTTTAAAACTGTGGAATCAGATCACTGGGTCCATTTCAAATTGCTATAAAAAGCATATAATTAACTTCCAGTATTTTACATTCCCTGACTATTCAGCAACAGCTGTTTCCATAGTTCTTCTGTGGTATTTGCGTTTTCCTCATATTTTATGCCCTTTTTTTTTCAGTAATTGGATGTCCCTATCTCTATCATCTAGGAATATGCTAATGCTTTTCAATACTATGCATAAAGATGTAAGGAGTCACTTTTGTTCCTTATTCACATTTTCCTATTTTTATGTATATTATTTGTTCTTTATTTATTCCAATGTTTTAAAATAATCAAGATCATATGTAGATGCCCAGACTCATAAATCAAGATATATTTTAGAGAGTTGTGTTCATTTTATTTTGAAAGGTGAAGAAATTAAAGAAAAACAATATTTTCCACTGATGGTCATCAGCATATCATAAATATAAGAACCTGTGACATAAAATTAAGATGGAATGAATTGCACTTTATGAAAAATTGCTTTTTTGGTTTTTAATTTTGTTTTAATATTTTGAATTTTATTTGTATATAAATAGTGCATTCAGCATGGTTTAACATTTAGAAGATAAAAAAGAACATATACTCAAAAATTTTCCCCCTTGATCCCTTATATATTTAGCTTCCTTTCCTATAGGCATTTGTTACCTGTTTCTTGTGAATATTTTTGGAGAGTTCATATGCACACACATATTTGTGTGTGTATGAATGTGTATATGTTAACCTTCAATACAAATGGTAGCATGCCTTATACACTGTTTTTTCACTTAACAAAATATAATGATTTCTACATATCAGCCTATAAAGAGTTTCTTGTTCTTGTTTATGGCTCCATGGCATTCTGTTGTATAGATATCCCATAATTTATTTAACCAGGCTCTTACTAGTAGACATTTAGGATATTACCATTCATTTGTTATTGAAAACATTCATCAGTGAAAAATCGTGGCAGTCACCATTTCACTCGTGAGCGGGGATATATTTAGATTACATTTCCAGTAGCAAAATTACTGAGTATAAAGGTATATGTCCCGTCCTGCCTAAACGTGCTTCATATAAATAGTTCCAATGTGTGCTTTCTCCCAAAGCATGAGAGGCTATTTCCCACACTCTTATTAGGACAGGAGATTATGTGTTTTTGTATCTTTGACAATATGATAGGTGAAAAATGGTATCTCTTTACAGTTTTATTTCCATTTCTCTTACGTGCATCAGTGAAGCCGAGGTCTTCATGTGCGTGATAGTCAGTTGCATTTCCTTTCTCATGAACTGTACATTCATGTCTTTTGTACATTTTTTTCCTTTATGAAATTGTCTTTTTTGTTATTATGTTAGTTATTTATCTATTAGGGAAATTGGCCTATAAGATTTGAAGGTATTTTGTTCCATGTTTATCATAAAATTTTGATTGCATGTGGTGCTTCTGATTTTGAATGCATGTGGTGCTTCTGTCATAAAAAATACTTTTTAAAAATTTACTATAGTTTTATATATCAATTTTTCCTTTTAGGTCTGGAGATACATGACATGGTTAGAAAGGCCTTTGGCATTCTGAGATTATAAAATAAGTTTCCCCTTGGTTTCTTCTAGTACTTCTGTGGTTTTATTTTTCTCCCTTAAGTCTTTGAGCTATTTTCAATTTATGCTGGTATAACAATTGACATACGAATCCAACTCAAATTTTTTTCCAGATAGTAACCTAGTTTCTCAACAAAATTTATTGAATAATCCATCTTTTGTCATAGATATGATGTGGAAATGTATCATATACTAAAGTTGCATCAATCTTGAGGCCTATTTCTAAATTTCCAATTCTTTCCCGTTGACTACAAGGTTATTCACATACCAGAATTTAATTTACTGCAAAATTTAATTACTGCAACCTGGTAGTGTATTTTACTATCAGGTAATACTAGTCTTTCTCCTTTTCATTTTATTTTTTCCATTTTCTGCCTTTTCTTTGGTTATTTCGCCATTTGAACTTCAGAATCAACTTGTCTGCTTCCAAGAACAAATCTTTCAAACATTTTTTTATTGGGATTGTGTTAAACAAATTGAGCTAAGGAGGAATTGATAGTCTTATGTGGTTGAATCCTTTTATTCCAACACATGGTGCCTATCATTTTGTGTCACATATCCTCCATAGTCACTCATACACGCATGTGTGAGCACACACATGCACACCTATACACATCTTTCTTACTAAGTAATAATACCTTATTACTAGGTATTTTGTATTTTTTCAATCAACTGTAAGTGATGTCTTTTTTTCTCTTGGAGTTTTAACTAGTTGTTTTTACATAAGAAGTCTATTGGGGTTTTTTTTTCCCTTGCATCTCACTGAATTCTCTTCTTTGTAACAGGTTTTTGTTATATCATATGGAAAGAAAGATAACCTTACAAGTTCCTTTCCAAACTGTCTGCCTCTAATTTCTGCCTCTTCTGTGATGGTGTTTGCTAGTTCTTCCAGATGATGTTGAAGAGCAGTAGTGATGTAGGGCGTTCTCGTTCTAGTCCTGACACTACGCTTTCTGACTAATAATGTTTCTAGTGTTTCCTCATTAGGCATGATGCTGTTTTTGCAACTTAGATATATTTTATCATATTAAAGAAATTCTTACCTATTTTCATTTTATGAATGCTTCCTTTCACCTCTTCCCTTTTTTAAAAAAACAAAATCTAGAAAGTAAACTTTCTTTTCTCAGGACTGATGGAGAAACCTATCTGATATTCTCCTTTGCTCTCTAAAAATGGTGAAATGTATTTTATAAGGACCATCTTATCTTCCTGGCATATACCACACTTTGTCAAAGTGGTTTATGTCCTTAATTTATTTAGGATTGTTGCATCAATATTGATATACCAGATTCATCTATAGTTTTATTTTTTCTGTACAGGCCTTAGGTTTTGATGTAAAGTTTCATAAAGATTATCTTCAGTGTTTGGAAGCCTTCTTCCCTGCCACCTCCACCACCCCATCCTTGCTCTGGAATTGTTTAAGTAAGTTTAATTCTGTTCTTTAAAATTTTTTGTAGGATTACTAAAACTGAATTTTATGCCTTTGGTATGTAGGAGAGGGAATATGTTAATGTTTTTCCTATTTCATATACAGTAAGTGGTGTGTTTGATATTTTTAGTATACTTTCTATTTCCCCTGTGTTTTCAGGTTTATTGATATAAAACTGAGCTCAGTAATTTCTTATAATTTCCTCTCTCTCTTTAGTACTATTTCTTATCATGTCTTATTTTGGGTACTGGTACCTTCTCCATTTTTTCTTAAAAGCTTAGCCAACAGCTTTTATTTTATTTTGTTGTCAAATCCGCTTTTGAATTTATTCTTCTTTAGTTTCAACTCCCATGCTGTGATTGTTTTCCCCCACCATTTTTTAACTGTGTTCTGCTAGACCATGTTTCAGTAGAAAATGCTGATTTCTATCAGACCATGTTCGAACTGGAAGTGACTTTTCTTTTTAATACCTTATACTATGTATGACCTTATTCTCTTTACATTAAATTTTTGAAAGTCATTGATACTGCTTTTAATGAAAACCAGTAAATGTGCCTAGATAGTTTAAGCTCCAGATCTTCATCTTTTATTCATCTTTATTTGATGTCTAGCCCAGCCCTTGACATATAGCCCCTCAATTGTATTAATGAATATGTGCTGTAAGTTATGTGCAAAAATTGTCTCAAATGAGAGATTGTACGCTGGGGCAGGCATGGCCTCTAATGTGCTTCTTGGCCAGAACAGCGTCTGTGAGGCAGGGGTGCACTCTGCAGCCTGTCCTAGTCTTCCCTGCGCTCTGTTGCTTTGGCCTGGCTGCTTAAACACACTATCTTCTTGACCTCTAAAGTTGTCTGAAATTGGGGCCTCTGCAAATGTTTAATTAAATATGTGAGATCATATTATCTGGCCATTCCTATTTTTGAAAAGTGTTGTAATATGCAAACACATACAATCTAGAGGTTAGCAAAGGTGGAGTAAAACTTGGAAGCAAGCTTGAGAGGTTAGTCAACCCACCCACACCCGCAGGGGAAGACAGTGCTTCATTAATTAGAGGCTTTTGCCGTCCGGACCAAATATTGCACCTTGTGTAGAACCAGAAGGAATAAATAGTAGGAAGTAGTATTCAAGGGCTGTTGGCATCTAGTTACACTTTCTCATCTTTCTGGGGTAGGATCATGTCCTCAATATCCAAGAGCACATGCAGAGAATGAGGAGCTCCGCATGTCACTGGAGTGAGCCACGTTCCTGATCAGCTATCTGCATCTCATCAGAAGGAAGCTCAGGCCAATGGCCTGGGATGCACGTGGGGGTGTGATACTTTCCTTAGGGTTTAGGTCCTCTGAAGAGTTTCCTCAGAAGTAGTTCCCAGAGGGAAAGTTCCTGAAACAGGATGAAGCATCCCTGAGCCCTGGCTGGTGAACTCAAGTTTATCTTATTGCAGATAGCTGGGTCTGATCTGGGTCACTCCATCCTGGGAACCAGCGGTATAACCTACCAACTGGGTGCATTTGGGGAGATGGGCAGAAATGAATGACTACACAGGATGTGTATCTAAATGATAGGATCTGATTATGTGATCTGGATTTTAGCATCTTCTGAAATCTAACTACTGGAGCAGATGCACCGACTTGAATCTCAGTTCCCATTCCTTTCTCATTTTCTATTCCCTTCAGTGAGTATGAGGCAAAGATGGTCCACAGAGGCTGGAACAAAGAAACACCCTAGAAAAATCTTCCTCAGGGCATTTCTAAATTCAGTGGTACAGAAGCCTTCTCCACTAGAGGCAGGCCAACCAATTGCAGTGCTAGGTTTCCTCTTCTTAGGAATTGCTCAGTCTTTTAGCCTCTGAAATAAAAAGAAAAGGAAAATTCGAGAACTTCAGAACTCTGAAGGATTTAAAAAATCATCTATTCCAGTCCTCTTATTTTATGGAGCAGATAATAGAACTCCAGTGAAGAATGTTACCCAAGATCGCACAGCTGATCAATTACTCTTCCCAAGGCACTAAATTGCCTGACTTTACCAATCCCACCTATGTTTACTATAATCATATTATGGGCCAGTATGACTAGGAGTTTCATATGCAGACAAATAAAAGAAGTTCATGTTTTTGAGAACTTTAAGGGTAGTAGCAAAGAAAGATAATTTCTATTTAATGTTTAAGTGTTTTTGTCAGTGCAAAATTTAGGGACATGTTTCCTCTCTAGGATAAAGTGTACCCTTCATCTTTCGATCACAGAGAGACCATGTGTATTCAGACAGGTTCATTCTTTGCCCACCAAATACAATGGCAGGAAATACACAACCACTGTCTGCGTTGCTAACAGAGCTTTCTCATAGTGTGAACGATTCTGGGTCCCTGGATTCACGTGGCTCCCTAAAATCCCCAGTCTAGGACAGCTGGGTGACTGCTGCAATAAGGGTGAGAGAGGGCGTTCTGAGTCTTGGAGCAGAACTGGGAGTCCGTGGTGGTGTCCAGTCACAACTAATTTTTGCCTTACTAGGGATACAGGATAAGGATTTCCCAACTTGGTTTACAGAGGTAAGCTGAGGGGGGATAAAATGAGGCTTTCATACCAAGACCTTTTCTCAGCCACTCATTGTTCTCTCCTTTAACACAGAAACATGGCCCTTTTGGAAGTACCATCAAAATAGCCAATAGACAACTTGTTTATACCATTTTCTTCCCATAAGAAGAAAAAGACTTTTCACCTGATGTGGAAAATTTAACCCACCCCTTGGAGATTTTCAGAAGTTTCCTAAAGCAAGACAGTAATGCATGTAACAAATGACTAATGTAACTGGGACACTGGGCTTCACAACAGCCTTTGAGTTCATTTCTGATCTGGGTTTTAAAAAAGGAAAGACTGTGCCATGAAGAAAGGTACACAGATGCACCTGACAGAGGAAAGAATATGAGAAAAGAAACAAAAGCATAAAAGAGGATGTGCATGGGGTGATGTACACCGACACCCCATTTTAAGGATGGAGAAAGTGAGATGTAAAATATATTCGGCATGTGCCCAAGATCAGTGGCTAATGAGTAGACAGGTGAATGGAGAGCCCAGGTTGTATAACATCCAGCCCGGGCGTGCTTCATCCTAGCACCCTTAGCTCTGATTTCACAGCTCTCAAAGGCTGAAGCATTGGGCCTTAGAGAGATGGCCTGCAAACAGGGGAGATGGTCACTCATAAGCATGTACCTACAATGTTCTTTCATTTTTTGTAATAGTCTACTAGCATCTGTAACAGCCTGGCAAGAGAGAGCCAGCTTGTGTTTTTTTCTTTTCTTTTTTTTTTTTTTTGGCAAGTTTGATTAGAGCAAGAGAAAGTGCTGATTTTCCAATATGCAAATGAAATTAAAGGCCACCCAGGGATGCAGGAGCCCTTCAGGAATGTTTTATTGACTGCCTGCAAATTTACCCAAATAACAACTATTTTTAAAATAAAATAAATACATTGAGTTACAACCTCCTTTGTTCTTCCCCTTAGGAGTCACATGTTTTTCACCTCTAATTTCATATCATTGTCAGAGTGGTGCATTGTGCATTATGTATGGATGGAATATCAAATGAAGGTGGCTAAACTAAGAAACTAGAATCAGATTAATCGCAAAATATATGGATATTAACCATTCCCTTTAAGTGCTTACTTTTGGTGGGTGTAAACAGGGAGTCGAATTTAATTTTCTTAGCTAATATTAGCAGATATAGATATAAAATACTCTACATCTTTTCTATAGTTTTTCTTGGAGTGTTTGTGCAATAACAGTGTTTCCCTTACAAGGAAATGTAATATAGTGAAGGCTTCTGAGACATATACTGACATTAAGGAGATTGTGTTTTTAAAAGATAGAAAATTGGGTAGGTCAGAACAGTTCTCCTAGGTTAGCTTTGTGGTTCTACCTTGACTGAGTAAGATTAGAAACCTCTTAATAAGTAGCAAGCATATTAAGCAGTCTTACATGGTGTCTAAATGGGCTGAAGCCATTTCTATGTAAATTTAAAATTTTAATCCAGTTAAGGTCCTATGAAGTTAAGTGGTGGTGGGGATCATGGCTTTGTGAGGTTCCCAAACCTTTATTCAAAATGAGAGGATGCGACAGTCAGGCAAAGAAATTGACTTTGGGCATGAAATTCAAAGAAGGTCAGCAAAGGACAGCTCCAGTATTTCTGTGGAAATTAAGGGAAATATATATATAAGATACCAGGAAGCCTTACCCACCTCTGCATGTCTCCTTTTGTTCCTCACATATGTCTCACACTCCAGAAAGTTCGGGCAAGCTCTTCAGGACCCGGGGGTGTCAAGGAAACAGCATAGCTGTTGTGAGTAGGAGCTTTGGAATGGGACCAACTTGGGTTTGACCACTGGCTTGACCCTCACACGCCACAAAAGCTTAGAAATGCCTCAGTAGTATCATCTGTAAAAGACTGAGAGTACTGCCTTCCTTCTGGTCTCCTTGAGAGGATTCAATCACAACGTTCAGAACAAGCAATTGTTCAATTATAAGAAAGTTTTCTTATAAACTATGAGAACACAAAATATTGTATTGTATTTATTAATACAGTGATCCTCTGATCGACTCAGTGGCAGAGCCAAGATTCAAATCCAAGCAGCCTGGCTCCTGAATGTGAACACTTAACTATGAAGCTTTGCAACGGGCTCTAGACTGAGCAGGTGATCAGGAACAATGACCCAGAATATTCTGTGCCTCCATTTGCTCATTAAAGAATGAGAGACTAAGAAAGGCAAGTCTGCTCCAGAGATCCAGAGCTTCTGGTATGCTTCCAGATGTAACTTCCATAGGTATAAAGTAGCTGACAAAAATCCTCCACATTGCCCTTTAAAGCCTGTTACCAAACTGGCAGGCATCTGTGGGATTTTTATCAGCATCTTAAAAAAATTAAAAAGATAAACAGGCAGTCACTGTATGTGACAATTTCTAATCCAAACAGGAAGTGCTCATGACTAAATGAAAATGCAATGATACTTAATAAATGTTATTCTTCTCTAATTTGAAAGATAATGTGAAATCAGTCCAGTAAGACTAAAGTGTGCAAGTAGAAAGTGAATAAGCTCATACAAATTTCTACCATCATTTAGGTGGCAGTCTCTGAAACTCATTAAAATCTCTAGACTTCCCCTTATGATCCTACTGAAGAAGGTGGCAGTTTAGGCTGACTGTCTTATCTCCAACCTTTAAGATACATCTTGAATTGTTGAATTGGTTTATTTTTCTACAAAGACATCACCAATCCTCCAGTCTAAACAAGGGGTCAGGGAGTTCTCTCTGGAAAGGGCCAGAGAGAAAATATTTCAGACTCTGAAGGCCACCCAGTCTATATAGCAACTACTCCACTCTACTATGTAGACCAAAACCAGCCATAGACGATGTATAAACAAATGGATGTGACTGTGTCTCAGTAAAATTTCATTTACAAAAAATAGGTGATGGGTTAGATTTGGTCCCCAGGTCATAGTTTGCCAAACCCCTGGCCTAAACTACCACCTACTTTTATCTTTTCAGAACTGTTATTTTTTCACTATGAGTCTTGTGATCCATTCTAAATGGATATTCCACTTCCTTACCCAGAATGCCTTGATGTGTTCTTACTGCATTAGATCACAGGCTAAACTTGGCATGGCATCCATGGTCCATATAACAGGAGCTACCTCCCAATCTGGTGTTATCTCATATCTTGCTCACTTCAGCTCACTGGCTTCTTTCTGGTACTTTTCAATATCCTCCCTCAGGACCTTTGCACATGCTGTTTCTTTCCATTCAAAGTCTTCTTCCCCACTCTCTGCTTCCCTGAGCTCCCAATGCAAATTATCATCTCCCACACTGTCACAGTAAATCTATACTCTTCCTTCAGAGCATTTAATTAATTTATAATTAAATATGTATTTGTGTGAAGATTTATTTAGTGTCTATCTCCCCTGTCAGACTTAGTGCCATGAGGGCTGGGGTCAGTCATGTGTGTTGTCTTTATTACATACTCCTGACATGCAGTGGGTACTCAATAGCTGCATGCTAACTGGATGGACACATTGTTGATTTCTTATTGTTCAAATAATTTCATGAAATTCAATCATCTTTATTACTTTGTAGGAAAGTAGAAAAAAGGTCTGGGGCAAGGAGGATTCTTTTTCTTTATTATAAATAGAGAAGCAATTCCAGTTATGATCACTATGATCATGCGTGTCATCAGGAGGCATTGATTATAAGTACAAGCATGTATTCCTAGATTAGTAATTTTCCAAGAAACCTAGATGCCTCCCAAGTTCATGTTTAAGGAATTACCCCGTAATTTCCACCTCGCCCTTGCTGATGTCTTTAGAAGCTCTCCAGCCAATTTCCAAAGGCCGCTACCTGCTGTGCTGGGATGATGTTCATTCTGGGAGCCCCTCTGAGGCCATTACTACCTACATTTGAAGTATTGACCCAGCACAAGAGTCGTGCATTTACTATGCGCTAATTTTAAAAAGTTTACAGAGCTGGGCTCCTCTACAGATTTTCAAGAAGACATTTATAGTTCTAAGCACCTTCCCTGGAATCATTAGGCCACAAATTTGCTTGGAAATTTCTTTCATTGTGTCTCAGTGGAGATGAAATACGGTCACTTGCTGGGGAGAAAACAACAATAAAAGAAGAGCGAAATCTCCCTAAGTGCTCCCTAAAAACAAGAAAATCTGATATGCCGCTTGTATGCTGATACAATTATGAGGCTTCCAGCTCTGAGCTGTAACAGATGGGAGCTTTCTCTCTCTCTTTGGTGAGAAGGTGAATGGTTTCCCCCAGGGATGTGTGGGGAGAGCTGCTGAGTTGGCTGTGCCGGCGCCAAGCAGCTGGCTGTTGATAGGATTATAGGCAGAGATTGGCACCAGGGGGATGGGGGATGGAAAATGCAGAGGTGGAGAAGTAGAAAGCAAAATGTGCCCCCCTCCTTTGCTCAGCCCTAAAGCTGGGCCTTGAAATAACTCATTCTGAATAGTGAATGGAGCATCTGAGAGATGCGTCCATCCATTCATTTATTCATGTGTTCTGCAACATTTATTGAGTACCTGATATGTGGCAGACATTGTGCTGGCTGCCAAGATATGAAATCATAGGAGAAATGGATTGTTTCTACCCTCAGGAGGCTCCCAGCTTAGTGAGGGAGAAGAACAATAGAAAAAAATAAGCTTGATAGAGTGTTATTGTGAGCAGGAAAGGCTTCCTAGTGCAATGACAAGATAAGTATTTGGAAAATCAGTAGGTGTTTACGCGAGGATGTATGGATTGGGAGGAAAGAGAAAGTATGTTTAGGCAGAGAATGCAGTGTGGACAAGGAGGGCCTGTGCATTCCTCTCTCTCCCTTCAGCCTGCCTTGGACCTCTGCTAAAGTCAGACTCATCTGCATACAGTCCCCTTACAAAGCATCGGTATTTGTTGCTTATGGTCTTTGTGCCTTTTTCTACCCAAATATCCCTTCCTTCTCCCTGGAGTGCTCCTGAAACTGTTGGGCAAATAGAATCTTACCTTGAAGGCCCTGGGGAAGTATTAAGGGGTTTTGAGCAGAACAGTTACATGATCCAATGTGCTTTTTTAGAAAGTTCACATTGTTGTTTTGGAGAATGAGCTACTAGGATACAGACGCCATTCCCCACCCACAGGTGTTGAGCAGTGATAGTTGTCAGCGAGGGAATAGCCTGCGTGTGAAAGATGTTTAAGAGATGAAGAAATGTACAATCCCTGGTTGGCTAGGAGAAAATGTTGTCGTCTTTCAGTTGGTCAGGTAAATGGGTACAGCAGCACAGCATCCTGGGGAAATGGTTATCGACTCACTTTGGGCTGGGGATTCAATGTTAAGGGTGCACATTTGTCATCTGAATGGGAATGTCAGGGGTGGTGTCAGAGGGGTTTGGGACTCAAGAGACAGAAGTCAGAGCTTTTGTCAGTCAGGATGCACTAGGTGATGATGGGGTAAAAAGACAAATGTCAGGGACTTAAAAACACAAAGGTTAATTTCTTTCTCACTCCACCATCTATTGCAGTTCTGCAGGGGTCCTTTGCTCATTGTAGTTACTCATGGACCTAAGCTGTGAGAGCAGCCACCGTATTCTCATGAATATTTGAATAATCTTCTCTCTCCCTCTTTTTTGTCGATTTCTGGAGTCTCAGCTACAATGGGGAGCAGAATGTTACCTGCCCAGACAGGTGCCCATGGGAGCCTCTGTCCTGATATGTACGTGAGAAATCATGGTAACCGGCACTCTGGTCCTTTAGTTTCAGCCCTGAAGAGCCATCTGATGCTGGTCCCAGAATGAGTATCTTTATAGAAGACAGAGAGTTGAACAGAGGAGGCTGGGTGGGAAATATGCCTAATACTTCTTTATCAGTGGAAGAGCAAGGGTATAGGAAATTAGATTAAAAACTCCAAGTTTGGGGGCTATGGATCCTTTATTTTTGTGAGAGAGTCAGACTGGTGTAGTGCCATTAGGTTTCTTCATGCTTAGAATTTGATTACACCTGCTATTTTCAATCCATTGTCCTGATTTCTTTATGGCACTTATCGTTACATGATATTCCATTTTATACTTATTTGTTTATCTATTGCATAGATGTCCCATTAAAATATAAGTCTAATGATGGCAAATGCTTTACCTGGCTTTTCTACCATTCAATTCCCAGAAAGAGTGCCGGGTGCCAAGTAGGTGCTCAATTAATTTTGTCAAATAAATAAAGCCTATCACTGTATTAATAATTTAATTTTGATTTATGGTCTTCCCACTGTAGTTAGGCCCTGTATTAGAAATAAAATGGAGCTCATATCCCAGTATGAGATACAAACACATGATCAAATATAGCCTGAAGGGTCAAAGTGCAATGATAGAGGGATATGTTGAAAATCCTGGAAGTGCTGAGAATAGGGAACTTCACCAGAGGAACTACCTGACCTGAACTTTAAAGAATGAGTAGGATTCTGATTGGATTAGAAATCGGGGCCCCAGGGACTAATGAGGGAGCAGTCAAAGGTATGAGGAAATCCAAAACATGTATTTTAGAAAATAGAACTCCAAGAGGATAAAAAAAGATACTGGATAGGCCACCAAATAACTGTGCTGGAAGAAGATATTAAGGACAGGATTGGAATGCAGGAATCCAGATTGATGAGCACAGGAACTAGGTAAGTGGTAGGGGTAAGAAAAAGACGCAGGGCTGCTGGGCAGCCGTGTAGAACACACATTAAAGGTAGCATCGCTCACACAGGCAGCCCAAAGGTCAGGGCTGGTCCAACCAAGACGATCAGGTTCAAAAAGACTTACCTAGAATCCGAGGACCCTCCGTCATAAGAGCTGCTTTCTCAGCCCTGTTCCACCCCAACACAGTTCACTTCTTTCATCCAATATGGATAAAGGAGCTAATGTAGGGAAAGAAAGGAGGAGAAGAAACAGAAAAAGGGTAAGAGTGTAAAGGATGTGAAGGAGGGACGAAGAACAATTTTTATAAAGAAACAAGGGGAAGGAAATATAAAGTTGAAAAATAGAAGAAGAGATACAGGAACTTTCCAGCCCTTATTAGGTTTGAGTGCTAGTGGTTATTGAAGCGGCCCCTTTGGATAGGTAGACACGGTGAACATTTCACTTTTGGTTTGTTTATATTTATAAACCATAAAGTCAAGCTCAAATTTCTGCTAGAAAAGCACTTTTAGGAGCCAGTGAGATCTTATCTTTCATTTTCTATAGATCAGTTTTGCAGCCTCTTGAAGTATTTATAGTTTTAATACATAACCATAAATGCCCCCTAAACAAGGAATATTGCACCTTTCGATTACTATTATAGCTTTACTGCTCATCACAGCCATAAATTAGCAACATCCCCCGGGACTGCTGAAAGAGCACTGAATTGGGTTGCAACAGGAGTACACAAGAACCTATTAAAGCTTTGCTATTTCTTAAAAGTCTTTATGGTTTTCTAGTGCACCCCATAAGTGTTTCAATTAAAGAACTACTTGCCTGCTCAATAATAGCCCTCCTGTTCAAGATAGGATAGCAATATCAGGCAAGAAAAACAAGATGAAAATAAAGAAAATTGGAATATAAAGTATTAAACATGAAATTGCTATAGAAAGGAAAATGGGTTTAAATTATGCATATTAAAATCATTTGAATTGCTTAAGGGTTTATTTGATGATAGCTGATGCACATACATATATATCCATATCAAGTCTATAGCTAAGCTTATGTCTAAGTCTATATTTAACATACTTTGTTCTCCCAATGAGTTTTTAGTGCCATCTTTGATATCTTTTACCTTTTCAGGAATTTGTCATGTGGCAAGAACTCTCTTAAAATACTAAAGATGGCATGGAAAATTCAGAGTATGAGAAAACAAAATTTGTAGCTATTGACCCAGACATCATCTTGATGTCTAGGAGATGAGGATGAGGATGATATAGCCCCTTGGAGATAAATACCACACAGAATATCATTAGGATTGCAAGTCAAATACTATACAGTAGAAAAAAATTATTGGCAGTCAGAAGGTCTGCATTAGATTATGGCTGTACCAGTAACCTTTTCAGTTTTAGGTTTCCTTGGGTATCAGTGAGTTGATAAAATTAGATAATATGTGAGTTATTTATTTAAAATATGTGCTGAATAACTGGCAGGCATTGTAGGGAAGTAAAAAAAAAGTTAATCATATTGCTTACCCTCAAGAAGCTCATAATTTATTTTTGGTAAGGAAAGCATATATTGGGGTTTTTAAATGCAAATAACATTGCCTCTCATTAGTATGTGAAAAGTCATGAGACTGTCACTCTCATCTTAGTAAGGAAAACAAGCCAACTGTGCTAGAAAAAGCATAGGATGTGTGTGTGTGTGTGTGTGTGTGTGTGTGTGTGTGTGTGTGCGCATATGCATTTAAACACACTATAGAACTCAGAGTACAAAGAGAGCTAAACTTCAGAAAGTGATGACTCCTTCCTAGAAGAGAAGAGTCCCACAAAGGCTCTCATTCCTGGTGGATTATGGACCAGAGACTGTTACCCTCATCTTAACGATGAGGAGCCAGATAAGCCACACAATTTGCTTTTTTTTTTTCCAAGCCTAACAGAGATGAAAATGCAAAGAAATCTAAATTTCAGAAAGTAGAAATCTCTTCATAAGGGAGGAGAAACCCATGACAGCTTGATTGCTTTTATTTTTGGCAGCAGAATAGAAGAATCCATAAGATATTGAGATAATGCAGAGACCAGCCAGACTTTTAATTATTTCTCTTAAGCCTTCACAGAGGAGAAGGGAAAGTATGCCAAAAGATGCAGGAAGGCAGGAAAACAGATTCTCCCTTCTGGCATGTGGGTCCATCATCAGAAATAGTGCAGCAACTTTAGAGGGTTGTGGACAGGAGAGGATACCTGCTACAAATACAGTAAAAATCATGGTAATCTGATCCTATATAGTATGGAAGACAACTAACTGCCCTCCAAAGACTAGTATCAGGGCAGCTGAGTGGAAATAGATTTTTCTGAGATTTAGAGATTTTTAAGGTGCGACTGGTGAACAAAGAGAATTCCCAAAAGCTGTCATCTTTCCTGAAAGCAGTGACAGATTTCTTATGGTTCAGAAAACTCGCAGCTGGGACTGCAAAACATAAAATTATAGACAAAGTTTCTTGAGGACCTCAGGTCCTAAGCTTGCTAGAAGTAAGTCCTTAACCAGTTCTCAAAACATGTGAAGTCGGTGGTAAAAATCTAAGTTTCAACAAAGGCAAGACCGATCTCAGATAGAGATTAAATTGAATTAATCCCTGCAAACTATAGTCTGACAGAAAAATAGACATGTACAATTTTAGGTGTAATATCATTTATTTCAGTATCTACTGTTCTACATGCAATTCAGGCATACTGTCAAAAAAAAAAAAACAAAGAGGCAAGAAAATGAAACTGCTTGGTCAAGAGAAAAATAGTCAAGAGAAGTAGATGCATAGATGACACAGATATTAGAATCATCAGAAAACTGTTATGATAAATAATAAAGTAATATTACAAATAATATAATTTTTTAATTAAAATAACTATAATAAATGTACTAATGGATCTAGGATAAATGATGGACATATCCTCAAACAGATGGAGATTTTCACTGGCGGGATGGGCACTATGAAAAGAACCAAATGATCTGTAGAAGCCCCCTCTCTAGTGTTCAGGTGAACATGTGCGAAGAAACTTGCTCAAGCTGGAATCGCTTGAAAGTAGCAGAGACACCAATTTCTGGAGTTTTCACAGAGCTAGGAACAGATTGTGTTCCCACTGTCCAGAAAAGAAAAACCTCATAAATTACTGGACACCAATAGAAAACTCAGAACACTATTACCTTAGTAGTGGGGAAAAAACTAACCTTAGACTAAAGGCTGCTGTGGAACTAACAAAACTTAGAAGCAAAACTTGAAGTAATCAAACGATTTCCAAGTAACTTAACTCCATCCCAGAAAATATTCAACATCATTAATCATTAGGGCACATGAAGTTGAAAATGAGGTATCTCTGTATTCCCCCTAAGATTCCTAAGTTTGAAAGTTTTGGTGTGCTTGTGGAATATATAGAACTCTATTTTTCTGATGATATTCTAAATGATAAAAACATTATGAAAATAATATCAATCTTACCCAAACTCTTACTGAAAACAGAGAAGGAAGGGATGTTTCTGAACTCCTTTTATGAAACCAGCACAACCTGATAATGATATTACAAGGGAAGAAATTTATAGATCAATATTCCTCATCAACATATTTATAAAAATTCTTTATAAAACATTAGCAAATAAAATCCAGAAGTAAATAACAAACATAAAAGGTGGAGTTTATACTAGGAAAGCAAAGTAGATGTAACATTAGAAAAATTAATGTAATTCATAGTATTAACAGAATAGAGAAGAAAAACCATATGATATCTCAGTAGATGGAGAAAAAAATGACAAAATTCAATATCCATTTATAATGATAACTCAAAGCAAATTAAGAATAGAAAGGAACTGTCTCAATCTGTTAAAACCTATCTTTGAAATACCTACCTAATATTCTTAATGGTAAAATATTAAGTTTTTCTCCCTGCAATCAATAAGAACACAAGAACAGATCAAAACCGAAAGTTTCTGTGATGACTGCCCTTGCACTGTTCACCATGTAAGAACTTATTCACTATGTAAGAACTTGTTGACCATGTAAAAACTTGTTCATTATGCTTCAGAAGATTGGAGACTGTTGAGAATTAGGCTTGGGGTTGATTAATGATTGTGCATTGAGTCCCCTATACAGAACTTTATTGTTGTTAACAACCATATGATCAATAAATATGAGAGATGCCCTCTCAAAAAAAAAGAACACAAGAACATACCCTTTATAGTAGCCTCAAAAAACATCAAAGGCTTAGGAATAAATCTAACAAAATGTGTGTACAACATCTACGTTAAAAACTAAAAGTACTTCTGAGAATTTAAAGACATAAATATATTGAGATATACTATCTTTGACAGATTCTATATTGTTGTCCCTTCTCACCATAGTTATCTGTAGCTTCAATATGATTTGACAAAAATAATAGACTTTTTAAAAGAAATTAACAAACTATTTCTACAATTTATATGAAAATTCAGTTATCTAGAACAGCCAAAATGGTCATAAACAATGAGAACAAAGCTATAGGATTTATACTACTTGATTTCGAGACTTAAAAGTTCTAATAAACAAGACTTAAAAGTTCTAATAAGTAGTGTCACAAGGATAAATAGATGAACATAACATTATGTAGTCTGAAACAGATTCACATGTATATGGTCAGTTAATTTTCAAGCATATCACCATGTTAATTCAAGGTAAGAGAAAAGTTTATACTAGGAAGGTAAAATCGAATTTAATGGTGCTGGGACACCTTGATAAAAGTATGGATCAAAAACCATCCTCTATCTCTGTCTAATTTACATGTATTAATTTAATTTAAGATGGATTATAAATCCTAACGTCTGGTGAATATCTAGAAGAAAATGTAAGAGAATATCTTTGTGACCTAACAGTAGTTAAATTATTTCATTTTTTTAATAGAAAATGAAAAGAATTAACCAGAAAGGGATACTCAAGGCACAGACTGGAAAGAATATTGATAGGCAGGCAGATGATAGATGGATAGTTGATTGACAGGTAGTTAGATGGATAGATAGATAGATTATTGATAGATAGATAATAGATAGAACAAAGAACTTGGATAAAGAATATATGAAGAAACCCTATAAATGAGTAATAAGTAAACAAACAGCCCAATACAAAAAAGTAAGCAAAGTACTTGAACAGTTTGCAAAAGAAGATATACAAATGGTCATTGACCACAACACTGAGGCAAATCAAGGTTTGACGACATCTAGAGGAGTCCAACATCACTGGTTATCAGAGATACACACATTGAAACCAAAATGAAATGCCATTATGTGCCCACAGCATGTCTAAAATAAAAGATGTCAATAATACCAAATCTTGAGAAGCATGTGAAAACAACTGGAACTCTCGTACATCATGCATTGCTTGCAGCAGAGTAAAATGTTACAGCCACTTTGGTTAATTGTTTCTATTTTTCTAATAATGATCAACATACAACTGTGCTATGACCCACTATGCACTTTAGATATTTACTCAAGAGAAATCAAAGTATATGCCCATAAGAAAACAGGTACAATAAGAACATGCCTTTTTCACAGTAGACCAGTTTTGGACGCAGCCCAAATGTTCATCAAGAAGAGAAAAGATAATGAGATGATTGTATATTCACACACTGAGTACAACTCAGCGGTTAAAAAGGAGTAAATGACTGAAAAGTGCAGCAACATGGATGAATTTCTAAACATTACTCTAAGTGAAAGAAGGCTTCCACAGAAGAATACACGTGTGAGCCCATTATAAGAAATCCAAGAACAGACTACACTAAGAAGAGTGAGAGAAATTGAAACATATTTGTCTTAGGAGAGTTAAAGAATTAACTGGAAAGGGACATGAGCAGCAATGTATATTAAATAACTAACAACCGGCTCAGGTGGGGAGGGGTGAAAGTTCCAATTTGTAGCATTTTCTGATTCTCATGCTGTGAATATTCTTCATTTCATTATTTCTAGCTGCCAACATGATGTGACTGAAGGAGGAGTTGGGAAGAGGTACCCACAGTCAACTCTCACTGGGCATGGCAAGCCCACTGCTGTGGAGGTATGAGGAAACTTTCTCTGATGATAAAAATATTTTATTTTTTCTTCTGGAATGTGGTTACCAGGATATATAAAATTATCAAAACTCATCATATTCCTTGAAAATTTGAGATCTGTGCCCTTTTGTATGTGAGCTGTATTTCAGTTAAAAATATGGTGAGTGCCATATGCTAGGGACAGACAGAGAAATACTTGCTGCTGGGATTGTTCCTATTATAACAGTCTAACATCCCAGTATAACAAAAAATTCCAATATCTAGTGGCTTGAGTTAATGGCATAATTTCTTCTGCTCAAGTCTGGGCAGGCCTTGGTGGGGAAAGTCCACCTCTGCTCCACTCAGCATTAGATAAGGGAGCTTGAAGGCTGGACACTGAGTCACCTCTCGCTCACTCAAATGTCTGGTAGTGGATGCTGGGCTTTGAGGGTAATAGTTACACATGACCTCTCCATGTGGCCTATGCTTTCCTACAACATGATGCCTGGGTTCCAAGGGTGAATATCCAAGAGAACAGAGGCCAAACAGCATCTATATTACCTTTTCTACCCTAGACTGGGAAGTCACACCATACCACTTGCATCGTGTAGTATTTGTCCGAGCAGTTACAAGCCTGCCCAGGCTCAAGAGATAGGCAAATACACTCCCGCTCTGATGGAGAATGGCAAAATTCTGTTAAGAGTTTATAGGACTGGAAATACTGTGGTGGCAATTTTTGAAAACCACATTCTGCTGCAGGCTGTCATCTGGCCTAATTTACTTCCCTTCCATGTGCAAATACTTGTCCCTTTCCCAAGACTCTCCAAAATCTTATCCCATTTCAGTGTCATATTCAGGTTCAAGGCACAGGATTCCATCATCTGAGTCAGATCTCAGGGTAGAGATGGCTCTTTGGGTCTGACCCTCAAGCACAATGGCTTGAATAGAGTTCTCCATGTGAAGACCTGCAAACTAAAGAGAGGAGTTATCTGAACCTACACACATAATTTTAATTGTTTGACAAGCATCAAGATAATCATAATGAATCCACCATTCATAAAGTGGGATAACTAGAAGTATCTAATATTCACTGATTCATAGCAAATGTGAAATCCTTGTCAATCCTTGACTAGGAGTTGGTCCTGCCTTCTGGGAATGATACATTAGTACTCTTAGCTCTGCCCTCTGGGATTTGCTTCTGCCCTTTATGTAATATTACACTTTCCATAAAAAATAGCCAGCTCTTGCCTGTAGTAGTTCAAAAATCCAAAGGTCTTTTTTTCTTTTCTTTTCTTTTTCTATTTTAAGAACAAGCTACAGACTATATTCAGACTTCTCCAGTTTTCCCATTAGTGTCCAAAAATTCCAGGATCCAATCCAGGATACTTCTCTGCATGTAGTTATAATGTCTCTTTAGTCTCCAATCTGTGACAGTTTCACAGTCTTGCTTGTTTTTCACAACCTTGCTAACATTTCTTTTTTAAAAAGTTATTGGAATAAGTCACATATCATACACTTCAACCATTGGAGTGTAAAATTCAGTGGTTTAAAATATATCCCACGAGTTGTGCAATCATCACTATAATCTAACTTTATAAGACTTCATCACCCCAAAAGTAACCCCTTACCCATTAGTATTTACTACCATTCCTATTCCCCAAACCTCTCAGCTGTAGACAGCCACTAATCTACTTTCTGTCCCAAAACTTGCCTTCTCTAGTCATTTTATATAAATGAATAAAAACAGTTTAGAATATAGGTAATATATGAGATGAAATCATACAATATATGAGCTTTTGTATCTGACTTCTTTCACTTATTATATTGTTTTCATGGTTCATCCAGATTGTGGCATGTATCAGTACTTTTTTTATTGCCAAATAAAATTACACTGGATGATAAAGTTGGGGGGATCTTGCTCCCCAACTTTAAGCTCTACTATGAAGCCACAGTAATAAAGACAGTTTGGTACTGGCACAAGAACAGAGCCACAGACCAGTGGAACAGAATAGAGACCCCAGATATTAACCCAAACATATATGGCCAATTAATATATGATAAAGGAGCCATGGACATACAATGAGGAAATGACAGTCTTTTCAACAGATGGTGCTGGCAAAACTGAACAGCTACATGTAAGAGAATGAAGCTGGATCACTGTCTAACCCCATACACAGAAGTAAATTTGAAATGGATCAAATACCTGAATGTAAGTCATGAAACCATGAAACTCTTAGAAAAAAACATAGGCAAAAATCTCTTGGACATAAACATGAGCGACTTCTTCATTAACATATCTCCCCGGACAAGGGAAACAAAAGCAAAAATGAACAAGTGGGACTAAATCAAGCTGTAAAGCTTCTGTACAGCAAGGGACACGATCAATAGAACAAAAAGGTACCCTACAGTATGGGAGAATATATTCATAAATGACAGATCCGATAAAGGGTTGACATCCAAAATATATAAAGAGCTCATGCACCTCAACAAACAAAAAGCAAATAATCCAATTAAAAAATGGGCAGAGGAGCTGAACAGACACTTCTCCAAAGAAGAGGTTCAGATGGCCAACAGATACATGAGGGGATGCTCCACATCGCTTGTCGTCAGAGAAATGCAGGTTGGAACCATGGTGAGATGTCACCTCACACCAATGAGGATCACCACCATCCAAAAGACAAACAACAACAAAGGTTGGCGAGGTCACGGAGAAAGGGGAACCCTCCTACACTGCTGGTGGGAATGCAAATTAGTTCAACCATTGTGGAAAGCAGTATGGAGGTTCCTCAAAAAGCTCAAAATAGAAATACCGTTTGACCCAGGAATTCCACTTCTAGGAATTTACCCCAAGAATGCAGCAGCCCAGTTTGAAAAAGACAGATGCACCCCTATGTTTATTGCAGCACTATTTACAATAGCTAAGAAATCAAAGCAACCTAAGCATCCATCAATAGATGAATGGATGAAGAAGATGTGGTACATATACAGAATGGACTATTATTCACCCATAAGAAGAAAACAAATCCTACCATTTGCAACAACATGGATGGAGCTAGAGGGTATTTTGCTCAATGAAATAAGCCAGGTGGAAAAAAACAAGTACCAAATGATTTCACTCATCTGTGGAGTATAAGAACAAAGAAAAACTGAAGGAACAAACAGCAGCAGAATCACTGAACCCAAGAATGGACTAACGGTTACCAAAAGGAAAGAGACTGGGCAGGAGGGGTGGGAAGGGAGGGATAAGGGCAGGGAAAAAGAAAGCGGGCCTTATGATTACATGTACAATGTGGGGGGGGCATAGGGAGGGATGTGCAACACAGACGACAAATAGTAATTCTACAGCATCTTACTATGCTGATGGACAGTGACTGTAATGGGGTTTATTGTGGGGGGGACTTGGTGAAAGGGGGAGTCTAGTAACCATAATATTCTTCATGTAATTGTAGATTAATGATAATAAAAAAAATTCCACTGGATGGATATGCCACATTTGATTTATTTATTTATCAGATGATAAACATTTAGGTTGTTTCCACTTTGTTACCTATTATGAATAATGTTGCTGTGGATTTTCGTATAGACACCTTTTTTTGGTGGAAATGTGTTTTTATTTTCCTACAGCATATACCAAAGAGAAGAATTGCTCAGCCATATGGTAACTTTATGTATAACATTTTGAGGAAAGGCTAACTGTTTTCTAAAGCATCTGCACTGTTTTTATATGACACCAGCAATGTATGAAGGTTGTAATTTATGCACATCCTCAACACATTACTGTTTTTTTTATTATAAATATCCTGATAGATATGATGTGGTATCTCACTGTGATTTTGATTTGAATCTCCCTAATGACTGATGATGCTTAGCATATTTTCAAGTGCTTATTAACCATTTGTATATCTTCTTTGGAAGAACGTCCATTTAGATCCCTTGCCAATTTTTAAATTGGGCTGTTTATCTTTTTATTACTGAGACATGTAAGTTTTTTATATATTTTGGACACAAGTCCCTTACCAGATACATGACTTGCAAATACTTCCCCACATTCTGAAGGTTGTCTTTTTTACTTTCTTGATGGTATCATTTATAACAAATAGGTTTTTAATTTGGTGAAATACACTTTATATTTTTGTTATTTTCTTGCTTTTGCTTTTGGTGTCAAATCTAAGAAATAATTTCCTAAACTGAGGTCATGAAGATTTACTTCTATTGTTTTCTTCAAAAAGTTTTTTTATTTTTCACTTTTACATTTAGGATTATAGTCCATTGTGAGACAATTTTAGTGCCTGGTGCATTTTTGCACATGGATATCCAGTTGTTCCAAAACTGTTTAAAACACTGTCCTTCACTGAATTGTCTTGGTACCCTTATCATCAATCAATTGACCATAAATGTAAGGATTTGTTTCAAGGCTCTTAAATCTGCTTCATTGATTTGTATGTGTATCCTTGTACCACTATGACATTATCTTGACTATCGTAGCTTTATAGTAAGTTTGAAATGACGAAATATGAATCTTCCAACTTTGTTCTTCTTTTTCAAGATTATTTTGGCTATTTTTGGTCCCTTGGATTTCCATATGAATTTTAAGAGCAGAGTGTCAATTCTAAGATATGACAGCTGGGATTCTGGTAAGGATCACACTGGATCTGTAGATCAGTTACGGCAAATCACGTGAACAAGAGTAAGACTTCCAGTTCCAGAACGTGTGATACATTTCTCATTATTGTGTCTTCTTTATTTCAATTATATTTTGTAGTTTCAGACTCTAAGTTTTGAACCTTTTTTGTTAATTTTATTCCTAAATACCTAATTCATCTTGAGGCTTTTGTAGTGGAATTTTATTCTAATTTCATTTTCAGGTTATCCATCGCTAGTGTATAGAATACAGTTAATTTTTATAGATTGATATTGTATTGCATACTTCTTTATTAGTTCTAAGAGATTTTTTGTGGATTCCTCCATATTTTCTTTATATAATATGTTGTCATCTACAACTGGGGATATTATTTACCCTTTTCAATCTGGATATCTTTTAATCAACTAATTAATTAATGAACTTAATTTTTAATTGTCTTGGTTCAATACCACTAATTTATTGAATAGAAATGGGGAGAGTGGTCATCTTTGACTTGGTTCTGATTTTAGGGAGGAAAACATTCAGACTTTTACCCTGAGTATGACATTTTAGCTGAAGTTTTTGTAGATGTCCTTTATCAGATTGAAGAACTTCCATTCTATTCCTAGTTTGTTGTCTCTTTCTATTTTATGTTTCATTTAAACATTTTATTAAGGTTGACTTTGTCAGACAAAAGTCATAGCTGCAAAATTTCTCTGAGAAATTCTACCTTGGAATTCCTGTAAGGCTGCTGTGAGATAAGATCCTTAAGATTCTTAGAAACTTTATTTTTTAACAGACACTATCATGAGGCATGGCCGTAAGATCACTTGAGCAACATATTTTGGGGAGTCTGAGATGCTACTTTAAATATTTCTGAAATCTTAACCTGGGGTTTTTCAGTTACCACATTGGTTTCCTGTAGATTTGGCCTTTGCCTGGAAACCATTTCTTAATTCGAGCATCATTTGCCATTTGGAGAGGCTGGGGTTGAGAGACAGTTTTAATTTTTTAAACTTAGTAAAGGTTTAAAAGGTTTTACTTCAGTCTATTGTTTACTCCTTGCATTGTACTATAAACAGCTAGAAGAAGCTAGGTGACCTTTAACACTCTGCCTAGAAATCTCCTTAGCCAGATCATGCAGTTCATTACATGACATTTCTATTTCTCATGTTTTCATAGGTGATATTTTTGCTAAATTTTCTGCCACTTTATAACAAAGGTCCTCTTTTTTGTTACCATAGCTTTCCACGTCTGATACCAAAATCCTTATTTTGATTCCAGTTATTATGGCTATATAATAAGCCATAGTCTAAATCTTAGTAGCCTAGAATAATGCCAACATTTGTTTTACTCATGAGTCTACAATTTGAGCAGCGCTCAGCAGGGATAACTCATCTACACCCACAGCAGCTGGAGGCGTAAGAACTAGTGCCACCTGAAGGCTTGTTGACTCATATGTTCAGAACTGATGTGGACACTCAACTGAAATATTAGCTGGGAGTGTCAACAAGAACATATGCAGGCACTTCTCAGTGTGGCTTGGGCTTCCTCACAGCATGATGGCTTGGTTCCAAAGCATCTGAAAGACAGAAGTGAGAGAGAAAGGAGTGAGGGACGGAGAAAGGGAAGGAGGAAGCCAGTTGGGGAGAGAGAGGGCTCTGTCATCTGCTCTAAGATAGCTACAGAAGTCATGCAATGTCTCTTGTGCCATATGCTGTATGTTGACTTATCACAAACCTGCTCAGGGTGAAGGGAAGGGCAGGACTGATGGAGCACGGCAAGGTTCTGGAAGAACACGTTGGATGGGACTATTGTTGTGATCATTTTTGATAAGTAAAATAAGCTGTGGGAATCAACGGGTCTTCCTTATTGAAATGGTATACTTAAGATTATCCTTGGAAAAAGGTAGCGTTGTATATGAATGGATGGGCAAGGTGAAAGATATTTATGTTATGTATTTACATGTATATGTGTACATATTTAACAATATTTTTCCATCTTTTAATGCTCAGGTCACTTAATAGAACCTGGGCTGGTCTGAACTACTTGATCTTGAATGTCTTTTTATTTATCCATAATATGCCTCTGTTTTTGGTCTCTGTGTCATTGCTATGGTCTCTCTTATAGAAGCAAAAAACTGGACAGAGTCAAATCAGTGAGTCTGTCAGAGATAAGGTTTGGGACATTAAATGAGTTTGCTCAGTGCATCACGACTAAAACCCAGAAATGGGCCTTTGAACAAATGTACTTGCTTGCACAGGAGGGAAAAAATAAGCCATAACTGTATAAATAAAGAACAGATAGAGAGGTATGGCTCTATGCTTCTAGCCTGACTCACTCCACATCGTCAGGATTCACTGGCATGCATTTGCATTATGCTCATGGCCCATGAGCAGCCTTTCAAGAACTAAGTGCCAGTAGGAGTGAAGGAAATACACAATAACTGGTGGGCATTTATCAAAGCCACACTGGGCGGCCTCCAGTAGAACACATGTCTAATGGCCACATAGAGAGGACAGAATAGAAATCAATCTGGTTAATGTTATTTTGGCCTCTGTCAAGGGATGAAGAAATGGACTTGTGCTTTGAAATGTAATGCAAACCTGGACATCAGGATGGTGGACAGAAAAAAAACAGAGACCTGATTCTCCCCCTCTTCTAAAGCTCCCTAAGAGTTAACTTCCCATTCGGCAGACCCAGTCAATAAGGCTGTATTTTCTTGTCGTAACAATGACACCAGTGTTAGTGCTATTATCACCATTATAGAGTGGCAGGTATCCCTTGGCACTAGTACTGTGGCATTATGATTCTTGGGCACAGAAGTTGGCCCCAGACAGAGTGGAGAGGCAGTAAGCATGGGGGCAATCATTATAAGGAAGGCTAAGCCAACATCCAGATGGCAGTTATATAGGTAGTGGCCAAAGGGTCAGATCCCATAAGTGTCTCTTCTTGCTTGGACCAACTGGATGGTGTTAGGTGGGTCAGTGGGGAGGCGTGACGTTAAACGAGTAGCCAGGAGATTTGGTTTCTACTCATGACTCCACCACTAACTCAAGGCTATCAAATGAGGAGGCTGATTTGCATGCTTTCTGAACTGTCCTCAGCTCTGATGTTCCCGTCTCCCACATGGTGTGCTTCTCCTCCATGGTCTCAAACCTGCTTATGTGGAGGGCATGCCAGGTTTTATTCAGACTCCCAAGCTAGAGAGAGAAACTGCTCCAGGTGCTGCATCACACTCTGCACGCAGTTTCTATCTTTAGGGATCCTGCTTTTACCAGCAGAAATAGACTTCTTAGAAAATAATCCTGTGAGCAGGCTAATGTCAGATCAACTGAGGATAATTCACAGGCACGTCTGAGCAGAGGAGGGCTTTGTGTTCCATGGCAAAATGCCTGACAGAGGGACTCCTTCGTACAGAAGCTGTTGGCTGAAAGGTTTGGAACCTGGGATATGCCAGTGCCCTAGAAGAGACAGAAAGTTTTGCAAAGCAGCCCATTT
This sequence comes from Manis javanica, assembly GCF_040802235.1. Taxonomy (NCBI): domain Eukaryota; kingdom Metazoa; phylum Chordata; class Mammalia; order Pholidota; family Manidae; genus Manis; species Manis javanica. The sequence continues at coordinate 99,787,480 of NC_133166.1, read as the reverse complement.
GGAGTAAGCCTTTGGAGATCTCACTTCCCCTCTAGTGCTTGCATATTCTTTTAATTAAATTCCTTCCCATCCTCTGTAAATAAAGAAGATGAAATAATTAGTCAGTTCTGCTTAGCTATTCCTAGTTTTGTTCCTGGTCAGCTTGCTGTCTTGGGCAAGTTAACCACCCCTCTGTGTCTAATGGTTTCATCTATAAAATAGGGCTTGTCTTTCTAATGCAGTCAGATATTAATTTTACATTTTTAAATGAAATCTTACATGTGGATTCTATGAAAATGGGAGAGTGGAATACAATTGTAAGATAATATTATTACTAGGTTATTAGACTCCTCTGGGAACTTCTGGATTAGTTTGGATCAGCCGTGGGTGCTTTTCAGCTACAGGTGGAGACATTCAAAGTCAAGGATTTTTGACTTCCAGAGCAACCCAAGCAGTTAGGACTGATCTGTAGGAAGCCAGCACCACAGAGGGACCAGCAAAGGTGAGGACAACCCGCAGAGTCTTGCTTTTTCAGAGGAAATAATGAGCTGTTCAGTTACAGTATTATTCTGTGGGCTTTACAATTTTTTTTATGGAAAATGTTAGTTCAGCCACTACTACTAAAAAAATGTTCACTGCTCAACTTGCTGCAAATGAAGCCACCAAATAATTCAGAGCTGCTGCAGTGGCTGGTGTCAAGAATGTTTTAGAAAGCATCAATTTCCTTAGCACCTAATCACATTTTAAAATAAAAATGAAGCTTCTAACCCAGCCTCAGAGATGTTCTTTATATTCTGAGCTTTTCTTTCTTCAAGGGTTTGGACACCCAATCTGAAGCTACTTGACCTTTGTCCATGGCTGCCTTTGAAACTTTCTCCTTTTTCTTTTGCACTTATATCCTCACAGGTAAAAAAAAGTGGTAAGCTTGGCTTGTTTGGATTTCAATGCATCTCCTTCTCTGAGCTAAGCATGGGAGCAACTCAATAATCAAATACAGGAATTGGGTTCAATAAGCATGCAGTGTTTACTGAGAGCTCATTACCGTCTCAGCACATGCTGAGTCCGTGAGAACACCCAAGAAGGTGCCATGACTTTTGTTGTAAGAAGTAATCAGGGATTTTTAAGATTAGGGAGGATTAGCTGAAGGTCTTGGATGAATTTCTCAAAACTTCCCCCAAGGAAGTCATGAACTCAGTCATCTATGTCTCTGGCTATGCTGACCTGTTTTCCTGTTTTTGCTCCCACTTAAAAATTGGATTGGTATTAGCTAAACTTTGTCCCTGTGAATTCGGCATCTAATCTGTACTCTTCATTTCCATCTCCCTTGTTAGCCCATCTTACTCTCACTTAATAACAGTTCAACCCATTCATCTTCTTTCCTTGTTTCCCCACTGCATTCCCATTTCATGTCTGCTTTGACTCTCTTTGAGTTTTATTTCTCAGACCTCTGACCAGGGACTGTGTTACAGCCTTTCTCTAGTTCTATCACATTGTCCACAGGACAGGGAGTTTGTTTGTTCAGTTATTGTTTTGATATCAGCTCCCACCTTATAGCCACGTCCATGGTGATTAGAATAATTTCTGATATCATAGTAGGAAGCTAAACCTTCACTTATCACTCTCTACTGGTAGGATTTCCCTTTGGAAAAAGTAATTTAGAATTACATATCAAGACATTAATGGGACTAAAACCTTTGGCCTAGAAATTCCACATAAAATAATCTAATCTAAAATATCATTTCTCAATAGATAATTATTTTACTGGTGAAAATTTATTGATGAAAATGTCCAAAATGGTTAAATATACTTTTTGAAACATACTGTAGACTTTAATGACTAACTCCACAAATGTTTGCTTAGTGAGGGAATAACCTTAAAGGTTGTGAAAAGGGTCAGATGTCCATAACTGACTTATTCCATTTCATCCTTCTATTGAAATACATATGAAAAGTCAGAAAACAGTCAAACCACCAGAAACCAATGAAATCATTCAATGACAGCATTCAAACTGATGTGAGATTTTTGGAGGAAATGCTCCTGACTCTTGTGTTGGTCTGAGCAAGGTAGAGAAACTATTCAGGTGGGTGAAATAGAATAACCTATCAAAAAACAATGAGAACCTGAAGAAAATAAGATCACTAATTCAAAAAGATATATGCACTCCTATGTTTATCTCAGCATTATTTACAATGGCCAAAATATGAAAGCAACCTAGGTGCCCATTGATAGATGAATGGAAAAGGAGATGTGGTACATATATACAATGGAGTACTACTCAGTCATGAAAAACAACAAAATCTTGCTATTTGAGACAACATGAATGAACCTAGAGGGTATTGTACTAAGTGAAATAAGTCAAATACCATATGATCTTGTCTATGTGTGGGGTCTAGAATATAAAACAATGAACAAACAAAAGGAAACAGACTCATTAACACAGAGAACAGACTGTAGTTGCCATAGATGAGGGGGTGTTCAGGGATGGGTGAAATGGTCGAAGGTTAGTGAGAATGTTTGATAGCTTGATCTAGGTGATGGTTATATGAGTATATATTATTGTCAAAATTCATTGAGCTGTACATTAAGATTAGTGCATTTTACTGTAGGTACTTCAATAAAAAATTTAAGGAAAAAAAAAAAAGAATGAGAGCAGGTTTCTAGCCACTCATCCATTTTACCACTACATTCAGGATATGCAGTCTAAGCTACAACCAAATAGTCTGATGATCTCTCTCCTACTATAGAGGAACTGACTTCTGAGATGCATAAAGATACTTCCTCTATCAAAGCCCTGTCTTATCAGTACTTACTCTGTTTCTGAAACTATTTAGAAGTCTCCAACTTCCAGCAATGCAAAATGACTGGAGATGAAAGAGGAGTTTATGAGCTGTGGCAGCAGAAATATATTCTCATATGTGTAAAAATTCAAAATAATATTCCACCCATGAATTCTTCCTGAAAAATTATTCTAAGGCATAATCCATCTGACAAATATACGAATCAAATGTGGGAACCCAAGAAAGGAACCAGAGAAGAAAAGGATTGCAAACACAATGAAGTTAGTTGAAATAGGTATTTAATTTTATTTTAACAAAATAAGTGCCAAACTAAAAACTATATGGAAAGAATAGTATATAACAAAAACAACACCTGGTTTTATAACTTTACATTTTGTTAGTAAGATTGCATAATGAAGAGTTGAAGAAAGTAAAACTGTATCGAATTCCTTATTTTATATTGAGTTAGTTTTTGCCAAAACTATTAGAATTATGAAACTAAAGTGATAAAATATTAGACAATTCAAGAATTTGTGTATAGACACCAATTTTAAATAATTTAATTAATAAAAAATTAGTAGGAACTTTAATGACTACAAACCAGACTTTAATCACAGTAAATTAATACAACTTCCCAAGTATCCAATGTGACATTTTACCAAAGTTGACTGTATGCTACTTTAAAGAGAATGCTAATAAATTCCAAAGGGTTATTATTTAAGTTTTTTCTTCTCACTCTAAAACAGTGTTCTCTTCCACACTGGGTAATTCCCAGTCTCTATCTCTTTTCCTTTTTCCCCTCCCATGGACCAAATGGAGAAATGAAAGTCAGTGATTTTAAATGTTTTTTCAAAATCATCCCCAGGCCTACTCCAACAGACCAAAGCTAAATGCATATAACGCCTCGTCTTTGCACTTCCAACTGCTCACGTATCTTCTTCTGAAACACCAATGTTCATCTTAATCGAGAATTATCTGAAAGCCTTTTAAGAAATTCTGATGCTCAACCCCCAACCCTGAAATTCAAAATTAATTGGTCAAGATAGATCCTGAACACTGTTACTGTTTGAAGGCTGTACAGGGGATTCTAATGTGTAACCAGCATGGATTGCCACTGAAAGTCATCATCAAATTATACATTACCCAAGCCTCTTGGGCATCAATCACCCATAAGGCGTACTACTTTGTACCTCTAGAATATGCCAGCCTTCTGTCTCCCGCTGTCCTCCTGCAATTTTCAATGTGCCTTGTGAAATGTATGGCTTTTATTATTTGTCTTTTCTATATCTCTCACCTCTTCTTTTGTTTATCTTCTGAAACTTAAAAATGGCTCCTCTCTCTGAAGGGCTATCTGTTCTCTCACACTCCATGCGTTGAGAAGGTATAGTGTGCTCTTGGCTTTCTGGTACTTAAAAAAAAAAGTCTCCTTCCTCCTTTGAATTTCTGACCAACAGACTTTACTACCTACTATTCTTCCTTGGTTTCGTCATTCTTTATTCCTTGAGAGTTTCAGTAGCTGACTGACTGCTTTTCCTCCTCATCTTGGCCCCTATTACCATGATTTGTGATGTCACTATCTATGTGCTAGCCTATCAGTACACTGTCATTTTCATTCTTACCGTCTACCCCCCACATTTGGCACTCACTTCCATTTTCACACTTGAAGCCAGGCCCTAGTACCTAGGAGACTTAGGAAATATAAACTTTGTGCAGACATGGAAAACCAGATTCCTATATCAATGTTTCCTGCCTGTAACAACTTTCCACCGTCAGTGTCTTTCCAACCGAACTCCTACCCTAAGGCTACATTTAAGGAAGATTAAGAGGGACTCCAGCTGGCACTGCTCTCTGACCAGGAGGGGGATCAGCCTTAATAAGGAAAGAAGGTAAATTCATTTAATTGGCCTCTAATCATTTCTTTCTCTCCTGAAAGCAGATCTGATGTTCTCTAAAGCTCATCTCTGTGTGTTTCTGCACTTCCAAGTTTTAATTCAGAAAGTTTCACTCTCTTTCAGTTTCCCCAATATTAATCTTATAATGCTGTTATCTTTTTAGCCTATCCTATTTCAGGAAATATTTGCTAAATATGGCCATTTATTCTAGAAAGAAATAAAGATGGCCCATATGATATGTGCATAAGTTCTCATTTTTTTCCCACTGAAAATAAGATAGGAGTGAGGCTGTCTTCAGTTTCTTAAGATTGAAGAATTGTAGTTGCACAACAGGAAGATGTCTAATCAAATTTGTAAGATTTTATAATATATTCACATTGGAGCACATCGCAGCTAAAAAAGAAATTTAATATCTGAATTGAAACAGGAGTCAAATATTTCAGTTCCAGCATGGCCTTACCATTAATGCATTGTGTGATCTTGGGCAAACCATTATATCCATCTGAGCCTCAGTTCCCTATCTATAAAATAGGAAAAGTACTTTATCTGTTTTCCTTTTTATAAAATACAGAAGGAAAGTTTGTCACAGAAATCAAATTAAATGCCCCAGAGCGTGTTTAGAAAGCAGTTAAATGCTGTTGGAAGAAAGCGTTTTCAGAGTTTGTTGTTCTCCTTCCGTTGTCATTGTTTTTTAAACAGAAAGCTGGGGTTTCATTGGTCTATATGCCTTCGCGGAGTCAGGGTGTGTATTCAGGATTTATTTGTCTCTTCTGCTATCAGGACTCAAGAGGAGAAAAGAAGCACCGTGTCTAGGGGACTCTACTTCCTCCTGTTTCCCTGCCTCCCACCCCACAGCCTCCAGATCACACACCAATCCTGGAGTTTCTCCCAGGGCATGGCAGACAGACACCCTGGGAGTCCCCCATTTCCTGAACCTTACCTTCTTCTTGGGTGAGCTATCATCTCCCTCTCTGACGATTAAACCTAACACCACCAACAAACCAAACGTGGAAATAATTGAAAAGTTTAAGTCCTAAACCCACCAACTATCTGTCTCCAGAGTTTGTGAAGATAGTCAGGACTAGAATGATTTATATTTCAGTTCTCCCACTCAATTAGCCCTGTTTGGTTATAGTGAGTAGCTAATACAAGACCAACGCAAGGGCTTTCCTAGTGCTGAAAGTATTCACTTTCAGCCCAGTGGGAAGAGCCATCTTTCAGCTGGGAAGCGAGTGTTCTATAGTGACTGTTTTGGGTAATGTTATTCTAATATGCTTTAACTCAGAGATGTTAGCTATCTTAGGTTAAAAAAATGTTATAAGAGGATATTTAAGAAGTCTATAAATTAATATTCACTGTGGCACTAAAGATGCTAATTTTTAAGGAGGAAATAATGTATGGCATTCTGCTAGAATTCTATATGACCATTTTATAGCACAGAGTTGTAGAGATAAAAAAAGCTGTTGCTTTCATTGACTCTAACTCTCATTTATGAAGGGAAATACACTTGCATGTCTTTTACCCGAGGAGATGTAATTGTTATTCAAGTTGAGAAAGAGGTTTATTAGCAGTTATATCATGGAGACTCAGAGAGAAATAAAGGCGTTTGGGTTATTACAAGATATTAATTATGAACATCAGCCGACTGCAGTAGTAGACTTCTTTATGGTATAAGGTACAACATTATCTGCTGGTTTGGGGGATGCTTATAAGCACAGCAGTTTTGATCAGAGTTCACAACTTTCATCACATGTATAAATACCCATAGAGTGTTCAGATCATGCTGGCATATTTCTTAAGCAGCTCGTTTTCCTTGAAGGATCCATTGCCAAGTTTCCTTAATTGTAGAAGCTATTCCAAAGTTGTTATGCTTTTTGTTTTCCTCCCAAGTGACAAAAGAATTTTCTAATGACTGTTCACATTTATCACTCAGTAGGCATTTATTGAATTGCTTCTATGTGCTAGGGACTCTGCCTAGGTCTAGGAATAAATTTATAAATAAGCAAGACATGATTTTTGCTATCTTAGAGCAGGAAAGACAGGCAAGGCAATTGGAACACACTGTGTTATATCTTATAACATGCTGAGCATTAGGAAGCATGTAGAAAGGGCATCAGGTTTAGGGGATCAGAAAAGGTTTTGAGGGGCAACTGCATCAAGCTAGCTTATAAAGGATAAGTAACAATTGGCTAGTAAAGAGGGAGAGAGAAAACTGCTTTAGGTAGACATAAAAGTATGAAGGAAGATCAAGAGACCAGAGAGGGCTGTGCAGTGAACAACTTAGAAACTGAAGTTCAGTGTGGTGGGGAATGCCAATTTTGGATACAGGGGTGGGAAGAAATGTGATTGATAGATAAGTAGGAGTTAGTCTTGCAAGGAAGTGCACACCCCGTTAGGTGGTTTACGCTTCATCCTAAGAGTGTGAAAGATTTCAGGCAAGGGAGTAAAATGATCGGATTGGCTGCAGTGTGGGAAGTGGATTGGAATGTGACAGAACTAAAAACAGTTAAGAGCTTTCTGCAATAATCTAGATGTAAGCGGTAAATTTTGTGGCATAAAAGCTGATGTCTTTTATTTTCTGCATGAGTTGGGAAGATCATATCCGAGAATGAGACGGAAGGAGAGGGAGTGTACTCAGATTTGAGAATTATAGAGGAAAAATTCTGACAGGGAAGCAGGACGTCCTCCGGGCAGCACCGAAGGGCCTGCTTGTGCTGGGGATATACCTTTGTACTGGCAATACCTTCCTGACTGTAGGATTTCCCCGTGATACTCCAAAATACACGTGCAATTTTTCACTGGTAGGCAGCTGAATTATCTGTTAAAAGACCAGATGAAGAGATGAGCAATGGAATCTAAACAAGGTACAAGAGAAAGAAAATGCAAAAGGGGCTGAGATGATAGGGAGAGAATAGCAAGGTCTGGAGACTCAAGACCTGAGATCAGACCTAATAAGAGTGAGGGGCGGGCCAGCCAAAGGGCAGCGCAGACGCTTGCAGTGTCCATCTAGTCAAAGACTAACACGTGTTGGGGACTGAAGTATCTCTGGAAATAGGCTAGATGGGGAACATCTTAAATTTCAGACTCATCTCAGGGAGAATCCTATATATATGTTTTAAACTCACTGCAAGTGAGATGTCTGTGGAGGGAAAGGGAGGTGATCAATTCGCATTTATTCCTTGATTCTCTGCCTTGTCTTTCTGCCTCTCCGTCTCCGAGACAGTAACGAATGTGTATGATCTCTAGGATCAGAGCTGGGAAAGGAAAGGCGGGTAATGAAGCAGGAGCCTTACTGGACTGGGACTGTAGGAAGGTGGCATAATTACTTTCTGGGCTTGGCAAACATGTATCTATTTGCTCAGAACTAAGCACCAGCTTGAGGCCCTTCCTATGTAATCCTTCCTTCAGTCTCTCCTTACACAGATGTCAAGGGGCAAGTTTCTCATGCCCACTCTTCATACCCCTTTGCCCTGTCCTTCACAGGGGCCTTCTCAGCAAATATCTCACACATTTGATCCCATCTTGGCCTCTGCTCTCTGGAAGACCTGAATGGCACATCTACTTCCCAGTGGTGCCACCACGGGCTGCCTCTTCCGGCTTCTTCTCCTTCAGAATTCACAGTTACTAGTTAAATTTACTGTGGACATATACTCTATATGAAGCTTCCAAATTATCTTCTGTTTTAGGAGTACCTGGGGCTTCCTTTAAGAGGACATGAGGGCATGGAAATGACTGTAATGAAGAAAGAAGTTTGTCATTCTCACAGACAATTAGAAACAGGAGACATAACATGTTGTGCAGTGCCACATGGGGAAGCACCAGGGAATAAGGGGAAAAAGTGGGCAAGAACCTTTACAGTAGTCCCCTGTTATTTGTGCGGGAGCCATCCTGAGACCCCCAGTGGGTGCCTGAAACTGCAGACAGTACTGAACCCTGTAAGAACTATGTTTTTTTCTTCTACATACATACCAATGATAAAGTTTAATTCACAAATTCAGTACAGTAAAAGATTAACAGCCATAACTAATAATAAAACAGAACAATTATAACAATATACTATAATAAAATTTATGTGAATATAGTCTCTCTCTCTCAAAATATCTTACTGTACTATACTCACCCTTCTTGTGATGATGTGAGATGTCAAAATGCCTTCATGATGACAGGAAGGGAGGTGAGTGACATGGGCGTGTGACATTGCATTAGGTTACTGTTGACCTTGTGACAATATGTCAGAAGGAGGACCATCTTCCGGACTGCTGCTGACCATGGGTGATGGAAATGTGGAAAGTGAACCTACAGATAAGGTGGGGGTGGCCACTGTATTTTGGTTTCTGCTGGAAGGAATGGGCCAAGCAGAGCAAGAACGCTTAGCATCAGCTAATTGAAATGATTTTAGTGGGCCCTGCAGTGTAGGGGTTGCCCCTAGCTGTCTGGAACCTGGCCCTCGGGTGATGAGGGCAGGGAAATTGTGGCCCAGAATGTGAGCCTGATAAAGAAGGTAAATGGGAGTATCAGCTACAGGCTGGTGGTTGCATGTGAGAAGTGTGCTGCTGGGTGAGTTGTTTGCCATCTCTGGGATGAGCTGGCCCTCGGAAAGAGGCCCTCCAGTGTCAGCAAGGCCCCAAGATGTCAAAGAATCAAAATAGAGAAAATAAGGAGACATGATTAATACAGCTTCCTTCAAGTCCTCACTTGTCTTTAGGTAGGGAATAGTACTCCCAACACCTACTCCGTGGTGTGTGTGAGGGTGGGGACCACGCCAACAAATGTCCCTTGATATAAGCTCTTTTGATTCCTCTCAACCTCCCAATCTCTTTTATGGACTGAAGTTTCAGGTATTTCTTGAAGATATGATTTTATTTTTTCATGACACTGTTTTTTGGTCTGCTTCCATGCAAATCCCACAGAGGTGGTCTACAACCTCTCTTTGGTCTTGAGCCAATCGCGATAGAATTCCATTTTTACATCTTATTCTGCAGCTTTACTCATGGTTTGCTTAGATCAGGAACGCTGTTTTCCATGCCCTCATGTGAAAGTCTTACTCTCAATGTTTCAACTAAAATGTCATCATACCATACTAATGAACTGTGTTTTTTATTGCTCCACCAGACATAATTCCACCTTCCTATAGATCTTCTCATTTCCTGCTCTACATCACCTTTTCCTAGGACACTGTTTGCTTGATTGTGATTTTGGCTTCATATTAGGTAATATCATTGTAGCAAGTCATGTGTTGGGAGCTTAGAGAACATGTTTACCCTGTAAATTCAGGGAATTATCACCAAGAATCTGATTCCCATGGTGGTCTTTAGATGCTTTGGGGGAAATAGCATATGGATCTTTTGACTTGGTGATTGAAATTCAAGATATTGTGATTCAGATTCAAGTTTTGGCAAAAGGTTGAAGTCAGGCTATTTTGACCAATAAGGATGTGAGCAAGAATGCAGAGGGCTGATACTGCAGTAAAGAGTCAGAGTTGTGTGACTTGTGGATAAGATTCTGAATTAGAGATACTAGAACAGAAAATACACTGTCTTATATTTTTTTAAGTTGAGGTGAAAAGAACACCTATAAAACCAAATTACAAAGATATCAACTAAAAGATATCAACTCCTTTGATAAAGACTTATAAATTAAGATTGTGTGGTATAGGCATACTGATGGGAAAACAGGTAATGCAGTAGCATTAGGTCCCTAGAAAGAGAAGTAAACACATCTGAGACCTTGGTATATGATTAGAGAAGGCATCCAGACTCAGATGGGATCCAAATCATATTGAAACAACTGTCTTTTCATATAAAAAATAAAACAAAAGTAGATTCCAACTTTAACCAAAGTAAAAAAAAAACTCCAAATTTCTTAGAGATCTAAATTGGAAGAAAAATAAACAACAACCCCAAAACATGTTTTTAATTATTAGGATACAATGTAGAAGGAAATAGTAAAATCTTGATGTAGGAAAATGTATAACAACAGAGACAGAAATCCTTAAAACATAAACTTTCTATTTAAAAAAAAGACACCATAAACAAAATTAAGATATACCACAAACTGGAAGAAGAGATTTACAGCATGTGTAACAGGCAACATATCAATATTGAAAATATAAAGGAACTCTTATAAATCAGTTTAGAAAAGACAAATAGAAAAATATATGAACGATGCAAAAGAGAATTCACAGAAGATGAAACCTAAAGAGAATTCACAGAAGATGAAACCTGAAGTGACAATAAATATGAAAGAATGCTCTACCTAACTTTAATCAGGAGAATGCAAATAGCAATGAGATGCTCTCACCCAACTGGCAAAGATCCTTAATTCAGACAGTGCCATCTTTTGGAAGGGAACAGGAGGGATGAGAACTCTCAAACACTGCTACTCAGAATATAAATTGTCACAACTTTTTTGAAGAGCGGTCTGGCAATGTCTAAGAAAATTGTACATGTGCATAACTTATGACCTGGCAACTTCATTTCTAAATAAACACCCTAGAGAAATTCTCCCTCATGTGAAAAAGGAGACAACCTCAAAGATATTTATTGAAAAACATTGTTGGTTGCTTATAGCAAAAAACAGAACAAAACAAAAAAGTAGGAAAAATCAAATGTCTATTAGGTGAAGAAAGGATAAAGTGGTACGTGACATATTGCACTGCGATTAAAAGAGATAAAATAGAACTAAGAATATTGTTATAGATGTGGCATTTCATAACATTGACAGAAAAAGCAAGTTTCAGGAGGATATGTACAGTCTGATAATTTTTGCACATTAAAAAATACAGTATGATACTACATATTTTTATTGATAAGTGCACATACGTTTAAGTTAAGAACATGGATTTAATACTCACATACCACATTCATAACAGTACTAACTTTTGTAGAGGAAGGGAAGACACTGGGACCCGAAGGAGACTGGGGAAGCTTTAATTTTATCAGAAACAATTTCTTTTAAAATGTATTTCTTAAGCAAATGTGGAAATACTTTATTTAAGTGGTGAACTCATAATGAGTACAGTAACATCTAAACTTTTTTACATTTAATTTGTAAAAACAATAGTTTAAAAAACTATTGAGGAAAGAAAAACTGAAATAGACTCTAAGGAGAATTACAGAAAAGAGATGAGGGAAGAGTGAAATGGACTAAGGATTAGAATCTAAGTAACAAACGTAGATAAGGGTTCAGGTATGAATGTCACTAAAATCTTGATACATGTTTTTGTCAAGGGTAGGTGGTTATCTGTGGACTCATCTGGTTTACTGGTTGCTAAGGACACGATGTGTGGCCCACATATCTATCGCCCAGAGCATCTGGCACAATGTTTTCCACATAAAAGGTGACCCCCAGAAGCATGTTTACTGAATCAAATGATCTTCCCATTAGATTTCACAAAAGGGGAAAAGACCATTTTTCCAGTCCATAAGAGTGGTCTGGAAGCATGGGAATTGGCCCAGAATGCTTTGAGGAGTCTGCACCTGCCTGCAGGACAGCTGCTTACACAATGTGCAGACGAATAAAGAAAATTAGCAAAATAGATAATGGGCCAAATACTCGCCAATGAAAAGGAAGCAATAAAGAAATCCACATCTAACTCCTCCTGGTGAGGATCTGTAACAGAATTTATCCATAAATCACCAATGGCTGGGTGGGGAATGCCAATCAATATTAATTTGGTACCCTGAATGTCCTGGCAGGAGGGACCTTCCTGCTGAATCGTATTTAAATTAGCCAAGGTGGGCAGCTGCCTCACAGATAATGCTGGTGGAGGACAATGTGAGACAGATGATTTACCAATTAAATGAAGCAGGCTTTCCGAACGCTGATGGCCGACGACGGGCAGCCATGTGTTTCTGCCAGACACAGATCTGTTTCCATAACCAAATTAGGCTTCAAGTTTAGAACTCATATGTCTAACTCTCTCTACTTTGTCTCCTGCTCCTTACACATATACAAAGAAGAACACATGTCAATGAACAAAGCTCAGACTTTCTCCATTTCTCCACTTGTCAAAATCTCTTTCACCTTCGCAACCAACAGTAAATCACATGTTCTGCTTGAACAGGCGCTTAGACAAAACCCCGAGCAAATGGCTATCATAGGACAGAGGCCTTTGTCAGAGCACAGGCATTGTGCTTTAAAAAGGGAAAGATAACCCATGTGGAAATGGGAAAGTTTGTTCTGTCCATTCTTTTAAAAATGTAGCATGTCTGGTGCAAGCTAGAATTCAAAAATGAATTCAAGCACAAATTTCCAAGGGATCATCAAGTCCATGAAAAGACCAGAGAATTCTATAATAATAATAGCCAACATTTAGGTAGAAATGTTTTCAGTGTGCTTTATACTATTGCTTGAATAGGCTTCAGAAAAGCATTTAGCATTCTTATTATAACCTTCCTTTTACAGATAAAGAATCGGAGAACTTAACTAGTATTCCTAAATTCTCATAATTTAAGACTATGAATCAAAACTTAGATGCTCTTTCTACTATAATGCATATCTCTAAAACATCTTTCTAGTTCTGAAATTCTGTTAGTATACATCTTAAAAAACAAAGTGGGAAGTGATGAAGAGATTATTTGAGACCATTCAGGGATCCTATTATGAGAAAGAGAGAGTGAGAGCATCAAAACAGACAAGAAAAAATAGAAAAAGGATCAAAGAACAGAAAAAGAAAAATGTATTCCGGAGTTAAGAAAAAGTTTATGTGTTCACCTTGGCTTTTGCTCAAAGAAGTAGCCACACTCCAGTTTTATCATTTTCTGTAGAGAGAGGCACAACTGTGCAATGCTAATAAATGTACACGATGTTGCAGCATTAAAACTAATGAACCAGACCAGGTGAAATCTCAGACTAGGAAATGTTTTTCAAGATGGATAGTGCATGGGAAACTGGTTTTAGAATCCTTGGAAAACATGCTAAAAGAAACTTTTGAGGCAATTGATTGCAAATGCCTGACTGAATAAACAGTGAAGAAGGAGAAATGACCCATTAGTGAGAAAGCTGAATTAGATCCTAAGTCTGCAGATTTCCTATGCATCCTAGCAGCCAAGGCACCCATAATAATTTGAGCTTTAAAGGGGAAGAAAAAGATGACTCTTCACACTACCCAGCAACTGTGCTAGACACCTTTCTGGATACCCCAGAGCAGCCCGGGTAAGCCTCACCTTAGGTAGCTGGAAGATTCTATAGTACGAGAAAGGTTCACTGAACACAAAGTAAACATTAACCTATTGTGGTTCTCGAAAAGGAAATCATACTTGATTTATCTACTTGTGCTGTTTGAAGAGTTTGGTAAATATTATGAACATTGAAGGCCAATGGATATATTTTTATAAAAATTCCTGACATTGTCAATTTTCTAATGGATTTCTGAGAGCTTATTAAGCATGGAAGGGATGAGAGGAGAGTCTCTGTTAATATTTTTAAGGTACTGGTAAAAGACAAGAAACAAAAGGTGAAATAAAAGAAATCCTTTTTCTATGTGTTAGAGCAACAGAGAAAAAACCTCTAGGATATTAATACTTCAATGTCTCATGTTTTTTAAGGAATTATTTTGAAATTGGCACACGTGATGTTTGCAGGTGGACCTAAACCTTTCTGTGTAGTAATAGAGCAAGCCAATGTGAGTAAATTATAGGCTGTGAGGCTGGGCAGATAGCTAGCACATGAGTTTCAATGTGAGCTTATATAAGGAACACATTTCAAGAGAAAATACAGGCAATGTTTGTAAGATGACAAGTTTGCTACCAGAATAGGAATGTTGGAACCCTTGTATCCATTCCCTTAACTATCTGATCCGTGTGCTACCATTGCTGTCAAAAGACCAGCAATTGCCTGGACGTGATCAGAAAGGAGTCCGGGAATGCACAGACAGTATTATGATTTGTATACAAAATCTTGATGTAGCTACAGCTGGAATTCTGCATGTAACTTTGATGTACGCAACAAAAAATATGTGTGATAGAAGTAAAGGGAAGTCTAGAGAAAAACATGGAAATAATCACGGGAGAAAAGGAATTAGCATGAGGATAAACTTAAATAACACAGTTTGTCTATCAACACAAAGGTAACTGGAATGTAACATACAAACACGTGATGTGAAAGAGACAGATATTGAAATGGCCCCTCAATGCAAGGATCTCAACAGGCATAGACCTGTAGGGACAACTTTTGGTTTTACCTGTCTGGCACTTGACTCACTCTCCTTTCTCGACAAAGCCCTGGTCTTGGGGAAGGAGCTTCCGCTTTTGGATATGATCACATCTGGGCTGTCGGCCATGGATATCCTACTTTTTGAGAACCAGAGGAAGGGAAAGAGTAATGAAGAAACATAGGAGTTGGAAGAAGATTCCAGTGTTCCTGAAATCAGGCAACTGAGAAAGAAGAGGTGGTCTAGCATCAAACGTGGCAGTAAGTTTCAGACAGCAAAGATGGTATTGGTCTGGCTATTAGGACATTGGTGACCTTCAGAACAATCACCTGGTACACTTGTTAACAGGTTCTGGAATCCCCACTCTCAGGGATTCTGATTTAGAAGGACTAGGAAGGGGGCCTTAGGATCTACATTTATAACAAGGAAGAATAGGGGCCATATTTTAAGAAACACTAGGTGAATATGATTTTCATTCAGGGACTATTTCCATGACCAAATAAAATAAACAGCCTAATTGATCAGATCAACTGTGCAGAAAGTTCCCATTACGTTGACAAAGTGGGGAGGGATATGAAATAAAAAAAAAAGATTGATTCATTATTTACATGGATGATGAATATAGACATAGATTTTGTTTCAAATGATTCGGACGAACACTAAAAGCTCTCAAAGCTCCAAGGAAATGTTTGTTTTTATTTCTTCAGGTATCTCAATTTCCATTACTGTTTTAATGAAATAGATGTAAAACATAGAACAGATATTATATCTCAGTTTCTCCATATAGTCCTGTCATAGCTTTGGTCTTACTGATCCCTGTTCAGTACAGTTGGAGAGTGATTGATTAATTTCTTGTTTTCATTGTGGCCACACTCCCTTGAACTTCTTGGTTGCTGCTGGGACTGGAACTAAGAAAATGACACCAGGATGAATGTCGTTGTGGCATTTCTGACCTACTGGAACTAGGAAGTATTTGAAACCTTACCAGACACCTGGCTCTCGGGAGATGATCTCCCTCCCTCATTTAACAAAAGAACTGCGTCCCTTCCTACACATACTCTTTAAAAGTTACACAGAGACCTCATGTGTTCCGTGTTTGGTCTTTAGGAATGAGTTATTGACTTCACATTTTTCAAGTGTTCAGGTTATCTTTGAACACCTCATTAGACAGAATCATCCATTTACACACTCAGAAACTGGGAGACCTCGGCCCAGCTCTGCTCGTAATATAATCAGTAATCAAGAAAAGTGTTTTAATACTTGCAGGATCATCAGAGATTGTGGACAAAGAATATCAGCACAGGATAGAACCTGAGAGATTAAATGGCCGAAGCTCTTTGTTTTACAGTTGAGGAAACTGAGAGGTTGGCCACGGAAATGACTTCCCCAAGGTCACTTGGTTGATAGTATCTCTTGCTGGAACTAAAACACAGGTATCTTGACTGCCCAGTCCTATCCCATTTTTACTGTACCTCACAGATTTAGGGAATGTAAGTAATTCTTATTTTATAAATGAGGAAATAGGACCTCAAAACAAGGAATAATTTTCCCAGCATCACATATACCACACTAATATTAATGCAGAAGTATATGTCACTACCCTGCCAACGGAGGGTTAGTAGCATTGCCTAACATGTGATGTGCATTCCCTAATATTCCTAGTCCAGTTGTCTTTCTATTTACCACCCAGTGCATACAAAAGAAATGTACCATCTTCTGTAAATGACACATTTAATAATCTCAAAATTCTTTAGTGATAAAAACCAGAACTGGGACCAATACCTTCTGCTATCCAGCCTAGTGCTTTATTCACAATAGCACACAGCATTCTACCTGAAATGACTGAGCCAAGGAGAGACATTGCTTTTAGGCACCAAATTCAGATCTCAGAGTCTAGTCTAGACATAATGTTTGCCCTTTCTTACCATCCTTACCTAGGAAGCTTTTAGAACTAGTAAGAAAAAGAAAATTAAATTCAAAGCATCTCTTTCCCATGCTGAGGACTCTGGGTTGTGTTTTATTCCTTCTAGAAAGTTTCCAAGAAAGACCATCCCTCCATACTCTCTAAAATTTTCCCATGTAGGGCCACATCTCTGTGTATGCATTAATGCAAAGAGCAATACGTGGGCTTGTATGGGATTTGTAAATGCATCCAGAACACTTAGAAACTTTATTCCAGAAAGCAGGTGGAGCCCACTGACAAGAAAAGGAAAAGGAAGGGTGCACGGGTCAGAGGATTCAGAAGCCGCCACAGTTAAGAGGATTTTGCCTAACACTGTTTGCTTCCCCTTGCTTAAGCCTTGGTGTGTGAAGGGGCTTTAGTAGAGGATTAAATAATCTTCAGGAGAATCAGTGGAACATTTGGAATATTCTGGTACCATGTCAGTGAAATCGGGGGGTGGGGGGTCATTTTTGAAAGTCTGTTGAACTGCCTGTAGCAGCAATTCTCAAACCTTTAGCTCTCAGGGCCTCTTGTTGATTCCATTCCTCCCAAAATATAAGTGAGAAAAGTCACATGATTTGATATCTTTGCAAATCTTTTAAATCTCCAGCTTAATAAAATGCAGCTATGTTTTCAAATATTTTTTTACAACCAATCTTTTGTGATGTTATAGTGGTTGAAGCATATGAATAAAATTGGCCTCACTCAGGTATGCAATTGGAAAGATGAAGTGGATATTCATCTTTGACACTAACCTAAACTCAACAACTGGATTCCTAAAGATTTATTGTGGTATAGAATCCGACACCATATCAATGAACTTTTCATATTCTGCTACATCAAAATTCACTGGTCTGTCTTGCACTTTGAATGAATCTTTTACCTGTGCATGATTTTGTCTAACAACAGGCATTGGTTATTTGGAAAATATTGATTCATTGAATAATACAGATCTCCCAAATATTGACATATTTCATTGTCCAATATCAAAAATGTCTCATTCATTAATATCACTACCAATCTCATCAAAAAAGCTGTCAAATTTAGAGCAGCAGATACAAGCTTTTCAGAATTCTAATTTTTGCTTGAAAACACAAGTATTATGGGCAAAAATGACTGCCAGTTGTTTTCTCAGACATGACAGACTTTGTTCATTCATTTTCAAGGAAATGTCAGCCAAATATCCAAGTTTCAGTGACCACTGTTTGGTCAGTATTCATTCCAGTGTAAGTGATACGTGAGAAGGGTGACAAATTGAGCTCAGACATCAAACAATTGTATGATCATTTTGCCTTGAGACAACCATCATATTTGGTATGCATCTATGTGCCTTCTATGTACTTCGCATTTTGTCACTCTATTAAAATATATGTACTCCAGGGTTGAGAGTTAGTAAAGCTAGTAATTTAATTGCTTCATCAAGAACATTCTTAAACTGGTTTCCTATCTTCCTTTCTTCCTTCCTTTCCTTGTTCCCCCTTCCCTCCCTCCATCCCTTTCTCTCTTCTGTAAGTGTGAGGTGGGGGAAGAATTCAGTGACCACGACCGCAGGTTGATGGCATTGCCTTGATTTGTGTTAAGGCACCAACAGTTGACCCACCATTGCTTCTGTGCCATGACTGAAAATGTCAAGATCATGAAAAATATTTATTATCATTATAAAGAGAGTTTCTCCCTCCAGAGCCTCTAATAATGTCTCAGAGATTCCAGAGATTTCCTCAAATCACATTTTTTTCATTCTTTTTATTGTGGTAAAACACACGTAACATTAAACTTACCGTCTTAAATATTTTCATGTATACATTTCAGTGGTATTAAATACATTCATAATGTTTGGCGGCTATTGCCACCACTCATCTCCATAACTCTCTCACCTTATAAAATGGAAATTACATTGCCATTAAACAATAACTCTCCATTTCCCCATATCCCAAACACCTGGCAACCACTATTCGACTTTCTCCATGATTTTGACTACTCTTAGTACCTCGTATGAATAGAATCATACAGTATTTGTCTTTTTGTGACTGGTTTATTTCGCTTAACATAATGTTAAGCTTCATCCATGTTGTAGCATATGTCAGATTTTCCTTCCTTTATAAGGCTAAATAATGTTCCACATGTATGTACAAACCACATTTTACTTACTCAATCCATTCATCCATTGATTGACACTTGGGTTCACATTTTAGCTATGTGCGTAACCCTGCTATGAACATGGGTGAACATATCTCTTCCAGATCCCACTTTCAATTATTCTGAGTATACACTCAGAAGTAGAGTTGTTAGACTATACAGTAATTCTATTTTTAATTTTTTGAGGAACTATCATACTGTTTTCTCCAGCAGCTGAAACATTTTAGATTCACTCCAACAGTGTAAAAGAGTTCTAATTTCTCCACATCCTTGTTAACACTTGTTATTCTGTTTTTTTTATATCAGCCATATTAATGGGTGGTATCTCATTGCAGTTTTGATTTGCATTTTCCTACTGATAAGTGATATGTAGCATCTGTTCATCTTTTTATTTACTATTTGTTTATCTTCTCTAGAGAAATGTATACTCAAGTCCTTTGTCCATTTGTGAATTGAGTTGTTTTCTGTCGTTGAGTTTTAGGAGGTTTTATATATTCTGAATATTGATCCCTTATTAGATAATGTATTTGCAAATATTTTCTCCCATTCTGTGGGTTGCGTTTTTATCCTGTTGATATCTAATTTAAAGAATTTTCATGAAGTCCAGATTATCTATTTTTTCCTTTGTTGCCTGTGTTTTTGGTCTTCTATCTAAGAAACCATTGCCAAATCCAGTGTCATGAAGCTTTTGTCCTGTGATTTCTTTTAAGAGATGTAGAGTTTGGAGATTTAGCTCTGTGATCCATCTGATCCTCAAGAAGTCTGAGATTGGACGAGTTGCATTCTGACTCAGCATCTAATCAAACCCTGCCTCCTTTCAATCATTTAATTCTTGTCCCCAGACAGCCTGCTCCACATATGTACCACATGTATAAGGTGTAAGATAAGGACCCAACTTAATTCTTTACATGTTGATATTCAGTTTTTCCAGCACTATGGGTTGAAAAGACTGTCCTTTCCTCACTGAATCCTAAGACCATACATTGAGAATTGCTGGCCTACATTATCTATTCTTAAAACGTCTTCTAGGCAAAGGCATCACAATCATTTGCTGCTACTTTTATTTTAATGAACTGTCGCTAACATGGATAAATCATAAAGGTGTTTTCCCTTTGGTATGAGTTGGTTCATTAGGAATCAGGGTCCTAACACTTGTGACAGTATGCCCGCTGGAGGTCTTGTTTCTGCTCTGTCATTATTCAGCTGTAAGAACATGGGTGGTCATTTCTCTTCTCTGCACTTCAGTTTTCTTTTCTGCAAAATGAAAGCTTGCACAAGGACAGTAATTTTCAAACTTTTTAAAAACAGCAGAGCCCCATAAAAATACATGGGTCCTCTTTATATTAAACTGATAAAAGCACAGATCCTAGGATTGACCCAGGAATGGAGCACCCAGCTCCCTCCCTGTTAGGCAGTTGTGGAAGTATTTTTGTGAAATCTGAAGGGTCCTAGGAACACAGTTGAGCAAAAAACAAAGGAGAGACAATAGCCTAATACCCTTCTAGACCAAACATTGCATGGGGTCTGTGATGGGTAGTGCACTACCACACAGGGGTTCTGAGAGATCTTGGATAAGGGCAGGAATTTTTGGAATATCAGGATAGTGGGATTTAGGCACAGTCAGATGGAATGTTCGGATGGAAAGAAATGGGAAATTTTGAGATACCAAAAGGGACAGGGAATGTAATCTGTCGTAAGCTTAGGGGAGCAAGAAAAGCCCACAGAGGTGGGGGTGGGGATGAGTAAAGGAACGGGGGAGTCAGATGGTGGAAGAGAACGTCTGCTCCACAGATTGGCTTGGGGCCATCTGACCTAGGACGTAGACCCTTGCAAGCTGGTTGAAGGATGTTTTGGGGTCATGGTATCTTTCAAATAGGGAGAAATCTTTTTTCAATACAAAGATAAATTAGTGAGATCCTAAAACCTAACTAATACACATTTGACCCCTAATCCTAATTCTTTGTCAAGAAGTCTGAGATTGGATCAATCACATTCCTAATCAGCATCTAATCAAACCCTGCCTCCCTTCAATCACTTAATTCTTGTCCCCAGACAGCCTGCTCCATTCTCAGCTTCTGTTCTCAACTCTACTATCCTGTGCCCTCAGGACCCAGTCCATGAACAAACACAAATTTCCCTTTCTTTCCCCCTTCTCTACATCATGTCATCTACAAAGGAGAGGGCTGCATGTGGACTTCTGAAAAGAGATGCTTTGCTCAGCTTTGAAGACACCAACCAGAGCTGGGGAAACATGTATGGAATAATTAAAGCTGCTATGATCTTTTACAGTTTCAAAAGCCTTTTAAATTCGTGTCATCTTTGGTCAACAGCTTTACAGTTCTAACAAGCCATTTTCCACAAAGTGCTATTAAGGGCCATAAACTTTATTTTCTTCTCTCTCTTTCTCCTTAAAAGGGAAAAATTTTTTTTGGTTGCTGTCGTGAGAAGGGATGGAGACGATGTATCTTTAAATAATAAAGCAACCATTTTAATATTCTCATAAACATCATCCCCTCTGCTCTCCGCTACAAACTTTAACAGCCCAGCAGCTAGGAAAGCAAGTAGGGCAAACAATACAAGAGTCATTATTGTAACTAAATTAGACCGTTTGTTTTCTCTCCCTCAAATCAAATTGTGTTGGAGCTGCTTTATTGCAAAACAGACATTAAAATTCCAGCAAGACCTCAGAGAGAAAGTAATTTCTATTTTATCAGTGCTGTAAAGCTGTCTTTATGTTCTGAAGCAGGAAATATTGTAAGGATATTTATAGCTTCGACTCCAAAGCCAGTTTGAATAGAAATGTTACCGCGGTCGCTGGAGCTGTCATACTGCTCGGTGGAGCAGGGAATTTTAGTGAATTTGTGAATTACTGTTTCAGTCTTGACAAGTCTCTCAGTGAGGCTGGTGTGTGTCTGGAGCTGTTTGGTGGTTTGGGAGATAATGATTAAAGACCCGGATTTGCTTTAAAAGGAGATTTAAATGATATGCTACCGCTAATCAGTTTTGCTCGTCGAGTACTCCCAGAAAAAAGGTGAGGTTTCCAAATGTGGCCATCCTTAGGGTTTGGTGGCCCAGCAGCCACCTCCTGCCCCTCTCCCCACTTTCACTCCTCCCTCTTTGTCCTTGACCTGCCCATCTAGGTATCACTGCTCATCTGTCTGAATTGTCTACCAAGATTTGACAGTTTTTTACCATCCTGCTTCTTCCCTGGGGTCTGCTAACAGGGCGCGTCATGGTATCTTGCATTTATCTTCAATCTTCTTGTGAAAAGTGCCAGGATTCCATTAATATGATACTCAACATCAAAGTGAAAAGAGCTTTACTTGTCTTGCATGGAGAGGAACTGAGGTCTAGACAGGGGGAGACATCTGACTAAGGCCATACAGTGCTTCAGGAGAACAGAGGGCCTGAGCATTCTGTTCTCTCATTTTTGTGCAAGTCCTTCACCACTGACACTTCCCCATTGCACCAGTATAAACAGAAGTTTTGTGATTGAAGTCTAAATAGACAACCATTTGAGCAAATTCATCTGAAAGTGGGGCAATGAATAGAGACTTTTTATAGCTCCAAGGCCACCCCACGCTAGGAAGCAAGACAAAGCTGTGCTGTCCCTGAGCGTATTTTTACTCTGAGAACCGGGGCAGTGGGGTGGGGAGTGGTTCCTTGTCACTCCTAGCAGTCTTGGGAATGAAAGAGACCATGGAAGTGTGCTGTGCTCTTTTTAATAAACTGTGCAAAAACTAATCAAAAGGGCTTTACTTTCCATTTGCGGGTCAAGGGTTTGAGCCATGCCATACTGCTCATCCATCGCCTGACTTCTCAGGTCAGTAGGAAAATGCAATTCCCCATCAAGCAATCCCTATAATGAGATTTTCCCTGGAACCGCTTCCGGAGAATCCTTTTGCTGTATGGTGCAAAGACCATACCTTCTGTTCAGAACCTGATGTTTTGGTGAGACATGAAGATGCTTTTTTTTTTCCTCCCTTATTATTTATTTATTTTTTATTTTTTTAATAAAATGCTTAAGTGGTAGGTAGATGCAAGATAAAGGTAGAAAACATAATTTAGTGCTGTAAGCGGGCAAATGTAGATGATCTGGTCTGTGCCTGTAGACTAAGTATTAATCCAGGCTAGACAAGGGCAACAAAACATCCACGGATGCAGGAGATTTCTCTCAAAACAGGGGGGGTGAGGTTCTGAGCCTCACCTCTGTTGATCCCCAATTTCTCATCTGATGCCCCCCCTGCGACTGTGCCTGTCTTAGGTTGTTCCTCCCTTGAGGAATCTTACCCGTCTCTGGCTAACCAGTCATCTTCCGGGGCCATACAGGGAGATGTAAAGTTGGTAAGTGAGAGAGAAACCATATTGTTTGAAAAGGTTAGCTTTTTACTTCTTTGCAGATTTATGCCCTGTGGCTTCTATGCCCAGCATTTGTCTTGAGGTATCTTTACCACTTGGAAGAGTTATGATACTCGGTAATTTTCGATATGAGGCATGAATTCTACTAAAGGGCTGTAATTAGGAAGGAAGAAGAAAAGCTATAGAAGTAGCAGACGGAAGAAAACATGGGAGGATTGATTATTTCTTTGACATAACTTCTTGTAGAGTAACATAAGCATGTATAGGTTTTAATAAACTACTAATTAAATTGCATACACACATTAACAGAATAGGAATACAGATACATAACAAAAGCAGACCTACAATTACCGGCCATATTCAGTGAAACCAAGAAAACCAGTTAGGCACCCTAGGCATTTGTGAAAACTTATCAATAATATGATGAATATTGTCAAACTGAATTTGAATAGTTTGAGAAAAATCAGATAAATTAAAACAACACATTCCTGGGAACTGTTCACATCCCATATGTTCTTTTAACAGTAGATAGTCTATAGTGGCACGATTTTGGAGCACTACAACTTGCACTTCTCCTAATTCTTGGTTGAGTTCCTACAATATAGATTCAGTCAAATTTGTTTTACTGTATGCACAGGCCAGCTTAGATATCTCCTTCTTCATTCCAATGGCAAGTCCAGGAACCGGTGGGATGAATGCAGCTACAACTGCAACAGCGCCAGGATCTTTGTTGAAGTTTTTTGATGATCATCTTCTGGAATGACTTTTCCAGAGGATGTTGATGTTGGAAGTTCTTCTTCATATCGTATCTTAATTCGTTTTCTGGGTAGCCAAATTAGGCTTTGAGCCTCTGTATAAATACAAACAAACCCTTTGCCCACACTTTGATATGCCCTTTATAGCATTGTGAAGAACCTATTGGAGAACACCACATGAAGATGCTTTTACGTCCCTAAATTGAAATAGGATAGCAGACCAATGCAGGGCTCAGCTCTGGATGGTTCCAGCTGCACAGGTTGGGCCATTTTTGAGACACCCACATCCTGACTTGCCATTCAGTCAGAGAACATAAGGGCTAAAAAACAAAACAAAGCAAAACCCTCTAGAGACCATCTAATATAATCCACCATTTAAAGACTGGCTAGCACAAGAGTCTTTTTACTCAGTCCTTTCGATGATTTTTCCTCTATGCTTGTCTGAAACAGTAGACAGTAACTACATAAGGCTTATTAAGCATGTGAATGTGGCTAGTCCAAATTGAGATGTGCTGTAAGTATGAAGAATATACCAGCTTTCAAAGACCTGGTAGGAAAAAAAGTAATCTAAAAATAATTTTATTATATTGATTTCTGTATTTTTTTATATTGATTATATGTAGACATGATGATATATATTAGGTACCATAAGTCACCTAAACATTCATTCCACCTAGTTTTTCTCTTTTGAATGTGGCTACCAGGAAATTGTAAAGTGCATTTGTGGATCACGTTACATCTCTGTTGGATGGTGGTGCACTACACATCTTTCCATCTTGAGTATAGTCTCATAAAGAAAGCAACATGAGTCGCCACTCTCAAATATTCCCATGCAGTTCCAATTTAATTCTGGTTAAGCTTCCGTTTGTCCATTGGCTGTCTGTTCCCACGTACTCACAAAGGAATAATGGCTTTTCCTGTTGCCCAGTGCTATTAAGAGTGGTCATCTCCCTGTTAAAGTTCAGAGGGAAATGGGTGATTTGAAATTTATTACCTTTGATCCCCATTTCAAATTCCCAGTGAGGATATCTCAGATTAAAAAGAATACAGACTATTGAATTATTACCTTTGTCACATCCAAGTCTAGATTTTCCTAATTTATCTGCTCCTGATTGTTGGGATAAACTCAGAAAAAGGATATATTCAAGCATATATTTATGGGTACTCAGTTTAGAGTTTATTGGCACTTGGGAGCAGAGCTCCACCACAGCTAAAGCCTGCTTTCCATTTCCTTTTCCTTCCCTTCTTAAAATGGTTACAATGCTACTCATGGGTAGCCTGTATATACTTTGGATTTTCCTTTTTCCTTTATTATTAAAAAATTCCTCTTTAGAAATAATTTAGATATGTTTGTTATTGGAATATTGCTAGATAGAGATACAATCCCTCACTTTTCAAAGTCAGCTATTTTGGCCTTATATATTGATGCCAGACATCACTATATACTTCTAAGTATACCAAAGGATATTTATGGCCTCAGCCATAACTCTGGCTTCATGAAATTAATAACACTTTGATTCTTTCCAGCGACAAATGGCTGGTTCATATCATGGGCCCGTGGAAGTGATTTGCAAACTCATCTGCACATTAGAACCGCCTGACGATATTTTAAAAATTCTAAAGTCCA
Source organism: Manis javanica (assembly GCF_040802235.1). Classification (NCBI taxonomy): domain Eukaryota; kingdom Metazoa; phylum Chordata; class Mammalia; order Pholidota; family Manidae; genus Manis; species Manis javanica. Next base: position 99,761,860 of record NC_133166.1, on the reverse strand, counting down.
GACTGTACCTCAGACCAACCATATCACAGACTCGGGTGGGCAGAACACAGACATTGGTAGCTTTTGAAGCTTCTCAGGTGAGTCCAATGTGCAGACAAGTTCAGAAAGCCCTGGTCATCAGCAGCTGTATGAGAACCCACTCACCCAACACCCATCAGGGAACAAGCCCACTTAACTGGATTACACCTGTCACCCTAGAGGGTCATTATTCCTCCTTTTTTAACAAGCCTATACCGCATATTTTTTTGATATAAAGATGGAAAGAGTCTGATTGCTAAAACAATAGAGTGAATAATGAATATGAATGAGAACACAGCTTCTACCCACTACTTGCCAAGAGATGTTGACTCTTACAGTGTTGAGAAATACATACAGAAAAAAAATTGAGAAGAGGATGAGATATGAAAAAAGCTACTATTTTTATAAACAAGTTTCAAATTTTATTTGAGTTGGACTTCAAATAACAATTACTCCCGTGGTAGCTATGGACATGACAAATTGAGCAAAATTTCTTAAGATTCTGTTGGCCACACTGGTCTTTGTTTTTACTGAAATTCTCAGAGATCTCAGAGGGGATCCCAGAGGCGGTAATACTGCTGCATTCAGGAACAACCGAGGAAGACCATTTCCTATACATTTCCTCTGGAGAGGACCTCTGTATACAGACCAGTAAGGATAGATTGGGTATCCATCCCCATGATATAACATCAGGGCATGTACAGGAACCACTTGCCAAGCTCAATGGATTTGATTCTTGATTCTAATTTCCTTTAGCTGCCCTAGAGATTGTTTAGATTCTGTAAAATGCAAAACAGAACTTAGATGACAATCAGCAGTTATCTATGATACATATTTTAGGTGGAAGTATTAGACCTTCCAGGATACTCTAAAATTGCTTTTTTTTCAGGACATGAACCCCTAGCTATTTATGTACATATAGTAAAATATGAGTCTGGAAGCCAGAGTCCTTACATTCTGATGAATACTAAGCTACCATTTCTGCTTTTCTGTCAATATGTGTTCTTCTTATATAAGGAGCTTAAAACTCTTTAAGGAGCATACATGAAATGCTGATCAAATATATATTTATTTATATTATAGATGATATGTAATACTATATATATCATATATATATATATATATACACTATATAATACTATATCATACATGACATATATATATATGTATGTTAGGGGGAGAGGTCAGTTCGGCTTACCAGGGTTGGAAATCCATCCAAGTCATGCAGCACCAAAAATTTTAGGGGCAGTGTTCTATATTTTCCTTTTTTCTTGTTCCTGCCACAACAAAGAATTGAAGGGCAGAGACACAGTAGTGATGCAGAGTTAAAGTTTTATTTAAAGTTACTGTAACTCTGGAGAGAGGAAATCCCAGGGCAAATTACTTCTAAAACCAAAATCAGTCAAAGGGAGAAGTAAAGTTTAAAACCTGTTTGTTGCTTACAAGCTGTGGTCCAGGGTCATTTCTCTTTCCTGCTCTGGCAGAGGCAAGCAAGACCTCCCCCTAACCTCTCAGGTTCAGACAGGCCCTCGGTTGTCCAGGTAATTGCTCATTGATGTGGAGATTAATGTTTCCCCACCCCTGAGGAACACCTATTGATATGCAGATGCACTAAAGCCAGGCGAGATATTCTGGAAATATTACAATTTTACCCACAGTTACTTAAAGAGAGAAAACGTATAGGCAACCTCAGGTAGGAGAGGTGCCCTGAAAGGTTGGAGAGAGAAAGTTTAAGGCTACACACTTAGAAAATGCAGGTGACCTGAGAGAGAGGAAAATTCTGAAAGGTTGTAGAGAAAGTCTACGCACTTAAAGAGTGCAGACCACCTCAGAGAGAGGCACACTGAAAGAGTGGGAAAAAGTCAAAGTCATACACAAAGTACAGGTGACTTCAGAGCGAGAGGAGTGCACTGAAAGGTTGGGGGTTCCCCCTTTTAAGAATTTTTCAGGAATGTGACAAAGGACTACGGGGTGTGGACTTGTTAAGTGATCCCCAAATATTTAAAATTAACTTAACACAAGAAATGTACTGCTCTGATTTCTCCCTGAGATACCAGCTTCTTGGTCTAGGAACATATCAAACAAGACCACCTGCCCGCCCCCACCAAGGTGGGCTGAGTTATTGTATGTTTGCTAAAGAGTAAGTCAAGAACCTTACTTCTCAACTTCCTGGACTTTAAAATGCAATCTTATTTTTAAGATGGAAATCCTTCCTGCCTAATATATATATTTGCAATATATATATATTTGAGCCACACTGTGTCGAAAATATATACTCTGTTCCTCCTGTGTGTCTCCTTTACTTTCACACTATTACCACACCCAATGCTTCTGACACCAGATGTGTAGGGGTTTTTCCCACATCAAGCAGTTCTGCAACACTAGCTGAATGTCTTACCCTTTAAATCATTTCTGACTCTATCTTCCTGGAGAGGGCATCAGATCCCACAGGTTAGAGGCTCAATCCCACAAGACTGCCCCCCTGTCCACCACCTTTCAGATGACAATCTCAAGCCCAGATTGTTACATGTGTTTCTGACCTATCAGCTGTAAATCAGAGATTCCTATGTCCTGTGACTCCAGCTTAGGTTCAATTAATTTTCTTGAGTGAGTCACAGAATTTAGGAAAACAGTGTACTTACTGTTTATCTTTTGTTATAAATGGAACATCCCCGTGGAAGTCAAGGGGAGCGGGAAAGGGCATGGAGCTTCCCTGTTTTCCCTGAGTGCCACTCTCTGTAGCACCTCCACGTGTTCACCAGCCTGGACGCTCTCCAAAACCTGGACTTTTGAGTTTTTATGGAGTCTTCATCATGTAGGCATATCGATCATTAACTCCATTTTCAGTCCCTTTCTTCTTTCTGGAGAATGGGAGGTGACGCTGAAAATCCTAAGCTTCTAATCTTGACCTAGGTTTTCTGGTGACCAGCCGCTATGCAGTAGCCCCTCAAGAATGATCTCTTTGGAATAAAGTACACTGCTCTCATCCAGGAAATTCCAAGGGATTTTGAAACTGTGTCAGGAATCAGGGTCAAAGATCAAATATCAGAACAAAAAATGCTCCTAGCGCTTTTATTATTTAGGAAATTGCAAGGGTTTCAGAAGCTCTGTGCCAGAAACTGGGGGCAGAGACTAATATATATATATATATATTCTATTATCTCACAGCACTTAATGCCAATCAGATTTTAAGGAGCATGCATTAAGTACCAATTAAATGTATAGTATATAATTATATACTATAAATGTGTTCATCATAGTTACCCCATAAAGTATATTTTATCCTGACTATTCTAAAAATAAACTTTGAGGGTCAGAAGGTTCAAGAAACTTGACCAGGTTTCTGTGGTCAGCAAGTACTGCGATCACAACGTGAAGCCAAGCCTCTTAGTCCAGGGTCCATGCTCTCTTCACTAGGCTGTGCTGTCTGTCAGAAAATGGAGAGCGCCTGAATGGGGAAGGGTTGTGTGGGTGGAGAAAAAAATGCAGTAGCAGGCAGTGATGGAAATTTCTGTGAAAAGATATTCGAAGTTACTGTTTTTTTTATCATTTCCTATTTTTTTGTGTTTCTTTTGCAATTGTGCACCATCACAAAAGAAATAGATTCAGGACTTATGTTCTGTATTTACAGTTATTTACAAGTACTTTCATGGTTCATGATCTATCATGTTTCTGAGAGTTAATGTAGTTTCTACTGAGGCCTAAGAGCATCATGTTGGGATATCAGGGGAATTTTGTGAGAAATGAATGGGTTTGGCTGCAGGTTGGGGCAGACCCTCCTCAACACCTCACTGAAACCATATAGGCTGCTGACTTTCTATCAGGGATTCTATCTTGCTCCATGTTCCTTTCTGGGGTGCTGAATTCTTAGGGCTCCCTCCCTTCCTTTCATTCAACCAGTATTTTTTATTTCTTCTACGTGCCAGGCATTTCTCCTTTTTGCCATCCTCTTTGCTGGGGATGCAGTGGCAAACAAAATAGTAAAAATCTCTGCCTTCTTCATTCTTGGTGCTCACATTTATTAGGGAGATAGGAGACAATTAAAAAGGTGTCTAAGTTAAATAGAGACTAGGCCAGAAAGTGATAAAGGCTGAGGAGAAAATAGAGACAGAAGATAGGAGTTGAATGTTGAAGACACTGTATAGTTTAGTTTAGGTAGAATGGCTAAGAATGACCTAAAAAATGGTGAAGGATGTGATGCAAATGATGAGATTCAGGAGAAAGTGTTGCAATGTATGGGAAGTACATTCCAGGCAGAGGGAATAGCATGGGCAAAGTCTTTAAGGTAGAAGTTCATGTTTAATGAGGTCAGATCACACGGAGCCTCGTGTATCATTATAAGCATGCTGTCTTTTACTCTAGTGAATTGGTTGTGAGCTGAAGAGTGACATGATTTGATTTACCTTTACCTTTTATAAAGTTACAGTGGCTATTATGTGCAGAACTGGCCAAAAGTGGGCATATTTTGACCAGGAAAATATCTTGCAATATTCCAAAAGAGTTCACTTGAATTGGGCCAAGAGGATATCTGTGGGAATGGTAAGATGTAGTCAGCTCCAGTCATTTCTGGACATGGCCTATAGGATTTTCTGGCAGATTAGGTATGGACTGTGTGAGAGGCAATATTACAGATAACTTTGTAGTTTTAGAGCTTGAGCAACTGGAAGGGTGGAATTGCTATTAATTAATATGGAAGATACAAGTGCAACCAAGTTCTGGGAAATACCAGGAGTGCAGTATCAAAAAGTTATAATTTGAGATGCTTTTTTTGGGACATAAAAGTAGAGCTGTGGACAGCTCAGAAGAGCATTCTGGGCTAAAGATCTAAATTTTGGAGTTATCATGATGACATTGAAAGACATTAGACTAGATAAGCATGTCAAGGAAAAGAGAAAAGGTCAAAGACTGAACGAAGAACACTCCAATTTTCAAAGTCGTGGAGTGAGAAGGAAGTGACAGAGGAACTGAGAAAATGTTGCTGATGAAATAAAATGGAAACAAGAAGAGAGTTTTATCCTGGAAACCAAGGGACTTTAGATGTTAAGAGATCAAGAAAGATGCTTACTGAAAATGAACTGTGCTTGTTAAGTCAGTAACATCGGAGTGAGTCGGGAGTCCTGAGTTCAAACACTAATATCACTGCATTTTACTTTGTGAACTGGGGAAAGTCACACCTTTAGGAAACTCAATTTCCTCAATTGTGAAAAATGACTGTTGTAAAGGTAAAACCAGATAATGTGAAAAGTACATAGAAGAATAGGAACCTAGCATCTAGAAGCTACTCAACAAATGCCATTTGACTCTGAATTGAATCTTATGTATTTAGAGCTCAATTATGTGCTTATTACATTACTTGACTGACTTTCCATGCCTCCACCTGGATCTGCAGAACGAAATCTTTATCTGACTACTGCTCTCCACCTGGGCTGAACTCCTAAGTACTTGTATATTTAGCACAGACATTACACTATTCCCTCTGAGTCATTCATTCAACAGTATTTTTGACCATCTACTGTAGGTGACCATGTGCTAAACACTGGTCACGATGCCTTTGGCTCTGGCCTTAGCAAGTCATCCATGAGCCGTCATTGAGAAACTCAGACTTCCATTCCTGGTTTCCAAAGGGTCAAACAAATCCCTGAATACCATGCACTAATCACGAAATATTGGACAAACTACTTAATTTCTTGAACCTCAGCTATCTGGATCTTTGTCAGTAATATATAGTCAGTTATATAATAGTAATATGATTATAATTTCCTCCCTCCACCCTATCCCATGCTAGTACCTCCCAAGATGTGGTGCTAAGCTTCTGTAATTACCCAGGTGAATCTTGAAGAGCGAAAAATGATACACTACAAATTTCAGCATCTGTTAGGCTGAGATTTACACTGTTGGATCACCTATAGCCATTGAGGTAAACATGCTCCTTGATTAATAAGTGTCTTAGTCATGTAGATAGCCTGCTTGCACATACACACACACACACACACACACAAACATACACACATGCACACATATATGTACAGATGGGCAGACACAGAATCCTGGTTGGTATACTAACAAAAAGCTTAGAAGAAAAATCAGCTAGTATTTCAAGTTTTCACTGGGACTCAGGTCAAAAGTCCTAAAAAGGAAATCGTAATTCATTCCTAGCTTAGCCCTATGTTTTCCTATCTTTCTATTTTTTTCTTGACTTTTCACCATGACCAAAGGACACTACAAACTAAAAGCCAGATCTATGCCTAGTCTTTGGCCACTATGTATATATGTTCTGGAGATAAGCTGATGATAACTCCAGAATAAAACCATGGGGCCTCCAGAAAAATATAGGGAGGAGAAAATATTTTTAGTATGTTGTTTCTGCAGTGATGAAAAGTCATACTATTGCCAAGAAAAGACCACAGATTTTATTGCAGGGTATTTATATAAAAATATTCTAAGGAACTAAGAATAGATAGATTGTTTAAATAACAAGATATTAATATTTTGAAAAATAAATCTTGACTTTCTTTTATTAATGATACTTGTGAATTCTTGGTAAGATTGATTATTCTTGATTGATTTGGTCTAAAAATGAACTTACGGAGACTTAATTATATGGGGAGATCAGTGTATGCTTATTGATTGTGCCTTTGACATGATTAGCTACATTAGATTATGATGTCCTCATCCTCCAGAAATCAAAGCTAAGACTGAACTTTTTCTAAGGGCCATTAGTCATATGTTCATGGCATGTGCTCAATTTTTTTCATTATGTAATAGGCAAAAGAGACTATAAAAAGAGCATTAGCTTTATGTCATTCAGAAATCTATCTTAGAAATGTGCCTGATGGAACCAGACCATATCTCTCCTCCTAACCCAACAGATGCTTAATTGACATGAGTGGAATTAAGAAGGGAGCATTTCTATGGCATGCTTCACTCTTTACCATCCACCTTGTACCCCAATGGAGCTGGGGCCCCTTCACAGGTAATCCTAAATTCCACATCCTTGGTCTAAACGTTCTAGTCAGCCACTGAAGACACGGGCAAATGCAGCTCTGGTGTTTTTGAGTTCGAGCTCCAGCCATGTGGCAGATCAGATCCTCATGCCCTGCAGCCAACTTGGAACTTCATCCATTTCAGTCAGCAAGGCATTGCTAATAACTAAGAGAACACCACAGAAAATATGAGAACCAGGGCAGCAGTGACAGGGGAAATGAGATGCAGAGCTCTGCATGCTGGGAATGTTGGCCTTAATTAGAATGTGCATGTACAGTATTTATCTTTCCCTCAAACCTATAAATAAGGCCAGCGCTTTGGCCATTACTGATGTCTGCCGTCATTTCACAAGGCCTCTGTTTTGATGGAGCACCAGTTGTTGCAAAATAATATTTCTTTCCTCTCTCGTTTGCATCTGCTCCTGTTCGGAAGCCTCTCAGAGGCTTTCAGAGCTGTGACTGGAGAGAAGAGGAGTGGCTGCTACTTTCTAGGAATCTAAGTAAGAATTGCTCTTTTGCGAGCCTCCACTGCAATCAGAGATCATAAGATAGAGAAAGGTGCTCATAGGCTGATAACCACACTCCAATCCAAAGAGGCCTTCATCCTCATCATCCCCGAAGTCATTCTTCCAACTACCCCTTGAATACCCTTTGTGATGAGCCATTCACTATCTCCAAAGGCTGTTGAGTCCAATTTGGGGCATACTAAACCCTTTCTCTTACTATTGAACAAATCTGCCTCTCTGCCATTTGTCCCTATTGAGCTAAATACATGAACCCCAAATGGAAACTTTCTCTATGTTCCAAATGCTTTCCTGGTTCTCCTGTGTGTCCCAATTTTCTACATGATCTATACAAATAATTATAAAATGTACTTACTATATTATTTTCTACCAATTCTCTCTTTTCCTTTTTCACAACAGGAGTGTTACAAATGAGTCTGATTTTGCCTTCAGTAGTCAACTAGAACAACACGGATCATCTTTCTTCAAGGGAAAAAAACATTCCCTCAAAGGACTCTCATCTCTGAAGTAAAAATTCATAAGGTTAAATGGTCCATAGGAGGGTGGTTTAAATTTTATCACACATTCCCTGGACCAACTCAGAGGTTAAAGGAAATCATCATTATTGTTTGCTGCTTGATTTCCTCTCTGATTAAAAGTAAATAGTAAACTCCTTAAAAGTAGAAGCAGTTTTGGTGTTGTTATTGTTGTTAAGTTTCCCAGTACATGTGAGTGGTGGGTCTTTAATAACTAATTAATTATAATGACATCAACTCATTTAATTGGGGTTTAAGAAAGTCATTGTCTTGGAGTGTCACTTCCATAGGCTCATGTCTGCTTAAAATAAATACTTCTGTCCTCTAGCCTGTTTTTTTTTTTTTTATATATGACAATGTGAGGCTGAAGGATGTGAGGACTGACTTACAATGTTTGTTCAGAAGTCTGAAGCTCTGTGCCAAGATCCAAACGATCTCTCCACTTCTTGTGCCTGAGCAGGTCTCATTGATTCCTCCTTAGAAGACATTCCAGGGCATTTTGTGTCCAGCTAGACTGTAGGGTAATCAGATCCACCAGTCATGCTATTACCCTTCCTTCAAAGAGAAAACAAATGAAAACCCAACCAGCAACAAGGCCTCAGCCGCAGGCTCAGTCACAGAGGGTCCTTCATTCCCTGTCTCAGTGTTTCATTTGCTAATCAATGTACCTAGAATGGCAATCCGCCTGCTATTCAGCCCTATAGGGTAAGAACCTCCTGAGAGGCAGAGAGCTTGAAAAATTTTCCTTTTCCCCTTTACTGCTGCTGTGATAAAATGGGTCCCTTTGCTTAGAAAGATGGGACTATAGATGTATCCCCAAAGGCTGGGAAGAGGAGTTATAGAATTCTTATGGAAAAACTAATTATTTGGCAACGAAAGGCATTTCAATAAAAAAAAAAAAATCTACCGGAGAGAAAAGTATTATCTTCAAGCTTTCATTAGATACTGTTAAATTAAATTAAATCAAATGCATTAAATACTCTTCTGAGTACTAAAATGCCAAACAAAACAAATGTGCATAAATTTTAGAAAGCTTTGTGAGGCAGCCCTGGGGCAGTAAAAAGTGTCTGGACTTAACCGGAGTTCGCGGTTTAAGTATTTACTAGCTGTGTGCTCTTGAGCAAAAGGCTGAGCCTCTTTGACTAAGATTTGTCTCTTCAGTAGTAAAATGGGGCATTTAATTCCAGTTGGAGCAAATGGGTAGCAGGAAGGTGTGTCCTTACTGTTCAGGAGCTGATGAGCTGAGATGTTGATGGAGTTTTTCAGGAGGACAATCATCCCATCACGCATGTCACAACAGATAGGTGGGACTTGAAACAGGTATTATGAGATGATGCTGAAGTTCTGGATGAGTGCAAGGTTATGGCTGGATGAGAAGGGTAAAGAGTGATACATCTTGCAAAGAGGACTCTCATAGCAAGAGGTACTTCTTGCATAAGAGTGAAAGAGTAATGGCTTGGAGAAGGAAGTGCATCCTTGAAAGGATGCTGCAAACTTCCAGCAAAGCAAATACTGAAATGCATGAATGCAGACAGCCAAAACTACTCCTGTTTTTAAGGTCTTCCCATGTGCTAAGCCCTCTTCTACATACTTCATACTTCTCTTCATTTAATCCTCATAACAAAACTGAGAATGTTTTTTTCCTTTCACAGATGTAGAAATTGAGGATAAGGAAATTTGGTATTTTGCCCCAGGTGATATATTTGGTAGGTAGCAGAGCTGGGACTTGAACACAGAACTTGAGCTTTTAACACCCACACTACACTGCAGTGTTCATGAGGGACTGAGAGGATCCTCTCAACACCAGGGAGAGAGGAAATGGGCTGTGGAGGAATTGCAGATGTACGGAAATGCTTTTACTCTGAAACTGGGGTTCTGGATGACATTTGGAAAAAAAGGCAGCAGAAGTAGGACAAAATGATAAGAAAAAAATGCTCATCATTTCACAATGAAGAGCCTGTAGGAGAAAATTAAATGACCAGTGGTACTTGAATTTTTTGGCAGTATCTAATGATAACAACATTGTGAAAGACAGCAAATTCAATGGCATCGAAGCTTGGAATATAGCTCCAAATAAAGTGACTGCTCTCTTGACTCCGGTTTGTCTGTGGTCCTAGTTCCAAATCAAACTCCAGCAAACGTTTGCCAATCTGCTGCAAAAAGACCCTGCCAGGATGCCTTAGAGAGAATCTGGGGTCTCTGCAAAGGAGAACTCGGGTCCTTTCTCATGTGTCTTGTGGCCATCTGCAGTAGCCAGGCCACCATTGATACTTAGAATTTGTTTCCTTCTGTGATACTAGGCAGAAAAGAGAAAAAGCAGACAGGATAGGAATTAGGGAGATGGAAGGAGCAGTCAAACAAACTTGGGTCCTTTATAGGATCCCAGTTTGCCTGGGATCTTGAAACAGAAGGTTTTGCTACTGAATGCTGCAGCTTGCATGGTAACAGCTATATTACGGTGGGGGGGGGGCTACAAAACCTTGGCCTCCCCCAAGCCAACCTGATTGACTTTAGGCTAGAGCACTCTGCCCTGTGAATTTAACTAGCTTTGTGGGGAGAACTACTAGGGGAAGAAGGAAAAGAGAAAAAGGAATGAGATGAAATGCGTACATTCCACCCTCTGTTCCTCATCACACACATACCTCTCCTGAATATATACACAGCGCTACACACGGATCCTTTTACTCCCTTCGTATCTTTAATTGAGAACAGAGAGATAGTTGGAGACGCTCCCATTTGTCAGAACTTCAGAATATTTACTTTGGCACTGCCATTTCACATAATGAGTAGTAAATTGCAGAATTATTATTTATGCACTGATTTAGATGATCGATTGTTTTCTTGCTTGTTTGATTGATGGTAATCCATCACAGCTGAACACAGAAATTCAACAAGGAACAGGGAATTCATGGATGAAACATCTATTATTATAAATTGCTGAGGGGACCCAGAATATTTAAGTCAGGTCCTCTAAAGCTGATTGCAAACTAGACATTTGGGGCCTCCCACAACCTCACTGTGGACCATATGTCCGATCTTCCTCTCATGGTGGCAAAGGCTTCTGGAAGGGAATCGGGTCTGAAAGGGAACAGAATCCTGCCCAGGGTGTCGTGTCCACAATAGCACATGCAGACCAGCTGTGTTTGCAGGGAAACCTGGCATCCAGGTGCAAAGTCCCACAGGAGTCGGAACAGTGGGAGACGCAGCATTAAGCCCCAGGCCACAGCAGATAAGCCGGAGGCCCTGGAAAAGCTCCAGAGCTGAGAGGTCTTGTCAGACACCAGGATCAGTTAAAGAAGCCAAAAATAAAATGGTCAGGAATACTTTTCCTGATACTTCTGACCCATGTTGCTAAATCTTTTATTTGTAAAGAAAACAAATAAGGTGGTAGGCCTAGAAGGAGACAGCCATCCCCGAATGCATTAGCCCGGAGCCCCCCACCGGAGAAAGAGGCTACTCTATATTAAAAATCATAAAGGAGGTTAGAGAAAAATAAGGTATAAAAGGTTCTCTGTGATCATATTAGGGGGTAGTGGTAGGGCTGCTGAGGAGAGGGGGGACAGAGCCCCACTACAGAAGAGAGGGCTGAAAGACAACAGGTTCAGGCATGTGTGAGGAAAGTCCTGACGTCGGCCTGAGTCGGGCATGATGGGGGGGCAATGCCAAGAAGAAGCCAGCCTTGGTGGGAACACTGCAGTTTACAAAGCATTTTCACCTACGGCTGCTACCGCGCGTCAGCATGAGCCGGCAGGACTGAGTGGCCTGGTGGATGAGGACAGGCAGTGGGATGGAGGGGCAGAAGGCCAAAATTCTTGTCCCAACCCTGCCCCTGTGTTGTGTCAGGCCTATGTCCTTCTCGTTCTTCCTCAGCCTCTGCGTTTAAACCAGGGCTCCCCACCTCAGCACGATGGCAGTTTGGACCAGATGATTCTTTGTTGTGCAACGTAGAACATTTAGCACTAATCCCTGACCTCCACCCACTAGATGTCAGTAGCACCCTGCCCCCATCTGTGACAACTAAAACAGTCTCCCGACACTACCAAATGTCCCCTGAGGGGCAAATCACCCCTGGTTGAGAACCACTAATAGAAACATAAAAAAACAAGCAAAAAGTCTTCCCTGGTGTCCCTGGTGATCTCTATGTTCTCTCCCTTCTTTTGGGAGAGCCCGTAGCAGCCTGTGCAGTATTTTGTAATTGCACAGACTCTTGGAGTCAGGGAGATCTGAAGTCAAGCCTGATTCTGTCACTTGCTAGATGCATAATCATAGGCCAATCACTTAATCTATCTGAACCTCAGTTTCCTTGTCTGTGAAATGGGGATAATAATAGGATCATCTCAAAGGCGTAGTGAGAAAGTGATATGAGATAAATTACCCAGGGCACTCAGAGAGACAGGGGTGTGAAAAATGCCTACCCACTGTCACCTATCCTTATTATTGCTCTCATTGTATGACAAGGTGGCTATCCTTGACCCTTCAGCATGTCACCTTTTCCCCCTTGTGGGAATAAGAAGATGAATAATATGATCGCCTTCCCCTTGGGAGTGTGCAGTCCGTTAGGGTGGAGTACTGTCCATGAATCACTGGGCTGCAGAGCATCAACACGATTGCTAGCAATGAAGTAGAGGTTGTTGCTGCTGGGTCAAAAGGAAGACAGACAGATGCCAGGACCACCTCAATATGTACAACTGTGGTGCAGGATCACCTGGAACATGTTCAGGCATTTCGGATGCCCCATGTCCAGGTCAAGGAGGTCTGGAGAAGGTCCAGGGAAGGGCACTAAAAAGGATAGAAAGTGTTAGGACTCTGCTGTCTTAGTTTGGGAAGCGGAAGGCAGAAAGCAATCAGGATTGAAATCTATGAAACTGTAAAAATTAGATATTCACTCACTCGTTTCTTTCAGTCATAAAAATGTGAAGAGTATCTACAAAAAAGCTTAGCTCAGTGCTACCGTTACAGAAATGAACAACTGCAACCCCTGAACTAAAGGGATCCAGATTTAGTAATGGAAACAAGCCTGTAAGCAAGTGTTTCCAAGACATCAATGGAATATCTAATGGTCTTATGACGGAACTGTGGTAGGAGGTCAGACGGGGATGAAGGCAGGGCCATAGAAGCTTCACAGAGGACATGATGGCTGATTAGTGCTTTACAGGATGAGTGGAATTTCAACAGAAAAGAGGGAGAGAACATTCAAGGGTGAGGGGAAGGGAATTCCAATAGGGTGAACATGGTGGCGTGTGGAGCAGAGCCCACAGGAGCCGCTACTGTGGGGAGTTTCCTAAGAACATGGTCTCTCCTTGTCTTTCCCTTTCCACTTCCAGAATGAGGTTGCTCACATTTTTTGCATTCTGTCCAATGATTCTCTCCTGAGCACCCACTCAGCCTGTTTACAAGTGGGTATCGGAGTTCAGGGAGCTAACTACCCCCATCAGGGGCGACCCCCAGACAACGGAAACGTGTGCTGGAGGGTAACTACTCAGGCGTCCCACTGAGGGGGATATTTTCAGCAGTGCTCTGTGCGCTTCCGCATGAACCCCAGGACTGAGCCCTCATCGCCTGCAGCAACCTGAATAATCCTCCTTCCCGGCTTCCCCTGCCCCACCCCCTCACTCCCATTTCCTTGGATATTACCCCCAAACAAACCACCTGTACCCAGTTTTCACCCCAGGCTCCACACTTCGGAGCAACTCAGATTAAGATAGGGTCAAAGTGAAATTAAGGAGGAACCATCATATTTTACTGGCAATTGAATTCCTAAATTTATAGCAACAGTGTACCATGGTCTACTTTGTGGTCAGAGGAACTTCTCAATGTTGCTGAGGCAGTGATGAGCTTTGTGATCCTGGACAAGTCACCTAACTAGTCTGAGAAACCACTTAGTTTCTTGAGGTGCTTCACATTTCCTAGAGTGGGGAAAATACATGAGCTACGTATCTAACCTACTTAACCTATATAAGGCAGCCAACATATGTTAACGACTACAGAATAATAATAAATGGAACAATGACAAGAGCATCCTTTTCAAAACTTGAGTAGCTATTATAATAAAGAGGTATGGTACTACGTTCTGATGCAACTGCCCTTTTAATTTTAGTATACTAAGAAGTGTTTCTGACTTAGTGCATCCAAACGGTAGCTAAAAAAAAAAATGTCCTAAAATGTGATGAGACTGTTTGGAATGAGACCCAACATATGAAAACCTGTTTGGCCAAGTAAAGAATATCTTCCCCTCAAAGCAATGCTTTTAAGCTATCAGGGCTTGAATTATTTTTGGAACTTGTCCTTGGGATAGGGTCTCAAAGTCAATTTACATGACACATTAAGAAAACCAATCTTATTAGTTTATGGTCACAGCTCATTTTTGGCCTAAAATAGTCATAACTAGCTTTATCAAGCACTTGAATCCCTAGACTCAGCTCTTAATAATCTTTAGCAGTTCCAAATCAAATTTTCTTTTGAATGGAGAAAAAAAGTTGCAACCGCAGGAAATTCAAAACAATGTATCATAAGGGACAGAAGGCAATTTCTAAAAGTCCCCCAAGGTTTGGGACATAGAAGCTTTGGCATCCTACCATTGTAGAGCTTGCAGGAATTTGAGAGGTCATCAATCCCCACCACGACCATTTAAAAATGAGAAAACTGAGTGGGAAAGGGGAAGTGATTTGATAAGGACCACACTATAATCATTAGCAGATTCACCCCCCGGGAGAATCATTAGCTAGCTCCTAACCCAGCATTCTTCTAGCTACACCATGAATTAGTAGTATCATAGGAAAAGATGTAACTTTTCCAAGTAACTTCTCTGAAATGGATAATGCCCATTTGTATATGTGAGTTTGTAAAATAATATCACATATGATTTTAAGTTGGAAATATTTTGAATGTAACACACTTGATAATTGCTAATAACACCATATCAAACTGTGAGCAAAGCAAAGGAATGCCTTTCCTTTAGCTAAAATCAGGGATAATAACACTGCAATTCCATAGCACATCCCTTAAATACTGGGAAGGTTGGTGAAGGATCTGTTGGAAATGACAATTCATTGTTCCTGTATGACTGTTTTTATCATACACACACACACACACACACACAATCTCTTCTCCCTCCCAATGCTGAGCAGTGTCTTCACTTTAATAGGGAAGGAATAGTAATTTCAGATTTTAGTTTTAGATGAAGGCGCATGAAAGTACAACCTTTATCATACTCTTTAAAAGAACTTGTTTAAAAACTTGAACATATCTACACACACCTTGTCCAGTCCCATTTAAAGAAACCTCAGTCCCAGCTGCAAAGACACAGAGAAAAAATTGATTATTTTAACTGTGATGATTTAAGGTTGATGATGCACACATTTAAAACAATAGATGATTGTATTATATTTCATGGAGGTTCTCTAGGAAAAAAAGTGCCCTGGTAAAAAGTGGAAGAGCAAAGGTTAATTACTCGCTAATGATTCAGGGATACAAATGTGGCCATCTCTAGTTCCTAGTAATTGACCAGATTATGTGAGTTATTCCAGGCCATAATTACCAGTTACCAAGGTCTCATTCAAGTTCATCAGAAATCACACCATCAGCTCAATTAAAATCAGTCCAGTCTAAAACATACATACTATAATAGTTATACAAAATATTTATAAAATCATACAAATGTACATTATAAAATATATAATATAGATAATATGCATTATAATGTTTATATAATTATATGTTCTAATGCCAAGTATCATAACAGGTGTCAGGATACCAATATTAAAATGTCACAATCTAAGTGTGTGAACTGGGTCTGTTCAGCTATGGCCCGAATGTGAATGTTCCAGTAGCTCCTGAGAACAAGCTGCCATCAAGACAGGGTGAACTTGCCTTCTCTGAAACCCCTCCTCCTCCAGCCACCCGCTCACTCTAAGTCATGAATTTTCTCATGCCTAGTGGAGCCATTTGTGAAATAACTGTCTCTATTGATTTCTACTTCTAGTACAGGTATGCTTGCTCAGCTGCCCATCTGTTTTCTAAGGCAGGACCATTGAGAAAAATGAAAGAAAGAGGACATGTGTGTGTATGCATGTGTGTGTTTATGTGTACATGGATGTGTGTAGATAGAAGTGGTGCTAAAGAGAGGAATAGGGAATTCAAATCATTGTTCTCTGGAAGCAGAGATGCCATGTGCATCATCTGTGGCATGACATGTGGTGTGTCCCCAAAAAGTCAAGTGGGATCTTTGGCTCCTGGATAAGTTGCCAGAGGGCAGAGACCACTGGACTTACAGTCAGTAGACTCTGTTCTCCTGGGATGCCACCGCGTGTCAGTGCTGTTACCCTGGCAAAAGGACCTGACCTCTCATCATTGATTCCTCATCTGTGAAGTCAGTTAGTGGCTCACCCTCTCCCGCTTCACAGGGAGACACTCGAGTCATACGGGAGAACTCCACGGAGAGTTCGCCAGCTATTCTAGAGCAATGTCTAATGAAAGAGCATCAGACTGAGATGGAGGCCATGGTCTGAGACAATGACGAGGCAGAGTTCATCCAGGGACCGTCAAATCATGTGTTCTCTGAGCTGTCTCCAGCCCCTGGCCTGAGTTCTAGGGTTATTCCCCCTTCCTTTTCAGGTGATGACAACTCTTGCAGACTATTTATTTTATATTATACCCCAGGAGAGTTCTGCTTCTGGCAGAATCCATAGACACCATTTCTCCAAAAGGCTTTGAAGAATGATCTATGAAGGACACTACAAAACATCTCAAGATCAATTGCTGTAATTATCTTCTGAATAATTTTCTGCCATTATTCAGGCTGTACATATTATACATGAAAGGATGTGTTCAGCCAGACCAGAAGCTTGCTAGATCTGGGATTTACAGCTCACTGTGTAAGAAGATTTAGAAGGCAACCCCTAGGAAATCCATCTGGAGATTGTTGAGAGGATAAAGGGAAAGTATAAGTTCTTTTAATTTTAATATTCTTTATGCTCTGCTCATTATGATTAGATATAACTTCTAGTTAAGCCCTCTATAAAAATAGACCTGGCAATGAAAAGACTATTTATTTTCTTTTCTATCACTAAGGGAAAATAGCATGCATAAAAATAATAATAATATAAATGCTCCAATGCTTAACTATTCAGAAAGCCATCCAATGTCTCTCATTTACTAAGTTTACAGAAAAAAGAATCCCTCTCCAGACTAGAACTGAAGAATGGAAAAACACCAGCTGACTTACTGTCACTTCCCATACTTTGTAGGCACTCAAATATTCCTTTTCTTTTTAATATATAAGAGAAAGAAAATCACTGAGATTTCCCTTTTGTCTCCCTCAAGTTTTCAGGGGAAGAAAATTGTCTGAAAGAGGCAGGAACACAGGCCCTCTGAGAAAGATCATGAGAGCTCCTTTTCCCATTATTAAGATTATTACTGAATCAGGTTAAAGGGGAGAATAAAATCCAATATATTTTTTGTTGCACCAATCATTAATATAAACCAGCTTTGGCTCAGATAAGACAGTAAATACAACTTTTCCAGACCTCCAGCACCTGGGTGAAAGGCCGTAACTGGCTAAGCAATCATGTATTTTAGCAGCAAATTTCCTCTGAGTCATGGCTGATGGTTCTGTCCCTGAAAGGGCTGTATAAAATCACATCAAGGCAAGGGTTAGAACATAACTAAGGTCCTTTCTCATATTTCTGCAATCATGTTCAGGAACAAAACAAAACAAAACTCCAGGTTGTTTAGGCAATAGCAAGAAATGATGTTTTCATAATAGTACAAGTCATTTCAGAGGTTCCATTAGTGTCCACAGGGGTTGTTTCATTGACCGCATTAGTTTGGGCAAGGTTGCAAAAATGCCCTGAAATAAAATGGCTTAGATATAGCAGCTGAGGATCGTTACTCTGCAGCCAAGGATGTATGTTCTGGGTCTAAGTTCAGCTGGGTGCTCTGCTGTCAGTGGAGGAGTGAAATGATCTGGCCCATGGACACAGGTAGAGACTGAGGGTTTAAAATGCATAAACTCAGCCTTCCTTGATCCTTGCTCACAATGGATGGAATAAAGGATGGTATTGGGAAGGTTAAAAAACAGGACAGAATGAAAGGTCATGACATTCCTGTTCTCCTGCAGAAACTAAATTCCAGGAACTTTACCTGGATTCAAACATCTGGATAGCACCTGACTTCCGGTATGTGTGCTTTTTCCTCCTTACTTCCTGGGAGATTTTGAAAGGAGTAAAGGAAACGTGAAGAGTAGTTTGTGATAGAATTACAGGGTGCTTGTTTGAAAGGAGCTTAGAAAATCATTTAATCCAGCCTGGTTAGACAACAGGCTTGGTGCTGAATTTTTCTTATATACTTATGGCATCTCTTGGTCAGCGCAGGTCCAGATCCCAGTAGGAGTTTTAAACACATTGACTGACCAAATGGTCTTTCTCATTTTTCAAATATGTAAATTCAGTACAAAGGGATTAATGGCCTTGTTCAGAGTCCAAGGCTAGAGAGTAGCAGAATTGAGATACAGACAAGATCTCTTGGGTCTTTGCATCAAGAGACTTTCTCTTTAAGGATCAAAGATTTATATTGTTCCATATGGCAGTCATAGTTGCTTGCCATGTGAAATTTTTCTGGTTTGGTATATTTGGCTAAATCCTAATTAAGATTTTTATCACAAAACTTGGGGTCTCATGACTTGGGCCATAATAGAAAGTTCTGAAAGTACTTTCAAATTTCATCTGCTGGATTGTGTATGTATGTATGTGTGTGTCTGTGTGTGTGCCTGCTTAAGAATTTGCTGGCAGTAGAAGTTCTTATTAGATGGAACTCAGATAATTCCATAGCCACACAGGCTGTCATGCTCTCCTGATGTGAAAAGACTTGGGAATTTTGCTCTCAATCTCTCAAAGGGCCAGAGCACTTCAAAGCATTAAACACGTACCAATGCTATCAAAGTGGAAAAGAAGCCCTAAAATCTGAGGATAATTGCACACATCAAGCTAATTACCCAGAAGCACTATTAGCTAATGAGATTAGCTAGGAGGCCTGTCCAGCATTGATTAATCAAAGAATAATGCCAATGCACCTGCAGTAAAAAAGCACCTAATCTCTAGCAAAAAGAGGGTTTGTCTGTGTTTAGAAAGACTACTGCACACTAATTTTTGTCATCCTTTTCCTTTGTAAGAGAAAAAAATCATTTTAAGTTAATGACCACAGGGGGCTACGGTGGAGTGTAAATCCATTAGTTCTCTTTATACAAAAAAGCTCAGCTTGTGACTCAATTTCATTTACAAAATGGAATCACTCATAATCTATGTCCTTCTAATTCACACAATTATGAGAAAGCATTTGTGGAGCTGTGCACAGCCTTAGCTCAAAGCAAAATCTTTGATGCTTAAGAATAGCAACTTGTCAAATGCCCTGATCATGAACTGTCTATCTGCTATGTCCGTTGTCTTTCACCAGGGAAAATGTTCACATTAAGAAGAACAGCCATCAATTTGTGAAATACAAATAACCTAAAAGAAAATGGCAAATAATTCAACAGAAAAGAAATACAAATAACAATATAAAAAAACCATTTTACCTTACTCCTAAATTAAAGAAATATAAATCAAAACAACAAAAATCTGAAAGAAGAACAAAGCTCGAGTTATCATACTCCTTGATTTCAAACTATACTACAAAGTTATAATAATCAAAACAGTATACTTGCACAAAAATGGACACAGATCAGTAGAACAGAATAAATAGCCCAGAAATTAACCCATGTTTATGTGGTCAATTACCTATGACAAAGGAGAAAAGAATACACAATGGGGAACAGACAATCTCTTTAATAAATGAGGTTGGGTAAACTGGACAGTTACATGCAAAAGAATGAAAAGGGACCACTTTCTTGCATCATATACAAAAACTCAAAATGGAACCGAGACCTAAATGAGAGACCTGAAACCATAACATTTCTTAAAGAAGACATAGACCTGAAACCGTAACATTTCTAATAGAAGACATAGGCAATAAACTCTTGGACATTGGCTTTAGCGATTTTTTTTGCCTCTTTCTCCCTAGACAAGGGAAACACAACCAAGAATAAATAGGTGGGACTACAGCAAACTGAACTCTTCTGCACAGCAAAGGAAACCATCAAAAGAATGAAATGGCAACCAACTAAATAGGAGAACATATCTGCAAGTCATATATCTGATAAGGAGCTCATATCCAAAGTATACAAAGAACTCTTACAACTCAACAGCAAAAAAACAAACAATCCAATCTAAAGATGAGTAGAAGATCTGGACAGACATTTTTCCAAGGAAGATGTACAGATGGCCAGCAGACACATGAAAAGATGCTCCACATCACTAAACATCAGGGAAATGCAAATCAAAACCACAATGAGATATCACCTGACGCCAGTTAGAATAGTTAGTATCAAATGCCAAGAAATAACAAATATTGGCAAAGATTTGGAGAAAAGGAAACCCTTGCACACTATTGGTGGGAATGTAAATTGGTGCAGCCACTAAGGTAAACAGTATGGTGGTTCCTCAAAAGCTTAAAAACAGGAAGACCATATTACCCAATAATTCCACTTCTGGATATTTACCTGAAGAAAACGAAAGTACTAGTTTGAAAGGGTATATGTACCCCTATGTTTATTGCAGCATTATTTATGGTAGCCAAGATATGGAAGCAACCTAAGTGTTCACTGATAGATGAATGGATAAAGAAGATGTGGTACATATACACAATGGCATGTTAGTCAACCATAAAAATGAATGAAATCTTACCATTTCAACAAAATGGATGAATCTCGAGGGTATTATGCTAACTGAAATACATCAGACCTAAAAAAACAAATGCCATATAATTTCATTTACATGTGGAATCTAGAAAAACAAACATAAATAGACTCATGAACACAGAGAACAAACTGATGGTTACAAGAGGGGAAGAGGATGGAGGGATGAATAAAATAGGTGGAGGAGATAAAGAGGTACAAACTTCCAATTACAAAATAAATTAGCCACAGGGATAAAAAGTATAGCATAGGGAATACAGTCAATAATATTGTAATACCTTTGTATAGTGACAGATGATAACTACTCTTATTGTGGTGAGCATTCTGTAATGTATGTAATTGTCAAATCACTATGTTGTACACCTGAAACTAATATGATATTGATCTCAACTATACTTCAATAAAAGAAAAATTTAAATGAAAACCCTTTCACAACTAGAAAAAGAATGTCATTCATTCAACTGTTTACTTGGCACCAGTATGCTTTATAAAGATGCAATGATCATTGCCTTTTTTTAAAAAAGGTAGCAAAACTCACTATGTGATTTTAAAATTCCTCAAGTATAATTTCATTTTTTTTAAAAGAAAAAATAGATTGCATTTCATATTTTTTCTGGATGATTCTGCTTGTCCTCGGCCCCATGAAAGGGCCTTTTTGACATACATTTAAAAAAAATCATCAATGTGACTCTATAATTGGGTTGTGGTATTGATGTGCCAGTTAAAAGAATTCCATTTGGTGAAATACTGGGTGAAAGAGTTTATGTTACCACTTATTAGACTGCAAATTCCAATGCTTTTGAACTTCAAAAGCTCTTTGTAGGGAGAAAAAAAGCCAAGTTTTCTTCTTGTATGAGGGATTTTATTTTCTACCGTGAAGGGCATGGTGGAAGGAGCTGGTAAGTGAATAATCTAGTGCAGTTCTAAGTTCCGTGGAGATGCATCAGAGTCAGACATCTCTTAAACACTGAGAAGATATCGCTATGGGGACCCATGTTTCTGTCTTCTTTGGGGTAGCAGAAGAGAATTGTCATCCAAGGATACTTTTTTCCATGAACCAATTGCTTTGGGTCTATTCTCAGAGTCCATTACAAAGTGAATTTTATCCTAGGCAAAGGAATCATGGAAAAATATTCTAAAGCACTACTTAAGGAGATAATCTGCACACCTCTCTGATGGTCTTTGCTACACTGTTGTCCAATATTCTGCCAACTTATATCTCTGCTAGTCTGTGTTCCTTGGGAGTAACAACCTGCTCCTATTTGCTGATGAATTTTCAACATACAGTGTAGTTCCTGTAACAAAATTGATGCTCAAAAAGTGTTGGATACATGAGGGATGGATATCTAGAAGCTATCACTGAAGGTTATCAAATCCTTTTCCTTTAAGCTACAATTCTATTTATACATTCTGTAGCAATCTCTAATAATTTATCTACTCATTGAACACATACTGACTAAGTGAGAACTCTGAATCAGCCTCTATTTCAAGTTGTGGGGATACAGCAATGAAAAAACAGACCCCAAATCACTGCATTTATGAAGTTTATGTACTCGTAGGGGGAGACAGATGGTGGTAAGTGTTATGGAGAGCAATAAGGCTGGGATATTGGAGTATCATTGTCGGGGGCATGTGTGGTGAGGAATGGAAATATCCTAGTTTCTGTTCTTCTTCCTTGAAGAAAGAAACAAAGGAAGGCTTCGAAGTCTAGATGGATAAAAACAAGTTTATACTTAGAGGAAGTAGCCAAGTATAAAGGAAAGAGCAGCCAGCCAGGAATATCCTAAAGAAATGTTTGAGCTCTCCAACTCCTGGTTGTCCTTCTGCTGTCTTTATCCCTGGCCACCTTCCTTAAGCTACAGACTTCATTTTATCCATTTGGACCTGAAGGCTGCCTCCTTTCCCTGAAACGCTCTTCACATGGCTGCCCTGGCTAAGCTTACAACATGTCTTCCCCACTATGTGGTTCCTCGTGGATGGAAACGCTGCTGGGCCGAACCCCACTACTAATGCAGCGCGCCCTTGGATTCCATTTTTGGCGTGTGTCATCATGACAGGAGAGGACATCAGCCTCCTCTTGGGAAATTGGCAATATTTGTCTAATTTTTCTTAGCTGTGGAAATAAGTCATGAAGTTTAGGTGTGTAATCTGATGGCACAAGAGCCCATATCCAAATAGTAGTCATCTTTATGTCAAATCACATGCTCTGTTTCTGCACTGTATTTCTTTACCAGAAACTTAGAAGGGTATTATTCATAAAGGAAAGGGGGAAAAGTAGAATAATCCTAAAGACAAACTTGCTGATTCACGTTTATGCCAAAGGCAAGGTCTGTATAAACCTGTGTGCTCCATTTTTACTTTCCCACAATAGGAGATTTTCAGAATCCTGTGACTTTATGCCCATGTCCACAAAGTCATAGATCCTTAACTCTTCCCAGCGCAACAAACATGGCATTTGATCTCAATTCACTTCATGGTTCTTATTTATAATACAATGTTTTTTCTTAAAAGAAAAAAAAATCTTGAGTTAATACATTTATGTTGGGAACTTTTGCAAACTTAAGATGGTAAACTCTCACAAGATTGCACACCCCCTTCTGGGCAGAATCGAAGCTTGGAGACAATCTGTGATGACAACGGGAAACATAAAACAAAGGTAATTTTTATTATTTATTTGACCTCATCCTCCAGGTATCTTCAGATATCTCACAGGGAAGAAATTGGCAGGTGCTTACTTTCCATCAGTCTCTTGACCCTGTTGTGTATCTCTAACATCTGCATTTACTGTACTTGAAAACGAGGTGAAGAGATCAGAAATGTGGAAATTAACCTGCCAAGAATGTAAGGTAAATACAATCAGAGCTGGTGAAAGAAAGCAAAGAAAAAAAAAGTCAGACAATGAGAAAAGAGGAGACCTTTCTGGGGTTTTGTTGCCATCTTTGAAAATTTGGAATTACTATTTGGAAATGTCTTCAACAAGGGCAATAAAAACATGTCAGAAATGTAAAATATCAGCCAGCTCCCATACCTGCATTTAAAAATTGCTCTTTGATTGAATCCACAGGGACAGCAGAGGCATGGCAACGGGCCTTACGCAATGAAATACTTAAATATGATGGAGGAAAGCACGGTGCTCAAGGTCCTCATAGTGAAGAATTTATTCAGTGTTTTAAAAAGTGTGTGGAGGCGAGATGGGAAGAGGGGAAAGGGGAGGCGAGGGCTGAAGTAGGAGGCAAAGATGGGGTTGAGGTCTGCAGAAGCAAAGAATGGAGAAAAACATTTTTTAAAGAAAATAAAACACCTTCAAGTCACATTCCTTTATATATACCTTTGGGGAACCAATAAAAAGCTGTGACTAAATGAAAGTGTTGCCAAAACAGATGGAGAATAACATCAGAAAATCAAATGACACATTTAAAAGGGCAAAACATCAATATTACCTAAAGAACTGATCAAATGTGTCATTTTGAAATGCACACCAAAGCAACAAAATCATGAAATGTATTAAAACCGAGAACTGGGGAATGGAGAGTGGGCGCTTGGTTGACTCCCGCCATGCGGAAAATCAGACGTTATGTGCTGGAATACATGAATATAAAGGGAGGCAGGTTGCTTCTATACACATTTCGAAATTGTCAAAGAAATATCAAAATGATGGGCCATGCTGAGAGAGGCATCTGTTCCAGCCAAGGGGACTTCAGCAGGTTTCCGAGGCAGACATCCTGATGAGCTGCCTTGTCAATATTCTCTGCTTCTGAGTTACGGTTTCCTTTGGAGGAAGCTTTACGGTGGGAGGACCCCAAGGCTAAACCTGTGGAGTCAGGACTAAGAATATGATGGTGTTTGTAATCGTGGAAGCCCTTGGATGACCAGCTTATCTGTGGGTGTCAGCCCAACCGTAGTAGACTTGTCTGCAGTGCTCTAATTGTGTTAACCAATGAGTGGGTTCATAGCACCTAAATGCAAGCTCTGTGTTTTAATTACAACAGTGACTGTATGTTAAAACAGCAAGCCAGCAACTTATCATTAAGTATACACATTCTTTGAGGATGTTGAAATTGTTGCCAGAATCTCCAATGGGACTCAGAAAAACTCACAGAAATCTTTGTTGGATGGAAATTTGTAGTTTTCGTGGTACGGTGTGTTCTTCTCTGCCCATAAGGTTAGGCAAGAGCTTTAGAATCAAACTGACATGGAGTTTGAGTCTGGTGAAGTCACTTAGGAGCCATGAGAATATAAACAATTTGCTAAATCCCTTGAAGCCACAGTTTCCTTGTCACTGAAGTAGAGATAATAACGGTAAATATCTCATGGGAATCATTGGAGGGATTAAACAACATGGTGTATGCAAAAGATTTAATAAGTGCCCAGCATAAACACTCAATAAATGTCAGCTATTAAATGAAGTCATAAACTCTGGAACTAAAAGGGAACTTTTCATTTAATATGAACCTCTTTATAAGAATTAGTAAAAGAGGCCCAGAAAGCTGAGATGACTTGCCAGGAGCACATTGTTGTTACGGACCAGAGCCTTCAGTGCCTGCTACTTCCGCTGTCTTTATACATTTACTTCTCACAGTCATTCTTCATCTTCACACTGTGGCTGGGAGTCCAAAGTTTTCATTCCACTCAGTATCTTAGCTCTGCTCTTGAATCCCCCTTTTCCTCAATTAAAGAACTTATTTTTATTTAGCAAGAATAAACTAATGCTTTGAGGTGTTAATGACTGATACTGGCTTACAAGACCCATAGGCATGCCCTCCAGAGGATATTTCTATTTCACAATAGAATGCAACATTCTAATGGAGGAAATTAGATCTAATGTAACTGGAGATTTAATGGATGTCAAGTGCTGAGTGTGTCGAGGGACTGCAGACATTTTGGTTGCATATGGAAGGTCTTTTCACATTGTCTTTAGATGATGCTATCAGGTCAGTGCATAGCTCACATTCAAGGGATTCCATTAACTTCCCTATGAATATTGCCTTGATAAACAAGCTATGTGAAGCCCCCACAAAGCCCACACAGATCATGTAGAAGACAGTAGGACACTATCTCTCTGGTGTCTAACTTTAGAACAAGTTACAGAAAAGTGAAGCACCCGTCTATAGAAATATCAAAACTACTTTAAGTCCCTAAGGAAGATCAACAGAATCAAGGGGAGACAATTGAACTATCTTCAGTATACACTAAAAATATTTTTAGAGGCTTCCTTTAAAGTCTAGGCAAAAAATAATTGAATGTTTCTAATTTCTTAATGGTAAGAGAGAACTGGGGAGAAGGAAGGAGAAAGAGAACAAACATAGCTAAATATTCTAAAAGAAAAGACTAGTTCCTGTAAAATGATACAGATGACCTGTATCTGTCTGTCAAATGTTAAGCTTCCCTGCTTCAGAAATTGGTTGAGATACCAGGGGACCAAGGATTCCATGACCGTTTCCATGAGGTTCCTCTAGGGCATCAAATGTATGACTCTGGGTGCTCCAGATTCATCCAGATCGAAGAATAGTGTCTGATTAACAAATCAAGACAAACAACAGTTTCAACAACAGCTCAGAATGTGTCGGACCGTGATGACCAGGAGGGATGTCCTTAAAGGAAACAGGCTGCTTATGGGCAACCAGGTGCTAAAAGATGCTTCCTCCAGCCATCTGAAGAGCTTTCTCTCTCCCTTCCTTCCAATTTCTGTTTCAATCAGCATTTCAGTGAGGCCTTTTGTGCCACTCCATCTAACGCTTAACCCACCCAACTCACCTACCCTCACCTTTCTCTAGCACTCAACACCATTTGACGTATTATGTACCTACTTGCCTTGGTTAACTATCACTCTCTGGTAGGTGGGAAGATGGCTCCCCAAAAGATATTTACACCCAAATCCCTGGAGTCTGCAGAGAAACCTGATATAGAAAAAGTGTCTTGCAGTTATGATTAAGCAAGAATTTTGAGTTGGGGACGTTCTCCCATATTATCAGTAGGCACCCTAAATTCAATGATGTGTATGAAAGAGAGATAAAGGGACAATTGATGCACATATAAGAGACCAGGTGAAGACACAGTGAAGAAAGAGTTACAGACAGTGGCCTTGGAGATGAGAATGGTATGTCCGGGAGCCAAGGAATGCCAGCAGCCACCAGAGGCTGGAGGAGGGATGGAATGGGTTTTACCCTAGAATCTGTGGATGGAGGGAGTGTGATCCTACCCACACCTTGGCTGTGGACTTCCAGCATCCAGAACTGTTAGGGAATAAATTTCTTTGTTTTAAACCACCAGTTTGTGGTAATTTATTACAGCAGCGATGGGAGACCAATACCCATTCCTTTAGTGGAAAGTAATCCCCAGGAGGAAAAGGACTTTTCTGCTCTGTTCAATCCTCAGTGCCTAGAACTGGAGTCCGGTACTTACTAAGTGTTCAGTATTTACATTGGATGAGCAAACAAATGAATGAAATAAAGGCTCTGTGTGGCATTTGGATGGTTCGAAACTAAAACAGTTGTCAGCAGTTAGCATTTAAAAAGACCATCCACCAACATGACAATTCATTCATGACATAACTGAGCCTACTGAAAGAATCACTTCAGGTAAGTCTTTAACGAAAAGGTGTTGCCCAATTAGTAAGTGATATAACTGGATCTGGAAGCCAGGACTTTGGCTCTCAAAACCTAATATTCTGTCCAATCTGGCTCAACAGCCTCATTTAGACATTCCTTCTGGAGACATTCAGGGCACTGGGACAGAACCCAGGCGGGTTTCCACAGGTAACACACACTAACCAGCCTCATTATTGACAGCCTTCTACATCTGTCACGTCTCCAACAGATTTCCAGAGCCATTGTCAAAGACAGCTGCTACCACCCAAGGCTGATTTTGTCAATAATAGATTATTATAATGTATGTAGCTAATAGGGCTTATGCTGTCAGAATGTGGCAGGACAAGATGGATCTCTGCAATAAAAACTAAGAATCTCTTGCATTTATATATCGTTCTTACTTTCTAAGTGCATTCACATCTGTTACGTCATTTCTCATTCCAATAGCCTTGAGAGAGATGGATCCGTTTGGGATAATGCTCCTTTTATTCAGATGGAAAAGCTGGTAGGAGGATTGAAGAATGTGTCCAATGATCTTCCCCAAGTCACAGGACCTTTTTAAGATCGAATATGTAAGTTGGTGTCTCTGAAAAGTACAAAGAAGCTTATCCATATGATGGGTTACTCTAATGAACCAGTTTTTGCTTTAGAATGAAAAATGAAATTCAGGCACTCTTGCCTGATAAATTGTAATCACCTTTGCCAACTCTCCATAAGTTCTGACCCGTCTCTCTTCTCTTCTCTCCTTGGCAAGTTAACTTAATATTTCCATCATATGAGTCAACCAAAATTGGAATGCTAATGTATTAAGCAAATGTGAGAAAATGTCAGTGTACTATAGCTGTTAAACCACTGTTAAAATAAGAGCAACAAAAATCTTACTGTTACAAGATAGAACAATCAAAAGGAGACAAAATAATGCATCAACAGCCATCAGATGTTTTCTCCAGTCTTTCCATGATCTGCCCAGAGGAAGAAAAATATATGGTAACACATCCCAGAGCTGTTGATTATCCTGGGCCAGGATGATCAAACCCAGGCTTGAGGGCCATAGATCATCCCACTTCTAAGTAGTT
The DNA here is from genome assembly GCF_040802235.1 of Manis javanica. Taxonomy (NCBI): domain Eukaryota; kingdom Metazoa; phylum Chordata; class Mammalia; order Pholidota; family Manidae; genus Manis; species Manis javanica. The sequence goes on along the minus strand of NC_133166.1, from coordinate 99,733,370 downwards.
CCTGAAACATGTTGTATGTTGTTTATGTAAATGTTTCCGATGGCAATGGGAAAATTTGGGTCATCAAACTTATTAAGTGCAACTATTCCAAAATTATATTCCTTACTTCTTTTTGAGTACACATTGAGTACCTTTAAGAAGGGATACAGAACACTTAGACCTTTTTAGAGCAAAATAAAATATCACTCTTGTAGCCATTTATTCCTAATTACACAATTACTTTATCACATAGCACTTGCTGCAAAAAGACTATAAGGCAAAGAGTAGACTGATTTAAGGCATTTTATTTCTTTTTACTGGAAAAAAATTTAATAACCCAATTTCTTTTCCCTCTAGAATTAAAAACTATTAAAGCATATCAAGAGTTTCTCATTTCTGGATAATAAAATAATGATGTAATTAACAAGTAGCATAGCATCATAAGAAACTGTTAAATCTACTTGTGAATAGAAGAAGAAAAACACATTCTCTTAAAGAATTTTATAACTGGAGATAATTATTATCTAGCCTGAAAGCGGGAATCAAATTCTTCCAAAGTGCTTGCTATTATTGGGTGGTTCTTTGGCACTTTACAAAAGTTGCTCTGACTCTGGAACTGCCAAATCTTTAGATGGAGCCAGTTGCAGTCTCCGAAGCACTCTGCATCCAGGGCTTTATGTTTATTCCCAATGACCTGCCTTCCTAGGACACTGTCTGCTGGCCATGCAGGTCCTTCGGTTGCTGCTCTACAGGCCAGAGAGAGCGAACTGAGCTGGGGAGGAGTGGAGTCCGTCTCTCCTGCAGAGGAATCTGGGCCCCACTCCTCTGGACCACTGGACTAGTCTCTAATTGCCACCCTGTCCCTAGTCATGCCTCCTTCCAACTAGTCCTCTCCAAGAGCGACAGAGAGTTTCTAAAGTGCCAGTCTGATTGTTTTTTTATTCAAATCCTTCAAGGATTCACCTTTCTTGTAGGACTGTATCCAGACATCATGGAATGGCATTCATGATTCTCCACGTTGCCCAAACGTCTGCTCCTTACTAAATATCTCGTGTTCAAGCCACACAGATGGCAAAGATTCGCAAACCTCTCTCTTCTCTCTGCCTGGGAACACCGTCTTCCATGATGTATTCTGGCAAATCCCACTCATCCTGCAATTCAAGTGTTTCCTTGGATTTTAAGTCCCCAAAAGGCAGGCAGTGTGTGGTCTATCTTCGTGCATTCACAGCAGGTAACTCTCTGGGCTCACCAGATACTTTTTAACTAATTGAGAAAAGAACTAGCATTTCTTACAGGATCTTCTTTCTGTTATTCACTTGCCCTATTCTTTTACTCATTTTCCTATTTCTTTAGTCGTTTTTTTCCTTTCCTTTTCTATTTCCCTATATAGCAGGGGGCAAGAAGATGGGAAGGACTTGCAGCTGGGGAGCCTGTGGTGAAACCAGTTGCTGTATCTGCCTCTACTGGCATTTCTTCTTCACACCCTATTGAATGCGTCTGCCCCAGGGGCCTGGATTGTGACAGCTGTTTAATAAACTGCCGCAGCAGTACACAACCGCCTAAGACAGAATGAAAGTGAGAAACTCATATTGCATTTCACTTCTGGTGATAACCTCTGAATTCCATTATTCACCTTTTTAATATAACCTTTATTATTTATCTCAACCCCCTCCACCCCTAGTTGCCTTCTTCCCTTTGGTGTAGTCAAATGGCCTTGGGCTCTGGGATTTGGTGTCTTTGTACAGTCATCCTCTATTCATATGCATAAGCTTACAGCTGCTCAAACACTTCAGAAGTCTGATCAGCCTCCCCTTCTCCCTCCTGCTTCTCAATGCTTTGTAAAATCTTTGCTTGGCAGAGAAAAAGACCACATCTCGTAGCTGCTCCTGCCCTGCCTGTCCCTATTCAATTGTGGTGAGACACTGCAGTCCAATGTGGTGGTGTTACCCTTTCAAGAGCCTTATAGATTCCCACTCATTGAAAAGAGAGATTGGGGGAGGTGTGGAGGAAAGAAGAGGGGGTGCTGCTGACCATGATTACACATTATGGCAATCTGAGCTTCTGAAGTAGACACTGCTTACAACCGCACGCTCTTCCAGCCAGTGAGTAATGCATCTTTGCATTTTACAATAGAACAGATGCAAGTGGAAAGGCCATTTTGCTGTCTCTCTCTGGGGTTGGGGGCTGACAAAGCCAAATCTTCCCCAGAAAAGAGTTTGTGCAGAAGAACATGCAGTAGCTTAAGGGAACACCTGTTCCGGCTGCCCCACATGAACTCTCAGCTCTGTCATTCTTTGCAGACCGCAGAGGAGCTGGCCAGGACAGAGTACCAGACTGCTGGTGGAAGCCCGGCTCCAGTCAAGCACTGGCATCGCATCCAAACGGGTTGAAATTAGGTTTCAAAACTACCTGTGAGAAAGAAAGATGAGGTGGAAAGTCGCTGATGTAAGCACAAACAGCAGAGTGATCGCAGATGGCAAAGGAATGGGCCAGCGGAGTGACTCAAAACACTGCAAACATGCTTCTCTTGAAGCGTGTAGCTCCCTTATTTCCCCCAACTCTCTCTTTTATTAACTTAGCCTTTTTTATGGGTACTTTAATAAAACTAACTATTTTCTACTCTGTGCGGGGAAGATCATAAACACTCCTGCTTTAGAAAAATAATAACTTAAGGCTCCTTGGGTATCCAGAGGAAGGAAGGGAGCACGGAGGGAGGGGCAGTAAACGGCACCATCTAAGCGCTCCTGTTACATGGGGTCGGAGGTAAGCGGGGCACAAGGTCCCTTCTGAAAATCCAGCTGACACCACACGACAGACTTTTTTAGGCCTAGGAAGGAAGAGAACCCTTTATGACTCCTAATTTTACGTGTTTATATGCAGCGATTTAATCACTGTGCTTTGCCTGGGGTCACAGCATCCTGTGTCACTCCATGTATAGAATGAGTTTGAGGAGGAAGCAGGAGCCTCCTCTGCAACTCACGATCTATTCTGCGCTGGCAGGCCAGCCAGAGACCCTAAGCCCCCTGGGGGAGTTGACCAAGGAGGTGTTCTCCCTCTGGTGCCCCACGTCTGGTCCAGCAGCAAATCTCGTTGGCTCACTTTCAAAATAGACTCAAGATCACTCCGCTTTTATCATCCCCTCTGTCACGACCACAGATGGCCAAGTCACCCTCATCTCTCACCCACGTTACGACAGTAGCCCCGACCAGATCTCTCTGCTCCCCCTTTTGTTTCCCTATCTTTCATCCTGCTCTTTATTGTCCACGGCAGAGCCCAGGACCTCTCGTGAGCTCCCCCACTGGCGCCACTGCCCTGCCCAGACCTCTCCCCAGACTCCCTACACATTGCACACTACCTCCCACTCACTGTGATTCAGCCACCCTGGCCCCCTGGAGCTGTCCCTGGGATGGCAGGGCTGCCCCCACCTCTGGGCTTCTGTGGTCACCCATTCCTGTGCCCTGAACACTGTCCAGAGGTCCTCATGGCTCACTTCCTTCAGGTCTACCCCAGTGTCACCAACTGGGCAACACTTTCCTTGATTATCTTATTTAAATTTGCAATGACCATGCCAGCATTCTCCGCCTACCTTGCCTTCTTAATTTTTTTCCCATGACACTTAGCACTGCCTATCACTTATCCTATACATCGAATTCACTCTCTCTCCCCTGTGCTGTGTGTGCAGAAGGCAGGGTTTTCATCTATTTTGTTCATTGCCGTATGTTCAATGTCTAGAGCAGTGTCTAGGACATAATAGGTGCTCAATAGATATTTTTGGAAAGAAAGAATATTATGGCCATTCTTTGGTCAAAATTCTAAAAAAAATTGGGAGTATAAATTGCTTTAGCATTGCAGGTAGGTTCGCAGTGGGCCATGGGACCCAACCCCTCCTGGGACATGGGTGTATGGTGGCTGGGACAGAGAGCTTTGGAGAACATGGGCAGGAATGCAGGTGAGTCACTGGTCTGGAGTTTGGGAAGCTGGTCTCCGAGTTTGGAAGGAGACTATGAAAGGGAACAGTACCTACCGCAGCCCCATCATTCATGCCAATGAGAGAGAACTTCAGTATTGGGGAGAAAACTTCCATTCCCTCTGTGGCATCATTCTGGGGCAAAAAACAGTCAACCCACCAAAAAAATAAACCACAGCATTGCCACCCTGACTTCTCTGCTGTCACCTTTACCGCTCTGTCCTTGTCACCACAGAGGTCCTCAGAGTGGCCATAAAGAGGGCAGTGAGGGCAGAATCAGCTGCTGGAGGATGTGTGTGAAGCCACTCAGGAGATGTCATGGCATGGACTCCCATGGCATTAGTGGGAGGGCTCAGAAGTGAAGGGTTTTGTAGTGATTTTCCTGTCTTGGCCACTTTCTCTTAATGCAGTGGCCTGACTAAAAGGCCTCACTTCGACATCCCACCGTTTGGCACCAGTGATATCATCACAGCTCCAACAAAGTGGGTGCAGGAGACATGTCTACACCCTGGACCTGCCCTTGACTTAGGGTGTACATTGGAGCTTCTTCACCTGCTACTCTTGGAAGTTGGAATCGAAGAGTAGAATTTTCCAGACTCTTTCCAATACAATGAGGCCAATACAAGACCTCATTTTCTGAGCCCACCTGGGGTTCCAGAAGTATACAGTGGACCCAGGAGTGATAATGGTACTGATCCGTAAGGGCGGGGCTTAAAAGTAAGAGCTACTCAAAAAGACAGCATCCGGGGTAGTTAAGGTAACCAATGCAAAGGTCCAAGGGTAAAAGGTCTAGTGGTGACAACGGAGTAGAAGGAAACAGCAATAAGAAGCAAGCAGGTTTTGAAGGGCAAGTGGAGACGACAGAACCCCAGAGCTTGGGCCTCCTGCCGCTTCTCTTGGAAGGTAAGGGGTCTGTTCAAGGAACTAAGAATATTTAGACAGTAACTCTTAGTTAACTCTGAGAGTTAAGTTTGGAACATTTTCAATGGGAGATCTAGGGTGCTCATTGCTTTACAAATTAGACTAAAGTAAGTGTCTGTAAGAATAAGTCATCTAAAACGCATCTCAAAACCCTTTCTTCTAATGTTTTGGAGGTAGATAGACAAATTTGTTGTATGCTTGGAGTATAACCAATTTGTTTCCTGTTCTTAGGCCAGACCAGTCATGGACACCAAAGCCATGCCTCCCCGCCCTGTCTGTAGTGGGCAGGAGTTGAGAGTACAGTTGGAGACTTAGAACTTTCAGAATTTTAAAACTACCCAAATCATGGCTTCTCATTCTTTAAAAATTGACTATTCTGCTCTCTCAGCAGATTTCAGCCTATTTTCTGAGAGCTTTGCAGTTGACAAAACACTTTCACATACAGCATTTTATCTCATCACTGTCCCTCTGGCAAGGAATGGTATAAAAGAAAAGAATTACTTCAGAAGAACAACAAAACATGACCCATTGGGTCCCCATTACATCTGTTATGGATTGAACTGAACATTTTTAGCATAAATAAATGGATTTCACTGATTTAAAAAAAAGCCAGATTGTAAAACATTCATCCCTGCTTTTGGCCATAGGATGGAACTCTTCTGTTCGACAGCAAATTCCTGGGGGCAGGAGGTAGAACAGGAAGGCAAGGCCATCCTGTGAACCCCAGCAAACTCAGTCTCTGCCTTCTTCTCCCCTCCTTGCAAATTCCCAGCTGACACTCAGGGAACACATCCTCGTATGTTCTTATCTTTCCTCTTTATGCACCAGATGGAAGCTAATGGAGGCTCCCTTGATTGAATTTTGTGCTTATGGTTCCCCAGGTGAGGTTATAAAGGAGGAAAATCATGAGTGGGTTGAAATAATAGAACCTCAGATACATGTGCCATGATTTGATGGGATCTTAGAGGCCTTCGGGCCCTCAGTGTATAGTCACGTGAAGGTACATTTTATTCCTACTCTCCTCTCCTTCTCACCCACACCAGACTTCTTTGAAACCCTCCCCACTCACCACCACACCCAGCAGGAGGGTGTGACTCAAAGCTCCTTAGACTTCCTGGCCTGGCAGACACTCGTAAGTGCACCTGCTGCCCTGCAATGCCCTCTGGGTGTGTCTTGCAAGTGTGGGCTTCCTGGAGGCTCCAGCCTCCACAGAGTGGCCACAGTGCTCACCCTCTCCTGTTTTGTGCCCCTTGTTAAAGTCCTCAGCCCCACAGGCTGCTTCACTGCTACTTCAGGTGTAAGTATCCACCGTGGCAGAGGCTGTCTCCGATCAAGGCTGAGCTCCGCAGGAGTCAGGACAAGGCTTCTCTCCTTCCGTTACTGCCACTCTTTCTGAGCTGAGGATGCTGGGATTGCTTCTTGTTCTCCCCCTGCCTGATTCACAGAGCCCATATCAAAGAGTCTCCGGACTCCAACACAGTCCAGGGCACTGGGTGGAGGAAAGTGACTGCCTACCATGACCTCATTCCTGTGCCCCTTACCACTGACCCCTGAAACAGCTTTCTCCTTAACAGGTGAAGGGGAGCAGAAATTTGCCACCCCAAAATAACGTACCCCTTTGGCATAAGGATTATCTTAAGTGTTTTTTTTTTAAGAAACCATAGACACAGGAAAAGCTTTAAAAACCGGTAGAACTTACCCTTCTGTAAGAGACATTTTACATGTACACAGAAATCTCTATTTGTGAGGGTGTCTCCCTTTCTGTACCAGGAAGAGGGAGATGATTCCAAATCTCCAGAAGTTCATATTAACGTAGAAAGCGAAGACATCTGACAACAAATTTACCCTGGTTTACTGTGCTGTTCTTGGTTACCTTCCATAAAAGGCCTCCCTCAGCTGCCACCCAACATCTTTTGTCTTTGCTGGAGATCTTATTTAAGGTGGTGGTTTGGACTGTGTTGGAGAATTACTGTTTTCCTTGGTCTCTTCCAAGTGTACAGGAGGTATAGATATTATTAAACATCTATTTGTGTTTCTCAGGTTAATGTCTTTTATTTATAATTGGGGGGTCTCAGCCAAGAACCTACATGGGTGGAGAGAAAATTATTTTCCTCCCCACACAGTCCACCCCTTTTCTCATCAAATCATTCATTGGAACTACCACCTGAGGAGGGACCAGCCCCACGCCCCCAGTCGGTGGGCCAGCTCAGGTTTTCAGCAGGGATTCACATACCTTTAAACTGCAAAAAGCTCTTTCCTCCATGATATGATCAACAAAACTACTGAGCACCTGTCTTCAAGCAGGTGATGGGGAAAGGGGACTCCAGGTCAGCAGAACCCCCCACCATTATCCCCCACCAATGATTCATAAATCAGTGGACTTCCAGCTGGGGGCCCCAGATCTCCCCCACATCCCTTACTTCTTTTACTCATTTTCAGACCTTCATTGTGTTGGGAGGAAAATTTTTCCTCTACCCTTCAAGGTTGTTCTTGCTGGTCTCAGAATTAAATTGACATGTGACAGATTAATAGGAGAAAATCAAATTTAACATCATTTACATGGGAACCCCACATGCCTGAGACATGTTCAAAGACAGAAAGGCAAAATTACATGAATATGCTGTCCTGAGCTAAGGAATGGGACAGGGGCCTGGGGCTTCAGGGCGGAGGAGGGCGATCTAGACCAAGAAAAAGAGCAGGTGTTTGGTCATTAGCTGTTTGTCTTGCCGTACAGGTGAGTCACTCAGATAAATTTCATCTCTGGTCATAACCCGTCTTCTGGGAAAGACCCTCAATTTACATTTTCTTAGGTAGTTAAGGGAAAGGCAGGTTCTTGAGCCCATAGGATCTCAGTGACCTTCAGCTGAAGGTAGTCTACATGCCCGAGTGGCATGTCTTGGGGAGACTTGTTCTAAACCCCTTCAGCTGGTCTGAGTCACCCTGGGGCCCATGTTTGTCCCTTTCTGAAAAGGATTCATCCAGGGACTGAGTTTGGTCTTAAAGTAGAAACTTCCATCTCCTGGAACTCGCTGCTCTGAACAAAAACATAAGTGCACGTAACATTCAGTTTTTCTCATTTGTGCCCTCTATCTTGCTAAGGGGTCTTTTGAGAAACCTCCATAAACTCTGGCCCAACCTCCCCTTCACAGGACATTTGTTCATCGTCCAAAGTTTCCAAGACTTTGAAAATTAATCATTTTTAGTGTGAAAAGGTGTACAGGAAAAGCTAGGGCAGACTAGGCAAATAGAAAGTGCTGACATTCTCAAAACAGAAATTGTAGAATAATATGAAAAATAATCTTATCAGGACACATGTTACCTCTGCTAAATCATAGCCCTCCCAGTCATAGGGTACATTGGGTGCAGGATCATTTTCAATAATGATATGCTCATTAGAAGCCAAGAGGACCCTGGATGGGACCACAGGGTTCTGAATACCTAAGGAAGGTTCCCTCCTGGTGGTCCCCGAGAGGGATTCATTCCTTCTTGGCCATGGCTTATCTGTACAGACACGCTGATATGTGGAAAGCAGACAAGGCAGTGGATATCATCATTTCTATGAAGAGGAAAAAGGAAATCAGCTGTTGTCCTCTTGCATCTCCTCCTTCGGCCTTCCTGTGAAATCAACAGAAACATGGCGCTTCCTAGTCCTCCATGCAGGTGCTATTCACTTTCCAAACAGAGCTCTCGTACTTAAGTTCAACGTGGAAGTCACTTAAGAACTCTCTGCCCTTGATTCCTATCCCTTCTCCTGTCAAGGCTGACAGTGACATTCACAAGTTCGCACAGAGGGGGGCTTTGTGCCAATTAACAATTTCTCATCAGCTTAATTAGGGGACACATGTTTTTAATCACAGCTAAGAAAGTGGAATGATTGAAGAATTGATTCCGAGCTTTTGAAAGCATCCGTCAGTGCATAGAATTTAATTCTGCAGATGTGCTTGTAAAGAGACAGAGGTAGAAAGAAAAGTCTTAAATGGCATGGCCTCATACAACGTAATAGAAGAACACCAGACAAATGAATAAGTGTTTCCATTTTGGATCCCAGACAATCTTGTTCGGGCCATCTGAAGAATCTCAGGTCTTGCCATCTCTGTTATGTTCTATGAGATATCTGAATGGAATAATTTTCTTTTCCTTTCTGCTACCTCTTTATCCCTAGGTCCTGTGTAAACAGATCTGATGGTTGTGAAATGTTCAGATAATGTGGATAGTTTAGATGCAGTCTGGGAGGCTGATGGTTGTTTTAGTAGGATTGTCTGTAAAATTTGGACTTCACAGATTACTTGGGAAGTCTGAGTTTGCAGTCTGTTCACATTAGAAAATGGTTTGACTCATTGTTTTACATGCTCGTAACCTGAGGTTGGGTAACTGTTATGGTCCATATATCACCCAGAGGGCCACTCATTCAGATCATGAAAATCCATGGGTGATTGTTGAAGGAATTTGTACCATAAATAACATTGATTTAAGAGTCTATATTGTTTTTGGCTGTATAAAATGCAGTTAAATCATGGTCCCGATCATTTAAAACCTTAGTAGGTTGATTCTTTACTCATTATGACATTTTAAAAAGGTATGCACACATACTCCTTCTGCATAAAATGCAATCTTTACTAGTATAATCCTTTGAAATTAATTTATCTTCCTGACGTCAAAAAGCAACGGATGTTAATTGCAGGAAATTGGAAAATACAGTAAAACACACACAAAAAAAGTCCCACATAGCTCCACCTACCAGATATAAGCACTATTATATTTTCATATATAGCCTTTTTTCCTGTACATGATTTCTAATAAAATAAGATCATATTGCACTTCTGGCTTTAACACATGCTTTTTTACTTACTCTATCATTATCTCTCCACATCATTACATATTCTTGTACAACATGATTTTTAATGACTGCATAGTATTCTAGCTCATGAATTTGTCATATTTATTATACATTATGGATTTTTTCAATTTTGTTATTATAAGCAATGATAAAATGACTATGCTTGACTATAAATCTTTTTAAGCATCTGTGATCATCTCTTTAGAGTAAATTTCTAGAGGTAGAATTGCTGAGTCAAAAATTATGTACATTTTAAAGACTTTTGAACACATTGTCAGGTTGCTCCCCAGAAGAGTTATACCCACCAATTCACATTCCCAAAAACAGCACCATGGGAAAGATACATAAGGTTTTAAAAAGTGTAAAAAATCATATCTCACCATTGTGTCTACTTGTAATGTTGACGAGCAGTGAGATCAGATACTGTCTTTCATAAATTATTGATCGTATTTCTTTTTTGGAAACTGTCAAATCATATCCTTTTCTCATTTAACTCCTAGGATATTCATCTTTTTATTGTTCACTAGTGAGAGTTATCACATATTAAGCATATTAAACCATTTTCACATATCCTTAAAAATAACATTTTTCCAGCTTGTTACTTGCTTCTGTCCACCCCACCCCCCACTTCTGGTATGTTTTGCTGTTGCTATTGACACAAACTTTTAATGTGAGATAAATTAAATCTATTATTCTGCTCTGGTTCTTTCTTTCCAATAATGGTTGGAAAATGTTCCCTGTTCTGAGATTTCATATTCACTAATATTTTATATTTTCAATTTTTATTTTGAAAAATTCATCTGTAATTTACATTTGTATGCCACACAGGCAGTAGTTTCTTTTCTATTTTGTTTCTTCTTTGCAAACTGCCAATTGGCCCAACACTATTTATGGAATTTTTCAGCATTTCCCTAAATGTGTTCTATGGAGCACTAACACTTCAGGATTCTGAAAGAAAAAAAAAAGTTCTTTCAGATACATACATATTTGAGAGATGCTGAATAATCTCTTTCTTCATTAAGATTCACACAGCATTTTTTCCATTGAAAGCCTTCAAGAAGTCCTATACTAAAGGTAACTATTTTATCTTACTTTACCTGGTATTGTGCATTTAACCACATAATCCTTTTGTGAACAGCATCTGTTAGCATCAAAAAACTAGTATGCCATGAATACATGATGAGCATGTAACCTGAAAGGTGAAGAGGTCACCTTTATCCAGTATGGTTGCTGGACTGTGTGAAGAGGCCAAATATGCATGTAGCCTCTTGCCTATTGGCTTCTAAATAAATTGAGAAATAAGAATCAGTAGGGCCGATGGCAGTCAAAATATGACCTTTACTATCATTCATAGGTGTGTTAGAGGATGTGGCTGAGTAGGAGAGCCATACGGGTGCTGCTAACGGAATCCCTGAATTTAACGTAGCTGCTTGATCACTGTCCGTTTCTCCCTCCAAGGGCTGCCTTCCCAGCTAAGACCTGCGTAGTGGAGGTTCACAGGGAAATTCTGGCTCTTGTAAGTAGCTAGTATCCAAAAGGAAAAAACAACGGAGAGTGCTGAGACTAAGCCAGTCGGTTTGATTCTTTCGAAATCTACTGATGAGGTAAATAACTCCCTCTTGTTTTGGTTAATGAGTGAGGGGCCAGGAGTGCTAGAGAAAAGTTCCTAGACCCAGACTCTTGGGAATGGGGAAAGACACACCTCTCCCGTGGCCCTGCTTAGTTCTCAGAATCCGCTGGGTGTTTAACCATGAAGAGCCATGGGTTGGCTGCCTCCTCAAGGAGCTCTCTCCGGAGAGGTCTCCTTCTACCATCTTACAGCTGCTTCCCCAACACCGGCCACTGCTCTTTTGGACATCCTTTCTGCAGGGAGTTTAGATTTTGCTTCCAGAAATCTCTGCAATGGATCAAAACAATGCATTAATGAAATAAATTCCAAAGCCCTCCTACTGGAGTTAGAAGCTCCCCATTTGATTTTCCATCCTGAATCATGTCTACTACATTGTCCAGCATGCAATATCAGAGATTCTGCCAGGAGATGACATACAACATAAAGACACTCCAATAATAAAACAAATAAAAGACTCCAACAACAAAATACCAATAACATTTAGATAGCCCAAATTTGATTGGTTAAACCTTTTTCCTTTTTCAGATTTTCAAGGAGTCAATGTCCTTGCAAATGAACATCCAAAGATGTTAAAGTCTAGAAATAAAGAAAAAATAATCTTCCATTGATCTTTCTCTTCCCAGGCCCTATTATCACACTGTTTACTTATTACACACACACACACACACACACACACACACACACACACACACACACACAATATATATATATATATTATTATCAGCTACTATAAACCTGCCTTATTCTTCTTCAAAAATATATGCAATTCTTTTGGCTCTTCTAGAAGTATCTTAGAATCACATTATCTAGTCAAAAAATACAATTTTGATGTAAATTATGTTAGTTTCATAAACTAATTTGGGAAGGATTGATTGCATTGGATCTTTCTATACAGGAACACAGACTAGCTCTCAGTTAAGAAATGTTCAATTACCGTCAGATAATCTGATATGTTAATTCAAACACATATGTCAGTCACAAAGTAACACTCCCAGGACTAGTTTCTTTTGTTTGTTTTTAAAGGTAAGGTAGGCAAGTGTAAAAGGAAGCCAGTAGGCAGGGATTGGCAGCTAGCTAGCAAAAATAAATTTGAACTAACGTAGACCAAGATAGTGATAACTTAGATATGGAAAGCACAGAGGTGAATGAATGGTCTGTTCCAATTATAAGATTAAAAAATTTATTTTTAAACTCGACTTAATTTCATTTATGTATAAAGGAATGAACTAAATGAATGAAATGAAAGCAGAGACATAGGTGATAAATAGTCTAGTCCTTGACTAAAGAGGCACATTATGGGGTTCTTTGATCTGCTTATTTGCTTAGCTGCATGGTGGCTGGATCTTTACAATCCCTTTGAGTGATCTGTCAGTCATGTTCCCTTGTATGCATCTACAATATGAAGAATTGGATGGATGACATCAAATGGCTTTTACTATACACCAACCTAGATAATGTTTGGGGAGGGCAGGGACAGTAAAAGGGTGCATTCTAAACTAGAGTTTTAATTGTGGGACCGTCACCTATTAGGTCCAAGACTTAGTGAAATTCAGTCATTCTTTCTCTGCCTCAGTTTCCACATCTGCATAACAAGAGGGGGGGTGGGGAAATAGCACCTACCTAATAGGATTGTTGTAATTAAATGGATCAATCAATGTAATGTGCTTACTTAGAACACCATCAGGCATGTACTATATGATATGCTCACTAAATATTAGCTGTTCATTTTATTTTTATAATTATTTTGCAAAGAGGGGAAAAGTTTTTCTGTGTTGCAGCAGCTGCTGAATCTTACTATGTGTATTTTTTTTTGTTTGTTTCTTATTAACTCCTGTAGTATCCATCCACACTACCCCCAAACAAAGGTGATTCCCCTTTCAGGCACCAGCTGCCTATGCAAGATGATAGATGTGTGGCAAATACTGGGTAGCATCTGAAACAGCTACCCAACTGCTTCCAATTTATCACACAATGGGGGAGTTGGAAAAATCTTTTTTTATTTAGTGCAGCATTCCCATACACATCTTTTGCATTTATTTTGTGTGTGATGATTGCTGCCAGACAAGTGTAGACAGCAGAAAAGCCTGTGGTGGATCCATAACTCTTTTCTAGCTTGGTTGTTAGCATTCTCCAGAAGAATTTATGTCATCCTTTTTGTCAGGAATTCTTATGTAAAGCTCAGGTTTTTGAGAATCGCTGGAAATTAGGAGTTGGGAGAGGATATTGTACAGGGTTGCTAAATACTTCAGCGAGATCAGAGGTTAACCCTTGCTGCACATTAGAAATATCTGAGAAAACATTTAGAAATACCCATGACTGGGCCCTAGCCCATACCAATTTAACCAACTCGCTTTGGGGCAGGGTAAATGCATGACTTTTGAATAATCTCTCATTTCATGGGACATGGCCTTACTAATATCTTTGACAGTTCTTTTCAGGATATTTTCTCCAAATCCTGAATCTTTTCACTCTCCCATGTGACACTTAAAATTCTCTAAGATTTTTAGGCTGAGTACACTCTAAATGTTCAACATATCCCCACCTGGTGAAGGGATCTAATCTACATAATCCTGGAAACCTAGCTATCAGTAAATAATTGAATGCCTTGGGTGACTGAGAGCTCACTGCCTATCAAGCTAGACCATTCTACTCCTGGAATGTGCCCATTGTTCAAAAATATTTTATCGGGGTGCAAAATATGTTGTCTTGAACTAACTAGTTTGCTCTCTAAAAATTAATGAGATAAACCTAATCTTTTCCACTGGCAACCCTACAAACACCAAAAGTTATTTATTATGTTTTGTTTGACTCTCTTCTTTAACATTAGCAAACTCAGATTCTACCAGAATGTTCCCAGAATGACAAGATTTATGAACTGTTCCTAATCCAGGCGAATTTCCTTCAAACAGATTGTATTTGGTCCAAGCCCTTCTTACACACAAGACCCCCAAATTGAAAGCATTCTAAAGGCTATCTGAGAAGGCTTATATATATAGCTAATATTCACTTAAAACCAAGCAGAGCATTCTTGGTGAAAGACATAAAATAGGCCTTAAAGGTTATCAAAAGTATATGCCAAGAGTCATATCTGGGAAAATGGTCCATTCATCCATGAAAGCAGGGGAAAAAATATGACACATTTAGGGAAGGATGAAGAGACCAATCTAAATATAGGTTTATTTAAAATACATATGACTACATTAATTTGCTGGGGCTGCTGTAACAAAGTACCACAGACTGGGTGGCTTTAACTGTGGCCATTCATTTTCTCATGGTTCCTGAGGTGCGAAGTCCAAGATCAAGGTGCTGAGGACCTGCTGGCTGGGTCCTCACATGGTCTTTCCTCTGTGCATTTGCATCCCTGGTACTGTCTACATTTCCCCTTCTTATAAGGACAGCAGTCAGATTGGATTGGGGCCCACCCGTATGACTTCATTTTACCAAAATTCTCTCTGTAAAGGTCCTATCTCCAAATACTGTCACATTCTGAGTACCGGGGGTTAGATCTTTAACATATGAATTTTGGGGGACAGAATTCATCCCATAACAATGAATGCAGACATACTTTTTGTGTATATATAGTGAGTGTATTATGTCATATACATATACATGTTAATATATAAAAATAAATATATATGTGAATATTTAACATGCGTTATTGTTTTGGATCTTTGTGAGTTATGCTGTTCATCATAAGTTATGCTGTGCAACTTTTGACTCTCCCAAAACTTAACTATTAATAGCCTATTGTTGACTGGAAGCCTTACTGATAACATACATAGTCAATTAACACATATTTTGTATATGTATTATATATACTGTATTCTTACAATAAAGCAAGCTAGAGAATAGAAAAGGTGTGTTTCAAATTGTTACAACTCACCAACAACTTTTCCAATATAGTTATTTTAAAAGTCTGCATATAAGTGGACCCACCCACTTCAAACCTGTGTTGTTCAAGGTCAACTGTAGTTGAATAAGACACAGGCCCACTTCCCAGACTCAGAACAAGTCTTGGGCTGTCCCTAGTCCTCTTGCTGCCCCAGGATTTTGATCTCTTTTCCTACCCTGTTTAAGGCTTTCATTGCACGACCCACAGAAGATTGGGACTCATTTTCTATATACATAGTTTCCTTTAAAAACAAACATAAAAGAGCTTTGAGATTTTGTTTCAAAAGCTTTTTATTTTGAAATAATTTTAGACGTACACAGAAGTTGCAAAAATGGTGCAAAAAGTGCCCCTACACTCTCCACTCAACTTTCCTTCATGTGAACATCTTTTGCAACCATAGTACAAAGGTCAAAACCAGGAAATTAACATGGATACAATATCATTAACTAAGTCACAGTTTAGAATTCAGAGTTTCACCATTCTCCCACCTTTTCTGTTACAGGATCCCCTGTAGTGCTCCACTTGCTTTTAGTTGTCACTTTCAACCAGAGATGGTCCTCAGTCATTCCTTGTCTTTTACAACCTTGATACCTTTGAAGAATACCAGTATTTTGTAGACTGTTCCTTCATTTGGATTTGTTTATTTTTTTTCTAATGAAACATCCAATAGAATGGAGTTATACATTTTTGGCAGGAATACTGCCAAAGTGGTGTTGTGTCCTTAAGTGCATCGTATCGCAGGGCATATGATGTCAATCTCACTTACTGAGAGTGATGTTAACCTTGATCACTTGGCTACTGCAATACTAAACAGGGATTAAATTGCAATTTTTGCTTTTGTAATCACTCAAGTAGACAGTGAAAGAGAAATGTAGACAAAATTGGAGAAGTCAGAAAGATTAAAAAATTTACAAGTTCGTCACACAGTCTCTGCTTTTGGTCTAATGTTCCAGACGATAGCTGTGATGAGAGGAAATCCCACTAAACTATGCTTTTTGTTTTTATTTCTGAGGGTGCAAGCTCCTAACTTGAATCACATTGATCTCTGTAGAATAGGAGCTGTGTAACAGTAGGATCTTACTCAAGCAGGCAATTTGTCTTCCAAGCTGGTAATTTGGGGATGAGCTTTAGCTTCTACCGTAATCTCTATCAATCACCACCCCCAAATAAGCGTACACTCTGATTAAACATGGTTAGCTTGCTGTACTAACATAGCTTCGAGATATGTTCCTTAGGACAACTACCTACTTCCCTCTAAGCAGACTGCTCTTGGCCACCTCCTATGTGTACATATAAGATACTACCACTTCCCCAATCTAATTGATTTATTTTTCTAGACTTCTTTCCAGATAGAACAGATCCTCTAGGATTATATATACACATACACAAAAATCCTCTTGCATTTTACTTCTGTCTTTTTTTGTTTGTTTCTCCTCTTCTGAATCAGGGGAAAACTTAAATTGGGGAAATTAGCAAATTTCTTCAGGTAGCCTAAAGAGCAATATTTTAAAGCCACTCTCCAAATGTTGTGTGGGGCCAGAAATTCCTTTAAGAAACCACCTACCACCTATCCTCACCACCCTCATTTCTGAATCTCAAGCTAAGAGCACTAGATACCCATCAAATTTAAGTTCCTTATCTCAGGACAGGAAGCTTGAATCCTAAGTGGGTTCTGCCTGATGTCTGTTTTAAGATACAGCCCTTGCTTCAGACAGAGGGATGGAAAGGTTAGTCTCTGCTGTAGACAAGTGCTTTGGAAACTGTAATGCATTAGAATCTCTTGGCAGCTTGATAAACTGCAGAATTAGACACAGTTGGCCTGGATGGGGTTTGCAATTCTGCATTTCTAACATCCTGATTGATGTTGCTGCAGGTCTGAGGACCACATTTTGTGCAGTAAGTCCCTAGAGTCTATGCGAGATGTCTGGCCAGGTGAGAGAAGACACACAGACTGCCTTTAGGAATGACACCTGCCCAGCTGTTGTATGGACACCACAATGGATCAACTCCCACACCTTTGGACAAAACTTTCTATTACAAAAATCCTTTTTTTCTTTTTTTCCTTTTTGGTGCTTATTCTCAAGAGAAATTTAGTGAAATGGAACCACTTTAGACTAAGCCAGTACATCTGACATTGGATATTTAATGTGATATGAAAGAAATTCCCATCTAGAGGGTGTGGGATAAATTTGGAGGGAAGGTTAAAGTTATAACATATCATTCACAAAGAAGTGTGTGTTTATTGGATAGGGTTTAGCTCCACAGATTTAGGGTAGAAACAGGGGTAGAGGTGGAGATGGGAATGTTGGGAACAGAAGAACTGGTCAGGGATGGTAGAAGCAATACAAATTATAAATGACTATTTACTATGGGCTAGAGTGTATGGAGCACTTTATACGTACTAAACTCCTTGATTCTATGAGCAGCCCTATGAGGAGAACAGATTCTTATCGTATCACAGGTGAGTAAAGTTAGCAGAGATTACTATGCTAAGGATACAAAGCTAGTAAATGATGGAACCAGGGATCAAACGAAGGTATTCTGTCTCTAGAACTCACTGGCTTAACGCTGTATCATAGTAATGCCTCTGAGCTGGACTCACAAGGACAAAAACATTAGTACAGAGAGCTCTTAGCCAGGCTGCAGCAACCCACTTCTCTAGCCAAAATTTGAGACTTGCTATCATACAGGTTTATCCCACCTGTGAAAACATGAATCCAAACCTCTTACTGTCTGACCATCATTCCTATACTTTCATTTTCTCACTTTATTATTTATGCTTACGCTGATAGACCTCATCAAGACCACCAGTTCTCTCCACCCATCAACCTGACTTCAATCTCTTTACTACCAAAATAAGCTCCATCAACCTAAACACTTTCTCCTGCTCTCATGGGTGCCTGTTCTTTTGCCTTACTGTGGATAAAGTGAAGGTTCCTGTGGCCAGTCATTGTTGACCAAGGGAAAGAACAGGCTGCCCTCACTGGGGAAGTGTCTCTGCACTGGGCCTCTGTGCTCCTACAGCCGTCTCAGGTGCCACCACCACTGCAGCCTCTGCTCTGCTCTCCTGCAGCCTTGCAGCCCTGCCACCCTGTCACCCAGAGCACTGGGCAGAGAGCTCTTTATATATAGAGACTGGCTTGCCGCATGCAGACTCACTCTGTGTGGACAGGATTCTAGTGACTGTCCTGCCACCATGGGAATAAAGTTGGGTATAACTGTTTCACCCTGAGAACATTCCTTGTCATTCTTTGGTCTCATTGAATCCATAGTGAACTTGCCCTGGGGGAAACCCATTGGCAAGACAATTGCCGATAGTAGGCAGGGTTCATTGTTGACCAAGGGAAAGAACAGGCTGCCCTCGTCCGGGGAGTGTCTCAGGGGGCTGAGCCTATGGATGGGGAGACATTCAGGTGTCCCCCAGTGGACATGTGGCTTGCCTTCTAGAGGACTGGGCCCCACCCCAAGACTGGGAAGGGGTGGAGGCAGCACCGGAGGCAGTAAAGTTGGCCTTCAAGAAATAGGGAATTCCTTAGAGAAACAGAGTGCCCCTGAGGCCACGGGATTGGTGGGGAATTTTCTTTTCACAATATTGAGAAAGGCTGTGAGGGAGAAAGACGCCCTCCTGCAGGAGGCTCGAGGGGAGGCAGCACAAGAACATGAGCTGTGAGGGGCCATTGAGGAGGTAAAAAATTTGTTGGTGACTGAAATGGTGTCTGTGGATAAAATGAGAGTTCTGTGGCCAGGATTCTCACCTGGCTGTGGTTGACTAGCTTACTGCACACCTGTGGGCAATACATGGCTGTTGACTCTATATAAAGAGCTCCACCCAGTGCTCTGGGTGTGACATGGAGGCAGGGCTGCAAGACTGCAGAAGAGCAGAGCAGAGGACAGAGGCCCAGAGGACGGCTGTGCAGGACAACAATGCAGAGAGGCACAGAGGAAGGCTGTGCAGAACGACTGTGCAGAGAAGCCCAGAGGATGGCTGTACAGACAGAGGGACCCAGAGGCAGAGACCGGCTCGCTGCCTGCAGACTCGCTCTGAGTGAATGGGATGTTAGTGACTGACCTGCCACTGAGAAAATAAAGTTGGGTATAAATAACCCTTTCACCCCAAGAACATTTTGCTGTCATTTTCTTTGGTCACACTGAATCCATAGCGAACTTGTCCGGCGCTGAAACCCATTGGCATGACAGCGTCACTACGAGGTGCTGGGGAAATGGTATAGGATGTCGTGGTCGGGGTGGAGGCCCTGCCGGTGCCGGAGGCATCAGCTCCTCTTCGGCTGAGACCCACCCGGTTGACAGCCGGTGGGAAGTTCAAAGGAAAATAAAGACTCGGCACCCGCGGGCTCTTGCAGGAGAGGTGCCGCCCCCTGCCCAGGTTGTCGAGTCCTCTGCGCTTGGCTTCTATTCTCAGGCTCAAGCAGTGAAAGCAAAAAAGGAAGACAGTCTGCTTCTTGGAGGAAGAATTTAAAGGGTCCTGTGAAGGTAACAGCCCCGGATGTGGGTTGATACAGGCAGGAGCAGACAGAAAGAAATTGGATGGAAAGTCGTATTTTTACTGGAGCTGTGGCAGCGACTGAGACCGGAGCAGTGGTTCCGCTTGCTGAGGATGATGCAGAAGCCAGAGACAAACAACAAGATGGGCCTGTGGGTCTGCAGGACTTTCTGCTGGAGAGGCTGGAGAAGGTGGGTGTTGTAAGGCCCACCCATGGTCCTTTTGGGTAACTCCTTGGAGTGGAACTGGTTTGACTACAGTCAGGATGACCACTTGGTGGCAATGGAGCTCCTCAGGCTTGAGGGTTATTATTATTTGTTATAATCTGTAATTTGTTATTTGCATACTGTATTATGTTATTATGGAATTTGGTTACAATGTTCCAGGTTCCTCCCACAAGGACCATTGAAAGGATTGAGGGCACAGAGATGGAGAGGCAAGAATCCTGGAGGGGTGGAGTGTGGATAAAGTGAAGGTTCCTGTGGCCAGGATTCTCACCTGGCCCTGGCCGGCTAGCTCACTACACATGTGTGGGCAATACATTGTTACTGACTCTATATAAAGAGCTCCGCCCAGTGTTCTGGGTGACACGGTAGCGTCGCTGCATGGCTGCAGGGCTGCAGTGGTGGCAGCACTGAGAACAAAGACTGAGATGGCTGTGAGGGCAGAGAGGCTCAGAGGCAGACACCAGCTGGCTGCATGCAGACTCGCTCTGCGTGGATGGGATTCTAGTGACTGACCTGCCACCTTGGGAATAAAATTGGATATAACCCTTTCACCCAGAAAATGTTCCATTGCCATTCTTTGGTCTCACTGAATCCATAGTGAACTTGCCTGGGGCTGAAACCCGTTGGCAAGACACTTACCCATTGTGCAAATCTCTTGCCTTAGATGAAACATGATCTGAAATGAGATGTGTCACTTTTAAGCCTGGCTCCCAAACTATCTAGTAACATACTTCTTATTAACCCCTCTGTTATTTGCCATTTGGATAGCAATATTGGGAGCAGATGCTGGATACCCATTTAGCCTGATACGCTTGATGACCATGGACTAGAACCCCATGTCACTTGGAATCTATAAAAAAAGAGAATTACATACCCATTAAATAATTATGAATTCAGGTTTGTCTCTTATGGGAGCTAGAGTTAATTAACAAAGAGATAAACTGCTCTCAGAATTGGGGTACAATTAGGTGAAAGACCTAAGCTACATGACTGATTTGATGACTGAAGAGAGGGCACCAAACTGATATTGGAAGGCCAACAAGTGGACCTGTTATTTAGAAGCAATTTTTTTAAGCAAAATATTCAATAAAAACAGGGAAATAAGATTATATGCTCATAAACCAGTGGTTCCAAGGAAAATGGCTGAAAGATTCTGAAAGAAGTGGCAGTGAGTGTTTGTTATTGGAAGGCCCTTATAAAAAAGAGTTCATCTGAAGACACAATTGGCTGATTTTTAATCCGAATGAAAGGAAATAAAGAGAGACCAGAAATTCAGGGCCTCAAAAGATGGGAAAGCCCAGTGCCTACAGACTCAAGCCATAAGATATAATTGAAAAGGATGCTTAGTGGCGAAGATTTCATCAAACTTTTCAATTGAGCAAAGCAACTTTTCCCTGTGGTAAAGATGAGATTAAGGAAATCATATTTCATGTATTTTTCCAGCCGTCTAAGGTAAACTGATATTAAGTTAAAAAAGAGAGGCATGAGGCAGGAAGGTGAGTAAATAAAACAGATAGAGAACTTTGTCTAGAAAATAAATTTGGTTTGGGTTTCCTGCCGTAAGGAGCTGAGGGGAAGCAAATAAGTCAGAAACTTCCTAAGATTTTGAGGTAATTATATTGGATCAAAGATACCAATGAATCCAAACTAAAAATTTGTTGACTGTGTGAAACTAAAAGCAATTACGGGGGCCCTAAATGTCACTGGCAAACAGGTTGCCAACTTATGCAGCCTTCAAGGAATGTTTAGGTTTAGAGAGTATTAGGCAATGAAGAGACATTCAAAGAGTGTCACCAGGAGCCACAGAGACTATGGACAAGGTAATGCCTTCAGAAGAGAACAGTTAGAGACTAATCGAGGACATTCCACAGCTCTAGGCTAAGGGCCTTCATAATACCTGCCTTACATGAGTCCATAACTGCAGAGAAGCAGTGATTGCTGCATGTTTTCCATTCTTTCCTTCCCAAAATGGGAGATTTTTTTTGTCCCTGTGCCACCATTATTTGGGATGGCAGTTTACTTAGCTACTTAGTTCAGATTTCTGGAAATGGGGGTACCTAATGGGGAGAATTGAACATCACCTAAAGATCTGGGACTTTGAGCTGCGTGCAGGGGTTACCCAGAGCATGGGGTGCCTCCTTAGGATGGATAGATGGTGGATCTGGGGTGGGTGAATGAGTTTTAGGCTTGGACAGAAGAGTGGAGTAGTTATTTGGTGACCATAAGGACTGGCTGAGATGTAGACTACTATGTGTTAACTATTTTCCTTTTCCTCCTAGGCACACAGCTAGACTGCACTTCCCCGTTCCTATTGTGGAAAGTAGGACCACATGACTGTCTGCTTGCCAATGGAATGAGAACAGAGAGATGCATGCCACTGCCAGGTATGGTCTGTAAAGACGGCTCGATCCCCCATACTTGCTCTTTCTCTGTCTGATGGCTTTCTGTATGCACACAGAGTGATTGGGAACCCATGTGTTGTAGATGGGGAAGCCGAGCCACATGAGCTCCTGAATCACTGTGTGGAGCTGGGCTCTGAAGGTCTGCTGATTGGATTTTATGTAAATGAAAAATAAACTTTTATGTTAAGCCAGGGCTTTCTTTCACAAAAACAGAAGTTTAGTAATACAGTGTGGGAAGAGAACTCCAGACAGAGCAAAAAAGCATCAAAGTAACTATTTCCCCTATTTCTCTGCCTGTCTGTGTTTCAGAATAGCAGCATCATTTCTATTCTTCACACGTGGTTGTTTGATCCCTCTACAACCAAAAAAGACCAATTATGGTCTTCTAAGACTCGCATCCTACAGTAAGGTTGGGTGTTTCTCTTTGTATTGATATACTTTATGCAAAATCTGGGTTCATGTATCCATTTGCCCCTTACCTGTAATGTGATCTGGTGCAATTTAAAATTATTATCTGAGCTTTGGTTTCCTCATTTTTAAAGCTTGACCCATAAATAAGGATAGGTTCTTAATGCTCTTTAACAAGCCAGGATCTAAGTACTTTTACACAACATAAGTTTATTCCTATGCACAAATATCCATGCAGTCTGGATAACTTTTTAGGGGCAATTTCCCTCCATGTGGTAACTTAAAAGTTCAGGCTGATGAAGAATCCATCTTGTAACTTCATCATGTGGAACATGTGGCCCATTTTGGTCAATGAATTTGGGAAGAGAGGCTAGGAAATTGTCTGGCCATCTCATTGCCTCGGCCAGAATGAACACATGTCACTTTCTCTGGTAGTCTATTGGCTAGAACTCATTTCTTGGCCTGGTCCAATGGTGAAGAGGTTTCCCATGGGCTACAAGGGCACTATTAGTATCTGTCTCTTTGGAAAATAAAACCTTTCCCATAAGAATGTGGTGAAAGAGTCTATAAGATCAATAAAAGAAAGTTTCTTTATAAATTTTGAAGAGCTACATCCATCCTATAAAAACTCTTGGGTTTTTTTTTTTTTTTCAGTCTCCACTGGAAATAGAGAAGATTTGTAGAATCTCAGGATACATTTATTTTAGAGAATCATTTACAAATGACATCACCTTGCATTTACCTACTTTGCTTTTGAAACATGTACACTAAGCCTTAATTCAGTGAACACATATTGGATACCTACTACGTTCAAGATGCTTTCCCCGATGCAGCAGAATCAGACCTGACTTTTGAGACTGATTAATGCTAACAACCAAATGAATGAAGTTAAATAAGCCCTATGAAGGGTGCCTGATAAGGCTTGACTTTTATTGGACTCTGACAAACCCTAGATGCCTTATTTCTGCCAAGTCCTTCAAACAACATTCCCTAGTGTCCCTGACAATCAGGAATTGTTTATTTAATCCAGAATCTTTGTTATTTATTTAACCAAGAATTTAAATAGGCTAGGGGAGAATAATAATACTTTATCTTCTCTCCTCTATTATTTTCCAATGCCCTACACTGTACAAAACAGGTTGAAATTTCAATTTGCCCTATACATTTCTCCCAAGGATTAGCAATTATTTAATATCCTAGGGATTTCTGTGAGCTCAGCTCACCATGAGCTGACATTTTCCCTAAAAAGTTTGATATTATCTTTGCATGTATGTGTCTTCCCTGCGAGGCTCAAACTTTTTTAAAGGAAGTCAAATTGTCCTCTCTCTGCCTTATCCCCTTTGCCCTAATCTATCTACTAGTATTCCCCTGGTTTCTCTGAGGACGAAATGTCCCTAACTTAATTTTGCTGAAGCTAATGATACGGCCATAAGAAAAAAGACAAAGGGAGAAAATGGTAGGATGTAGATTGCCATTAATCTATACATATATAATTGAAGGTTTCAAGTGGGGGAAAGTTTGCTGGGCCATTCTTAGAACTGCTCTTTCGGGTGCCATTGCCAACCAGGTTTCAAAATTGCAGAGTAGGGGAGCAGCCTGACATCAGGGAGATGGGTAGCAGGCTGCTGAGCCTCTTGCCAAGATTTAATAATTATGGTGAAAATGCAGTCATCTCGTTGCAAGAACCAGAAGCTATATAGACACCCACTCTCCTCTCTGTCTTTGCTGCTCAGGAATGACTGCTCTTCATTTAATGCAACCATAGCTTTCCATTTTCCAAGTGCTGCTTCACTTATTCCTCTTTGTCATTCTGCTTGCATCTTGTCTTTGGAAAATAGAACACAACCCACAGTCATAACGTGTGTCCATTGTGAAGGAAGATGACACTTAAAGCACTTAACCACAGACAAATGGGTGCTTTCAGGGCTGGATGTAGGTGGTGGGTTTTATGGAAGTTCTCGTACCCCCAGGAGTTTGAATCATCAAAGACACAGGTCAGAGGTCTACCACTGGATGTTATTTATTTTTCCAGAGAGGTAGATTTACTTCTAGAATCTTTTGCTACAAGCCAGCTCTATTTCTTTGCCCCTAGAAACCATCCTTGCCTCAAATATTGCTCTTTTATTTCCACAGCATTTGGCCATTTGCAAAGGTCTGTTTCACACAGTGTCTCACTTTCTGATCTCAATATTGAAGGAAGGAGACAGGTCTATATACCAAATGCATTCTGAAAGTCATGCCCTGTGCTGGGTACTAAATGATATTAGTTCCATCTATTTTTAAAGTTATTTTAAGGTTAAAATAGGGATACATAAAATGTAAGAGTACCCAGAACTGTTACTTAACCTAAGAGTACTCAGTACCAAAAACTGAGACAAAGCAGGAAAGAGAAACAAGGGCAAAAATTCAAAATATAGTCAGGAATAATGCTAGAAATATCATACATTCTTGGTGTGGAAGCCACAGGTTTGGTTTCCAAGTTTGATAGCAGCCAATACAAAATAGGGAAACAATTTAATAGCAGCCAATGCAAAGGGATGCAAAAGATTGGACAATTCATAATACTCATCAGATAAAAGTAAACCAGTGGCTTAGGAGAGATATGTCTTTGAACAACAGGCAGGAATTCTCCTGGGGTTTCTCATGAAGAGACCACTCTGTGTTGCATAAAGAGCAATGTTCTCAACAACATCCTTGAACAAGAACCAATTCCAAGTGGAATTGGGTTTATTCTTGTAGAAGTGCAGGCTGATCCCACACAGGCAGAACTAAGGAGAGGCCAGGGAAGCTCCTGGGACATACGATTTAAGGTGTCCACACTCAGGATATTTCAAGAGTCTACTGAAATTTTGTGCCATAGGCACCCCCTTTTCTCTCCCCAGTCCTGTCCCTGATCACAGCACTCAAAGCTCTACTCAATAGGAAGAATTCTCTGAGGCTGTGGCTGTCAACAGGAGGTGGCTTTTCCTTCCAGGGGCCATTTGTCAAAGTCTGGGGTCCTTGTCACTATTGGGCAGGGGGTACTGGGCGTCTAGTGGGTAGAGGCCAGGGGTGCTGTCAATCACCCTACAACACACAAGATAGCCACTGGGATGGTTAATTTCATGTGTCAGCTTGACTGGCCAGTGGGTGCCCAGATGAGAACCCAGATGTGGTATGTCAGGGTGTTTCTAGAGATTAGCATGAACCAGTGGGCTCAGGAAAGCAGTTTGCCCTCCTCGGTGTAGGCACCACACCCAGTTCATTGAAGGCCTGCCTAGAACAAAAGGGGGAAGTAAGGAGGAATCCATCCCTTTCTTCTTCCCTCTCTTGTGAGCTGGCACATCTGTCTTCTCCTGTCCTGGGATGGTGGATTTACACTTTTGCTCCCCTGGTTTTCAGGCCTTCAGATTCATACTGGAACTACACATTGGCTTCGTCAGACCTCTGCAGGCAGCAGCAGATTATGATACTTCTAAGCCTGCAATCACAGCCAATTACACACACACACACACACACACACACACACACACACACACACACACACACACACACATGTATATATGTACTGTTTCTTTGGAGAATTTAATACAGCAACCCACAAAAAATAATTATCCAGCCCAAATGTCACTAGTGTATAAGCTGATCAAACTGCTCCCAGGGGAGCCATGTCCTGTACCTACACAAACCCCTGCTCCTGTGGCTACTTATTCTACAGGAAGAACCTTCTTTCTTACCCCCATGGTAAATTAATCAATGAGCTCTTATGTTAACTTCCTAAGTATCACTCAAAGCCTGCTTCTTTTCATCTTCTACTTGGACTATTGCTGTATCTCTCTGGTAGACACTTTTGATGGGTTACCGAACAGCATCCCTGCAGCAAGAGCATCTCTGCTCAGAAAACTCGTATTTAACCTTGAAATAAAAGAAAGAGCGCTTTCTTTGTCAGGGACTGACCTAGGTATGAGTGTTTGCTCCATGAAATGTGAGGGAAATCCCTCGGGGGCCATTGGGAAAGACTGATTTCTGATAAAAGGGACAGAGAAGTTATTGTTTATCTCTTTTCCATTTTTCTTGACTTGAATGTGGATGCAATGTCTGGTGCTGTGGTTGCCATCTTGCCACCATGAAGTGATAAGAAAGAGGAGGGGGAGAGAATACACTCTTGTCATACAGCCTTTTTGATCTTGGTATTCCTTTTGACTGGAATGTGCTCCCTCCCTTCACACAGTTGATTCTCAGTCATACTTGACATGCACTTTAACGGTCTCTCCTCAGAGAGCCTCCCCAACCTCCCTGACTGTCTAATCTTGTTATAGGTTTATAGTATTATGTAAGCCTCCTTCACAGCAGTTGCCACAGTTGAAATTTTACATTTGTTTGTGGTATGATTTGATTAAAAAAATTTTTTTTGTCTTTCTGACTAGACTTCAGGCTACAAGATGATGAAAATAATCAAAATATCTCCAGTCTTTGACATTTAGATGCTTCATAAGCACTTTTATTTTATTTTATTTTGAATAAAAGAAGCTTAAAATATCTGGAATTTAGGATGTCTTCAGTCTTTCAAACCATCTTCCTAGAAAATTATTTTTCTCAACAGAATGTCTGATAAATAGGGAGTGGGTATGAGCTCAAGATTGTACTTCCTAGAAAATGCCTAGGACCCAGATCTTCTGGCCAACTGAATATATAGACCTGTTGACATAAGAGATGATTGAACTGGGGCAAGCGGGATTAGCTTCCTTTCTGAATCAAGAAGATTCTTAAAAGAAGTTCCTTCTACCTGCCCTCAGACATGAGCTGAAGGAGGACTACAGGCAGGACCAAAATTTGCAGCAGAAAATCATTCCGTAATGCTTCAATAAACAGGCTGATGGGTCAGTATATGGCTGAACATTCAAGTGCTTCACATATAGAGTTTTATGTAAGCTTCATATTAATACTGTGATAATATAAGGTAGATGGTTATCTCCATTTTATAGAGGAGTAAGCAGTGCTGATAAGAAAGGAGGCAGCATTGGAACCCAGACTTGCCTAACTCCTCAGCTAATATTTTTTCCTCTGTGCCACTGCTTTTCATCCTTGGTGTTCACAAACACTGCGATCATCTGGTGAACTCTGGATTCCATTCAATTCTGATTCCATTCAATTCTGATTTAATTTTGGGGGGGATTGTACAAGCCCTGTAGGTGATTCTAGTGAACAGCCAGAGCTGAGAATCGCTCCTCTAGCTCATCTTAAAGCAGATTACTAGGCTTGTAGTGGGTGGAATAATAGCTCTAAAAAGATATGTCCAAGTCCTAACCCCCGGCACCTTATTTGGAAAATGGGTCTTCGAAGGTGTAATTAAGTTAAGGATATTGAGCTGAGATCATCCTAGATTTAGGATGGGCTCTTAATCCAATGACAGGTATTTGTATAAGAAAAAGGAAGGAGGGGTTTGAGCCAAAAACACCCAAGGAAGAAAGCCCAGTGAAGACAGTGGCAGATATTGGAAATATACTCCCACAAGGCAAGGAATGCCTGGAGGCATCCGAAGCTGTAAGAGGCAAGCCAGGATTCTCCCCTGGAGCCCTCAGAAGCAGCGGGGGCCTTGCCAGCATCTCCATGGCAGACTCCTGTCCTCCAGAACTATGAGACAATACATTTATGTTGTTTTAAGCCACTAAGTTTGTATACTATGTTACAGAAAACAGCGGAGCATAATACAAGGCCCTACCTGCAGAGTTTCTCAGTAGGTTTTAGATGGGATCTAAAAATTTGCATTTTTCAAGAGTCACCAGGTGATGAAGCTGCTGCTGGCCCAGGAGCCCCACTCTGAGAATCACTGCTTTCTGTCATGCAGCCCTTGCCCATCTATGCAGCTATCACAGCCTCTTTTTGGAATCTTTTGGGAGAAGGATGTAGGGAAGAACTAAAGGAAAAAAGAAATTTCTAAGCCTTCTAGTTTTATCGTTAGAATTACTACTAATTTCTGCAAACGGACCAGGGCTTAAATGCTGATAAGTTATCTGAAGAATTATGTAATTAGTGACATAATGCGCACACCTCCAGGAGAAGCCCCTCAGCCTCCTGCTCACACATATATGTGAGTTTACCTGCCTCTTGAGTGGTTGTAGAGAAAGAGGTGCACCTTTTTCTGTCCAGAGGTCTGACCTCCTGCTGCACTTGTGAGCCTCGGGCCCCTTCCCTGCCCTCCTTGGAGATGTTCCATCAGTGTCCAGTGTCTAGTTTCCTGTGGCTCTTACTCAGTTCCCGTAACAAATACTGAAGACTTAACTCTCTTTAAAAAAGTATTTCTTTAGCCCCATGTCCTTCAGACACCATCATATTTACTTTCCCCTTTGAAGGCAAACTTAAGAGTTTTTAGGAGATTATACACTATCTTCTATTTCTTCTTCTTGCTCCCTTCTCTACCCCAAGAAGTAACCCAGCAAATTTTTAGGCACTTTTTCTTAAGTCTGCATTGAGGTTTGTCTTCCTTTTGGATTCCTTAAATCTTGATGGTCCTCAATTTTTTCTGAGCCTTCTACTCACACAACTCGCTGCTCCTGAGTCATGCATCTGCTCACAGGTTGTCAGGTCCATCTCTTTGCAAAGCATCCTTGACCTTTATTTCTAGCTCAGATCTCTCTCAAGTTCTAGACTCTGTTTTCCATTTGTTTACTTCCCTTGGGCATTTGTAAATCATCAAACTATGCCTCAAATCCCTCTTCCTCTCCTAATCTGTTTGGTAATCAAGCAATAGACTTATAAATAACCTTTTGGTAAAAGGAAAAGAAAATAAGTCACAATGGAAATTAGAAACTATTTTGAACTGAATTAGAGATAAATGATATCAAAATACGTGTGGTGCAGCCAAAGCCAATCTTAAAGGGAAATGTATTGCTTTAAGTAAATATACTAGAAAAGCAGTAGGCAAAAAGTTAATTTTTTAACGACTTGAGTGCTTTCTTGGGAAGCCAGACAAAGCAACAGGACATTAAGCCAAAGGACAGAGAAGGAAACAATAAAGATAAGGGTAGAAATTAATAAAGTATCAAACAAACATATAATAAAGAAAAGCAATAAAAACAAAAGTTTGTTTTTGAGAAGACAGGTAACAGTTGGAAAATTTCTAATAAAAACTGATGAAAAATTTTAAAAGGTCAAGTTACTAGCAACAAGAAAAGTGGTATAGCTCTACTAATCCAATAGATGATATTATGAGCAATGCTTCTTGAGCTTAATTTAAGGAAATTAATTGATGCAGCTGGAAAATGGAAAGTGGGATGTTATTCAAAGAAGAGGAAGTGAACAGATGTGAGAGTACATGGCTGGGAAATGGCGTGTGGGGTGAGGGACACATTTGCCGAGTAATGAGAGATTGTAACGGAGTGCAGACAGCATCAGGAGTCAGGAAAAAGAACTAATGACACTTAACCTGACTGCCTGGAGCGAGAGCCACCCAGTCTTTTCTTGTGTAAATTACCCGAGGCTTCTGAGAAATGCGCCTACCCTAAGTTAGATAACTAGAAGTGGGCAACAGCCTGGGAACGCCTGGGGATGTAACCCATGATAAGTCACATAGACATGCTTGGGTAAGCAAGACATAACAATCGAAGCGGGCAGGCAACTGGCGCGTTCCCTAAAAAGGTTACAATGTTTCCCATTGGTTACAATATAGAGTGTGTTTTAAACCTATTAGTTGTAGAACTGCGCGGGCTTTAGTGTAACGGCTGTGAAGATCCTATATAATCAGTACCCAAAGTTGCTTCGGGGTCGGCAGCTCGAACTCGGCCTGCGTGTCAGGGGAGGTGCTGTCGTCCCCAGCTTGCTGGCTGAATAAAGACTTTGCTTGGATTTTCATCTCCGTGTCCGTGTGTCTTGTTCTCTGGGAAACCCCGGAGTCCTAGACCCTAACAAGATGAATCTTGCTGAATGGGAGGAACCAGGCTGCAGAACTCTCAGAAATAAAGTGGCCAGACATCTGGAGATCAATTGATAGACGGCTGAGGATGGTAGAACGAGAAATGTTGATTCGAACTGAGATGTGACAGCAAATCTCTGGGATTCATCATTTAAGTAACCAAATGAAAGCGCAGTGTAAGATAAATATTCTTGGAAGCATTATGTGGGGTGATCTGTGGGAGCCAAGGAGTAGCGAAGAGAGGTGCTTAGTGATGGCTGCAGGGACTGAGACACGGGTACAGAAATCCTGGTATTAGGGCAGGAATTAGTGGGACGTAGGCAGCCTTAGAATTTGTGGCCCTGGTAGGGGGAAGTCAGGAAGGGTCTAGGGTCAAGGCTTTGTAGTAAACAAGCAGCCACATCTGGGCATCTAGGTAATTCAACATGAGAAACAAGAGGCCGCATCCTAAACATCTGGAGAATTCAGCTGGAAAACAAAGGGGTCTTCCTAGCAGCAAGCCCCTGCCAATCTCGTAAACTTTCTTTTTTTGGCTTGCAAACCCTAGATACTGCAGCTCTAAGGGCCTCTACTCTTGGAGCGTCCCCCATTTAGAGGAAGACTTTTATTCTTTCCTTTTCGCACCTCATTAAAAACTTTGCTGATTGCTCCATACTCTTGCCTGCTGGCTTCATTCTTCATAGCCTCCAACACACCATCCTGGAAAAAACAGCTTCTTGGCCAGTAACGGTATTATGAGAAACAGAGAAGGAAGTACAGATGGGTGGCTTTTTTTTTGAGAAAGAGCAAGAGACCAAGGAGGCAGAAAGGCAATAGGGAAGCAGTGGGGAGGGAGAGGAAGGTGGAGGGAGTCTGGCCTCGAGGCATGCAGGTGGGTTTCCATTAAACCCTGATGGCTCCCCTTAGGCAACAGCCATTGCAAGATCACCTTGAATATTTTTATTGTATCTGCACAGAGCTGGTGAAGTATCCCGCCCTCTGTGTCAACTTCTTTCTCTTTCTCTTTATCTCATCACTGCCATCCCAGCTAAAACAAGAGACATCTGCAGGGCATTCTGCTAAGTCTGAGGTGACCTTGTTATGGCTGATTCACCTGAGTAGGTCTGGGACAGATTTTCCAAAATGAAGCACAGTTCTGTGTATAATAAATGCATGCATAGGTATGTTTATTACTCTGAGAATTGTCGTTTTTCTAATCCAATAAATATTACTCAAAGGTCAGGGTCAGAAGGAGCTGGAATTTCCTCGCCAGCAGAATGTAAACACCTGCACAATGAAGCACAAAGACAGAAGGAACACTAATGGTCCTCATCCCTTGGATTGTAGCTGCGTGTCTTCACTAATGCTTGCATTTTGTAAAATGGAACTTCAAGACAACTTTTTCAATTTATGAGCAATAAGGAGTAAATGGAGAAGATCATTCATGAAAATGAGATGGTTTTTCAGTTATCACTGACATTCATCTTTAAACCCCCCCAAATCATGGTTTTCCAGAAATGTTGCAGTCAATGTGAAAATGTAACACTTTATTTTACTTTTATGGCAACATTGTAGGACAGAACTTCAGCAATTTAGCATCAGAAAAAGTTTTAGAGATTAGCTTTTTCAACCCATATATTTTTACAAATGATTTTCAGATAGTTTCAGTGGCTTGTCCCAGGTGATGCAGGTAAGGTCACATATAAAAGTGGTAGCAATAATATTAATAACAAAGAATATCTGAATGCTTACTGTGTGCCAAACATTACTACAGGAAGTTTGTGAGCATTAACTTCTTTCATCCTATCTAACACTCTTATATAGTTACTAGGATGTCTCCATTTCATTGCAGAGAAATATGAAATACAAGGAGGTGAAATCGACTGTCCAAGGTCACATGACTAGTACGAGGAAGGGCCGGGACTCAACAGGGGCAATCTGAATGCATAGCACCTAGTAGGAGCTTAGACATTTTGTGTGAGAGGATAAAGAGGGAAAGTTTTCAGTGCCTGTGGTAAGGATGAAGGTAATGGTGGCCACACAGAAAAGATGAAATGTAGACATGGAGGTATTTGCAGCAACATCCAAGAAAGATGTTTCTAGTTCATTCTCTTGAGATATTTATTACCTACAGTGCACATACATGTGATTCTACTTACCAGAATTGCTCCTTATAACAGAAAGAAACCCAAAGCTTGTTTAAATTACAGTGATTATGTTTAAAAGGTGCCCCCTTTCACCTCTCAGCCATTTGAGAAAAAGAACAAATCTAAATCAAGACACAGACCAGCAAAGAACAGCAGCTGCCCTTTTTTCTTTCCTGTGTTTAAGGTTTTGAAAAATCAAGTAACACCTCTGGATCTCAGATCCCTCCCCTGTAAAATGCAGCAGGAATAATTGTGTCTAAGGTCCCACCCATCTCAGACTCTATAATGTCATCCTCTCTCATGTCACTAGGGAGATAGGAAAGTGCTTCACATGAAGCAATTCATTTCCTGCCAACTTAGGTGGCCCATGGTGGCAGGAGCAATGGTGCCTGGCAGCAGTCCTGGTGGACAGTGATAGGCAAAGCTTTCCTTTCTCCTGCAAGTGGATAATGTGGTTTAGACTGTTTTTCAGCAATTTCCAGGTTATGCAAGAAGTCACCTGCAATCAGCTGCCCTGTGAGGTCTCCTGATAGCCTTCTTCTTCCCACAGTTAACCAAAGGGCACCCTAGGGACAAATCAACCCCACCCTGGCTTTAGGGTGAATTTGGCTTTAGCATTCTCTCTCTCATACTCTGAATTTGGCTCTGACCTCTTCCCTACATTGTAATAATTTGGGGAGCTGCTTTGTTTCCAAAACCTGAACCCATTTTATGCTTGAGGGTTTTTTTTTAAACTGACTTTCCACCCTTTTCCCCTGTGGGGAAGTCCTTGCCTGGTAACCAGCAGGACCATGCCCTAGTTGTTCTTGGGGGTCTCTTACTGACTATTCACCTTCACGGCCTGCCCCCCACCATCCCCAAGCATCCGAGTCTTACCCTGAATCTTAACCCTGCATCTGGGTCTCTGCACCTGTGAAGACATTTGCCAGTTGTCTTGCCTGTTTCTCTGGATCATCCGTCCCTTCCTGGCTTTCCCTCTGGTCTGCTCTGTTCGCCTGTCACATTCCCCATTTCAGCTTCCCACTTTCACCTTCTGACTGACAGTCCTCTTGCTGGCTGCCAGCCTAACTGCTCAATACCCGGGCCCTTATCACCTTCTCCACCTTCTCAGACTCCACGTCCCTCCTGCTGTGTGGTTTATACACTCTACTCCCGGAGCAGGAAGAATCCATCTCCCTCTTCTGCGATGTTTTTTGTTTTGTTCATACACATTGGGAATTATTTGTGGAGGGGGCCAAATTGTGCTAACTTTTTACTCTCTGAGGTTTAACCCAGTGACTGCCATGTATGCTTGCTCAGTAAACACAGGAGGAATGAGAGAAGTGATGTCCCAGCCGTCATGACCCTGCCTGGCACAGGTGGGTAACACTGCTGAGCCCATCTGTGTCATGACCCAGGCATCTCCTTCTCTCCTTGGCACCTTTCCTTCATACCACATGGGCATCTCCAGCAACTTCAGAGACTGTGCTTTGATCTTGCCTTCTGAAACTTCTGTTTATTTCTCCAGGAATGGTCAGCTAGCCCTATGGGAACCAGTTTAGGTGCATTATCTTTCTATTGCAAAGCAGAGGAAATACCTATGCAAAGCAGAATAAAAACCAAACAACTAGCTATATCTAAATGAATTATCCATTCGTGTGTCAGGCTGGATAAGTGGCATTCGGGTGGTAGTGGCATTTGGGTGGTGCAGGCCTAGAGGAGCTGTCTGTCCCTGTAATCTCCTAAGGGTGGCCATCAGTATGAGAGCAAGTTCTTGGTGGCACATCGCACAGGAACAGCTGCATCAGTAATAAATACTGAGAACATCGCCTCCCCCCACACCGCTCAACCAGAGTCTATCAGAAGCAAAGTGGGCTGGAGGAGTAAAAGTAATAATTGCCAATCAGGAGACACTTTACATACATAATTTTATAATGTGAGTCAGCTCATGCTTGCGCTCTGTGCAGACCCCCCTGGCGGCATCCCGCATCGAGCAGAGGGAAGGCACAGACGGAGGGCGGCTGGGGGGGAGCACCCGGGGCCCGCCCCCTCCTCGCTTTTCCCGCCTCATCTTCTACTGGCTCCTCCGGCTTGCAGCTCCCCAGGCTCCGGCCTCTCTGCAGGTCCTCAAATGTTCCAGCGCACGCTTGGCTCAGGGCCTTTACACCTGCTGTTCCCTCGGCCCGGGCATTCCTTGTATTAGTTTCCTAGGGCTACGGTGACACAGTACTGACTGAGTGGCTTGGAACAACGGACATGCCTCGCCTTGCCTCGCCATTGTGGAGACTGGAAGTCTGGAATCAAGGTGTGGGCCGGGCCCTGCTCTCTGACAGCTCCGGGTGGGGGAGGGGAGCCTTTATGGCCTCTCCCGGCTCCTGGTGCTTAGTGGCACTCCTTGGCACCCTTTGCCTTGTAGATGCACCACTCCAGCCGCGTGTCCAAACTTCCCCCTTTTATAAGGACACCAGCCATATTAGGCCTACCCTAATGACCTCATTTTAACTGGCGTACCTCTATAAAGACCTTATTGCAAATAAGGTCACACTCTGAGTCACTAGGCTCTAGGATTTCAGGATATCTTTTTTGGGGGGGATGCAATTGAACCCATAACACTCTCTCCCGAATAGCCTATGACCTACTCTTCTCCCCTCTCCACGTATCATGAGGTCACTGAAGACTTCGCTCACCCCTCCCCACAACCTCCATTCACTTCTCTTCCCCGCTGTCACTTCCCGTCCCTTTATCCTGTTTGATGTTTCCTCCAGAACTCTTACGACCATCTCATGTGCTGTTTATTTTCCTTATGATTCTTGTTTCTCTGTCTCCCTCTGTAGGTTATTATCTCCACAAAGGCAGTAATTTCATTACTGTGCTCACTGCTGCTTTTCCAGTGCCTAGGGTAGTGGCTGATGCGTGGTAGGCCCTCGGCAGATGTTCACTGAATAAATCATCTTTAGTCCTCAATCCACTGTGAAGTCATCAGAATGATTACCGCCGCCTCACCCATTTTATAACTACAGCAATTGATGCTCAAAAAGATTAGGTATTTCAAGATAAACCAGTTAATGTGTTTTGGAACTGGGATTTGAACCAGATCAAACTGACTCTGAAACTTATGCTGTATCCATGAAGCTATGCTGCCTGGGCAGAAAGGGGGCCTTCCTGCTGGTGCGCAAGGAATTCTGCAGCTGCTTAAATTATTGTTTTTTTTTTTCCTCTAGATTAAGCGGCACTTGAAAAACTTCATCAAAATGTAAATCTTCAAGTCTAGGTAAGTGCTCAGCTCACAATGTCACTCAGACAACTGCAACATTAGAAGACACTCTGTGTGTCTCTACAATTACAAAAAAAAAAAAAAAATCCAATTAGGCAAACTACATTTTGGCTCAGGTGATGGTTTTATTTCTCTGGGCAGATTAGAAAACCAGGAAGCATGCGCAGTCTGAGTTCCTGGACAGCTGGGAGTTAGGTTTGTATTGCTACTTTTAAATTTCAGGCACAAGGGCTTCCAAACCAGAGTGAAACTTGAATGTCAGATTAACAGATGGTATGGTTATAACCCCCAAACCCTCACTTAACCAGCAAACACATGTACTGCAATTTCCACAGGCAAAGAAAGTTAAACAATGATCTCACAAAATAAAGCCCCAAACCTGCCAGAGAGGCAGAGGAAGTTGTTTCTATTTGAATTACCCAGATTGGCTATCAGCATGGATCACATCCACTTGGTAATTGCTCATCTTTCCTCTTTGCTCTGCTTGCACGGCCACAGTCTAGGAGTCACTGTTCAGTGGAAGTCACCCACTGCTGACACGCTCCTGTCACAGCAATGATCCTCAATGAGCCAGGGACGTTAACCAGAGCTGATAGTCATGTGTGACTGTGCCATCATCAAGGCTGGGGCTGATCAACGGGTGCAGGGACAGAAGGAGACAGTCAAGCTGGACACAGAGCAATTCACTATCCAGAGGCCGGTATTTGGATAATAAAAAGAAAATTGAAATAAAGAAAAAAACCCAAGTGCCAGAACCCCACATAATATCAAACTAAGTTAGAAAAAGAATGAAATAGAATAGCATTTCCAGCTTTGGGTTAAGGAGATTTGGGGGGCCCGTGGGCATGACGGCTTTTGTTGGACTAGATGTGTTCTTCCGATTGTATGGATAGTGATGTGGGCTTGGTTAATTTGTGCATGTGTTTGCCTTTCTTAGCCTGTTGTTTGGGGAATATCCTCAGTGACAATAAACTGCACATTGCATCATGCAACAGAGACTTGCCACTGTTATATCTTAAACTAAACTCCAGGGAAAGGAATATCTATCTGCCTGGAGCCCTTCTAAC
Organism: Manis javanica; assembly: GCF_040802235.1. Lineage (NCBI taxonomy): Eukaryota > Metazoa > Chordata > Mammalia > Pholidota > Manidae > Manis > Manis javanica. Next base: position 99,696,269 of record NC_133166.1, on the reverse strand, counting down.
CTGCAGACATCACGAGTTCCTAAGGATGGCTGCAAATCTTGTTTGGTAGAGTGGGTGGAACCCCAGAAAAGGAAAGGCAAGCTGCTGTGGGGGAGACTGTGGGACATGGTCATACCTGTGCTGACCTCTCATTGGTTCCACTAACAATGGACCATCGCTTTTCTTCCTGACATCCTCCTCCTTAACCCCAGGGAATTAGGACTTGGTATTAGTCATATTTCACAATTCTGTGTGAAATTGGTCAGAGGCCGAAAATGACTTTTAGTGTGGCGGGTGTTACATTTTGCTTTATAGCTCTCACCTCGCACCTCTCCAGCTTGGGTAGGCCGTAGAGATTACTGGACATTTTAGTTGAGTTTCATCATTCCCATATATTGCAGTTCCAGGGAATATTGCTTTCTTAAGCCTACAGACTTTTATTACTCTATCCAAAGATAAGGCTAAAGTTACAAAATTTATTACCCAACCTGCGTCTGTGAAATACATCCACCTCTGCAAGCCCACAGCTGAATGCACCAGGTTGCCTAGACATGCACGTTTCAGTCAATCACCACCTATGACTATGTGAGCAGTTGACTGGCGAAGATGCCGATGGCTCTGCGTCCGTGTATATTACAACCTCCTTTTAACAGAGAAACCACTTTGGAGACAACAAATGCTGTGTGACAAACTATTTGGACCAGCATCTCTATTCACAAAGGAACTCCCTCCTGTCGCCCTTAATGGGTAAAAATCTTCTAAATCTCTTTTAGGCCACTCTTAAGATGTTGAAAGCACTGGTGAGACAAAACCAAATACAGTGTTACTGTTACAAAACTTCTAGCAGTTGCTTCTATTTCCAAGTCATATGGAATGATGGAGAAAAGAAATATTATTCACAAAAAACATTGTGTTTGGAAAACACCTGTGTTGGATCTAACAGCCATTTCCCTGTCCTCAGGGCTGCCGCGACTCACTCTGTGGTTGCAGACACAACCCTCAAAAGTAGAAATATTTTAAAGAACATGCAAATTCCATTCAGAACACTAAATAGAGCACTTGTTATATGAAAACACCATTAAATATTAGCTAAAACGAATCTAGTGGGCCCAAACACATCAGTTAGGGAATTTCCTGTGGATTTTAATATTGTTCTAAGTAAATACATACTGAGTAAAAGCAACAATCCCGCTGTATTCTGTTTAGAATAAACTTGACCTTCTGAGTTACCAGGTTCTAGGTGTTCACTAAAATGTTTCAGAGGACCGTGTTGATGGAGGTGGTATTGTGCTTCTAAGTATTGGAGGGAGAAACAGAAATTACATATTGCTTTTGGGCCAGATACGGAAATGAAGTCTAGCAAAATTAAATTGCTTGTGCTCAGACGCTTATGCTCACTTTTCAGACAGAAGTTTTGGAGGGCAAAATATCAGAAGAAATTCCTCATCCCTGGCAACAAAAAAATACCAGGGAGAAGCTAGCAAATAGGAAATGAAATGATGTGAGGAAACCGATGAGGAACCATGATGTTTTTTTAAATTAAAAACTGAAATATATTCCTGCTGAAAGGGGGAAATTAAACAAACACTGTATGATGGAGGGTAATAAAAGAAAATATTTCACCAAGAAAAATTTTCAGGGTTCTATCAAAGTGTTCCTCTGAAATTGATAAAAAACCTTTTTCTTCATTTCTTCTTTCTCCCTCAGAAAATATTCTCCTTTCATTAGAAGTCAGCCATGTGCAGGAATTATTGATAGCTGTAATATTTCATCTTGTATTTTTTAATCAGTCACTGCAATGCATGTGCAGCTCATGAACGGTGCTGTGGTTTCTAAGAAATGATCTCAATTGTTTGGTGCAGCTGTTTGGGGTCCCAGCTGCATTAGTGATCCCAGGAAAGCATGGTAAATTGCTAAGAATTAGCCTGGGTTGCTGGTCATGGATGGTGAGGGGAAAGCTGAGGAAATTGTATAAGCCAAAATTTTTAGCCTTGTACATTTTCCAAAGCAGAAGATTGTGTGTTTCCTTTTTCTTTGTATGACAACAATTGAGCAAGATATTTGTTCATCTAGTGACCAGATGACAAAAGCGGGCTGCCGAGGTTGACTTAAAGTCAAAGTAGTTGCAGGTAGCAGAGTTGACGCTCAAGCATGCTCTCTCTGCCCACTGTTTTCTAGAACTCTTGGGTCCCTGTATCTGCAGATAGGGAAAGAATTGTGTTACTCACTGTGTCCTGACCAGTGCCAGCTCTGAGCAGAGTGGACATTACTGCCTTTAATTTACTTCAAGATAAAAGTCTTTTGGTCATATGCCAGAGATCCTGGTGTAAAAGCTCAACACATATGATAGAAGAAAAACGACCTTTCCACCTGAGGTTAAGCATGTTAAAGCAGGCTGGCCAGCTCCCACCCTCTGAACCTGCCCTGTCCATTCCTCTGCTGGGGCCTTTGCTTTCTCTGTACCCAACTGGCTCTTCTTCCTCCTGACTTCCTTTCCACAGCTTTCCCTTGAAACCCAACTGAAATTCCAGCTTTTCCTTGAAGCTTTTTCTGCCTTTCTTTCTTTTCTCTGAAACTTTGTTGTATAACATGACACCATTGTGTAGCAGAAATAGCATCAGCCTGGAAATCAGAGTCTCTGGTGTTCAACTTCCTTAAGCAAAGCATGTAACTTCTCCAGGTCTCAGTTTCTACCTCTATAAAGTAGGACCATTAGAGTAGATGCCTCCTAAGAGCCATAATCAAAACAAATAATACACAAGTTTACATATTAAATTCTGTCTTACTATTTATCGACATTGCTTCATTTCTACATTTTGTTACTAGAGCACAATTTATAAGTCATATATCTCTTTCATAACCTCATAAAACCTAGTCCATTAATCTATTTGATTATACTTTTTTCAAGTGATTGTTTGAAAAATCATATTGTTGATCATTACAATTCAGTTTCTGAAGAAGTGTCTAGATAGAACTCAAGAAGACCATGGATTTGTAAATGTGTTTTCTCCTAGACATAGATAGTATGTGCATTAATAATAGCAACAGCTGATATTTGCAGGGCACATATTAACCTGGATTTCTTCTGAGTGGCTTTTTTTTTCATGTATTTACTCATTTTATTTCTACAACAGTCATATGAGATAGTTCTTTTACTGATATGGAAACAGTCATGTACAGGATTGGAGCCGGTTCTTCACTATTGCAGAGCTGGTAAGTGTCAGAGTCAGGATTTGAACAGGCAGCCTCACTCAGCAGCTGGTGCTTTCCGCCTGCCCACGCAGGGAAAAAAAGTAGCATACAAAATGGGATAAGTAATGATATTACTTAAAGATGTATTTGCATACCTGTGTGTATATGCACACGTATACATTACATACTATATATAACATATAGAGTACGGAAAGAAGTACAAAATATAAATGGCTACATCTCAGGGGTGAGATTGTATTGTGGTGTCATTCCCTCTCTTTATAATTTCTCTCTAATTTACAGCTGTTCTGGAATGTGAATGTGTTTCAAATGAACTTCATCTTGAAATATGTAAATTACTGCAGCCACATTAAGCCCGAGTTTAGTTTCAGCACCCCACATCTGGTAGCTTGCTGTTTTGGATCCTTGAAAGCCACTTCCAACCCCTCCCTGAATTAAATGTGCTCAGCAAAGTAAAGCATCTTCCATGCCTAAATTATGCCTTGCCTCTCTCAGGACTTGGGGTGCATGGGCTTTCGGGAAGGACCTGTGGTTTGTAGAAGTTCGAAGAAGCTGGGAAGATAGGGAGAAGGACAATAGCTTGGTGGAGTGTGAGATTAAACAGGTGCTTCAAAAGCAAAATGAGATACATGTTTTACCCAGGATTTTCTGTCCTCTGTGACAACCTAGTATAAAGGAATACTGAGAATTTTGGGGAGAAAAGCTATTGACACGTGAAGACCAATTAGCTGCATGGATCTCTAGCCCTGAGTTGTACAACATGAGCTCCTTTCACTCAGTAATTTCTTCTCCCACAAAGAGAAAATCCAGGGTTACAGGCTGAATTTGGGGCTTTCATCTCGGAAATGATGCCCTTTGCTAATAAGTCTGAACATCTAAGCTGCACCTCTCTGGTTAATAATTGTTACTTAAAAATGTTTGATTTTTTAAAGGCTAACTGAACTGGAAAAGCCATTCTTTAAAACAGATAACACTATCTCTACCCAACATATTCAAGTCTGGGATTACAGGATAGGTCAATGGACCTAGGTCATGCTTCATTCATTCATTATTTCATTTATCTATTCAACAAACATTTATTGATTGCCTACTATGTGTCCTTACCCTGAGCAAGGCATTGTGCACATAGTGGAAAACAATGCATCTGTCCTGATTCAAGGAGCTGGGAGCCTAACAAGGGCCTACAGTTAAGTACATAGGAAATTGCAGTGTGACAGGCAATTGCACTGTGAGATTTGTGACCCAATTTCTCAGATAGATACCAAAATATTTCAAGGTGTGCAAGAGTTTGCACAGAAGTACTTGTGCAGAAGTACAAATGAGTGCTTAAATGAACACTTACTATTTTTGAGAGCAATTTATTTATTTTCCAAAATGAAGTACTACTTTATTGAAAAGAGGTCAAATGTGCCACCTATCTATGCTTGGTAACTTCAGGTAGCAGATGCACATTTTAAATAACAGTAACTCTATTTGCAAAGCATCTTTTATCTTGTTAGTCCATAACATGCTTTACAAACTCGATAAATGTCTATCATATATTTTTATAAACATTGGTTAAAACACTGATGTTTTAATATATTTCATGTCATAAAGTATATTAGTTTTCTAAAAAAGCCCTCCAGCAGTAATTTTGTTAGTACTTACATTAAAGGCTGTCACTTGCATTTCATAAAACACGTCAATCTGCTGACAGACATAAGATGGTGTGTTTTTTTCTCTTGATAGGGACATGGTTTCCTATGATGTTTTAGGCATGGCTCTTCTTCAGGTCTGTACCTCATTTTCCTAATTTTGTATAAGTGAAAACTGAAAAGATAAGAGCAGAAGATACACCATCACCTTTCTGGGTGATAATCCTACTGTGATCTTAGCACAATGTTAATGGGTGCAAAATGTATGTGATGTTAATTTAGTGACTTGTGAGGAAAGCATCTGGAGTTTAATGTAGCAGTGTCACTATGCAAAAAATGTAATCATAATGCTGGCAAGACTCAGTGCTCTGGATGAAACCCAAATTGTTAGTGCCACAAGGGCATTTAAAGCCAAGCTGGAGAGAGGGGAATTCACAGGAAATGCCACGACATGTTCCCCGATGCCTCAACTTGTCTACCATTTGGTTATAAAACAAAAACAATTTGAGGAAGGGTTTTGTAAAACCAGAAAAGGAGCTCTGGGAAAGGGGGAGGGATGGGGAAGAGCTTTGATTTTGCTTCTATTTTCTTTCTTTTATGTCCCTTTATGTGTGCCTTATTGTATAGGTCCTACAGATACATACAGAAGTACTTCTGCATAGGATGTATACTCAGCTTGCATGAGGACATAGGATTTGGAGGTATCTCTAGATATTTGACCATGTAGAACACAGTGGTAGGGTCCATAGTTGGAACTGGCCATTTAGAATGGTGGAGTAGATCCTGTCCATTGTGGTTATAAGGTATTTTTGAATAAAGAAAATATTACTGAGGTCCTAGGTCACTGAAGCCATTATAAGCTTCTGTGTTGGGCTTCCATGGGTACTTAATTCCTAGAAAATAAGTTGGATAAGGAGAAGACAGAAACATACACTAATGTTTAGAGCTGTATTGTTCTTTCTTCAGAATACAAAGAGGCTGATAGCAAGTGTCTGACCATTTGCTTGCTTAAGCTATAGCTGTGTTATTTTGACATTGTCACTTTCTGTAGATAATCATCTGATGTCTAAAATGCGTATGTATTGTGTTAGAATTTCCTGGAGCTCATGGCTGAACATATTGAGAATTTATATAATCAAAATGGTTTATTTGGTCTAAGTTTTTTTAACAGTTATGTAAGGAAGAGCTTTATAAACTTCACAAACCACTTTCATTACCTGCGTTGTGGGAAGGAAGTGGAAAGCGGTCTCTAACATGAGGGGAAGAGATTATATTCCATGTGTGTCTGAGTCCAATAGTGTGTTAAGCATAGAAGACTCAGTTCTAGACCTAGATCCACCCCTGAGTTCACAGAGTGACCTTAGGAAAGTCACTCAGACCCTTTGTATTGTCACTCTTCCCATCTGAAAATTGGGGACACATAGTACCCACCCTGTATATATTTTTTACAAGATTTTACATAGCACCAAAGGAGAAAATGTATGCAAGATTATTGTGAAAAGCCTAAGGAGTTATATATATCTGATAGTTTGTGGTTATTCTGAAGTGATTTTAGTGCATGAGCTCCTTGTCCTAAGGATCTCTAAGGGATATAAAAGCTCTATAGAGGAGCTATTTCCAATGAATTAGGTTTTCTGTATAGAAAATAGACACCCCTCGAAGGGACAAGGAGAAGTGTATAAACAAGTATATGGGCAGAGTTGCCAGCAGCCAGAATAGACTTCACAGCAACTCATTCTCCCCCTGCAAACTCCAGGTGTGAGAGAAACTGATTATGACGTGAGTGACTTCCTTTTAACCTTCCTTGACACACAGTGACATTATTTCGTCATACGTAATGATACGCCTGCATGCATGTAATCATTTCCTAGCTATTTTAAGGATCTCTGCTTACATACATAGTTACACATCATTCAATTTGTCAGAATCCGGATTGTAACATAAAAGTGATGTCTGGTCAGATGTTCCTTCTCATGTTCCCACACAGACCATATGTACTTGAAATAAAGCAGCAGTCAGGTGGGCAAAAAGGACCATGAGTAATTGTACTCTTTTCTTCCTTCTACTTTCTTCTTTCTTATCCACACCTGTTCACTCCCCCATTGAAAGACTATGACAAACGGAGCGCATCTAACATAGAAGGGAGCTTGCCAGATGGCTTCGTATCGTTTCAGAAGTTGTTACCGAAGGGAATCACAGGTCTCTGAAGAACCAACAACTTCACCTACCTGATGCCAATCTTCCTCAAGACCCCACCAGGTGGCAAGGAGGCACTTTCTCTCTAGGAAGAAGCGACAGGTCACGTCAAGTTGAGAAAGACCTAGGCAAGGGACTCAAAGCATAGCCATCATGTTTGGTACAGTTGTGAAGTGGGAAATGGAGACCAGTGACTGATGATTTACACAGAACCAGATGGAACTCCCAAAAATTCTTGAAGAGTGTAGCAAAGAGCTATAAATTCACTGCAACACATTTCTTTTTCCTGTTAGGCATGTTGCTAGACTAGATTCTCCTCCATCCTCCTAGGGATACATGCCACTCTTGAGCCAAGATGATTCAGAAGCTAATGTGCTTTTTCTTACTCTGTTTCCTTGCCCATCAGATGAATGAAAAAGCCTCCAAGGATATAGAGAAGGGCAGAGACAAGACAAGATAGACACCCAAAGGCACTTATATTAGTAAAAGTACAGTCTACCCTGACTGAGGAAAAGGGAGAGCATCTCTCTCTACACTGAATTCAAAGGATGGTCAATTCACCAGTAAAAGCATTCACTTGAAACTGGGACCTAATGAACATCTAGAATCTACACCAGTGATCCTCAAAGCGTGGTTGCCAAACAAGCAGGGTTAGCATTAACTGGGAACATGTTATAAATGCCAAATTCTTGGGGCCTGCCACAAATGAACTGAATCAGAAACTCCAAAGGTAGAGTCCAGCAATTTTAATAGGTCCTCCTGGAAGTTCTGATGCATGCTGAAGTTGGAAGAACCCTGTTCTGGAGATTTCAGGACCACGGTAGATTCTGAAGTGTGTTCACAGAGGGTAAATGGCTCAACACTCCCAACTCAGACATCTTGGTATATTCTTCAGGCTTATTTGCAAATATTGGAAAACCAGGTTGGAACAAAGGACTTACTGACACTTTGCTTCAAGCCAGAATCTACTTTGGGACAAAAAAAAAGAAAAGACACACATCAGACTTGCCCAGTGATGTGTATGATCCCCAGTCTGCACACCTAGGCAGGGTTGGCTAGGGGATTTGTGTGGGGTTGGGAGAGAGAATAGCCTCAACATTTAATAGAGTGTAGCTTTTCCTAGGCAATATTTAAAGGGGCTGAGACTCCCCCAGAACCCCAAAGCTTTGAAAAGTTTGACGTAATTTTCCAAAGATGTCCTGAATGCTCAAGAGAAATAGTTCAGCACTGTGGGAGGTGCTGCGATTAGCAGGGGACCCTACAAGCTTGCAGTCTCAGGCTCTCATTTGGCCCTCGGCTGCCTTTTTATTCTTGAATCACAAGAATTGTAAGGATAAACGCTTTGCAGCCTCTGCTGTATCATGGGAAACAGCAGAAAGCCCCCCACAAAAATAATGCTTAATCCCAGGGGGCAGAGTCATACTCACTTGGATGGAAATGAGAAAGGAAAGCTGTGCCATTCGAAGTCTGCCGTCTGACCCTTCCATCGGCACCATCTTGCACCCAGAGTGTCAGGTTCACAAACACTCCTGCTGCCAGGCTTGGCCCCTGTTCATGTTCTGTCACGGGGGACAAGACGAGGTTTCATGGATCAGCTGGGGAGAGGTGAAGGCCTGACCTCCAGGTCACACAGATCTCTAATGGGTTTCCCTGCCTGCCTTTTGCTTCATGTTCGGTCCAAAGAGATTTTCCCTCTGGGTGAAACTCATTTTTCCTTGCCTTCCTCGGCAACGGCCAAGACCAGGTGGGTGGCCATTTACTGAGAAGGTATGGACTGGTGCAAGTATCTGCACACAGCCTAAGAGAGAAGGTAAGAGAACTAGAAGAAAACGCACCTCTGTGACAGCCGGGGAAGGGGCTGAGGTGAGGCAAGAGACGCCTTGATGCCACTTGCCTTGGGTGCAGATGAGAAGTGTCACCAGAAAGCTCAGTAATCAAAATAGATGATAGTCGAGTACACTAATTTAAAAAACAAAGTGAAAGCAAAGAAAAATCCACCATGAACGAAACATCAAACATTTAAGTAAAAGATCAGATTCGTATTACCGAGGTTCCCTTTTGCTTCAGGCTTCAGTGTTGTGTCTGTGACTATCAACCGCAACACACAGAGCAAATACATTCATTTTTGTTTAGAATAGACAGGTGGGTGATCAGTAAAGGCTACTCCTCTGAGGTCAGAAATCCCAGTGATAAGGAAGACAAGAGAGAGAAAAAATACGACAGAGGAAGGAAAAAAGGTCTATGGAGTATTAACAAAGCGTGAGGCACTGTACTAAGCACATTACATGTATTCATTCATTTAGTCCTCAACCTGTCAGGAAGTAAATGCGATTATTCTCACCGCTTGAAAGGCAAGGACACAGAGAGAGGTTAAATTAGTTGCTTAAGATCATAGTAAGTGGCAGAGATGGGATATAAACCAAAGCTGGAGAGCCCTTGTTTTTAACCAGTATGAAGACAAGGAAGGAAGGAACCAGGGAGAAATGAAAGGGAGAGAAAGCAGCCGGTTTCCCATCCTTTGTATCCCTCAATAGTAAAGGAAAATGAAGAAATGGTGGCTGTTTGATGAAGCCCAGTTTAGCATCTTTGAACAGGAGACAAAAGCATATTTGATACGCTTGCTGTTGTGCTGGCACAAAACATCTACTTAATGTTAGTTGTTTTCACATCCTGACATCTCCCAATTGACAAGGAAGTGCTTAGCATGCCATGAAATGAACAGGAGCCCGTGCCGAACAGACGGCAGTGAAGGCGGATGGCGGGGTTGCAGCCTGTCTGCTTCTTTGGCGCCTTCCCTCCAAACAGGTCTCCCCCGCCTCCCCGTCTCTAAATCTTTCTCCATAGAACTCAACAAAGGGCATACAGAGACGGTACGTCTTATTCATTTACTTACTTATTTGTAGGTTATATCTATGTGTGTTGTATAAGTAGTTAAAACCCGTTCGACCCAGTATAAGAATGATGTCTCAATTGCAGGGTGTGGAGGGGGGCGCATTGTGCAGGTGTAAGTATGATAGATGGAACAACCTTCCTTGCTGAGTAAACCACAGTGAGAGAAACTGAATAACCCTGAAATTAGATTGGGGGTGGGAGGGAGAGGGTCATGCTGGTGTAATATTACTGGAACAAGATGCAGAGGAAAGTAATTTACTCTGAAGTGACAGTCTGAAGACGAAAAACTAACAGGAGGGGGTTTAGGCTCATTAGCAGCCTGGTCTCAATATTTCATTATTAATGATAATAAAAAGAAGAAAAGAGGGAGGAAAGACATATGGGTGTATGCAATGTCCCCCCACCCCACACACAGAGCCAGCTCAGAGGCTTACAATAGCATAGGCTCCAGGATGCCCGGTTTAGTTGGGCCACAACAAAGGCACCTCCAGGAGAAAGGAACCCCAGGCAGGATGAAGAATGGTTAGCTCTGGTTCTGGTCTGCTCCTGTCTAAATGCCTGAATCAGTGGGGCTCCTCTGCAGGATTCCACCTGATTTATTAGAACCTCTGCTGCAGGCAGTGAAGCCCCCAGCCAATACTCTGCAGCCCAGCCTGGGTGAGCAACAGTGAAAGGGGAGACCCTGCCGAGCGGACCCTGGGGATTTCTCCGGGCAATGCCCCTCTGGGTGGGAGGCAATCACTCCTCCGGAAATTGTATATTGTCTGTACCTAGAGAGGGAAGGAGCAAAGATACTGGGAACCAATAGCTATGGTCTAGATATAGAAGCAAACAGCGTCCATTCCAGAGATGGCAACGAAAGACTAAAAATAAAATCTACAGTAAGTAACCATGCTGGATTCAGTTTAACTTGAGATGGCAAAGGAGATAGGTTCTATCCATTGGCCAAATGAAGAAAATTATAATTATAATTTCTTCTCTACCACAAGACTGCCTTTCTTGACAAATATTTTGCTGTGAATAACTGATAGTTTTTCTTCTTGACATTGGCCTTCATAACTTGGACAGTCTGGCTGGTCCACTTTTGTGTTTTCTTGGACCATTCTGAACATGTTAATGTAGTTATATGAATGCTAATAGTGTTAGACAAAGACCAGTAGCTCCCCTCCTCTGCTGCTATCACCTAATGGCCTGGAGCAATTGGAAACATATTCAAGATCATCTTTTCTGTTGTCTGTGTCCTTGTAATTTATTGACATAACAGAATTATCCATTCGACCAACAGATATATGAGTCCACTGCTCTGCCAGGCAAGGTTCTAGGTTAGAATGAATATGGAAATAACCAAATATGTGCTCCTTTTCCTCTTGTTGCATATAGACTATTGAGGGAGACTAATATGAAGCAGTCAATACACAAATAACCATGTAATAACAAACTGGGTTAAGGGACATGAAGAAAATTGTCCAGGTGCTATAATGAAGCCTGGGAGGCAGGAATGCTGCTTTTCCATAGAGTGGTCCAAGGAACTTTCTGGAGGAAGTGGTATTTAAGTTGAGACCTGAAGTCAGCCAGCCCAATAAATCAGAGAAGGAAGAGAAGTCCATGCAGAGGGTCCATCCACATGATGACCCAGTCAGAAAAGAGCTTATTTGTTTCTTGTTCCAGAAGGGCGTAGGGGCCAGGTCTCTGGAGCACAGCGTCAAAGGGAGAGAAGTGCCAGGGGTGGCTGGAGAGTGGGCCAAGAGTTCCAGGCAACACCTCAAAGTTCAGCCAGACAGGTTGGGTTTTATTCTGATGTTCATGAGAAGCTTTGGGATTGTTTAAATCAGAGAGACTTGAACAGATTTCCCTTTGGAGAGGGTCTGTCTGGCTGCAGTGTGCCGAATGAACTGGGGGTTGGGCAAGCCTGGAAGCAAGGAGACCTGCCAGGGGCCTTCTCAGTGGGAAAAGGGGAAGTGAAATGCGACAGAAGGCCGTGAGGAAGTCAAAGGTAGTTTTCAAAGATGCACACTGTGGAAAGAGACTGTGTGCTGGGTCCAGGGAGGGGGAAGTGTCGGGAAGGGCACAGATGTCTTTCTGCACCCTCTGAGGCCAATCTGCAGTACAGCAATGACATGGTGTCAGTGAGTCTAGCCACATTTGTAAATGAGGTATATTCAGGGTCAACTCTGAATCCTGATTTGTCTTACTGGGCACAGCTAGGTCCAGGCCCCATAGCCCACCCTCCGCTACCCCACCTGGTGGGGTAAGAAGCCTGTGTTCTTTTGTTTGGTTGTCATTTTTGCCTCCTACATTCTCGAGCCTTCTCCATTGTCCTTTAAGTTCAGAGCCTGACGATCTCTATAAGGTGCGGCAGAAGAACCTGTGGAGCAGCGGTCCTCCAAATGTGGTCCTGAGCGACCAGCTGTATTAGCATCACTTGGGGATTTGTTAGAAATAGAAAACACTTGAGTCCTCACCCAGATCTACTGAATCAGCAACACTGGAGATGCAAGTTCCACCATCTGTGTTTAATATGCTCTCCTAGTGATTATCATCCACACTAACATTTGAGAACTACTACCCTGCCACTGGTCCACATATGCATTGTACAATATAGCTGTCACTTATCACAGATGCCTACTGTGTCCACAGAACGTGTTCTGTCCTAACTGAGATGTGTAACGTACCATATGCATCAGGTTTCAATGACTTGTATAAAAAAAGAATACAAAGTTTCTCTTAATAATTTTTTACATTGACATATGTTGAAATAACATGTTCAATATTTGAGGCTAAAATCTATTATCAAAAGTAAAACTAATTTCACTTGTTTCTTTTTACCTTTTTTCATGACTAGAAGAAAGCTTAAAATTGCCTGTAATACATACTATGTTTTTATTGGACAGCAGTGCTCTGAAGCATTGCTTCTCCAACTTCAGTGTGCACAGAAATTGCCTGAGAATTCTGTGAAAATGCAGATTCTGATTCAGTAGGCCTGGGATGAGAGCTGAAAGTCTGCATTTCTAGTGAGTTCCAAGGAGGTGCCCATGCTGCCAGTCTGTGGAACAAACTTTGAGTAGCAGGGTATCAGTACATGTTGGTGAAGTTTCTGAGAAAGCGGGTCTAGGATCAGGGAACAGCCACTAAATGGAAAATCAATGCACCTGGGTTGAAGTCACATCTCTGTTTGCTATTGGTTATATGATCTTGAACAAGTGTATATGATCTTGGAAAGTGTAAATGACAGAAATAACCACACAAGGTTTAACTAAAATAATGTTGATGGAATACTTTTTGTCTTTATCAAGGTCAAATAAGTTTAAGTTATTATTCTATACCACCACCACCACCACCATACATATACACATGAGGTCAAGCATGGAACATACTAGAATACTGGCAATTTCCCCAGTTTCTAAGTTAATTCAGGGCTACAGAGAGAAAACATAATTACTTAGCTATTCCAAATTTCCTCCAAATTGTTTCTGCCTGGGTTATCTTAATCACATGATCAAGGAGAAGTCATCCAAGAGGGCCAGTATTTGGCCAGCATTTCTCTGGGGAGCATTTGGCGTGCAGGGTCGGTGCTGACTTTGTTATTTACCCAAAGCGTGAGGTCCCAGGAGGGCCTTATCCTAAATACCTAGCTAAATACTCAGTTCCAGGTCTCAGAGCATCAGAATCCCTGCAAAGCTAGAGGCTCCATCAGTCCAGACATCGCCAGTAATTAGCAAGTAACCAGACTCCTGAAAGGAGCCACTTTGTGACCTGAGGGACAAGAGAACAGAACTGGCCTGTGGCTTTGTCATTATTAGGAAGATGGGGAAGGCGGGGAGAGACGCAGAAGGCAAGTCTCTTCAAGTATAAATGTCATGCTGTGGTGACAACACCCATATGGCTGAGATTAGCCCAGCTCTCCCTCTAGGGCTGCATTAGGCAGGAGAGGACAGGGAGATTCTCAAACACTGAGCATGTATTGTGCCAAGCACTGTGCTGGGTCCTCAGAATGGAAAACGTTGCAGTTAGCTGTAACAGGAAGAGAAACTTTTGTAACCCTGTAGCACTAGATCCCCCCTAATTACACACACACACTTTACTTTTCCCATCCTCCCCCCAGCAAGGAGGAGTTCGGAAAACAGTTTCTTATTTCATGAAGGTTACTGGTATATTAATTTGGAATTTCTGGACAGGCATCCCAAGCTTTCTAAAAGCAGTGCTCCCTAGAAAGGGAGAGGCTAGGCTGCTGAGAGCAGGGCGGCACCCCTGCCCCATAACGGCACCTGCTGCCCTCGGCGGTGGTACATCTCATGAACAGTACAGAAAGTGACATAAAACCACAGCATTCCAAATGTGAAGTTTGCCACCAGGACCCTCCCATTCCCTTTCTCATCCCTCGCCCCACCTACTTCTGTCCCTCTTGGCTCTGTTTGTCATTGTCTCCCCATGTCATAGGGAATCAGCCTTACAGAGGCCCAAAGTCACCCAGTCCTGGGACTGGCATCAGGGCCCATCTGTGGGCTCTACTCCAGCCACGTGGTAGTTAATGGCACAGACCCTTGTTAGAAGACCCCAAGTCCCCTGGCTTAGAATCCGCGTGCGTACTATTTGCTAGCTGGTGACCTCAGTCAACTTATATACTCTGCCTCACTTTCCTGGTCCACTGAAACAGGGTAATAATAGCATTTTCCTCATAATGCTGAAATGAAGATTAAGGGAGTGACACAGAAAGTGCCTAAAATAGTGCCTGGAACGAGTATGTCTCGGTTCAGGTTAACTCCGTGATGATGATGACGGTGTTGGTGGTGATGAAGATGGTGATAATGATAACATCTTGATAAACACTGGCTGCTATTGCTATGATTCTGAGCACATTATTGACTTACAGTGCGCAGTGTGTCCTCCACCCCCTGAGGCTTTTGCATCATAGCAGGAATTAATATCCTAAGTACTGGATGTCCAAGCATAAATTACTAGATAGTATCACTGAATCCAGGCAAATTATCTTTTTGGAGGAATTGTAGGAGTGGCCTCGAATTACACATTGAATGCTATTTCCAACTCTAACTATCAGCCTGTGAACCAGTCGCTTTGCATATGAAGGAAATGACTCTTCCTTCGGAATCAGGAGCTCAACCCAACAGGGAGAACTTGTGAGGCATTGCAGTCGGGGCCACATGTGCTCCAGCACCAGGCCAGCATTTCCTAAACTTGTGCTTCATGGCCCCCAAAATGGATGGCCACCTCAGCTCACGGACCGCCCGTCCAGGATGTGGTCTAGCCTATTCCCACAGAAGGCCCTGGCCCAGGAACGTAAGGCTGGGCTGTCCCTGCCACCCTAACCAGCCCCCTCCCACGGTCCATCACTCCCTCATTATAATCCACGAAGCACCTTCCTCCTGCAGGGCCAAGTGCCAGGGGAAGAAAAGCAGTGGCTGGCAGGATTTAATTGACCCCACCAGCCACAGTGCTCATGGGTGTGGCTGGAGCGAGGATGCACCCAGCCCAGCTGCCGGTCCCCGAGCACAGCTCGTGTCACTCAGAATCAGCCCACCGAGGGGTGCTGCGTGCAGCGGGGCAGCATGTGAGGAAGCTGACAATGCCAGCCCGGGCTCCTGACGGTGATGTGTGAACTTGGCCTCCAGCCTGCCGCCGAGGGGCCTCTCTCTTGCTCCCCCCATGAGCCCGCCCTTCGGGAGGACAGACATCAAGCAGGGGTGACGAATGGAAACTGAAGGCTGAACCACTGCCCATGGGTCACGGAGCCCGGCGCCCAGTGGCTGGTGTCCCTGGTCGCTACCACCGCCAGGCCGCTCGCCTCCGCACTGACAACTCTCATTTCATCAGCCCAACGAGGAGCCCACGGGGGCACTTGATGGATGTCACTCTGGATGTTACACTGGTCGATGCCAAACTCCCCGGAGCCCCTAGGCTGAGGGGGAGCCTTGAAGGAACCTGACCTCAGGAACACCACACCGGGGTCAGGATGTGAAGTCTGGGGCCCCTGGTACCACTGCTGATGGGTCTCACGGCCCGCGCTCCTGTTCTCTTGGGCTTCTGCCCCCTCTTCCTTTGCCTCGTCCTCTGTTTTTTGTGTTCTTTTTCTCCTGTGATGAATGTCCCATCCCCCACAACACGCACACTCCTCCATCCCGAGCGCATGAATATGTGATGCCTCACATGCCGTTGTTTATGCTGCACGCCTGAAAGAGGAGAGACGCGCAAATAATGCATCTGATTAGGACTTAGAAAAACAAGAGCCCCCTCCCTGCCTTCCTGAAAAGAGCCTTCAACACTGACAACTCCCTTTGTGAGAAGAACAAAGACAGCCCTTGCGGAGGGCCTGTGGGAGCAAAGGGAACCATCACAGAAAAGGCTTGAGGAAGAAAGTGAGGAAACCAGGCCTCACTGCAACCAAGACCAAAACAGAGAAACGACGTGGAGCCTGGGAACAGGGGACAGGCCACGGGCTGGCAGAGACTGCAGAGGGGGCTCTGGACTGAGGAGAAACCGTGGGCACCTCCACCAGGCTGGCAAGTCTCCCTTGTGCTTCTCACCAACGCCGGACACCTCCTTCCTCAGCAAGAAGCAGGAGCTGCTGCTGGAGCCCACCTGGTGGGCTGACCTTTTATGATGACCTGATGTGAACAACACAGAGAGGAGCGGGATTTAGGGGGGCAGTGGCTGGATTTTGAGTTTCAGGCGCTGAGACCACAGAGGAAGGTCCTTTGCGTAACTAACCACAGGAGGCAGCAGTCAGCCAACTGTGGGCCATGTCATCACGCTTGAGCTTTTCCCATTAAAGCCGTCTTCCCCTGCCCCTAACTGTGGCCCCCACCATGCCATCCACGCACACCAGTGTCTTCCTGCTTACCTTTTTGTCCAGGGATAACTTCACCTGGGTGCCCACACGTGTACGTGCTGAATAACCTCCGTGTGGTCCTTCAGCCGAGCAAAAGGAAAGGATATCACAGAGAAAACTCTTCGGCACTGAGGGCCTGTCGGGCCCACACCCCTCCTGAGCTGGCCCTGGAAATGGGCACCCGGCCTCCAGTCCGGTAGTCAGCCTGTCGGGTGGCTGGGCTCAGGTGCTCTGCTCACCAGATGATAAAGACCAAGCAAACAGCGAGAGCCTCTCTCAGGGAGTTTGTATGTGAGCCACACAGAGACAAGAAAGGAGAAAAATCGGAAGAAACAACAAAGGCTAAGGTCCCTGAGTGAGTCTTACAGTGGAGACTTAACGTAGGATCAGCACTTCTCCACTGAATCACCAGGCCATTGGGGCCCCTCAGAGCCTTCGCCTGTGCTGATTGCTCTGTCTGAAATCCCTGCTTCATGTTTGCTTTGACCACTAATGTATTGAGTTATTAAAACATATCCTGCCTCCCTCTTTTTCCCCATTTCCTGTTCCTTATTCCAGTAGGTAATTGTCCTTAGGTTCCTCATTCAATGAATATTTATTGAAAGCCTATTAATGACCAGTGCCATTCTAGGTACAGGGAATATTGTAGTATATGAAATATACAAGGCATTATTTCCTTAAAAGAGAGACATGAAAGAGTGCAAAACATAACTAGCTTTCAAAAGAAAACAACAGCTACCAAAAAAAAAAAAAAAAACCTGAAAGCATAATGGGTTTGCTTTCCAAAGCCTAAACCACCAATAGGAGGAAGGATTTGGGTCTAGACAAAATGCTCTGGCAGAAACACTGGAGTAAGGATGGCTGCCAGATTAAACAGAGACAATGTGGGCAAGAAACTGGGGAGACAAAGATGGACTGGGGAGGCTGTGCAGTCTTCCTTGCTCCTGGGATGTGACAGTACTGCAGGAAGACGCGGCTACAGGATCCCCTTGGGGTAGTTTGCCTGCTGGCCGCCTGTGTGTCTGTTTCGTCTGGCCTGCAGTGGCGGCTCATGCCTTGTTTGAAAAAAGAATCATGGCCTGAGGTGCTTAAAAGGTAACTGGGCCCAACTCTTATTTTATAGATGAAGAATCTGAAGCTGAGGATGGTGAAGCAATTTAACCAATTGGCATGGCAGGTCATTGTGTGCATAACCTAGAAGTCAATAGTACTGACCATGAGAGGCCGGGCTTAGAAAGGTGATCTAATTCAGTGTGCATACAAACTACCTAGGGTTGGGAGAGCTTATTAAAATGCAGATTCTCAGGCTCCACTGCTAGGGCTTCTGATTCAGTGGGTCTGTAAAAGAGTCATAGGAAACTGCATTTAACAGACATCCTGTGGTGATGCTGATACAGGTGGGCTGAGGATTAACTGCCATCCTGGGCCTCTCTGGTGCTAGTTTGTATGGAAACCCACAACCTCTGAGACGTAATGAGGTGGCCTCCGTTCCATAAAATCCCTGGCTAGTGCAGCTCTACTCTAGGTGGAAGCTGAACCTCTTCAGCTGAGTTATGGCGTGTATTTGCATAAATTACCATGCAAAACTTGCTAATATTTCCTAGATATCCTTTTTCATTGCTCCATTAGACAAGGCTTTGTGCTTCTGTTTGGGGGCTGAATGTCAGCCAATCCAAATCCACAACTGTGATGGCATCGAACCTGAGGTGGTAATTTATTCCCTTCATGGAGCCCTGGTATCACCTATCTGTTCTCAGAAATGCTCTCTGAAATCAGTTGAATTTTATCATGCAAATTATAGGAAGTGTTATCATTATAAACAGCAGGAGGTTCCTGATTTGCCATCATTTCCACGTTAAATGAGTTTGACCTGTTAGGTATAGGGGATCAGATTGGAAAGAAGAAAGGAACAGACAACGAAGGGAGGGATTCCACCAGGCACTGAGACCCCGAGGCTTTGTGCCGCCCAGAAACTGAGGCTTCACAAAGATGTGTGGGCTTACTTGATATAAAAGACTCAAAAAGAGTTTGCTTTTTGGAGATGAGACATGGGAAAGAAGAGAAAGGACAGGATGTAGTTACCTGGTAGTGACGCCAAGAGAAAAATGTGCCAGGTGATGTGGTTAAAGTGGACCTACAGTGTTAAGAGAATTCGACTTCAACAGTTAGAAGAAGTCAGGACCTTGAGGGTACCGAGCGCAACCGCCTCATTTTGCAGTGAAGGAGAGACTGAGGCCTGGAAAGGAGAAATCACATGTTCAAAGTCAGATACATAATTTGAAACCAAAAGCCCCACCTCCCAGTACCCAGTCCTGCAGGGCTCCGTGCCCTCCTGTGTTAGTCTCACTCTGTCTCCAGACCATCACCAGAGCACTAGGGCTCCTGGAGTAACCTTGGTACCTGGGTGCCTGATCAAAACCTCATGCTTCTAATCCATTTCTATTCCTACTCTTGAATCAAAACGTACTCACCTGCATTCTCTGCCATTGGTACTAGAATACTGAGCTGCAGCTGGAAATTTTTCTGCCACGTGTTGCCAGCCACCCACCCCATCTACAGATTGTCCATCCTCTGGAATCATCTCTGCCCACCCCTTTTTATTTGCCCATCTCCATCTTTTTTCACACTCCTGGAGCCCAAGGTAGCATGTCTAGATGGTTCACCACACAGCAGTATCATCTGGAATGGGAAATGCTGCATGGAGCATCCTTGAATATGTTCTCCTGTTGGAGTAATTGCAAGTAAAAAGAAGTGTAAAGGAAACCCTGATACCTTAACCTTAGATATTGAAATTTCAG
This sequence comes from Manis javanica, assembly GCF_040802235.1. Lineage (NCBI taxonomy): Eukaryota > Metazoa > Chordata > Mammalia > Pholidota > Manidae > Manis > Manis javanica. Next base: position 99,676,713 of record NC_133166.1, on the reverse strand, counting down.
CCACAGTTAGAACAGGCTCATTAGAGATATCTCTAGGAATAGCTGCTCATTAAGGACTTCCCTCAGGCTACACTGGCAAGGAATGCAGAATTTATCTTCTATTCACCTAATTGTGTGTCTTCCTAAAGGTGACTGAATAACAGAAAGTAAGAGTTGGGGTGGAGGGAGCATGGTGGGAGAAGGCACAGGGGCTGTAGAGAGCAAGATGGATAGAAAAGTGCATTGTAAGGTTCTGAAAGTGAGCATGGTACAGGAGAAGTTTGATCATGGAGTTTGGAGTAGCCGCATTGAAAGGAGCTAGAAGGGAGCTAAATAACCAGAATGACCAGTGAACTGGGAGTTAGATAGAACACCTACATTTTCATCTTTGTTCAGTCACAATTATCCGTTCAATTTGGATAATCCACGATAGTTCTCTGCCCCATTCCAAACTAAAATGTGCAAGTGAATGCTCTCTATCATTATCTAATACTAAATAACCTCATGTGTATAGAGTCATTGGCAACAGGCCTGAACTAACAGTAGGGTTTCTGGAAGAGAGACAGCCCCTGTGGAAGCTAAAGATTTCTGGAAGCCAAAATAAGGACAAGATCATGAGCAACCAACAGCCAAGTAGGGCAATGCTGGGTTATCAGATGGCGGCAACAAGACAAGACAGGTGAGTTTAGGTTGTGCTGGTTTCATAGCTCAGAACTGATCCATATCATTGCTCAAGAAAAGTGAGAAGTCACCTTCTGCCTGCCCAGCAAGGCAATAGTCACATGGAGACAAGCCTCACCTGCCTAAAATGACAGTGATCAGCATGTGAACTAGACCAATGACCTCAGTCCACCAAGTCTGTCATTTACTATTATTAGCTTTAATAACAGTGATCACAATTTTCCTTTAGAGGGTACCACTTCTTTCCTTCCTGAAGAAGTTGTGCCCAGATGGCAAATGGGAAAGGAATACTTATTTGGGGAGCGCCCAGAAGCTGCAAGGCCGTGAGGGATTTGGGGAGGTGGTGCAATTGGAGAGAAGGGATGCTAATAATACGAATTAAGTCCTTTTCTCATCCCAAACCTGGAGACCACTTGTAATTACAGATGACTGAGTTGGTTTAAAAAAAGGGGGAAATCCCCAAACATTTGGGGAATAATTTTCCCCCAGCCTAGCTCTATTTGTGATTGCACCACAATGGAGGAATGTAAAAATCTCTTTTTTTAATTATAAGCAGAGAAAATCAAGTCAAGGCTTGTATTTTTCTTTGAAGCCTTATTATTCATCATGAACTAAGCCTTACGTTTGAAAGTCGAGTTCCTGAGAATGAAACATTTTTCTGAATCTAACTTGCTGAATGGTGAGAAACTATGCACTGATCCCACTTATGAATTCAGCGGGTTGATTCTAAGCTGACACTGGCTAAGCCCCAGGGTGTGTTTTCATGGTTCCAAAGGCTACAATCATCCAGTTACCTTCTTACTTCCTGTTCCTCTTATATCCTGTCAAACATTTGGTTCAGGTAGTTTCATCCCTGGACTTAGATGAGCGTGTGATGTTTGTCTACAAGGCATCCAGTTGGGTTCTGAGGTCACAGCACATTTAATTACTGGGAAAACATCACTCAAATTAAAGAGATAAGACAGGTGGGGACCTTTGCCTCCTACCAACATCTTCTTGGCCAAAGGTAAGGAGTCCAAGGAAATTAGACTGCAAGGACCACAGTGCTTTGTTTCTGTGATGTTCTTCATTCACAGAGGTTTCAGTACCCAGTAGCCAGCCCCTGGCTGCCATGTTTGACAGTATCTCAGACACACATTCTGAGCACGGGCTGTCCCTGGAGAAGCTTCAGCACTTAATCTTGTCACCGTGAAGCACCCATGCACAGCCAGGTAGGCACACCCAGTGTTGTCAGGGAATGGCTGTCAGTCATCAGCAATCCTACAGCCAGCCAGATTACACCCTGAGGCAGCGTGCGGGTGGACTTGAGCAGAAGTAGGAAAGGACTGGGCCACTAAAGGGTTTAACCAGCACGACCAGCATGAGATTCTGATGCACTTTGAGGAGTTTCAGGTGGAGATGATTTCCAGAATGATGTCCTTCTACACAGTTTTCTATAGGAAGGGGTCACCCTCATGGTCTCTGAGATACAACCTGCTACAGCTCATCAGGCCATTGCTCTGGGGAAAATATCTAGTGGCTCTTCTCTAAGAGAGTTAGTCCTTCGTCCATCTACTGACTCTCTCATGTAACCTTTAGTGAACAACTGTTATATGCATAGCATGGAGACAATAAAATTGAGTTTGGAAAAGTGAATCTCATGAAAGAACAAATTTAACATCCTAACATTGTCCAGGGTCTGTGCAACTCTCCTGAAACCATCAGTCTATTATCTTTTTGTTTTCTCTGGTCTACCCGCTCCTTACAAATTCCCTTCTCCTTGGACAATGAGAAACCTAGAATAAACAACTGTTTTTAAAAATATGCTATTTTCCTGATATGCTGTAGCACACAACATCTTAAATATCCCAGTACACATGGGGGTATATAACATAATATTATCGGTACCTTTTGAAGGTAATGTATCTGAAAGTGAATGAGCTGAAATGACAATAGCAAGTCATCAGCTAAAGCCTCAGTGTCCGGCACAGGAGTCCCCTTTCCACACTGCCACGTGACGGTAGGTCTTGTCTGTTGCCTGTTTTCTCTCCAGCTGGATGAGTGAGTCATGTGGTCGGGGGATGAAGGGCCCCTAAGGTGCAGCCTGGGCCGGTGGCTGTTCCCTGTCAAACACCAAATGCGTTCTATATGGGGAATTAAAGGCTCTTGAGAGCAAGTTCCTAATACCCTCTAACAGAGAGCATGAATCAAAAACTGTTGGCAGTTTCTTCACAGGGAATTGCCTTCTGGCAAACTAGATGTCTTGAACTTACCAAGTGACAACAGTGTAAGGCACACAAAAGTGACTCTGAGTAACTCCTTGTGAAACACTGTCCTGAAAGCTGTCCAGGAGATACCATCTCTCAGTGTTATCCTGTCCATTTTTCTTACCTCTGTCACCTTTGATATGAGGTAGAGGGCATTTACGATGGCCTAACCTTTTGGTTTCTTAGGATTTGTGCTTGACATTTGACTTGAAGGGCAAAAAAAAGGGTGCCTGTATTTCCACAGCATGAACTTCACATTATGTTTAAGTCCCTGGCAGGATGGTGAAGAAGGTAAAATGTAATTCAGGGCCCCCTCCCACCTTCATTATGCTCATTTTGCCCATCAAGTCTTTTGCATTTTTTTTCCCAACTAATTTTCACAGCCTGACAGTGATGTCACTTTCCACCACCCTTTCTCTCTCGTGCAGCCTCAAATACATTCCTAGACCTGTCTAAGAAGGTGACTGCATAATGCAAGAGTAGATAGTATTTCTTCTTAAAGAGGGTACCTAAAGATATATCTATAATGGTGAACACCACATGGATGGGAAAATAAATCTTGGTGCTCCTTGGGTGCTGGGGACTTTTCCCATGCCTTCTCCTCTGCCTCCCGCCTCATCCGTGAATCTATCACAGGCTTAGGTGGATGGCTGGTCATGCCCACCATTCCCAAGAGCTTTGTCAATAACTGTGGATATATTTTCATCAACTCAAAAATCCCAGAACTAAGAGGATATTGGGATGACAGAGTGGTTCCATTATTGCCTGTGAGTTGTCCCATAATCAGAGAGAAAGGTCCAACTCATACCAGACCCCAAAGGGAAGACTTTCTTAGCTCAGAGTTGAATCGTGTTTTACATGTCAACATTTCTAAGAAACGTGGACAAGTTGTAGAAAGAAGCAAGGAAATATTGAGAGGAGTGGGAAATAACACTCTCAAGGAAAGATGCAAAGATTTATCCTAAACAAGGGACTTCTAAAGGGCTTGATGATGGGCTTTAAATATACAAAGGTGTATTATGCAGAGAGCTGTGGCCATCTGTTCCCTATTCCTGCCTCATGTATAATCCTATAGCACATATTGTCTAGGATGGTCTTACAGCCATTCATCATATTCTGTTTTATGACATGCCTTCTATTGTTGTCTGGAAAAGCCATTTGACTTTATCATAAGCTACTCTTTCTTCTTCCTAATTAAGATCATCCCTCCTGTAGAGCAGGAACCAGTGTCTACTTATCTTTCTATATCCCTCACCTTTGAGCACTGGACTTCACACACAGGTGATACTCAAAAATCACAATAAGCATAATTTTTGATTTGATGATTGATGGTGAAGGAAAAACAGATAAACTCTACTATCATGAACCTAAGTTACACATAAGAATATTAGATCTTGAGTGGAATGAGATAGGAGGCCATATGAAGAGAGAGAGAAAGTCCTCTAAAGAGTGGAGAATTTTTGTACTCTGTAAGCCTGCCTATAAATGCAAAATAACCACTTTCCAGCTACTTTAGTCAAATGTGTACCTTGTAAACCTTGATTTTATCACCCATAAAATGGTGATGATAATAATGCCTAATATGAAGACCTGCTTGGCGATTAAAATGAGGTTAACGTGTGTAAAAACCTAGCCCACAGGAACCACTTCCACATGGACCTCTGAGTCAACAAGCTGAATTTTAATCATGGTTCTGTCCATGTGTATAAATGGTAGGACCTTGAGCGTATTACTTTATTAAACCTTGGTTTTCTGGTAGCAACTTATTTCATAGGATTGCTGCACGTGTTAAATGAGTCAATGTATGTAAAATGTTTAGCACAGTCTTTGGCACATGCTAGGAATTTAATGAATATGAAATCCTATTCATTACTTTGAGATTCCTCTTTTTCTCTGGGACAAACCCTTAAAAAGAAAATAATTTGATCTTTTTCTTCATCTCTCTGCATATCCTTCTTACTAAAAGCAAGAGGAAAGATGAGGCTGGCTGTAAATCCTTTCCAGATTGAGGTAAAGTAACTTCCCAGGTGCTCAAAAGTGCCTGGAAGTAGGTCATTAAACAGACATCAGAAAATTCCGTTGCATAGTCAGCAGTAGCTAAGAGTAAAATCTAGGTCTGGTTAATCTGGCATAGACTGAAATTACAGAATTTACAACCTGATTACAGAGCATCTGTTACATGCTCTTCTCTGTCTCTCTGTCTGTCTCTCTATGTATAATCTCCAGTTAGGATGATTCCTAGTTTTATAAGACACTTCCTGCTTACATTGAAGACTATAGAAATGAGGCGTTGGTTTGGGTTTTTCTTTGAAAAAAATAAAGACTAGATTAATATTTCATGGAAGTGTAAAAGATTATCTGTCGACGGGACAGACTTGCTCATCCCTTCGAACAGGAGCATAAGGCTAGATATGAGTGATAAGGCAGGTCCACAGAGACACATAGAAAGACCAAAAATAATACACAGCAAAATAAATAAAACCAGAGATAAAGATAAAGAATAGGGAGAAATAAGAGATGCACAGAGGTAAAGCAACAACTACTTATGTTGGAAGGTAAGCAGTCTCCTTCTAAATCCAGGGGTCCTCTCTGGAAATTTCATGTCTCTGGAATTTTCATTGCTGAAATGTTTTTAAGCAATACCTGTGAGCTAGTCTCAATATCTCACCTGCGTATAACCTTCTGAGAGAAAATAGGAACCTTCTGGTTACTTGAGAGTCTTTGCCTGAAGCCCATTAGAGTTATAATTACACTCTAATCTTCTCAAGAGATGCAGGGTGCCATTGTGCCAGCCTCCAAGGTCACAGTCCTCATCATAAACAAACCTGTTTATGACAATTGCTGAAATGCAATCTCTTTCAAAGGTCTATCGCTTCACTAATGAACCTGTAATCCCATGAACACCTGTTTACCTGACTTATAGATGTTTCTGTCTCTTCAGCAGACCTATACATCTCTACTCCAGTCTCAGAAATACTTTAGCTTGACTTATAGCAATAATGTTCAGAATGACCCACCATTGTTCTCCAATCCCACATCCTGAGACCCAGAACACCTCTCCAGGACACTGGTCATAATGTTTTGTTGCTTTCAATATTTCTGAAACATAAACCATTCATGAGAGCCTCTAAGCCCCTAACAATCACTGGAGTAGTACTCCCTGAATAAGGTCACACTGAATTAAGACTCAGTATTAACCTTACACACTGCTTTATTCTGGGACCAGCAGAGATAAAGGACACGCTTGGCGACCTTAGAAGCCAGATATTGCAGATGGCCACTTAGAAGACCATGTGCATCACTACTTGGGGGAGAACTAACCAGAAAGAGCCCCTCAATTCATATCAAACTCTGACATAAGCAATAAATAAACATTTATTGTGTTAAGCACATATTATTTTCAGGCTTATTTGTTGCTGCAGTTAACATTAATTACTCTGAACAGTGTAACTACCCATCCTTCAGGGTTAAGATCAAGAATTATCTCTATCAAAAGACTTTTCTCTAAATTTATAACCGTCTAAATGTTCATTCCTGCATATATCTAATACTAGATGTGAGTCATTTTGCTTCATATCTGTTTGAAGAATGACATTTTAGTATCATAATTAAATTTTAGGCTCCTGAGAAAGATTCTTTAAAGTCTATTAAATATTTTATATTACCTACATGTGATCTTTGAGTGGGCAATAAAGATAAGGAAGGAAGGAAGAAGGGAAAGAAGGAAAGAGAAAAAGAATGGAGGGATGGATGGAAGGAAGGAAGGAAAGAGGGAAGGAGGGAGGGAGGGAGGAAAGACTGATTATTTGACACTGGGCACCAATCCATTCATGTTGATCAATCCAGCAGCCTAAGGTAAATGATTTCTGTTGGCTTAGGAAAATGTGTGAAAAATGGAATGCAGAGGTGAAAATCTGAGGGCAGGCAGTAGGATGGGAAATGTGAGAGAAATACATTATGCAATTGGCAAGAAATTTGTTAATTTTGCTTAAGGAAAAGAAATTCAGTGAATATTTATTGCATGTACATTTCATGCCAAGTACTGCAGTAGGATCCTTTGCATACCTCGATCCTCATAACAGTGTATAAATTAGGTTTTGCTTTATGATTGTGTGGATGAGGAAATACAGTTGGAATATTCCAGAGACTTGTCCAAGGTCACACAGCTAGCAAATGGCAAACCGTGTTTGTGAGACCAAAGCAGGTTCTCATTTAATCATTTATTCAATAAATATATATTGAACGGTTGCTATATGCCAGGCACTTTTCTAGTCATGGAGAACCAAACACACAAAAATCCTTTTTCTTATAAAGCTTGCATTGTAGGCGACAGAGACATAAAATAAATGAATGCATTTTTAAAATATTATGCCATGTGTTGGTAAGTGCTATGGTAAAAATGAAGTTTGAAAGGTCATATGGAATGGAGGGTATGGGGAAGTAGTTGCTACAACTGTCAATAAGGTGGTCGGGGAAGACCTGAGAAATGAAATTTGAGTGACTTGCTTAAGTAGATGAGGAAGTTACCTGTGGGATATCAGTAAGGGCAAATGTGCTGATGGGGAGTCTGTCTGGCCCAACCACAGAATGATGAGATTGGTGTGGTTGAAGTGCAGTGGGAAAGAGGGAGAAGAGAAGGCATTGAAGAGGTCATAGAGATAATGCCAAGCTCTATAGGCTTTTACTGAGTAATTCTGAAGTTATTAGTGGGTTTTAAACACACAATAACAATCTCACTCAAATCTTGGAGGAATCACTTTGGCTCTGGTGTTGAGATTGAACTTCGTGAGGGAAAGACCAGAAGCAGAAGACCAGTTAGGATTATATGGCAGCAATCCAGTCAAGAAACAATAGCAGCTTGGACCAGCCTGGTTGTTGACTTCTGCATATAGTGTGAATGCTGGAGTTCGTAAGATTTGCTGATGGGTATGTTACAATATGGGAGAAAAACAGGAATACAGATGGCTGCAAGATTTTTGGATGAAAAATTGGGAAGGTAGAGTTTATATTTATTAAGACCAGGGAAGGAGCAGTTTGGGATAAAAAGTTCAGGTGTTTGGGTTTAGGTATCAGAGATTGATACACCTTTTGGATATCCAGATGGAGTCACTGAGCAGGAGTTGGATATGATTCCAGAGATCAGGGAGAGATTTACACTTAGGACAGGCATTCGGGCTTGTCAGGAGAAATACCATCCTGAAAGCCAAGAGCCCGACTGAAGACAAGGCTATAGATAAAGGGTACATGTTGGACTTAAGTGTAAGTAGAGAATAATTATGGCGATGAATTCGGCCCTGGGCATTTCCAACCTTAGAGTCTATGGAGATAAGGATGGAAACTGAGAAGGAGGATCAGTGGAGTAAGACAATAACCAGAAAATCATACTATCCATGAAGCCAAGCAAGGAACATGTATTAGGGAAAAGAAAGTGAACCACTAACCCCAAAGCAGTAGAGAGTCAAATAAGGTGAGGAGTAAGAATTGGCCATTGGATTTAGGAACAATGGAATTAGTGCATAAATACCCCAACCCCACTGCCCAGACACATAGCTCTGAAGTATGCTCTGGAATCTCTCAGAAGGTCCTTTGTTGTACTGAAATCCAATTCCCACACAAGAAACACATTTGGTAATCTACCTGCTCATGGCTTTTCTTCCATTCTCTCACTTCCCTGATGGGTTTCCTGGAATCACACCCTAAATAAATCACCTACAGCCAAATCCTTGTCTCAGGGTCTGTTTGGGAGAAACTCAATTTAAGATAGTTAGAATTTTGGAAGGACATTCTATGTAGACATTGAAGTCACCAAGGAATAAACAGATAATCCTCAATTATATATGACAAAAATATTATCTGCAGTTTTGTTTTTAAAAGCAAAAATCTGGTTTGTCTGTGTGTGGGTGTAAGTGTGTGTATGAAGGCAGCCATGGCTATTGGTTGAATACAGCCTCGAAGAGTTTTACAATGAATGCTGTGCAGCTTTTTAAGAATAATTACAGGTATAGATACAATACAGTCTTAGACATTCATGCAAAGTTACATGAAGAATGAAAGTCAGGTAACAAAGCAGTGTGTGTGTGTATGTGTGTGTGGGCAGGTGTGTCTGTGTGCATATTTGTAATTGTATTCCTAGATAATATAAACTGGTTATATCTAGGAATACTTTCTAATTTTTCTTTAATGAATATGCATTATTTATGTTATTTAAGTTTTAAAAACAATGACAGATTGTCTTACCCCAGTCCAGGGACCTGCATCACCTTAGAATCAACAGAGAATAACAATCTTACATGACACATACAACATTGGAAGAAATTTTGGTGACCAATCGTTCCAGAGTGTCCTTGACCAAGGACTTTCCTTGGATGTCATGAAACCAATGGAGATGGTTGACCACACGAGGAAATACTTACACTCTTTCTTCCCTTTTTCCCAATAAGTGAACAAAGGACAGAATGGAATATCTTGGAGTCCTGGAAAGAAAGGCATGATAGAAGTGGAAGACATCATTATTATTCAGGAAATGTACATTTTTTGCTGAGAAGATCCGGGGATGAAATCAACACATTTGGCTGATAATCCCTCTGGCATGTGCATACTAGTTTGGTTTTCATTTTCATCTGCAGGGAGTCTTTAACAGCTGTTACTTCAGGCCTTTGCACTCTGTTCCCAAACCTGTAAGAATCACGTAGGAGCAAGAATATCCTGAGAAATGAAGTGGGCGGGCCTTAAGGGCAAATAGCTCACCCGCATGGTTCTCTAGAAATTCACACACTCTGTTTCCCTCTGTCTCCATCTTTGCTCTCCTGGTTTCTCCCCCATGTGTACCAGGCAGAGATCTTGGAATGAATACTAGCCTGCCTGTTTGGTATGCACACCACGCAGACAGGCCAGGCAGGAGCTGCTCACTTCTTCGTTCATTAGTACTCTCTGTTAAATGTTTAATGGTGTCTAAGGAGATTAATGGCACAGTTATTGGAAATATTACAAAAAAAGAGGAACAAGAAGTTATCCCTCTTATATTTTCCAGGCCTGTCACAAGCCCTGAGATTTTCAGCTGCAGAATCCTTATTCATTTTTGTTGCATTTACTGAAATTATGTATGGTCTACTTCTGTCCTGAAAGAATTGAGTGGGCCACAGTTCCATAAAGAAGGCTCCCAGTCCCTTCTCAGACACACATGCACGGTGGTATAACCTTGGCTGGGAGAAGTTTAAGGAAAGACTAGATGCTAGACTTTGGCATGTGTAGCAGGACCCGATGGCAAATAAGATGCCAGTGTCTGAGTCCCATTAGAGAAAAATTAAATATAATTTCTGTTACGGATCCTAGACAGTAGGATGTTTAAACATTTCACGAGATGATTTGAACATACAGTTTGTTCCAGTCTCTTCTTTTACCTCTACTCATCACATTACTATTCATTCATTCATAATTAATTTACTGAATATCTGAGCCCAACCCTGTGCTATGACCTATGGAAGATAAAAAAGAAGATACAGTTCCAACCCTCAGGAGAGTTATAACCCCATAGAGGAAACAAGAAAACTCACACGTGCCCATAAAGGATGAAATTGGTGTTACATTAGTAATGGTGTAATATTAGTAGGAGGTCATCTTTAACTTTAAATTTAAGAATTTAAGTCTCAAAGCCAAGAGACCCAGACTTGAGTGCTGACTTCACCCTACATAGCTCTGTAAATCTATGCAATGCATTTTTCCTCTATTAGACATTTTTTTTCTTATTTATAAAATGTTCCCCAAAGTTCATCAAGATCAGCTTAGATAATGTATGGGAACAAGCTTCTGTAAACTTTCAGGTATTACCAGACGCTTTAATTGTTAGTGATTGTTCACTTAATATACAGCCATAGTTCCTGTAATCTGTCCCCTACCTTTCCAATCTTAAATTCAAGTTTTTAGCTTCAAAACCTATACTTTGTCTTTTATATGCTCATTCTTCTATAGCTGGACTGATCTATTCAACTTCCCTAAGACCTGCCTTGTTTGTTCCCAAATCATGTTCGCTGAGGCCGTTTCTTGCCCTACTCCTTTAATCTTTATTCAACTTTCTCAAGTCAATATACTGATCAAAAAGAGCATCAAGTGTACTTGCTAACGCCCACTGATCTCTCTCTCCTGGGAATTTATAGTCAATAATATATTGCATCATCATGCCCCTTGCTTGTTTTATTTTTCACGTGCTTATTTCACCAACAAGTTTGTAAATTCCTTGAAAAACAGGTACCATGAGTTACACAGCTTTGCTCAACGAACAAAACGTGTACCAAATTAAGAAAGGAAAGAATGAAGGAGGGAAAGAGGGAGGAATGAGGGAAGATAAAAAGAGGATTAGAAGGAAGAATTACTCTTCTTCAGATACTGAAATTCCTAAATTTTTAACCCTTGATGCAGGTTTTGTAGCATCCACACAGTCTTAGGTGCTGAACTCAAAGACAGGAGTGGCTACATACTGCCCTGCACAGGTGACTTTAACAGCCTCTTGCATTAAACATACTTAGCAGCCCTTTCCCTCTGTGAACCTCACCTCCTCTGCCAGTTTGATACTTTAAGCTTCAATTATACAGTGGCTAAATGAGGCTTATTCTTCCACATCTACTTCTCTTCTCCCTTTTCTTGAGAATGAGGAGTGAGGAGTCTGGTGATAGCTTGCTGGCAAGAATATTTGAGATGCCTTCTCGTTGACCAATGTTGCTCTCAGACCAAGGAGACAGGGGCCCCTGGCTGGGGCCCTGTTCTGCCTGTCATTCAGCCACTATCTCCTCATCAGGTGCACAGTCCTTGGGACCAGGACTAGCGTCCAACTGCGTCCCATGTCTCCCTCTAGATCACATTCTGAGACCCTGTAATTTCCAACCCAAATGGCCCCAAGCCTATATCTAGGGTCTGTGTGTTCCTTTTTCTGGATCTGTCTGTCCAAGGGTGAACTGCATTCTTACTATGCACCCTTATAGGAATGGCCAATAGGCAGTCATTCATGGGCCATGTAAACAGAACTTGGGCATAAAAATTGGGATATCCACGTGCATGATGTGAAGCATAGGTGTGTGGAAAGAGAATTGAGGTTGACGAACGAATGGCTAGGAGTCTTTATGACAATGCTCCAGGTTGTGGGAGTCCAACAATATTGAATTCAAATTTGACTTCAGGTTCATAATACAGGTATTTGAGTGGAGATAGGAGGTTAAGAACATTTTACGTAAGCCTGTATTATCTAGATATGATATAGGTAGATAGATGGATGGATGGATAGATAGATAGATAGATAGATAGATAGATAGATAGATAGATAGATAGATAGATAGATAGATAGATAGACAGACAGATAGATAGATGATAGAAAGATCCATCTAGATCTTTAGGCATATAGGGATCTCTGTTTATACTCTTGTCATAGACCGAACAAATTAAGGGCAAGTCTGAACTTGAGAATAGTCCTTTTAAAGCAACTCCCACCCTTCACCTTTTCTTATTAATTTTGAAATCAACCTTAGTGAAATACCACTTACAAACAATGAAATGCATCAATTTAAAGTGTACAATTCAATACACTTTAGTTTTGACAAGTATGTAGCCCTGTGTAGTCACCATGCCAATCGTGATATATTTCCATAACCCTCCAAATCTCACTTGAGCCCATTTGTCTTCATTTCTTCCTCACTTATGATTCAGAAAAACGCTGATTTACTTTTTCATCATAGATGTATTTTGTCCATTCAAGAATTTCTAAATTGAATCACATAGTATTTATTCCTTGGTTTATAGTTTTTCTGGCTTAGCATAATGTTTTTGAGATTCACCCATATTGTTTTATATACAGTAGTTTCTTTTTATTGATCCATATTCCCTTGAAAAAATATACCACACTTTATTTTTCTATTCACCTGTTGATTTTCAGTATTTGTCTAAGTAAAGCTGCTATGAACATTTTTTTATAAAACCTTGTGTGGACAAATATTTTCATTTCCCTTGGATAAATACCTAGAGGGGCAATGGCTGAGTTATACAGTAAGTATGTATTTAGCTTTATAGAGAATGGCTTAAGTATTTTCCAAAATGGTTTTATCATTTTATACTCCCACAAATAGTGTGTGGGAACTCAGTTGCTCTACATTTTTGTCAAAAGTTGGTTTTGTCAGACTTCTTAACTTTTGTAGTTATATAGTGGCAGCTTTGTGGTTTATATTTTCATTTGCCTGATGTCACATGATGCTGGGCATCTTTTCCTGTACTTATTGGCCATTATTATAGCTTCCTTTGGGCAGTGTTTGTTCAAATATTTTGCCTATTTTTTAAATTATGTTTTAAAAACATCATTTATTGTTTTTTGTTGTTATTGTTGTTTTATTACGGAGTTGTAAGAGCTCTTTATTCTGGATATAAGTCCTTTGTGCAGTGTCTGGGCTGTAAACATATTTTCCCATTGTAAAGTTAATCTTTTAATTTTCTCAATGGTGTCCTTCAAGGAGCAAAAATCCAAATTATTTTCTTTTCTTTTATGTTTCAGGATTTTTGTGCCTTGTCTAAAATATATTTGCTTATCCCAAATACAAAAATTTTTTCCTATGTATTTTTCCTGAATGTTTTATAATTTTTGTATTTATATTTAAGACTAAATCCATTTTGAATTGGTTTGTGTATGGTGTGAGGTAAGGGTTAAGATTCGTTGTTTCTGTTTGTTTTTCACTAGGGATATCTGATTGCCCCAGCACCCTTTACTGAAAGCATTATCCTTTCCCTATTAATATGCCTTTGGCAACTTGGTAACAAAAAAAAAAGTTTATCATTTATTTTTAGATGTTAGTATAGATTTTCTATTCTTTAATAATCTCTGTCTCTGTACTTACATCAATATGACACTGTCTCAATTATGGCATCTTTACAGGGAGTCTTAAAAATCACATAACGTGAGTCCTAAAACTTTATCCTTTTTCAAAAACGGTTTGGATATTCTAGGGTGTTTTAATATCCATATAACTATTAGTTTCAGCTTATAAACTGCTATTTAAAAACCCTTTCGGAAATGGTGTGTAAGTTGATATGAATTTATATAGTTCAATTTGGAAGACAGACATCTGAACATTACGGAGTCTTCTAGTCCATAAATATAATACTTCTATTTATTAAGGCCTTTAAAATATTCTCAGTAATGTTTTGGATTTTCTGGAGTAGAATTTACACAAACTTCGTTAAATATTTTTGAGCATTTCATGTTCCTGATGCTTTTTCTGTTTTGTTTTTTCATTGTTCATTATAAAATAAATTCTTAAGAATTTTCTGTACATGATTCTATCGTTGGTGTGTAAGAGCATCTTTTCTTCTTTTTTACAATCTATATTATTTTTATTCCATCTTCTTGCTTTATTGCATTGCTCCCACTACAATGTTAAATGTAATATAAAGAACAGACATTCTTATCTTTTCTTGAACTTAAGGAGAACATGTTTGGTCTGACACCATTAAGTATGATGGTAGCTACAGATTTTTCATAGATAACTTTATTTGGTTAAGGAAGTTTCATTTTAAGTTGCTAAGTTTTTTTTCCTAATATATCGTGAATTCATGTTGTGTTGATTTTTTTCTGAATCCTTTGAGATATTCGTATGGGTTTTCTCTTTCATTTTATTTATGGTGAATTGCACTGATTTTCAAATATGCAACTAACTTTTCTTTCCAGTCATATAGCTCATTTTTTAGTTCATAATCCTTTTTATATATTGTGGACTCAGTTTCCTACTATTTTATTAAGGATATTTACATGTATATTTAGGAGGGATATCAGTCTATAGTTGTCTCTTGTGATGTCTTTGGCTTTTTAAAAGAATAATATTGGACTTATACTTCAGTTGGAAAACTTTTATGAATTAATCTGTTTTATTGGTATTACAACCTTAGATACTTGGTGTAATTTACTAATTTGGGCCTGGAGTGTTTCCTGTCGAAATTTTTCAACTGTGAATTCAATTTCTGTAATGGAGGGCTTTTGAGATGTTCTGTTTCTTCTTGTATCAATTTTGGTAATATAATTCTTTTAAAGAATTTTTTCATCTCATCTAAGTTGTTTAATTTATTGACTTAAATTTGTTCTAATATTTTCTAAATTTTTTTCCCTGGGAAATACTCAGGATTTATTAAGTGGAAAAAATATTACACCTGATTATCTTTTTTAATATTTGGACAATCTGTAGTGGTAAGTCCTCATTAATTTCTGATATTGGTGATTTTCTTTTTCTTACGTGTTTTCTTAGTCATTCTAGAAAGATATTTAATAATTTTATTAATTTGTCAAAGAACCAGCTTTTGGATTTATTGGTTGTTTTCTATTGCTTGTTCTCTATTACATTATTTCAACTATTTTTTTTTGTTTCCTTCCTTCTTCTGATTTTGAGATTATTCTTTTTAGCTTTTTACATGAGATCATTGACTTTAAACATTTCTTTCCTCAAGTATATGTATGTATTTGCCCTCTAAACAATGCTTTAGGTATTCCCACAAATAGCAATATGTTATGATTTTATTATAATTAAGTTCAAAATATTTTCTAATTGTCCCCATCATTTCTTCCTTAATATATGAGTTGTTTAGAGATGTGTTGCTAATTTTTGAAGTATTGGGGAATTTTTTAGAAATAGTTTTTATTTATTTCCAATTGTGCTGTGGTCAAAGAATATACTCTGAATGAATCCAGTACATTTAAATTTATCAAGAGTGTTGTTTTTGTCCTACATATTGCATTCATTGGTGAATGTTTATATGCACTTAAAAATATATATATACTTCCATTTTTGTATATGTGCTAAGTTCAGGTAATTAATAATGATGTTTATATCTTCTTTGTTCTTATCTTGATTATCTTTTACTTTGGTGTATCTATTGCCAACTGAGGTGTATGGAAATCTCCAATTATAATTACGCAAGGGTCATGTTTTCCAACTACCTTTAGGATTATTACGCTTTCCTCTTTAATTGACTCTTTTAGCTTTGTCAGATATATCCTTTTGTATACAAAAATATTTCCTGTTCTCGTATTTACTTTGCCTTTTATTCAGAAGCCACTGCAGTTTTCTATGACTCTGGTTTGCTTGGTATACTTTTTCCTTTCTCCCTTTACCTTATCTGTATCTTCAAATTTAAAGGCGATCCTTATAAGCAAGAATTAGGTTTTCCTTTTCCATCTAATATGAAACTCTCTGTCCTTCCCTTGGTGGATTTTATTTAATATATTTACGGATTTGCTGGACTTTGCTATATTGGCAGATATTTGTTCTCTATTTTTTTTCTATCTTTTCTCCTCTTCTATGGATTTTATAAATATGTTTTAATGTTTCACTTTATCTTCTTTATTGGCATATCATCTTTAAAAAGTAGTCATCATTGCTATAGGCTTTACAATGCATATTTTTTATCTTAACCCACTCTTCATTTAAGTATATATCCCTTCTTATATAAAATAAGAAATTTGTCACAGAGTATTTCAATCTCCCCATTTCTTCTTTGTGCTAGTATTATCATATATTTTACTTTTGCATGTGTTCTAAGTCCCATATGCATTGTTGTTATTATTTTTGTTTGAAATAGACAATTATATTTCAAATAAGGTTTTTAAAAAACATATTTACTTGTACATTGACCAATGCCAGTGTTCCTGAGTCCTCTGTATAAAGTTTTAAATATTTTTGAAGGTTATATTCATTGATTTTAGATTTCTATATTGAGAGGTTAACTTCTTGGGGTTTTGTCTTTGTTTTTACTTTTTCTTTAAAGAAGAGATATTTTTACATTATCTCCTGACTTACATTATTTCTCATGGGAAGTCTTCAGTTTTTTGTTTGGTGTTTTCTCCTGTATGTAATTTATCTTTCTTTCCCCCTTTAGATGCTGTTTGTATTTTTCCTTATTGGTTTTCAGCAATTTATTATGATGCCCTGTGGTGTGATTTCCTTGTGTTTATCTTAATTGAGTTTTGTTGAGTTTATTATACATGGGGTTGTATAATTTTCATCAAATTTGGATAATAAATGCAACTTATTTATTCAAATATGCTTTCTTTCTCTACTCTCTCCTCTTTCTGAGATTCCAGCATGTGTTAGATCGATATTTGTTCACAATGCCTGTTCTTTCTCATTTTTTTTGCTTCCTATGCTTGTTTGTTATGTTTTGAGTTCATTGATAGTTTCTCTGGTAGTATAATCTGCTGTCATTCCTAATCAGTGACTATTTTATTCTAGATCCTGTATTATACAGCTCTAGAAATTCCATTAGAATCATTCTTACATCTTTCTTTTCCTTCCTTTATATCTTCTTGTTTTTCTTTAAATTCTTAAACATAATTATAGTAGCTGTTTGCTCTTTCTGTCATTTCTAGATCTGCTTCTATTGATTTATTTGTCTCTTTATTATGGGTCACATTTTCCTGCCTTCCTCCCCCACCCCTCATCTGGTCTTGTCTTTTTTTTAACTAGATGGTTGGCATTGTAAATATTACGATTTTTAAACACTGTATTTTTTGTTGCTTTCTTTCAAAAGGTGTTGAGATTTGTTTGGACTGGCAGTTAAATGACATGGGATCCTCTTGATCTTCCCAAAGTAAGGATTTTAAATTTTGTTAATGTGTGTCTATAGTATCTTTCACTCTATATCTAGTTTACCTCTACCGTTGAAGTGTGACCCTCCTGGCTTCTCTCTAATCTGACTGATTGGAACTTGAACATATCCTAGTCTTCTTTCTAGGAAGTATTCAGCTTGTAGTTCCCCACTAGTTACTTCTTCATGGTATTTGTTCTTTGCTCAGCCTTGCAAAGTCCTACCCAAGAAGTGCATAGCTTAGTATTCAGCAACAAGCTCAGAGAAAAACACCTTGCTGGTTTATAGGGTTCTTTCTCTGTGTATTTCCTCCAATCTAGTACTCTGTTTAAAAAATTTAAGCTTCTTAATCTTCATCAAACTCTGATTATTGTATCTTCAACTCAGCAAGATCACTGTGTTCTGCTTGTGTTCTGATCTCTGCATTATGATTGCCAAGCTGCCTCTAAACAGAAAGCTGGGGAATTGTAGGACTCACCTAGATGGTTTCCCTTATGCCAGGGATTATAGTCCTATGATGATTTTTATCTAATATCTGAAATAGGTGTGTCATATGTATTTTTTCAATTCTTCTACTGTTTTATGCCAAAGGGCAAGCCTAGGACTAACGATTATATCATGACTAGAAACAAAAGTCACCTCACTTTGTTTTTAATTCCTTCACACTTCTGATGGTATATGGTCTGGCAGTGCTTGTCATTTATCTTCTGGAAATGTCCCTTGTAATTTCTTCCCCAATTTTACCAGGAAGAAAATTAGACAGGGTGTAGAAGTATGTTTTAAAAAAAAAAAAAGCAATAGGACACACCTTGATGAGAGTAATTGGTAAATACTTATTTCTAAGAAATAAACAATAGGTATCCAAGTGTGGGGGATAAAGATCAGCCAGCTTTGGCTTAAATTCCATAAAGTTTGCAAAAGCTTTTTTTACTGATGTTGTCAACTCCTGGGTTTTTCTGACACGTCTCTTCCTATTAATCTAGTGTCCAGTATACACTGACTAATCTCATCTTTCTGGCTCAATTATGTTATCTAGTAAGTGCAAAATAAATTACTGATTAGGTGCTAATGGCTCATAAAACTCCATATGCTATTGTACTGAAAAAATTTTAGAAAATCTAAAGCCTTAAGTTAAAAGAATAAATCACTGATTGTGGGAGTTTATGTCTCAGCCAAAGGTATGGAAAAGAAATATGTAAGGATTGGTTGCTTCCAGCACCCCTTATATAGACTACAATGGGAGTTACTCTCCTTACATCAGGCTAGAACTGGGAAAGGGGAAACAAAATAAGCATTCTACCAAAGATTGAAGAAGAAAGGAAGAACAGAAGGATACCTACCTCTTCATAAACCCCACAGTTATTACAAATCATGGCCTAGTCTGTCAATACCCTTCCATCCCTTCCTCCCCTGCCCATGAGCTGGAGCCAGTGAATTATGGTAAAAGGCAGAAGCCCCCCATGCTCTAGGGGGAAGTGACTTTAATTTCATCAGAGCCCTGGAGAAGGGATTATTAAAAGAGTTAATGGAACAAACTACTGAATAGATGTGTCAGACTGTGACAAACCAAAGTCATTTTTTTTTAAGAAAGGAAAAAGGGAAAAGAAAGCTGATGATACAGACCCTGTGGCTCCAATGGCCTCCAAGTCCCCCATCAAATCAATCCTAAATACAGTTGAGTCTTGATAATTTAATAAAGGACTCCAGAGGTAATGTGAATTTGGTCACAAGGATGAAATGGGAAAAAGATAGTTTACTACAAAGAGTATTCCCCCACATTGTTACCTGACTTATAATCGGGGGAAAAGAGGGATTAATCTATTTTAAAATGTTGACACCAGAATGCAAGTTGTTGGAATTTTGAAAGACCCCACTTAAAATGTTCTCTTTAAAGAGCAAATATATATATAAGAATAAAATTGGGCTGTGGTGTAGCCAATAAAATAACCTGGCTGAGCAAGAAGTGAGAGAGAGAGAAAAGGAAGACATCAGAGTCTCATCAGCAATGAAAATGTGCCCACTAAGTGAAATTTCCCAGTTACTCCCGGGGAAACAGTGAAATTATTGTGATGTGATGGCTCAGATTTGCCAAACTCTCTGGGGGTATTTATAGATTTAGTTTGTAATCAGCAGAGATAAAAGAAGATACAAGATTTTTTGGCCGTGCTTCTTCTAAAAAGATCTAGCAAATGATGCACAATTTGGAGAACAGAAGTGTGGCCATAGAACTAATTTTCTTTTATAATTATCCCAAATGTAGATCTTCAGGTATATCCTGGAAACAATGACACACATGTAGCCACCAGTTTTCTAGAGGCCACTAAGGTAATTGATTCAGCAGAGTTACTCTATCTTAGTACCTCTAATAGGGCCCCGGTTCTGAGAAACCCTTGGTCTCCTCCCAAAGCATTGGTATCCAAAGCTCTTGTGGGAGCGGGTCATATGTTCTCATTTCAGGGAGATGGAAAACCAGAGATCTTCACTTCTGACATTCTTGAAAATTACTGAGCTAATATTAAAATATTACAATGCCGTATCTAGAATCCCAAGTGATACCCACCTAGTGTGAATGATCTGATGGCCCTGAATGAGGTAGGAAAGTGATATTAAATGGCCATGTATTGAGTATCTACTAGGTATCAGTCACTTTACATGCTTCATCTATAAAAGACATATTTGTTTCATGACTATCATTGATAATACTCTACTATATAATTGAAATTTGTGAAAAAAAAGTAGAACTTAAGTGTTTTCACTCCCTCTCCCCCCAAAAAGGATAAATATGTAAGGTGATGGATGTGTTAATTAACTCAGTTTTGGGAACTCCTTTCCCCATGTATGAATATATCAAATATATTACACTTGTACACTTCAAATATATTACAAATTTGTCAGTCATACTTCAATTAAGCTGAAAAGAAGGGAAGACATTTTTGTTTTAGATACCGGCATTCATTTCCCCCTTCCTGATAGTATCCTATTTTTCTTCATTGGAGTATCTTTTCCTCAATGAATATTGCCCTGTGGTGAAATTGTAATAAGATAAACTACTTACTCCTGAACAAGAAGTTGTCTCATGACCCAGTCTAGGCCAATGAACTGTTCCCTCTCTGCTTTGTCACATCGCTTTATCACACAGGATATGAGTCAAAGACACTGACAGTAGTGGAGTTCAATTTCATTTGATTGAACATGATTGGACTAAAGTTGCTATTCAAAACTACTGCTAGTTTTTCAGCTTCTGAGCCTCCAGAACTGCTTTAGTTCAACCCCATTTCCATGTCTGATTCTTCAGGGTCTTGTAGATCTTGTAAAGTCCTGATGTCCTTCCCATAAATTACTTCTGCTGAATATATCCAAAACTGATTTATGTCGCTAAAAATCAAAGAGACCTTAATAACAAGCCACCTGATTTAACACACAATTCGACGATGCGATGACTGTAACCATTTCACAGAGAATGATAGAGCAAACAAAGTTTAAGTGTATGTCCACAGTCACGCTGCTAGTGTCTGGCAGAGGGGGAACTCGAACCTGGGTGCGTCTGCCCCGAGTTTCAGTATTTTAACCTACACCGCACTGATCTTTCTGTAATTTTCAAACTACTTTCCCAAAGATCACTGATGTTTCACATGCTGATCCAAGATTTTTCACTGCTGAAATTGAATAATGGCAGTCTTGCCAATTTAGAGGAAACAATAACTTAATGGATAGAATGTTTTCCATTTAAAATTTTCCTCCCATACATTTTTCTGAAATCTTGGGTGGTTTCTACTGCTTGTCTGTGAGACAGACAACAAAACAAATGAACAGGCAGCAAATGAATATTAATGGCAAAACTCTGAAACAACAGATCGTGCTTCCCTCAAGAGCTTGTTTTTTCCATGTACATTTTATGTTGCATACCTATAATACAGTCATTTTCTGCTAGTAAAATTGTTCCTATTTCAAATGCTAGAATCAAATGCATCCATATTTCATAGTGTTATGCAAAGAATACTTTGATTTTCAAACTGTCTGCCGCCTCACAAAGTTTAAGAAAATTTGTCCCAAATAAGTGTGAGACAAAGGCAGCCAACCATTTGGGTGTTATTCATCATATCACCTTTAGGAAACTTAGCCCTTTATCTACATCCAAAACCATCAGATTTTGAGGATAAGGACTTTGGCACTTGCTGGATTCTAGAAGAATAATGTCATTTGTCAGCCTAACTGCAAGACCCAGAATCAGTTTAAGGGGCTTGAAATCTCATTTTAATTCTTGGCCTGGACACAAGTAAAATGCCTTGGGCCTTGAGAAAGGCCAGTGTATGGTGTATTTATTGGCTGTGACTACAAATCTGGTTAACTTGATGGGAATTTATAAAAAAAGAGATAAAGCAAAGCCAGATTTTTCTTTTGGCCATAGACATATCAGGTTAATAAGACCTAGGATAGTAGCCTGGCCTTACGTCAGAATAGTGGCCCAGGCAGGCTTCCCAGGGTTTGAGGACTAATATAATGAGAGTGGAAATTGGACCCCTAGACCTTCTTCTCAGCCTCTCTTACAGTAAGATCAACTATCACTTCCCAGTCTACCATTTTTCCCATCAAGTTACCTCTCTTCCAAAGTTTATACTGCTTCTGAAATTTTCTGTTCTCCAAGAAGCCAGGCCAAAATAAAATTACTTAAAATTGACTTTGGGCCTGTAGTGGCACAAGGGATAATGGGTACTCTAGTGATCCAAGCATAGCTCATCCTTCACATGTATAGTGTACTGTCTAGCAGAAGAAAACTTTTCCCCAGAAGATGCACTAGCTACTATCTTTCTCATCTTGAATGTAGAACTTTTATCATTCTTAGTTGTGCTAGTGTCCTCTTTAGCATATGGCATAGAGCAGTGTAAATATTGTATTATTCTGTTGATGCTGTGTGCTAATGTGAGTCAACTCTTCATTGTTATGGGCTTCCGGATGTCTGTACAAGTAGAATTTCTGACTGAAATCTCCTAGATTGTAACGGATTGGATCTCATCCATTTAGATGAAGTAAATTTTAAAATAAATGTGTAGATTGTGAGGCTTCAGGGAGAAGCCCAGGTGTCATGCTCCCTTCGTGAATTATTTCTCTTAAAGAGGCAAAGCTGCTTCTCATCTTTTCTTGCACGAAGCTGTATCGATTTCCATGTGGTCTGAATGTGCCTCTATTTTCCCGGCTCATACCACCCACCGAGTTTAAAAACCACTTCTGTGACATCTAGAGATGGTGCGGGAGCCCTTCCATCCCTCATTGCTGATCTTTATTACTGCCTGTCACCAGTCAGTGCTCTGGGCTCATTTTGTTTACTTCCATCAGCCATTTATATTGAGATATAATCCTGGATCCTAAAAAGAAGAACACTTTATGTCCCAAGTGAGCGATTCACACCCAACACTATGTTGACACATTCTGTGGGAGGTAAAAATCTCTGTTCCAGTGATTTCAGCTCCATCAGCATAATTTTCTTCCACATGGTACAGGTAAATCATGGTTAAATATTGAATCATTTATCAACCAGTGCCTCTGTAAGCCAGATCTCATAAAATCTCAGGACTAGATTGTGCTAACAAAGCAGCCAGAAACCAACTTTGATTGTCTAATTTTTTTTCCTTCCACAATCTGTTCCTCATTTAGAGAGAAAATGCTAAAGAAATTAAAAATTAGTAAGCTTTACTCCCTTATTGGTGACAATCTAAAAAGAATAATGATTTTCTTTGGAATAAAAATCTTATTTGAGGGCTTTATAACAAAAGGGAAATTTTGGAATAGCTGACTCTTCTAGAAGACAGAGTGTAGTTCTCTGTGAAAGCTAAGCATTTCAGAAAGTATACAAACATCTTAGGTGCCCCCTGCTTAGACTTAAATCCACAGGGATAGTACTTTGAATAAAAAAAGTTCATGATTAGATGAAGGAGTTTAGCGACAACCAGGGAAGTCAACCTTTAAACATTCAAGTAAGGAAAAATAGTGCCCAGGTAAAGATGTTCCAAAGGCAAATCCCTCTGCAATCAAACCTCATTTACTTCTAAAATGGTGCCACCAATTGCTTTGCTGGGAAATGAGATCCAATCAAGAGAGCATTTTCTAAAGGCCAAGGTTTCAATTTGACGTGCTCATTGCTTGGTTCTATGTATTCACAAACAGGGGCACACAGAGAGAGTAGTTTAAGAACAGCAGAGATAATGGTTTCCTACCACTGGGCTCCTCTGCTCACACTTGAGTGCCACGTACCTGATTATGAGAAGGAAGACCATCAACTTCCATCTACAGAGAGCAGAGAAAGCAATGAGCGGCCATGACCTCAGAGAGGAATTGGACACAGCCCGAATATGTAAATGGTTTGATAGGATTTTTAAACAGTTGAAATTAAGGAACTTTCATTCCTGTCACTCGGAGCATTCCTTTCCTCCTAGAAATGGCAGATTAAATATGATTGTTTCTGCAGGGAAACAGTGATTCTTTCTATTCCAAGACACTGAGGTCAGCTGTTATTTCAATGATTTGTGACCCAGGAAACAAGGCTGAATAAGCAGCTATCTCATTTCATTTGTGGAATGCCCACCCTACACTTCCTTGCCTTGGGGGATTATTTTAGAAAAAAATAACCTAAAATGAATGTGTTCATTCTTGGGCTGACAGAGGGCATTAAGTCAAACCCTACACTCTATCCAAGATTAGGATAAGCTCCAGACAAAACTGGGCAGTGAGTGTCTGCTTGTGGTGAGAGGAATTGGACTATAGGGAGGAGAGGCCAAGATAAGTTACCTGGGACCAGGAGTCCAAGTAGACCCAGAAGTCAGGGTAGGCTGAAGGCCACTCTAGGAGCAAAGTGAGAAATCTGTGATCTTCGGCGAGTCAGACAGAGATGGGAGTCTGAAAAGTAGGTTCTCCGAATTGGTGATTAATTTGAGGCACAAAAGAAGAAAATAAGTAGGTTGGAAAAATAAGGGTATTTCTCTCAGTAAAGATGGGGGAGGCAAATCATAAAGCTTGTTGGAAATCTGCACTGGTGAGGAGTAGGAGAGGAGAGGGACAGATAAACCGCTGTCCCCGGAGACTGGCCTCACCAAGCAATTTGGTGGTATAGAAAATGAGCCCACTTTCTTGAGAAAAGGGAGAACCCAATGACTGGGCCCCTGGAACACCAGAAAACCACTGATGCCAACTCCATGAGCAACTGAGAGAAGATGCCTGCCTCATGCGTCCCCTGCCTAATGCCACATTTTAGGCCAGATTGAACCTATTTATACACATTTGAACTTAACAAAGGAGGATAAAAAAGGTGCAGTTATCAGGGTTTGTGAGAGAAGAGTTTGGCCAGTCCAACATTCCTTAGTTTACCAGGCAGACACAGTGAAAAGAGGCCTGGCTTTTGCATCAGAGGCTTAGGGTGACTGTCAGCTCTATTGCAGGCTGGCCAGGATCACGCTAGTCGGGAGAGCGAGATCTGAAACCCCGCTGCATGTACTCAAAGCCACCTCTGTCATACTGTATACATTTCTCGGTCTCTCTTTGTGTCAGTTTTCTTATCTATAAAATGGACAATGATGATAGTATTTTCTCAACAGTTGCTGGGAAGATTAAGTGAGTGTATACTCATTTGTACAAACACTATGTAAACGCTTCCTTACACCTGCGTCTGAATCTACTAAGTACACAATCAACATTAACTATTATTATTATAAGGCACTGACAGGGTACTTAGGCTCTCTTAATTTCTGTTTTCTCATCTAAACAATAGACACAAACATGCATTTCACAGAATAATTATAATAGTTAAATGAGATAAGAAAAACTATATGATCTTTGGCACAGATGAGGTATTCTTTTCTGTCGTAGCCAAGGAGACCCCACTTTAACAATGACTTAAACATATATAGAGTTTATTTTTGCCACAAAGAAAGTAGTCCTGAGTTTGCATGTCCTTTACATTGAATGAGAGTCTTCACGGTGTCTGAATTCTAAATCAGTATTTCTGTGATTACTTTGACTGTCATGGTCCTTACTTAAGACAGGAAGACAGGGGAGGAGACAGTGTGACGTACATACAAAGCAAAAATATATGCATGGATAATGTTGCTGATAAAATATAGGAAGCACAGCTAAGTTGGAATTTCAGATAAACCATGAAACATTCTTAGGGTAAGTGTTCCCCGAAGAATATTTGAGACATACTTATACTAAATATTCATGATTTATCTGAAATTCAAATTTAACTAGACATCCTGTGTTTTATCTGCTAAATCTGGCAGCCCCATGTCAGGAAGTCCTAGTCAGGGACTTTAATGAATTGCTGTTGTAACCCCCTCGGCTAGACTGTTTCTCTCCAACCATTAGCTGCTAAGGAGGCTAGGAAAACATTTGATTCTTTCATCCTTTATTGTTGGCAAAGAACAAAGGGAAGAGGGAATAAATAATACTAGGTTGGCCAGCCAACATTACCTGCCTTAATAGGTGTTCCATAAATGTTCATTTCCTCCTCCGATCCTTTTGTCAAGGGCTCAATGGTCTCTTTACATGGAAAAAAGTACATAATCAGCCTTACAACCTCAAAGTAGTATAATATTAATATCAACGTAAGAAATCAGCAATTTTCCTATTTTTAAAAGAAGGGTCTAAAGCCTAATTGGCAAACCCAGTGATTGAGTACCTAAGGCATAGACAGGCTGATGGTTAGCCATTTATTCTATCTGTGACGACAGGCTTCCTTGTCCCATAGGGAAGTTGTGTTTCCATATTTGAAAACAGGGTTCTTATGAAGGTGACGTAAGTGAGGCACCTAGGGAGCAAATGTAAGGAGCCATTCATTTCAGTTGACTCACTCTTGGGTGGTCTCCTTAACTTCTGCACCCTGGGTGCGTCGTTTGCCTCACCTCCTCCCAGGCCTGTGTGCAATATAACTTTTCCTTTGCTTAAGCCAAAGAATGAACCGCTTGAACTCACTAGTTCCTAACTCCAAGAAATAGTCAAAAATTAGGAGTCATCAACTATGTTGGTTCTCTCCGTAGAGAAAGCCTTGGGACCCTTAAGCTACCTTGCTGAGCATAAGGAAAGCAGGCTTTTCCATGCATGCCTTCTTTAAAGGCTCTTCTTTACTCCCACGCCTCTCCCAGGAAACAGGAATACATGTGGCTCCTCCACCTCCGGAGACAACACTGTGTTGGAGTAGGTTAGGACCCACCAAAACACTAGGATCTGGTGGCATCATCTCCACGGTTGTAAACAACCTCCTGCTTTCTACCAAACGGGAGTACACCCTCAAGGTTCTGCTATGATTTGACTCTACTTTCTTTTTGTGCCATAAAGCACTGTAAATTTATTACTTAAAAAAAAATTGCATTGTATCTCCTTTCTCCCTTCTCAGCCTCCACTCTCATCTTTTACAATTATTACCAACAAGGTGGTGACAGGTTAATGGACAGCATGTCCTCCACCCTCACCTTAATGCAGGGTGACATGTGAAGGTCAGAGAACAGCTATTTGGGATGTCCCCACCCACCACAAGGTGCTTAGGCAGAGGCATTCTTAGCTAATGTGGGGACCAGAGGAAATGAGAATAAGCCTAAGGGAGGCAATGTGCCATTTCAGCAAAACACTGATGGGTTTATTATAGTTTTACACATCTCAATAGAAGCAGTGTATGCATCTTATGTGATATTAGAATTAGAAAAAATTTCAGAGGAAAATTTACCTTCACAGGGCTGAGAGTATCTGCCTTTGCCTTATGCTGGTGACATCTAGCCATAGCTATTTCTTGTGGAAGACCAAACTTAGATGGAAAGAAACACCATATTCCTCACATAACCCATGAGAATGAAGCTCACTCACTTCTTTTTTTGATACCAAGAGGAACCCTGGAAGAAAATTATTCTGGCTCCCACCATTAATATCCAGCTGAAACCTGCAGCCATTGAATATTAGGAAAGCCTGCTAAAGCTTCTATTAGAAGAAGGCAAGTAGCACTGGGTCAAGTCAGCAATTTGAGACTAAAGCCTCCTTTATCTGGGAGGGCTCTCAAAGGCCTGGACTGTGAGGTGACTCTGAAGCTCCTGTGTGGCAGGAGCCAACTGCTCAACTGATTCAAGCTGCAAATGCCAATCCTCTGACTCAACTTCTTTGGGACAGTTATTTAAACATTTTATGAATAGGTCAGCTTGAACCCTAATTGCAGTCCAACATATTTGAATTTTGGGGTTAAAATGATACTCAAAAATCGGCAGGTTCAGCTTCCCAGTCAACATCTGGCAGGCAGATGACTTCCAGTATGATAGACGATGGGATGATTTCCCTGACTTCCCGCCATAGCCTACATCTTCCCCAGTGTGGGGTAAATTGCAGAATTTTCCAGAATTTCCCACCTAGACTTAATTCATTTGCATATTAATAGATGTTTACCACTGCAGAGCCTCCCATAGATTTGGGGCAAGGGGTGGAGAGGAACAGCCATTCTCTCCTCCCCTCCATTCCTGGTATGCAATTGGTCTGGTGTCTGCCAGTCACCAAACCAAGGACGGACCAATGGAGTTCCACCTGGAAGGGGCAGGTGGGAAGCAGCCAGCAGGCCATGGCGACAAAGAGGACAAAGAGTGAGGTCAGCCAGAGGAGACAGAGGGGCAGGGCCTGGTTATTTAGCAAAATACTGATGGGTTTATCATTTTACAAATCTGTGTAAAATTCGAGCAAGCGGTGAGCAATAAAAAAGTGGTTTCTCCCGGCCCACCCTTCCCCCTTGACTTAATTTGGTTTCACTGGTTTCATAGGGGATTCTCCCAAGGCTGGGAACACTCATTCCACCAAAGCAACACCCAAAAACCTAGCGTCATTCTGGTTACAAGCATTATTCTGATAACTGAGACCCGGAGGGCAGGAAATGTTTTCAGTGGTAGTGTTATGGGGAAAATACCCCGAAGGCCATCAGATCCAAAATGAAAAACAGTACCTAAGGGTAGTCACAAGGTACACTTTGATTACAAGGCAGCAAACCAAGACCTGAGAAAAAACAAACCTACAACTGTCATTTGAGATCAAGTATTTTTGCCTTCTCTCTTTCAACATCTTTTTTTTTTCTGTCTCCTCAGCAAATAAAATAACGTTTGGAGAAGAAACAGATTTACAAACACACCGTACTTCTATTTGAATACATGGGCACACAAAGGAAAGGTTTTGCTCTTCCACACATACACACACACACACAAATCCTGCACAGAAAATGCATAAAGATGATTGCAGAGGTCATTATCACAACTAGAGAAAATGCAGATGGTGTAAAATAATAGTCACAAATGGCTAATAGAATTTTAATAGCTACAAGGAAAGAAGGGAAAATGAAGGCACTGAATCTGTTTGGGATGTAAAGAAAATGAGATGGTTCCAGGAAAAGTCTAAAGGCAGAACAACCCATGATATTCCCCATTTTTAGAAGTGGGACTCCCCGGCGCATTGATTTATGTGAGGATTAGGCAGCAATCATAGTCTCTATACTAGCCTGGAAGGCATGTGCATAAAGTATGATATTTGCAATATGCAAATGTCACATAAGATGAATGAAATGCTCAGTATGTCTCGAGGACACCCAGATGCTAACCAGCCACGGCTTCTGTGCTGCAGATTGGAAAGGAACTTGGAGCAAAGGTATCTTTCTATAGCTAATTGATTTTTAAAACAAATAACATGGTCTTTGAGTCTAAATACCAGTCACTAAGTCATTCTACCCATGTTAGAGTTGGGAGGACTTGAGATTTTTTTTTTAATGATAATAACTGTCAGAACTGGGGATTAAGGCAATGCCAAACTGACTCAGCCTATATACATATTGTAACTGTAAGGCAAAGCCACAAGGTCAAATGAAGATTGGACTAAGGAATGGATTCCAGGTTAGGCCCGACAGATGAAATAAAACCTGGAAATTATTCTTCAGGACAGAAGATGGGTCGGCTGCAATTGTCCTCAGCCAAAGTCCATGATGACTCAGGATGGGTCTTCAGGAAAAACAAGGACAGTAAAACATAGAGGTCTCGTAAAGACAAAAGATCAACATCTAGATTGTCTAGTAGCAACAACTTAAAAGACAGGTTCAAGAGCAACAGTCCATACTCCAGGTATATAATTTCCACGTTATATTACTGTGAAAAGAGGATGGGATTTTAGTCAGTGCAGACCTAGAAATTCAGAGTAAGACCAGGAGCAATACTGACTCAGGGTTGAACTGAAGGCAACCTATAGATCTAAGGATCTTTTCTCTTCTGTGTTAGTAAGGGCCCTAGGGTCTTTAGAATGTAAGAATGGGCTGCTTTCAACTGTACGAAATAAAAGGGCAGAGTATATTATAGATTCTGGTTGACCGTCTACATAGCACCTATGCCTAACACCTTATAAAAGCTCAAAATGGTTTGCTGAATTACCGTCTGGATCTCTTATATGTGAGACTATCTTTCTTATTACAAGTCGTTGCCTTTATCTTTTCTGTCCCTTCTTTGACTAGAACTATGTGTTTAGTTCTGCAACATTGCCTGAAACAGAATGCAGGAGTCACAGTGAGTGGGGGAAATTTCTGAAGCCTGGAGATAACTGAGGGACTTTCTGTAGAGCAACAGTGAAAACCCAGAGGGGTTCATGGGCCTGGAGACCCAGGTAGTGTGGTAGTGGTGAAGCCTGTAGACCTGCACTGTCCTTTTAAGCAGTCACAGCACCACATAGCTATTGGGAACATGGGGTATGGCTGGTCCAAACGGAGATTTGCTGTAAGTATGCCGTACACACCAGATTTCAAAGGCTTCGCGCATACACACAGAAAGAATGTAAAACATCTTCTCACTATTTTCATAGTAGTTGCGTAGCAGAATGTTAATATTTCGGATACATTGGATCAAATATAATAATCTTTTTACTTTTATCAAGGCAGCAACTAGAAAAATTTAAATTAAATATGTAGCATGTATTCTATTTCTATTGGACACTGTTGCTCTAAAGGGAAACATCAGAATTTGGTGATTTATGTTGGTATTCTTCCAAGTATGGTATGTGGACTAGCATCAGTCTACACGTCATTACTGACTGGTGAGGAGATAACTGCAGAACTTGAGAGAAGGAATCTAGAAGGTTTGATAAGAATTTGACATCACCATGACACCCAAGTGTGGGATTTTTTTTTATTTTCCGTAAGCATCACATTATGACAAGTTGGGGAAAATCTTTCTTTGTAACCATAAGTAGTTGAAGGAACACCGATGATTTATCACAGTACTGGGCTGCAGTGGGTCAGAGAAAGCTGTCACAGGCTTCAGAAACCCAGGGATTTCAGAGGCAGCTGCCAGGGGTTTGCTAAGGATGCTCCAGAGGCATCCTGCTTCTGGGGCCACAAGGGAACAACTTCCCACCACTTGGAGAGTTCGCCAGTTTGGAGTCTCTGTATGGAGTGCTAAGATTGTTGCAGGACCAGGGAGGCTGACAGGGCATAGTTGGTGAGGTTGAGGGGTGCCAAGCTTGGGGAATATAGGGTCCAGATGGCCCTAAGTAAGTGAACATCTGCTTTTCAAGGCAGAATCTCAAATTTTCATCCTTCACAGGCTTAGTGTGGATATATTTACTTATTTGCTCATTTATTCACTAAACATTTATTGAGTAGTTGCTCTGTTCCAGGAACTCTGCAGATGCTGGAGATACTAGAATGAGTAAGAACTTGCAGCTGCTCATAGATTCTGCAATGCAGTACGGGAGAGACATGCACGACATGGCCTTTGGGCCTGGGAGGGCAGACGTAGGATATGGCTGCCATTAGCCAAAGGAGTATTGGTTGCCTTGGGATACTGGGATTGGAACATGTGTTTCTGTCCTCAGAAGCAGCTCCTAGTAGAAAGAGGCAGCAAGGGATTTAAGAGAAGAGCAGTGATTTCAGATTCAGATAGAACTAGGTTCAAATCCTGGTTTCTCTGTTTATAGGGATGTGGTGTTGGAACTTAGTCCCCATTCTTCTAAAATGAAGTTAGCTACCCCCACCGAAGAGGTGTTGCACATATTAAATGAAATAATAAGGTTAAGCACCAAGCACATTGTAAATGCTCAGTAACAGGGAGTATATAAACACCATGTTCAGTACTAACTGGGGACAGATTTTTCTCAGTTTCTTTTATGGCTGAAACTACAGGTGGGATTAAGTGGACCCCATTCTGAATATTGGAAAAATCACAGTGTCAGAGTGCTAGACAAACCTCTGAAACAGTGGGCTGACACTGTTTTCAAAGTAGACTGAATAGAAGCTTACTTTGGCTGGATAGAAAATAGATAAAAGGAAGCATTTTCAGTCACTGAGGGTCTTGAGTTGGGGTCTATGAGAAGTTATGAGGATCCCAAGGCTAGGTCACAGCACATCACAGAATTCCACGTGAGCTGTAAAGACTAATGGTGCATTGCAAACCACAGTAATAGATGAAATGAGATAATGGATATACAAGTGCTCTTGGCAGTGGAAAGGGCTAGTCAGTGTAAGGTGTTATTGTTATTAATATGTGCCATCCATCTAGAAAGGTTTGGGCTGGGAAAATGGGCAACATGCAAGTTTGAAGAACTTGTCTTACACAGAGGCAAACAAACGGGTGGTCCCTCCTTGAGGAAGCTGACAGCCGATTAGTTGTGGAACCCTGTGCCCCAGCTCTGGGAGCCAATCCAGGTCCAGAGAGTGGACAGCTGCCAGCCCTGGCAGAAAAGCCAGCTGACTCAATGTAACATCAGTCATTTAGTGGCACAGACAGAAGGTAGGGGAAATGAGAGCTTCCTTTGCATCAATAGCTACTGTTTAAATAAAAACAAAATCCAGTATCTTGGCATTTTTCTTACAGCACTGTGCAGTTAGCTGGGGCGGGGGGGAAGCATATTCAATCCTATTGACAGTGTCTTTAAAAAACATGCTATCATGGATCACCACATTCTTATGCAAATGTGGTAGCTATCTTCAGAGCTCTAATTGATGTATACGTGTGTGTGTGTGTGTGTGTGTGTACAATCAACTGTGGTAAGGTAGCACTATAACCAAGACAGTTTCTTTTCTTTTAATTTGATGCACTTATCAATAGTAACTGGATTCATGGAAATTAGGAAAAAATATATATATTATGTGACTGAACTATGTTACCGGAGAGCTACAGTAAGAAGGATGCTTCTTTGCGTCTGAACTAACATCCCAGTATCAACTGATTCAACTCTCTTAATTAAAACTGATATATACCAAATAAAGGTTCCTATTTAATCCTCCCAAATGTTTCATTCAATCAGCCACAAATTTGATTAACTGCAGATTTTTTTTTTACTACGTTAACTGAATTTATATAACAGTTAGGGAACTGTGTGTGTGTGTGTGTGTGTGTTTCTGTGTGTGGGCTTATCTTTGATGTTATGATTGTAGAAGTGTGTGTATGTATATGTGTGTGAGAAATGGACAGGAACAAGTTGGGACTCTGCAGACATTGGGCTTTGTTATTTAAGTATAGAAAATCATATCCAAGGGAGGGAAAAAAGTTTGGAGTTTAAACATTTTATTTTTTATGGGAAACAATCAGATATATGCATGACTGCAAAACATTCTCTGGGAAAATGATACAGAAAGCAGTGTTGTCTTGGAAAGAGCTTGCTTGGGACGACATGAATATAAGGCAGACCACAGAGGACACCTTGCTGGATACCCCACATCATGTCAACAGATCTGGGGTAGGTTAGGGGGGGAATGGGTTTTTACATGTTATTTTATTTTACTTTGCTTTTATTTTATCTCCTTTCTTATTTTCAGGAGGCCTAAAATGGGGCCCAGACATCCACATCTATAACAGGTTCCCTAAGTGGTTCTGAAGTTCACCAAAGGTAGAGAATCACACACACACACACACACACACACACACACACACACACACACATACACACATCCTTCATTATAAAAATGACATAATTGCATGAGAAAAAAATGGTAGAAGACAATGATTACCTACAATTCTACCATCCTAATCCAACTACCTGTAGCATTTTGAGGTATTGACCGCCAGGTTTCCCCCCCATGCACAGGGAGTGTTGCTATTTTATAAGCAGAGTTATAATCATGCAGTTGTAACTGGATTTTATAATCAACTGGGTTTTGAAGGAAACGAGGTGGAGGTCCCAGTGACTTCCTTTGTGGACCCCTGTGTGATACATCTGCCGAGCAGGAGTATTTGTTTCCTCCCTTGACACCGTGGCCAAACCACCCTTCTCTGGGGTGAAGTTCAGGGTTCCTGACCACCTCTGTATGCATTCAGTTAGTCCCATGCCTTTGTCAGAGAGGCTTAACCTTAAAGCAGCAAACTGGGGGAGCCGTGGAGACCTTACCCTGGGTTTATCTACATATTCCACTGTGATTTCTATGTTTCTATAGACCAGGGGACATCAAAGAACTGCTTGGAATCCCTCGCCTACAATGAGCTCATGAATCTCTCCCTTTCACTTACACTGCAGGGATATTAAACACATTATTCTGTTTTGACTGAACGCCAGTAAAATTAAATTCCATCTTTCCTTCTGCGGCACCATGCAGGGACCACTGCCTTGTGGAGAAGGGGAGCATGGCAATGGAGGAGGGACCCCTTCAGGATGCTCAGGAACATGCCAGTTTCAGTGGGATGCTAGGCAAGATGAATTTCTCCCTTCCAAGGCACACGTCTCAGCATCTGCTCTGTGCCTGCCTCCCAGACACCCTGACAGGTGTAGCCATCTTTAAAACATTGCTAGGAAGCAACATAAGGGCTGTCAGCAGTGAATAAAGGATAAAACCACAAGGGGTGGGGCTCCGTTTCTGCTCTTTCAGCCTTATTGTGATTTCTTAAATTTGGTTTTAATTTCTGCAGCCTTTCCTGGGTGCCCCTCTCTCACTGCCCCATCCACAGGCTTGGCGCAGAATTCGGATTTCCACTCCTGCCTTTTCCAGCAGTTTCTCACCGTTCGGCCCCCTCCCTGTCTCCTTCCCCACCAGGGAGAGGAGAGTTGAATGATGTTCATCTGCCAAATATTACTGATCATTAGGAAGCCATAAAAATTAACATAACCATCAGAGGCAATTAATTGCCAAAGCAGACAAGGTTAGAGCAGGATCTTGAGGGTGGGGGGGGGAAGGGGTGCAGCACAAAGGGGTTTTGTTTCTCCTTTGTGGTTTTGGGGAGAGGGGTTGCAGCTGGCGAACGCCAAGGAGGCTGCGTGCAGGTCGGCTTCAGCCACACTGACTAGGAGGACAGCCCCAGAATATCAAGTGGCGCCCGTGGTGAACAACTAGGGAAGGAAATCCTCCGTTTCTTCCTTTTCCCCTCCTTCTCCTCTGGGGGAGATTTTGGTTATTTTTTGAATTCCAGTTCAAAATACAGGTTGTGGCGGGGGGTGGCGATGGTGGGGGAAAGCCCACCCAGGCCTCCTGCAGGAAATACCATTAATAATTAATACCCAATAATAATCAAAGCCATGGGAGACTCGTTACTAGTAACATCTTGACAGACCCATCGATGGATGCCTGTAACTTCACTTCTTCATCAGCTTGCAGGACTGGTTCAGCAGGGATTTGAGTGCACAGAAGCAGTGACAAAAAAAAAGGATAAATGGCAGGTTTGTTCACGGAAGAGGCTTATTCATCCCTATAGGGTTTTTTTCATTTTAGGTTTATGGCTTGGTGGGGAATTTCCCTTTAATTGGGATTGTAATGTAAGGATGGAATCTGTCGACATTTACAAGAGAGATGGGAGGGTAATGCTTTCTCACTTGGTTGTTGTTATTATTCCATTTCTGGTTCCTTCAGGAGGCTCTGTGTAAAGACAACAGACAATCAAGCTGATCAGAGACAAAGTAAGATAGAGAGAAAGAGAGAAGAGAAAGGCTACAGGCCACAGGGCCTGTCTGGAAGTAGCCTGTCCTTGACGTCAGACTTGATAGTGTTTAGTGCAGTGTTTATACTTGGCTATTGTGAGCACTTTGCACATGCATTGTTTATTTAATCTTCACAATACCCAGGGAGGTAAGGATTAATGAACCCAGAGTCCAAGTAACAGAGTGGTTAGGCAATTTTCCCATCTCACTTAAAATCAGCCACAGGAAGGCTGGCCGGAGCGTCCACTCTGACTTGCTACTCTCCGCTACCTTTATAGGGACATGAGAAAGGACTCTCCCCAGTCAGATAAACAGGAGGGGGAGAGGCTTCGCCTTCCCAGGCAGGAGTTTCCAGTCATTCTTCCCTGTGTTCTGTAAAATATATGAACATATCAGGGCTTCATTGGCCAACAACCTCATAGAGAAAGCAAGTAAGGTCACAGTAAGGAAACAAAATTGCCCGCAGATGGTTCATCTGAATAGAGTTGAATGCAGAGAGTGTGTACAGAAGTGCGGGCAAAGCTGGAGAAGCGAAGGCAGGTTTAGGGAATAGAAACAAGCAACAGATCAAGAGCGACCATGACCCCTACACACAATTCTAGGGCAAAAAGCAACCCTCAACTCGCTGAAAATCGTAAAACGCTTCTTTAACATCTAGGCAAAATTGTATCCAAAGCAGGCTGTGTAGGTATTTAAAGGACCTCTTTGGGTTGGAATTTTGTTATTGTAATGAAGTAAAAATTTGAAATGAACAAAGAATATTAAAAATAATGTAAGAAACCTAACATCAAAATTCATTTAATGTTAACACATTAACCTATTTTCTTTCCATTTTTTTTTTTTTTTGGTCCAAAAATGTAAAGTTACCATGTAGCTAGAGGTGTACCTCCATCAATCTCTCTGCCTTCCCTCTCACAATGGCCAATCACTATTCTGGAGTTGGTGGCGTATCATTAGCATGCTTTCGTACTTTTACTACACGCTGATTTATCTACAATAAATCTACATATAAGTTTATCTATAATATTATTGCTTTGTGTATTTTGTAATGTATGTAAATTGCATTTGTATGTACAGTTTCTATATGAACTGTGTTTGTAAGCAACTTTTTTATTTAACATATTTTTAATTCATGTCATTATAGATGAGTTTATTACCTCAGTAGAATTCCATTGTATGACTGTGCTATAGTTAATTCCTCCTTTGTTGATGATATTTAAATTGTCTTTAATTTTTCTCTGCTAAAAATAATGCTGCAATAAGCGTTCTTGAGCACATAATGAAAGAAATTCACTAGTAGTGGAGTCACTGGGTTATAAAGTATTCCCATCCTTCATTATATTAGATTGTGCAGAATTGCCTTCAAAAGTGCCAATTTTTATATTCCCTAGCATTGAATGATAATTCATATTTCTCCACATTATGGTTTTAATTTATACCTTGTGGTTCTAATTCATATTTTCTTAAATGAAGCTGAACTGATTTTCAGATGCTTACTGGTGATTTGTTTCCACATTTATGAATTTCCTGTTCAAGTATTTTTTCCTTCTTATTTATTGGATGATTTTCATCTTACTTTTTAAAGGAGTGGTTATCATTCTGGTCACTGATCTTTATATGTGCTACAAGTACTTATCTCTTCATTTCCTTTATGGTATTTTTAGTTGTACAGATCTTAATTTTAATGGGGTCAAAGTTGTCAGTCTTTTCCTTTATGATTTATTGTGTGTATCTTGTTTAGGGAGTCCCTTTACTACTTCAAGTTTGTAAAGATATGTTCCTATACTCTCTTCTGAAAATAAATTTGCTTTTCATATTTAGGTTTTAAATATATCTGGAATTGTTTTGTTCTACTTTTTCTGAAAGGTATGGATAGAGATATTTTATTATTTTACATACATATGTAAAGTACATACATATATCTATATCTAGATATTTTCAACTTATTCAGTGACCATAACATCTGTTAATTAGACTACACTTGCTCCACTCATTTAAAATGCCACTCTGTAATATGCTTTCCATTTTGGGAAAAGTTTGCTTCTAAGTTTACTGTTTCATGGGTCTTTTTGGCTATTCCTATATCAGTGTCTCACTGTCTTAATAAATTTTTCAATGAGCACCAACAATACATGCAGTGAGTCCTCATATTTTAATCTTCTTAGATATCCTTGGCCTTTCATCTGCCAGATCAATTTTAGCATTAATCAACTTAACTTGCATGAAAACCTTTTATAATATTTGATAGACTTGCCTTGAAATTTTATTTTCATTTAGACAAAATTTTCATCTTCATGTAATTGAGCATTCTTACTCACAGGTATACTATATATATTCATTTATTTATATTTTATGTTATTCAATAACTAACTTTCTCCATTATATGTCTTGGTATATTCTACATATTTTGAAAGATTTATTTTTAGATCACTTGTTTTTGACTGTTATTGCAGAATATCTTTTATAATTTTTACTTTCTATTTGTTTCTTGATGGTATTTAAGGACAAGGGTTTTTTCTAATTATGTGAGATATAATGTACAAAGGCATCTATTTTAAAAAGTGTAGTTCAGTGAATTTTGACAAATGTGTATATCCACATAACACTCAAGACACTCAACATATAAAACATTTTCATTTTCCCAGTACATCTGCCCTATCCCAGCTGAAGGAAATCTTTCATCCTGTCACTATTTTATCTTTCCTAGAATTTCATATGAATGGAATCATGTATGTATACTGTCATCTACAAATGACTTTTTCCAATCAGTATGCCATTTATTAATGTTTTCTTCTTTTATTGATACACTACAAAGATTAAAAAATGTGGTGACAGTAGACATTTTTACTTTGTTCCTAATCCTACAAAGGGAAGCACTGCAGTAGTTCACTATTCAATGTGAGGTTAGCTGTTTTTTGCAATGACCTTTATTAGCTTATGGAAGTTTCTATCTATTCTTAGTTTAATGAAAATGAAATTTTAATGAAAGAAACTTTTTATGATGAATGCATATTAGATGATGACAAATGCTTTTTATGCATCTATTAAGATGATCATGTTTTTTCTACTTTAATCTGTTAATAAAACTGGTTATATTTATAGCTTTTTGAATAGTAAAAATCCTAGCATTCTTGGGATTAAATTAATTGACAGGCATCATCCTTTGTATATATTGTTGAATTCAATTTAATAATTTCATTAAAAATTTTTATATCTACATTCATCAGATATATCTATCTGGAATTTCTTTCATGAAATTTTTTTTCTGGTTTTGTAACAGTAATATAGGACTCATAAAATGAGTTGAAAAGTGCTCCTTTCTTTACTTTCTAAAAGAGAAGGTTTGTTTACTGGTATCAGTTCTCCTTTATCTGTTTGAGAGAATTCACCAGTAAATCCAACTGGGAGAGCAGTTTTCTTTGTAGAAATTTTGAAATTGAAATGTCAATTGAAAAAAATGCCAATCTGATTTTCTATTTCCTCTTGAATGAATCTTAGCAATTTTTGTCTTTAGGATTTTGTAGGTCTGATCTGATTTGTTCAACTTATTGGCATAAAGTTGTTCATAATATTTTCTGAATACCTGTAAGATCTGTGCTGGTGTTCACTCTTTCATTCTTCATATTGGCAATTTGTGTTATCTTTTTTTAATCAATCTATAGATGTTCATTAATTTTATTATTTTCAAAGACACTGCTTTTGGTTTCATAAATTCTCTATTATTTTCATTTTATCACTTACTTCTGGTCTGATTTTTATTATCTCCCTTTTTCTATTTACTTTGAGTTTAATTCACTCTTCTTTTTCTGGAATTTTAAGGTAGGAGTATAAGTCATTGATTTTAAATGGTTCTTTTTAATATAAGCATATAAAACTATAAATTTCTCTCAAACACTGCTTTAGCTTGAATTTTATAATCATTGCATTTTCATTTTCATTTAGTTCAAAAATTTTCTAGGAATATTTATGATGTATCCTTTGACCTATTGGTTATTTAGAGTTGTGTTATTTAATTTGTAAATACTTGGGGATTGTCATAGTCTTTTATTTAAATCATAGCTAATTTAATCTGGTATGATAAGAGAACAAACTTGGTATGATATCAGTATTTTAAAATATATTGATAGTTTTTTAATGGCTTAATATGTGCTGTATCTTGGAGATTATGTGTACATGGAAAAATTGTGTATTATATAGTTGCTGAATGGAATATTGTGCAAATGTCAATTAAGTCGATTTGGTTGATAGTATTGTTTATGTCTTCTATATTCCTATTGATTTTAGGTCTCCTAGTTCTATCAACTCTTCAACTATAATTTTGGTTTTGTCTATATTTTCTCTCATTTCTGTCCATTTTGCTTCAGGTTTTTGAGATTCCACCATTGATGCATATGTTTTAAAGCTGTTATATCTTTTGATGAATTGATCCCTTGATCATTATTTTATGACCCTCTTTATTTTTAATAATATCCCTTGTTCTGAAGGTCATCCTAAAAAGGTCTTCTGTAGAGCTGAAGCTTATGATTTTAAAGAAGTACAGTTTATTATTATTATTATTTTATAGAACAGGCTTTGTTATTAACCCTAATGCTTCTTGCCCAGCCCTACATCCCGAATATTTTCTGCTATATGTGTTTCTAAAATTTGTTATAGTTTTATGTTTAACTTTTAAATCTGGGATATATTTTCACATAACTTTTGTATAAGGTGTGAGGTTTAGGTGGATGTCCTTCCTTCCTTCCTTCCTTCCTTCCTTCCTTCCTTCCTTCCTTCCTTCCTTCCTTCCTTCCTTCCTTCCTTCCTTCCTTCCCCTTCCCCTTCCTTCCTTCCTTCCTTCCTTCCTTCCTTCCTTCCTTCCTTCCTTCCTTCCTTCCTTCCTTCCTTCCTTCCTTCCTTCCTTCCTTCCTTCCTTCCTTCCTTCTCCTTCCTTCCTTCCTCTCTCCTATGTTTGATTTGTCCAGCCTTATTTATTAAAGGAGCTGTTTTTTCTCCATTGAATGCTTTTCTACTTTGTCAAAAATTGGTTTGTCTCTATGGGAGTTTTATCTAGCACCTTTTTTTTTCTTTTTATCTTTTTAAGCCAGTCAAATTTAG
Organism: Manis javanica; assembly: GCF_040802235.1. Classification (NCBI taxonomy): domain Eukaryota; kingdom Metazoa; phylum Chordata; class Mammalia; order Pholidota; family Manidae; genus Manis; species Manis javanica. The sequence goes on along the minus strand of NC_133166.1, from coordinate 99,636,226 downwards.
CAGTGGGGGGTTGTATACCAACTTTAGTGACACTAATGTTAATAAGTTCTTATAACCCACTACCATCGGACCAGCCTCTAGCACCTTTTTTTAACTTTCTTTGTAAATTATAGAATAATCTTGTCTGTATCTATAAAACACCCTCCTAGAATTTTGGTAAGTATTGTGACAATCTTGTATATCAGTTTGGGGAGACTTGACATCTTTGTTGAGTTTTCTCATTCATGACTATGTTATACCTCTCCATTTTTTTAAATCCTTTATTTCTTTCATTAGCATTTTGTAGTTTTCTAAATATGTCTTATATATCTTTTATTAGATTTACACCAATGATTTATAATTATATATTTATCGACAACCTTGCTGAACTCATTATTAGTTTTAGATTTTTTTTTAGATTTCCTGAGATGTTCCATGTAGATGACCAACCTATTTACAAATAAGAAAAGTTTTATTTCCTCTTTTCTTTTTGCCTTTTGTGCCTATTATGTCTTTTCTTTTTCTTATCTTTTGTGTGTTATTTGAACAAGATTTTTAGAATCCATTTGCTCTATCTATAGTTTTTTTTTTGTTATCATTAATCTACAATGACATGAAGAACATTATGTTTACTAGGCTCTCTCCTACCCCAAGTCCCCCCCACAAACCCCATTACAGTCACTGTCCATCAGCATAGTAAGATGTTGTAGAATCACTACTTGTCTTCTCTGTGTTGCACAGCCCTCCCCTTTCCCCCACCCCCCACATTATACATGCTAATCATAATACCCCCTTTCTTCTTCCCCACCCTTATCCCTCCCTACCCTCCCATTCTCCCCAGTCTCTTTCCCTTTGGTAACTTGTCTATAGTTTTTTTAAATTTTATTTTATTTCTTCTACAGACTTTTTGGTGATTGCCCAGGTATTCCATAAATATAGATGACATCACAGTTGACTGGAATTGTCATTTTACCAATTTGCCTAAAGTACAGTAATCTTATTTCTCTTCATGACTTTTTATATTTGCTAATCATAATTGTCTAAGAATTTCCTCTACCTATATTTAGAACCACCTCAGACTATTAAATTTCTGCTTAAATTTACATATTTTTTTCAAAAACTCATGGGAAGAAAAATGTATTATATTTACCTTTCTTTTTAGTCCCTCTGTCATTCTTTCTTCCCTGATATTCCAGGGTGTCTTCTTTTATCATGTCCTTACTACTTAGAGAACTTTCTTTATTCATTCCCTTAGGGCAGCCCTGCTAGTGAAAAATTATCTTAGTTTTCTTTCATCTGAGAATGTCTTTGATTTTCTATTTCTTCTGGAAAGCTGTTTTTACCAGATATAGAATTCTAAAATTCTGAATTAGCAGTTATTTTCTTTCAGCATTTGAAAAATGTTGTCAATTCCTTATGACCTCCGTGTTTTCTGAGGTTCTATCACTCAAACTGCTTTTTCCTCATAGGTAAGGCGTTCCTTTTGTCTTGCTGCTGTCAATATATATACATACTTTTTTCTTTGACTTTGGCTTTCAGAAGTCTGACCATGCGGTATCTGGGCTGGGATTTCTTTTCTGTTTATCCTTTTGGGGATTCACTCAGGTTCTTGATTATGCTGTTTTATATCTTTTGCCAAAATTGGGAACTATTAACCTTTATTTTTTTCATCATTACTTTTACATCCCCACTGTCTCCTCTCCCTCCAAGATTCTGATGACAGAAATGTTACAGCTATTGGTAGGGTTCCACGGGTCCCCCAGTTCCTGTTCATTTCTTTTTCTCAGTCTATTTTCTCCCTATTGTTCAGAGACATCTTATTTTTCAGAGAGCTGAACAAGAAAGCACTATGATCTTAATTATATTTTAGGGTCACTTTGGATGCTACAATGTGAGAAGACAGAATCTGAAGCAGGAAGCGATGGTTCAGACTTAGGTGATAACAGTTTAGTTGGAATAAGTGGTAGGGTTTGAGATATATTGTAAAGGTACACCTGATAGGATTTTCAGGTGGGTTAGACATGTAGTGTGAGAGGAAGGGAGGAATCAAGGATAACTACCAGATTTTTGGCTTAAACAACTCATAAGTGGTGATAAATTTTTTGATTTGGGGAGGAAGTGGGTTGAGAGTGGGGACAGGAAGTGCTACTCAGTGGGCATCATAATTTTAAGATGTTTGCTAGACATCCAAGAAAAGATATTGAGAAGGTAGCTAAATGTTTATTTCTGAAACACAGAACAGAGTTTATTTTGGAAATTTAAAGAAGGAGAATCATCAATATGTTCCATATTTTACCAATCTAAGTCACTATCAAATATAATTTGTATCCTAAGAAAAAAAATACCAATTATATATGACAAAATGCCTTAATAATAGTCCTGTATGTTGCATGAATTTGTTACACCTCTAAATTACTTTGATTATTTTTCCCAAAGCACTTGACAAATTCTCCTGCCTCCACTTACATTAATAAGTATGTAGTAGTTTATCCATTTGTAGACATCTCAGTAACAAATTATAAAAAGAGCTTTCTATGAAGATATCTTTTTCTCTAAAGATTCATAAAGTACTTGTTGTTGCTTTGAAAGAAAAAAGATTAAAAATGTGTCATTTCATATTCCCTCATATTAATCTATTTTCATACTTTTCTGCATGCCCAATAATAATTTTCTTTTAATGTCAAATCACAGTATTAATTTTTAATTAATTTTGACCAGCGTTAAATCCAACATTGTAGTAGCATAGATCCCCAAATTTCTATTGAATTAAGATAATACTAACAACAGTGACCAAGTTCTCACAGTCGAAGCAATGAAGACTAAATAAAGAACACTGCTTGGGTGATTATACTATTTAAGAATGATTCTTTTTCAAGAGGTGTAAAAGATGAAACAATTTGTGTTTGAGATGACGAAATGTGTAAGTTTTCTACCATGGGAAAAACTGAGATCGCATAGTAAAAGTGTCAAAAGACTAGAGTTGAGGTCTGAGGTCTAAGTCCTGGGATACTCCAGCAGAGACTAAATTGGAACGGCCAGTGAGGTAGGAGGGAAATAAATGGGTTTGGTTTCTGGCATGTCAAGGAAGAGTTGCAAGAAGGAGCTTGTCATCTGTGATGTCGAATCCTGCAGAGGAAATGCGGATGGGGCCTGAGCACTGACCACAGTCACTGGAAACATGATCATCTTTGGTGACCTTACCAAGTACCATGTCTTAGGCATACTACAGAGAATGACCTGATTGAAATGGAATTAAGAGGGCGTGGAAAGTGAGACAGTAAAGGTGATTTCTCCAAGACTGGTGTGTTGGTTTTTACTTGGTTGTATATGATTGATTCATTTTGTTTGCTTTTATAAAGAGAAACAGGAATACAAAGACAATAGCTAGAAGGGGATGAGTGGAGATTAAAATATTTTTTTTGTTTTGAGAGACTTTATAGTATGTTGATATGCTAATGAGAATAGCAGTAGAGAGAGAAACCTTGATCATGTGGAAGAAAGAAGGGGCAATGCCCTTGTTTAGACAGGAAGGAATAGGGATCCAGTGTCATCCAAACCTCTGTACTATGCCTATATTGTATAATTATTTATATGTCAAATCTCCTAGGCTAGGAACTCCTTTATGTCTGGATTGGATTCATTTACCTTTTCATACGCAATTGAGGCAAAATAATACAGTGTTCATTAGTGTGGGCTTCCGATGCAGACCGCCTGGATTTAGAATCTGAGTCAGACACTTGCTGTGCTCTTGAGAGACTATATTTGAACTTTTCTATGCTTCAGTTCCTCATCTATAAAATGGGGACAATAATATTACTTATGTATTGTGACAATCAAAGTATGAATACATGTCAACTTCTTAGAAAAGGGTCTGTCATGTTACAAATGAACAATAAATGTGAGCTTCTCTTACCTGGTAGAAAAGTTAGCATGCTATATACATTCTATGAATGAATGAATATTATTTAAAAATATCTGATAGTTTAATTATGACTGAGTATAGTCATAATTTTGCTTATGGTCTTTGCTTTGAACTCCATTTTCCCTGCAACTGAGATTGTTTAACTCTTACTCACAGTCTCAGCTCGTGCTGGTTTCCTGAAATCAATTCTGACCTTACAGAAGGATTTAAGAGACCTTTCACTGTGTTTAGCCTTGACCCTGTGCCCCATTTGTGCAAACTAAGAGGATATCCTCCTTGTCTTTCTTGTGCTCAAGACCCCCTCTTCCTTAGAAATTCTTGCCTCTCCGATTGTTTCTATGTCTGTTTCTCTATCTGCTTCTTGACTCCATATAATCTGAGCTTGCTTTGCTGTGCTTCCAAGATTGTAAACTCTGTTTAATTCCATGTATAACTTTGGAGTGGGCATTAAGCTCCCTGGGCTCCTCTGTAATTAAGGTTCATAATTAGTGTAAATACCCTGCAGAGATTTGCAGCACAATATGCCCCACATGGACCTAATTGGGACCAAAGGACTGGTGGCCTGAATTCTGAGGTCTTTATGATAAGGGAACTCAAGGCATTGAAGGGTGTTCTAAGACAGCTAAGAAGCCATGGAGGATTAGGTAATTAATGGATCTAATGCTGTCCTGTAAAGTGTAAAAGGGTTTCTCACCAGTCCTGCTCCTCTGAAGGCAGATTTCTTAATGTGAGATGACTTTATTCCTTTCCATTTTGGGGGGTTCCCCTCTTGGGGGACACCTAGGGAAATATAGCTTTGGTTTGCATTCCCTTCTGGATATGGCCATGGAAGATAATTAAAGCTTTATCAGCAAGGTGCCATGGAATTGAGTATTGAAGCAATTATCTGGGTAATCCACATGGAGGGAGAAGGAAATCTTCATTTCTGAGCTTAGGTTAATTGTCATGGCTTCACTTTCGTAAACCAGTCAACAAGGCCACCAAGCAGAGCGTATAAGGCACATGATCAGAATTCATTAAATACTTGCTAGATGGACAAAGCTTTTACTCAAAATATCGAGTCATATTAATAGCTCTTAATTCTGGTTTGCACCTCAATTTCATATACATTCTCATCTCTTGGTCTGGGTGAGTTAATGAACAGAGATAAGAAGGCCAAATTCCATTTCCGAAATGGGCCTTAGTTTACCCAGTTGTGGAAGTGCACCTGGTTTTATTGGCTGGTTTCTTGTAAAACATTTTCTCTTTTTTGTGATTCACCAGACAATGTTTGACCTGTTCTCTTTTCTCAACCTGAGCCATTGAAACCTGACATCACATTGGCCTCTGAATTTGGTGGGGAAAAATCAGCTAAGCTACTCATTTGCCTCTCTACAGAGGAATTAGTGAGTTGATTGATTGTTTTGTTTTACTATCTAACAGTTACATGAAGGATGTGTCCAAATCTTCCATGCATTGGGCCAGGACACTGGCTTCCTTGTTCTATACCTTCTAGATTGCTTGGCACTGGTGACTCTGAAGTGTATTCATTATCATAAGACTCTCAGTCCTTGAACAATAATTTCTACAACTTGGAAGCTAGTGATTTCCAAACTAAGAGTATGACATAGGAAAGAAATCAAAAGGACTAATGTGATAGACCCAGAAGGGTCTGGATTTTAAACTGATCTTTTTCTTTATTTCCTACTGTTTATGGAAAACAGTGATAAAAGATTCAGAAATCAGAAACCTGGGTTAATTGACTTTGCGATTTTGCATTGTTCCCTTAGCTGCCTTGTGTCTTGTTTTGCCCACCTGGAAGGGAGAATGATTGCATCAATGACAGGATATTAGTGAAAACCATGTGAAGTGCATGTGAAAGATTTTTACAATTACTAAGCCTCCTATAATTACAGGTATAATGTCGGAAATAGCTGTGACATGAAGAAATCTTGATTTTCCCGTTGTGGGGTGATCTCATAAACAGAAACTTAGAAACCCAGTTCTGTCAAATAACATGCTATGGCACTATCCATGTCCTAGCTGACAGATGACCCAGTGAGAAAGAAGGTAGTGTCCTCCGTTAGAATGAGATCAGTAGCAGGCAGGCTCCAGGACCTTGTCTTGGGTCAGCCTGCTTTGTAACTAGCAGCCAAGTTAATACCAAAAGCCCTTTACAAGCTGTAAATCAACAAACTGTATTTCACAACAGGTGAAAGATGGTTTCTTTCTCTTTTCTCCCATTATCTCCTGCCAAAGCTCTCCTTGGGCAAGTGGAGCCTCCACATGAACTCCCTTCTGATGTACGTGCTCGTGGTTTCCCCGCCATTCGGCATAGATACGGAGGGCTAGACTGGAAACGACTCTCTGTTGAAGACCATTCCCTCTACAGACAGCTTAAATCTCCAGCCCACCCAATTTTGGCAGAGTCCCCAGCATAACAGAAAAAACCTATGTGCTTGAAGGGAAAGGACTAGATAATATACCTTATATTTTATAGATAATAGAATAAGATACCTCCTCTGTTTCTTAGTAGCTGTGTGGTCTTGAGCAAGTCCCTTCACCTCTCTAAATATCAATTCCTACGTTTCTCTACAATTTTCTCTGAACGTGAAAAATAAAATCAGCTTCATACTTAGATCACTGTAGGGGGGAATAAATGTTGGCTTCCTTTACAGATCTCTTTCCGGTTTGTTGGCTAAGGAAGCTAAATGAGTTAACCCTTTACACAACGACCTGATGTCTTCCCATTTGCCTCCCTTTCCCCTCTAGCGGACAGATTAGACATGCAAAGTAAATATTCCCAGGTATCCACCACCTCAGCCTTTCTGACTTTGTTATCACTGAACACTAGGCAGAGAAATCACATTCCCTAGCCCTCTATGCAAGCTCAGTAATAGCTCAGACGCCCTGTCCCAGGCCAAGCAAGCCTTGAAAGAGAAAAGAGAGAGAGAGAGAGAGAGAGAGAGTACAGGCAAGCGCACTTTCAGTTTATCTAGAAAGAATTGGGGACTGGGAGAAGCTGGGAAGGCAGCCTGAATTACAGAGAGCCTAAGATGGGAGAGGCTAGAATTAAAAAAAAAAAAAAAATGAGCTCAGTATCTGTGTTCCAGCTCAGCAAGTCTCTCTCAGGCAGTCATCACACTCTATGGGTGTTGGATGCTGCAGAACAAAGATGAATGACCGTCAGTCTAATCCAATTCTGTCCCGTCGTATGGTACATGCAATGGAAACCTGCTCTTCTGCCTCTGTCCAGTATGGTAACTACTAGCCACTTGTGGCTACTAAATTCTGGAAATGTGGCCAGTGTGGTAAAAGAAGTGAATTTTTCATTTTATTTAATTTCAATTAATTTCAATGTAAAGAGCCACATGAAGCTAGTGGCTGCTGTATTGGTGATCTGTTGTTATTAATATGAATAATAATCTACAGTAATTGCATAGATTCCTGAGTGCTAAAGTAGGTAACAGAGGATGATTTTAATCTTCATACTCTCTCTTCTGTCAATAGCGGAGTTACCAAAGCTTTTGCTGTTTTGTAACTGGATTGTGGAGATAGGGGAAGTGTGGAGACCTATCTGATGCACCCAAATCCAGCCAAATGGATAATACACTATACAGACCTCCATTCATAACTGCCTATCAGGGGCACTGCCTGGGTTTCATTCAAACAGTTTATCAGCCTTAGTCTTAAGGATGGCTGTCCAGATTGCATCTGCCAATCTGGCAGAGAGGAAATTCCTACAGTTTGTGGTAAAACAAACCGTAAACCTGCTGGCGATCCTTCGCCTTCTGCGTCCTTTGTAAGAGGATTCGTTGCACAGAGCCAATCCTTCAAAAATCTTTTTTTTTCATGGTGTTTTTGAGACTCATCAACAACCATTTAACTCTGAGCCTATCATTTTCAGAGCCCAAGAAAAAAATTGGTCACAATTAAAGGGAGATTGTAAAGATAACAAAGATGTAATTGAGTACACACTTTATTCTCGCAGTGAGTTAATTACTGTGTGGTGCTTACTAAAATAAGTTAGGGTTACATTCTACAATAACACACTAGACATCTGTATTTAGGAAAATAAATAAAATAACTATAGAGAGAGCCTACAGGGCAGCTCTTGTAAATGCTTTCTTCAGTTCTGTGTCTAGATTTTTTTCACCCTTAGCTTCTGTCCTCACAGAAGGGCAGACCATACAACTATGGACCAAGGCATAGATGACCCTGGGGCTCTGTACGGAGTGATTACCATAGATCCTGCATCCAGGTGCTTGATGTATTACGCTCATGACACCAGTGTTCTTTGAATTCCAGCTGAACTGTCTTCTTCTGTATAAACAATTTTCAGTACTCTCATCTCCTCTAAGACTCCCAAAAATCTTTGGCCAGCTGTTATCCACCTTCCTTGGTTCTGTTCCTCTCCTCCCCTAGCAGACTGTACTTTGTTTCTTTTCCTCCCACTAAGAGGGGATTTTTCTCCAAACTAGCCCCCATCTTATAATGAATTGGACTTAAAATTTCCCCATGTTCTGGCTACTCTTCCTGTGGGAATCTAGAGAAGGCCGACTGTGGCAGCAGCTAAAATAAAACCTGACTTTCCCAGTTCCTTCCCCCACTCCAATTCACCCTCATGACGGCCCCCCTCGTACACCACCCTTGCATTTAGAATTGACTCCTTCCCCACGTATTGCTTCCCAGAGCACCACCAGCACTTAGACCCCAGTCCGAACATGTTGGGCTAACTCCCCCGTCACCTATTTCTGGGATTCTGGGAACCCACTTCAACGTGCTCATCCTTGACATTCGGCGGTTTGGTGCACTTTGCAGTTGACTCCAAAAAGCCCCAACAGCTTATTCCAGGGACTGTCCAATGCTGAATGTTTCAGCGCTTGGAGTGTCTGTGACATTGAATCAGTAAAGGTCACCAGCAGAGACAAAATGAATCAACCTCCATGCGTTTAAGACACACTTTCCAGCTCATTATGATAAGGTGCCTGTTAAATTTTTTTGTCCCTCTCCATAGAGATTAAACCTCATGTTCTTATCTGCACTAATGAACCACTTGCTCTTGTATCTTTTTTTCTAGACGGTTTGTCACCAGGGCTGTCCTGTCCTGTAAAGCCCCAGTGACAGTGAGCTGTTGACAGAGTATTAGAAACAGCTCAAATCTTTAAAGCCAGGGATGTGACAGAGAAATTTTTCAGTGTCCCAATCTCTGCAGTCTCCATGTTCTAACACGATTCCATTAAATCACAAAGATTAGAGCTTGCCAGACCTTTAGCATCTTTCCTCTGATTTGCAAAAATGAGTGGGGGATTTGTTATTAATTCTTGTTGCTGCAGCCACAGAGCAGGCCTTAACTATAGCTAAGCCATTAACCTGATGGGTATTAATCAGAAATGTCCCATGAGTCACACTGGTTGGAGAGGCCTGGATGTTTTTCAGTAAAGGGGCTTTGTGAAATCAAATGAGAATTGATTGATGATCCCAGAGTACATGTATCCAACTAAAGAACCAGCTGCATTCCAGGTACCTTACTTTAATGAAAGCACTGTCCTTTCTGCATGCAAAGAAGGCAAGTTGCTCTAACTGACCCATCACAAAGACAGTCTCGTGTTTGAGCTACCTCTCCACAGTGGGAATGGAGAGGGAGAGAGAGAAAGAGAGAGAATTTTGGCATCCTGTGTACTCCAAAGGGGTGTTTTGTGGAAGACTTTGGCCCAGAGATGCTGCGAAGTACCAGCTCTTGCACAGTATCTCCGACGGCTCCTGTAGATTGCACAGCTCACGTGTTTGAGGCAGGTGTCTAGGAGCATAGCTTTCGGCCAAGGTACAGAAGCAAAGTCAAGGAGTCAGTAGGGGATAAAGCCCATGACCTTGGTGTCAGCAGAGCCATGCTCTAATTAACTGAGCTAACAAGACACGGTTGCTCTGGATGGCAGAGATGCTGCTTTATAAAAAGCCAAAATAAAAAAGCATCCCTTATAGTTCTTAAATTCTATGATTTCCTAGGCATCCTTCTTCAACATTTTTGCTGAATGGTTGCCCTCAAGAAGTCCTGTCATGTATATGCCATCAAAAGAACTTGGATAATTGGGAAACTACCCAGATTAAATGGCCTTTACATTGAACAGCATAAAGAAATTTTCACTTGGAAAGAATGGAGTTACCTTAGCAAAGTGTTTTCTAGTAACTTTCTCCCAATTAATGTGCCATTCTCCATACTGCCCCAATATAGATGGTAATGATCCAGAGAAGACCAAGGCAAAATATGGTGATAAGGTCTCCTCTGGCCCTGCCTTCTTACAGCGTATTTTCCTTCTTAGGAACTCCACAAGACAGAGTTTAGTTTTTTTTCTGGTTGGTTATAATCTGTTTTAAAAAAGAGCTTTAGGAAAGTTATGGAAATACATTATATAATATATGGAAATATATACACCAATATGCACTGTGAAAACATAAATAACTGTGGAAATTCAGTGGAGTTAAACAAGAACAGGAAAATAAAATAAAATCAGGAATAGAGTTAGTGTGCATAATATAAATGAGGAGGTCCTGCAGAGTTGCCAAAGGTGCTTTAAAATTTTGTTGTTCCATTGAATTAAGAATCATAATATTCATAAAGTACAAGCCCTTATTCTCAGAAGCTACGCAGCAGTTCCTGATACCAAGACCAGAAATAAAAGTATACCAAGGTTTCCACTAAAGAGATGGGCACCTCGTAATAGAGCAGACAAGGTCTTTACCAATGACATCCCCAGGGAGGGTGTAAGAATGAATGCCTTGGGGCTATTGCTCTTAGTATTGATGATTCAGGCCATAGAACACCTATTGTTTCTTCTGCTTTAAGGACACTTGGCACGCATAGTTGGACTGTGAATTAAATATTCTTGTGTGAGGTCTTAACCTTTTATCTGAACTCTCCCTCTCTCCTTGGAGTAAAGGTTAAATCGCAGCTCTTTTACCTGAAGCCTATAGCATAGACCACTGAGCAAGGGTTTCTCAAAAATGTTTGATTAATCACGTTATTGACTGATGAACAAAGATATGAAACATTTATCATTTTGTCTGTCCAATACATCCTTATTTTTTATCCAACACTTTCTAATTCAATGTCACAATCCCTTATTCATATAGCTGGAATAGTGGGGACAGCCATATTCAAACATTGAGACCCTAAACCTTTGACCCAATCCAATGGTTTTGGGGAGAGTACTAATTAATCTAAGCTGCCTTTACCTTTGGGAATTTGGAATTAACATTAAGCTAGTCTAGTTAATCTGACTTAACTCTTCTATGATGAGTTGTAGTATCAGGCACTCGATATTACTGAGAACGTTGTTATGCTCTGAAGATATGTAACTGATCAGCTTAGAAACTAGAGAAGAAAGACTTACAAAGAAAAGAAAAAGGAAGGAGCGAAAGGCAGAGATAGAGACTTTTTAGTGTCTACTCAGGACCTCATTCTCTGAATAAAGTCCCTTGACTCCATGAGACATCTGTATACCCACGTGATGACTATCATGCTTTTATTTAAACTAGTTTAGTGGATTTCTGCTATTGTCAACCAGAAATGTTGATGAATATAGTGAACCACAGTAATGCAATTTGCCAAAAATATTAACTGGGCACATACTATGTGCCAGGCACTATTCTAGGAGTTTGAGATGCATGATGGAACCAAAGATTTCTGCCATGTTCTGTGTCATACTACCCCTCTCTGTGCTTTGCCCCCCAAAACGGGTGATGTTTCTCAAGAAAACAGTATTAAAGTACACTAGTATAGTTGTCCTTGAAATTTGAAAGCTAAGCAAATGAAAAAAGGACTTTGACCTAAAATAATCAGAGAGGAAGAAGCTCCCAAAACTACTATAGTTTGATAGGAAGCACATTGAAAACTGCATAAAGTAGTGCTTCTCAAATTTCAGGATGTATTACAATCACATGGAGGGCTTGTTAAACACAGCCGGGCCCACTCTCTGAGATTCTCAGTCACTAGACCTAGGGTGGGTCTCAGTAATTTGCATTTCTAACCATCTCCTGGGTGGGGCAGGTGCTGCTAACCTGCTCCTTAAGCATCAGTGGTCTAAAACAGACATCAGCCTGGCCTCACAGGTGAATTCTATCAAGCATTTAAAGACTGAACAGCAATTCTTCACATGTATCTTCCAAAAAAATGAAAGAGGAATGAATACCCAAATGCCCATTCATTGATGAATGGTCAAAGAAAAAGGTGGTATAGCCATGCAAGGGAATAGTATTCAACTTTAAAAGGAGCCAAACTATACATGTGACAGCCTGGAAGAACCTAGAAAACCACATGCTAAGTCAAAGGTGTCAGTCACAAAAAGCCACATAATGTGTGATTCCACTTCTATGAAGTATCCAGAATAAGCAAATCCGCAGAGACAGAAAGCAGCTTAGTGGCTGTCAGGCTCTGGGGAGGAGGAATTGCGAGAGAAAGCTCCTGGGTCTCTTTTGGAATGACGAAAATGTCCTGAAATTAGATAGTCTTGATGCTTGCTTGACTCTTGTGATTGTATTGAAACCACTGGAATATATACTTTAAAAGAGCATGTGGATTACTATCTCATTAAAACTATTATTAAAAATTTTTTAATGGAATGCATGAGCTACCTTGGCATCAATCATGCACAAGTATTTCTAGTAAACGTGCAGTGATTGGAGGGGCCTAAACCTAATTGGAGAATCCTTGGGATGGACATTGGAGAAAGAATATAATCTAGAATCTCACCTTCAAAAATCCCTTTATTGCTGAGTAAATAGATCAATAAAATGATAGTGGTTTTAAGATTATACTTATGCTGCAGTATCATAGACAACAACCATACCATGTGTTTATTTCATAAATTTTTCAGGTGACATTGTACTACCTTTACTATTACTTTTAGAGAATTCATGACCCCCCTGATATGTATGGGATAAAAATACAAATAATGCTGTTACGTGGATCCTGGTGGATTGAACTTCTAATATAATGGATTAACTTGAGAGCCTCCTGCACAGATCAGTAGCCAGAGAGGAATCGCTGAAGCATTGCACATCTAAACTCTTGTAGGCTGAGAAGCAAATTCTGTATCACCGAGAAGTGTTGATGGAAGAACACAGCAGAGCTCCCTGGCTAAAATATGGACTCTGAGGCTTGACTTCTTGAATGTTAGGCTTGACTCTGCCACTTACTTGCTGCGTGATCTTTTCAATTGACTCAGCTTACTACTTCCTCAGTTCTCTCACCTGCAAAGTGGAGATAATAGCAACACCTATGTAATCCCAGTGTAGTCTTGTTATGATGATTAAATGACTTAATATTTGTAAAGCACTATGTGCAGATGTGCGACAGATAGGAAATATCATGCAAGGATTTGTAAAGCAAATCCTTGGAGTCTAGTTTGGCTACTTTTTCCATAAATATGTCTGTTTGGGAAGTAGATGCTTGTGAAAATGGGATGACCCTTCTAATTTGCCCCCATTTCTTGGATGATTTCAGTTTTGTTAACCACATAAACAAACTCTTAATTAGGTTAGACTCTACTTAAGACTTAAAAAAAAAGTAGCATTTAAGAATTGATTTTGATACATAGGAATATAATTACTGGTACATTGGTTTCAGTATGAAATATTTGAACATTGTGTTCCTTCTTTTAAGGAGCCACTAATAAGGGATACAAAGAATTTGTCGTTTCTCTGATGTAACCTCAAAAACTATTCTCACCATAAAAATATGCCTTAAGATTTATGTGTACCAAACTCTAACTTGTCTAATCCTCAAATAGGCTCTATAATCTCCATTTTACAGATGAGAAAGCCCAATTTCAAAGGATTTAAGTGGCTTCTGCAAGGCCACACAGCTCGCAAAGAAAGATAGAGACACGATTGAAGCCCAGGGCAGTATGACTTTAGTACAGTTTTTTTTTCAACTCTCTTACGTTCCCTCTTGCACCTGCAGTCATCTGTCATGTGGACATTTTGCCTTTTAAATCATTTATATTTTTATGCTGTACAAATTCTTGGTTGTGAGTTACCTACAATGGAAAACATTTCATTGCTTTTCCTCCTTCAAGCTACAGAAATAACAGAAAGCCATAGAAGACAGGCTGAGAAGTCATGACCTAGAATTAGCCACCCTGCGTGCTAGGCAAAGAGAGAAGATAAACAGTAATTCCCAGGGTTGTCTTTCTGAAGTTTTTCAAGCCAACCAGAAAGAGTCCTGGCCTAACTGCTCACTTCTCTTGACTGCTTTTGGGGACCAGCTGGATCCTTGTCGAGCCCGAGTGATGGACCTCAGGTCATTCATTCGCCTCTCTTCAGCAATGCAAGGCCCCCCTTGCCTTATCCATAGGCATTAAAGGAGGCAGCTTGACACTGGACATCAAATAGATTTCATGCCAAGATTTCACTCAACCACGAGTGACAACCATTGGCGTGTCAAAGCCTTACAAGAAAAATAAACACATCTGAGGCAAAAAGCCCTTTGTTTTTGATGCCAGGTTGAATTACGTACCTTATTCCAGATCTGATACTGGCTGTGACTGCTTGCTAGGAGGCAGAGTGCAGGCGTGTAGGATCTCAAATTGGAATGTCAGAGAGGGGCAGAGGGCAGCTGATGCAAAGGCGGCTGCGAACTTAGAGCTGGAGGAGAACCCACTTTCTTTCTCTAGCCCTCATCTTCTTCTGCTCCTCATTCAACTCTCTGCAGCCCAATTTATCATTCCCTGGATCCTGTTTTTGATTGCTTGAAGTCACTTACTACTCTGTCCTCTGCAGAGAGCAAGCCTGCTGCATAGAGAGAGCTTAAAATGGCAGCAACTTTCCTCTCCGGTCTTTGCTCAAGGTGACACATGTCTTAGGATCAGCATTCTTAGCAGGCACCCCAGCTGTTTTTAGCTCCCCTAAAAGTGGGGGCTGCCCATGTTTAGAGCCTCTGGCTGGGGCTATTTCCTCTCCTTTAGCCTAGCCTGAGAGATGCATACTCATTTCCCTGATGTTTCCTAGCTTTGTGGTTTCCCTGAAATCTTTTCATCCAGCTGTGTTTACTCATTTCATTTTTTTGTATTCTGTCTGACGAGGACTGAGAATTTGCATAATTAAGAATGACCTGAGCAATCTCGGCTAATGCCTCCACTAAAACCTCTGACTATCCCTGTTAACTAATTACATCTATCATTGTGTCAGACAGGTAAAAGACTCCTCCAGTCTGTTGAGAAAACATTATTCACCTGGGATTATCAAAGGTTTTAATTCTGGCCATTAGCTGAAATTGCTCGGGTCATTCATTATGGCAAATTCTGCATCCTTTCCGGACAGAGCAAAGTAAATGCAGAATGAGGAATAGGTGAAATAGGCATGTATCAGGATCCTAATTCAGAATGTCAGCCTCTTCTTTTCCTTAGAGGTAAAAGATGAAAAATGAACAGAAAATCCTTGTTTTCCTCTCCTTAAAGCCGCGATATGCAAGTTATTGCTTTAGTAGATATGCAAGTTATATTTCAGCCTACTAAATATGCAGTGTAACAATGCAATAAAGAAAAAAAGTCCTTAGATTTGAAATTAAATCCCAAAGTGGGCTGACACCCTAGCTTCCCATTCTCTGGTTCTCAGCTTCCTCCCATTAGCCGTGGACTGTACACAGAGCCTTGAATCACCATTGGGGTATGGAATCACCATTGGGGTATGGATGTGTGGGGCAGAGGTAGTCTTTCAGTTAAAACTACTCCATCTGAACTGAAAACAGAAGAAGAGGAAACAGATTAAAGATTCAGCCTAGACAGACAAAGAGTGGGAGATGATGAAAACATCTCTGGAGCACTTGACATATAGGCATAATTGTTGTTGGGTAGAGTAGTTGTAGCAAAACCAGACTGTATACTGAATTCTTTCTACATATGCCTTCCATTTACTAGCTACATGGTTCCATCTGTCCTGTCCTCACACAAAATTCAGCTTCCTTGTCACTAGTCAATGAATATATTTTTATATGGTTTCAGAGTCCATTATATACAGGAACTATTATGGACTTGGTAAAAGGATGTCAAGTGATACACTAAAATACAAGTAGTTTGTGTTTATATTGAAAAGACAAATCATGTATCAATAGAGATAACTAGCAATTAGAGTTAGCTAACAATACTGTTCATTAATTGTATAATAGTATGACTTGTTGAAAAAAACTCACATCTAATCATAATTTATTTTTCTCAGACACAGTTTCATGTAATGCACATGGGCACCACACTCATTAAATGTTTGCTGGCCTTGGAGAAAGAGTGAGTGGAGAGATCATAAACCAGATCATTAAAGAACCCAGAACATTGCTCAATGGAAATGTCTATATAAGTGACAAGAATTGATTTTCCTTCAGTTTTTTGGAAATCTGAGATAAGGTCTATCTTTTTTCCTATGGCTCAAGGATGTTTTTGAAAGGAGGGGAAAAAATGGAAATTCAAGAGCTGCAGGGTGCTTCCTTATAGTCATTCATTGACATGTATTTGTTATGAATTTCTATTCGCAGTAGGGATTTGAGTTCTGTATGGTATCAGCTGGTGAACAACATGCTAGGGACATATCAGTGAACAAAACAGATAATAACCCCTACCCTTGTTGAGCTTAGTTTTATTGGGGACAAACATCAAACTCTAAACATAATAATTAATGAAAATTACATGCTGTATTAGAAAATAATGAGTCTATGGGGGCAATGGAGGAGGGTTTGGGGCTTCAGAGGACTGGGAGGTGTAAGCTAATGTAGCTATGAGGAAAGGCCTCATTGAAATGATGACGTTTGCTCAAAGACTTGAACAAAGTTGAGAAAATGGACTGTGGAGAGTCAGAGGGAACAACCAGAAACAGAAGTTCTAAGGTAGTGTAAGTCCGGGAGAGGAAATCCCAGGCCAAAATACCTCTAAAACCGAAATCAGTCAAAGGGAGAAATAAAGTTTAAAATCGGTTTTTTGCTTACAAACTGCAGTCCAGGGCCGCCTCTCTCTCCTACTCCAGCAGAAGAGAGCAAGGATCTCCCCCTAACCTCTCAGGTTCAGATAAGCCCTCGGTTGCCCAGGTAATTACCCACTGATATGGAGACCACCCCTGAGGATATGCAAATGGACCAAAGCCAGGTGAGATATTCTGAAAATATTACAATTTTACCCACAGGTAGGAATGTGTGCAACCTATTCAAGAACTGACAAGTAGGCCAATACAAAGACAAGAAGGCAGGCGGAAGACTTATAATAAGACACAAAATCAAGTGAGAAAAGTTGGAAAGTCAGATCATGTGGGTCCTTTTAAGCCATTGCAAGGACTTTGGCTTTTATGCTGAGTGAAAGTAGAAGACATTGATAAATTTAGAGCGAAGGAGTAAAAATGCCCTGATTTTCATTGTTACAGGCTTAACTCTGGCTTTGTCCTGAGAGTAGCCTGTGGGGGGATCTAGAGAGGCGACAGGAATGGTGAAGAGACCACTGCGGCGAGTTCTGTGGTACTGCAGGGAAGATATGACCGTGGTTTGAATCCAGGTGGCAGCACAGTGGAGCGGATGGATACTCTCTGATGACGGTGTCAACAAGATTGGCCTGCAAATAGAGGGAGGAGTGAGAGAAAAAGGTAAAAGCCAACAATAACTTCAAAAGTTTGTCTTGAGCAACTGGAAGCATGGAGATATCATTAACTGAGGCAGGAAATGCCATGAGTGAAACTGTTTTGGGGAGGAAAGAAAGTTTTGCTTGGGGGTTGTTTAATTTAAGATTCTGTTAGAAAGCCAAGTTAAGGTGCGAATTTGGAAACTGTCAGTGGATAGATGTCGTTTAAAAGCACCATCCCGGGATGAGGCCACCAAAGAAAGAATGTCGACAGAGAAGAGAAGACAAGGATTGAGGGCTTTGGTATTCCAACTTCAAGAGGTAATGGAGAAGAAATCAGAAAGGAAGATTGAGAAATCCGATCCGTAGAGTGTTAGGATAGCCCAGCGACTCTGAGGCTGGGGGGGGGGGGTGAGTGACCGAGCAAACCCTGGACCGCTAAAATGAGGCCTGAGATTTTGCCATGCATTTAGCAATTGGAGGCAACCAGTGAGTGACAAGAACAGTTCCAGTGAAGCGATGGAGTCAATCATTTCATCTGAGTTAGTGTAATAGAGAATGGGCATTGCGGAATTAGAAAGAACAGAAACTTTTTATTATAAAGTAAACGATGGATAAAGCAACCCCACAAAAACAAATGTGTGGCTTAATGAATACTTACGAGGTAAGCACCCTTTAACCAAAATTCAGAGCAAGAAAACAGAACTTTGCCAGCTACCCCAGAAGCCTTTCTCACATAGTTACTAATCGTGTGTCGCATCTTTACTTCAATTCTGATCCAACACCCAGGACCAGATTTTTGTAGTAATTACCTCCTTATGCTTCTTTATGGTTTTAGCAGTCAGCAAGATAATAGAAAGCAAAGAGAGACAAACACATATTTATTCATTTATTTGTAGGTTTCTGCCTCCAGTTCCAAGCACAGAGTACCTAAAACCCTTTTACGCTCCTAACTGATAGGGCACTAGAGGACCGTCTTTTGTTCTAATGAGGTGACTCTGGGTGGGTGCCTGGATGCCTCCTGGATGGGATGGGGGCTGGTCACCAGAAAGATCAAACCCTGATTATAACTTGGTATTTTCAGCACCTTCTTTGTCCAGAAAAAGGAGAGGGCTGAAAATAGTTAATAATCGGTCATGCCTATGGGAGGAAGTCTCCCAGGTAAAACTCCCAGTAGGTGTGGATGGCCATGGGTACCTTATAAACTTTATTGACAGCAAAATTCTTTCAACCTAAATCTCTCAGTGTTCCTCACCAATTGACCCTTCATCAAGTCCCACCTCTTGTCAGTTCTCTGTTTGCACATTGGTGCTCACCATTGGTATCAAGCCATTCTATTTAATGTGTATCACTTTGGATTAGCTGTGGAGGCTTTGTACTGTGTCAAATTTAGCTGCGCTGGAACTGTTCCCAGAATTCCCTTCCTTGTCTGGTTCCTGACTAGTTAGCCATAGAGGAAGACGGGATTTGGAAGACACGAATGAATGAATAGTCCTTTTACTTTCTGAAGGTCCATGCAGGGAGTCAGATACTGTGGCAGCTCCTGCATGTTGTCGCCAGTCAGCTGGTTCGTCTTCTTGACATGGTGCAGCTCCTGCACCTGCAGCAACTCCAGAAGCAGCCAGATCTCCTTCTTCAGTTTCCCTAAGTCTTGAGCCAAGTGTGCACACATATCCATGGCAAAGGGCTCAGGCTTCTCCTGCTGGCCAGCCGCAACTTGAAGCCTGGAGGTGGTGAGGAACAGAGAAGGGTTCCAGTTTGTCCCTGTGAGTTCCAATGTGTTCCTGTAGGTCCCAGTTTGTCCCTCTTCTCATCCAAGTCCAGCTTTCCTTCCTGACCACTCGTCTAGCTGACCTACAGCAACTTCAGGACCAACAGCAGATGCGGGGCAGCAAACATCTCTGCCAGCTCTGAGGATGACATAAAACTGAATCCTTATAATGGAGCCTTATTTGCTTTCCTGATGGAACCCTGACTGATATACTGGCTGTTGCCTCTTCCGGGTCAGCTCTCTTTGCAGTGTACCAACTCTTCTGGCCTCCGACAAGTCCCAATGTCGAGACTTCCTTACTGCAGCCAGCAGAACGTGACAGACAGCTGGTCCCGCCCGGCCCCTCATTCTGTGACAGCAAGAGGCCAGGCCTTTTGTTCCTATTGATGCCTCTTTCCTTGGGTGAAGCAAGCTTGCAGTTTCCTAATATCAGAACAATGAGGTTGCCATGCTGGAGCCTGAGATGAAATGCTTTTTATAAGAGCTAATCAGATTCTACATTAATGAGAGAAATATGAAGCTAATCAACACCACAGAAGGTCTCTAGGCTCAGGCCTATTAAACTTCATAAAAAATTAATGACTGAAAGAGCAGACTCTTTTGTAAGGGATCTCTTGTGGTTGGATAAGGGCCTGAAGTCCCATTCACCTCTCATTACACTGAATTAGCCTCACTTTCCAACCCAAAATATAATCCATCAAGTGGCATTTTCCACTGGGTGTTAGACGGCCAGTGTTTGAAAACACTTGTAAAATATTTATTCCTTTGTCTCCTTCCCTTTCTTCCCTTCATCCCCCTCCTCCTTCCCCTCTCAGCCAACCCCCTCTCACTTCGCTCACTATGGCTTTTCCCATTTTAATTAAAGAGATTTGTACTCCTAAAGCCTTCTGGGAAGTGTCTTCAATGACTGTGGTTTGTAGATGCCCCTGGAGCTGTTTAGCAGGAAACCCCTAGCCCCTTGCTCAAAGCATGCTCAGTATCTTCTTGCAGAAGCCAAGAAGGATGAGGTGAAGATTTAGACCGATTGGGTTGAAAAATAATCCTAGCACACCCCTTCCTGAACTGAGGGGCACCTTTTTTTTTTTTTGCATGTGAATGCTTGCTGTAACCATTGAATAGATTCAGAATAAAAGACATTTATCTACCAAGCTGGTGGCCCCAACTCCAATTAAATCCAAATGCCCACCTCCTTCTCCTGCTACCTTTGCCCCAAACTATAATTCACCTTAGTCCGGCTGTTGCTGGAGGTTAGAGAATCAACTCCATTATTCACCCAGCAGGATGCAACAGGCAGTACTTGGCTTGGGAGGGAGCAAGTAGGTAATTACATATAGTTGGATAAGGAGGGGGCTTCCCTGTGGGCCCCAACTAGAAAACTGACCCTTAAAGTCACTCCTTTAAATACTGAAATCTTTTCCACCTTGAAGGGGTTCCTGTGAAGATGGCACTGCCCACTGGGAGGGACCCTGCCGTAAGTGGTTATTAGGTAACGCCACATGGTACCCTTCCTAAGGGCTAACTGAGGACAGGGTCCTAGGAATATGGCCTGAGGGAGCCTGAGGAGAGGTGTGTTGGCCAGGGACATAGAATGAGCTGAAGGAGAACGAAGTGGAAGTGAATCAATGGAAATATTCTCACACATTTTGGCTGGAAAGCCAACCCTGGTTCTATAGCTTTCTAAAGACCTGCTCCATCTATCTACCCTAATTTACCAGCCTCCTAACATACCACATCACTGCACCAGGGCTTCCCAGCACCTCCTACGTGTTTTTTCATGTTGTTTCTTCTTCTGAAGATTCTATCCTTGGACACAGCTCTGGGGATTCTTGCAATACAAGCTATTAATAGGTCCCTGCAGCAAGTGCCAAAAGACATGTAAAAAGGGGAGTCAGGATACACTGGCAGAAATCTTGTCAGATTGTGTGTTTCCCTGGTTATGGTGTTGGCTCATATTTCTCTTTCTCTGCTGACATGTACGTGGGGTCAGAAGCAAGGGTAGTTCAACACATGGGTTCATGACTGTGATTCAGGGAATACAGGCTTACACTAAAGTTCAGTCTGTCTCTCAAAGGAGCTCTGGGATCCACTGAATATATAAACACGTGGAAGAGACTGCCTGGTGTGACAGTTCTAACAGTATGCCTCAGTGTTCTACTTGCCATGTAAATTGTTTTATAATCAAGCCTATTCATGAAGTATAAAAATGCCCTATTAACGCAGTGGTCAGCCTTCTCGCAACCAGAATCTTCCAGAATATTCTGTTAACCTGGACATAACAGAAAACACACAGAGGAGTATCATAAAGATGATACATCTTATGGAATTAACATTGGACTCCCTTCAGAGGATTGACTGAAAGATCATGTAATAAGCTTTTATAATCTATCTCCTCCAACAATATTCCTTTTAAACTATAGTGTACAACAGATGTAACAGTAGTTAGGTATGGAGAGTAGGAGCCTCCTGGCAGCCATATATTATGAAATGATATCTAAAAAGAACAAGGGAGACTATGGAAAAATCACTTGTCTTGTATGTACCAGTGAGCATGGAAGTACTTCAAGGAGAAGACAGGCTATGCCCTCTATCCCTAAAATAATTCTAAGAAATCTCCTTATTAAGGCATGGCATATTAGCTGGCGTTTCTGCTTATGATTCTCTCCCATCGAGAAAAGTTTAATTTGCTTTCTGCCTACTCTGTTCAGTAGAGCAAGGGATTTCCTTAGAGCTGTCCATAATGCACACGTGCCCAACCACACACACACACACACACACACACACACACACACACACACACACACACACAGTGACCTTCTGAAATTATAGTCATGAGCATATTCTGGAACCTCTCTCTGATACACTTCTTGTAAAGTGTTTAATTAACTTGAACCCTTTTGATTACCTAGTAATCCCTGGCATAATCTCCAACCTGATTTTAGTCTCTTGAAGTATGTCCACAATGATTGCAGCTGTTCTAAAGTGGTATGTACGAGCTTTACCATTTTTGAGTATAAAGTTGTGAGCATTTGTAAGTTAGTAACCAAATTATAATGACTTAAGCAAACTTCAGCTGTGTTTTGGGGTTCTCCTTTCCCTGGTGTCTCTGAGCAGGTTCACTAGGCGCTGGTAACTCACACTCATTGTTGCATCAGTGTCTGTAGTTGCCTCTGTCCTGGCCAGGTGAGTCCTTCAACTTTAGGACCACTGCTCCTACTGGGGTTGCGACTGCTGTTATCATGCTGGCCTCAGAAATGAAGTTGGGACTACCCTGCTCTCCTAGAGGCGCAGAGATCTTCTCTTAGATCCTATAGCAAAGCAGAGATCAAGATACACCTAAAGATTTGGGACTCCTAAAGACTTGAGAGATGACAGCAGGCAAGTTCTACAGAACATAAAGAATGATGTGGCTCCTACTTCACTACTGGCTACTAGATTTGAGGGGTCTCATTGCCCAGGGATCCTTACTATCCTTACATGTTGCCCAACTTCCTGGGTGCCTCCAATTGGTACAGGTCTTTGTTCTTCCTCTACTCATAGCTTGACTCCATAAGATGACCTGCTTTCTCTTTAGGAAAATTCTAATCATCCTCCATAGAAATAGAACTCTGTCTCTTTGTTCAAGAATACATTGGTCTAATACTAGTAAATTTCTCAAAATCTAAGTCACTTGACCCTTATTTTATATCAGCTTCCCATGCCTAATATGTGAACAGAGAACTCCAGGCCATTCCTAAAATTTTCCAGTCTCAGTAGATGTCTTGTAAACAAGAATATTTAAGTTATCATTTGTAAGGCATGTAGAAAATGCCTATCATCGGGTTGAATATTGAACATTCATTATCTCACTTAATCCCCAAAATAACTATGTAAGACAAATATTTCATTTTCTTCTTTAATTGATTGGGATGATAATACTTCAAGTGATTAAGGGGCTTACTCAAAGCCATGCTTTTAAAAGTAGTAGAACTGAGAAACAAGCTCAGATCTTTTTGCTTCTCAAAATTGGGTAATTAACCTCAATAACATCTTGGAAGTTTACAGGACAGCCTAGTATCAGAACCATAGAGAGCAATTAAGGCTTTTTCCCTCTCACTCTTTTTAAAGTAGCAATAAACATATCTCTGTCCCTGAGTATATATGCACAGCAGTTTATATCATTGTGGTAGCTACTCTCTAAAGATGTCCCAAAGGGCCACACCCCGGATATTCAGGCCCGTGTATAATCTTCCCTCTCACTGAATCAAGGATTGCCCTTGCACTCATTGCAACCAACAGAATACAGAGCCCAGTGCCATGGAACCACTCCCAGACAGAGGACTGGACTCTAAACAGAAAAATAGCAACATGTGCCCAGCTGTGAATCAGGGACTACAAAGTTCTGCCTGCCCCACTTTTTGACAAGACGTGTCTGTCCTGGTTATCTAATCCTTGTCTCACCATCGGATGTGGAGTGGAGATAGAGGGCAAGTAACTTTACAGTTTTGAGGGTATTCGCTTGAGAGACACTTACTCAGGGAGTCACAGCCTCATCAATGCCTGGACCTGATGATGGGATGGTGAGATTCTGGACCTCAAGCCTGAGTCCCATGCCAAAGTGTAATGAGACCTTGGAAGTCCTTGGACCGGGGTGAATGTATTTTGTATGGAGGAGGAATGTCAATCACTGGTGGCCAGAGATGACCAAGGAGATTCCTGAGGAGCTACTAGGCCCCCTTTTCTAGAGGGTTCCATACTCTTACCATCATCTCAGCTCTGTGCCTCTGCCCTACCTTTCAGCGGATCCCAGTGTAGCTTGCACTGATTCAAAAGTTGGGAAATATCTGGAGAGGCCAAGTAGGTTATGCCCCTCAAATCACTGAATAGTCCCTCCCATCTCTACACAACCACCAAAATGTTTTTTCTGTCCCCTCAACAATGGCTTTTTGCCTGAGACAGTATCATTTATTCCCCAGTGCCCAGATTCAGCAAATACCCCCAAAGAAAAAGCAGATGCGGATCATCAGCTCGCTTCTCTAGTTTCTCCCTCTCTGGAAACTAGTCACTGTGTTCTGCATGGCTCCAGTATCTCTGTGATGACATTACACACATGATTTTGTCTTTTGTGTGACTATTTTTGTATCGTTTTTTCTCAGCTGTAATATTGGTCTGCTGCAAAGTACTCCATATTGCTGGAAGCAGTAGTTTTCTTGACCATCCAATCTCAGTTTGCTGACTCCACCATAATTCCCCAGGAGCCAGTGTCCTCTTGAAACTAATAACCAGTTCAAATGATCTTGCCTGATGTTTTTCTTGTTTTCTTATTTTTGTCTCTCTTCCCATCATAGTGGAGCTCTCTTTCTATTTTTGAAAAATACATCTTGTTCTTTTTTTTGTTGTTAATTGCCAGATATTTGGAGAGAGAATCTAGCACATAATAGGTTCTCAATAAAAATCTGTAAATATCTGTTTAATGAATGAACATTGAAGAAAAGAGACACAGAGCCCCTTCAATCAAGAGTTTTGCTTTTCCATTAGTTTGGATTCTACCTATGGCCTAAAAATGAACTTGTTTACTCAGAGTATAAAATGCATTTCAAAATCATTTGTGTCTGAAAGAATTATAAACAAATGTGACTGTATCCAATAAGAACAAATTCTTATCGGACACTCAACTTATCCAATAATTTGTCTTGTTTTATATCTTCTTTCTTAGATCTTCCTTGTATTGTGTGTAACCCCTCATTATGACTGAGGAAATAAACATTATAAAAAAAGCAGCCTTTTCTGTGTCCAGTTTAAGCTCTAAGTTGTTTAAGCTCAGTATTTTCATCCAAAATGTTCAGAATTCTAATGGCTTTGTTCTGTTTGTTTTTATTTAGTCTTAAGTAAAGACTATTTACTTAAGGTATAGAACATTACCACAGTCAAGTTAGTCTATCTATCTTTTCCTTACAGAGTTAAATGTGTGTGTGTGTGTGTGTGTGTGTGTGTGTGTGTGTGTGTGTGTGTGTGATAAGTGCTCCTGAAACCTACTCTTCTAGCAAATTGCCAGTTCTCAATATTGTTTCATTATCTGTCTTCATCATGCTGTGGATTAGATCCCTAGACTTACTCATGTACATCACTGCAGGAAATGTAATGATTCTGCAACTCTTCTCTCTACCTACTTCTCATTTCTATGTTACTTGTGCTCCCAGAATTCTCTGCTAGCCCTTTTTGGCTTTATCCATCCTGAATAATACCTTGAACTGCTCATCAATAATATTAGAAAGAGAAATCAGAATCACCAGCATGAGGGATGAAACAACCTCTGCAAACTGAAGTCAATATGAGTCAGCCTTCTGTCATTTGTCCCGGTGACCAAAGGGGCTGCAAGGGCTGGAGGATGGTTTGTCAGACTTACAGAACCCTGAGGGCCATGACTTTCTTCCTCCATTTAAAGATCAATAATCGACTTGCAATGAATTCTGTCTTTTGATCTCAGTTTCACATGATATTCAAGTTCAAGAATTATCATTTGCTATTTTGAAAATAAACGGGCTTGTGGCAGACTGCCAGCCACATTTCCTGGCTATAATACAAAGACAATAAAACAACTCAAGACATAATATTGCAGCACCGCTGCCGAGAAATGTTGAATCTTCGCATCATCTACTCCGGCTTCTCCAAGAACAGTCTCCTGGGCAAATTCCATGGACTGAAGTCTGGCTCAATATCCTAGTGAGCCATGACACTGCAGAGTGACTGCAGTATTTCAGTAATAACTCCTCTGAAAAAATTAATTTCATTAGTTGCTGAACAGTGGAGGCCAATAAACAGTCTTTGCCTCCAACTAGGCCTCTATCATTTGAACTGAGAAACAGTTTCTTCTTTCTGTGAATCTTCATATCATCAGTAGGAGCTGTCCCCAGGGTTCAGTATGTCAAGACAAGGAATAGGAAATAGTTGAGGCGATACCAGTTGGAGATGCAAACTGATGGTCTCACTCTAGTCTCTGAAACAGGCTCTGGTTTCAAAGAATGTCTTTTACTCTCTCTGCCCCATAATTCAGGCCTGAGAGCAGAAGCTCTTAAGAAACACTTCCACTGCACTGCCGAGAAGCTTACATTAACCGAAGTGCCAGACTAAGAGTTGGCATTAGAAATTTGGGTGACAGAGCTTCCTGTTCTTAGGTCATTTCTAAAAGGAAAAATGTTGAGCTTTGCTGACCAAGTGTTAGAATTTTTAAAAATTACTACATATTTCACTGGTCTACACCTCACATGTCAGTAAAGTTGGAAACTTACCAATGACATTGAAAGGGCCTGTTGATTTTCTGCCACATTTCTTTTTGCATAATAACAATGCTTTGAGGAGAAGAATGGTGATTCACCTGTGGTGTGGGTGGCAGTGGCCTAAAATAGGAGCTTGCACTCAAAGACAGAAATATTTAGATTTAATCCTTGATGCTCTTGAGGATTGTAGTAGATCATTAAGAATCTACAATCTTGCAAATATGCCAATATCAGGAGTTGGTAGTAAGAGCGGGTTTGGTTAATGGCATTTAATTATGGGCAGGAGTCAGCTGGGCTTGGTTAAGAACTGTATTGACTCCATTCCTGCTCACTAGTCTGTAGCATGATTCACATTGGTGGCTTAGCAAAACTAAATACTACCACATGAAATGGAACTTGGAGATCACTTGCAAATAGTCAAAACTGAGGTTTAAAAATATAGAGTGCCAAGGTCTATTGCAAACTTGGGTTGAATGTGCTAAGGAAGGCTGAGATATTAACTGGCATTATAAAAAAGGAAAGGAATTAAAACAAACTTTAGAAATTCTGTATTAAAACAAGTCCAAAGTCTTCTTTACTAGAATATGATATTGAGAATAGGGAATTTGCTCAAAGAGTAGGTTTCAGTAGCTCTTATCACACACTCACACACACACAAAGATAACTATGTAACTTGTGTCTTTACTGAAATATCTTGTGAATTTTCAACTTCATTCAGAAAATGTGAAAATAAATGTTTATTGATATAATATATATTATATATGTACATACAAACAGATTATATATCCATGTATATATAAACAAATCTTAGTGAATTATAAGTATGGCATTTGTTGTAGAAGATTAGTGTAGCACTTCATATAAGTTTAGAATCCTAGAGAGGAATCACATTGTTAGAGCTTATAGAAGTCATCTTTGAAATTCTCCAGTTTCTTCTTTTTACATATAAAAAACCCCTGAAGTTAAACGATTTATCCAAGGACTTTCAGCTACTTGGTAGCCCTGCTGGGACTCAGGGTGTCCTATGCCATATTAATTTTTAAATCATACTCAAAATTCAGTTTAACTTAGTATTTGTTCAGTAGCTAATCTGTGCCTAATAAGATATCCGAGAAGTTTGTGCTTTGGTCATTATATTTAAGATGTTTGTAGTCTCATTTGTAAGAGAAGATGGCTCGCAGAAGCAATGAGGCTGGCAGAGTTAGAGTAACTCAAGTAAGTATATATCTTCAAAGTCAGTCAATGTTTAAATCCAATCTATGTTGACCCCAAAGCCCACACTCATTTCATTATTCTACAATGAGGTAAATGCTCAGGATGCTGTCTTATCTATTTGGAACAACTAGAACAACAACAAGCACTTTATTGGAGATCAGTTAATATTTGAATAAATAAATGGAATGTCAGACAGGGATTTGCTAGTGGGTAGAATGGGACTAGATGAAGAAGTGGGGCAAATACTCCGTGTTTGGGATCTTGGTTGCCAAGTAGGTTGGGGATCCATGGGGCAGACAAAAAGGGAAAGGAGTACACAGATGAACTCTAGATGGATTTCCCAGTTCTGTGTTTTCCTCCAGGGCTTGTGAGCCTCAGCCTTCTGCAATACCTTCCTCCCAAACCAGCCTGTAGGCTTTCAGCGCCACCAGCCCATATGGATAAAGGAGGTAGAGCTCACTTGCTAATACTTCCACATCTTCCCTTGGAGTAGATGGTCTGAGAGTGAGTTGGGCAGGGATGCACAGAAGAAGGGCTCATAAGGAAAGGCAGGAGGGGGGGGTGATCAGCCCAGACAGGTTAAGGTGACTTTCCCCAGCCGGTCCATTTTCCCTAATGCATTACTGGCTCTTCTTTTCACAGAGCCTGTGCCTGTGGCAAAAGGTACCATGATTTTTTCAAGAACTGAAAGAGAGGAAATGCTGCAGAGATGAAGCGCATTGCCTGATCTAGAAATTGCCTAACATTCAGTAGAATGCTTAGGTTTATGTAGGCGACACACACACACACACACACACTCACACTCAGACAGACAAGCAATTCAATTGAACCATGAAAATAGCTGACCCTGGGTCTGGAAGAAATCAGGTATTGAGCTTAAAAGAAATGGAACTTTCCTTGCATTTCCTTTTTACTCGATTTGTATTCAGTGTCCATGGGAAGCTATGACTGGGTGGCCAAGGGGGCTGATGTCCCCTTCTTACCCAATCCAGTTCAGCAGAATTGGCTGACCAAGTTAATATTCAGCATTATGTAAAAGTAAGCCAGCTGTTTGTCTAAATAGTAGGGAAAAACATCTATTAGAATTTTTTCCAGGAAAACTGATTACTTAGACAATTATATACAACAATGATTAATATGCATACAAATCCCTTGAAAATCTTGCTTAAATGCAGGTTCTGACTCGAGAGGCCTGGGGTGGGGCCTGGGATTCTGCATTTCTAACTAGCTCCCAGGAAAGGTGGAGGCTTCTGATTGGTGGACCGCATTTTGAATATGAAGAGCACACAAGAGCCTCCATGCAGGCAAACATATGCTATGTGATCGGACAGGAGAGAAAGAGAAAGAGATAGAGAGCAAGAGTTATCAAAGCTGTCGAATGGTTTCTGACGTTTCTAACAAAGGTGCTCCCGTCAGGACTCCCCCACTCCCTTTGTTCTTCCTCAGGTGACATGGACACAGCTAATGGCAGCTTGTGCTTCGTTGCCCAATACTGACAGGCTGCGAACTGTCACTGCCCAGAGTGACAGCTGACTGGCCCCTCCATTCAACCCACCTATGAACGACCAGATTAAATTTATATACTCCTTCGCTCTGTGGAGGGGTGTCCTGACATCCAGAGAAAATTGAGGGTAAGGAGGTCACTGCCACTTTATTTGAGGCCTGAAGTCTTTCTTCGATGCTGTTTGACATTATCCCAGATATATTTTTAAATCTGTAACAGGAGTGAAGAGCTGTAATTGGTTTAAGGTACCCAGAGACTTGTGGGCAGGCAGGATCTACGTGGTTGCCCCTGTAAATTACCAACAGCTGAAGTGTGGAGACTAGAAAATGAAGCTCTCTACACCGGCCAGGGAGCCAACTCCTGCCGCTGCAGGAGACTCAGGCCCCCCCAGTCCAGGGACACATTTGAACGAGAAAGTCCTTGCGTTCCATGCAGACCAGGTCTGCCCAAAACCAAAGGAGATCCTCTCTTCTTTTAATCCTCTTCCGTGTCCGCACCCCGCTGAAGGGACTCGTCTGCAAAATCACCCTCTCAGTGCTTCCTTTGTCGTAAAAGGAACTTCTCCCGTGTGGCATGAAGGTTGGAGCCAAAGCTGTGCTAAGTTCAGCAGGCTTCCAACACATGCTGCACGTAAAACATTCAGCTCCCTCCCAGCCGGCTGTCCTAACGCTCAAACAGTCTGTTTTCTCACATTGTCAGTCACCCGCAAGTCAGCCAGGACCTTTTCTCTCTCAATGGTTTTCTCACACCTTTTTTTTTTTTGGAAAATAGGCCTTCTGTGGACTGCTTCTCTGGAATCCTGCAATAAGGGATCCAGCACATTCCAAAGGATTGTTCTTCCTTGTCTAGACCCTGACATCTCCAGAACTTCTCTCCTGAAGACTGCATGATCCTGGCAAGCTGTCGTTCTCCAGAATTTGCCTTTGCCCTAATTCCTTTCAGTTCCTAAGTAAGTATTTTTCTCCTAAGTTTCTTCCTTCTTTCTCTTCTCCCTCATATGCGTGTGTGTGTGTGTACACACACATGCACGTGTGCACACGCACACACACACAAGCACACCCATTCTTACCTTTCGTTTCTGCTGTGGAAAAGAAAGCTGGAGATGCCAGGGATGATGTGAACTTGCTGTCAGAATGGACGTGAGCTATTTTGAACCCAGGAAGTATATGAGCTGTATAATCAATAAAATGCATTAAATGAATTGCTTTTGTTTTTCTTCCTTCTCTGAGAAAGTCTTAATTCCTCCACAGCACAGGCCTGCCTACTGTTCTTCCAGCAAAACATTGGGAGTCACAGAAAAGAAAAAGGGAATTTGTTTCTAAGAGGTTATAACCTCAGGATCTCCACTGTCTGCTCCTTTCTCTCCTTTGCTCCAGTCCCTCTGTCTATCCCTGACCCATGACAAATTAGTTCTTAAACGTATCTTACTCACCATTAATACACAGAAGAGAATTCTTGTCTGGAATAAGAGACAGTAGAGGCCATGTCAGGGCTGCTCCCAGGCCATGTGAATCATTTGAAAGTGGACCTTTGTCACTCTGTTGTGATAATATGACCTTAGACCCGAGCCACTTGCTCCAACTCCCCTCTGAAGCCACATTCCATCCCATTCCTTATAATCCTGGTTCTTGGCATCATAGGTGTCACTCTCAGAATCAACACCCAGTTCCAAATTTCTAGATACTACCTTGTCTCCTTACCTTGATTATAATTTTCATTTTTCCTTTAAATACCTGGCCCACATTGCCAATCACAGATAACCACCAGAACTGTTCAGGCTGATCCTCACAGAAGCCACCACAATACTCATCCTGCAGACATTCTTGGAAACCCGACACAGTGTTCCCATCATCTGAGTATCGTTAAACACACGCTTCGATTTTTACAAATACAGTAAATTTTATATTCAACCTCGCTTGGCTTTAAACATAACTGCTTGCTTGCTCATGATGATACATCCCCCAAATCAGGGTCTTGTTCAGTTTGGTTCTATGGTCGGGGTATTTTTACTGCCTCTTACCAAAGCTGGACTTCCAAGCGCTGTAGGTAAGGTCCAAGCGAGAGCTCCTCAAGGACCCTGCGATGAAAGATGGTACAAATGAGGGAAAGAGGAGGAAAAGAAAGCAAAATCCCCCATGAGGAGCCAGTGCTTTATACTTGATGGCTTCATAGTCATATTTCCATTTAATTTTGGATTTCTGTAAAGAACCTGAAGTAAGTGATTTGAACTTGCCTTCAAGAGAATGGACATGTGGTGTCTTGAACCCATGGAGTAAATGTGCTGTAAATTTAATAAAACACATTAAATGAATTGCTTCTCCTTTCCCCACTATTTCACCATAAGAAAGTCCTCATTCTTTTGCTGTGCACTGAACAGTACCAGCTGTTGGTGTTAAAGGAAGGAAATAGGGAGAAAAGTAAATGAAATTGGTTACTGAAAGAGTCACCCAAAATAGACCTCTATTCCGGTAGTCCTACAAATGAAAGATGTTTCTCCCCTCTTTAAGCAGAAGAAAATGCCTTCACTATGTGTGGACTGTGTACCTCATGCTTAGTGAGCGCACATGAGAAGTAATGAGTGAAACACCCTTTGTGGTTAAGCCTCTTCTCTCTTACAAAGGGTCGGGGTGAGCTGCCCCGTTCCTCCGCTCAGGCGTCAGAGCTTTCCAAGGTTGGGCAGTTTGGGGAGGAAGATTCACCCAATAGAAAAGCACTTTACTAAGTAATCATCCAAGACAGTGAGGTCTCATGGGAGTCATGATACGGGAGCCCCGGGGGACAAAAACTCCAGGAGTGGGTGGAGAGGAGCTGCTGTCAAACTCTTGGAAGATAACCGGCTTCCCCAGCAGCAGGGTGCATAGCAAACATTGGTTGGCCAAAAAAGAATGTCAAACATCGTCATCTTAATAAAAGCTATCATGTATTAAATCCTACACTAACATGCATCCTTTCATTTTAGGCTGGTACTTTGATTTACTGATCCACTTTACAGATAAGTAAACAGAGGCACAGAAAGCAGATTTCCTCAGCCACATGGCTGACTGAAATAAAGAGTAAAACCAAGGTACAGATCTTCTGTTCTTAAACACTACAGAATACTGGAACAAACAGGACAGGATATCTTCTTCATTTTCCTTCCTGAACTTCAGTCTTTTTTAGCATATGGTTAAAAGCTGGCCTGGTAAATTCCATAAATATCAGATGACATAGCCAGCTATTCTTCTTGGTGGGATTTCTCAAATGAGCACACATCCTCAAGAGACAGGGACTAAGGGACTACAGGCGTGTTAGAAGCAAAGGGAACCCCACAGAGGAGAATTAGAAAAGTTTTAAGTAAGGGGACCTCTTTGGCTCCCTTTGACATTGATGGAAAGGTGCCAATTAGTCTGGGACTGACATGTTGCTGTAAACAGATGGCTCTGCAAATGCCATCAATGCAAGCAGGCAGGGGCAGGAGCAGGGAGGGAGAGCTGATTGCTAGAATTCCATAATTAATAGTTTTGCATTTGGGGTAGTGTGACATGAAGTTTCCATTCAGTGCTCACTCTCTAGGGACATGTCATTGCTTAGAATTCATAGAATCTAAGAGTTGAAGAACTACAAAGATCATCTAGTTCACGTCCCCCCCGCCCCCAATTAACAGGTGAGGAAACGGAGACCTCAAGACAGGACACAACAAGCCCAAGGCCCAGTTAAGTGGCAGAACTGGCTTAGACCTCAGAATGTCTGATGCTATTCCAGTACCCTTTCAGGCCACCTCTATATTGCAAAGGCACATAAGAGAACTCCCCAGAATCCTAGTCACCAAAGAGCAGTGCAGTTTCATTAAAACTGTGGAGAGCGGAGAGGTCAAAAGAATAAAAATGACATCCCCCTCAATTATTTTAATGATGAAAAATTAAACAACAGGAGGGTGGGGGACCATCTGTTAAACTACTATTAGAACAGCCATTAATTGGATTGCCAATTTTGGTATTACACAGACGGGGAGAGTCCTAACATCTCCAGACCATTGTTGGAATTAGGAGTTGTATTTGGACATCACTGATACCATGCACAGATGATGAACCTGAGTCCTAGGGAAGTATCAACTATCTAAACCACTCAACTAGTCAATGGCAAGGCTGGGCAGAGGGCCTGGGCCTTGGGTTCCCACTCAAGTGTCCTCTTAGCTACATCACAGTGTCCTTGTAATGAGCTGGGATGCTGGGGAGGGAGAGGCTGAGGAGCTCAATGAGAGATCTTTCAATGGTGACTTGAAATAATCCTCTCTCTAAGTAGTTCTTAAGGGGTGAAGGACAAGGTAAAAATTCCAAAGTTGAACTTCTAGTGAAGGGAAGAACTTCCCAGCTGTGGGAAGAGCCAGAGCAGAATAGACTTTATGTGAAATCTCATTGGCAAGATACCCTTTCAGGTGGCAACCTAGAAAGATTCCTAAGAGAAAAAGAGATGCAGTCGATTTCGTGGATTAACTATAAAGTAGAATTGTGTTAGGCCTGTGGATGTAACAACCCTAAACAGCAGCTCTGAAGCAGCTCACAGTTCATTTAACCATAGAGAGGCAGACCTTTGAGGAGAGTGTAATGGACTCAACATGGGAGAACCAGGGAGGGCATGACAGAGGAGGTGATGTTTGAGCAGGAGTTTGTTGAATAGATGTGGGAAAAGGGACATGCCAGATAGGAGGACCCTGTGAAAGCAGTGAAAGTGCCCGAAGTTCATGTCATGTTCAAAACTGTCTTTAAAAGTCCACCTCAGAAATAAATCACCACCCTTTATTTGGACTGAAGAAAACACAACAGTATTTCACCTGGGCCCATGAAACTGGTACCTGTAATTGGACTAATGAGCCAAATTCATAAATTGCCTGCCTGGCAGTGTCACCTTTCTTCAGAGGCCTTCCTCAGTTGCTCTGCAATCCAAGTTGCTGTTAGCATGGGAGAATGCTATCACTCAGTCTTATGAATTCCATCAAAGTCCCAAAGAGCCAGTTCTTCAATACCAGGATCATGTTTTAGCATCAACCTGCTCCACTGATGCAAGACACAGCGCTCTCCAATCCTGTGAAATGTAATGTGTTTAGGAAGCTATATGTAAAGAAAGCAAACAAAAGTTTTGAATCCAAAATTATTTTATGAATCATCTACCCTGTGCCCACCATTTCTTGTACCCTTGATCCAGCCATCTGGAAGCACTTTGGTATCCCTAGGGTACTTGACCTACTCTGAGTATACTCACAATCAAGAATATGGATTGTTACTGGAGTATTTTCTTTCCTTTCTCCTTATTGTATCATCTTATGCTGCAACAACCATTGATATGAAAGGGATTTGAACAATGGAGTTATTTCATTTTTTAATCAGGAAGAAATAATGGAGAGAGAGAGGAATCTAATGAAGGACATATCTGTTCTCCACTTGCAACTTGCCATTTTTCCATAGTGAGTGAATGTGTTGCAAAGGGGTACAACTCAGGGGAGTCATGAGGGCATTCCTACCAAAGGCCAGTGGGCACAGCCACGCTTTGACTTTCCTCCTCCAGCATCCCCGCCCCATTCCTTCTTGCAACAGACTTACTTGGATTTGTAAAAGGACTTACTGCTTATGGCTCCTTCGTGATTTCTTACTATGCAATAATTCTCAGTTATTACAGTTAAGAGAGAAAACCAAGGGCTAGAGTATGACATCCAAATTGCAAAGCCCAAAGAGGAAATGGGAATCAGAGTGTCCTAGGCCCTGATTCTGGCCCCAGTCTGAGCCTTCAGACAAAAATTTTTCCCCTTTATATGTATCCAGATCAGAATGGGTTTCCATGCTACCCTTTATAGCCTTGGGGTATATATCTCAACCTAAAGAAAGATCTAAGAGAAAGCTATAGAAATGTCAATTAAAGCTTCACATTTCTTTTTTATTTTTTTGCACCAAATGCACAGCCTGAAGGAATACGGAGTAGCGTAGACCCTGACATATCTCCTGCCAGCTTTGGAGAAGACAAGTAAAAATATGTGCAGGGTCAATTTCTTGGGTCATGTTTTCTGATTCAATGGGTAAACTATTTGATAGAATAAAATGCTGCTGCTGATGAAAGATACAGTGACTTATTCATGAAGAACATGTCTTCTGGACGTGGGAATAGACCCAGAACAAGAAGTCTTAGGACTATTTGGGTAAAATGTCCCCATTGGGCACCTGCAAGATGGCTGCATTATGTTTTTTAATATCAATGGGAAACAGGAAAAAGTCCAGGTATTAGATGACTGGCTATGTGGCTGAGAAGAAATGGAGACATTTATTCAGCATCCAACTTCTAAAAAGGACAAAGGAATGAGAGGAAAGCCCTACCTTAACCCCTGGAAAGATTTCCTAGAGTTTATTGCTTTATTCTTGGTGGAAAACAGCTTGTTGAATAAAGATCGCCGAAGGAGATTAAAATGCACAAAGAGAAGCATATGTACAATATTTATAAGCATTATCCCTTAAGCAGATACTGGATGCTCAAAAGCTTGTATCTTCTCCTCCGTTTCTTTCTGTGCTTTTCTATCCCCTATTTCTTCCCTGAAATACGCTTATGCAAAGGAAGTGAAACAGCAGTCATAATTTGCAGAACTATGCCATGACTCAAAGAACATATAGACTGCACTAAACCATGCAATAAAACTGTGTAAGCTAAACCTTTTTTTTTTTTTTAACACCAGCTCATGCTGACCCGTATGCTCTATGTGACTACAGAAAAACTGACTACAGGTGTTCCTGGCGCCTTGGCTGGTGGACTTTGACACTAATGGTTCTACTAACTGACTTATCGGCTGCTGTTTGCAGATGAAAGGTCCTAATCTATTCCCTTTCCTACTCTCTCATTGTCTCAGGCTGTCTTCACAGCTGGACTGTCCTAGCAGGAGAAGTGCCTAGAAAAGAAGTGACTAATTTTCTTTGACCCAACCAAGTTCTTCTGCCAATTATGTCTTAGCTGAAGTCAAGAAGGCTTTATTTATTTACTTAATGTACTGGTCTGAGGGCACCTTGCCTCCCTTAGTTTTAATTGGATCCTTTCTTTTTCTTCAGAAAGAATTGTTGATATTTGCAGAAGTAAGGAAAAGAAATACACAAGAATGCTATTTGAAACCTCTGAGTTGTGACAGAAGCATAGCCTCTAGAACAAATTGTGTGGCTTTCTCGGCTTAGGATTGTGTTCCAGAGGAAGTCAAGGCCCACTAACCTGATCGTTTGGGACTCTGGGATGCTGCTGTTCTTGACTGACAGCCAAAGACTGATTCACGGCCCTAAACACCCAGCCCATGACCAGTGACGTCAACTTAGACACACCATTTATTTAACAAGCACATAAAAAGCTAGGGTGAGGTTATTTTCAAAATAACTTTGATTCTTTCACCTTCATAATAGGTGCAATGGAATATTGAGAATATACAGATTAGTATCTGCATTTTGTATAAAAAGATTATTAAAAACCTACATTTATATAAAAACAGAAAAGAATAATTAAAATGTCTGTTATCAAGATATTTGATACGACCACTAATATTTTTTTTTGAGAGGGAATCTCTCATATTTATTGATCAAATGGTTGTTAACAACAATAAAATTCTGTATAAGGGACTCAGTGCACAATCATTAATCAACCCCACGCCTAATTCTCAACAGTCTCCAATCTTCTGAAGCATAACGAACAAGTTCTTACATGGTGAACAAGTTCTTACATAGTGAATAACTTCTTACATGGTGAACAGTGCAAGGGCAGTCATATCACAGAAACTTTCAGTTTTGATCACGCTTCATGAACTATAAACAGTCAAGTCAGATATGATTATTTGTTTGATTTTTATACTTGATTTATATGTGGATCCCACATTTCTCCCTTATTATTATTATTATCATTATTTTTTAATAAAATGCTGAAGTGGTAGGTAGATGCAAGATAAAGGTAGAAAACATAATTTAGTGCTGTAAGAGGGCAAATGTAGATGATCAGGTGTGTGCCTATAGACTAAGTATTAATCCAAGCTAGACAAGGGCAACAAAACATCCACGGATGCAGATTTCTCTCAAAACAGGGGGGTGAGGTTCTAAGCCTCCCCTCTGTTGATCCCCAATTTCTCACCTGATGGCCCCCCTGCGACTGTGCCTGTCTTAGGTTGTTCCTCCCTTGAGGAATCTTACCCGTCTCTTGACCACTAATATTTTTCTGTACTGACTTTTTAGACATTTTTGCATATATTTACATGCTACAGTTAGTTTTTAAATAAAAAATATATTTAGCTGAATCCTATCTGTACATATTATAAATACAACATGGCTTTAGCACATTTCTCCATTTACCTAGATTTACTCTTATCATCATTAATGAAAATAATGCTTGATTTTACACACCAGTTTAATATTTAAAATTACTTTCAGCTATGTTATCACATTCGATTGCCATACTACCTGTAAGTGATTGCTGTGTTATTATTCTGGTTTATAGTATGGAAAACAACAGCCAAGAGCAAGATAGAGGTTGAACAAGGCACTAACGCTTTGGATAGAAAAGCTGAATGTCACAATGTCCCATGGCAATGCAGTCAGCAGGCTGGGGGCCTGACAGGCTCAACAAAGGGGCATCTGTCTTGTCCAAAATTTACAGTCCCCAATCCACAGGCTCAGAGTCCTTAACCTTTTAATATTTAGGGCTGGATTGATCTGACTCTGGGAAGCTAGCTCATACGAAGTTCACTTAGACTGCTCTGTAGAATCCCAATGGCAATATCTTCACCTATCACAAGAAATAACATTTAGGTGGGCTATGTTCACAATGGCTGATCAACACAACCCTTCCCTATGAGCTAAATATATTAGAAGCCAATTTTTTTTTTCAAAATTAGCTTGAAGAACATTACCTACCAATGCTGATTGTTGGTTATGTGATGCAAAGGTTAACCACGTACCCGTCATGATCCCTCATGACCCATGGCCATCCTTGCACACCATCCCACCTCCACCAGCAATGCATAGATGGTCCTCTGACCCTCTCCTCCTTCACCTGCCTTAGTTTGTTCTCTAGACTGACCTAACTTATCCTCCTCCCTCTTTTCTCCAAACAGGCTAAAATGGGATATACTCTATGTCAGTTTACGAAACTGTCATCATATTCCTGTCTGCTTCCTTGAGATTCTAGCTAGAGCATCTTGATTTGGGTCAAAGTATTTTCAAAAGTATCAGTCATACATTTACACACATTCTTTTGATTTATTCTCACACAAATAATTCATCTTAAGATGGGTGTGGATTTTGTTAGTCTAGACCACTAGTTTAGACTCCACTTGGAACACGCATGCTTCCATCTCAGGTCCTTTGTACGTGCTTTCCCTCTGCCCAGAGATCATTCCCCCATCTCCGTTATGCGATGGCATCTTCTCATGATGTGCCCTTAGATATCCTACAATATTGCAATACCTTTCCCCTCCTAAGTGATCTCCCTTCCTTCTTTAATTTTTC
This sequence comes from Manis javanica, assembly GCF_040802235.1. NCBI lineage: Eukaryota > Metazoa > Chordata > Mammalia > Pholidota > Manidae > Manis > Manis javanica. The sequence continues at coordinate 99,597,526 of NC_133166.1, read as the reverse complement.
TACTTAGCTCTTATCACTAATTTATATACCATGAATGCTATTGATTTATTTACCTTGTTCGTTGTCAGTCAACATCTAGCAGGTAAGTTTTGTGAAGTCAGAGATTTTTGTCTGATTTGGTTACCGTTGTAACCTCAGCCCTGAAATAGTGCCTAAAACATAATTGGTGATGAGTATATATAGTAAAGCAATGAATAAATGGTTCTTAACGCTGTATGACATTTTGTATCATCTGGAGTACTTGAAGGATATCTTGACACCATCTCCCAGATGTATTAATTCAATTGGTCTGAGATGATGCTCAGGCATTGGCATTTTAAAAAAATTCACTAGATAAATCTAATTTGTAGGAGAGTTGAAAACCATGAATTTAAACTCTCAGAATACAAATTTCACTCCAATTTTTGAGGAAGCCACATTACCTCCATGTTCCAGTAACGCTGAACCACATACCCCGTATCTTCTCACCTCTTTTCCTGCCTGATCTTGCAAAGAATATAGTACAAGATTTCTGGAAGTTACACCTTCTATTGCAAGAGTAGCCTATTCATACGATAGAGTGGAATGAAATAAAACCATGAAAAAAGATGGAAATTTTTCCAGAAACCTTTGGTACTGTTAAAAGTGGCCAATAAGCACATATACACAGGAAATTTCAAAGAGAGGAAGTGAAATTCCCTAGGGTTAGGAATGTTTCATCATCCTCAGGTTCTACATGGAGATACCAAAGTTCACAACAAAATAATAAAGCTGCATTTGTACGTTGGAGAAACAAATCAAATTTTATAACCTCGTTTCTGAAATGCAGGCCTCCTACTGCCCCACCCCCACCCCAAGTACCCCTCTAGCTACCCTAATTGATGCAAAACTCATTTAGCCATAATTGCCGTGTAGCTTGGTGCTCGATAAGGTGCTTGAATACGAACCAAGAAGTAATTCTGACTCTCACCAGCGTTCCCCTCTGGATGGAGAAAATCGCTTCTTGGCCACCCCATGCTGAGCAGAATCCATGAGCTGAAATTAGGGTTAACGAGCCAACGTGTGGCATCTTCCTTCCCTTCATCAGTTTCTTGCTCTCAGAGATCTGACAATGTCATCAGAGCAATTTTGTTCTTGGCACACTTGAGAGGCAAAAGGAGACACCGGGGACCCCACCAAGTGGTGATTTTCTAGGTAATCATCCTAATGTCTCCATCCTGAATGCCACTGTATGAGTAAGTTAATTAGGGAAGTTAATTTTCACAAATGGCACAAAAAAACCAGCCCATTTTCTGGCAATACTGCCTTATGCCAATGCCCGGCTGAAGGTAACCAGAAAAGATAAGTTAATGATCTGCATCCATTAGTGAAGCCCAGCTTGGACCCAGAAAGAACAACTTTTGCCAACTTGGCAGATGTGACCAGGGTTTGGAGTTTTCTCAAGGTTGTGGGAGAGAAATTCTAGCTCTGCCATCAGCCACCGAATGGTATGATGACCTGGTTTCCTCCATACTTTTAGCCAGCAGCCTCTGAGGCTCAGGCAGTGGAAGACAACACGTGAAGTGGCTTCATGTGGGTGTGATCCCAGACAGAGAAGCTCTGCGCGTTGCTAAGCCTACTGCAGCTGTCTGGATTCTTTCCTGAGTGGCAGGGGATTCTCTCCCTTGGGTGTTGTGAGGCTGCAGGGATTGGAGCCATACCTGACAGCAAATGGGATCCTTGGGAGTCTAGCTTTCCATTCCTGTAGTACAGGGACTCTGGAATCAGCCTAGATGGTGACAAGGCTTTCTTTTCACTCTAGGAAAAAGTGTGTTTTTTCTCATGTAGAGGTAGAGGAGAAAAGGAGGAAAGGGGAAAGCCCCTTCCACGTGGTTAGTGAACTGTGGGTTCATCAGCTTTCAGGAAGGAGGAGAAAGGGGCTGCAGAGAAGATGCCCATTTTCAGAGGCATCATGGGACCAGTTAGCTACTGGGATGGTGGAAAGCTGGAGCTCACGCTTAACTTCAAGCATTTGTTTGAGGTGTTCTCTCTGAATCCACTCTGCAAGGGAGCACGATGGAGTCAGAAAAGAGCAGAGTTACTATCTTGATCTTCAATGAGTTCCATCACTTGATGTAAATTACCATCTTGTTGAGCTTCTTTATTTTAGAAATGAAAGCATTCACACCTTTCTTAGAAGACCAGTGGACAGATGACATCAAATAGTTTACACTTGTCCCTTGTACATGATAGACACCAATAAACATCATTTCCCTTCTATGGCATCTGAGCTGACATACATTTCACCCTTCCCAAAGAACATGTTACGTGTTTTCATCCTAAAGAATTACTAGAAGGAAGAGACTCTACAGGCTCTCCCCTAGAATTTGACAGACTTTGCTGTTATGAAGCGGCATTTCACTTCTGCCACATCTGAAAATGTCATTGTCTTGACGTTGAGACAAGAGAAGAAAGTGGACAAGTCTATTAGTCATCAGAGCTGGGGCAGATCTGGCAGGATAGATTTCCCTAAGACTGCCAAAGGGAATCATCTATTCCATCTTCATGCAGGAAAAAAGAAACTGTGCACATTAGAACACATGGCGCAACTGTCCAAAAACATGTTGGAGGGCAGGAGGGAAACCTGTCAGAGTTAATTAGAAGCCAGATGTACTTTGTCAGACACTGCTTCCTAAACACTCTGGTACTCTGTGAAGTGTCTGAAATAGCTGCTCCCCACTACTCCGGCTCCCACACTCTGATCTTCCTCCTGGTACAAAGATTCCCTTTACTTCTCCATCATTTGGGGGCTCATGAAGTTCAAAAAGACAAACAGAAAGGGTGTATTTGAACAGATGCCCTGGAAATACATATTCTTGTATCTTGTGATAAGCTAAACTTTGAAAGTGAGACAAAGGCAGGAAACAAAAGTTTACCTGCTCATGTCAAACATTCTCCAAAGAATCCCAAGCAAGATTAAGAAAAGGTGGTTTTCTATACCTACTTCAACTCCCTGAACCATATTTCCCTAAATATTTTCTCCCTTGGGATGTTTAGGTGAAGAAAACTTTGCTAACTTGCTCAAGATTGCCTCACCCATAGTGATGAAGGTGACTTTAAAGGCGGGTCTGCTATGAAATTATACTTTTTCTCATTATTCAATCTCCAATGGGATTCCAGGCATTTGATAACTGGGAAAATGTGAAGAAAAAAGTCCAGCAGGAAGGTAATGAAGACAAGTTCTGTACACAGAAGCTTTACAGAAGCAGCTGCCCAGGTCCTTGACGTGATAATTCCTAAGAAGGTAGCACCTCAGTAAAGAACGTCAGAAGAACGTTTGTGATACAGCATGGCAGTCCACACTTAAGGCTCAGAACACACAGAAACTTAGAGTTAAGTAGTATACTTGGTTCACTCTTTGTGAACTTTCTCAATGACAACAAATAGAAAACCTCAAGATGTGCCTTCTGTTTTTCCAGGACCAAGAGTGGTTATGACTTCTATACATTTACACATTTGTTAAATGTTTATTATGTACGTCCTCTTTTCCAGGTACTATGCTGTGAGGTGTTAAGAGATTAATCCAAACCTCAAGGATAGAAAGAGTAATAAATTCATCAGGAAAATGCTCCTGCTGAAGATTTGCATACATAGTTACAATTCTGGATATAAAATGTATAATCACCATAAGAAAATAATGCATCAAATGCCATGGAGTTCAAGAAATGGAGGGATTATTATTAGTTATAATGATCAGAGATGCCTTCATGGGGGAGATGGCATTTTATCATGGACTTGAAATAACAGGTAAAAGTCATACACATAATGATGGGCTACAGTGAAATATTCCAGTAAGAAATTCTATGAGTAAAGCCAAGAATTGTATCTCATGGAGTACTCCCTCCCTGCCAAAAGAAATATCTCATGAAGTAATTAATCATCCTATTCTACTATTCTCTGTCTGGATTTTGTCTAAGCCTTAGTATCAAGGACCAAATTAGTCTTAACTCAAGAATGTCCTTGTAACCTTTTCATTCTTTCTCTTGAAGAAATCTTAAAATAGGAGCACATTGTGGATTTAAATGGATAAAGATGTTAGATGTCAACACACAAATAAGAAGCAGACATAAGTTCTGCATCCAATGAAGGCAGACCACCTGTAACTCACAAGCAGAACATATGAAAATGAGAAGAGGATGAATAAGTAGTAAATGTGAAACTCAGTTGAACAGACACAGAAATACCAATGAGAAGCAAGCCACCTTAAACAGAAGCCCAGAAAAGCTCAGAATATAGATGACAAGTCAAATGAACTGGAAGAAAATGAGGAACATAGATGAGGGAGACTGACTGAAATTCTGTTTCCCTGCTGTGTCTCCGTCCTGACCCTGCCCAGCCAATTACGTCTCCTTCATTCATGGCAGAAAATTAGTGGAACCTTCTTTGGGGTAAACCTACAGAGTCAGAATAAAAACCTCCAGATACTAATATTTTATGTTCCTTAATATAGGTTGCCCAAAGGTAGCACCTACCACAGATGTGCACAAAATTCTCTGTGATGTTTTTAGTGCTTTGATCTTAAATAGAAATTAACAGTCCAATGTCACCTAACATGAAAGACATGAAACAAGCAGGGAAAATGGAACTCAAAAGGAGGACCAATAAAGCAGGAAAGAGAAGAAACACTCCAAGTAAATTATAATTTATATCCACAGAGAGATAAAGGATGATGTTGTCTCCATGAAGATTGCAATAAATCCTGAGCCAATGAATGAAAAAAGATCTCAACAAGTCACAGAGTCATTAAATTTTTCAACATCGAGGAAAAAGAGGACCCTATAAACCTCCAGAGATGGGGGCAAACAGTCATATCCAAGGAATCCAGGATCTGAGTGATTAGGACATCTCAACTGCAAAAGCATAGGTCAGAAAAAAATGAGCAGTACCTTCAAAATTCTAGAGCTGATAAGTTTCCACTCAATGTAGCTATGTGAAGAATCAAGTGGGATGGTGGCATGACCTTGGCAAATAGGCAGGCTCTCAAATAACATGCTTCTCAAGCATTCTGTCTCCTAATAAGATTCTGGAAGTAGACTGGCTCTTTCAAAACAAGAAAGAAGGATGCACAGAAGCCAGGAAATCAGGAAATAGGGACACTAACATAGGACAGGGAGGAAGGGGGTCCCAGGAAGAAAGTTGGTGCTTGAACGACAGTCTTGGAGACTGACTAGTCCAGACTGGAGCAGGAGTCCAGAGAGATCTAGAAAGGACATTTCCAGAATAGCAAAATAATAGTAAAGAAACTTATAGATCCCCTGATGCACTTGGCTAGGCAGAAAATTTTATTCAGAAGCTGTTGGAGGTTGTGGAGAGATGGTCAACACTTTGAAGAAAAACAGGCAAACAGAAAAAAAGGTGATCAAGCATTGTGATGGAACTATGCTGGCGGGATGGGAGAACTAGAGGGGCTGTAAGAACGCTGTATTCTCTGCTGCCCTAAAAGCAAGAAAAGGAGGAAGAAGAGGGGTGGGAGAAGGAGGACAACAGGAAGAGAGGTACGTGAAGGGCTGGGGAAAGAAAGAGGACAAGGAAGAGAAGAAAAGAAGAAGAAAACCCTAAAAAAGAATTAGAAGTTATTCCTGGAGAGCAGAACTGGATGGGGAGGCATTTCCCTCCCTCCACACCACACAAAAATTGGTAGTATTTAACTTTATGTGTATGTACTATTTTAATAAATTAACACTTTCAAAGATTGAGGTCTAGAGGTAGGCTTGCAAAAGCACACAGACTTATGGTTATTCTAAGAACTCCATTCCCCTCCTCCTCCTGCAAATAAACAACTAAAAGAGCATTTTTAAAAGGTGTAATGAAGTGATAGCTACCCACCAAGAACCACAATTTCTGGTTTAGAACAAGGGAATGGAGGTTTCTTAATTTCTAACATTAAAGAGTTCATTCTCTGTGTACTTACAGCTGAAAAGCACCTATTAAGATTTGGGAAAATGGAAAATCTTAATGCTAAACAAATACATGTCACTGAATATTATGTGAAACTACATACTTAGACGGTGCATAAAATCAAGTCACAACATTGTTAGACTGAGCACGCTGAGATTCTGTATTCTTTTCTTCCTAGATTACTTAGTAAAACAAGAAAGAAAAATGTTTCCCTAGTGAAGATATGCTCAATGATTTTGGTTCAAGAATGCTCACCTCAGCACTGATTATAATAGGCCAAGATTGGAAACTACCTGGAAGACTGTTCATGGAGAATCGGTGGAACAATGTGATGTGTTTTTGTGATGGACTACGCTGATCCACAATCTACAAACGTTATGGAACTGAAACAAAAAGGCGCTTAAGGTATTTTTTAGGAAAATGAGTGACCCCATACTTGATTTCATTTGTTTAATTTTTATATTATCATATTTTGCTTCAGTTAGAATCCTGCTCTATAACTTACTGGTTAGGTGTTTGAAAGTTACTTAAACTCTTTCAGCTTCAGCTTGTTAGTCTATACAACAGGCATACTAATAGTTCCTACACCATAAGATTGCTGTGTAAGGTAAGCTACTGAATATATGCAAAACACTTTGAACATTTGCTGGCATGTGATAAGCAACATGTGTCTGTTGCTGATGTTGGTGACATTAGTAGCAACAGACTAAGAGATATTATTATTATGTGAGCCTTCAATTATTATTTGCAAGGTGGGACTCCGGGGGCCTTAGGATTTTTTTCCTTGAAGGAACTTACAAATGATTTTAAAATTTTCTATGATAAATATGTTGTTTTTGCATGAGAAGAAAATATTAGTAACAATTTAAAAATACCAAGTTTAGTCATAGAAAAGCATCCAATTATAGATCTTTAGAGCTGAGAGCCTTCCATAGAAAGGGGAAGGAGAACAATTCCATCTTTTTTCTGCTTTAAATTCTTCTCCCGTTAGTGTGCACACAGCACTGTGTTACTCATCCAGGGATCTACAGATATATTTTTGATGGTCCAAAGTTCTTCTATAGAATATTTTAATTTGGATTTCTAATTTCAAAGATAATCCTAAAGATTATATATAAATCTTCTGGATGACCACATGAACCCTAACTCCGCCATGTGAGTTCAGCACAATATGATCTCATCTCAGACAATAAGGAAAAAAACAGCCTTAATCATAATGATGCCGCTTTTGCTAAATAAGGCCCCAAAGGCCTGACAGCACAATGACCTGACAACAGGAATGAAAGTTTTGCTGTACTTTTTAAGGAGCAGAGGATAGTATATGAATCATGCCAAGGTCAAAAACTCTACAGACTCAACAGTTCCATATCTGTGATGTGCTGCAGTTTGACAAACATCACGTATCACAATAAATGCATTATGCTAATTTCAACTTTACAGTGTTTATGCTATTATTTAGATTCAATTTTAGAAATTCATTTGGATTTTATAGTGACTTAAAGACCTTAAGCTTTTAATAGGAGTTTATACTTAATTTTATGTTTATATGCTTAAGTGGGCATAATAAATATAAACATTGGGCATCTCTGAGATGTTTTGTCTCATACACATTCTGGAAGATTTTCTCATTTTTTTTCTCAAGAGTTTCATGCATTCAGGATTGATATTGTATAAGTTCTGATTAGAAGAAAACATTAATTTACTTTAATTCAAATATCTTAAAATCCTTTTTATATTCCTAACACTGGGCAAGCATTCTGAATAATACAGAAAGCATTTATTATTTGATCTTGGTGTTTGATGAGGTTACCATTTTGAAGATGCCCTTGAAGGTATTAAGGAACAAAGTAAGATAGTATGTGATTACATGCCTAGAATTATTCAGACCGTATGTGCCTTGTTTAACTCAGGTCAAAAGCCCCAGAGGGCTGGATGGTGAGGGGAAGCTGCCAGAAGGGACCTGGGGCTTGAACTTCTAGCCTTGAAGGAGGAGCAGAGAAGGTTTCCAGCCAGAGGAGTCCCATGGAGGAAGAAAAGGAGGTGGAAGTGAAGATGTCACACCTTTCCTGGGTCTGAGAAAGGGGTGGACTACGTGGCCCTGGGGCGGGGGACAGAGAACCACCGTAAGTTTTTCTATCAGAAGAGTGATGTAATAAAAGTGATATTTTGAAAAGATTCTTCTGATAGAAGCATTGAATAAGCTCTTGCCGCATGCTGAGTACTGTGCTAACATAAACAAATCACCTCAATACAAGATGGACTCAGAATGGAAGCAGAGACCCGGCGGGGGCAACAATCCACATCGAAAAATCATGGACCATGTCTAACTGCCTGTCTTGCTTTGGCTGCTCAAAACAAAACAAAATAAAACAAACAAACACAAAAGAGGAAAAATGTAATCACCAGAATCAGAACTGCCTGCCTGATAATTGCTTGGGGGGGCCCATATCATTACACCAGTGCCCGGTGCCTGCACTGCCTGAGGAAAGAAGAGTCACAGAGGGCAACGGGTATGTGAACATGAGCTGGGGGGTAGGGTAGGTCCTCAGGAAGGGCAAAGCTGAGGCAAGTGCAGGGGTGTGTGTGTGTGTTTGGGGGACTTGGCATGACTATTTGCTCAGCTTGTCCTTAGCGGTCAGCTGGGGTCCTGGACGATTTCCTCTTCATCTCAGCAGGCTTCTCCAGGCCACATGCCATGGCAGCAAAGCCCTGCAGTCAGAGCTGGATGAGTTTGTGTCTAAATGTCAACCCTGCCCTTTACAAGATCTAGGACCTTATACAAATCATTTAACTGCTTTCTGCCTCAGTTTCCTAAACAGTGAAATGCAGATCATGATACTTCACAGCACTGGTGAGAGGAGCAGGCAAGGAATACCTCATGGATGGATTGCATGTGCACCCGGTGCCCTCCTAGGATGTCTGCTCTGTTGCACTTCTGAGGGTTGGTGGGGCATGAGGCCGGCACTCAGCCCAGGCTGGCGGGGTGGAGCCTCTGGAACAAGAAGGAGGCCAGCTGCTGCAGAATCTCTGCTCTGACCCCAAAGGCAGCACACCAGGGAAATGCAAGAGCCCAGGGGGTGACACCTGATGGCAGACAGAGCCACCACCTGTCACCCACACAGAGTCACAGCATGCAGGTGAAGGCCACCTACACAGTTCAGACTTCCATGGGAAATGGCAAGGGCCCGGGAAGGGGCAGTGCTAGCCACACAGAGGAGGCTCTCTGGGCTCCTACTCCTGGGTGTGGCTTCTCTGCCCCTCAGTTCCCTTTCTCATAAGCTACTGGACTGAGAAAAGCACAAACAAGACAGTATAAGGTATGGAGTGAGCTAGTACAGTCACATTATGTAATACTTGTCCACAGAGGAGGTTGCCCAGAGAAATGGACTCATACGTAGGTGCTGAGCCCAGATATCCCTCTCTGAGGCTGAGTACAGAACTCCGCTGATGAGGGAAATCTATTTCTTTAACTTTCCTTCTGTGCTTTTCTTTCCTGCATGCAACTTAGAACAGACATGAATTCCTTTTGCCCAGCTCACAGCCTCTCATCTTCCTGACTTTGCCCGTCTACAGAAGGTCACCGATTTCATATTCTGTAGTCCTTCATTTGGCCCTTGAATTAGCCTGATAAAAGACTAATTTTCTAATACCAAAGATAGAGCTTAGAGCAGGTTCTTCTATTTAGAGATAAATGGACTTTTACATACACACACTTGGACTCACAGAACATAATTAAAACACAAGAGGGCTTTAATGCCCCCTCCAATTCTTTTGGAAACACATTATGGGTAAAACTTCCAACCATGGAAGTAAGTTGAAAGTCTCACCACTCCAGGGGGCCAGTGTTTTTTTAAACAACCATTCTAATTCACTATCCTTACCAAGCACAGGTTGAGTCTAATCCTCCTTAACAGGACTAGGCATGTAGAGTTTAAAGTTGGCCAGGGCAAGGCCTTCCCAACAAAAGTAACTCACCAATCCTTTTAACATACATGACTGAGAGTAAATCACACACTTAGATTTCAAACATGACTTTGGCACCGGAATTCAAACTATTAGATGATGAGAAAGTTACGTCAGTCAGCTTTGCAACAGGCCTACAGGCTTCGAGTACACAGGGGCACACTGCTGACTAGATTAGAAAACAAAAACAAAAACAACCCTTGATAGACTGGGTTTAACTTAGAAAACCCTAGGCCTCTAAAGGAGATTATTACATACAGTCCTTAATTCAGCCCACATTAATTGGACATCTCCTGGTGCCTGAGCAGCATTGAGCTATATGTGTTACCGTTGAACCATAACTTAGTTCAGCAATTGGTATAAGGTGAGCTTGAATCATTTCAGAGTTTAACCAACTGTCCTTAATAAAGTATCCTTATCAAGCACTGGATTCATTAAACCAGCTCTCCACTGTTCTTCCTACCTACAGGAGAGATGAATAAATGGTTGTCTTCAAAGTCTTCAAGTACCACATCATCCTATTTTCATAAGGATCTTCTAGAAGAATAAGCATGAACTTCTCCAACATAAATAGGTCTGAGAGGCTCCACCCACTTCCCCGTTACTGACATGATCCATGTTCTTCCTGCCCTGACACTGTGTGGATGAGAAAACAAGAAATGCTTCCTTACCTCCATTGAATGGGCTTGGAAGAGAGTTAAGTGACAGGCCTAAGAGGAAACAGTGAATCCCAAACTCCACTGTCTTCCTTCTGAAGATGATATCAGCTGACACACCGTTGCCTTTGTTAGACCCGGTGGAAGGAGAGCTTCTACTTATGAAGAGTTAGTAGAACCAAAACTCCACCAGGGGAGTAAAACTCCACTCACCAGGAGAGCCAAAACTCCCCTGCATGCTTCCCCACCTCTTTTACACTTTATTGCGCTGGTTTCCAAATCAGCATGGACCCAAACCCCTTCGCTTAGCTGTCTGGTGCCTACAATTCTTAGGGAAGTAGCCCAGGGGTACAAAAAGAGGAATGACCATGGAGGGAGGTAACAAAGCTGTTTGAAAGTGTGACTTTGAATACATCAAGCCAGTTCTGTCTGCATGCAAGACATCTGAGAAGAACAGTGATGATTAAGGGCAAAGGGGGTTGAAGTGGGGGAGAATGTTATGGAAAAAAACACACCGGCTATGCATTCTGGAAGATCTGTACTCTAATTTAGCCAGAAGACTGAATGATTTTATTGATTTGTTGTGATCTCAGAACAACAGTTCAGAGATAAATCCACATCATTAAGGCTATTATGGTGTTTTGCTTCATTTAACAAGTGCTGGTGGGTTGAGGGGCTTCTTGAGGTTTCTTTGTTATGAAGACACCCACATTTAAATAACAGGCTTCTGGGGCTCAAGAGCAATTGGCTCTCAAGTTCTCTGCTGGCAGAAATGGAAAGATGTCCTTGAAAACTTAATGCAAGTTTGCTTAAATGCCTTTTCTGTGTATTTTAGGCAGAGAGCAAACAAGCACAGAAAATTGAAAGTTGATTGTTTTCCATCTTGGCTTGAGGCTCCATGGAAAAGGAACATGGTTCCTAGTGCACTGATGTTCTGGGGAACTGGTCATGCTTCCAGAAGGAAAGGTCAAAGACCATTCTTCCCATGGTTATGTACAGAGAGAGGGTCTGGTGTTTATATTGTTTTGTTTTCTATGTGCCAGAGGTCTAGAACTGTCAAAATAATAAAGCAGTAAGTTTAGCTTACTCTATTCAGTGCCACTTAATCATATGTATAGTATAATGACCATCAAAATTTAAATAAAGGCTCCAAGGCACTCATCATATTTTGAAATGCTTCTGGAGTCATTGACAAAAGCCCCTGTATATCGAACATTTTCTTTGAGCCCTTCTTCGTCTTTTACTGGTTCTTGCCTGAAGATACTGCCTTCCCTGTAGCCCTCTCAAGTGGTTTAACCCAGAAAATTCTAGAAAACTCTAGGCCCCCATCCAACTGATAACACTGTCCAAAGACAGGCTGTCATCTTTTCTCATTGCCACTTCCAAACTTTGGCCCTTCGTCTACCTAACTCCCTCCTATCTGCTACACTGCTCACACCATCAGTTACATCATTCTCTCTCCAGGCTTTTCAACGGTAGATCTTTGAAAGGATTACTTCTCATTCCTGGATGGTTTTAGCTCCTCTTGACTGATACTTTCCCCAGTACAACTGCCTTCACAGTTGTTCATGATTTCAATATGCTTGAAGTTTCAATACGTTTGAAGACAATCCTTCTGATACCCTGGCCCCGCAGTTCCATGACTTGTTCTGCTCCAATATCTCAGCCATCCAATCCTATAGTCTTTTCCTGAACTTTGACATTACCAATCACAGTATCTCGTTCTCAATATCAACTTTAAGCATCCAATTTTCCTACCAGCACCTCTGGTCTTTTCAACTCACTAAGTGCTACAACTTCAATAATTCTTCCTCCCAAATGTGCAGACTACACCTAGAAATCTCCTGATCTCACTATCTTTTCAATGCCCCTCACCCACCTCATCTCACTACTTCCCTTGCATGAGCATATATTTTATGATGAATAATGATAATCATTCACTTGTATACAATCGCAACATACTTGGCTTTGTCTTATCTTTTCTTCCCTTCAACACAGTCACCCAGCAAAATTCCCAGCTAAGCATTTAAATGTGTCTAGAAACAAAAACACAATTTTGTTGAATAAACTTATGGCCTCCAGTAAGCCCCTGACTTTGTCAGACAATTATTTCCCAAGACCTTTCATTCTCCCACTTGCCTTGGTGACCTTCATACTTTTTCTTCTCTCTTCAAACTTCCATTATCTCCTGTCTACTTCTCACCTTCAACCGATAACCTTGCTTTCCATTTAAGTAAGATAGTGTGAGTAATCAGAAAGCTTTCCTAACCACCTATGCACACCTGTCACTGTATAACTGTCCTACTTCTCTGTTTATAGGTGATTGTCAGCGTGCTTGCTAAGCTTTCCTGTATACACCAGATCCTACCTGCTCGTCTCTCACCTGCTTGCAATGTGTCTCTAGCAATTCTCTGATCCCACTCTTGCATCATTAAATTGTCTCTCACTACTGAATGAGTCCTATAATTACATAATCATACTACAATCACCAATAATTTTTGGCTCAGCAGGCAAAGACAAAAAACTTGGGGTCATCTTTGACTCCTTTCTTTATATTTCACCTCTGTTCCCTTGACAATTACAATAAGCTCGATTTTCAGCATATGTTTAGAATGCAATAACTTTTCACCACCTCCTTCCCAGTCCAAGCTATACCCCTCTGGCTGAGACTATTGTAATAGCTTATTAGCTAATTTCCCTGTCTCATCCCTATGCCCTTCAGCTTGTTCTCAGAACAGCACTGAGAATGGTTCTTCTAAATGTGACGTAGTCAAATCACCTCTTTGTTTAAAGCCTCACTGGCTTTCCATTTTCCCAAATATATACATATGTGATATATTTTGTAATATACAAAGTCCCTTCAAAGGCCTCATATCTGTTTCCTCCACCACCTCACAGATAGCATCTATTAATACTCTCCATGTTGCTTAGTCCACTGTTGGCCATTATGACTACCTGGGCTTTCTGTGGACTCAACAAGCATATTTCTGCTAAGAGCCTAAGCGCCTGCCACTCCGTCTGCCCAGAGCACTCTTTCCCCCAGGTACCCTCACTCCTTGCCCTCCCAGATCCTTAGATCTCTCTTCATATGTCATCAGCAAGTCCTTTTAATACTCAACTTAACATAGCAGTCTACCTCTCTAAGCTCTTCTTAGGCCTGCAATGACAATTTTCTTCTCAGCATTTGATATATTATGTATTCTCTTTTTTATTTGCTCAATATGTGCCTCTCTCCATGAGAGCAGAGATTCAAATCTGCCTTTTTAAATGCTGTTTTCTGGGGCATATAAATGGACCTGGCACATGATGGGCCCACATGTTGGTTGAGTAAATAAGGATCTGACCAAATGAATGAACAAATCAAACAAGCATTCATTAACAATTATGATGTACCCAGAACTGTGCTATGTTTTTTAGAAGAAAAAAGCAGGTATCTTCTCCAATTCCTTAAAGAACCTATAATCTAGTTAGGTAGTGAAGTTACCCCAAACTTTATGTCAGCATCTCTTAGCCCACAGGACTCTGATGAAGTTTAGCTAACAGCAATCACCTGCAACTTCAGCAGCCAGGGAGATGTCTGATGATGCTACACAAGAGTATCTTTTTTTTTTCTGTTTGGAATTTAACAAACAAATGAGTCTCTTCACTAAAGAGAGTGAAATAAAACTTCAGCCTTCCTTCTAGGGTACCAGAGAATATTGAAAGTGTGGCAGGAGACAACACAGTACAGGTAGAAATCTATACAGATGACAAAGACAGTGAGAAAGAAAAAGAGAGAAAGAGAGCAGGCACATCCCTAGGTGACGATACAGAGCACACAGCAAGAACCACGCAGAGCTTCTGGGGAAATATAAAGCTTCCATAAAAGTATGTAAGCCAGCACAGGCAGGAGTTTGTAAAAAGGTATCAAAGAAGACATCAACCATCACCATCCTAGATGTACCAGGCTGTTCTCTTTGGGACACAAAGAAAGAAAGATTTAAAAAATAAAATAAATACATGTAACCAAGACAGAGCAAAAAACAATTTCCAATCTGTCCAAATATGAGACTCTTCTCTTGACCACAACATTGAAAAATGCTCAAGTTAATTTGCTTTGTGAGAGAAGCTAGTACTTATTATTCCAAGTACACGGTATAGCTTCTATAGTTTTTTTTTTTATGTTTGAAATAACTATACACAAAACTCTATATAACTTCATGCTGGAGAATGGGAAAGTACAGGTTCAGCCACTCTCCACTGACACTTGGCCCTGTTCTTTCGTTCATTTAAGAACTATTAATCGAATGCCTATTGTTCCCCAGGCACAATTGCCTCTCTGGTCTCATGGAGCTTACATTCTACCGAGATGAGACAGACTGAATAATTCACCCAGCATTCATAAAGCATATCCAATAAAGCTGAGTGCTGTGCAGAGAATTAGGAGAAGAGGGAATGTCAGTGAAGGCTGGATGGTTATCACACTGAATCACTTGGTTTGGAGGTTTCAGGTGGTGACATCAGAGCAAACTCCAAAGGAGGTTAGGAATTGGTTATTTGAGAATCTGGAGGGAAAGCATTCCAAGCAGAAGAACCATCACAGACAGTCACTCTGAGGGTGCAGAGAGCTTTCTTTATTTGGGGACAGCAGAGCTGTTAACATGGTAAGAACTTCAAGCAGGGGGAGAGTGGGAGATTAAATCAGGAAGGTAACCATGAGCTCAACATACAAAGTCTCCTTAGCCATTGAAAGAATTTTGCCTCTTGATCTGAGTGTTATGGGAAAGCCATGGAGGCTCCTGAAGAGAGCAGTGCCGTGACCGGACATCCGCTCTAAAAGTCTCATTCCGAGGACTGCATTAGGAATATGCTCTTGGATGCAGAGGTCAAGGGCGGGACCGGAGAGACCAGTTAGGGGGCTACGGCAATAAGCCCAGAGAAAGGCGGTGGTAGCTGCAAAGGCGACGACAGCTGACTGCATTCTAGACACAGTGGAAGGATGTAAATACAGATTTACAAGTAGGTTGGGTATAACTGGGAAGGAACGAGAGGAGGAAAGGATGAGCCCAAGCCTTTTAGCCTCCGTTACTAGAAGGATGAAACTGCCATGTGCTGAGATGGAGAAGACTACATGAGTAGATTTTAGGGAAAAAAAGAGTTCAGTTTGGGACATAGTGTGTTTAAGATGCTGATTAGATATCGAAATAGACTTATAAAAGTCTAGAGTTCTGGGAAGAAGAAACAAACCCCCTTCATGTTATTTTTATTGTAGCCTCTGGCACTTGGCGGAACTAACTATATAATAATCAAGATTCTGAGTCCTAGATTGGATGAAACTAGGGAAACTGCACTCCTTGGAGTTATTTTCTCTTTCAGGTTATTTCTTTCAGGGTGTGACACATATTGCAATGATTAAGTGCTGAACTGTGTGACAGTGACTGTAAATGCTAAATGAGCAGAGGAAATCAATGGGAATCAGAGCCACCCGCGGCCGCTGCCAGGGGATCCGGCGCTCTGCCGTCACTGGGAAGGGCAGGCGGTCTGAGAAGCATCTTCAGGAGCACGGCTGGAATTTCCTGGCAGGAGGACCAACAGAAGCAACAGACAGAAAGAGGAAGAACAAGTACAAGAGACATATGAAGAGATGCCCCAAGGGAGGAAGGGCTTTCTCCACTCCATGTGCCTCGGATATGCAGAGGGCCCTCGAAGCTCTGGAACATGGCTTACTGTGCTAGCGAATTCTTCAGGCATTTCCCAGGGAAATGGGACCCTCAAGGAGGAAAAGATAAGCATGGCCTTCCCAGAAAGCATGATGAATGGGTTGGTATTTTTATAAATATTAAAGTGATTCATTTAGTAGTATTCTCAAAGTGCTTTTCCCTTGCACCCTGCCACCTCCAAAACTATTCTGAGATGATGGCACGAGAAGATAGGCACCTAACTCAGTGAGCAAGACAAAGTTGGAAAACCAGGTATTTGCCAGCTGCCCATTAACACAGATCGAGGATCAAAACAGACCCAAAGATCGTATGTACGAATGACCCAAGCAAGAAGGTCAGAGTGTGTGTGAGGACGAAAGGGGAGTGTATTAGAGTGAGTACACCATGGCTATTTAAAACAGAATTACTAAAGGATGCCAGATAGTTCGTGGAATTCCCAGAAGAGCCAGAGAACTATGCTCAGAGCAGCATCTTCAAAATGATTTGTGAAATATGCCACCCGAAGGAACCTAAGAGTAATCCAACCTCAATTGAGCAGACATTCTGGGCATATGCACCCAAGACCTCTATGAGCTCAGGGTCCATCTGCTGTGCTCCCCCACCCTCCCAAGGGGATATGTGGCACAGAGCACCTTCTTCTCCACACTCTTTCTTCCAAATTCAGGTCTCACATGGGTGGTGCATTTGATCTGATCATGAGCTAGGTCGTGGCCTGTCCTACATGCCTGGGAGACTGGAAAACCAAGGTCGGGCTTCTACTTTGGTGATGGAAGGTAGGAAACGCAGAGGGGAAAATCTGTTAAAGATGCTCAATATCCATAAAAGGTATAACTGTCCAAAAAAGGGATAAAATTCAACCCCATCAGGCCTCTGAACATGGGAGGACATGGCACAGGGCAAGGATGGAGTAAGCGGAATGACCATGTGTGTCTTTCACATTTCCACTGTGTGAATTTAGGCTTGGAATGAACACACACATCAGATCATGAGGACAGTGTGGGGTGAGAGGACACTGGGGCCTGTGCTCCAGTTCTCTGCCTCCCTTAAACCGTCCCTGTAAGAGTCAGGATCTCAGTCATTTCCAGAGGGTGGAAACTTTGGTCAGGCAGCTGTTGGACTTGGGATTTAGCTGGGCAACTTTCAGTTCAGACAGACTGAACAAAAGTATTTTTTCTTCCTACTCTGCAAATTGGAGGCTTGAGAGGAAAACTGCAGGTATTATAGACAAAATAAAAGGTTAATTTTTCCAAGTTGTTATGAGAGTTGATTTTATAGTTCTATCAGTATGACTGAAGAACACTTTTAGAAGTCATCACAAAGAAATAATAGCAGAAAGGATGGAGATGTTATGGATCAGAAAGCACGCCTCTGTACAAACACTGTCCAACTCCTTAGCTCCCATAAGAGGGTAGTGTCCCTAAAAGATGACAGGAAGACAGGCTGAGTCCCTGGTATTAATAACATGAAAAGAAAGGGATGGCAGAGAAAGCCATTCAGGCCCGAGAGGTGGTTCAGGGTCACTGTAATGAACCAGGTCAGGAGCCCGTGTGGGACAGGAGACAAATCACTCTGAAATGAGGAGAAGGGGTGGCTAGGTGAGGAGGGGAGCGCCAGGGAGGTCAGAGAGGAAAAGGCCGAAGCGGGGGCGTCGCAGAGATCCGTAAAGGCCAGGGAGAAGAAATGAGACTCCATGCAGGAGGAAATAGGGAGGGACCTGCATTTTTATGTCGAAAGGGAATGAGGATAAGACAAGCATTAAAGAAGATTCTGCAAGTGGAGTCTGGAAAGAGGAAGGGGCAGATGGTAGAGTCTGTGACAGAAACCCCGGGAGGGCCGCTGAGGCCTTGTGCAGGGTGGACCCTGTGGGAGTTGCAAAGAGGCCACACACGCATTTCAAAAAATCATGCAAGATGCTGTAGGAGGATGGCTGTCAAGCAAACTGAATAGAAAATGGCTGCAGGGATTTAAGCACCCTCGATAAAAAGGAAGTTGGAGGAGGCACTGATTTTTTTTCTTTTTTCATGGAAGAATAGACCTGGAAAAAGATAGCGCTCAGACTGAAGCGCTGGTCACACACCCAATTTTAGCTGCAACGTAAGTGTGTTTAGTATGCACGGATGGAGTCCAGGGTGAAGAACAGCACACGCACACAGGCCAGCCTGGTCCCCAGACATGCCGGACTACAGATGCAATGGCATCCCCCGTGGTCCAAGCTCAGCAGGCTCCTTATGGCATTTCCCCGCCCCCCTTTATTCCTGGGGGACTTCTCTGTGGATAGAAATCTGGTAGAATTATTAAAACAGTATAAAGACACGAAGATCCAGAGACTCAGAAAACTTCAGTTATTTACTCACACAGGGCATCTGTGGGGGAGAAAGATCACCACTAGAGATCCTTAATCTTCCATTACACTCCTTCACAAAATCACTTGGAGATAAACAAAATACTTTTATTAGCTACAAAGAAAGAAGAGACTTGGAGAGAAAAGTGTTCTTTTGGTCAATTTCTGTGTAGATCAAGCACTTCTGACCAGAACTAGAGTCACAGCTAAGAGAAGAGTCCCAGAATGGGGACAAAACTAGGCCAATAAGCCACGGGTTTAATTGTCTGTATTTTGCTAATGGCATGTTTTGCCTCTCTAAGTGTTGTTGTCTCGTCATTATGGGGTGCAAATTGCTTACTGGGTGAGGTAAGGGACAGAGCCACTGAATCTCTATTCCCTGATATGTTTAGGGTACCCACCCACATATACAATAGCCTTTGGAGGAGTCAGGATTGTATTCATTTGCCTTTTAGCTTCCAGTTAGCGGTGGACAGAGATTCCAACTCTGTCATAAACACAAAGTCATCTGTATGAAATGGTCAGTTAACTTGGTTGGGCCAGTACCACTGCTGTACATTTCCCAGTCAGCCTGGACCACGGTAAGAGTTCAATAAATGTTTGCCGAACTGAAGAAGAGGGTCCTGTATGTCAGGTATTGGGCCGAGTGTATTCCACCTACTATATCATCACATCTTCACAAGAATCACATAAGTCAGGTGTTAGTTTCTGAATTTTTCGAATAAGGAGATCAAGACCTTGAAAGACTGCCTAACTTGCCCATGATCCTATTCCTAACTAAACTGAAATTTGCTCACCTTAAAGATAATCATCTTCCTGCTATCTCAAGTAGCTCCTGGTCAGATTGTCCGTCAACCAAAGGAATGTAGATAGAAGCATCTCTGATGCTTTCTTTTCTCAGTGGAGGTTTAGAAGAGGTACAGGTCTGTACTCAGAGACACAACAGATCCTGTAGATGATCCAAACCATGGATAGTCATGTAATGATTTCCTTTGAAAACTGCAGCAGATTCTTGTATTTGAACAGTTTTCTGACAACTCGGAATGAACTCCTAACCAGTAGTTGGCCTAACTAGAAGGTAAAGATTGAAGCAAAATCATCTGAGTCTGCTAATACTGGATCTTTCTGATTTTATCTTGAGGTTTCCAAGTTGAGAAGAGAAAAATGTCCATTAACCAAGATTATCTGAAACAAATTCCAGGCAGTTGCTTTGAAGGAAGAACCTATCAGTCTCATGATTCAGTTCTTAGTAATTTTCTATTAAGCACTTTCTTTGAAAAAATTGTTTTAAGGTCATGCATGGAGCATTATAGCACTAAAAAAGCTTTACACAAAAGAAAGCTAAAAAACACACAAAATCCAAGCACTCCAATAAATACAGCTATTTTCATTTATTTATATTCAGGACTTGTCCATTCCAAAATATAATTTTACATGATTTAAAGCTTGGAGCAGGTGCAATTTCATTGTTTAACCTAAAATGATAGAATAAATATTTCTATGTTGAAAACTAAGCCTCATATCTATCATTTTAATCACTGCACTATATAATATTATATTGCATGATATTGTAATTATTTAACTATTCCTATACTGTTCAAATTGTTTGCAATTTCTCACTATTTTAAAAATGTAACAGTAGATTATTTTCATGTATATAATGTCTTCATTTTTTAAGATTATTTACATAGGTTATATTCCCAGAAGTGGGATTACAGAGTCAATTGATACATACTTTTTGGAGTTGTTAATTCACATTGAGGTTTTACTTTCTGAAAATGGCCTATTAATGTAGCATTGCTGTCATTTGAATGCATGTAGCAATTTCACCAAGAACTCACTATTACTGACACTCTATTTTCTTTTTTTAAGGTCTGGTTGGTACGAAACTTCATTCTATTTTTCATCTTTGACCCATCCATTTGGACTATGACTCTGACCACATATTTCCCTGTAACTTCTGGCTTATATCCCTTTGCCTTACAAATCCACAATTTGTTTGAGCTCCTACAATGTATAATAGGAGATCCATAGAAATAGAACAGCAGAGAAAAGAAGTTTTCTGCTCTCAAGTACTTTTCAGTCTAGGTGGGGAATTAAATAAGGGGAAAAAAAAGTAAATTACAATACCATATGAAAAGTCTTTATTGGGAATAAGTTCAGGGACTAAGGGAAGAGAGCAAGGGAGGGGCCCATCCAAATATCGAAGTGGAAGGGAAGGCTTCCTGTAAGAAGTAACATCAAAATTGAAACTTGCAGGACAATGAGGGTTGAGAAGGATGGAGTGTGCAGGGAGACAGTGCACAGGGGACAGAAGAGAGTGTCCCCAAGGAGAGGCGACTAGCAAGGCCACAGGCTTAGAAGCAGAAGAGAGCAAGCCTGGGTGCAGAACTGAACAGCTTTATATGGCTAGCTGCTGCTCCCAAACATCAAATATGGGGGAGGTGACCCCCAGATCCATGTCCCCAGCTCTCACCCCACCCTGGTGGATGCCATCTCCACCTTTAGTGGCCAGACTGCCCCACTCTTCATTTTCTGCCCACACAGCAGCCTCTGCCAACTTCTAACTGCACTCACAAATGGGGAAATTGAAAACCTGTGTTGCTCCTGGGCTGATAGGGAGTGATAAGCTGGGGAGTATCTGGCTGGGCATGTTTTGCTTTATGTGTTGGAACAGAAAAGAATATGCATAGATAAGCAGTGCACAGCCAATTGCAAACCCAGCAGTGACTATAAAAGCATGGTCTGTCTTCTGTCTCCACCCCAGGCAAGCCCCTCAGTTCATTTCTTCAGACATCGCTCAGAAATTGCCAGAGTGGTTTCCCACTGTCAGCCTGCTCCGCAGCCCTACACATCTCTTCACTACAAAGGGGGAGGTGAGACAGAGACAAAGAGAGAAATGGATTGACTGTACTGGGGATGTTAAGCGCACACTGGGTTGGAATTTCATTTCCACTGAATTAGAAGCTCTGGCTCAGCACGGATGGCAC
The DNA here is from genome assembly GCF_040802235.1 of Manis javanica. NCBI lineage: Eukaryota > Metazoa > Chordata > Mammalia > Pholidota > Manidae > Manis > Manis javanica. Next base: position 99,575,961 of record NC_133166.1, on the reverse strand, counting down.
AGGGATGCTCCTTTAATAAGACAAAGTAAATAAAACACGAAGAAGATCTGCCCATTTGCTTTGGGGGACATTCACGCACACACGCTCTACCTCTCACCTGTCTAGGAACACTGGCCCCTCTCTTATTGCCTTTCTGCCACCCAATGCTTCAAGGATTGACCTTACCTTTAAATAAAGTCTTTAAATGGTTGAATTCCTCAGGGACAAACACCCTGAAGCCTCCACAAATCCATAGTTTCATCAAGTCCCAAGACCTGAGAGAGCGGAAAATGCACCAAGCTTATGGCAATTAGGAATGGGTGACCCCTGTGGTGACATCTGCTAAGTAGGAAAAGGATGAATCTTAGAACAGTGTAAGTCCTGGCTGGAGGGCATTCTCCTCCTGACCCTTAATAGCTTCTGGAGCTTCAACACAGGTCAAGGGGTACTGTGATTGCATGGCCTGGCACATTGTAGTTTCTCATCTTTTATGGCTTGTTGCAACCCCAGGGCAGTCACCATTTCGCAGGTGACCTCACCCCATCCCAAGCTCATTCTCTAACTACCAAAGGGGTTTTGAGACATTGCACAGTATAGAGCTTCCTAGGTTTTATGTTTAAACCTAAAGCATGTTTTAAATGTATGTTACCAATAAAAGACTGTTTTTTGTAAGTTATGTCACGGAAACCCCAAATCCATAACTTCCACCAAAATGTGACCATTCAAGGCCTAACCTATCCCATTTTAAGACTCACTTTTCGCAACTTTTCCTGACCTCATTTCCTCCAAATGTGATTAACCAGATGTTTTGATGCACTTAACGTATTATTCTATTACAGCACTACAACACTTTCTTGTATTGACTTGTTTACATGCTTAGCTTCACTCCTGAATTATAAGCTACCTGTGACATGTTGTATTTTCTGAGATGGCCAGAAAAATATCTTCTATTATACATATTCTTGTACGATGCAACCTCAGCACACCTTTTATCAAGAAATACAATCTATGTTCACTTCTCCAGAATCCATTTGGGTTATGACTTGCTTGCAACCAATAGAATGTAGTAGAAGTAAGGTGACCTGACCTCTAAGTAAAGGTCAGAAAAGTCCTTTTCTTCTGCTTATAGTCAGGTCATTCTTTTTTGGAGTCATATAAGAAGTCCAAGTGCCATGAAAGTACCATGTGGTGAGGAAGCCCAAGACGTAAGAAACCGCATGAACACTAGTCAACAGCCCCAGAGGAGGGCCTAGCCAACCAATAGAATCTTCTGCCGGATACACCTTCAGATGACGTCAGCCTTTGGCCATCTGTTGACCCTAGCCTTGAATTTTGTCAGCGGAGGCCACAGACATTGTGGAGATGTCAAGACAGCCCTACTCTGCCTTCTGAATTCCTGATTCGTAAAACCTGTGAGCAAAATTTAAATTTAAATTTAAAAAAGCACAAAGCTTTGGACTGGCTACAATGCTGAGCCCAAGGGAAAATGGAAATAAAAGCTAAAATATTATCAGAATTTATCAAGCAAATCTTCTTTCCGCTGTTCAGAAATGGGCCTTGCTTTAGGAAGATAAGGATTTGCAAGCTGGATAAAAACGTTAATTGTTGATATTTAATAATTTATAGATTCCTTACTTTGCAGTTTATTTTATGATGTCTTTAATTTGGGTTGGGATTGCAAAGGAGCAGAGCAAAGATCAGGTATGGTTCATTTCTCATCTCTTTTGGATAGGTTCCCAGAGGTTCAGACCGAAATGGCTCAAGGTCTGTTCCTCTGTAAAAATTTTTGAAACAGATGGCTAAATGTTTGGTGTTCTCTGATTAAATAATAAAAATATAGATTTCCTTTTTAAGAGAAACAGAAACAGAAAAGAAGAAAGTAAGAAAGGAAAAAAGAGATCCAGTTAATTATGTTAGTTTCTGAGTATATCCCTGTGAAGTGAAGGCAATTGAGGACAAAGGAGAAAAAAGAAAATGAAAAAAAAAACTTGAACAATCACAATCATTGTTAGGTTCACAGTTTTGTTCTTGTTTTTATTTTTTTCCTCATCCCCCTAATTAGGCTAAGTAGACCCTGGTGGGTATTAGTGGGAATAGGCCAGCTGTACTTGGGACAATGTTACACTTGGGATTCTAGGTTGAACCACTGTTCTTAGGTAAACCTTGGTAACTGGGTCTGCCAGTTCTGTGATGTTAAGGAACTACCCCTCTAGGTAGAACAAATGTTTAATTTGCTGCATGGAAGTTGTATTAAATAAATCATGCATTCATGAAGGCAGAGGAAATTAACAAGAAACTTTGCCTGGGAGGTTAGCCATAGTGTACAGGACTTCAAATAACCTGGAGTGTACTTTGCAAATTCAGAAGATGTATATATGCCTGGATGTGCAAAGGCAACATTGGTGTGTGTAAATATATATATATATATACACACACATACATAAAAATGCATTTTGTATACACACAGTGATAACTATATACAGATATTTGTGTGCATATATATTTGAATAAAAACTTAATCTTTATGTGTATATATGTTTTTTCCTTCTCTGCAATGAAGACTCCCCCCAAAAGTCTGTATTTCAGAGGATGCTCACAGCACACATAACTCTGACTAACCTTGATTCATTTAACAATTATCTGAGTGACTGATGGGAGTTGTGCTTGGTGGCAAGAGAGCAAAGAAAATAAACCACGGTGCTGTTCTCAAGTAACTAAATTCTACCTGGAAAATGAAGAAAGCTCAAAGCTGTCCTTAAGATAAGCTCTATATGTGTAATATATCCAGTGGCCTCGGAGTTGCATTCAACTCGACAGGTATTTATTGAGACCTATTACATGTCAGTCCTTGCGCTTAGTGTCGCAGTTACAAAAAGGTGCAAAGCATCATCCCTCCAAGAGATCATAAGATGAAAGAGGGAGATGGAAATGCAAACTAGTAATTATAATTCAGTAAGAGATGTGCAAGAATAGAATTGTATCATGTGGGGGGGGAACAGGCAGAGGGAGGGATTCACTTAGGAGAGCGAAACAGGAAAAAGGAAAGGTTGGAGTCAAAGAAAAGTCTCAGACAGTGACACTAATTCTGGGTTTTGAAGAATAAATAGGCGTTTCCAGAGGAAATCATTAATGAAAGATTCCATGTGGTGGGAATAGGGTGTGAAATGATACAGTGATTTAAAACAGCACAGTTTGTTCAGGGAATTCTAAATAAGTTTATTGTTTCTGGAATGAAAACAATGTGTGACCATAGCAAAGGGGGAAGGCAAAGGAAAGAAAGGATAAGGCACAATGGGGAGAAGGCTGGAGAACTAGGTAAGGGTGAAACCATGCTACTCTTCTGGTTATAAACAGTTGCATGGTTTAAGCAATTGATGAGTGCTGACGATCTCCATAAACAATCTCGCTCCTAAGCCTTCCAACAGTGAAGAGCTGGAATGCAACAAGGTGGCAGCTCCAGGGGTCAAGCAAGTTAGCAAAGAGTAAGAAAACCAAGCAACTCTAGAAGAGTTGGGAGAATCAGCAGTGTTTTTCCTGAACAATAAATGATTTCATTTAACAGTGATAGCTATCTTCAACTATTCGCAGAAAACCAGTTAGACTCATTTCATGTATCTTTTCAGGGCAGGGCAGGAAATAAGGAGTGGGATATCACAGCAAGTATTTTTTGACTCCATGAAAGGCAGAACTTCCTAACAGAGCTGTCGAAAAATTAGCTGGGCTGTGCTGAGAGTCGTGAGCGTCCTATAGCTGCTGAGTGTTCAAGGAAAGGTGCATCATGCTTGTTAAGGATGATATTGAGAGATTCTTACATTGAGGGTCAATTGGATATAGGTGACCTTCTCCAAGGTCCCCTCCCTCCAAGTCAAAGATTCTATGATAAGCTCATAAATGCAAATATACTAAAGGGCCAGGTAGACAACATCAATGAATAAAGTGCCCAGATAAACAAATAGGAAGTCAGGAATCGTGGCTAGCTGTATACAGGTTTATAATGATGCTCTCACTTTTTAAAAAATTACAGTGCATATGAGTCAAATAAAACCTGTCTGTGGACCTAATTTGGCCTACTAGCCTCCAATCTGTGGCTTCAATCTGTTTGTTAGGTCCTGAGGTCTAGGTTCTGGTTAAGTCCTACCACTTAGTAACTGTATATAGCTATAACTGTTCTATGAGGAGCTTAGAAGATCGCTGAGTCCTGTCGCAGCTCTAATTTATCTCCCAACTGCAGGCCAAAGCAGAAACCCAGGGGGATAGAATACAAGCTTCCTGGACAGGAAGCATTATTCTTGTTTGTGTCTTTATTACTTAAAAGGGTGTTGCTTACTTACAGAATTCTGTGCTGGGATAAAGGAAGATGAGTTCTATGCAAGCAAAGAGTATATCTTAATCATCCTTCTTGTTCTTTTTTTCTATTTTTAATGTTAAAAATATACAGAAATGCACAGAGAATAATTAACCAATAGCCCATACACCCAATACCAGAATTAATCAATTTACATGTGCATCGTGTATCTTTTTTTATAATAAAAACATTAAAGATGTGACTAAATCTCCTACATGTACCTCTGCAGTTGCATTCACCCCCTTTCCTCTCCAGAAGCAGCCACTATTATGAAGTTGATTGGCGCTCTACCCTTCATATATTTATGCCTTGACTATATGCATGTACCATAAAAGACATGTAACATTTTCTGTGTTATTTACTTATATAACTTACTATAACCTATATATTCTATTCATTACACAGTATTTCTCTCACTCAACAGTGCAATCTTCGAGACTCATCCACATTGATCTATATAAATTTAATTAACTTTTATTGCTAAATGGCATTTTATCCTATTAATATACCACAGTTGATTTTTCACCTAATCTAAACTCCTTCCAATTGTTTATTCATTTAAAAAAATGCACTAAATAGCATTATATGTTTTCCTTATATGAGTCTATATCTGGAAGTGAAATTGATGGATCATCAGGTGCCAGTTTTTTACTAGATATTTCCAAGTTGCTCTATAAAATTTGTGTTCCAGTTTGCGCTGCCTTCCACAGAATATATGACTACTTATTGTGTCAAATCTGGTCACCTTTGGTCTTCTCAGACTTTAAAAAATGTTGCCAATCTGATGAGTTGGAAACATCATTAAGGTTTTAAGTTGCATTTCTGTGATTATTGAGGTTGGACATATTTTCATCTTTATTGGCAATTCCAGCTCCTCTTACATGAAAATAACCTGTTCATATCATGGGTCTGCTATCCAACTGGATTATGTGTCTTTTTTTTAGGGGCACAGTTCTACATAGTAATTAGCTGCTCTGGAGCTGGTGGGCATGAGTTTCAATTCCAAATTCATCGCTTAGTAGTTAATACTTGGATGTATTACGTTACCTCTCTGTGGCTTGTTTCTTCATCCCAAAATTGAAGATAAAAATAATAACTCATAGTATTATTTATGGTGGTTAAGAGACTTAACATACTACCGCATTAGGACAGACCCTGGCATATAGTGTTTAAGGTTAGCAATTATCTTGTCTTAGAGGAGGGAAAGTGTTCCTTATAGATTCTGGATAGATTCTTTGTCTACTATGAATATAGCAAAAAATCTTCGTTTTCTGACTTTGTTAACTTTTGTCATGTATTTTAAATTTTAATGTTTTTTATCAATTTTCCCTATGATTTGTGCTGTTTTTCCATATATCTAAACTTACTTTTCTTCATAGAATCATAAAGTTGTCCTCCTATATTATATTTTAAACTACTTTTAACAAATTTAGGTTTTTAATTTACCTGGAATTTGTTTTTATATAGAGGTAATACTGTAATTTCCTTTCCTTCCTTACAAACAGTCAATTATTCCAATAACATGATTTTTAAGGTCACCTCTATCATAAATCAAGTTCTTATAAAAAGCCAGGATCTATTTCTAAATTCTCAAGTCTGTCTAATGACTCTATTTTTAACCCTGCAAAATACCAAAATGTTTTAATGACTATAGTTTTAAGATAGTTCTTGATATCAAAGACAGCCAATTATCCCAGTTCTCATATTGTCCTGCCTATTCCTGAACTTTTACTCATACACCAGGATTTTAAAAAATTTTCACCAAATTTCATGAAAAATTCTACTGGGATTTTTATTGGAATTACATTGAATTTGTAGGAAAATTTGGGGGTTAACTGACAGTATATGTTCATAAGTTGAGTTTGTATATCATACGTAAGATATTTTTGACTTTGTATAGTTTTATAATTACCTTCCATAAAAATACTGAATACTATTTGTTAGATTTTTCTCCTAGGTACCACGTAAACTGGAATGTAATTGTGAATGGAATCTTTTAACGATAACTTTTTCTATTTTCTAATTGCTGTTAAATCTTACAATGTGATTATTTTTGTATGTTGATCTTATTTCCAACAAACTTTCCAAACTTTTTATTCCAAATGCTTATCTGTGGATTCCTTTGTGTTTTGTAAGCAAACAATAATATTACCTGCAAATAACAATTGTGCCTCTTTCTTTCCAATAATTACATAATTTAAGCATTTTTATTGAGTCTTTGAATTGGCTAGAGCTTCCCATAATTGCTAGATAGAAGTGTTCTTCATGAATAGCTTCTTGTCTTGAGTTTAATCTGAATGTTTCTAAAATCTGACCCTGAAGTATGGCATTTGCTGTGGAGTTGGGATAGACTCTGCATCAGGCTAAGGAAATTTCTTTCTATTGTTAATGTGCTGTGTTTTTTTTCTGTTAATTTATGAATAGGTATCGATTTTTACCTTTTCCATATCCATTGAGATGTTTACATTTTTTTCCTTTTTTCTGTTAATGTGAATTATTAATTAGATCTTCTATTTATTATTTACCAGATTTATTTATTTCTAATGTTGATGCATCTTTGTATTCTTGAAACTCTGTTTTACCATGCATGCTAAGCACAATTCTGAATTTTCGGTTACTGTGATTTGTTCATCTATGCCATAGTGAGATTGGACAACAAATTTCATTTCTTATACTCTCTGGTACTAATTTTGATATTGCATGATAGATAAATTGCTTTCTTTGTCAAGTCACTAAAACAAACTGTATGAGATAGGAATTATGAGTTACAATTTTTGGTAAAATTTATCCATGAAATTCTGTGGGCTTGATATCTTTTGTAGGGAGAAATCTTTTACCATAGATGATGACTTTTCCAACAAATGTCTAGGAAAATCCAACTGTATTAATTTTATTGTACTGCAGTAAGATAAAAGGTTTCATACGGTATCATACTTGGAAATTTCTGAGATCTATTGTAAACTCATGTATAAGAAACTTTTAAAAATGATACATGATTTAAAAAATCTACATAAAAACTATGTTAGAGTACAGTATGTTATGTATATTACATTGTTATATTGTTTATTGTTATGTGAGAACAACTGTATTGTTCTGCATCCTTACAGAACATTGATTTCTTCATCGCTCAATTTCTAAAACAAGTCTTAAAATCTTTACACAAGGATTTTGTATTTCTAGATTTCTTCTTGTAATTCTGACAGCATGTATGTTATAAATTTATAAATCAATGTATATAAAAATTCATGGTAATTATAGTTTCAGCAATATTATCAGTATAAATGTTTGATAAATGTTGGTTAACGGGAGAAGGTGGGCTGTGATACAGTCTCAGCAAAGATCTAAGATGACCCCGTGAACTGTGGAGCTGGAAATACTCCTTTAGAGGTGTTCCTAGTCAAGGCAAGGGTGCCAGGACTTACTCTCCCTGTCTAGTCAGTTCTTGGATTCCAGTTTCTCTGAAAGACATGGGCGTTTGGGTGAGACCAGTTTTTCAGTAGATGTAATCGCCCAGTAAAGGCTTACAGCTGACGGCTGTCTTCTAACAGCTCTCCTAGAAGTTTGGGGAATACATTTTTCACCGCTGAAGAGATATCTCAGCAGGATGTTACAGAATTCACCACCGTCTGCCTCTCATGCCACTCACATATTTCATGTAGACTCCAGTGGGCTTCATTCTTTAGGAAAACTTAGAACAAAATTAGTGTGATAAACCACAGTCTCCATGATTGGAGCTGATCTCAAGGTCATAACTGACCTCCATTATCTACTTTCTCTAATATCTAATGTAAATTCTGCTCATCCTCAGCTACTGCGTCTGGCAGTCTTAGAGACTTTCCTGGTGATGGGAATCAGATCTTCATTCCTGTGGGGTCTAATTTCTTCTCTGGTTACCGTGACCTTCTCACACCACAGTTACTACCCTTATCCATTCACTGTCAAAATTTGGTACAGGAGTACTAAAAGATACCCAGATATCTCATCTGGTTGATAATTATTCCTTCTCTCATTGTATAACTGCATCCTTATCCATTCCAGCTAAGGGGGTGATTCATTTTCTTACCTGCTTGTCCCTTGAGATGAGCTGTTCAAAGACCACAGGCAGCAGCCAGAGCTAGAATCCACCCAAAGCTGGCAGCCTTTCATACCATCTATGGGCCAGACCAGTATTCCCAGATAGGTGCCCAAGTCAGGAATGTGCTGCCTCTAGAACCCAGGAAGTCATACCAGACATTTCACTTCCTTCTTTATGCCGAGAAGTACACGTTTCAGTCATTTGTTCTTTATTGGAGGATGAGGGGTGATTCTCACCATGCCATAAACACCTAAAATGTGGTGATGTAGCAGGCAGGCCCTGAATATTTATAGGCTTTATTTTCCAACTGTCTGGAGCACATGCTTCTTAACAGAGCTTCCAAGTAGCATCTACCTTTTGTTTATCTGGTTCCGTTAGCATGATATTATCAATATCATGAACAAATGTGATATCCTGTGTAAATACCTAGATAGTCTACATCTCTTCAGACTATATTTTGATAGAGGGCAGAAGTGTTACCACACCTTAGAGCAACTCTGTAATGTATCTTCTAGTCCTTTTTTAAGGAAATGATAATTCATTCTTTTCCTGTTTTCCTAAGGACCGAAGATCAGTGATTGCCTGGCTACATACCACATATCTGATTGGCTAATCCTTTTTAGCCAAGATGCCATTATCTTTCACTGGGATGCCTGGTATATTTGCAGTAATCCACTAATACTTCAGGATGTATGTCTCGTTTTTGCAGTGTCCAGATTGCTGAATAAAATGGAAACCAATAAGAATCATCATTCCTACATTCTTTAACGGATTTTAAAGGTGGTGCTCATTTCAGACATACAGGTTGACTCGGATTTCTCTTTTAATTTATTATCTTGAAGCAGGAGTGGAGGATGAGGTACTTTTATAAGCTTCCACTTGACTTTCCCACCTGAGAGCTTTTATCCTACAGAACAAGGACCCACTGCAGGCGTTGTGCTAACTCCCAAGTCCGTCTATTACAATTATAATTTGAGTCTGGGGGAATGACCACTGGCTAGCTTCACGGTAGAGTGGACAGACCCACTGAGAGCTAACCTTGGCTAGCGTATGTTCCTACTCTAAGAGGGAGACCATGAAGACATACTGGCATCACTTTCAACTTGGACCCTGTATTCAACAATCCTCAAAATGTGTGGATATTCCTCTTTCCCTAGTTACCTAGTACATGGCTGTAAGTCCCTCTGGAGAGGGCCTGAGGAAGACCCTACCATGTATATGGGCCATGATATTGCAGGGGTCCTCTGAACCAGTCTCTCCTTCAGTCAATGGGTTTCGTCCAAAAACTGGATATTGGACAGAGGATTATAATTGTTACTGGAATGTTTGCCCTTAGCCCTCTGATCATCATCCTTGATTTCTTTTTATTTTACAGATAGACTAGCCCTCATGTTAGTGCCCATGTGTTTTGCCAATAACGATGCTACAACTACATAGCTTTCTAAGTCAGGCTCCCCGGCTGCTCTTTTGCCAGTGGCACTGATTGTAATAATTGTGCTCATCCAGCTTGTTAGCATTAAATAATGCCACTTAGCCCCTGTTGCTTACAGTCAGAGTATCCTAGGACCTTTTCTGCTGGGTGTTAATGAGCCTATTTCTGTACCGGCTTCTCCCACCATCACCCCTGACTTACAGAAGAGGACCACTACTGAACTCCCTTCTGATGTCGATGTTCTCCCACCATTAGATTCCTATTGTTCTTGTAAATGACATATCTTCTTGGAAATCCTATGGGATAAAATCAGCTAATCAGTTTTCTGATCTTCTGTCATATATCCATTCTACCTTGTCCGCTTCTCTTAGACTTTTAATTTCTTTTTTATACTTCCTGTCACAACCATTCTGGATTTTATTCTTCACTAAATAAAGAACATCATATTTTCCATGTTTCTAGGAGCCATCACACCTACTTCTCCTGAGGTCCTGGCCAGGGTGTTACCTGTATCCCTGTAACAGGCTTCCATATTGATAAAGTCTCTTTCATCCAAATTGATGTTCCTTTCTCATGGTCTAGCTGCCTTAAAATGAAGTCCCTAGTGTTCCTTCCCAGCTCCTTCTGGTACATGCTAGCAGGTTCTGAAGTTCCTTTGGGGTTAGTACCATTCCTTTCCCTAGCAGGTTCAGGCATAACCTCATATGCCAGGTTATGTTTGACTTACTCCTGGTAATTAGCCTACCTGGCCTGGAGATGGCGACAGACCCCAGGGGCAGGGTGGAGGCAATCTGCCTCTGCGTCATCAAGCAAGGGGGAATGCCAGCTCTTTACAGCGAAGGGCTTCACCTGAAGGCTCACTGTATTCAGGTGTGTCTGGGGATTCAAGATTTTCAGATGCCTCAACCCGGATGCTCCCATGTCATATGTCTCAACTCGAGCCTTGACTCTGGCACAGCAAAACTACCTGGGTTAAGAGTTTGAGCCTTCTTTAGAACTTGACTACCCTTACCATTAAGTCCTGGGTCTGGTCCTTACCTGTCTCTGCCATCCTGCTACAGGACAGCCTCGCTGTGTAATACCAAGGAGGCCCTCCAGCTTTCACTCTTGGCTTTAATTGCCAATTAATCACTCAGCTCTTTTTCTGTCTTTTCAGAATAGTCAGTAGAGCATAGATAGCGAATACCACCAAATTCTTCTCTCCTTAGCTACAATTTCTCCCATAGGTTTCCAAACCCCATACATCCCACCAAATTTTGCATGTAACATCACCCTTTCTTTTGATTTGTTTTTGCCTAGTATATCTCTTTCTGAATTTTTTTTTTAATGTCATTATATTTTAGGAATTCTGGCATATTGCAAGAATTTTTTATTTCCAATTTTTTCCAATCTGACTCTGAATAGGTGAATATAATTCATTCAGATTTACAGTAATTTCTGATGTATGCACCCCTGTATATACCATCTTATTTGACATTCTCTGTTTCCTAGGTTTTTTTCTTATTGGATTGGCTTCAGTTTCCTTATTTCCTTTTATTCCCCTTCTACTTGTTTCAAGGCTGAACATTCCATTTCCTTTTCCCTTTTCTTTCTTTCAGCATTTACTTGTATAGTTTTAATGTACAAAGCCAACCAAATCTAAGATCAGTCAGGGTCACTATCATTTAACCAAGCTGAGGCCTGCAGAATGCTTTAACTCTGAGTCTCTCCGCATGTCATCCACAGTTCTGTAGAGCAGTTCGGTCCTACTCTGGCTTCATACAACCCACCTCTCTTAGGTGCATATTTGGTTAATTTATCCCCATAAGCATATGTTATTCTACCATCCTGGCTTTGAGCTTCCTTTTCATTTTAGCACTTTGTGAATTTTTTTCCCCTTCTTGCTTTTAACTTCAGTCATGTACTTTAAAGGAAAATTTGTGTTCTGTTTTGTTCAGCATTTCTATGTGTTCAGAGGAAGATGGGAAGTTTCCCATTTCTGCCTAGTCCACCATATTGACTAGAAGTTTCCTTTTATTAACCTTTAGTGCACATGTAGAAGATCATCAAGGCCATTCATTCAGTCCATAGTTATTTATTGAGCACCTACTGAGGGCTGAGCCTAACCCACAGCATTAGGAAAACTTGCTTCCGTCTGTCTGGAGAATGTTTATTCTGTCGATGAGAGGGTGCGCTTTTCCCAGGGGCTCCTGTAATCATCTCTTTGAGTTAAACATTCCCAGGGACAAATGCTCTCCTAAAATGAGGTAGACTAAGAACTTCTACTCCGTTAGAAATGACAGCAGTATTTTGAGTCTCTGAAATAGGAGGCCTCAGGGAAAGCCTATGTAATTAAGATTCACCAAGAAATTGAAAAGTCATTTCAACCAAGAGTTCCCATCTCACTTTTCATCCACTTCTCTCTCCCCTTCCCTCAAATGCACCAAGACTGTCAGCCGGGTCTCGGTCTCGGAAGAAGCTCTAGGGAGCAACAGAACGGTTAGGAAGGGGCAACTGGAGAAGCTTCGGGGCTCTGGACAGTCCACCTGATGCCCAGTGATCAGACACAGCCTATGAAAAATCTTGCTCCTCTTTGATTTTGGTGTGGCTCCACATATGCCTCAGGGTCTGTGCTGGATCTGGTATGGAGCCAGCTCAGGTGGTGTTTTACTCTCCTTTTATATTTCTTATTGCTCACAGTATTTATTTGTCTCTCCCTCCCAGAGGGCTTCAACTACTGAGCAAGAACATGCAGGAAATCAATGTGTCTTGAGTAATATGCTAAGCCTCCCAGACGTGCAACAAAGCAAAAGAAGAACAAGGAGAGTCGGTCTCACAAGTTCTCCTCTCTCCACACCTTCCTGCAGAAATGGCTGACCTTCACCAGACTCCAGGAGCTGGCCTTCCGGCCCTCTGGCAATCCTTGTCAGGTCCCAGGTGGTGAATACCATCCGCTTCCTGTTAGAGTTCTGCTCTGTCTGAGCAGGTTTTAGAAACAACCTCTGAGCGCCTGTTTTCTATCAGCCCTCTGACACTCTGTCTCCTTCACAGAGACCCAGTAATTGGGGCCTCTTGGGTCCTGAGCTACAAAAACTTTCCCACTTTCACTGCAAAGAGTTTCTTTTTTTTTCTTTTATGAAACATAGGTTTGTGCTTGAACTGCTCCTGTCTCACACCCAAAACAGGTATAAAAACCTATCTAATTTTCCTTCTGGGCTTTGGTTCAAAAATAAAAGTCCTTATTTTATAGTGGCCCCAGGTCAGGTGACCTGAGAGCTTTAGGTTTACCAAGTCAATTAATCCCTTGTGTAACGTGTTTCAAATAAAAGACTATGTATTTAGGAATATATAAAATGAAATGTCATTGTAATTCTCCTTTCACATTTTAATTTGTTCAATACTGTCATTAATAATGCAAATCATAGTGATGTAATCATAATGGGATAATAATAGTTAAATATTAAGTGTATGGGTACTCAACACTTACAAAATGCTTCAATGTGTATTGTCTCTGTTCATCTTCACAACAACCCTTGATGTCCTTTTCACCTTTTTAAAGATGGGGAAAGTGACCCTCAGAGAGGTAAGTTATCTTACCACAAGTCACCTATGCAGTATGTAGCGAAGCTGGAATTTGAACCCCGTAACCTGGATCTGTAACCACCATGTTGTGCTACCTTCTGAATATCTAGCAAATATTTCTTTAGGTCAGGCTCAGAACCAGAGTCATCACAGTTAGTAAGACAACTTCACTGTCGTCAAGGAGCTTACACAAAAAAAGACCATTGAATCTTAGAAGATGTCAACTAGGCAAAATTATCAAAATATTCCATAGGAGAAGTTGAATAAGAAAAAGCAAGGATCATAAACCAATAGGGGTGTAACATCAGCAAGACAGAGGGCTAGGAGGCTTCAGTTCTCATATCCTCCACAACAACAATAAACAAATAAGTGCAAACCAGTGAAACAGCTCTGACAAAGTTCTGGACTACAATAAAAAAGCAGCAGAAACTTGGACTCTGGCTACACAAAACATCTTCATAAGCCCTCACCTAAGACACTGGTGCCAGTACCACAGAGAGTGCACCTGTGCCCTAAGATCCAGGCATGGTGGTAACTCCATTTGTATCTGATCCCAGGACCATGGCTGTATTGCTATTCTTAGTTCCAGTGGTTAGACATCACACCGAAAGGGATCTCTTTAGCTAGAACTTCCTCACAGAGACAGAAAAGGAGAAAGGAGGGCTCCAATAGCCTTTGCCTCCAAGGACCTTGATAGCCCTAGCCACATCGCCACCCACAAGTCCTCTGCATCCTTGGCCACAGAAGGACTCTGCAGTCTTAATGAATATTGACCTCAGCTAATGGAGCTGCTCAGAAATTATGCTTCTTTGCCCTCCCAGGAACTGGAGACACTACCCCACCCAGCCAGCACCTTCACAGTCACCTGCAGGTGAATTCTTTTCCCACTGATGTCAGTTCAAAAAGGAGGGAACAGATGACTGCTCCCTCAGATGCCATTAGAAACATGGAAAGACAAGGAAACATTACATCAGCAAAGGAACACAATAATTTTCTAGTAACTGACCCCCAAATAATGGAGATTTGTGAGTGACCTGAAAAAGAATTCAAAATAATTATTTTAAGGAAGGTCAGTAAGGTTCGAGGGAACAAAGATCAACAACTCAGTGAACTCAGGAAAACAATGCATCAATAAAAAAAGAAGTTCAACAAAGAAGTAGAAATGATAAAAAGAATCAAACAAATTCTGGAGCTGAAGAATACAATGAATGAAATTAAAAATCAATAAAGAGCTTCAACAGTAGACTTAACCAAGCAGAATAATCTGAGAACTGAAAGGCAGATTTCTTGCTATTATCCAGCAAGGAGGTGGGGAGAAGAGAAATAAGAAGGAAAAACGGTGAGGAAAGCCTACATGAATTATGGTATGACAGCAACTCAAACAATATTTGCATAATGGAAGTCTCAGAAGGAAAAGAGATAGAAAGACAGAAAATTTATTTAAAGAAATAATGGCTGAAAACTTCCCAAATCTGCAGAAAGATTTGGCTACCTATATACATGAAGCTCACAGAACCCCCAAATAAATGCAACCCAAAGAGATCTTCATAAAGAAACATTACAATCAAACTCTCAAAAATCAAAATAGAAGATAAAGTTATGAAAGCATCAAGAGACAAAAAGAGTTATCACGAATAAGGGAACCCTGATAAGTTTATAAGCATATTTTTCAGCAGAAATCTTATGGCCCAAGTGAGAGTGAGATGATATAGTCAAAATGCTCAAGAAAAATACTGCCAACCAAGAACACTGTAACTGGCAAAGTTGTCCTTCAGTGAAGGAGGGATAAAGACTTCCTCAGGCAAACAAAGGCTAAAGGAACTTACCACCACTATACCTGCCTTACAAGAAATTCTAAAGGGAGTTCTTGAAGCTGACATGAAAGGACATTAACTAATAACATGAAAACATATGAAAGTTAAAGTTCACTGGTAAAGGTAGTAAATGTAGAAATATAGTCAAATTCAAAATACTCTAATTTTGCAATCATGATGTGTAAATCATTTTAAACTCTAGCATATAGTTTAAAATACAAAATTAAAATATCATAGCTATAATATTTTGTTAATAAATACACAATATAAAAAGATGTAAGTTGTGACATCAACAACATAAAATGTCAAGGTGGGTCAGGTAAATGTGTGGAAGTTTTTTTATGTAATTTAAGTTAAGTTATTATCAGCTTAAAATTGACTGTAATAACTATCAGGTGTATTATGAAAGTCTCATGGTAATCACAAATCAAAAACCCATAACAGATACACAAATGTAAAGAGTAATTAAAAGTATATCACTAAAAAAAAAATCACCAATTCACAAGAAAAACAAGAAAGGAAGAGAGGAACAAGGAAATACAAAACAAACAGAAAGCAATTAACTGAACGGTGAAAATATGTTCTTATGTATCAATAGAACTCTAAATGTAAATGGTTTAAAATGTTCAATCAAAAGACACAAAGTCACTGAATGGATTAAAAACAAGACCCAATTATATGTTGCCTACAAGAAACTAACTTAAGCTTTAAGGGTATTAGTATGCTGAAAATAAAGAGTTGGAAAAATAATATTCCATGAAAATGGATACCAATAGACAGCAGGATTAGCTGTGCTTATAGCAGACTTCTGTACAGCTGTATTATATCAGACTTCTGTACACTATACTATTTGACTTGAAGATGATAGACTTCAAGTCAAAAGCTGTAACAAGAGACAAAGAAAGGCATTGTGTAGTTGACCTTTGAACAACATATGTTTGAACTGCATGGGTCCACTTTTACATGGACTTTTTTCAATAAATATATTATATTATATATTTTTGGATATATGCAAAAATTTGAAAAAACATTCTTCTTTCAGCTTACTTTATTGTAAGTATACAGTATATAATACATATAACACACAAAAATACATGCTGACTTTTTATGTTATCAATAAGGCTTCTAGTCAATAGTAGGATGTTAGTAGCTAAGTTTTAGGGAAATAAAAACTTATACATGGACTTTCAACTATGTAGGGGGTTAGCACCCTTTAGCTCCCACATTGTTCAAGGGTCAATTGTATAATGATAAAAGAGCTAATTCCTCAAGAGTATATAACAATTGTAAATAGATAAGCACCCAATATTGGAGCATCTAACTAGACTATTATTAACAGATATAAAGGCAGTTGCAATGCAGTAATTATAGGGGAGTTCAATAATAGGGGAGTTCAATATCTCACTTTTAACAATGGATGGATCATCCAGATAGAAAATCAATAAAGAAATAATGGACTTGAACTACATTTTAGACCAAATGAACCTAACAGACATATGTAGAACACTTTGTCCAATAGTCGCAGAACACATATTCTTGTCAAGTGCACATGGAATGTTCTCCAGAAGAGATCATGTATTAGGTGATAAAGCAAGTCTTAACAAATGTAAGAGATGTAAATCATATCAAGAACCTTCTGATAGCAAGAATTTGAAATTAGAAATCATAAAAGGAGAAAAGCTGGAAAATTCACAAATATGTGAAAATTAAACATCACACTTCTGAACCACCAATGAGTCAAAGATGAAATCAAAATGGAAATACAAAAATATCCTGAGTAAACAAAAATATAAATACAACATACCAAAAGCTATGAATTGCAGACAAAACAGTTCTGAGAATTTATAACGATTAATGGCTACATTAAGAAAAAATTAATATCTGAAATCAGCATCCTAATCTGACACCTTAAGGAACTAGAAAAAGAAGAAAAATACTAGGTCCAAAATTAGTAGAAGGAAGGAAAGAATAAAATATTAGAGAAGAAATAAATAAAATAGAGATTAGGGAGACAATAGAAAAGACCAGTGAAATAAAGAGGTTTCCTTTTTTAACAATAAACAAAATTTTCAAACCTTTACCTAGGGAAAAAAAAAAGATGATTCAAATTAATAATTATAAATGAAAAAGGAAACTACAACTAGTAAAGGTAGAACTGGTAAAGAAACTATGGAACATTATATTCCAACAAATTAAATAACTTAGAATAAATAAACCCCTAGAAGCACACAACCAAAAAAGGCTAGATCATGAAGTAATTGAAAAGCTGAACAGAGTTTCTGTAACAAGCAATTGAATCAGTAATCAAAATCTCCCAACAAATAGAAGTCCAGAACCAGACAGTTTCACTGGTAAATTTTACCCAGTATTAAAGGAAAATTAATAGTAATGCTTCTCAAACTTTTCCAAAAAAAAAAAAGAAGAGGAATAGCTCTAAACTCTTTTTATGAGGCCACTATTAATCTGATACTAAAGCCAGACAAGGCCATTACAGGAGAAGAAAAGCATAGGTAGGCACCTCTGATAAATAAAAATGCAGAGTCCTCTAAAACATAACCAGCAAACTGAATTCAAAATCATATTATAAGTATGACATACCATGATTATATGGAATTTATTTCTGCAATGCAAGGATGGTTCGACATCTACAAATGAATAAGTGAGATACAGCACAACAGAATAAAGGATAAAAGTGACATGATCATTTCAATAGATGAAGAAAAGGCATTTAGCAAAATTCAGCATCCTTTCTTGATAAAAACTCTTAACAAATTAGGTTTAGAATAAAGGTACCTCAATACAATAAAGGCCATATGTGAAAAGTCTGCAACTAACATCCTCAATGGTGAAAATTAATAGTTTTTCTATAATATCAGGACCAAGGCAAGGATGTCTACTTTTGCCACTTCTATTCAACATAATACTGAAAGTTCTAGTCACAGCAATTAGAAAAAAAAAATGAAAAAGAAATGAAAGGCATCCAAATTGGAAAGGTAAAGTATAATTGTCTCTGTTTTCAGATGACATGATCTTTTATATAGAAAACCCTGAAGACATCACAGAAATTGTTAGAATAAACAAATTCAGAGAAGTTTCAGGAAAAAGTTAACCTACAAGAAAAAGTTGCATTTCTATACATTAATAATGAACTCCCTGTAAAAGAGAGTAAGAAAGCAATCCCATTTACAGTAGCATCAAAAACAATAAAATACTTAGGAATAAATTAACCAAGGTCATGAAAGATCTTTAGACTGAAAGTTATAAGAATTAATGAAAGAAATGGAAGAAGACACAAATAAATGCAAAGATGGTCCACATTCTTATATTGGAAGAATTAATATTGTAAAAATGCTCATACTGTTCAAAAGTGATCTAGACATTCAATGCAATCCCTATCAAAATTCCAATAGCATTATTCACAGAAATAGAAAAACCTATCCTGAATTTCCTATGGAACCAAAAATAACCCCAATAGCCAGGGCAATCTTGAGAAAGAACAAAGCTGAAGGCATCATACATCTTGATTTTAACTATATTACAAAACTATTATAATCAAAGAAGTATGATACTGGCATTAAAAACAGACACAAACAGAACAGAGAATCCAGAAGTAAATCCACACATATACAGTCAACTAATTTTTGACAAGGGTTCCAAGAACACATAATGGGGAAAGGATCGTCTCTTCAATAAATGATGCTGGGAAAATTCAATATCCATATGCAAATAAATGAAACTAGACCCCATCTTACACCACTTGCAAAAATAAACTCATAATGGATTAAAGACTTCCTTGTAGGACCTAAAACCATAACACTCCTAGGGGAATACAAGGAAAAATCTCCTTGACACTGGTCTCAGCAATGATTTCTTGGATAAGACACCAAACGCTCAGGCAACAAAAGGAAAAATAAATGATTGGGACATTATCAAACTAAATAGGTTTTGCACAGAAAAAGGGAACAATCAATAAATTGAAAAGGTAACCTACAGAATGTAGTTCTACATAATGCAGAAAGCAGTCTGACAGTTCCTCAAAATATTAAAAATTGAGCTACCATAGATCCAGGAATCCCATTTTTTAATATATATTTGAAGGAAATGAAAACAGTGTATTAGAGAGATATCTGCACTCTCATGTTCACTGAAGTACTATTAATAGCCAGGATATGGAAACAACCTAAATGTTCTTCAAGAAATGAATGTATATAGAAAATGTTATATATGTGTGGGTATGTGTATATATAATTAGATATATATATATAAAATTCAGATGTTTTATATGTGTATTATATGTTTTCTATATATAACTTCATATATATAAAATTCAGCCATAAAGAAAGAAAATTCTGCCATTTACAACAACATGGATGAAACTGGAGAGCATTATGCTATGTGAAATAAGCCAGAGAAAGAAAAATCAATACCATATAGTACATCTTATATAGGAAACCTTAAAAAAAAAAAGAAAGCAGATTTCATGAAAGCAGAGAATAGAATAGTGGTTTCCAGGGGCTGGAGGTGGGAAGGGTAATGGGGAGATGTAGGTCAAAGGGTACAAATGTTTAGTTATAAGGAGAATAAATTCTGAGGCTCTAATGCACAGCATGATGACTGTATTTAATCATATAATATTATATCCTTGAAAATTGCTGAGAATAGATCTTAAGCATTCTCACCACACACACAAAAAGAGTTAACTATGTGAGGTGATAGATGCACTAATTATCTTGTTCTTGGTAATCACTCTATAATGTATACATATATTAAATCATCACATTATACACTGTAAATATAAACAATTATATTTGCCAATTAGTTCTCAATAAAACTGGAAAAAAAACCAATAGGGAGTATTCTGAGAACTACACGGAATTGGTGTTGTCTGACTGGGTAATTTGACTGGGGGAATAAAAGGGCTGTGCTTGCCATGTGGGTCCTCTGGGGGTCTTTGAATATGATAAATGTATGTAAGCTTTCCTGATTTGCATCCTATAGAAGAAAGAGCTATAGATGATTCAGGAGCAAATGCATTTCAGTCCTGCTATGGTTCTCCTCTTCCTGAAATAGCTCCAATTTCTGTAGCAGAGGAATTCCAAGTCTTACCTGGAGATTGTGTATCACCCTCCTGGAAGCTGATAGGCTCCTGATGGCTCCTTGTCTTCCATGAGATGTAAAATGACAGCAAGAGCAGAATTCTAGACTGGAACCAAAACAGAAGGACATTTCATTATAAATAAATAAATAAAATTTTAATGTGGTTATAATGTGTCATGTTCTTTGCTTTTGGGATACTACATCAAATAAGAATGAAAGCCACCATTAAAGCAGCTGAAAGATTAGTAGAGGATACAAATACATGAGAAAAACAACCAGACCTCAGAGTGAGAAGAAGAAAACATAAATAGTACAGGAGCAGAGAGGAGGGCTACAGCAGAACTCTGGGAGGGTTCTCCTTAATGGGTTCAAGTTCTGCCTGTTACTAATTTTTAGCTCTATGACTTTAGGCAAGAAATGTAATTTCTGAGGGCTTCATTGCCCCAATCAGCAAAATGAGAACACTGGATGATATCCAAGTAAGCTCTCAGTTTTAAAATTAAGTGATTAAAAATGCAATCATTTTATGATACCAATGACTTAATAATACTTGATTTATAAAATTCAGCACATACAAATGTAAGTTAAGCATCAATTTCTTCTCCCCAAACTCTGCCCCCTCTGCAGGTCAACTTCCTTTAGTACATTTGAGGAAAATGCTCTCAAAAGATGTTTTATAAATTGAGGGTTTGGGTTTTAAAAGTCTAAGTTACAGTGTCCTAGTCTAGTGCAGAGAAATGTAACATAATGCTTTTAAGCATAAGCTGTGCAGAACAATTCAACTTGCAACCATGGGAAAATGACTTAACCATTTTGTGCCTCAATTTCTTTATCTGTAAAATGGTTATAAGAATTGGACGCACTTTTTGGTATTGGTAAGAGCAATAAGTTACTTGATGCATGTAAAGTGTTTAGAATATGCAATGGGGTGTGTGGGGAGGACTTGATAATAGGGTGAATGTTGTAACCACAATGTTGCTCATGTGAAACCTTCATAAGATTGTTTATCAATACCTTAATTTAAAAATAAAATAAAATGGACTACTGAAGAACCATTTGTTTAAAAAAAAGAGTTCTACTGGAAACAAATATACCTATAGCTGCCTGTACAGATATATATCTAAAGAGAGAGAGATATGCAGATAGATTTGTAGATATCTAGAGAGAAGAAAAGAGAGAGAGGCAGTAGGTTTCTCTTCTAAAACGACTACTGTAAGATAAATTCTAACCGAAACAAGCAGGCGACAACAGGCAACAAAGGGCCAGGCAGTTTATCTGAGTGCAATCCGGGCAAGATTCACCAGTTTGAAACACACGCAGGACAACTCGCCCCTAACCAGATAGGCGGGGAGCTTTTATAAGCACAGGGAGGGGAGGGGGAAGTGGGCCGTGCCACGGGTATGTGGGAAATTTTTTATTGGCTCAGGGTCGGGTGATGGACAGCCAGCGGTCTCCTCCTTCCGGATGGAAGGGGTCTGCATCCGGGGTTTGTCGGCACATCACGGGACTGGAATCCAGGAAGAGCTGTCCGTTCCTTCCTTATATGGCACTGTCCTCTCTTTCCTCCCTCCAGTGCCTCCAGCCTTACAACTACAAATGCCCCCTGCCCATTGCTCTTCATGCCCTCAGGGAACCCCCTCCCTGAGTGTGGACTGGACCTAGTCTTCTTTCTAAAAAATTGTGTATAGAGAAATTGATGAGGGTCAGGGGATTATGCGTCGCGCGGAGGACACCGGTTAGTCTCCATCCGGGTTCCGGCTGCGTTGGGCGTGCATGCGGCTGCCCAGACCATGGCGTCCGGGCCTCACCCAACCGCTCCCCTTGCTGCTACCGCCTCGTCGGCTGCCCCGAGCGCGGGCGGATCCAGCTCCCGGATGACGACCACGACGAGGACTGCAACGGGAGGGATCCTGATCGGCGACCGCCTCTACTCGGAAGTTTCGCTCACCATCGACCACTCGCTGATTCCGGAGGAGCGGCTGTTGCCCACCCCGTCCGTGCAGGATGGGCTCGACTTGCCCAGCGAGACGGACTTGCGCATCCTGGGCTGCGAGCTCATCCAGGCCGCCGGCATTCTCCTCCGGCTGCCGCAGGTGGTGATGGCAACGGGGCAGGTGTTGTTTCACCGTTTTTTCTACTCCAAGTCTTTCGTCAAACACAGATTCGAGATTGTTGCCATGGCTTGTATTAAACTTGCATCAAAAATTGAAGAAGCACCAAGCAGAATAAGAGATGTGATTAATGTATTTCACCACCTTCGCCAGTTAAGAGGAAAAAGGACTCCAAGGCCCCTGATTCTTTATCAGAACTACATTAACACCAACAATCTAATTTTCAAGGCAGAGAGAAGGGTGCTAAAGGAGTTGGGATTTTGTGTTCATGTCAGGCATCCCCATAAGATCATATATATGTATTTACAAGTCTTAGAATGTGAACGTAATCAAACCCTGGTTCAAACTGCCTGGAATTATATGAATGACAGTCTTCGAACCAGTGTGTTTGTTCGATTTCAACCAGAGACTATAGCATGTGCTTGCATCTATCTTGCAGCTAGAGCACTTCAGATTGCATTGCCAACTCGTCCCCACTGGTTTCTTCTTTTTGGTACTACAGAAGAGGAGATCCAGGAAATCTGCATGGAAACACTTAGGCTTTATACCAGAAAAAAGCCAAACTATGAATTGTTGGAAAAAGAAATAGAGAAAAGAAAAGTAGCCTTACGAGAAGCCAAATTAAAAGCAAAGGGGTTGAATCCTGATGGAACTCCAGCCCTTTCTACCCTTGGTGGATTTTCTCCAGCTTCTAAACCATCATCACCAAGAGAAGTAAAAGCTGAAGAGAAGTCACCAATATCTGTTAACATGAAGACAGTCAAAAAAGAACCTGAGGATAGAGAACAGGCTTCCAAAAGCCCTATAATGGTGCAAGAAAAGACAGCAAGAGAAGTAGAAACAGCAGAAGTGCAAGTTGATCAAGGTCAAGAACACGATCATGTTCTAGATCACATACTCTGAGAAGACATTATAATAATAGGCAGAGTCGATCTGGAACATACAGCTCAAGATCAAGAAGCAGGTCCCGCAGTCACAGTGAAAGCCCAAGAAGACATCATAATCATGGTTCTCCTCACCTTAAGGCCAAACATACCACAGATGATTTAAAAAGCTCAAATAGACATGGTCATAAAAGGAAAAAATCTCGTTCTCGATCTCAGAGCAAGTCTCGAGATCACTCAGATGTTGCCAAGAAATACAGGCATGAAAAGGGACATCATAGGGACATGCGTGAAAGATCTCGCTCCTTTGAGAGGTCCCATAAGGCAAGCACCACGGCAGCAGTCGCTCAGGACATGGCAGGCACAGGCGCTGACCTTCTTCCTTTAAGTGTGCATCAGCTCTTGTTCTGTCTGACTGCAGTGTGCTGCATGGACTCATCATCAAAACATTAAAAGCAAACTGAATAGTATTTATTTCTTAAAACCCTCCAGGTCTCTGGAACACTGGGGACATTTCTTTTTGGAAAGAACTATGTGCACTTTTTTTTTTTTTTTTTTTGCACATTAAAATGCCCTAGCAGTATCTAATTGAAAACCATGGTCAGGTTCAATTGTGCTTATTATAGTTGTGTATTGTTTATTGCTATAAGGACTAGAGTGTGAATTCTGTGAAAATGTATCTTTTTTTAATTATTTTATTTTATTTTATTTATTTTGTTATCATTAATCTGCAATTGCATGAAGAACATTATGTTTACTAGGGTCCCCCCTTCACCAAGTCCAACCCACAAACCCCATTACAGTACTGTCCATCAGCGTAGTAAGATGTTGTAGAATTACTACTTGTCTTCTCTGTGTTGCACAGCCCTCCCCACGAAATTGTATCTTATTTTTATACAGGTCAAATTGCAGACACTGTTCTATTTAAGTGGCTATTTGTTTAAATGATGGTGAATACTGTCTTAACACTGGTTTGTCTGCATGTATAAAGATTTTTACAAGAAAATAAAATATAAATCTTGTTTTATAAAAAAAAAGAATTGGTGAGATGCCACTTTCCAGATTACTTTATTTTCTTAAAAAAATCTGTGACTTCCTCTCTTTTTTTGTACTCTCTCTGTGGCTCTTCCCAAGTGTTCAGTCTGACTGAAGCTGGCTGCATGCTGTCAGCCATCCTATGGAAACGAAGGCAAGAAATGGAGGGAGGCCTCCAGACAACAACCATCAAAGAATTGAGACCCCCCAGAGAAACAATCAATGAGAAACGGAACCTCACCAGCGACCGTGTGTGTGAGCTTGGAAGCAGTTCCCTCCCCAGTCAAGCCCACAGATGAGACTTTTGCTCAGCTCACACCTTGATTGCAAATATACAAAAGACCTTGAGCTAAGCTGTGCCCAGATTCCTGACCCACAAGAACTGTGAAATAGTAAGTGCTTGTTCTAAGATACTAAATTTGGGGGTAATTTGTTACATAACAATTGATAATTAATATAATAACCTGTAAATTATATAGCCTAATATGTATATATTTAAATAAAATACTACAGGTCAGTTTGGAAACCTGGGCTTCTGTCATAATATTGCTCCTGTGGGAAAATATGCATATATGCTCTGAATTCTACAAAATTTTGCTTACAAATTATTGAAATATTGTAATACAATGCATTTGTAAGTTGAGAACTTTCTATAAAGGATGCTATTTTAAAAAATTTAATTGATATTTTCATTAATCTTCATAGGATCTAAGTTGAAGGATTATGTGTGATTTGATGTCCTTTTTATATTTTTTATTCTGCATTTTCCAAATTTTTCTCAATAAATATGCCCTTTTTTTTTTCCTGGTAAATTGATACCAGTTATTCAATGACCAACCCAAATACTTCAGGCTTCACATGAGGATCTCCCTCTTCTTGGGCAGGATTTACACAGGGTTTTCTCCATCCTCTTTTTGGTAGCCCCACTCTCCAGTACTGATCACACTTTATCCTTTTTTTGAACCTGTCTTCCCTACTGGACTGTGTTTATTCATTATCTTCATGTGCTCTGGGTCTAGCAGAGTGTTCTCACACAGAGCAGGTACCCAAAAATAGCTGATGAAAAAAATGAATAAATTAACAAACTTGTGAAAGAAGCTTACGCCCTGGGAGACACTAATATTTTTAATTGGTTATTAAATGGCTACTGTTGTGATGGAGACTGGGTTAAAAGAAACAGCATGATTTCTTAAAAAGAAAATCTGATTAAGTCATCCTTCCTTAAACCATTTCAATCATTCCCACGGCCCACAGGAAAGGGACGGAAATCTTTATGGCCTGGGCTCGGCCTGTACCCATCCTGGCTCACCTGGTCCAAATTCTCCCCACTCTTTCTGCCTGCCCTCTGCCCACACTGGCCATCTTCCACTTATTTGCTTTGTTCCCTCCCATCATTTTGCATATGTTATTCTTTATTCCAGAAATGGCATTTTCCCCATATTCTGTAATTTTATTTTGCAATACTCACCACAATTGTAATTTTGCCCTTATTTGTGTTTTCATTTGTTAGTCTGTCTGTCATCAGACAGTGACTTCGTGAGGAAGACAGTTCCCTGTTTTGATCACCAGCACTCATGAGTGAAGGGATGTCTTTCAATCACAGGAGCATGCTTCTTAAATATACTCTGAAAGCCTCAGTTCTCCATTAGAGGAGTTAATGTGTAAGTAAGCTAGCAGGAAGGGTATTTAAGGACTAGAGGGTTTGGTCTGAAGGTAAACTTCAGTAAGCCCATTTAAGGTCACCAGGAAGGAATAAAGCCAATAAAGCCCTAACAGCTTACCTATCACGGCTCGTCATCATCCCAAGGCTCTTGCTTCTCTAATTTAGAGGAACACAAATGAAGACGTATTGTAGATGAACCTACCCTTGAGGCCTTTGTAAAATAATTATGCATTATATTGGCTCAAATATACTGAGTACTGAGCACAGGTCTAAGTGGACTCCACACATCATCTCAGTTCTCACCACAACCTTTTGAGTCACTAACTGTTACCTGAATTTTCCAGATGAGATGGAGGCCCACAGAGGAATTCCTGGCCAGAAATTCAGACTCAACCAGTCCAATTTAATGTCCATACTCTTCAGAACTGCAAATCACTGGCTGTCTTCTGTTGGAAGTAAAGGAGTTTGAAGGCTCAGCAAAAGTTCCTCCAAGAACTAGAGCCATGCCATATCTAAGATTAAGAACTATTTCTCCTCTGAACCCCTGCTCCCTACTGAACTCACTCCTCTCTCCGGTATCCACGTACTGCCAGATGTATGATTTATTTTCACTGTCATGTTAAAGAACATTTATCCTGAATTCTGGGGCCAAATTATGTATATTAGAATTCCAGCTCTACCACTTACAAGCTAAGTGAACTTCGGAAAGTTTCATGAACAATCTGAGCCTCGGTTATCTGTATGGAAAATGGGATCAATATCCATCTAGTGTTTGGAGGAATATTCAATTAAATAATGCATATGAAGGCTTTAGTACAGCACCTGTCCTAAAATAGGCACTGAATTAGCTGCAGCTATTACTATTAGACAGAGATTTTAAAAGCATTCAATGGCATTCTTTTCATCCTAGAAACCCACTTCTCAGGTTTATAACACAACATTTTGTCAATATCACATTGCTAGGTGCATTTCTCTTTCACGAACATAAGAACCGTCATGAAGCAATAAATGTGTGCCTATCAATAGAAATAACTTTTATTTTAAGTTGTTGGGTTCACAAGCCCTTTTTTCCACTAGATCACTGAGAACTGAAGGAGGTGAGAATATGCTACTCCAAAATATGCCATTCTGGCATAAGGACTATTTTTAGATGAAAGCAAATGAGAAAAAGCAGACAAAGGACAAACTCTCTACCAGGAAGGACAGGATGATTGTTAATCACTAGAGAGAATTCTAGACTCTTATCAGCCCAGAGGAAGCACCAGAGACTATATAACAATCCTTCCTAAAGTAACCCTCATCTTCCATAGTTCCCCATTTCCCTTTCCACAGTTTGTCACTGCCAAAAGCCTAAAAACCCTTTTTCCTTTGCCTTGTCATGTCTACACTAATGTATTGCTCTTTTTAAGATGCTACAGAAGCCCCCAGTTCTAACCACCCCTTTGAGTTGCTCATCCCTGGGCTTCTCCCATATGTACATATGTCCACTGCAGGTAGTAATAAACTTCTGTTTGTTTTCTCTTGCTTGTCTGTCTTTTGTCAATCTAATCTGTGGGGCACCAGTCAAAGAACCTAGAAGGACAGAGGAAAAAGTTTTTCCTCCCCTACAGAACAAATCACAATCCTGGTCTTGCTACAATTTTTATTTTTATTTTTGGAAGTACTTTTGTGGTTTAAAAGTAGAGAGATTGTCCGGATCATCAGTGTTGAGTGCTGCAATCCAGATGCCTGAGTTCCTATTTCTCTACCTCTGCCAGCTGGAGAGGATGCTTGGGCCAGTTCCTCTCCGTCCATCATTGCCACTTTCTGATGCATGAACCCTTCCTGGAGCTAGGAAGCACCGTCAAAGGAAGGTTGTGGAACTCATTACTGTGTGTAAAGTACCTTGCAATCCCTGACTGAATGAAACTATAGAAATGCAAAGAATTCTGTGCGATTTTATCTGCAGAGTGAGTTGAGGTCAGAGCATCAGGCAGGATTTAAGCCGTATCTCTTGCTGCCTTTACTATTGTGGATTAAAGTCAGTCCATTTTAATGTTCCTAAAATGTAATTTTTTCTGAGGCTAGAGAGACATGCGATGCTGAGGAGGATTTAATTCATTGTGTTATCACGGGGATGGTGATGTGTTGGCTCAATTTGGGATGTTAGGAGAAAGCCATAGGATGCTAAACTCTCCCATTGTTGCAATTCTCACAATACAAAATAATTAAGGGGAAGTGGAGGGCACCTGAGCAAAATGTTAGGATGCTGGACGGTTTGAGAGTGAGGTCAGAGGGTTGAACTTAGCAGAATGGCTCCCTGCATTGGGGTGTTTCAGGCCAGAATAGATGAGGAAGAAAAGGGAGACACAATCAGCCACAGGACTGCAGAGTGTGCTTAACTGCTGGAGGGCAATTCTGAACAAACCAGAAAGTATTAAGACAAAAAAAAAAAATACACCCTGGGATTAATTGTCATTCTACTGGCCTGTGAGGTAACTGATACCAAATATAATTGCATTACTTTGTAATTATTTCTTTTGGAGTATTTCACCTGAGCTAGGCTTTGGAGATGGGTTTTTTTCGCCCTTTCTCTTGCTTTGCACTACAAATGGTTTTGCATTACGGATATTTTTCTGCTTTACTGTATTATCTTGTGCAAACTATTCTGGTTTGTTTTTCCCCTCTTCCTTGCCCATGGGGTTGTTTACTTACTGGAATTAAAGCCAGAAGTGAGTGTCTCTTGCCAGCAGGACAGAATTTCTAATAAATATGTAAATAACACCTCTCTTAGCTGTGGCTGCAGGCGCTGCTCTCCCACGGCCTACCTGGGCCACAGTCTGGGGCTTAAGGCAGGCTTGGAAAGGATGAGAGATTTTCATCAATCTGCAGATCAGAAAGAAATAAAATTAAATCCAACCTGAGAGGGCAAACGAACAAAGGTGAGGTGGTTCGAAAAGGCCTCTGCCTTTGTGGCTGTGGAGGTGGCTCATTTCTTCGGCCTGTAGTTGAAAGTGTCTGAAGGTTGACACAACCTGTCATAAGAAAGGGACTTAGAACATTCAGGGGTGGCTCAGGCTGGAGAGAAACGAATGTCTCCTCTGCAAGCAGGCCGTGATCATTTCAGTAATAATAATGGTAGTACCATCATCCATCACCAGCTACACCAGTCTCGTGCCCCAATTCTAGGCCAGTCATAATTAACAACTGGTGTCTACATTGCACCTTGAAAGCAAAACTATTTTGAGAACATCTGGTGCATTTATTCTTCTGCAGAGAAGGAAATAAAATCAGACTTCTGCAGAGGTCAAGGATACACCACTGAGTGACGCTTAACAGCCTGAGCTCTGGAACCAGGATGCAAGGGACTAAATTTTACTTTGCCACTAACTAGCTCTGTGCCTCAGTGTTCTCATGTGTAAAATGGGTATTCACCCCTTCAACAAATGTTAATTGAGTTCCTACTATATGCCAGGCAAGTTCTAGGATATAGAGACATGGAAGAGAACAAAACAAAGTCCCTGCTGTCAGGAATGTCTGTTCTAGTTAACAGTAGTGGTACCCACTTCAGTGAGTTGCTATGAACATTAAATGAATTAATAAATCCCTGGTATATAGTAAGTTCTCAGTAAAGGTGAACTAAATTTAAGTTTATCATTTAAAATCATAAAAAGGCAGACTACTGATGGGCAGTTTCCTTAGCTCAGCTCTAGGCACTAGCAGTGTTTAGTCTCCAAACTGGGGAAAGACTTGAAGTTCAAAAAGACTTGGATAAGCTTGGATGTCAGCAGCCTCCAAGAGAGAGTGGCGGTTGGGATCTCTGGTAACCAACTAAGTGATGAGCTGGGAAGGTGTATAATACCTATAATGCAGATGTGCTATGGCGAGCCGCTTGGTTTTCTGGCACCCTCCCCTTTTCCTCTGGAGGACCTAAAAGCCTTAGGAGTCCAGAACATCTGCTCTTGGTGAGCATGTCCTGGCTACAGTTGCACCTTACTTACTCTCAGGCCCAAACTCCGTCCTCTTGAAGGAGATGAGGCCTCAGTTAAATGTCACAGTCAGGTTTTCTGTTAGTCGGCTTCTTTATAAAATAAAGCAGAATCCGGGGAGGGGTGCCTTTTCTCTAGTCCCCTTGATCTTTTGCCAGTTTAATGGGTTTTGCAAATTGAGTTTCTGGCAAAAAAAATCCAGGGGTTGAGCGGGGCAGTGCGCCCAAGCTTTGTCAGAGTGGCATGCTTTGGTGAGTCTCCATGATAAAGGGAAGAATTAATTCGAACTATAAATTATGGATTACTAATCACTGTGCCTGGTAAAGAAAAGATATGCTGCTAGGTTTGGGTTTCTTGAGCCCACAGGTGTATTTGCATACTTTCACTCAGACTCCTCTGGGACTTCTTGTCTTCCCCCAGTTCCCTTCTCTCCAGGTTTCTGACCTGAGTGACACCCTAGAGGCATTATTGGCTTATCCACTAGAAAACCAAGAGTGCGTTAGCTTCAGAAACCTCAAGGAGTAAATATTCTTAGGAACTGCTGGAATCACCAAGCAGAATGACTGTTACCTTTTGGATTGAGGCGAGAGCTAAAGAGAGAAATGCGATTTTGTTAAATATTTAAACACTGACTTCCACGTGTCATCAAGCCATGGAGACGAACTCCCACCCCCACCACTACCACTTACCATCCCCCAAAAGTAAAATAATTTGTTTTCATATTGGGCAAGAAGACAAATTTCAAAGTGAAATTTCTAATATCATAGAATGTTAAGCAGCTATTAAAATGATATTTACATAGAGTTTTTAATGATATGGAAAAAATCTTATAACCTTAAGCACAAAAATGGAATAGAAAATTACATGAATATACAGAATGATCTTAATGAAGTTTTAAAAGTATAGGGGGGAAGTTTGAAAGAAATAAGGCAAAATTTCAGTCTGGTAAAATTAAAGATGATTTTTCCTGTTCTGTAAAAAATGGATGCATTTTCCAAATGTTTTAAATGTGAGCATGTATTACATTTAAAAGCAATCAAATAAATAAGAGCATGAAAATTAAAAAAATAAAAAACAAAACAACTCCAAATAAGCAATAATAATCAAGTTGACCAAAGACCACTCTCCCAGTCCCCAAATGTTGGCCTTTGTAATTGTTCAGGGAAGAGGCCATGAGCAATTTAGGGGACGATATTGTCCTATCAGTGCATTTTCTTTGTTGTTCCTTCCTTTGGAGAGTTCTGGCTGTCTGGGGATTCATGCTTCTACTTTAGAGTTGGTGGTTAGTGGGTGCTTTTGAAAAGACCATCCTGACAGCAGTGTGCAGAGTATACCAGGAGGGTGCCAGAGTCATGGGATTATAAGGCCATACAGGCAAGACATATGATACTTTGGACAAGTATAGAGACAATGAAGATGAAAGAGAAATGGATATATTTGAGAGATATTCAGGAACTTAAATCAATATGCCTTAATAAGAGATTTCAAATGGGGAAGTGAGTAAGAGAGAGTTTATTGTTAACAGTGACACCTCTTTCTGACTGTGTATTGGATAGATAGTCATTCACCAAAAGAAGAAACATTAGAATATGACCTAGTTGTTTATTGGGAGGAGAAGAGGGGAGTATATTAACTATCTATTATTACATAACAGATTGTCCCAAACTTAATGGCTCAAAAATAATAAACATTTATTATCCTGAAATATTTATTCCTGAGAATCAAGAATTTGGAAGTGGCTGTGTGGTATTGCAATCAAGATGTTGGTCAGAACTGCATTCATCTGAGAGCTTGTCTGGGGCTGGAGAATCTAATGCCAAACTTTCTCATGTGTCTTCTGACTCTAGAACTCACTTCCTCACCCCACGGGCTTCTCTATGTGGGTCACTGCAGCTGGCTTCCCCAGTGTAAGTGATTGAAAAAAGAGAGAGGAAGCAGCCAAAGTGATTTTTTTATAACCTAGTCTCTGAAGTCACATACTGTCATTTTTGTTTTTATTCTATTCATTGTGAGTCACTAAGTCCAAACCCACATTCAAGGTAGAATTAAGCCCCACTTTTGAAGGGTGTGTCAAATAATTTGTGGACATATTTTAAACCACCCTAGGAGGAGGGTGCTAGGTCATGAGCTTAGTTTTTGACATACTAAGTTTGAAAGGCTATTAAGAAATTGAAATCTCAAGTATATATAGATTATATAGATAGGAAGCTGAAGTAAGAAACTTGAGCTAGAAATATAAAATTTTAAGTCTTCTAGATTTACATGGTAATAGAATCTTTGCGAAGTATGAGATTACTTAAGAAAGACATGTAGAGATAAGGAAAAAAGAATCAAAGTTTAGCAATTTTAACATAAAATCTGCATAAAGGGGGATGAATTAGCAAAAGACAAGGGGAAGAAAAGACCAGGAGGGAGAAGGAACACCAGGAGAGTGTTAGGTCAGGGAAGTCCAGCAAATGGGACTGTAAAAGAGCAAGAACAGTAACCGATCATTTGGTGGATATGTGACTGGAGGCCAGACTGGAGCAGGCTGAATTTTTAAAGGTAAGCATTGATTACATTTTTTTAACTTTTTGTTTTGAACTAAATTAAGACATGTAAAATTTGCAAAATAATATAGCAAGTCCCCACACACTCCTAACACAGCTTCCCCTAACGTTAACTACTTATATAACTATAGCACAATTATTAACCCCAGAAAGCGAACCCTGGTATAATAATATAAAGTAAGCTATACCTTAATATAATCTTTACCAGTGGCATTGGCAAGAATTCCATGGAAATGATTCTATGTTCTTCTCAAAGTCCCCCATTTGTTTATAGGCCTTGTAACTGGTGATGTTAACCTTGATCACCTAGTTTAAGGGGGTGTCTGCTAGATTTTTCCTTTATAAAGTTACTTTTTTTCCCCTTTGTAATTAATAAACATCCATAGGAGAGACTTTGAGACTATGCAAATATCTTGTTCTTAGTCAAACTTTCTCCCACTGTTTTTAGCATCCATCAGTGGATCTTGTTTGCAATAATTATTACCTTGGTCTTCACGTAATGGTGCTTTTCTATTGTCCTATTTCCTTCTACATTTATTCATTATTTTTTTTCTATAAGGGAGAGCTGTCCTTTTTCCCCATTTATTCAAATATTTATATTGATATGACTTATGGATATTGATTTTATTCTATTCTTTAAAATCCAATACTGTCATTATTATTTTTGTGCTCAAGTATTTCCAACTTTGATCATTAGGGGATCTTTCTAGGTGTTTTATCCATCCTTTCAGAAAGTCCCTGTCTTTTTCTTGACATCTTACCTTGTAGTATGACAAGTTACTCCAAGCTAATCTTGTTTTTATGTTTGTTTACTTTGTTTTCCTGCCCCAGATCTTATATCAACCATTTCTGAGAGAATGATGTTTAGGAAACAAGATCTGGACAGTAAGTATGCTAATTGTGATTGAAGTATTATTGTTCCTAGACACTCTCAGCAGAGCTAAAAAATATATGTATGTATACTAACCCACATACACACCTATACGTCTCTATCTGTATTTGTGTATATGTGTGTGTGTGTGTGTGTGTGTGTGCATGTGTATGTGGGTCAGTATCTGTGTGCATATATACATATATATGTATATGTAAAGGAATGTAGTTCCTTTTTGTGTGTATATATATTTGTTTACATATGTAGTGTTTGTGTATGTATGTATATATATATATTTTTTTGACAACTCTGGTTCCAGTTCACCTCCATAGTTTATTTTAGCCTTACCCCTTTCTTTATTAGTGATTTCGAGAAACCTGCCTTTCATTTATGCACTATATTTACTTATTTGATTGATGCTGGTGTTCACATGAAGTCAATGAAGAGTTGTGAGGCCATACCCCTGTGTGAAATAAACTAAGGGATGAAACGCAGCATGTGTGTACAGTTCTTTTTGCCTGTAGTCATAATAAACAGTCAAGATATTGTTTACCAGTTAGTTATTTTCTTCTCTACCCCCTTCATTGTGGTTATGTTATTTATTTGCAATAGAGTTTATAGAGTTGAGTTGCTACTTTTTATATTCCATTTTGGGTCTCTCAACCACATTCTGGTCAGTTTTTTTATGCTGTTGGAATTTGAAGGGTATGTAAAACACTAGTATGATTTGTAGAGTCAGAACTTATACTCAGAGAAATAACCTCTTTCCTCACTCCTACTAACCCAAACCCAAATCTTTTTTTTTTAATTTCCTGTCTTTTTCACCCATTTCCCATGGCCTCTGCCTACAGTGAGTGACCAATTTCCTTAATTTCTGATATATGCTTTCTTTATTTCTTTTATACAAATGAGTAGGTGCATTTGCATTTTCTTGTAGCATCTTCTTTCATACAGGACGGTAGCATACTCTATCTACTCCTTAGCACTTCAGTTTGTCACTTACCAGCATGTCCTAAAAATAAATTATTCCACATAACCTCATAGAGATCTTCCTCATTCTTATGTGTGTGTGTGTGTGTGTGTTTCTGTAGTTCTTATTATGTGAATGCAATATTGTTTACACAACCACTTTTCTATGAATAGACATTTAGGTCATTTTCAATAATTTGTAACTGCAAACAGTGCTACAATGAATGGCCTTGTTTATTAGTAGTTTGCTATTATTGAAGGTAAATTCCTAGCTGTGGGATTGTGGGCCAAAAGACAAGGGCATATGTAGTTTTGTCAGATATTGACAAGTTTTCTTCCAAAGGTAAATAAGAATGCCTGTTTTCCTGCAGCTTCATTAGCAGAATGTGTTGTCATATTTTTAAATTTTTGCCAGTCTGTCAGGTAAGAAATAACATCTCAGAGTTGTTTTAATGTGCATATCACTTATTATGAATAGGCTTCAACATGTTTTCATTATCTGAGAATGCTTGGTTTTTTGTCAATTGTCTTTTTGTATCTTTTCTACATGTACCAATTTTTTGTTCCTTTTCTACTCAAATAAAATATTTTTTTTTTCTTATTGGGGATATTAGCTCTTTGTCTGTGTTATATGTTGGGAATATTTTTCCCCAAACTATTTGCTTATGGTGTTTTCTTATGATGTAAACACTAAGTAATTTTTTTGTGTGTAGTCAGATTTACTGATCTTTCCTTTTGTTACCTCTGGAATTTTAGTTAGTCATCACGTATTTATTGATTTAAATCATGCCTCTTTCCCCAATCCAAGCTAAATTTTAATCCTATACCACTCTTTAAGGAAGAAAGAGTTGATATTTAGTTCTTAGCGTCCTTCTCCCACCTGTCCCACCTTCTCTAGAAATAAACTGGGATTATCCTGGCCTCTAAACAGGTTTATTAGTTTGCTAACTTCTAACATTTCTCATTTGCTAACTAAACTTGGATCTCAGCTCAGACAGATTTCTTGGCTCTGTTTAATATGTGATTTCATCTGTGACTCAGAGACATTCTGTCTCCTGGAAAAACAAAGCAGCTCACTGCCACCTATCTACCCAAGAGTTGGCAAAACAAATGCTTAACACAGATTATGGCCAATAGATTCTATATATGTATATGTGCACTTGCTTTTCAAAAGACGTAGTGTCAGCAACAATCAATGAATACCAGCATGGATGATTTCTGCTTTAAAAAAAAAAACTGCAGGTGTTGTGGGTGCTATAAGAGAATTATGAGCCATAATGTCTATCCTTATGGAACTCACAGTTTCATCAAATAGCTCAAGTGAACTTCTGTGAAAGAAGCAGATTACAACATGACATTGTCTATAAACAAGAGCCTGCCTCTAGGTTGCAGAGTGCTGACTCTAAGCATAGTGGACATTGATTAAAATAAGGGAGAAATCAGTACGGGCTGAAGTCATGTGGTGAATCTTGAGCCGAGCCTTGAGGTATTGGCAGGATTTGGATGGATATTGAAAAAAGAGAGCAGGCAGCACAGTGATCATTTACTCATTTCTCTAAATTATATTGAGATGAGTACCTACTATGTGTAAAATAGTAACTATGAACTGTATTTAAAGTGCAAAAATGTTACAACTCTTGACTTCCTTCTTAGGGAGTAAAAACACATACACACTGTAACATTTCCTCATTATTTGAATATTTTCAAAGTTTTGGCTGAAAAATTTTGGATGAGATATACGCATGAATCTCCTCTAAAATGTTAGAGATGGTCTGATCCGATGTATTTGCAAAACCTATGGAGAATAATTCCTTTCGATTTTTTACTCTTCCTAAGACTCTTTCAGATTTGTCTGCATCCCCTTCTCTTTTTCTTTTGCCTTAACAATATCATTGAATAATGAGCATCGTAATCCCCATTTCACTGGTGAAGGAACCGGTGTCTAGGAAGTTGAAACATTCTTTAGCAGAAGAGAAGACAAGGCCCACAGCCAGAGTTATGAATTCCTAGCTCATGTTAGTTCACCTTTTCTTGGCTGGAGGAGTTGATTGTGGAACTGAGATGAGTCTACACAACAATTCCCAAGCACTAGGCCTGGTGTCTATAGACCTACTGGCTTGGCTATAAACTACGTCCATAATGTGAACAAATTCCTGTCTTTCCCTTTCTAGATCTCACCTTCATCTGAAAAAATGTGAAGTTTGGACTGGACATTCACTAATGCTCCTAGAGTACTAACAGTTTCTGTTTCTAAGCCCCAGCCAGCTCATGCTGTGTTCTGTTCTATTTGGCCCACAGAATGTTCAGTGGGGTCCAATGACGGCAAGGCACTTGCGTTAGGTGATGTCTAAAACCACCCTCCGCCTCCACATCTATGACAGGGAGTGCCCATGGGAGTGTCTATTCACATCGGTCCAGGGGTCTTTGATGCAGTAACTGGAAGCCTCTGAGCAGCAGGAGGTGTAGGAGAAAAGAATTTCCGGAAAGAATATGCCTCTGATGTCGATATCCTAAGTTAGAGGATTTTGTACTCAAGTAGCAAGAAATGTTCAAAAAGAACCACTGGGGCAAGTGAAGTCTCCTAGTCCCTGCTCTAAGGGGCACTGTAAAAAATGAAGTGGAAAAAGCCAAATTTACAGATCATCTAGGGAAGCTGCAATCCAGCGGTAGGATATTAAACACAAAAGAGCTGAAGTTAACATGAGACGTTATTGGTTTGGGGAGACGGACTCTTTCCCCAAGGTCCATAATTAGAACCAGGAACCTTTTGCATGTAATTAAGAATAAGAGATTGGTTTAACAACTGCAGCTGAATAAGTCTGAAACATTTTTTTTTTAAATAGCTCTTGGGATTAGGATTTTTTTCCCTCACATTTGTAAAATGTGAGTTTCCTGACTACTTAGGAAATTGAAGCTAATTTTACTTCCACAAGCATTTTTGTTGCTAATAATAATAGGATATATTTTGCATATGTGATGTGAAATCAACAAGGTGCCCTATAGAAGCAAGATGGCCTTTGAGGTACTTTTTCCCCCTCAAGGAAGCTGTCACTGAGCAGCTGATTAATTACTGTAATAATCATAATTTTTAAAAATTAAAAAAATCCTCTTCCCATTCATTAAGTACACTGCAAATAGGTGCCAGAGGTAATTATTGTCTAGAGGTACTTCCGAATTATCTTTTCTAATCCAGCCACGCTGACATTTTTGAGAGGGGAAAAAAAAGTGTTTTGTCTTTCTTCTTACGAGCGGGGTGGCATTTGAATATGCAAACAGTGTCAAAGTCTACCCTGTGGATGTTTTCTGGAGGTATGATTTATGAGGTCAGCCTATTGTATTTGTTATCACACTACGAAAAAGGTCATTAGACAAAGGAGTTCTATCTACTGGGGTCTACAGCTCATCTTGTGATATTTTAATTGTTGCTCTTGTGCTGACTTCCAGCATGCTCAAGGGTGAGCTGTATGGACACTAGTTTGCCCAGACTTTGCATACATTCTCTAATGTTTGTGGTGCAGTTTGTGCCGACTTCCAGCCACTCCTGGGGTAGATCGGGGATGTTGAGTATAAAGGAAGCTCATGGAAAATCTAAAAATTGCATTTTAATCAACGGGCTCAACTTTCTCCCCATGATGAATGCTCATTTTTGCAGTATAGTTTAAATTTGAGATCATGAAGAAGGTGAGCTGTCTGTTGGCAATTTGTCTTTAGGGAAACTTAGTGTGGTGCCTGTCCATGGGCTCTGTGGTAAATACATTCAATGTTAGATTTGGAAAGAACTCAGATGTTTCCTTTAACTACTTCCCAGAACATGACTCTCCTCTCTAACACTCCCAGCGTGGTCATTCAATCTCCACTTAAATATCTCCATCATCAGGGATTCACATCCTACTATACAAGAAGCCTTATCCATTTTTGGAGAACTCCAAACTATAATTTTACTTCCTAATGCCCTGACACCTCCCCCCATGCCATTTTTGCCAGTTTTGTCCTAGCTTCATCCTCTAGGACCATGTGGAAGGATCCTTTTCCCATATTATAAAGAAGCTCAAGAAAGTGACCCCATAAATCTACCCACCTCTTGGTTACACATCCTCTCAACTGAGCATGGTTTTATATCCTCTTTTAATACCGTAATATATGAATAATACTTTTGCTTTAACCAATGCATTTTATAATGCATTATAGTGATAGGGGCATGCCTGGTGTTCAATATACTGCCTACTGTTCTAGACAAACTTCTATTCCTTTATCTCCCACTAGGAAAGTCTATTGGAAAGAGAAAAAGTGGCAATATTATACTTGATTTTAGTTATCAGTAACAAAAAAATCAACAATTCAAAATTAGTTTAAACAATAAGAAAATGTATTAGCTCATATAATAAACAGTGTAGAGGTAACGTGGAACCTCAGGATTGGTTGGTTTGACAGCCCAACAATTTCATAAAGGATCCTGGTTCTTCCCAGATCTCTGCTGAGCCACCTACATTGTCAATTCTAATTCCATTCATGCTTACAGAGTAGCTGCTCATAGCAAATATGGCTATTTGCTATTTGACCATGTCTGACAAAAGAGAGATTGGCTCATCTTTCTCAAAGAACTGAAAAGAACTTCCTAGGGCAACTTTTTCATGTAGTGTCATTGACCAGAAGTGGGTCACATACCTACCCATAGACGGTAAAACTGACCCAAGCACCAGGCTTAGTTAGACTCGTCAGATTCCACCCACAGAACAAGGCATAAGATTTTGCCCTGGATCCCAGGAGGGTGTGTGATCGGATAACTGGCACAAGGATTTTTGAGTAGGCATTTGAACCAGCATTCAGCATTATGCTGTATACTGTTATAACAAAAAGCTTAATATTCAAAAAGTTCCATTTCTTGTAACTAATACAACTCGAGGGGGGTATCTCA
Organism: Manis javanica; assembly: GCF_040802235.1. Lineage (NCBI taxonomy): Eukaryota > Metazoa > Chordata > Mammalia > Pholidota > Manidae > Manis > Manis javanica. Next base: position 99,536,693 of record NC_133166.1, on the reverse strand, counting down.
TGAGTCTATTTGTCTGTTGGCTCTCAGCTCCATTTTTACTCACCTTGGACTTCCTGTATAACACAGTGGTGGGAAGTAAGCCTGCTAAGTAGATTTCCCAGATTTCTTTCCCAGCTGGCTTACAGTTACACTCTACCAGTATGAGGAACTGGGGAGATAGGAAGGCAGAATCCACTACTTGTCAGTTGCTAGCAGTGTCTCCAACAGAAGCATTTGTAGATATGGGTTCCTGAGTGCAGAGAGTGCAATCCCAATGGCGGTGACCATGGCACAGAAAGCACGCACGCAGCCCATAGCACCATGCTCATGGCACCACGTTAGTCAGCTGACCTGGCTTTGTCCATCACAAGATCCTGAATAAAAGTAATGGATGATTTTACCCACTAGCTATTCTATTTATGTCTGCTTTGTTCCTCTACGCTCAGCAGGATGTAGCTTAAGGAAGGAGATTTATCTATCACCAGAGTTAAGGGTCTTCCCATGAAGATTTTATTAACAAAAGAGAAGTATAAATTTAAGTTATAACCTGTAAATCCACAACTAGTTGGTATGAAGTCTTATCTTCATTCTTTTTGATAGCAGGAAGACTTTTTCTCTCCAGGGAATGAATCTCCAGTTGTGACTCTCTGCTGAGCCATGATCAGTTGGGAGTTGTGTAGGTCAGCATCCAGTCAGAAAAACAGAAGCTAGCTTAGATATTTAAAACAGTGGGAATTTAATATAGGCAACTGGATTTGCAATTGCATTCCAAAACAAAATTATTGGAATGTTTTAATCCTTAGAGAAGATCTTGGCTTAGGGACCTTTGGTACCTTTTCTGAACTAGTCATCGCATGTTGTCAGTGCAGGGGTCCTGGGTGCTGATTGTTCCATTGAAAAGCACGTGTAGAAGGTAAGTTCTACATATAGATTCTTAACTTAATACAAGTTCGAGTGATGTCTGTGCTTTGGGGACTCTGCAAGGTGATGCCAGAGTTTCTAACAATAGCAGCGGCACCAGAGCTTGCTCCAGCAGCCTCAATACCCAGCACGGCTGAGCTCTGGGTAACACCATCTCCCATGCTACTCCTCCAACTCAAGGTGTGATAATGGCTCCCCACCATTGCTCATCCTTATGTAATTTCTTGTTCACCATTTTTGTTTCTTCCTCAGTTCTTCCAGTGATTTTATAATGAAGCCCCTAAATTAAATTTTTCTGTTAGAAGTCCCTGGCCTGATTTCTGCTTCACCACCTGGATGCTACAAGTCCAAACTGATTGTGATTCAGTGAGTCACAATGAGATCCACCACCCAGGAAATAATTTTCCCTATTACAAAGCACAGCTGAGATCTGGGGATTAAACTTCCTGCATTACAGGAGGTAACATATTATCACTTGTGCACATATACCACCCATGTTTTGTTTAGGGGCAGCTTTTTGTTTGTCTGTTTTGGTTGTATGGAATAGAAATCCACTCAAGCCACCTTAAGACAATGAAAAAGGGATTGTGCTAGTTATATTTATACATGTGGACTAGAACTGAAACTGCGTCTGTCATTCTATTAGAAGCAACGTAGCTTCTTGGAATCCATTGCTCCCTTTTTTCCTGAAGGGCCCATGACCAGTCTTTCATGATACATTTTTCTTCCATGTATTTCCTCTATTCACCACCTTTCTGACTTGCTCATTTTTTAACTCTTTATACTTTTCCTTTACCTTGTGACTTCTCGATATTTAGTGTTCCTGTTTCCTCATAGTTTAGGGTCCCCCTGATCCGTGTGACCCCAACTCTGTTCGATCCTATAGTTCAAATTCTGGAGGAAGTGAGTCTGATTGGCCCAGCACCTCTGCCTTTGCCAAGCAATGTTAGAGGCCTTTAACTACCTTGTACATCTGCTGCCCTTGAGTCAGAGGCTGCTTGTGGTCCCAGCAACTGTGCGCTGGAGTAGAGGGGGAGGGGTACTTGGCACATGACCTAAATAACTCCGAATGGCTGCTTTCATATCAAGGGTCGGAAACAATGCTGACAGGTCCAATGTAAGCCTCAAAGTAAATGGAGCGTGACTTTTCCAGTAAATGGAAAATTAATTTTCCTTGACTTAAAGATCATTTTTCCTAATGATCAATCTGATACAAAAAAACCAAGTTGAATGCTGTTATTTTGTGATTTTTTTTTCCTTTAAGGCTGACACGTTAACATACATTAAAATCCTTATAAAGTGGAGGCACATAGTGATTATTTTCTCTGAACCACTAAACATTTCAGGAAACGTCTTAGACCTCATATCTCAACAGATACGACTCTGACAGCAGATATTAGATAAATATCAGGCAGCATGAAATAGGAAAAACAAACAAACAAAACCAGACAGACAAACACTCAGGCAGATCTGGGTTTAAAATAATAAAATATCACTTTAAAAATAATGTTCTTAAATGTTTAGCCACTGAAATATACAGTAGCTAACCCCTTGGGTGCTCATATCTTAAAGGGGAGAATTTAGCATAAATAATACTTTTTATGTTGCAAAAGGGCCCTATGTTGGACCAGCCTTTAAAAAGAAGCTACATCTTGCATGAAAGATCCTTAAAACTGCTTAAAAGATGTTCTGCACACAACACACAAAAAAGATTAAATTCATTCCATTGGTTTTTTTTTTTTTTACAAGTTTCAAAGGATCAAGAGCTATCTCGATCTGCGGGATTGACCCAGTCAGTTCAGCTGGACCGTCTGTCTGTACGGCTCCTTCTCCCGTCTTTCCTCCCTGCCACCCTGCTATTTCTTGAAGATTCCTTCCCTAGATTTTCATTCATGTGCCTAAATGCCTCCTTTGCTGATACCTGTTAGTTAGCTCTGGTGCCACGTCCTCATATCCACTCCTGCCTCCTGGACTGCTTACATTGTTCTTTCTTTTCCTTTGATTTCAGTTTTTCTGCACTTTGCCCCACCCAGTGGCTGGTTTGTGATATAAAAGTATTGGTGGATGCTTGAGAAACTGATCCATCTGATACCAGTTTACGTTGAAAATGCAGCTCTGGACCAGGTCGGAGGGGACACATTTAAAGATGCTGATTGACACTCTAAACTTAAAAGCCAAAATCCCATTTTCAGGGCCTGGACTCCACTTTTTGTGTTGACTTCGAGGATCTTTGTTTTGTTCCTCTTCTCCCTTCCCTCCTTTAGGGTTTCACTCACACAAATAAATATTTCAAAAATCCAAAGTAAAGGTCTCCAGGCTGTTTTTCGTTTCTGCCATGCCTCCTGCCCTCCAACTCAGGGCTACCACCCATTTTTAAAATTCTGATTTGTTACTCTGCTCGGAAGAATAAAGGATCTTTGTCTATTTTCAATATTTTTCTTTGACTTTAAATCAATGTTTGATTTTTTTTTTCTTTTCACTTGTCTTCATCCTTCTCCCTGAACATTGACATATCCTGTTCACTATCTCTTTTTTTTTTTTTTTGACCTGAAGAGAAAAGGTGGCTGTTTTTGCCAGCAATGTAAATCCAACTTTCTGGTCACTCTGTTGAGATCAATTTCCGCCTGGCACACTGGACATACTACGTCCATGAGGCGTGCAACATCTGTCAATAGGAATGAGATCGGCAATCTGTAAAACAGCACATGGACCGACGCCACAGGCAGGCCGTTTGGGAAGCCAGCCCGTCCCTGCTGCTTCTCCTTCTTACTTCTACAGGCACAGGCTGCTTGCCTGTTCTGCAAATCCCAGAAATTATTTCCATAATCCAAACCCTGAAATCCATTAAGTAAATAAAATACGAGGGCCCCACCCAAAAAAGGACCTTCACAGGAGTGACATGTTGTGTCATTAAACACAAAACTGTGTCATTTTCCCGGGGTGGCATGTTGGAGCTAAAAGTAGGAAGGGAAGAAGATAGACCAGTACAAGGAAGAGATTTGAGTGATGAGCATCTCACGGAGGGCAGAAACCCACTGGAAGAGTAAAGCTGGCTTGTAGACAGAATTGCTTTCTGGTATGTGCCCCTCGAAATGTTTTTGCTTGAGGCTCTTGGACAAATCCCTGAAACAAGGAGCCAAAATCAAGCAAGTACAAACCTGTGCTTGTATATAAAGGCCTCACATTCATTTATCTCTTCATTCATTCAAATTTTATTTATTGAGCACCTACTCTATGGCAGACACTGTCCAAGACACTAGAAACGAAATAGTGAACAGATAGAGATAATCAATGCCCTCATAGCAATTATATTCTAGTAATAATTATAAAGTAAATAATTGTAAAAATATAGTTTCGCATATATCCCACAAAGGGGGAAAAGTAGAGTAAGTAGAGAATGACAGGTGCAGGTGGTTACTTGAGACAAGGTTGACGGGAAAAGCCTCCCTGGGGGGTGGCACTTGAGTCATGAATGGAAGATGGAGGGAGGGATGCATGCACCTATCTAGGGAAAGAGCATTTTACAACTAGGACTAGAAAGGGCAGAAGGCAGAAATATACTTCTTGTGTGCAGGAGCCACAAGAAACAAATGTGAATGAGCACTTGAAGAGCGAGAAAAAATGGTAAAGAAGCTAGAGAACAGATGAGGCCGGGCCTTGCCAGCCTTAGCAAAGAGATGGGATTTTTATTTTTGACATTACTGAGAATCCATAAAATGTCATCATGGAAGTGTTGAAAATGAAGATGGTGGTGGTGGTGGCAGTGATTGTGCTGTCATACATGCCAGACTTGGTTTATTTCTCTAAGATGGGCCACACAACACCCCTATACCCTGGTTCTTTATGATAACTACATGGTATTGCAGGCAAACCCCTTGAAATAGTGCTCACTAGGAGTTATAACAGTCATTATTATGACCATCAGGGACCAGGCTGCTCATGTTCCCCATTTCAGTCCCATTTCGGCCCCAAAGTATATTTCAAATATGAGTATTTTAATCAGAATTATGCTAACATCAATCAATTTTTGCAAAGTATTTTTTTCCAGTGAACTCCATTAAGGCAATTTAACTCCTTGACAAATGTTCCATAATGCACAATTTAATCATTTGTATTTTTTCCCATTTTCATCAGCGTTATTTCTTTTCCATTTCAATTTCAAAGCAAGACCGAAATATCTCTAAAGTTTATATGATGAAGTCAAATGGAAGTTTCAATTTGATGTGGTCACAAAATCGTGCTGCTTAAGAATCCTGAGGCTCAAGAAGGTTGACTAATTTTCCCAAAGACTAGTTAGTGACCACAGTGCATCCCAACCCAGCCCCTCTGATTCTGGTATCATGATCTTGCACCACGGTCCTTTTGTAGAAAAGAGAGAAAGGAGAAAAAATAAGATTAATACCTACCTCCCAGGGTTAATGTGAGGCTTCTATGAGAAAGTGCTTTTACAAACTATGAAGCACTACATTGCAGCTACTAATAACAAAGAAAGTGAGACCCATTTCTCCCATTTCTGGGCTAGAAAAGGACAGTGAAGAGTTCAGTCCCAGGTGAGTGTACTCAGCTACATCCATGAGTTTCATTTCCTAGAGGTGTGGATTTGTCACATGCATCACAGAAGGATTGGGCTGGGAACCTGTCTGGATTGGCCGATGTGGGTCTAAGAACAACTGACTACTACAGTCTTTGAGAGGATCCTGGAGACCTAAAACAATTATAATTAGTGTTCTAAAGCCCACTGGGGGCCCACTGTCTGCTAAAGAATAATAATTCAAAAAAATTTATCAAGATTTCAAGGAGATGATAGTTCTTATCATGAGCACCATTCAATATTCCTTCTCTGAGCAGTTAATATCCTGAGACATTGTGCTAGAGGCCAATGGTATGAAAAGATACCTGATCTCAGCCTCAAAAAGCTCACTATTTCCTAGGGGATATAAGCATACTAACAACCAAGCATGTCACCATATCAAAGCCATGATGGAGGCAAAGGAGAGGAACATCTACCCTAATATGAGAAGACTTCTTACAGGAAGTAAGCATTGATAATAATGTCAAAAACAAATAAGAATAACCAACGAGATAGACAAGGCAAAGAGTACATTCCAGGAAAATAAACTGCACATGCAAAGGGATAGTGAGAGAATGGTACCACTGAGGAACACATCCCATGGCTTTAGTGCAGCGTGAATGGGGCAGGTGAGGCAGGGAGTGAATCAAGTGCAGAGGGAGTAGCCGATGAGACAGGGAAAGAGTGTAGGTCCCTGCAAGGCAGGGTGATGGCCACAGAGATGCAAACTCACGTCTCAGGGAATGAGACAGGCAGAGACCAGGCCTCGTCCAAATCTCCTTCAGACACTGAAGTCTGAAGAGCGGACATGGCCAAGGTCATTTAGGTAAGAATGAGTTAGTGAGATAAAGTATGTGCTGCAACTGCTATTAGACTAGCTAGAAAACTAAGTCCATCCCAAGACACTGGGGAGCCTAGAGGGGCCAGTTGTCCTAGAGGCTGGGAGCAGCCTTTCAACACGTGGCCTCAGACTGAGTGGGACTGTGGCTGCAGGTGACAAACTTCCTGTAATACAACTGGAACAGGGCTGGGACAGTTGGGGATTGACACAGTTTATATCCCAGCAGAATCTGTAAGCTCTGGGGGATAAGGACTTTGCTGCTTCAGTAATCGCAGCAGCTACCATTTCCTGAACCCCTTTAATTTAATCCTTACTTCAAGTCTGTGAAGTAGTTGTTACTATTCCTGTTCTATAGATGAGGAAAGTGAGGCACTGTAACATTCTTGAAGTGAATTCAGTGGTGACTTCTAGAAAGATATGTCCATGCTCTAAACCCTGGAATCTTCGAATATTATCTTACATGGCATAAAGTGAACATTCCCTATTATGGCAAAAGATGAGTTTAAGCTAAGGAGCTTGAGAAGAGGAGCTGACCCTACAGTCTCCCAGTGGACCTTAAATATAATCACACGTATCGTTAAAAGACAGCTATCCGGAAGGGAAGACAGACAAAGAAGGGAAAGCAGTGATGTGGCCTCAGAGCCAGACACTGGAGTGACGTGGCCACAAGCTAAGGAACGGTGGACCGGCACCCAAAGCTGGCAGAGACAAGGGACAGATTCTCCCCAGAGCCTATGGTAGGTACAGCTTTGCCAACACATTGATTTCAAACTCTAAGCCTCCAGAAGGTACGAATGAGTTAGTGAGATAAAGTACATGTTGTGAGAGAATGAACTTCCGTTGTTTTAAGACTATGGTTTTCATGATTTGTCACAGCAGCCACAGGACACTCATACATTGCCCAGGGTCACAGGGCTGCATGTAGAGCAGGCATTCAAACCTTAGTCTGTCAAACTCCAAAGCTCTTGCTTTCTGTCATACGGCACCATGCCACAACGGCAGTAAACTGGTTCAAAGTTTCTATAGAACAAAATGGAAAACGGTGCAGGGAAAAGCAGAATCTCACAGTGAATGATTAGAAGAGCCCTATCATGTGCACTTTGCTGTCAAGCAGTGGGGCTGCAACTTGGCAGTAAACTAGAAAAGAAAACGGAAGCTGGAAGGAGGAGGCAGGAGGTCTGAGGTCCAGGGACTGGAGGTCAACCCAGACTATGAGGTCAAGGTGGGAAAGAACATCAACAAAGTGGGTCAAGTATGTGAGAGCTGGGAGAGTCCCCTTACCAGACCTTTATCACTAGAAACGCAGAATGCACGTGTGTTCAGGACACCAGCAGTGCAGGGAAACAATAAAATAAATGGGAGGTAACATGAGGGCAGGGAAGCGTTTGCTATTTTCTTTCTTTTTTTAAAGGATCTAAACAATCTCCATGGGTAAGATCAGAACTTTGTTAGACTAGCAAAGTTACACCATTTTTATTTTACTTATATGGCTGGGGGACTGCCTATAATTATTTTCAGTACTGAGCCATTCCTGTAAGACTACAACAACGTGGGAGGAGGAATCAGAAAACGGTGCCCAACGCCCAAGTCCCCGTCTGCAGGGAGGCTGGGAGAAAGGAAGAAGGCCCCTCTGCTGTCCTGAGACGGAGCGAGGGAAGGGTCAGTGGGCAGGGAAGGTGGGGAGGAATCTCTGCTCGCACTCACGTTGTGTATCTGAACGCGTTCTGAATGAGACTGAGATGAAGCAAGGGATGCGTGGTTAAAATGGGGCACAGGAGGCTGCAGGGAAGCTGGAGCAAGCAGGTGAAACCAAGTCTACCCATCTGCTAAGGCCACCGTAACAACAATAAAAGCCATAGACTGGGTGGCTTAAACAACAGAAATTTATTTTCTCTCAAGTCTGGAGATTGAGGTGGTGTCAGGGGGGTTTTCCTCCAAGTCTCTCTGCTTGGCTTGCACGCGGCTGCCCTCCTGCTGCTTCGTCCTCACCCGGCCACCCTCTGTACTGAGCACCCCTGTGTCTCTCCCTCTTCCTGTAAGGACACCAGTCGTTTGGATTAGGACCCCACCTAACTACCTCACTTTAACTTGTTAAAGGCCCTATCTTCTAATACAGTCACATTCTGAGGAACTGGGGGTTAGGGCTTCAATATATGAATTTTGGGGGGACAAAATTCAGCTCATAACACCAAGAAATAGAGGTCAAAGTGGACTGGCAAGCTGGACAGGAGGAAGAGATGTCACAGCACCCAAAGGGGAAGTCCGAACACACCTTGAGAGGGGGGGAACTAAGGTGGCAAAAGATACCCCAAGCCCAAATTTAACATGCTTTCAACAAAAGTTTACTAATGTGGATGTGCTTATTCAAAGGATGCTGGGTAAACAAAAGGCACAGGAGTTACTACCCTGCACACAAACAGATCCCAGTTTACAAATGGCTGTGGCGATGCAAGGAAAAATAACAAACACGTTTTGAATACCTGCTATGTGCAAGAAAGGCAGTGTGCAAAGTACTTTATGTTTATTCTGAGGTAGCGCCTGATAGCATCCTCATTTCATAGATAAAACAACAAAGGCACAGAGAGGCGAAGTATCTTACCCAAAGTCACACAGCTAAATGAGGTGGCTCTGTTAATTGAAGTCAGGCAATCTACCCCCAGAACTGATGCATTTGAGAATCACCCATTGACTGAAGATATGGTGTCAGAGAAGTTATCAGACCTGGGTTCAAATCCTGGCTCTGGCACTAATTAGCAAATTGACCTTGAACCAATTTTTTAACTTCCAGGAGCCTTTGTTTCTTACTCATGTACTGGTAATAATACTTCCCTTTCAGGGTAATTGTGAGCAATATATAAAAGGTAATGACAAGTAAAATAATGTAGCCATATTACACACCAGGCACATTCTCAACACTCCGCATGCATATGCTACCTCAATCAGTCCCTACATTAACTGTATGAAGTAGTGTGCTATAATTGTCTACACTTTAATGATGGGGAAACTGAGGCACACAGAGGTTAACCAATTGGACCTAATATACACAGCTTAAATAACAGAGATGGGATTTAAAACCAGACATTTTAAATTCAGAATTCTCACTCCAAGGAGACTAGGAGACCAAAGAGGAAGTCAGCAAATAATAGTCACTACTACTACTACTACTATGAATATTATTATTATTAAAGACCCAACCCCATGTGACTTGAAGACACTGAAATACTAAACTTGCCCCAAGGATTCAATTTATGGTCAGGGATAGATTGAAACATGAAAACTAATATTTTAAAATATTTGTTCAATAGGTGCATAGAGGAGAATATGAATGTTTTACTGGGGAGTGTGAAGATGTGGAAAAGGACACCACCACCACCCTCTGTTCTGTTGTCCAGGGGAGCTAGTAACCCTGGACATGAGTCCTATGTCTTTGCATAACCCAGCAAGCATAATAAAAGTCCTGTGGTCAGGTGACTTCCTTCCTCCTAGAGGTTATGTGTCAACTGTCTGCTGGTTCTTGCCCAGGCTCATCTCAAGTGTCTTAGTCATCTTCCTTCCAACCACATACAATGCTACCCCAGAAAGGTGTCCTGTGAAACACCATTTATCCATTTGGTCATATTCCCAGGAGTGGTGTATTGCCCATTCTGTACCTGTTGCCTCAGCATCTCCCTAGCTGGCTTCTCTTTAACACACCCTGTAGGTGGTGAAGCGTATCCCCGGCCTGGGCCTGCAGGGAGAACCAGAATGTATCTAAGCAATGGAAGAGGAAGGGCAGCATTCAAGTCTACCCCACCCTGTACACACAGCATAGCCTTAGGGGAGAGTAACTAGCTTAATTTCTAGGGAGTTTACATAATTCATCAGATTACATAGAAGAACACAGAATTGAAGGATTGGAGGTTAGATGAGGGGGTTCAAAAAGGGCAAGGTGGAAGACTGGGCACCTGGGCTGAGAAGTTTCATCAGCAAATTTTTTTTTTTTTACGTTAACTGTGATCAATTTTGATGGAGGAGTTAGAAGTCATTATTTTATATCTCCTGCAGGGCTTTTAAAACTCTTCACATCTACCTGTCCCACTTGCTCAAAGAAGGGAATGCTGGAAATAACCTGATGGCACAGACTGCTCATATCCCTTCTTAAGGCATGGGGGGTACCGGTGCTGTCAGCAAAGCCTAAGTGAGTCCAGTTTTCCCGATGCACCCATGACAGCAGATGGACCATCGTGGTCGGCAACACGCACATGATCAGAGGGACTAAAAGGTTTGAGTCATGTCTCTCTGCGAATGTCCTGGGTCTTGCTCACAAAGAGGATTCAGTCTAAAATTAGAAATGTAAATTTAACTGAACATGCCTTAAATTAAAGATTTCTTTTATTTCTAGGCATTCAGAAATTAATTCTCATGTGCTCAACTATTTTCATGTTTATACTTCATTATAAAATTTTTAAAAAATAGATTTTTCTAACTTAACTATCTTACCTACTGGTACCAATTTTCTTTTAGTGAACTGCATACCCCTTAACGGAAAGCAGTGCACTGAATTCTCTGTATCTTGAGGGACTTGCACAAAATAGATGCTCATTAAATGCTCATTGGATGAAAAGAGGAATCATTTCATCTTTCATTTTATATGGACTATATTTCAGCATGGTCAGATTGTAATCCTTATAAAAGATTGCTATTGAGTCTTTTTATAAAGCCATATTTTATAAAAAGTGACTACCCTTTCAGCATTTCCAAACTGTAAACGTTCATAGAATCTATATGATTGCTTCAAAATTGAACAATTAAACTTACTTTTATTTCCATGTTATCCATCCTCTGTTGTCTAAAGAATTTGGTGCATGAGATCGTGAGGATCCCCAGACTGATTGCATCATGAGTGTGTCATAGGTAAATAAGTATGTTCTTCTGTCTGCGTTCTCCCCGTGTCATGACCCACCCTGCGGCCCATGAGCCTGGCACCGCCCCTCAGGAAAGAGTTAAGGTGGTATTTGGTCTTCGTGCATTTTGTTTTCCTCAAGACCTCCATTCCTGCTATAAATTTTTCAGTGTGGCTTTTATGTAAATGCTACAAGAAAGGCAAGACAGAAAAATTCATTTGTAAGCTTTAGAGGAAAAATATGGAATCTGAACTGGTTATTGAAAATACATGAATATGGAATATGGAGTGGAGGCCAAAGAAGAAATGAATGTTTTGTTTTAAGCACCCCACAGACAAACCCCTAGAGCAGCAGACAGAGGCTGACGGAACTGCTCCAGGGACAGCCAGGCCTGCTCTGTCTCCCCCACCTCCCAACTCTCATTGGCTCAAGAAGCCGTGGGTCCCAGTGAAAACCGGATCCTGGGCTGGTGGTCAGAAGAGCCTGAATTTGAGCCCTTATTTCTCCATCAATGCTGTGTGTCCTAAAGCACATTATTTTTAATGCCTCTGATATCCTCCTACATCTCCATCTGCCACAGCAAACATTTCCACAACCCATCTCCACTCTTTAAGATTTGCCATTTTGTATATTCTGAACCAGTTTCCTTGAGGGAGGGCACTAGGTATTATTCACATCTGTGCACCCAGTAACTTCACACATAGCAAGCCATTAATACATTATGCTGTATGAAGGAATTTATTGAGAACTTTTATGTGTGAGGTGCTTCACCAAGCACACTGGATTTTAAACTATAGGTTTTATTATTATTCAGGTATGGTGAGGCCAACAGATCAGGGGAAGATTGCCATTGGAAAGATAGTTTGCTACTCACAGGTCCCAAGGAGGGTGGGGCATAGGCAATGCCATGGGAGGCGACAGGGGAAGCACCGAGATCGGGAAGCAGAGGGAGGGAGGGGAAAATGTGGACAAAAGCCTTTATTGTGGTTTCCACAGGAAACAATAGGCAAGGTAGGGGTAGGCAGGTTTAGGATTGGGCAGTCTGAATACTTTCAGCAGCTCTGAGGCATAGGGGCAGTCTGTATTCGTCTTGTACCTGGCCCAGGAGTGATGAGGTCAGGGGAGTAGGGGCCCAGCATGTGACAGCCCAATAAAGGAAGTGGTTGCCGGGGTAATGGCTGTAGGTTGGTTGGGAGTAAGGGCTGTAGGTTGGTGGGTTTGCATATGAAAGTCTTTACAAATGAGCTAACCCTAGCTGGGGCAAACCCTCCAAGATCAGCAAGTCTCCAAGATGTCCAAGCATCAGAAAGTAAAAGGCATGATTAATATACCAATTCTGTATATATTCTTTTAAGGTCAACATTAAATGTATTTTACTATACATTTGTATAGGAAGAAAGTATGGCTCAAAATGATTATGAAAACGAGCCATGGTCATCTAGTCAATGGAAGGACCCAGATTCATAACTAGGTCTGAACGAATCCAAAGGGAGTGTTTCTCTCACACTGACGTACTGCCTCCAGTGTGTCCTGTCACCAGCTCTCCTAGCTACACACACACGCTCACACACCCATCTACACACATTCCTGCTCACTCACAGTCTAGATTTTATCGACCAGCAAGGCAGATATAATAGCCCAGACTTTATATTTAAAGGGTGGAGAGAAGGCTTCCAAAGGAGTGAGGACACAAAATTGAATTCTTAATTCTGTCACCAGCATGTCGTGTGAGACCTTAAATAGGTCATTTGGCCCAGAGAGGCTGAGCACAGTCGTTCACACACAGTAGATGGCCAATGAATATTTGCCAGATTGTTCTGGGTCTCAGTTTCCTTACCTGTAAAGGAAGGAGTGAAAACAGGTATGTTTCATCGTAATTTACATTATTAAAAATAATGATCTTTTGAGGTGTTACAGTGCCAGAACTGAATATTTAGAGAGCCTGAGAGAAGATGTGGCCAAAAATTCCATTATCTCTGCTCAGTTATTCCCCTGTGTGTGCTCACAGCAAGATTTGATCAATGGATGTGTCAGAGGACCTGGACTGTGCTGAGTAAGCTTCTCGGACGGTTGGGCGGCCTGGGGACTTGGACAGGTGGGCCGCCCGGGGTGTAGTCCCACCACACGCCCAAAAGCTGCTTCTGTAGGAAACATTGTTACAGAAAGTCACTGGCACTGAGCAGTCCTGTTGAGTCATTGCTCTTGTTCTTATACAACACTGAATTTTTCTGCCTTTTAATTAAAAAAAGAAACATGCTGGCATTCCATAAATAACACCATCAGTGAGGCAAAGAGAGGAGAGGCCCAGGGGAAGGAGAAACCGGAACAGCCTGACCCCAGCACAGTATGTCCTTGGTGAACCCCCTCGCTGTCCGCTGCTCAGCACCACCCCCAGATACGGCTACTGGGCAGTGTCCCTCTGAGGGTGCCCTGCCCATGTGGGAGCAGGGCTAGGAAGGGGAGAGACACATTCTGTATTAGGGAGGATCAAAGAGAGAGACGTTGTTTGCATCCCGTATGAACAGAAATAGCAGACAGACAAGGCCACTGATCATCTGAGCTGGAATGTGCGCTGTCTCTGTGTTAGGGTGGCTACTGGGACAGCAAAGGATAAGAAGTGAGAGATTGAGTCTGGATTTTATTTTTGCTGTTTATGCATCAACATGACATAGTCCGGTATAAAAAGCCCTAGTTTTCTCCTAATTTTGCCTTTGTTTTTACAGTGTGACTTTGGGCCAAAATCTTCACCATGCTGAGCTTTATTTTTCTTATTCATGACAGGGAAGGCTAATCTTGATTCTTTTCTTTGTTCATTCAACAGATACTCTTTGATCATTTACTGTGTGCAGGGCCATGGGCTAAATGCTTTCTTTCTTTGGGGAACTCATAGCCTAGATAGGATGGGATCTATTCAATGAGATCTTCACGTTCAGAATGCCACAGGGAACCATAGATCAAAGCTGCTCTCTCCAATGAATTCAGATGATTCTGAGTCCCTTCCAGATTTCACGGTCTATGATTTGTTATGGAGGTGACTTTGTTCATTGTCTTGAGCTCCAGGCAATGTTTTGAAATAGCAACTCATTAGATCATTGAATCTTTTTAAAGAAATTAAATCTTCCTAATAATAGAATCATCTATAGAATTCCAATACATAAAGTAGTCAAAAGTGAAGCTGCTTCGGTGGGAGTTGAGACAGAAGGCCTGCAGCTTCAGCTTGGGTTGCCCTTCCCCTCCCTAGAGCACCTTCCTCTCATCCTTGGGCTCTGTACAGCATAGTTTAAAAAGCAGTACACCACCACCTTTCAAAGGATTTACAGCTTGACTGAAGTTTCCAAATATAAAGAGAGCCTAGACACCTGAAGAATGAGTTAGAGCAGAGTATGTTCTTTTGCAGTCTGTGGCTTTACCCTTTGTTTTGCTGGTGTATTGATGGAGGCCCACGTCATACGTAGACTGTGGTTCACAGGACCTCAAATTGGGCCAAGGGCCCAAATGGTAGAGGATCATGGGGGATCTCCCTCCGAGTAAAGCAGCCATTCTTCCCACTTAACACTCGACTCTCACATGATAAGAGCAAAGCGGCAAAATGACATCTCTGCCTTGGCTTTGTTGAAAAAATGGCCAGGGAGACATTTAATGAAGACAGCTTGAGGTCTGAGAACAAACCGTTTCCTATGCTCTGAGTTCTTTGGGGGCAGGATCATGTCAACACCATCATTGGAGTCCCCACAGCACCCAGGGCAAGCATATGTAGTAAACGGATACTTATAACATTAATGGAATCAATGAGTGAATGAGTTAATTAATAATACATGTACTATTTCAAAAATATTACAGAAAATTATCAAATACAGATGGCATCCACTCACAAGTTCAGAAGAAAATGCATTGTGATATTATAAAATTGGCACCACGACATATTTATCTTTAAATGCCAACATCTAGTGTCTAGCACATGGTAGGCTGCTTTAGATCAGTCAGGCTGGTAGAGTGATCTGTAATGATATTCTCTGAATTCTTCCAGCTGTCCAGCTTCTAGGCACATGGTAGGGTTTTACTTTCTGGCCTTGTTCAGGGCACTATGACCAGGTCTGACCAATGTGCTGTGGGGTGGGAGTGATGGGTGTGACTACCTGGCTGTTTGATTGATGGATGACGGAAGACTCTCCAGGAGTCTCTTCCCTCCGTCAGGGTGACCAACAGTGATTCAGAAAATGATTGCTCTTTTAAGCTTAACCGTAGAGACAGTGGGGGGCAGAATAAGAGCAGTATGGGAAAAAATCCCTCCAACAACCCAGGAGTCAAGTAGCATGAGTAAGAAAGAAACATTTGTGGTCTAAACTACTCAGTTTTTATTTTTTAAAAAAAAGCACACATTATAACCTAACTTTTCCTAATTGATATAGCGAGGTTACAATAATAAATAGATCCAAACACTTACTGGTTGTATAGAATAGAATTTTGCTCCCTAACTGTATCAGGTTGGTGATATGAGAGTAGATGGAAGTCTAGTTCATAAAGTTATTCATGACCCATGATGATGGCCACGTTGCCTTACTAAACACATAGTTTTCAAAGTCACTCACAGGGCCTCTCCAACACAGTCATGTCATATTAGAATCTAGTCATGTGGTCACACCTAATTGCAAATGAAGTGGAGAAATGTATAGCTAGGCTCAGAAATAAGAAATGGATTCTGGTAAACAGTAATCCCTGCCACATGGATGCTCAATAAATATTTGCTGAATAACTGAATAGATGAATAAAATAAATGCAAAAGAGTGGCTAGATGGATAAGTGGAGTTTTTGAGTTTGTAGACCAGTGACTAATTTTACTTATTGGATTAAACCAATGGTGGTGCTACAGTGCCTTTCAATCCCTGTTCCCTAACCTAGTATTTAAGTTTCTACTTCTCTGACCCCAATCTACATTTCCATGAATGCCTTATACCTAGAGTGATATTCAAAATAGTCAACAACTTATATAGCATGGGCTCTGACCAGTCAGAATAGACCTTTCCCAATCGACCTCATGGGTGCCAATTGTATACAGCTGGTATACCAGTCATTCATTTCAAGCGAACAGGCACTCAGCTTCTGATGCTGGCCGCCGTGAGCCCACTGTTCAAGCCAAAGCTCAGGGTCAGAACATATGGTCAAGCAAGTGACAAGGTCTAATATTAAATCATACAAATACTAAATTCATTCTACTTTATGAAAAAGAAATACAATGCTATAAATGGAGGCTGTCTAAAGACACTGAGGATGAACGGTCAACATGCTAATTTTGAGAACTCTATTCCTTATAATTCCCCTCGCACATACCATGCCGTAAGGAGGATATGAACAAAAGGTTATGGAGGAAAGTAAGCAAAGAAGTCTTCATAGGAAAATGACGTTCGAGCCATATTCAAAAATCATAGATTAGTAATGGTGGTAAGAGCTTTCTAAACAGAGATACCAGCATACAGAACATTTGGTTTTTGTCTTTCTTTTAGCACTTACTCTAGTCTATCTTATATTCAACTATAGTGGTTGTTTTATTCTCTCTACTAGATAGTGATATCCTGAAGGGCAGAGAAGGACTCTATTTTTTTTCCATCTTGTTTGTTTTCCACAAGGACCTAAAAATTATAGGTACCTGGTAAGTATTTATTGGACAATAAAAGATAGAATTATTGAACAGTGAATGGAGCAAATTTAAAATTCAGGAGCACAATATCAACAGGGGAAAAACATACTTGGCTTAGGAAATTCTGTACTTGCAAAAGTCAACCTCAGAGACACACTCCCAAAAGATGCAAAGCCTTAAAAAATGATGTCCTTCTCTTCACAGTAACCGCTCTTCAAGGAACCTACTCCCCACCACCTATACCTACTTCCTAGCCTTTGACTATTTGCTCATTTTTATCAGCCTCATTCCTGTGGGAATTTGCCTTCTTCAGGCTAGTTTGCCTTATTTATCTCCTGGCTAACTTCACTCTTTCTCTCTATTCTCTGTAAACTGTCAGCCTCATTGCTTTGCCTTTTCCTCTCCTTGTTCCTCCTTTTTTCTGGCCTTTCTGCTCATGAATGTATTTCTGGCTACCAATGGCAGCCAGCTGTACTCTTTATCCGGCTTGGCCCAGCTACCTGATTCTTGTGGTGTTTCTAAAAGAATAAATTGAACTTGGCAAAATAGAATTAAGAGTTGCAATTATTTCTACTTTCAAAAAGGCTTTGACTAAATTATACACTAAGTGATTTTTTTTTCTAAAAACATCACAGAATTAAAGAGATCTTTTTTCTTCATAGCTAAGGAACTGGCACAGGTCCAGGAGTGAAAGGATTGAAATAAATGAGCATTCTGTGATGAAATGTTAATAGTAGGATCACCAAGATATCAGTCTCTTGATCAGTCTTATTTAAAAGTTTAGCTAATGAAGGAGAAAGGCGAATATCGAGTGAAATCTCCAAGTCTAAAGGAGAACGCATTCACATGGGGAAAGAAAACTCCTGTGATATACTTCTGAAAAACATCAGGACGAACCAGGTGGAGGTCAAAAGATAGAAGTACATTTCCACATGAACAAGAATAAGGCAATGACTTTAGGGGAAAAAAAATCCATCTATACTTAAAGGATGCTGGGGTCTGAGTGATCATTAGAACTTGATAAGAGGATTCAGGAAACATTGCGATCATTCTCTGAAGAGAGCCTTTGGCCTTTAAGGCAAGAAGATACTGTAATAAGACAGAAAGCATTGCTGCACCCGTGTACAAACCATAAATCTTCTACTCTTGGAATCCTGGATTTAGCTCAAGCTGCCTAACCTGTCCTCATTTTATCAAACATGAAACAACACTGCAAAAAGCTCCAGAGAAAATAACTAAAATTATCATCAGGATGCAGTATAGGAAAATGAATCAGAAAGATTAGGACCATCTGGAAGGGAAAAAAAAAGTTGAGAAAGGATGTGTTTTGAATCCTTTAAAAAACTAGCATATGAAAAAATTTTATCACATAAAATATCCATCGACAGTACTGCATATATATGTGAAGTAGGAGCCAATAGTTGAATCTTAAAAAAAAAAAATTTGGAACCAATAAAGGATTCAGTGTTCATCAATATTTGAGCTTCATTGTTCATCAATATTTGAGCTTCATTGTTCCCTTTCCTAAAGATTTATTGATCACCTACTATGTGCCAAATACTCAATCAGATGTTCAGAATACTCAGATAAATAAGATGTTACTGTCCTTGATGGGAAATTTAACAGAAGAAAGGGAGCTATAAAAAATAGGCATGTTTGCATTATTACAAGTCTGTGGTAATAAGAGAAAATGATCAGTGGACATCACAGTTGAGATGACACTTGATCCAAGCTTTGAAGAATGAGTAAGATTATGTCATCAAGCAAGGTGGAAAAGATCATTTCAGACACAGTATAAGAACATAAGAAAACAGATGGGGATATGAAAATAGGTGGTCTCTGACAGTAAGGGTAGGGAACTAACCCTACAAGTTGGTCTCTAGCCCAGGTGGGAGGAGCTTGCAGATGTAATACCAACGGATTCATGAGTGACAGCCACTGGGGTTTTTAAGTAGGAAAATGATGCGATCAGACTTGCATTTTGGAAATATAGCTTAGCATTCATTACCCTGTTGGGAGTCATGCAGCCTAGAAAAAAACATCTAAGTTTAAAAGGCTTTGATGAATTAATAAATAATAGAAACTGTGGAGAATTCATGGTATTTCCCAAATCTTTTGAGCTCTATGCCACCAGAATGCTAGGAAAGAATAAGTAATGTTGAGGGGAATTATAAACAATACAGTTCTCCAAATTAACCATTAAGAGCAAGAACATCATGTTTTAGGTATTTGCATCTTCCCTACATGAGTGAGTCTCTGAGGTTGACTTCTGCAAGAATAGATTCCTAAGTAATGGTTGTATCTTAGCCAAAAATACCAGCCAGGCCCAAGCAGTACTGGGTGTATATTATTCTACATCTTGATCCCCTAAAACAAAGCTAGCTTGGGAAAGGTATGTCCATGAATGTAATGGAAAACTAGAAGCTCTCTTACAAAGAGAAGCATTGCCCTTTTCTGGCTTTGAACTTTTGTGACCCTGAGTGGCCTTTGCCCAGCTTGGTAATATCACCTGTGAGATTTCACACGGATATGCAGCTGCTATTCAGACCAAGGGCAAATTCAAGGGCAGCAGGCGTACAGAGTGAAACCATCTGGCTACCAAATCAAGATCTTTTTAAAAAATGTGCAACACATTCATGTATTTAAGATGGAATCTAATGGATCCTAAGTCTGTTTTTGCTAACGTTTGTAGGAGCAGTGTGTTCTTCTACTTGGGTAAAATGGAAGCTGGAAAGAACCAGAAGATTTTCACCTACTGAAAAAGAGATTCACATCTAGAGTCTTCACAGTCAGATTGGCGTTGGAAGAGAGGCAGTAAAAGTAAGAGGGTTTATGAGGAAAATTTAGAATAAGGGCCCAAGCCAAGGTAAATGACAGTTCCATGGATCATGTGGAACCAGTAGGAAACTCTTCCCTAAGAAAAATATCTGTTGATGACTAAACTATTTTGCAAACAGAATTTTTCTGCTTATAGCTTACAAAATGTTTTTGCATTGTCAATTTCATGTGCAGAGGTTTATTTTATTGTAATCCCCATTGTACAGAGTGATAAACCTGAAATTCCCTGAGGTCAGTGGCTCAGCCATGTTTACACAGCTAGTTATCTGTAGAGCTGGAACTAATGAGATCTTCTTCTGAGGCCCAGTTTTGCACTCTTCCCTCGCATTACCCTCACAAGGTAGGAGACATCTCTGATTCCCCATGTTACTAGGCACTCAAGAGGATGGGCCTGGTTGTGTATCCCTGTGAAGATGCCTCAGTATAAATAAAGGAATGGTAACAGAAGGGGCCTTCTGTTCCTAGGGCTGAGAGCTGGTGGAGGACCTTTGATGGCTCTTAAATGGCAGCTGCAAAGTCAGAATCAACAGTTTCAAAGCACCTCGAAATTCCTTAAGGCTAAAAGTATTCTCTCTTAGTCCTGGAAACTGTAGACTCAGACCCACAGCTCCCTCACTGTGACAGAGGCACTGCCGATCCCAGAGCGCCTTTGTTAGTTCACCCTCCGAGTCACCCTAGGAGACAGGCAAAGGACATTTTATCAGTAGAGAAACCACAGTAAACAGCTGAAATAAGTGATCCAGCACCACCTAGATTTTTGACAGAGACAAGAATGTATCACTGAATATCCCACAATGCTTAGATCCCTGTCCATAGCTTCCTATCTATGTCACTTCTAATGCTATGTGCTCTTCTGGAACACTGTACCTACCACTGAATGCATGTAAGTGAAGGACAATGGCTAGGGGTATCAGATGATTGCCCCTTTAGAAGACCAGAAGGTATCTCTGCAGTGATGGACAATTACTATAAAAATCAATTTTAATAGCGTAATACAATAATACCATTTTAAGTGAAAGCAGCACTAATTGCCTTTTATTTTGCTATAACAGACTCAATAATAGGAGCTACTCTACCAATGGGCAACTTTTACTGCAGAGCAGTTTCCATTAAGAAAGGGGACATTTGGAAGCCACTTTGAACATGCACTGTTCTATCTATACAGTCACACTTAGATACAGTCATACTTAGAGCTTTTGGTGCATTTAAATTGCTTTTTGCAGCAGTCGAAGGGATCAATAGCTCTTAGACTCTTTAAGAGACAAATAATATACAAGATGGACATTTTAAGCTCCTTAGAAAATATATTCATGAGGTCGTCCAGTTTCCCCTGGCACCCAACTTTGCTGGTGACATTTATTAATGTTTTGCAGCAAACAGGAGGTGGAGTTCTCCGAAGGCTCTCATCTCTGTTCTTCCAGAAAATATTGATTTCTTTTTTACAAGAATCAGGGATAAGGGAAGGGGTAAAAAAAAAAAACCTGCTCAAAGCAAAAAAGAAATCTCACAAAAGAATAACTTAGCTCAAAGCTGGCTTGACAAAGTAATTCTATCTAAATAGCTTTGTGTCACTTGATAGAAAAAATTTCTTCTGATTTTCTCTTTGAACAATTTCATAGTCTTCATGAGAGGCGTCTTTGAGAATATTATGTTCTTCATGGTAATGCAGAACTTCTACTGAATATTCCTATGAGTGGGAGAGGACAACTTTACATTACTGTGGATTTGGAAAGTGATTTTAAATTCCAATTAATTAGGTTTAATTAATTAGACATTTGGTAAAAATGCCTTGAGATGGCAGACTGGGGAAAAAATAACTACTTTATGATGGCTGCTTGAAAGAAAAGGCTGGAATGCATTAGAATGCTGAGTCTGACTCAGAGAGTCCTTGCATTGGTTTGTGATTGGTATGTGATTGAATTTGAGCAAAATCAGACTGGAGTTTCTTCCTCCAAAAAAATGGGAAAAAATTAACTACACTGACTCTCTTTTGTTAAGCTGATTTTCTCTAAGACCTCAGACAACAGAAGGCTCAGTATGTTTGGATGAACTGGGCATGATAGTGGTATTTCTCCATCTATGCATTTCAGAGACAGTTAGGTGCTAGGCACCTTGTGGGGCTGGGGAAATAATGGTGTACAAAACAGACCCTCTCCTCACCTTCACGTTGCTTTCTTTCAGTCCTGAGCTGGACTGCAGCAGCTGACTCATACAGTCTACAAAGGGCTATTTTTTAGTTCACAAGGCATTTTTAAATTAGTCATTCACATTTGGAAATGAGAGAGCTTCACATGAAAATCCAGATATTTAGCTTGTCCTGAAAAGTGATTACGTATGACAACACTAGGCAGTATTTCCTGAATCTTTTGGCGTTCCAAAGTGGTGTTCCCTTTCAGTTGATTGTACATGCTCCAGTCCCCTGCCCCTAGACTCACTGGACACTGGTTTTGCCACAGTTATTATAGACACACACAAAAAATGGGAAAATACACGGGTCCAATACGCAAGGTGAGGATAGAGTAAGACTTGTATCTGACCATCTGGAAATCCTTGCCTAAGCTATTGCAACTTGTTAGTGTGTTCCCCACATTTCATCTGGTCTTCTTGATCTGATCTGATCTCTTGAGCCTCAAGAATCCTACACTCCAAAACCTTTCCAAACCACCATTCACTTTTGATCATCACATCCCAGATAGGGTTCTCCTGGGCTCTAACCCTGGAAGCCCCCTCCAGAAGAGAAGACAGTGTTCTTCCCCATATGCATGTACCTTTGTTAAATAATGGAGAGAGAAGGGGAGGCTGAGGAGTGTTGCCCCAGTACCCAGCAAGTCTGCTGCTCTTTGCTTAATTGGCTATTCTTATCTTAGGTTTCAGCTTACATGCCAGCTTCCACGAGAATGCAGCCAAGACCGGCCTACTCCATAAAGCCCCTTTCTAGTATCTCACTCTTCCCTAGCCTTAGTTACTGTTTAATAGAACTTCAATGAAATAATTTATTTTTAGTTATTTTTTCAGACTTTCAGTGAAGAAAAAGACCGTATTTGTCTTGTTCCTTAATGTATCATCTATGTATAGTATATAGAGGACACTTAATATTTGCTGGCTTAATGAAAAAAATACTAAGATATTGCAAATGTGAAAGATATTTCTGAAAATTATAGGAGAAAAATCAAAGACTGTGATTTAGATCTCAATTCTCAGGAACTAAACCCAAACTGAAGTGTATCTGAGCCATTTTATTCCTGTGGAAAGGATATCCCAAACCTGTCAAGGACAGAGTTGAGGCCACGTGGCCATATTCCTGCTCTGGCCTACTTGTCATTGAAGATGTAGTTACCTGAGGCCCTTAGCAAGACTTAGGGGCTCTGTCCTGCAGATGCCAATTAGGAAACACCTAATCACTGATTTTAAATGATCATTCCCAGGCTGTTCCCAGGATGCTTCCTGCCGTTCCAGCTTTGGGCTCACTTTGTAAGTCATGTAGAATGACCCAAGGATTTGAGGCCCCCTCACCAAGCAAAACTTTGAATAACAAGAGATTTATTCTTCAGACCCAGCTTGTGAAAAGCACACAATACTTTTTTTTTTATCATATGCTGAGCTCTACTGGGAAAATGGCGAATGCTTTGGGCTGCTGCTTTGTGGTTAATAGATCAAAGAAATGAACCAGCTTCCCAAGGTCCAAAAATACAATTTCCTCAAATGGAACTAATCATGCTTTTCCTTTTCCAGCTTAACAAAAAAAAGAGAAGAAGGAATTTTGAACTTGCCGATTCTATCTTTTTGCTTCCAAGAAAGATTCCTTTGAGCTGTTCTAGACCAAAAGTTATTGTCCCTTCTTTTAAAATGTCTAGAGAGAGAAATTGTAAAATTCCCTAACATTTTATTCCTTTCATTGCCAGACCCTCTTTCCTCTTCCCCGAACAACTCAATATCCTAAGAAGGAATCAACTACATTTTTGCCAATTCAATGAATATTTGGGGATGTTGTTTTTCTTCTGCTGCTAGGCACCAATGAGCTTACATAAGAAATTATGTGAACTGGTAGTGTCCAAAAGGATGCTAAGGCCCATGGGTCCGACGCTGACAACACTGGCTTCCTGGTGTGTGTCTAGACCATCACCCAAAGAGAGAACATGAGAGGAACTGAGGCATTAGAGAACCTGCTTTTACCCAAAACAGGATTTCCTGAGTATGCAAAGAAGACAGGGAGGGAGGCCAACTCGGTGCTGTATGACAGAAAGGTTTATAACTCCTTAGAACTGAAGATTCTGTGAGAGATTCCTGCGGTGCAAAGAAGATTCCTAGGTATGAGGAAAGAATTCAGAGAGCCAGACCTTGCAGGCTCCAAACAAAGGAGCCAGCCCTCCCTCCTGCCTTTAAGGCCCTTTCTCTTTGATGCCATTCCATTGGCCTACAGGCAAGCTGGAACAAAAATACTTCTTTCTGGAAGGAACTTTATTTTGACTGCTGATCAGCATCTCCCTTGTTCTTTACTAATTTCCTCCAGAAAAATCTGACATTTTTATTTATTGGGCATAGTTCGTATACTTTCTCATAAACAAAGGAATCCTTGCCTTTGAAATTTCCACCCAAATCCAACATAATAGACCCTCTCTCACCTGTTAGACTCACACAATATAAGTAATGATTTCTTGACAGGATTCTTGCCCTGGAGGTGAGTCAGCAAATGTATGCAGCTAGTAGACAGAAAGCAATGTACCATACACTGCTGAGAATTCAGATTATTCATTGTACCCCTGCCTACAAAGGGCTTAAAGTCTAATTAGAGTAAAAAAAATTATTAAAATTACAATAGAGGGGTAGCACATTGCTGCATCAAACAGATATTAGACAAGTCATATAGATATAAGTACTATGGACATTTGAGGATATAGACATAAGTGCTATGGACATTTGAGGAAGGTTTGGAGGAGAAGGAAAGTCTACATCAAAAAAGAAAGAAAAAGGAGAGTTGAGCTGCTTACTGCAGTATGGGTGGGATTTATGCAAGTTGAAGTACAAAAAAATATACACCAAGGATGGCTTTCCGTAGGGAGGGGAGGGTGTAGGGACAGTGGAAAGTTAATGCAAAGAGAAACAGCACACCCAAGCTGTAGATTCATGCCTTTTCTCGGGAGTGTCCCCAAGAGGCCCTGCCTGGTTCTGCCTGCTTATTACCATCCCATGAAGCACTCCATTATTTTATTAGTTCCCCATATAAATTATTTATCTGAGAGATGGCTTATGCTGACCATCTCTGTTAAGTAATGTCTTCTATGGGAAATGCTGTTGGAGGGACTAGAGTCTCTTGTGGCTGCCCAAACATTGAAAATCAATTTTAATTCCTTTGCGGGCATGCGGGCATACAGGCGTGTGTGTGTGTGTGTGTGTGTGTGTGTGTGTGTGTGTGTGTGTACGCACAGGTCTTTGAGAATGAGGGTTGTTCTGATGATGGTTGCCCTTTCTAGCGGGTCTCCATCAGATCTACAAATTAGATTTCTGGGGGCAACATTAGAGAAGTTGCCCGGGGACACTACTGCTGGACTTAGTTTGTTATAAAGCCACTCATAATAGCTTGACTGGGAGCAGAACATTAAAAGGTCACCTCATTTTATCTCCAATATGTTTCCTTTGAAAAAAGTCACCCCGCAGCTACATTTGAAGAATAATTTGTTAGCGTATTTACCTTCTTCTCGTCATTCAGGCGGGGCTGAGCAGTCGGAAGGATCATCACTTTCCAGACTATTTCAAAAATGCGTTAACAGCTTTGCACAATTATTTTTGCTTCCTTTACCAACAAATGCCTCCCTAAGCCACTCTGCTGCTGGTGTTTCTATGGGGCTGCTGTGTCTCTTCTCAAAAGCAACAAATACTGCCAATAGCATGCCCCTTTTAAGGGAACCTGTACTATAATAGTTAAAAACTTACAAGGCAGGTGAGTTGATGGAGGGAAAGTAGAAATTAAATGAAGTGGAGAAGGGGCTTCGATTCACTTTACAAAATGTCCTTCATGTACCTAACGTGCTTCCTTCAGGCTCATTCAGATTTGACTCAACTTACCAAATGAAACATGAATCACCTTCTCTTGAATAAAGGTAGAGGTGACAGAGACTTACCAGCCTAGTGGCAACTTTGCCCACAGGTAAAACACTTAATGTCAATTTGACCCTATTGGAATAAAGTTGTGGTTCACGTTTTTTCAATAATCAGATATTCTTGAGCCTTCGGTGTCCTGGTCTCTGTTATATATATTTATATTTCTACAATTTGGCAATATGACTGGGCAATGCTAAAGAGACTTCTGAATTCCACTCCACCTCACAAAATTTTGTGAAGTGTCTACTGCCTGCTTAGCATGAAAATACTAAATAATGCTTATGAAACTGCCATCAAACAGGTGTGGCTGTCTTTCTGGAGTTTTCCCACAGATTATGGGCAAGGGTTCACTTTGGGGTTTTAGCCCACATGTAAGAGCTTGGATATCCTCTGTGTTTCAGAGACCATCCCGTCCTGGAAGTGAATCGTGAAGTCTACAGCCGACTTAGCTCTCTAATTCCAAGAGAGATGTCAAGTTAAGGTCCAGGAAGGGGCAGCCTTTCCTCCTGGGTGTGGCTGCCTTGGGCTGAGGGTTTTCAGATACAAGGAGAATCCTAGGCACCCAAGTGATTTCAGCCATGCATCCCTCAGAAGAAGTCACGGTGAACTTGCTATAATGCGTACTTCCTTTCATTTCCCTCCAAAAGCATCTTGAAATTAAAAATTACCACTCTTATCAGTTAGAATTGCTTTTGGCTTTAACAGACAGATTCACAAAGATAGTAAGGTTTCTTTTTTTTTTTTTTCGTTTGTGCAAAAAGGAATTCAGCTGTAGGCAGCTGAGGAGGAGTGTGGAGGCTCAAAGACACCAGCAGAGAGCGGTTGCCTTGTGCTTCTACTCAGCCGCCTCAGTGACCATCTGTTCTCACGGCCACAAGCCTCCCGGCTTCCAACCCCAGAAAAGTAGGAATAATGAGCAAGAGGGAAAATGTGAGAGCCAGGTGAAAATGTACCCCTCCTAAGACCTTTCGAGAAGCTCCATCCAGTAGCTTGTGTTTCTATCTCATTAGCCAGAATGGTTCCATTCAGCCACCCCTATGTGCAAGGAGGGGCTGATAAATAACGGGGCTCACTGCCACCCCAAACAAAGTCATGGTTGAATTATTAAGGAAAAAGGAGAAAAGGGATGTCAGGTGGACAATCTGCAGTATCAGCCACAAAGAGCAAGAATCTTTGGCTTTCTTTAGACCGAAAGTACAGCATGAAAATTAATACATATTCCATAGCCTACAAATGAAAAATAATCAAATTTTTTATAAGGACACCTAGAAGCTTCCATTCCCTTGTTTCTCCTCTGCTGGCCTTGCAAAGTTCCTACAGTTGATATTTACTGTGGCCAAATGTAATTCATTCATTTATGAAGCTATCTCAGGCACCAGCAGAAGTCATAAACTATTCATCTCTGGAATGTTTATATTTGAGAAGGTCACAGTATTGAGTGTATGTATACTCCAAGGCCCCCCACCTCCTCTGTTTGGGTCCCTGGTGGTGTGGGCCTGCTATTTTCCCTTAAACAGAGAAATGAGACATACACAGCTCAAAATACATACTCTGTCTTTCCACAAGCTCCAGAGAACTCCAGTAAGAGAGGCTTAGGTCTCTTTTTTTTTTCCTCTCCGTCTTTCTTTCTCTCTCTGCTGCTTTTGGTCATAAGTGAGTATCTGGTGATTAGAACAGCTTTACTTTTCTCCATGGCTTTTCCCCTCTCTGGTTATCTCTGGAATCTTAACCTCACAGTGCAGAAGGGAGATTTCAGGTACTCAGTCAATCTTCCATTATTAGACCCCAAATAAAAAGAGAGATTAAAGGAGAGAAATGTCACTTTCTTGAAGGAGCGTAAGCTTGGAACCCTCTCTATGCCACTGTCCTTTGCTCCTCTGTTCTTCAGGATGATCTTTCAGCTGAGAATAGTATGGGTTCCAAAGCACAGAAGTGAATGAATCATTACACCGATGCTGGCACAGATTAACTTCAGGGCTGAGATTGCACATGTAGTGGAAATCTTAAGAGAGCTAAATAATAACATATTTTTCCTGTAACACTTTATCATTTTAACATATTTAGTCAGAACAATAAATGTATTTAAATGTATTTGGAAACTCTATTTGAACCTATTTTAACACGAGGACAGCAGAGTTCAGCAACATAGCATGACCGACCCAAATACCCAAAGCTAGGGTCGCCTCTGACACTTACGACCCACACATATTTAGCTTCTTAACATGGGATCTAGTGTCTCCTGCTTTTCCCCCAATGCCTACCATCGCTGCAAGAGTGACCTGCACCCTGTAAGTGTGGTTTTGCATTGAGTCTCCCCCTCCTGAGTCCCCCTGCTGCCTACTCCTCCACTGTCACCTGGCTCATGGTCACCACCGCCCTCTCTCCCTGAGACCCCCACTTGCTGGTCAGAGGCTGGAATCTTGGGGTGCAGGTCTCTCTTCCTATGATGTTGCTATCACTTCCAGTTTCAAAGCCTCCAAGAAGGTGGTGCGAGGATGGCCACTCTCCTCTTTACTGTACAGATGCCTTGCACAGGCTTTCATTCCATCCAACACCATGAACTCCATGCTCAGCTGTGAAACAAGCCTTTTATTGAAGCTAATGGGGATAAGGTCAGGGCAAATAAGACCTTCTGCCTAGTAAAGGTCCCAGCCACCTCCATTGCAAGGCTGGAGGGCATTGCTCCCCTCCTCATAGGAATCCATAGAACCCACAGACAATTTTCACTCAGCGTCGTCCATCTGTCCTTATACTCACAAGCAAAGAACCCAACAGAACTCGACTCCTGAAGAAACTTCTCCCATCACTATCCCCAATCAGAAGACTCAAAACAATCTCTCTAGCCCCAGGGACAATGCACTTTTATTGTACTATGTAGCTTTACCCAGTTAACTTCACTTCATTTTAAACAAGACCCAAGGCTGTGCCTTTTATGACCAAGAAAAAAAAATTAAAGTGTGTTCCTGAACAGAAAAATAAATTTTCCCAAGGTAAATTCTGTAGCGCCTCTAGAATGGGGGGAAAAAAAAAAGTACATCTTTATTTAGTCCCTTACTTAACAGTGAGTTCTCCTTTACTGCATATGCCTGGGAGAAGTGATTGTGTATTCAGAACCCCAGATTCCAATTCCAGTGGTGTCACAAACTGTGTGATTTGGGAAAAGTCTGCTGTTTCTCTGGTTCTTAGTTTCTGTGAGTAGCGAGTGGACTTAGGGGTCTCTCTAAAACATGCAGCATTAAAATTCAAAAATTTCATTCAAAACTTAACAGTTGAGAAACCTAAAGAATCCAGATTTGCATGTCTCAAAGAATATTCCTGCCTTGGCAATAAGGCTTAATTTGCCTATAATTCCCCTCAGGCAGAAGGGCAGGATTACAGGGTTCCAACTCAATTGAACACAAAACTGTTTTGGCAACACTGGTTTCCAGCTGAGAAGCCCAGAAAGCAGGCTTCTGATCGCCCCCACTGACCCCATGGAGAGGACTTTGCTTTCTGGGGGTGATGTTGGAGAGCTGATGTCTTGCAGGCAGCACAAGCAGAAATTTTATTATTATTGGTTTTGCAATTTGTTCGCATTTTGCTGTCATTTGCCTTAGTGGCCGAGGATTCTCAACATTAAGATTTCGATTCCATTCCCTCGGGCTCCGTGTTTTATGGAGATCGCTCTGTTTGCCGTCTTTATTGAAGCTGGTGTACAGCCCCTGGCTGCTGTGTTGAGCATAATCAAATGTCAGTTATGAAGTCCTTCAGCCACCAGAGGACTGAGAGCTGTGTGGCCCGCGCCTGAGCAACTCAAAGAGACAGCGCTTCGGATGCGCACTTCTGGGTGCTGATAAATTAGGAGGCAGAGGCTTGATTATTTCTGACCCTGGCTTGCCGGTTGTGAGTTATAGGTCACTTACGTCTGCTCCAATGAGTTTCTTCCAGATGGGAGTGCCAGGTGCTGCCTGACAACTGAGCTGTAATCCTCTTCCTGAATCTCTTGCCTGGAACAGGCAGATCGTGGGAGGCGACATAAAACAGCAGAAAGAGAAATGGACACAGATTCCAGAAAGGGTTCAAATTTCAGCCCAGCCACTCTTACTGTGTGATCTCTACCAAGTCGCTCACCTTAGTCATCTCTGGAGTTAAAATGTGATTGAATTATCCCTAAGGATCCTGTTTCTCTAAATTGGTATTAGTTACTTTGCCATGTTTTGCCCTGGCTTCCTTTCGCATCCCTGATTCCTGACTTACGTGTACTCTCTGCTACCTGAGTCTCACGTTCTGATAATATTCTCATGAACTTTATTCCAGTATTTGATCCTGGGATGATCGCTATCCACTCCAATCACGTTTCTTCTGAGCTCACTCCTCTGGCTTCTGATGCTGCCATTCACCCCAACTGTGCTTGCTAAGATCATCAATGGTTCCCAAAGTGCAAAATCCAATGGGCACATTTCATTTCATTTTCTTAAATGATATCTCAACACACTCCAAAGCAGTCGGCCACCCCTTCTTTCTTGATATCTTGGCTTGGATCATGTCACGCTCTTGTGGCCTTCTTATCATCTCCCTGGTTACCCCTCCTCTATGCCAAGTGTACGTGACATGTGTAAGCCACCAATTCCCACATTTTTATCTCCAGTTCGTATTTCTCTTCGGAGTTTTGGATCCATATTCAGAACTGCCTACTTAGTCTCTGTTACGTGTCCCACAGACTCCTCAAATTCAGTGCATCTTGAACTAAACTTCTTATCTTTATCCCACCTAAAATTAACGCCTGCTCAGAGTTACTCTTAACACTGATTCATTCCCTTTTGCCCATGCTGGACACCTGGAGGCTGTCCTTGACATCTGCCTCTCCCTCATCCAAGTCAATTCTGAGTCCTTTTGTTTATACCTCCAAAATATATCCCAAAGAAGCCCTTTTCTTTCTATCTGTGTCCATTTCTTCTGGATTACCACAAAGGTCTGTCTTTGAGGTCCACAGCCAGTCTTGATCCATTTTCTTTACAAGCGATTTATGTGCTCACCTCTAAGCACAAATCTGATCCTCTCATTCCCGCTTTAATGGGTTTCTATTGCTCTAAGGATTAAAGTCCAAAATATTGCATGTGATTTCCAAGGCACGAAATGATCGGGCTCCCATGGAAAATAGCTCTAGTCTTCTTCTAATTCTTCAAATTTGCTTTGCTATTTGTAGTCTCACACTCTGAAGACAACCTTCCCCTCCTTCGAATACTCTTCTCACAGGTTTTCATCTGAACACCTCTATATCTAAACCAGATGTTTCTCTTTTTCCCTCTTGTAACACCCAATGATATTCTTACATATAATCATCGCTATTATAAATTGTATATTATTTTGTTTGTTATTTAATTACTATGTGTCTGTCTGGACCATAAACTCCGTGATGGCAGTGACTATGTATGTTTTCTATTTCATTCAACCTCTAATGCCCTTTTCAGAAGTTATGTAATAAAGTCTCAATAAATGCTGAATGAACTAACAAATATAAATTTCTATTTATTGTTTCACCAGCTGCCTACTTGCTGAGGCTCAGAACCTCATGTCCTAGTTTTTGACATGTATCTTACTTAATCTCTTTATAGCAGGATAATAAGTTGGAAGCTTACATGAGTTACAATTATATTGGACACCGGGTCCTGATAAATATCAAGATGCACATTTTCAGAGGAAATGGCAAGAACCAGTGTCGTGATTCTTAGACCACCTAGCCCACATCAAGGATCCATAAGAGTCAAGAAAATAAAAATGGAGGATCTCTTTGGGGTCTCCCCTCTTGACCTTCACCTAACTTTAAGAGAGAACGATTTAATGAGAATGTTCAATAGGCTTGATCTGTGTTCCTGTGTTGTATGTGGGGCAAGGATGCCCCAGTGGACTGGTGTCTTAATCCCATTCTGGAAATCAAGAGAACAAAAGATTAGCTGGCTAGCTGTTGGGGTGATAGAACAAAGGGGGGTTTCTGCTCTTGTTAACTGTTCACCCGAGCAGCAAGAGATAAATATTGACAAATCAAAGGATACCAAAGAGAGAGTCAGAATTGGAGTTTTTTTTTTTTAATGCTTTTCAAAGTAGCCTAATGGTGCTGAGACCTCAACAGAAGGAACCTGGGGGTGGGTCGTGGACTTGTACAGACTGAGGAAGGACACGGGTGGATGGGGCAAACAGAAAACCAGATGAAGGAACTGAAGGTGAGAGACTTCCAGTGATGGGAAGCCTCCAAAGGGCTTACAGAAGAGCATCTCAAGAGAAAGAGACAAACATCTACCGCTCAGGCTTAGCAGTGCCTGTAAGGTCAGAAGTTTTCTTTTCCCCTTATCTCTATGCATGCCCCTGACACTCTCACCCCATATTCCACCCCAGGAGATTTAAAAGAGAGAGAGAGAGAGAGAGAAGAAACCAACCACACCATCTTTCCCCAGGGCAGAAGACCCTTGGGCTACATGCCCCATAGCAAGGAGGAGATGAAGGAGTAAAATGGGACCTTTCAGTGAAGGTGGAATTATTATGTAGAAATGGACATGTGAATTACCAAATTGAGTTTGTGTGTGCAATATTAAATAGACAGAGGATTTGGACTCCCTAGAAGTGGCCAGAAAAATTGTGGTGTTTACCCTAGTTTGTGTCCATGGGATATGAAGGACCTCTACCACTGAGCAGGTATAAAGAGACAGTGGAAAATAAATATAAAAGTGCTTTCTGATCAAATCCCATGAGTCATGCTTATTCAAAGAAACAGCTACATCTATAATGCTATGAGTACATAACCCTTTTGAAGAAATGTGAAAGAGGTATTTTATGCTTATGATAGGCTTATAATATTTGAAGTATATTAAGCTAACTGTAGTAGTAAATAACACTTCAAAAATGTATAGCACAAACCCAATAAAAGCTTATTTCTTTCTGGTTGAGTGAACAGTTGGCAATTATTCAGAGGCTCTGCCATTTTCAAGATTTGAGTGTTGTTCTTTAGAGGTATTTTCATTCCTGCCACCTACAGGAAGAAATGCACAAGATATGTCTGTTGGAAGTTCTCACAGACCAAGCCTGGGTATCGCACATCATGTCCATGTCCCTCTCTCCTAGCTGGATGTCCGTCACACAGATGCACCTCCCAGCAGGAGAGGCTGGCATCACATTCTTTCTGTCCAGGAAGAAGAGGAAAGCATGGACTTCAGTGAGAAGCCAGCAGTTTCTGCTGCATGAAGCATTATAAAGCAGTAATTATATGTTATGTGGATGCACACCATCCCCATCAGCCTATGGGTATAAATGAGATTACATTAATATTCATGTCCAAATTTGCAAAGGCTTTTGTATCAACTGATTGACTACAGATTCTCAGCGCTCCCTATAAAAGCTTATACAGGTTGTCTGTGAGGGCTCCAGCAAGATATCTAATGAGCTCAAAAATAATTCCATTAATGGTACCCTACTCTGAATTACTACTCTTAGCAACAATAAAAACAATAGCACACCAGTAATAAAATCCCTCAGATCAATAACAAAAATAAGGGTAAACCATAATCATAAATACTTGCTGAGAACTTTCTACTTGCTAGTCACTGTTCTAGGCACTTTACATGTATTTGCTAACTTAATCTTCAAATATCAGACCCATTTACCAGATAAGAAAATCAAGGCACAGAGATGTCCAGTAACAGACAATGATGCAGAGCTGGTGAGGGGCAGAGCAGGATGCAAATCCCTATAATCTGGCTCCAGAGCCTTCCTGCTGAACCTTTGTCCTCTCTACCTGCCATGCCTGCTGCTGCTAGCGTATGGCAGGAATCAACGATGTCTGCGATAAGGATGCATAACAAAATCCCTTAGGTTGGATGGCTTAAACCACGGACATTATTATTTCACAGTTCTGGGGACTATTAAATCCAGGATCAGGTTTCCAACAGGGTTCAGTTCCTGGTGAGAATGTTCTTCCTGCCTTGTACACAACCACCTTCTGGATGCCCTCATGGCCGAGAGAGAGCAAGCCCTCCAGTGTCTGTTCCTCCTTTATAAGGACACCAGTTCAGGCAGGTCAGGGCTCTGCCTTATGACTTCATTTAGCCCTAATCACTTCCTTAAAGGCTGTATCCCTGATGCAGTCATATGGGGGATTAGAGCTTCAACAGATGGAAATTGAGGGGGGAGGGGACACTTCCAGTCCATGGCAGGTGTTCTCTCCCTCTGCTTCCCAAATAATAAATCCTAGAGGTGCCTGAGCTCCAAAAATAAGAAGAGAGCCCTTCTCCTAAATTTTGTCTTCTTTTTTTGCCATATGGATCCTAAGCAGGAAAACCCTTGCCTAGAAATGTACAAAGCTTCTGAAGAAAACTAGCCCTGTAGATATGTCTACCCCCAAAATCAATTTCAGTTCCTCATTTGAGTGCAGAACAGGAAACGCTAGCATGCTCCTCTCCTTTCATTCTGTTATTCTCCTGTCTTCCCCAAGGGGAAAGTTCCTTCCTTTCTTTCATTACCCAGATAGAGTCTCTCTCCCTCCCTTTGCATGCTAGCTCCGGAAAACAGCCTGGAGGAGAGATTATCAGCCTTCCTTAGCCTGAGTTTCAGTGTGGCTAGGCTGGTTTCCTCAGCCACAGGAGGGTCTGGAAGACCCCCTGTGCTGCAAAGAAGCTGAAAGCAAGATTCATCCTCCAAGAGCAAATGGGGATTTACTAACTGGATGACCGAAAACAGAAAGAGACAGGCTATCTGGGACCATCAAATGAAGCTGTCATGATGCAGACAGGCTTCAGGAAAAATGGTGCCTGTTACCCAGGCTGCTTGGCCATTATGCATGGCGGCTTCATATCCTGAAGTTTCTAGGTCAGTCCCGATTCCAAATATTCTATCACCTTGTCAGACCATGTATCCCAAGGTTGTGTCTGGAAATGTGGCCACCAAATTTTTAAGACACTAGATTAGTATGTTAGCTAAGGGAACAGGACCAGCCTTAATAATATGAATGAATGTTTCAGAAAAATAAACCTTTTCTTCAAGGACAAAATTGGAGCTTATTGATTGATGCCATAAAGTCACCTAAAAAAGAGGAAAATAATGACTCTGAAGTCCTTGTGAAGAGTCACTGCTGCCCTGAGAGGCGTGCATAAAATCAGATAGGATGGGACCCTCTTCCTGGTAGGTGGGGGAGAAGATCTGAGGGAGGGTGGTCTCAGAGCACACATGTGGCCATCTGCTGAGCTCCCACCCACCCCACCCAGGCCAGAGAGGGTGACCGGAGGTGATGCGCTAGGCAGCTAGTCTTAGGCACAGGTTTTGGGATGGAGACTAAGGACTCCATCACAACCCAAAAGTCGCACTAACTGAAATCTACCACAGACCGGAAATCTCTCAACATCATGATTTGTATCCATCCCAGAGAAGATGAGGAATAGAAATGAAGAAACCAGTCCCTAATCACTCTGAAAAATGGGTCACTATTTTCTGGCTAAACAGTGTATAAAATTATGCTCAGACATCTGTGTTCTGCAAAACACCTCTATACTTGTTTGTGACATCTGGTTTTGCTTTATTTTTCAAATTACTGTCTCCTTTTAAAACTCTGAATCTTATTTTCCCTAAAAAAAGAGGACATTGTATTTTCCTTCTCCTTGGTCAAAATAGAAAGGGGGCTTGGGTTCCATTAGAGTCTGAAGCACGGGGGCTTAGTGGAGGCAATGTAGCTTACACCGATCACAGAAGTGTGGGTGTGTGCTTGTGTGTGTGCACACGTGTGTGTGTCTAGTGTGGTGCCGGGGCCAGGGACATGGAAGTACATGTGGAAAAGAGTCAAGGACTTTGGGGATATTGATCCCTTTCAGCTCCAGTTGAAGGCAGGCTTGGTAGGTCAGCCCCCACCTCTGATCTCCATATTTCCCTGAGCAGCAAATCTCCAAACCCTTTCAAATCATAGTGAAGGTAAGCAATTTACTAAAATCAGCAGTCCTTAGACATATTCCTCTTGTCTTCAGGTAAATATAAAACTAAATTTCTCTGAAGACATGGTCACTGTTAAAATTTCCATGGAGGGAAAAACCATCAGCGATATCCACGTCTTGACTTCTGAGTAAGAAAGGGCTTAATGATATCTGTCTACGACCAGACCTTCCTACTTTCAACACAACCCGCGCCCAGGGCCTCTGGAGGCTATGGGGAGCTTTTGTGCAAATTAGAGAAAGGTGTCTCTTCCTCTGGGACAACCCTGGCCAGGGCCCAGGCTTGGGAGGGAAGTGTGAGCCAGAAAGCAGGGCCACCTTATCCAGGGCTCTGGGGCAGCCAGACGCTGCGCCTCTGCCCAGGGCCATCTGGTGGTGGAGACTGTCACCTGGTCACAAGCCATGCTTTAGGCATTTGCAAGAAAATTCACTAAAGCAGAAGTAATTTAAAGACAGAATCTGAAAACCACCTCCACACAGGTGTATTCTCTGCAGGCAGAGTGTCTACTGATTGGATTGTCTCAGACAAGGGTCACTGTTATCTAAGACTGCAAAGCCTTGATGATTTGGGGTGCTTTTAGAGTTGCCACATGTATGCCTTTTAACATGGATGCATATAGGTGACCTCAACAAGGAATGGGGTAAATTCATGCCCTCTAAAATCAGAACAGTTTTGTAGGACTGATGAGGCGAAAGAAATAAAAAGCTGTTAAAGACTCCAGATGAGTGGAACTGAGCGGCTACAAAAGTTCAGAGAAAGGAGAGAAGAACATTATGAGCCCAAGGACTCACACACAGAAGGCTTCGTGGACAACTCAGGCATGTAAACTGGGGAAAGGGAGGGAAAGAATCATGTGTTGTGGCAATGGAGCAAAACTTGTCTAGTTAGTTACAGGTGTCAGGGCAACAGAGGGCAAAGAGGATGGACATGAGCAAAGCTTGGAGGTCTAACATGAGGATCTGGGATCATGTCTGTGTTCTTAGAGAAAAAAAAAAGTGACGAATATTGCACATGCATATCTGGAAAGTTAAGACTTAAAAGACAACACTTCTGCAGAATGTCAGCCTGAGGAACTGAAAAGATCAGAGGCTTGGTAACAGGACAAGCCAAAATTCAAAGTCTGACTCAACTCCAGATTAATTATACAACCATGAGCTTGTTCCTTAATGCCTCTTAAACTCCATTTCCTTATTTGTAAAAATAGAAATAAAAATGCAAGGTTTCCATGATAATTATAGGGGTTGAATGCGATAAAGGACACATTTATCTGTCATGTAGTAGGTGTTCAACAGTCAGGTGCTCTCAGGATTACGACAACTTCAAAATCCTCCACACATGGCAGAGAGTCAAATAATCCATCGTACCTTGACTTCTAAGACTATTGCAAAAATTGCTAGTGTGTATATGCACAGCAATAGCCAATTACAAACTAATGGTAAGAGGATTCCTTGTTGGGGTTCTTGGTTATAAACCACAGAAAATGCTTCTAGTTATTTTAGGCAGAAACAAAGATGGTTGGAAGGTGGCAAGCAGTTTACTGAATTGATCGGAAGGAGAGGTTCAGGCAGAAACCAAGACAGGAGATGCATGGCCACGATCACACCACAGGCAATTTGCATGGCCAACTGAGTATTTTTTTAGTATTTCCTGTGTACTGGGCACTTTTCTACATTTGCACATATTCATTCATCCAAATAGTGACTTAATCTTCACAAGACTTCTGTGAAGTCTGTATGTGTCATCCCCATTTCCACCAGTGAGGAAACAGGTCCAGCGGAGCCCACTAACGTGGCTAGTGCACACGGAGCTGGAACTAAATCCTTAACTGTCTGTCTTCAGAGCCTGTCATCTTTGGGAATATTCCTTTTTACTCTTCACCTTGCATTTCCACCTTCTAAAATGGAGGTCACTGTCCATCTCGAAAAGCAACTTCTTCGAACACCAGAAGGGGATTCAGTTGCTGAATAGCCAATTTTTTTAAAAAAGAGATGCATGTTCATTACAACCAACAACTTATCTCACAGATGGCCCCATGTATTAAAAGGAAATAATGCATATACAATGCCCGACGCAGTGATGGTGCCTACTAAGCCCTCCATCCATGGGAATTATTTTCATAACAGTTGCTACTACTACTAGATCATTCTTGACTCTGCTCAGCCACCTCTTGGCTGCTTCTGCCATGTTCCCCTCATCCATTACAGCTCTGCCACCCATTCTTTCTGGGACTAGGTCAGTGACTTCACCTCTCAGAGCTTCAATCTTTTCACCTATAAAGTGGAGTTGAGTTTGGAAAGGGGCACACACACAAAAAAATGAACTATGTTATTTCTAGGACTCTTCCAATTTTTACATTTTTTTTCCAATTCTGATCTTCCAGCCCATGAGGCCCAATCCCTTCCCATGGATTTCTATAATTCTTATCATCCGTAACTCACTCTTTCATTCCAGGTTACATGCCACTTCCGTTGTCCTATAATTGTTTCCTCCTCAAAGTGTGTTGTACACAATGGCATTTCAGAATATACAGTGTTTTTTTGGAAAGTGGATCGATTTATAAATAAGAGATTAGTTGCAGCAGCTCCTTATATGTACACACATACTTCGTCTGACATGATGCCCAGCCGGGGGTGGGGACAGTACCTGGTTACTGGGCTCTCAGAGAGAAGGAGGCCTAGCCTCAGTTGTCTCAGAAAAAGTCCTAGAAGTTTTCTCAAAATAATGGAACAACCCCGTCCCCCCACCACACACACACACCCTGTCTTCTCGTTACATAGGACCTGCAGAATGTTCTGGATGCCTGTTCCTTCGGGCAGCTTCTTGAAGACCTGTACCAGCATTGCCCTCCATCACTGTCACCCACTTCTGATGGGCATCTCCTATTCCCCATATTTATCTCCCACTTAGTCAACCAGCCGAAGTCCCTTTAGTCCTCATTTTCAGATGAGATTCTTGAGTGAAGATATTTTGTGCATCTTGGTCATGCTACCTTATCTTGTAACTTTTAAAATTTTGCTTAAAAAGAAAGAAAAGAAGACACTTTCCCATGCCTTCATCTATGTCTCAGAGGTCCTTTCTGTTCAGTGCTTTTCAACTTTGCATTTCAACCATGTCAACTTGCATTTACATGTATTCTGTCAGATAGTAAGATCTCCAAAGGTTCTATATTCATTTTTCATATTTGGAAAAACATCCATCACTTTTACTTATCATTAAATAATTGACAGGGTGAATTCTCATACATAGTAACTACACTTGAGATACACAATCTTAGCCCTTTTCTGCAAAAGAAAGATGAGGCTCAGAAAATAAAGTTGCTAACTTAAGGTCACATAACTCACACATGGTCTAGGGAGATTAAGACACTGGATATTCTGCCTCCCTGCTTGGTAAATCATCTTCCACCCCACAGCCACTCCCTGGTAGAAAGGTGGGACCATGTTCCAGACCACAGTCTAATGTGTGGCCAGCACTCAAGTGACCCTACAGGCGGTCTCCTGAAGCACACACTGGTGCCACTACAACTTCAAATATACTGGGCCCTAAGCACTGCCCGGTGATCCTCAAATGGCCTCTAGTTACTTCCAGTTCCAGTTACCCTATGCCCTTCATGGTGCCTCCCCAGCCATCCTCAACAAAGACTTGGCTATGTCATTATGGTGAAAGTACAGCCTACTGGCAATGAGTCCCTGAGCTTCCTCCCCTGCCACCTGCATATTTGCCTCCATCTGTGCCCGCTCTTCCCCCTTCCTTCTGGTCTGCTGTCTAAGAGTAATTTCTCTATTAATGTTTTGGAACCCGTCCCCTTGTACCTCCCAATGGATTCTGCTGCATCATTTATCTCCCCTGTTTATTCAACTTCTCCTTTATAAGAATTCTTCCTACCCAGAAAATAAACACTTTCCGGTTTCCCAAAGTAAAACAACACAAATCAAAAACATATACTCTTGCCCAACCTTCCTACCTTCCTCCTTCCCTTCACTATCTTCATGAAAGCATTATCTATATCAGTTATTTCTAATTTTTCCCACTCACCATTCATCTCCTTAGAAAGTAGCTTCCAACTTTGTCCCTCTCATGAAATTGATCTTTTGTAGGACACCAAAGCTCCCCGTATCACTGAACTCCCAAAACCATCCTGTGTGTCTTCCAAGGTATTTAACCATGTAGAGCTCTTCCTTACTACAAATTTCTCCTCTCTTGGCCTCTGTTGACATAACTTTTCTCCATTTTTACTTCTACCCTTCTGGCCCCTCCTTGGTCTACTTCATGGACTCCACCCTTACCTTTACATTCTCTTTGAGTGATCTTGTCCATAGCCATCTACGAATGATGAATCCAAAATCTATTTTCAACTCAGATTTCTTCCCTGAGACCCATATATCAAACTGTGATGCTGGAATTGCATTTAAATATTCATCCAACTACACATTCGAAATATTCTAAAAACAATTCATTTGACTTAGTTAATGCTCTTGATTCATGCAGTTTTGATTATATTCACTATTTGGTGAATGGTTCCACCATACAGACAATTGCCTGAGGCAGAATCCTTCATTTGTTCTCTCCTTTCATTTCAATACAACTTACAAAAAGTTCAAATCTTTTACATCCTACATCTTACCTGTCTTTTTTAATATATCTGCCTTCCTGTCTTTAGTAACGGTTACTGCTTTATTCTGAACCCGTGTGGATCACAGCAGTAGCCCCCTAACTCATCTTTCAATCTCTAGGCTGGCCACTTCCAATGCAACCTCCTCCCTGCAGACAGAGTAATCGGTCCAAAATGTAAATTTGATACTGCCACTTGCTCCCATTAAAATCCTTCAATAGCTCCCCTTAGTTTTCAAGATAAAGTTCAGACTTCTTAGCTTAGCACATAAAACTCTTTGTGATCTGGTCCCTGCCCTAGGTTCTTCTCTCCCTGCCTCCACTGCATACAATGTTTACTCCAAGGATACTGAAATACATACGATTCACTAAACCCATCATGCTGGTTGGGTACAATGCTTCCATGCTGTGTACATGCATCGTACACCCTCTGCATCAAATAAATGCCCCACTCATCCTGCGTTAGTCTTCAGTTTATCCAGGGTGTCCCACTTTGTTTTAAAATTCAGCTTAATGGCCAATTCCTCCAGGCTGCCCTACCTAACTGTTTAATTTGACTTACATTAACTTTTTCTGTGCTCCTGTAGAAATCCTAGAATCCTTTTTCTCCTGAAAGAATGGATGGACAGATGGATAGATAGCCTTGACCCTTGCTCCCTTTACATCTCCATCACCTAATACAGTTCCAGGCACATACTCAATAAGAGTTTATAAGAGTTGATTTTACCTGAGAGGTGCTTTTGTGCAATTAATCAAAATCACAGTGTACCTTCATGAATTTTTCCTCCTTTGTGGGTCCTGAACTTAGCAGTGTGTGTAATCTACCCTTAGCAGTTCCCTAGGTAAGTCTGTATAAGGATCTACATTTATACACAACATGGATTTCCTCTGTTTTATCATAAAAACACAGAATTGCCATGATAAGAGTCAGAGCCCTTGAAGATGATCTTCCGATATGGTAAGGAGCCAACCGATGTGGAAAAGCTGAAGCTTACTGGCAGGGCTCTCCATTACCTCCCCATGCATGCTGAGATTCTTGACTGCATGGATTTTGGGAATCCAGGCAATGTGGGGGCAGTAAAGTCTCTCAATACAAACACAGTATGCCAGCCAGCTGCACACCCTACCTGCAATTTCTTTTCCTTCTTCGATCCCAGGGAAATATGTCAGTGGATGCTGGCAGATAAGAACAAGCCCTTGATCTATAGGGCGTGAGGCAAGGCTAGAATATTGATGTTGTAGATTTTTTCTGTGTGTAAGCTGCCCCTTAGAAAATGAGGTACTCTGGAAATTCAGGCTTCTTGGACCAATAACACCTGGAAGAGTGAAGACCACCAGCACGCTCGGCCTCCACTGTCAGTGTCCTCCCAGCCAATAGCAATTTGGGCCTAGAAATTGGAGTTCATATAATTAAAGCAGTTACCTTCCTTTCCCTTGACTTTTATTATTTTCCTGAGTGTTTTTTCTCAGTGCACAGTTGAGCAGGAGAGGCCCATTGGGCAGCAAAATAAAACTAGACTGAGATTGCAAAGGCCTGGATTCTAAATTCTGGATTCTGATTGACTAAATATTTCCTTCCTTCTCTCTTGGGTGTTTGGTTTTCTCATAAGTAAAATGATGATTTGGACCAGATCACAAATCCCACAGATGGGATTCAGGGCTCTGTTAATCCAAGAAATTAGATGTAAAATTTGGTACATAAGTATATTTTTCCAGGAGAAAGAAGTGTAGCTTTTGTCAGATTCACAAGTGTGTCCACAGCACCCAAATATATGAAATTGAAGGTTGTACTTGACATTGGAATTTGTACTTTGGGGCAACATATTTTTCAGTACAGGGGGAAACAGCTGAGGTTAAGAGGGAGAAGCTGAACTTAAAAGTCAGGCAGACGCAGGTTCAAATCCTGGCTTCCACTTAATTGTTATGTGCCTTTGGGAAAGTTACTTTACCCCCGACTCTATTTCTACAAAATGGCAATGATAATACATATCTCACATGTTGTGAAAATTAAGACAGAGAGATCATATGGAAAAAATTTGTGCTAACATGTCAGAAATCTTCAAGGAATGCTTAGTCAGTCTTCAGTCTGTGGCTGCAGAGGCAGAGCATCGAGGGCTGCCGCTTCATCTCCTACCTCAGCATCTTGCCATTTACCCTGCTACTCTCAGGTGTACTCACGGACTGACAAAGTCTTCATTTTTTTCTTTTTTGTCCCAAGAAAGGTGAGACATGAAATAGGCCTACATTAATCACATGTTTCTGCACAAATGGAATTCCCTGGAACAAGCAGAACCACGCTCGTGCTTCCAAGAGAAGGTCAGGGTCCAGACGACAGGCCTTAAGCTTGGATCTAAACAAACAGAGAAAAGGAGCTCTTTCCCCTGACACCTTATTCTGATACATCTCTGCCCACAGAACCTGGAAATCCAGGCAACAACTCAGGGTGGTGTGGGGGACGAAGACTGCAGCAGAGAAGGAGCCTGGGGCGGACAAACAGTGGGTGGTCCAGCCTGCCTGCACCATGAAAGACTGGGAAGACACAAGCATTTAGAATCAGCCCACAACATCCCACCACCCCCTCCTACACCCATGTTAATAAAAGGCTGGCTTCTTTGCTCTCCACACCTTCCTCTCTCTTATGTCCTCCTCAACCTATGTATCTTTGTGACATTTTTTTTTCTCCTTCAAAGAGGGTCCTAATTTATTCATTCAAGAAAAATAAATCCCTATGTATAAGCTAAAGAACTTGCATATATATATATATATATTTTTTAATTATACCAACTTTCAAGGCACTATTATCTGCATTTTAGAGACTAGGAAGTTAAGTTCATGAAGAAAATAAGAGACAGAGTGGTTTTAGATCCAGATGTCCTCATTTGAAAGCTTTTAAACTAAACCCTAAACCATGCAGATAGAGTGATGAATAAAATATGCTCTCTGTGCTCATGGACCAACAGGCGACACAGACTCATTAGCAGAAGCCTTTTTTTACAGTCTTGTGTGCTCTGTAGGTCGGAGGCATACACAGAAGACTGCAAGAGCCAAGGAGCT
Source organism: Manis javanica (assembly GCF_040802235.1). Taxonomy (NCBI): domain Eukaryota; kingdom Metazoa; phylum Chordata; class Mammalia; order Pholidota; family Manidae; genus Manis; species Manis javanica. The sequence continues at coordinate 99,493,317 of NC_133166.1, read as the reverse complement.
CCACTGCCTAGAAGTGGTGGAGAAGAAGAGGCACGAGTGAAGTGTGGAGTTAGAGAAAGACTGTTTTGAAGTCCTGAGTATTTTAGAGGATGGAAAGCAGTTAGTCCAGAGGAGGCAAGCCATTCCACACACAACAATGATGCATCAAATGGGAAAGAGGCAAGAACCAGATGTCAGGACCCCCAAAAGCACACAGCACTTAGATGTAAATGTCTCTGTCAGTGTGACTTACAAAATACCCTGCATCCTCCCAGCAGCCCTGAGAGAAAGGAGAGTGCCTTTCCACCAAGAATGAGTGTGGGATCTTAGCTCTGTGCTCTGAAAAGAGATAAGGGTTCGGGACACCCCAGAAACTGTTTTTTCTCCCCCATTCTCTAGCCCAGACATCCCAGTCTCAGCACAAAATGTTACAATCTCCTCAGGAAGAAACTGTGCTGACCTCAGGTTTTTTGCAAAGAGTGTGGTATTTCTGCTTGGCTGCACAGCTGCGGAAACACTGCTAAAATCACAGCGAGCAAGACCTCCCAAAAGCAGGCAGCTACACACGCAGTCTGCACAGAAGTTTGCCTATACTTCATCCACCTCAAGCAAAGAAAAAATGGTAACTATTTTCTAAGTAGCTAAAAATGCTCCAGGGCCTGGCAGCCATTGGCAACTCAACTCCACCAGTACCTACTTTCTCAGTGAGCTCCAAACACGAGGGAATGTTCACTTCACCATTGACAACATGACCAAGTAGGAGCTCTAGGCCCAAAAAAAGTAGTCTAGAAATAAAAATACATATTCGTATCACCTTTGCAATTAGATTGACCAAGAATCTCTAGAACTCTTCATTCACACCTTCTCTAAAACATGAAAATATTTCTCACTGCAGTATTGTTAACTCAGTTGTCAAAACTGCTTTTTCGAAGTATTTGATTGCTGAAGGTTTTCAGTAAAGACAATACACAGACCTTGTCCTTGACTTCTAGGAATTGTAAGAACTAAACATGACCCTAACTGTATTGATTAGATTTATTCAGTGCTTGATCAGCCTGCATTTGCTAAAAGTATGTATACGTATTTAGAGTTTTATTCCTTGAAATCTTATTTTAACAATGAAAATCTTATGAAGAGGGAGAAATAAATTACTAACCCTTTAAAATGATTAGTTTACTCAATTTACTGCCCCCCAACCCTATTGACGGTACAGAAACAAGAAATACCTCCTGATATGAAGGGAACACTTTGAAAAGTAAATTTAGCATTTGGGATACGCCTAAGTGAAGAACCAGTCATAAGGAGCATAGAAAAATAATGCCTAATTGATATTAAGCACTTTTTTATGGCATAGACACTAAAGTTGGTGAATCTAGATGAAAATCTCATTTCTTCTTCTCAGCCATCCTATGAAGCCAGTGAGGAATGAAGCACCTAGCTGCCAGGAAATAGGATGGTACAGAAAAGGAAACACCTTACTTCATCCAACAATAAAGGATCTGGTCTTCTTGGAGTTCCCCAATTTCAGTTTGAGATACAAGGGGCAAGAGAGAAAAGAAGTTATAAAGGGAGAAAAGACAGCCAGAAATGAAATAGGATGGAAGTTTCAAACATAAAAAATATTTTAGCTAAGTGTTCTTCATCCACTCAGAGTAGAATGAATGCATTTACCCTTGAATGAATTCACTCATTCAGTGATTATTTGGTTGACATACACACATTAGAAAAATAATACAAGATGTCTGGAATACCTCACAGAGCCTTCGAAAATGTCAGCACCTTGGTAAGTGCTTCCTTATGGACGAGCCATCAGTGTGGTAGTACATTCTCATGCCTCGTGATTTCAAGTGATTGGTCCAAGGATGGGCACTTGTTCCAAAGCAACCATCTGGTCAGCAGCCTATGATGTAACCTGGAATGAGAGTTCAATCCAATCAGAATATAGAAATATTAAACAGACAATGGACTAGTCCAGAAGAGAAGATACATAAGAAGAAAGTCAGGAAGCAGAAGCTATGATGTAGTAAAGCCATAAAAAAGCAGAAGCCATGAGTAAGAGATAAGACACAGTCAATCCATAGAAAGAGAAAAAGCAGGAGCAAAAATAGAGAGAAGCCAAGGCATACACATCATGACTAAAGTGGAAGAGCAGTTGGGAGGGGAGCTGGAAAGGATCAAAAGGTTACCTAGAATGTAATCCCTCACCGTCATAACTACAGTCTGTCCTGAAGTATGTCTCATCCCCCTTAGCGCCTAGCTCTTTGGTTCTGAAAAGGTTTCCTGTCTTTCAAACTTTCTTAGTACAGTGACTAACAATCCTATGAATTAGAGTAATTGTACCTAACAAAAACCTAATTTTTTTGTAATCCTGATAAGCCAAAACAGCATAATCTGCAATATGTAAGAAACCATACTACATATAAAATTTGATGTAGACCTAACAAAATAATTCACTATCTAATAAGTCAGATCTGAAATATATTCATAGATAAGCAAGCTCAATTCTTTTATGAAGCAATTAAGAATATAAAGAAGGAGGAAGAAATTCAGGTTTGAAAGTGGTAAGTGTTCAATTCTTCAAAAAGAATTGATGAACCTCTCATTAGGAATAATGAACCTCTTAGCCCATCTTTTGTTTAATTCTAAAAGAGAAATAAATACTAAGCCTGAGCCTCATACATTAATTTATTCCTCCATTCTCACCCAGCACTACAACATAAAAAGGATTAAAATACTTTAAAATGAAACAGTTAACAGCCTGAACTCAACTCTGAGGTAAACTTTTTGTAATGAGAGTGCGCATTCATATGCCCCCGTCTGGCTTCTGAGGATAGGTTTGGGAAGAGAAATTCCTTACCTACTACACTGGTTGGCCTGTCACTCTCCAGAATCAGTGACTTGAGATATTGCAAAGTGGAAATTCTACAGTGTCCAGATATCATGACAGATGAAGATGGAATGTCCACAGTTACACAATGTCATTTACCCCAGTGATTCTTTTCCACAGAAACACAGCTACTGTGCCCTCATTAGAAACTCCACACAAAGTCCATAATCCTCAGTCCTTCTGGACTACAGAAGGATCCTTTGACTTCCTAGAAAGAGCCCATATACTTAAAACCTAAAATTCAATATCCTTTCCTTAGTTGTGTTTTCCTAAGGCTTTTAATCAATTCTTACCTTTTACCTCAACAACAGGTCTTCTTTATTGGCAATCAGTAAAAGACTGATAGCTTAACAGAAAAAGCAGTCACTCAAAAATTGTGTACCAATGACCTTTGCTTCTGACTATAATGGAAAAACTGGGATCAGATTTATCTGCCTTCCTTAACAACCAGAAAACCAGAAATAAAAGTATTTTCCGTTGAAATTACTTACTCACAGGTAGCACAGGATTATGAGTCCTAGGAGGATAAAAATAAATTATGTAGTCTCTGGGCTATTGTTCAGGGAAGGTGAACCCAACTAAATCCCAGTGGTCTTACTGAGAGGAAGACATGGAGATTGTAGTTCAAGGAGAACAGCGTGGCTAAAACTTGAAAGGAAGAATATGGTAGAGGAGATATTCACAGAAGGAGCTCCAGACAGCTTATGAAAGGTCCCCTGGTCCTTGACTGAATGCTGTCATAAGTTTGCATGAGAGAGAACTACCTGAAGCTGGGAAAGAGCCACCAGAGAGCAGAAGGTAGAACAATCCCTACAGATCATAAAGATGAGAACAATTTATCCTCATACTAGCAGAGTGGAAAGACTCCAAATGCATGGGGCATTGGATAAAGTCCTCAGAACGAATTACCTTAGCAGGAACTAAATTAGCACTGCAATAAAGGCTACAGAAATCTGCCTTGGACTGTTCAAGGGAAAGCCTTATAAGCATGAAATTGATATGAAGAACCTCACTGCAAGCCAAATTAAAGTATGACGCTCCTTAAAAAAGAAACAAAATTCAACACCCACCAAAATAAAATTCAATCAATAACATGCAGAGAAATAGGAAAATATGAGTCATAGCCAGGAGAAAACTAATTCATTAAAACAGACATTTTTATGACATTAAACGACAGTTGATAGAAATAGTCAGCAAAGATGTTAAGATAGCTATCATAAATATGCTTCACATGGTCAAAAAGGTAAAGGAATATATGAGCAGGATGAGAGAATTGGAAGATATTTTTAAAAACCCCGATGAAACTTCTGGAGATGAAAAATACAATACCTGAAATGAAAAAGATACAAAGATTAGACAAAGCAGAAGAAAAGGTTAATAAACTTGAAGATACAGCAATACAATCTATCTAAAATGACGCATAAGGAGAAAAAAAAAACCTTAAAAAGAGTGAACAGAGCATCGTTGTTTGTGAAACAGTATCAGTGTGTGTAATAGGAGTCCCAGTGGGACAGGAGGAAGAAACAAAAACAGTTGAAAAACTAATAGTCAACAGTTTCCCAAATTTGAAGAACAATATAGACATTTAACCATAAGAAGTTCAAAGAAGCTCAAACAGAAAAAGATAAAGATGACAAAATTGCTGAGAAACAGTGAAAAGAGAAAATCTGGAAAGAACTACAGGGGAAAAGACACTTTGTTACACAAAATAACAAAGGTAAGAGTAACAGTAGACTCATCATTTAAAATTATAAAAGTTGAAGTTAATGGAATGACTACTTCTAAGTATTGAAAAAAAACAAACTATTAACCTAGAATCTAGAATTCTATACCCAGGAAAAATGTATTTCAGAAATGAAAGTGAAATAAACATTTTTCCAGACACACAAAAGCTGACCTAATTTATTAGTAGTAAACCTGCACTACAAGAAATGTTTGAAAAGTTTTTCAAACAGAAAGAAAATTACATCAGGAACAAATCTGGATCTACACAAAAGAATGGACCAGTACATGGTAAAAATGAAATTAAGTATAGATGACTTATCAAATTTTCTAATATCTTTAGCACATAATTTACAATTTAAAGCAAATATAATAATAAGCAATGAGTGGCTTTTATCATAAACAAAAGCAAAATGAATGATGAAAATAGCAGAAAAGACAATAAAGAGAAGAGAGCTATAGCATTGTAAGATTCTTACTCTATAGAGGAAATTATTAGATATTAATTAAAGGTAGACTGCAATAAGTTAAAACTGTATACTGCAACTCTAGAGCAACCATGAAAAATTAAAGATTTATGGGTAATAAACCCATAGTAAATATAAAATGAAATTATTTTTTTAATTCAAATAATCCAAAAGAAGGCAGGAAAAGAGAAACAGAACAAAGAACAGATATGACAAAAAAGAAATTGCAAGACGGTAAATTTAAATCCAACTATATTGATAACTACATTAAATGTGAATGCTGTAAGCATTGCAATTAAAGGCAGAAATTGTAAGAATGGATAAAAAGTAGACCTGTCTTGCTATCTTTAGTATGCTATCTATGAGAAACTTACCTTATGAAGAGAGACATAGGTTAAAAGCAAAAGTATGAAAACATATATAGACACAACACTAATGAAAAGGAAGTTTCAATTGCTACATTAGTACAATGAAAACTTCAGAACCAGAAATATTACCAAGAATAAGGAAGGGAACAGAACAAGAAGATCAATTCATAATAAGGGCATAATTTTTCTAAATGTGTATGCACATAACAACAGGACTTCAAAATACATAAAGCAAAAACTTACACGACTGAAATAATGGAGAAATTCACAATTATTATTGGAAATCTCAATATTCCTCTCTCAGTAATTCATAGAATAATTAGCCATACACACATGAAGATAAGTATAAAGAACACTCAAGCAACATCAATAAACATGACCTAATTGGCATTTATAAAATACTTTACCCAATATCAGTAGAAGATGCCTTTTTTTTATTCTTTTACACATGAAACAGTCACCAAATGCATATTTTGAACCATGAATCATGCATCAATACATTTAAGAAAATTAAAATCATATGTTCTCCCACAGCAGAATAAAGATGGAAATGAATAATACAGAGCTATCTAGAAAACCCCAAATTATTTGGGAAAAAAATACAATTCTAAATAACATGTGGATAAAAGAAGAAATCAAAAGAAAGATCAGGATATATTTGAAATATATTTAAATGAAAGTGAAACATATAAGAATTTGTGGATAAAGCTGTATGGAAAATAAAAAAGGTCTCAAATTAATCATAATCATATACATTTCTACATTAAGAAATTAGGGAAAAAAGAAAGCAGTAAACCCAAAGTGGCAGAAGAGTAAAAATTAAAAAGTGAGAGCAGAAATAAGTAAAGTTGAAAATAGAACTGCAATAAAGAAAAATGAAAGAATAATAAGCTGATTCTTTAAAAAGAAGTAAGATTGATACACCTCAAGTCTTGAACTATCCAGTACAGTTACCACTAGCCACATGGAGCTACTGAGCAATTAAAATATGGTTAATATGAAATAAAATATGTAATAGGTGTAAAGTACATACAGGATTTTAAAAACTTCTAGGAAAAAAAATAGTAGATAATCTTTATCACCTTCGGTAAACAAAGATATCTCAGGACACAAAAAGCACTAGCCAAAAAAGAAAACAAAAATGATAAAATAGATATCAAAATTTTTAAGTATATTCTTCAAAAGAGATTGCTACCCAGATGCAAAGGTAAATTGCAGATTAGGAGAAATTTTTGCAACATGCAAAAATTATTTCTAATAAAAGGCTTGAATCCATTATACAGAACTCTAAACAATTATTAGAACATAAGACAAACAGTACAATTAAAAATAGGCAAAAGATTTGAAGTTACTTCCCTAAAGAAGATACATGAATGCATATTAGTACATTAAAAGGTATTCAGTGTCACTGGTGGACAGGGAAAGGAAAATAAAAACCACTTAAAAAAAAATACCAGGACACAACCTGGTCAAATCATAGAGACTGCAAAAATAAAGTACCAGGGGGGATGTGAAGCAGCTAAAACTCTCATACATTACTAATGGGAACACAAAATGCTGAGATCACTTTGGGAAACAATTTGACAATGTCTTTATAAAGTTAAGCTACATTTATCAATTTTCTTAGTGGATCACACCAATTGGCCCCTGGTCAAGGGACACCTGACTACCTTTCTTTCCCTAGAATTGACCCTGTCAGTGTCCCCAGTATTGCTGCCGCCATAGTCAGTGAGGTCTGAAGAAGTGAGAGTCAGCAAACTAGATGCTGGCAGGCCTCTTGCCTTCTCTTGACCTCTGTTCTTACCTTATACAGGAAGAGGAGTAGAGATAAGGATTTCTCAGGGCACTTATAGCTCAGAAGCGTTTGCTATTTTTTATACTTGCAAGGATCAATTTAAGTTAAAACTCGCCTCTGACATTCGGTATGTGTTTGCGGGTGTACACGTATATGCACATGTTAGCAATGTGGGCTGGGTGAGCAGGTACAGGAGACGGGTAGATGCTACAGCCAGAAGATTGTTTCATCCAGCTAAAACAGCAGGCTCAATGATTTATAAGAATTCTTGAGAGTATATAATGCTTATTAATTTAATAAAAATGGTTATTGTTTAAAATAATGGCAACTACTTAATAAAAATTAGATGGGAATATCTTTACAGTAATAATTTGGTGTCAGCTCTGACTTTTTTCACATTAACTCCTCCAAACTCCACTGAGTTTCTAATAACAGTGCTGCCCTTTGACCCCGTAAGAGAGGCCGCTACCCTGGGACCCACAGTTTTTGAGGACCCCTCTTTGTCCCACTCCTCCAACTGCTCCCCACCCCATGGACTAAGAAGCCCATGGAGACAAGAGGACATGTCTACCTATAGTGTGTGTGTCCCCCAACCACATCTATATGGACCCTACTCAGAGCAGCTAGGACCCCTTATCCCACAAATTTCCTACCCAATCAGCCTGGAGCTTCCTGTAGAACGTAGGTAGGTCTTCTGTTTATGCACACCTCAAGCTGGAGGGAGAAGAGGTCTGGTAGAGCTTGGGTCTGCAAACTGTGGTGTTCATGTAAAGGCTCACAAGAGTCCTTGGAACATAAGTCAGCCAGGAGTGGAAGGGGCAAAAGGAAGCCCGGGCCTTCCCACGTCCCTGGGCTTTCATGTTCAAGAAGAGAACTCCGAGGAGTCTCCAGAATCCTAAATGTAAACTCGGTTCTCAGGTTAATGCTTAGACATAACTGTCAATGGAGACATTGAGTACATACTTTATTGAAAACAGGTAGCTTCATGTAGAACATTTAAGTACATAGACATATGTCGTGCAGGCCTCCATTTGGTACTTTTGCCCTGGGGTCCTGTAAATGTCAGGAGCAGGCCTGTCCTGAACCCACAGACTGGTTGAGGGGTGTTTATTCACTACCAGGAGGCCTATCTTAGCCTGTGATATCATAGAAATGTCTGAAGACACATCATTTCAGTGCAGTGACTCCCTCCCTGGTCTTGGGTGGGAGAATTTAGACCGTGACCTCAATGCTCCAAGTCCCTCCCATTGATCCTTCCAGTCAATCTAAAACGATACCAACAAATGGAAGGATTCTCATTATAAATTCTCATAGGTGGTATATTTAATATATATTGACCTTAATTTGCTACCACAAAGATTAGTTTAGGAGAAAGCCAAGTCCAACATGAAGGGATTAGAGAAGGGGAGGTATTTTTAAATGAATTAAAAGAAACTATTAAGAGTAATTTTGTGCTATGAAATTGCTAGCCAGGGAAGGGGGTGAATCAAACAGAAAATAGGTAGATTATGAAGTACTTAGAGAGCTTATGAGATACATTACACAGAAATAGGAAAAACATGTGAAAAAGTAATGGCAGGGCCTATTTGGCTGTATGAGGCCAGCCTTGATTCATTTTCAGACTTTCCACCGGAGGGTGTGTGTGTGTGTGTGTGTGTGTGTGTGTGCGTGTGTGTGTGTGTGTGTGTGTGTGTGTGTGTGTGTGTGTGTGTAAGGAGGTGAAACGGGGGATAGGAGGAGGATGGCTTCTTTTGTTAATACCTGTGATGGAACAAATGGACTTCATTCCTTCCTAAAGAGGAAAAATCTTTGTAAATAGTCCCTTAGTTTTTGAAGAAAGTGACCCATCAGTTATTCCCCATGGTAGTCATATTTCCATTTAGCTTCCTCACTGGGGGAAAAGAAAATCTCAGAAGACACTCTCAGCCTCCCAGAATTTCTGCTGTCATCAATTTGCCTTCAAAGTCCTACAAGGTTAGGAAGGGCATGTGGAAGAGCCTTGCTACATCAGGGAGAGTTTATGATTAACTGTGGGATTGACAGGGGTCCAGGACACCTAGTAATCTTGACATTTTGTGGTCAAAATAGGTATATTGGAGAGGTGTGTGGATTTAGGAGGCATGTCCACATGATGTCTGCTTATTTCACAGGAGTTATTTATATGATCTATAATTGGATTTCCAAAGTTCCTAAGCCACAAGACAGAGACCCCCTCAGACTTGGTCGACCGGTGCAGCAAGCCTGCGGACTGGGGGCAGGTGTGTGGCTGGGGAAGATCAGAGAGAGAAGCATAAAGCCTGTAGAGCCAGAAATCGCATGTGCCACTGAACACGTGGAGCGTTAAAAAACCGTGACACATCTCATTAAAAACAACTTTAATTTGATGGATATAAGTCTGTGTGTGAAATGATATTAATTTGCTCAACCAGTGGGTATAACACAGTAGGAAAGGACCAGGCTGGGATCAGGAGACTTGGCCCCATCTGGCTGAGCAAAGTCACTTCCCTTCTGGGTTCCCCACTGCCTGCTTAGCGCTACCTTGAGGTGACACTGAGGTGTGTCTAGGAACTGAAAAATGAGGGGAGCAAGAAGTAGATCAGAGAACTGTCTAAAATGGTCTTAAAGGATCTCTGATTTCCAGGGAAGTATAAAGGTAAAAGATGAGCAATGGAAGCACAGGACATAGAGAAACAGGGCCATCCACCTGAACACTGTCCAGGGGAGAAGGTACGCTGAAGGGTGAAGTGACAGTCTGATCCACTTGGCAGTTATGGACGTACAGGGAAGCATTAGACAGTATTAAACATGTGAGCTGCATGGATGCTTCCTCCTTCTGAGGCTAACCTCCACAAGAACGCTTCTAATTACAACCTGCTTCCTACATAGCTTGTCCGGACGGAGAGACTACGACTGCCAGAGAATGCAGGTGTAGCATCAATTTAGAAGTTCTAGCTCTCATTGCACCCTCAGAAAAATCCTTACTTGCCTTCAGCTCCTGTGAATTTATTTTACTCCACTGCTTACTCCCCTGATGTCCTTGGGCTTGTCCCCTTCCTCCAAACCTCAGTTTCTTCATGTATACAATGGGGAATACAACTCTCCATCCCCCTGGGGTTGTCGCGAGGGCTTAGGGATCAAAGCATTTGAAAGCATAAGTGCAGTTCTGGGCACACAGTGCTGTCCAATAAACGTCCTATCGGATCATTACTATGTTTCCTTCCCTCGCTCTTCGTCTCTTCTGCCTGCTTCTCATCTCTCCACCCACCTCCTCCCATCCATTCACATATCTACTCAACCAGCCAGCCAGTCACTCAGGCCTCAGGGGTTGTTTGCCATCCAGCAAAATGAACTTAGGGTCCAAGCACTGGCCTGGACATGGAATCTACAAAGGTAAGGAGCACGCAGATTATCTCGTTCTCAAATCCACCCTGGACTCTGCCATCTCAGCATCGTGAAGGACACACAGTAGGAACAACTGTATTGCACATCCTTATGTTATTATTGATGGTGAGGATTAGTACTCTGAAGAACTCTGGGAAACTGACAAGATTGGGTCTGAACCTGTAACGCTGATGGGCAGTCCCTAGACTTTGGTGAATTTGCCAAAGTATTATTAGACCTCCTAGAAGCCAGTCCTCCCTCCGTGACATCCTCTGCATTTCTCTTTATTATGATTTCTCTTGTAACTTCTACACCGTGTGATATGATCCAAGATGTTTGCACATAATAGAATCTACATTATTCAAATATTTGGTTTGGGCACCCCTTGAGCCAGACTGTCCAAATTCTATCTGCAACATTTACCCAGGTCTTATCATATACTATATTATTCCCCTGAAATCATGTTTTGCCTTGATTTTCATGCCTATTTTCATGCCTCTCCCTCCAAGTAGCTAGAAACCATAAAACAGCATCTATTCACTTAAAGGTATTATGATGACTCAATTAGAGGATTTGCTTTCCTACAAAGATATTAACATACTCAAAAGTCTTTGAAGAAAATTGTTCACCACCTTTACTTTCGCTCCCAGAATCTCGGAAAGACGGAGTGGGAAGGGTTTTTCACAACTACAAATGGGCTTGAAAAACACAGAGAGAAAAATGATCTGTTTCTATGGAGAGCCAGGGTGACATGACAGATAATTAGCAGGATGACCTGTGTCCCTGAGATGGGAAGCTTAGCCCCATCAAGGACTTAAAGCCCCCAGTCCTTCTTACATCCCCTAGTGAATTTCTTCTCTGCAGCCAGCTCTGCCAGCTGACAGTGACTTTCACCTTGAATCCTTCAGTCACCTTTCTTTGAAAAATCCCTTGACTCTGATGCAGAATAGCAATAGCTTTGCCATTTTGGCTACAGTTCGCAGAGTATGTTGAGGTGGAAGTGAGCTGAACCCCAGAAGAACTGACCTGTCCAACAGAATCATGCTTTGAATACAGATGTGCCTCATGTACTGTCCTTCTTGAGGTGCAATTTCTCATTTTCCTCTTTAAAGCATAGAGTCTGAGAGGGTGGGGATTTCCCCAGATGCCTAGTTGAGGGGAGAGAGTTTAGGTAAAAGTGGAAAAAATGCTTCTCCCCTGGGAATGGTATGTGGAATTATCTCATCTTGATGTGCAATGATGCTTTATGTAAGAGGAAAATGGAAAGAGGTGATATACAAGGGAATAGTTCAGCAAAGAGGTAAGTTCATGGGACGAGCTGATTGCTGCTGAATTTCCAAGGTGTTATAATTTGTAATCCATAAATGCTCCCCTTGGACAGCTTTAAAAGCTTGTTTTTAAAACATGCCTTTGAGAGTAAGTTGGCATATACAGGAAATCCTCCTTTAACCCTCTTTCCCATGTAATTTCACTTAACTTTCCCCTAGTTTCTATTTGCATCTTATCCAGTTATCAGGCTCCTCCCCAGAGAGAAGGAGGAAAACTTCACAGGAACTTTACAGCAGAGGGCTGGGGTACCTTTTGAAAGGAAATCCAGGAAATCAGCAAGATGGAAAAGCAGAGGAACAGCAGCATCTACAATGAACACAGCAAAAGTAGCTGCCACTGGCGTCAGTTCCTAAAATTGAATGTAAGTGGATTCTCTTGACCAGTTCATAATCTTTTTCTCTTACTTGTTCAGTTTCCTTCCAAAAATGCAAACAGGAGATGGGCAGTATGTCCTTTCCTATCTCCATATGCTTTAGAACATCTCACTCCTCCAAAATAGCATGAGACCAACGTAGCTTAGATGACTAAAAATGACATGGAGCAGGTCAGGCAAATAATTGGTGCCGTCTAGGCACCCATTCAATAATCAAACCATAAACATGGAGGGCTTAGCCTCTGCCAGGCGCAGAACTGAGCATATAAACAGGGCCAGCTGCCACTTTCCTCTTTTCTTGTCTCCTTACCCTTTTTGTTGTTGTTTCTACTCTCTTGTTCCAGTAACAATAACAGCTAACATTCACGGATACGGTGTGTGTCAAACATGCGCTGAACCCATAATGAATTACCTCATTTGATGGTCTCCAAACCCTATAAATACTGACTACCATTTTTGTCACCATAATCATCATCTTCATGGAGAAGGTTATCAACTTGCACAAGTAGGTGGGGGTGTGAGGATTTGAATCCAAGTGATCTGATGCAAAGCTCACGCAATAATACCACTCCCTCTTCTCACCCATTTACTTAGCTCTATTCAGCGTACTGCGTCGTGGACAAACCAGACCACTTCAATTATTCTAGAAGATGTAGATTGGTTCAAAGAATCAGGTTTTGTCATGATAAACTAGAGGGAAGTAAGCTGAATTGCAGCATGAAAAATGTAAGTTAGCCATAAAGGACATCTTGAAGGTAAGGCTTTATTTTAAATTGCCATCCCATAATTTTTTTGGATCAGAATAAGTTATGGGGAACAGAGCATATATATCTATGTTTTTTAGAGTTGTTTAGGCAGTCATGCCTAAAGCAGAAAATAGATTATTTATGGAGAAGCTTTCCAGACACATTAAATTATTGGTGAATGAATTTCTAGTTTTAGCTGTTTCGGCTTTCTCCTTCCCCAAGACATTCAGGGAAGTACTCCCTTGGCCCATTAGCCTACTACTCTTTCTCATTTAACTCCTTGAGTTTTGTTGACTGAGAATTCTTAAAAGATGGAATAGCTTCCCTTAAGTGCCAGCTCACAGATCATTTGGTCGTGACTGACTCTTTTGCTGAACCCGGGAGGACTAGGAAGTCACAGAATGGCAGGATGCAGTCTCTGTGTCTGCCAGAGGCAGACGAGAAGTGCATCTGCCAGAGCTCAGAGCAGAAGTCACGCCTTCAGGATGTGCGGTAGGCAGAAGGCAGTGCAGCAGACATCGGACTGAGTCGGGTGTCTGAAGTGGCGGGCTGCTGGAGTGTGGGAGGAATGAAACGGTGCCTCGCAGGGTAACAGTCACAGACGATTAATCAATATCTTGAGCTTATTTTTCAGAGGACACTAGAAGTCTCCAAGCCCCTGTCAGGCGCTCCCCAGAAACCCACTAGATGGACGTAAAACCTGTCAGCCATATAAAGCACGGACAGGAGAGATTTGTTTGCCCAGTCATTGACCTTTCTGATGCCCTGGAACAAAAATTCTCCAGGCAGAAGAACCACCGCTTCAGGGACTTGGAAATCTAAAGTGAAAGGTGCCATTAGTGGTTGCAGCCGGGACATAAAATAAAAGGGAACTGGCTATCAGCCACAGAATATCATGCTATTTTGGAGGAGGGAGATGTTCTAAAGCATATGGAGATAGGAAATGAAACACTGCCGATCTCCTGTTTGTCGTTTTTGGAAGGAGACTGAACAAATCAGCATGCAACTAATTACCTAATGAAAAACATAAAATGTGGCCATCACAGCAGTCAGAGGGTGTGAAATAACTGAACAGGAATTTCCCAACCCTCAATCAATCCCACTCACCTCTCTTGAAACAACCCTCATCCTAACCCTGCCCCCAAATGTCTTCAAAAGCCTCTCTTGCTGATGGGCAGACAGATTTGGGCTAGTTCCCGGTCTCCCTGCTCAGCCGCTTGGCAATAAAGCTCTTCCGTTTTGCAGAAGCTGGTGTCCCATGTTTGGCATAAGGTGTACATCAGGCAGTTGGCCCCAGTACACTTACAGGAATAGCTTCAGGGGTCAGATCCACTTGGATTGGACTCTGCCTACTCAGAGATTATCTGCGTGACTTTAGACAAACTATTTAAGCTTTGTAAGTCCTCTTAGTATACACATCTTAAAAGAGAGTCAATTTATATCTACAAAGGAAGGCATGCAATCAAGGTGCCTATTTTTATTGTTTCTTAAAATAAACAACCTTGTCTGATTTTTCATCATAATCTTAGCTCTTAATTTTCCCCTATATATTCCTCAACTATTTTCTTTGTTGTTGTCAAACTAGACTATTCAAAGTCTTTCCTATCTTTTTGTTTAATCTAGAATAATCCTTTCATTCCACAAAATCTCCTCCTGAAGATTTCATCAATCCTACTATCGTTTAAATCCTATATTGTCTAAGAAAATTTCCCCCAATATTCAAGCCCACTTGTCCTCTTAATGTCAAATGCACACATGATTCTTTGTAATCCAACCTCTCAACACATCCCCAGCCTCATCTTCTAGTTACCTCCCAATTTAGGCTTCAGAAATACCAAATTACCTATTGTTCCAGAAATACCATATTGTTTTCTGTGTCTGCTTTTTGGAAATGGCAATTGTCTAAAATGTTTTTCCCCCTGGTGGACTCATCCTTCAGAACCCTAGGGAAGTGTCAGTTCCTCTTTGTCAGATATTCCCTGATGGCCCACCAGAATTCATCACCCATATTTCTGCATTAATTCAACAGCTTATGCATTTGCTATTACTGCTTTTATCGTGTGATATTATAAATCACTTATTCACATATGTCCAGATAGGAACTCCTTGAGGGTGGAAACTACATGGTATATGTTTTGGAAGCACAGGTTCTAGCACAGTGCTGGGCATTTATTAAGAAGGTGCTCAAAAATACTTGAAGGGTTGAACAAAATATCACATACAGTCTGAAACGTTATTTTGCATTTGAGTATTGGTTCTCTTATTTGGTTATTATACCTAACTGTCTAATTTATCAACAGATTCCAAGTACTTTGGAGGCACAGACATTTGGTTTACTCTGTATAATACAGAGCTGAGCATTTACTAGATAATCATTTGTTGGGTGGGTCAAGGCAATAAAGAAGAGGGTGGGAATGGATGTGCAACAAGCAGTGGATCCCTATTGGTCATGGTCATGAGGCTGCAGAGACCCTTTCAAACACACAAAAAAAGCAGATAGGCTGACCATATCCTTGTCCCCCAAAGAGAGCTTCTAAGTCTTATTTGTAAGGTGGAACCCAAACTCCTGGGTCAACTGGGAATAGAGAGAAAGCCCAAGTTCTAAAGTTGAATTCAATTGTTCTAAACTTCTTAGCTCCCTCCTAAAGGCCATTGTGTAGCCCACTGCAGAACCTGGCTTTCAACTATTACCCATATTTTACAAGTGCTAATAGTTGGGGTAGACAAATAAGACAGAGGGGAAAGAAGGAAAACAAAGAAAAATAAGAGAGAGAGAAGAAGAGGGGAGCCGGTTTGAAGGGATTTTATCTAATTTCATTTTAATTAGATCCTTTTTCTAACTGAGTTTCTAATTTTTCAATTAGCAATTAGCAGCTGCAACTCATTCTGAGCATCACGAGGTGCCAAAGACACTAATTACACCACAGGAGTAGGACGTTGGAAATGAGAAATAAAATTATCCATGAATGTTATTAGAAGAAAGGAATGATTACTCTCTGTAATAATATACTGATGTGAGCCTAATTAGATTGAAGGATTCAGAGGGAAAAAATGAGATTTAAAAATGGATTACACTTAGATGCCTCGAGGTCATAATTTTGCTATAAATACTGCTTTAGAAGATCTCACTTGAAAACAGGTTTGCCAGCCTGATAATGCTTATGTCAGGTTGTTCGGCAATCACCCACATCCTTCGTATGCAATAACTCAAAACATCAATGACTTCTGAACTTCCTGCAAAATGTGTGCCTGAGATTTCAAAAATAAACACTCACACACATGCACATACATAAACAAAGCAATAAAGAGAATAGCAAGACATGGGGATGTACCATTTGTGGCATTCCAAATCGGGGGTGAGGTTTTTAGCCACGCAATGGAAAGTTGTGCCACTGTAGTCTCCAATCTGCTGGGCCAATCAGCTTCCTTTCTCCTATGACAGTGTCGAGCCCGGGACTGGGTTTCCAGGAGGAGAGCCACCCACGGGCTGACAGCTCCTCCATATCGACAAGTGACTAGTTCGAAAAACACTCCATTTAAGAAGAGTTTAGTTTCCCATTATCAAAGCAGCCACACAGGCCATCCATATTCTCAGAGAAGAGCTGATTTTCTGGCTCTGGACACACGGAATCAAGAGTGATTCCTAATTAGCTGCAGAGTAATCTCCCAGACATCCTAAAGCCAGAGTAGCTGCCCATGACCTTCGTGGACTCTGACAGGGTCACCATCACTCCTGTCCTCAAGTACCATGCCAGTGACAGGGCAGGCTTACCCTCACAGCCTCTGTGGCTCCTAGGTTGTTTCCTCACCAAACGAGATAATGCTGACACCCCTCACCCCCTACTCCTTACTGTCCTTGGGAGAAAGAGCCTTTTGAAGGGAAGCAGAAAATCCAGGGAACAAGTTAAGCCTCCACATCCACTTCCCCTTCAGTAAACAACCTGAAAATCTTGCCTCCACCCCTTGTGTCTTCTCATTCTCTTCATAGACTTCCTCAATTCTAATGGCTTTTCCTCTTCCCTTATGATTTCAAAATGCCTTGATGCTTCACCTGAGCTCTAGCCTGGCAATTTTTACCATTTCAGCAGCAATTTTAGCTCTTCAGCACCTTAAAATCAACATTTGGCAGGATCTGTCACATTTATCATACCTTCCTTCCCCACCCAAAAGTGCCCCTCACCTGCATTCTAGATTTCTGCCCATGGCATGGCCGTCCTTCCTGTCTCCTGTCCTTAAAGTAATCCTTGGCTCTTCCTTCTTTCCTTACCCCCAGCTCCTTCCCTGGGTGTTTCAATCAGTCCTGAACGTTCTGTCCAGTAATTCTCCCAAAATGCTGCTTTTCTCATTTCCAAAGCCCCACTCTAGGCTACCCTTATTTCTGACCATAATTTCCTAACCAATCCTCCGTAATAAATGTCTTCTACTCTGCACTCCCAGCTTTGCTTTTCTACAAAACCACCTGGATTACATAATTTTCCACTAGAACAAGACAGTGGTTACTCCTGCTTTGGAAAACAGCTCAAACTCCTAAGCTTCTGTGTTCTTGCTCCAGCCCAGGTGTGGGTTGTCATATTTTCCTCTTCCGTTTCAATAGTCTGCGCTATGGCCAAATGAATGCATGGGTTCATTGTCTTGCCTGTTCTGTGTCCTTTAATTGACGTCTCTCATATCTATTTCCAGAAAGCCAAATCCTGCTTATTCTGCAAGATCCAGCTCAAATAATGATAATATTCCTAATCCTCCTTTGCATGTATATAGGGCTTTTAATTTTCAAAGCAAGTCCACATCCATATGGTTTATTTAAGCCCCACAACAGCTCCAAGGGGGTCAGGAATGATAGGCATTATTAATCCTCTTTTACAGAGGAGGATCCTGAGACACAGGCCAGATGAGTGGATGGCGTGGTAACCAATGGAAAACCAGATGCAGACCCTGCTGATGTGCCGCCGAAGCATTTGCCTCTGAGCACTGGCAAGGCTCAGAATGGGCTTTTTTTTGCTTCCCAATCATTTGGATGGAGCCTTGCAGACAAACAACTGCCCTCCTGATGGAACCTGAAAAACCTGATGAGTTCCCATTCCTTGGCCCGCCTGTCTGTCTTTATATACCTCACCACATTTGCCACTGATCATATTTCTCTTTATAATCTGAGCTCTCCAGTTGAGTAATGTAATTGATCACTGCTGAATAATATCACTAATTCCAAAATGGCCCAGAAGTATGTTGCCATGCTGTTTCCCTTTTCATTTCCCCACCTCTGGTGTTAGAATTACCTAAATGTGACAGGCATTAGAAGAAGAAGAAGAAAAAAAAAAAAAACAGTACGAAGGGCCTAGAGATGTAGTGTCTGTATGTATCAGAGGAGAGAAAAAAATGAGGGAGCCAATATGGCATTTTGTTTTCTTTTTAAGACAGAAGAGGTAAAAGTTAACTTAAAATACAAAGTAATAAAAAGAGACAGAAATCCTTCTTAATCTGAAGCTCCCAAAGAATACAGCATCTGCAAAGAAGAGAAAGTGGAGCACAGCCCTTCCTATGTTAACTAATGGTCATGTCCAGTTGTCTCTGTCACTGCTAACTGGTGGTGACAACTCTGTTGAGCAGAAAGGCAGGATGGGGCTGTGTCACGCTGGATTGGGAGGGGAGGAGGATCATGCTAGAATCTTCTCTTGGCCCGGTATATCCTCTTAAGCTGCTCTTCTCTTCTGTTTCAGTCATTGTTTCATTCATCCCTTGGAAAAGCCAAAGAAAAACTACTCTCCAAGCTTGCATGGAGCCGGTTGGGGAGGGGCAGCCTTGATTGGTTGGCACTGCCTTCACGGGGTTGGTTAGAAACCAGAGCAATCCGAGGAGGCTTTTGTACATGTGCTCGTCTGTGTTACCCACCATTCACCCAGGGAAAAAGTTGGAGAAAGAAGAAAAGGGAAGACCAAGAGTAACAATCCTCGGATCCTCTCTGTCTTCACAATTTTCTCCTCCTCCCTTAGAGTCTTAGTTTTAGCCTCACAAGTCCTCTTCTGCATGTGCCTGTCCTGTTCTTAGACTTCTTGATCTCTATGGGTTATTTAGTCTAAGTAAAGACTAGGGAATCATACCCAGATCAGCAATACAGACAGACTCTAGAAAAAAAGTACCATCCACTGAGACCTACTACGTCAAACAGCTATAATAGAGACCTACCATATCCCACTCAATCCTCATAGCTCACAGGAGGATGGATGCCGTCATTGCAAAGCTGAGGAAACTGAGGTCCAAAGTGACTAAGGATCTTGCCCAGGTTCCTTGGAGTTCCATCCCAGCTCCGTCTGATGGCAAAGCTAATGCCTCAACTACTCTGAACTCCACTGGACTATTCTACCCCCACTGACAGCAAAGAGTCACCTTGTCCATTCTCCCCAGTAATGGAAAGAGCATGGCCAGAATGATCCAGATCTTGGCTCAGATCTTGGTTCTTTTACTTACACTCTAAAGAAGAAGAATTTCTATCTTAAAAAACTATCTAAAGAACTAAATTAGATGAAATAGTGTCTGGAGTGTCTAGTGCATTGAGGGAGCCACTTTCATGAGCATCCTGTCTTACTCTCATTCTTCCACCTCACATGTGAAAGGTGGAACCACTTAAAATGAAGAACATATAATTTTACTTTAAAAAGAAAAGTAAGTTTGAATTCCAGTTGCCACTCAGCAGCTGGGTGACCTTGCACAAATCACAACCTCCTGAACTTTAATTTCCTTTGTAAAATAGGGATCCTAATGTTATATATCTTACAAAATGTCACATGAATCACATCAAATGTGATAATAGACATGGGAATACTTTTAAAATATAAGGCATTATGCAAGTATTTTAAATATTGTATAAATATCTCATTTATATATGTGTGTGTGTGTGTGTGTGTGTGTGTGTGTGCATGCATATTTCTATAGCATCATATCCTTAACAGAACCTGTCTTTCTCACCCACACCATGACTCTTTTTATAAGCCCTGGCTATCTTTATCCAGGTAGGAAAATACCTTGGAAGCCTCAAGTCAGATCAAGAGGTGATCACCAGTTAATGCAAAGAAATAACTAAGTGGCACTTCATGTTGCTCTAGTTTCCGAGCCGGGCTGGAGGAGGAAGTCTTTAATCCTCTGAACTGCGCAGTGATCACCAGCAGGGGGAAGCTCTCTGATCTTTCAGGATGAAAAGTTCAGTCAGAATGCAAGCAGGGATGATTTGCTCATCAAGAATGGGACAGAGCAAGCAGCACACACCTCAGGTCAGGGACAGCCAGGCCAAAGCCATCCTCCTGTCTCTGGTTTCTGTTTCTGTTTTCACTTCCTGAAATTTGGAGAGGCCAAAATCCTCCAGGACGAGCATTCCAGCTCCTGGTGGAGAAACAGTGTCCCAGGGGCAGGGATGGTAAGCAACAGCCTCTGTTTGAAACTCACTGCATCTCAAAACCTGCTCTTCCACCTCCTTCTCCTCCTCCAACCCCCCATCCTCTCCTCCCCTACCTTCGCCACTTGTCCTCCTGCTGCCAGTTGCCTAAGGGGTGGGGGGATCTTGGCCCTACCCACCAAATGGCCAGAGATGGAAAGAAAAGGCTAAAAGTTGGGTTGGCAGGAGGAGGCTAGAGACCTTTCCTGTCTCATCAGTCTTCCTGGGTCCTGGGCTGAGGCAGGCTGCCCCACGCCCTGGGCTTGTGACAATGTCCCAGGCCTGGCACATGGGTGGCAGCTGTCCATGCCAGGACAGACTTTGCACATCTCATCATAGCCTTCTTTGACTCACAGCCCCACCCTGAAGCTAACAACCCTTTGTCTCCAGCTGGTCCTTGGCCCCCTGCTGTTCTCATTTGTGATTTTATTTTCCCAGAATAGTGGGAGTTCCTCAGAGCTGGGCTCTGGTCCAACTGATCCAGCACCATCTTTCTCTTCCCTGGGCCGTTTGCTCCTCCTCGAGAGGGTTCGTGCTGGGTCTGCCTTCCCTCTCTCCATCTGGTGATGCACGCCCCGCGGCGCGGGACCTGCAGGGCTGGCGCTGCCCAGGCAGGGCAGCCAGCAGGCAGCAAAGCCTTTTACAGCAGGGAGCTGGGAATCCACACTGCCTAGGTTTCTCTGCCAGTCTATGTCAGAGAGACAAAACACCTACAGGGATTTTAAAACATTCAAGAGAAGAAAAAGCAAAAGCACAGTGTGAGAGAACTTTGTCTAGCCCACACTTTTACTAGCAATAAATGTGCTTTAAAAATGTATAAGGAAATAAAGGGAAAAATGGGCAAATTGTTTTGGTGGAAACCCATTTCTACTGTGCTCGGCCATTTCCCTGTGTCAGCTCTCCACTGTTTCAGAGGGAGGTGCCAGCCGTGTAAAGACAACAGTGCAAACTAAACTTATCCCAGGTCCCACCCCAGGGCCGCTGCAGGGCACAGACTGCTTCGGGCTGGGGGCGCTAGCTGGCCGGCTGCAGCCAGAGGTGAGCACCGGGTTTCTGGTTTTTGTGCTGACCCTTCCAAGTGTGCTTCAGCTAGAAAAATCACAGACCTGTCCATCTCTTTGTTGAAGCCTCCAGAGAGGCTGTGATGGATGAGCCCCAAGTGTCTCTTATCTTCCCTGATTCTGAGGATGGCAGTGGGTCCTTGAAGGGGTCCAGAGTGATCTCAGGCAGCTGCCAGGAAACAAAGTCTTACCAATCAGGAACAGAGCCTGGTATCTATTCTCCGCAGCTGGCTGTAGAGAGGTTGAAGGAGCCTGCTTTAAAAATACCTCTGCATCACCCTTCAGGTGTTCATCCCTAGCTAAGCAATTGTAGAGCTTCGGGTCCTTACAAAATAAAGGGACTTGCAATGGGTGATGTTTGTTACATACTCTGTCTCTGAATTCAGAGCCCATTGCTAATTTCCCAGGACCAGGCTCCTACTCATATGCTATACCAATTCACCTCTGTGGTCTCTTGGGACACACACTGGGCCCACGTGGTATTCGTACCACTCCAAGAAGAACAGGGGAGGTTCCAGAGGAGGGTCAGAATCCAAGCCTCCCCATGCGCTGCTCAGCATCCCCTGGGAAACAGGGCCCACCACCTCCTCCAGGAGATCCTTGTTGATTGCCCTGGGTGTCTGAGTCTTGGTGACTATACTCCGCCCTGGCCTGACCCCAAGGTCATGACTACACAGCAACCTGGAGGCAAACGTGTGACCCCAAAGAGAGTAATTATGTCATAGCCAATAAATAAACAGTCACTAGGACCATTATGCTCACCCCTTTGGAATTTGCATCTTGCCTCAGGAAAACCTTGCTCTCTGACCTTGTCAATACATTGATATGTTATAAATAAATGGTTTTGCTGGGGGTGAGATGCAAGCTATCTTGAAGCTAACTCGGTGTGACTGGAATACACCATCTCTCTCTCCCCCAGGGAAATGATTTGCATTCTGTTGCAAAATTATGCTAGAATCCCAACCCTCACTGTGGTTCTCAACAGCAACAGGGAACACGGACCCCAAAAGGCTGTCATGTTGCTACTGGTGACTCTGAAAAAGGAGTAAGGAAGAAGTGAAGGAACTAAAAGAAGGAAATAAAGGCAGACCATTATCTGGGAACCTGAGATGATGGGGGGTGGGGCAGGGGCAGGTGGAGGGAGGACATTAGAGTCAGAAAAGAAAGAAGAGGCAAGAGACAGAAGAGATGTGTGACAGGGTGCAGGAGACGACCATTCACTGTGCAAGGTGCTCTCTGAGGCACTTTTTGTCGACTTAATTCAGTACAAACAGAGTGGGCACTAACTAGACGCAAAGCTCCCCAGAAATCCCCAGGGATGCAATACAAAGATGGACAAGATACATGGTTTCTGATCTCAAAATGCATACAGCTCAGTTGGGGCTAAGTTACAGATCTAAATACCAACACCCCAAAAAGGGCATTACTAAGCTTACCTTAGTTGTATATATTAGCTTCAAGAAAGGAGAGATTCTTGGTTGCGGTGGGAAGTTTCATGTTGGGACTGGAATTCGAGCATCATGTAAGTTACAGGGATGCCTTCTTTCCTGGCACTAAGGAATTTTTCCTTTCTAGGGATTAAGGATTCTGGGGGTCTTGGAGGAAATCAAGGTTCAAAATGACAGATGAGTTGATAATGAAATGCAAAACTGCCTGCAGATGTTTCTAAGTGTAAAGTTTGCCCATGAGATACAGCGACAATCGTGCTTCTCATTCATTCCCACTTTGTCTTCTGCATTTGTTTCCAGACCACTCCTCATCTGTCCTAAGAATTTCAAGCATCTCCTTTCCCTGTAAGAGCCATAGTTTATATCCATGGTTGCAACAAAATCTCCTGGGAACCTGTTAAAATACAAGCATATAGATTCTCACCTCAACTAACTGAATCTGAATCTCAGTGGGTGAGCCTGAACTTTGTATTTATGATAGGATCCCTGAATGAAACTAATGAATAATCGTATCTGTAAATCACAGGACCGATGCTTGCACTGTAGGGTTCTTCCATCTGCTACATTGAGAACACTAAGATTTCCCAATTATAATGCAGAAATATGGTGACATCTTTCTAAAATCCAACACATAATGATGACAGTATTTCACATAATATTTTTCATTTTCCAGAAGTTTCAGACCTTCTTGGGGAATGCGTTTGGGAGTGAGGAAGGACCAGGAGTTGGAACTCAGTATTTCTTTGTCTAGCTAGGCTGCAAAGCCACCTATGTCCTGGGTTGGATCTCAGTGCATCAGGCTGCCCAGTTAGTCTGTACTGGCCACATAAATTTTGGGCTGACAAGTCTCAGGTGAAAAATTCTTGAGAGTAAGAATGCAAAAACCTTCTTTCCCTCCACAAGGAATTGTTCAGCCCCTGGGATGTGATTTCTTCCCAGGAAACACAAATTAACTAGCAGCCACTGATGACCTCCAGACCAACACAAACCCATTTCCCCTTGAAATTAACCTTCTATTCCAAATCTAAACAATATCTAATTAGCTCCAAGCACTGGTGAGCTAACTGGAAGAGAAGTCTGTAGGAAATTAAAACAAGAGGAAAGCTTTACTGATGAAAAAGAAGAAATAGCAAAAAGCCATCCTCCAATTATCCTTTTCTAACCTCCTGCCCCAGCTCCTTATCCTGCATCTCCATCTGTCTTCCTTTCTACAAACCTTGTAAAGGAGTCTGCTTTTCAGACAAATATTTTTCCCATCTCATTTGACACTGAGAAGGCAGGAAAAATATTGCCCGTCGCGATAAATATCGGTATAATATTCCAATTTTCCAGCATTTGACAGCAATCAAGGGAAGAGTAATGTGTTCCCTCTGTGACTAAATCATTTAGAGACCAAGGTATTCTGTCTCATTCTCATTAGGAAAAAAAAATTCCAATAATCTCATTATCCCAGTGTGAATAACAGTAAAAAAGCGCCAAGACTAATGACTTCTTCCGCGCTTGCCTCCGCAGATACCAGCCAGACTGTGCTTTTATGGGACATGCCCTGGTAATGGGGTGTTCTTTAGCAGCGATCCGGCAGCATCTGCTGCTATCAAAGTCCTGCCTAACAAACCCTGCTTTGTCTGCAGCAAGGTTTACATACATCCCTGGACATCCCAAAGACTCTTCTTAAGCACTTGAAAAAAAACTAACTCTAATGGAAAAAGAATGTGTCATGGCATGTTAAACTTTATGGAAATTCTTCTGGAGAATAACATAATTTCACAGTGCATTACTCTGAAATGACCTAGTACTTGAACAATTAATTTTTAAGGTGTAGCATTGACTTTCCCTTGCTGTATTTAACCCATATCTGCAATTGTCAACAAGGCTGCCAAGGGCTGGACAGTGAATTGAGAGAGAAGAATTGGAGCCTGGAAATTGTCTTGTGTCTACTGTATTTTCTTTTAGCAGACATAATGCTCCCCTCTTTGGTTCAAAATGAAAGGAAAAAAGAGCAGTCACTCTAATTAGGGACATTTCATTAAGCAACACAGCCTGGCAGGAAACAGCACAGCCTGGGAGACATAACCTCTGTTTCTTACCTTTGCACTAATTTACTGCGTAGCCTTGGACAAACTTATTTTCTTCTCTGGAACTAAGGTGGGGAAAGGACATGTCTTGCTTATTATGCACCTAAAAGGAATTCTGTAGTGGTAAATGAATAGATTTTATAATATGTCCTGGGATTTCCTTGGAATAAAAGCCCAAAATGTCTCCTAACTTTTTGGTTGTTCTTCCTACACCTTATTTTTTGTTTTACCTACTTGCCCTTCCCCACCTCCCTCCCTATATCCTCTCCCCCACCACATATACGCAGATAGGCAGAGAATTGGTATGCAAGAGCATCTTCTTAAGACTCACATGAGACAATTTAAATTCATAGGAAAAAACTCTGGTGTGGTAGAGTTGGAAGGAATCGTATAAAACCTCCATTTGAGTTCTTTCACTCTGGGGGGAAAAAAAGACTCACAAAGAAGAAATTCTTGCCAAGGTCACACAGTTGTTTAGTGGTAGAACCACTAATTCCCAGGCCAACATTAAGCCCTTTAGACAAAGCTGGTGCCACAATTTTTTGTTGAGTGTTATACTGAGTCCACAGTTCACAAAGGTAACAACAGGACTTATATGTACAAGCATCAGAATGAAAGGATTTTAGGGTTAAAAAAAAACCCTTACAAATCTCAGAGGCTGACCTGCTGAGTGGGTGACCAGATATCTAGTTGTGCCTGGGACTGAGGGGTATTTGAGACATGGGACTGAAAACCGGGAGAGTTCCAGGCAAACTGGAGTGGTCTGGTCACCCTAAAGCACCACCAAATGATGCTTAAAAATTTATAGTCTCCAATGTTAAGCACCCTAACTTGAATCTTTCCAGCACTAGGGCATTTATGACATTCTCTTTTAGTAAGGTGCATGAACCTGCACCTGTAACTGTGGATCTGTATTGGGCCCCACTTTGGGGCCCCACTGACAAAGGGGGTGCATCTGTAGGATACTGCCCCTGTCCAATCTAATGTGGGTCCTCTCTCCAGGAATCTGAGAAGACAGTGAAATGAAAAGCTATATGGACACAGCTAAGCATTATAAACAGGTTTTGTTTTTGTTTTTAATTTTCTCTGTCTCTGCTAGGCTTTGATGAGAACAATGTCTTTTTTCTTCCTGGCTACTTATAGGAGCCATTATTAAATGGCTGTCGAGCAAGGTTTTTTGGTTTGTTTTGTTTTTTTACTTACCTGAGATTCCAGTGTCCCTGATGTCGTTCTGAGGCAGTATTCCTTTTAGGGGTTGGCCTCAGGGTGATCAGACAGCATAGGGAGACAGATTTCTGAGGTAATAGAACAACTGTGGCTTTTTGTAAAATCTTTCTGGGACCCAGATGACTTTTCCAGCCTCATTTACCTGATAAGGTAACAGCCACAGAACCCCCCAGCCTCCCTCCCCCAGATGAGATTGATTTTCTTTAGGACTCTGATGGGATTGGTGACTGCTGCTACTTCACCATTTACTCCCTTGGAAATTGTTTTGACCAACCATGCGTTCTGTTCAAGGGTTGGTAATTACCTTCTTCCCATAGGGTAAGTGGCCATTTGGGAGATTTTCCAGAGTGTAAAGACAGCTGAGTCCACCAAAAAAAAAAAAAAATGCAATAGGACAAAATTTTGGGTTGGTCTTTCTCTCCTCACCTTTAACTTCCCCCCTGCCTTTCTCACTGTTGTAGGGCGCAGTGGTTTCCCACTGCCTCTCCAGCTACCCGAAGTACCCCTGCACTCTGGTAATGTACTTTATTTCTCCTAAATGACACATGCTTCAAGTAACCTCCACCATCAAAATAATAATAATAATAATAATGATTAAAGAGAAAACGATTCTTCCTAGTCTGTGAGTCTGAGGTGTGTTCGAAAGAAAACTGTTTAATTATCTGATTGAAGAAATTTACACTAAGGGGAGAATATGAGGTTGAACGTTCATAAGGGTTTTTGGCTTAAAGAAGGAGCTCACAAAACATAAAGCAAGTCCCTAATGGGTGTTCGAAATGTATGGAGAGAAGAGGGGCCTTTCCTGAATCTTGCCTACCCTGGCCAACTGCCTCCCTGTTTGGCCTACTCCACTGAAAGTTTCTCATGTATGTATTGAACTGGGACAGAAACTGGCAGCTCATTTGACTGCTTTTTTAAAAATAAAAGCCGTCATTCTAGACAGCCAGTTAATTTGTAGAATAACCTTCCATTTGGATCTGTTTGACATTTCCTCATAATTATATTTGGGTTATGAATTTTTTTTGCAGGAATGCCACAGAAGCGATGCTGTGTTCTTCCTAATGAAACATATAAGCAAGCATAAAATGGCTATTTGTCCTACGACTGGTGATGCTAACTTGTATCTCTTGATTAAAATAGTCTTCCAGGTGATTCCACTGTAAAGTTAATTACTAAGTATTTTGTACTTACTAATGAATAAGTAATTCATGCAAAGATGCTTTGACAGTACTTAAGTATCTGGTTACTATTCAAATTTTGACCCATTAGTTTTAATATCTATTGATGATACTTGCTTGAATAATTTAACACTGTGATGATACTGAGATGGTGGTTTTTCTAATGTTTATACTAATACATTTACTAGTTGGCGGCCTATCATAAGACAGAGTTTTCCCTTCTCTTCCACTCATCCATTTATATTAATACGGAAACATGGATTCTTCTTTTACTCAATGGGTCATAACCTGTTACTATCACTATTTTGATGTTCAAATTGCCAAATTTGGCTAATAAGAGTTCACACAGGCAGGCTTTTATTTATTTCTGTCACATCTTCTAACTTTCTGAGCACGTTTCTTACTTTCTGATACATGAAAATGTTGCAAACTGATCTTTTACTTCCTCTGATCTAGTCCAAGGATCAATTATATTTTCAAGTATCTCTGGTTTCTTCTAGTGAATAATAGTCATTAGAAAGCAAAATCGAGGTGTGTTCATTGTTCCTGGAACATTATTGAGTCTAGATCCTCTCAATGAGCAAAGCTAGGAAATATATTTATGTATACACACACACATCTTTAATTGTTTTTCTGTATCTATATTTGTAATAGGTAGATAGGTAGATAGATAGGTAGGTAGGCAGAGACAGATACAGAATAGATATAAAGCTGTGAGTTCACAAGAATACCTCAAATTCTAACCTAATAATATAGGGTTTATTATGGCATCCCATCTTCCTATATTTGTAACTCTTTTCTTTAAAAGTAAGAAATTGGATTCTACTTCTCAAAATATTTGATTATTTGCTCAATCTCCTTGCCTTTAACCAATATCAGATCCTCTCCTTGGCCACAGCTACACCAGTCCTGACCACACAAATTGTCCTGTTGTCCTTGGTCCTGCCAGCCTGTAATCACCTTAATTAAATTCTTCACCCTGGTCCCATAAGACACACCAGACAATGGCTCAATTCTGCAGTCAGCCTACATCACTAAAATTTTTGTGTTGGCCATCAATTGTCCATTAGGGAAGTTTAAAAAAAGTATAAAGATCTTATATACTTACCCACAGTTTCACCGTTTGTTGGGCTTTTCATTTCATCCTGAATAAAAATAGGCTTCCATCTTGAATCAGAAGAATATAATTTTTGGAGCTCAGGTCCCCTGAAGAGGAATTATATTGGCTCTTATCTATCAGAAATAAAGCCAGGATAATATGACTGGATGTGGAATAGAGAATTCGGGATTGATAGTTTCTTTTTCTGTTATTTTTTGTTTATTCCGAAAGCATTTCAAAGATGTGGTACCATTTGTCCTTTCTCTCCATTATTCATGAAAAGAGATCAGTCATCATTCTTATTGTTGTTCTACCATCTGTTTTTTGTTTGTTTGTTTGTTTTTTCTGGACATTTTAAAACTCAATTTTTATGTTTAGTATTTAACAGTTTGATTATGATGTACTTAAGAATTATTTTCTTCGTATTTATCCTACATAGGACTTCCTGAGCTTTTAGGAAGTATGAGTTGACATTTATCATCAGTTTTGAAAGATTCCAGGCCATTGTCTGTTCAAATATTTTTTCTACCCTATTCTCTCTCCCTCGCCTCCTGCTGAGACTCCACTTATATATGTTCTTGACTTTTGGTACTGTCTGACTGGTCTCAGACACTCTGATTGATTTTGTTTTGTTTTTTAATCTTTGACTTTTAGTTTGAATAATTATATCAACCTATATTCCAGTTCATGGATACTTTCTTCTGCTGTTCCCTGATCGCTGTTTGAGCTATTAAATGAATTATGTATTTCTGATGTGTATTTCTCAATTCTAATATTACCATTTAGTTCTTCTTTATACTTTGCATTTTTGTGCTGAAATATTCAATATATTTATAATAATTAAGTTCAAGCCCTTATCTACTAGTCCCGACATACGTACCATCTGTGGGTCTCCTATTGACTCATTTATTATAGCTCACATTTTCTTGCCTCTTCTCAGGTTTTATAATTCTTACTGTATATAGGACATTATATATAAATGAATACCAAAAAATTAAAAAAAAAGACAATATTTATCCTCAGAAAAAGTCATATCATCTCCTCTGCCAGACAGAGTTTGTAGACAGAGTAAATCTGATCTGCACTTGAGCAGAATCTGAACTGTTTGGCAACTTTAGTTATATTCACCTTCCCAATTATTCCAAATATTTTCAAGTTGAGACCAGGTTTTGCTCTTCAGCAGGACTTGGAATCTGTGTAATTCTGATAATCTGGTGATCTCTCTGGGCACTAACTTTCCAAATTGTGGAATATCTGTCTTCTTTATAGCCTGGATGTGAGATTTTTGGGTCACTGGAGAGTTTTTGGCTTGTGTCGTATGGAACCAGCTCTGATGCTGGCTTTCAGGGTCTTGGAAGATCCATCTATTCTACAGGCCCATCTTAGCCTTTATCGGGCTACTAAACTGTGCTTGGTAAAAGTCTAGTAGAACTTTCTGTCACCTCTTCTACCTGTGCCCTGCTGGACTCCTGACTTACTCTTAGAAAATATCCCTTGTACCCAAGGGTAAATCTCTCTCAGTTCCTCTGCCCTGCCCCAGCCAGCTTTCAGGGCACTGCTTTGGTGTGGTGGGGTGGGGTGGAAATGGTTTATGGAAAAAAGCTGGTGGTATACGTGGAATCACACTGTGACTGGGACTCTTCAGCATTCTGGTGTGTCATGCCCGTCCATGTGCAGCCATGAAATGTTTGTAAATCAGGCTGGCTTCTCATCATCCTTTTTATGGCGGGTTCACTTCCTTTTCCACTATGTCTCCATCAATCAAAGCACCTATGATACTCTTTTCTCTTAGAAAGAACTCATCTCTTTCTGGAATTAGCTCACTTAGGATTCTTTGAATCCTCAGATCTATGATGGGTTTTTCAAAAAACACCATGATTTTATAGTCTATCCAGATTGCCCTCATGATTAGGATGAAAACAATTGTCTCTTGTACCAACCCTATTTTTGATACTTTTCTTTCCCTTGGTTTCTACAACTCTAATCTTCTTAACGTCTCCTCTGGCTTTTTATTCTCTTCTTTGAATCCTCTTAATTATTAAGCCTGGAAAAAGCACAACTTGTGGGATCTACTCAAAATACAATCTTATTTTGGTATTTCACTGACCATTTATAATTTTTCACTGGGGATGTCTTTCCCAAGTTTCTGAATTAAAAAATAGGGACAGTCAGTCTTGGGAAATAAATAAAACCAAAGAATGATTTAAGTCATAGAGCGTGTTTGGAAATTAGAATTTCCTAGTTAAATAATTAATGGGCATTTAAGTCTTCCTTCGAAAAGTGTAACAACCCCTTTCCCCTCCGCATATCCTAGATAGGGCATGATTGAAAACGGACTGGCTACCTTCAAGAAAGGAGAGGAAGTTGACTTTTTCTCTTTCTTTATGATCTCCTCCTAGTTGATGTTTGAAACTTGCTGTAGTAGAACTAGGGATGGGATGGAAGAAGGAGGAAAGAAAACTGAGAAGATTCTCCCTTGACTGGTGCTTGCTTTTGCTGTTGTCTCCAGGCTTGGTGGAAATGTAAAGCCTGACTCACTAATGAGCAAATTAATGGGTGTTTTGGAAGCTCCATTACTAAAGCCTCAAACTAGAATTCTCTCTGACATAAGGTCTCTTGATAAAGATAACTTTTTAATGGTATCATACAAACATCCCACCATGAGGTCCACATCCCTTCTCCAGGATAGTACACCTTGGACACACCATCAGAAAGAAATGCGATTCTCTCTCCCCATCCTACTGCAAGCTAGGTCAGCTGGCCTCTCCCTCACTTTTTGATTCCTGGATGTCAGACTACTGTTCCCCCAACCCTAAATGCAGGATTTATACACCAAGTTCCCCAGTGATCCCCTCTGAAGCTCTTCTCAACAGACTTGAGAAATAATAGGAATTCCAGGATATATTTTTCTCCAAGAAGTCCTCATCATAAATTCTTCTATCAATCTCTATAGATCCTTTCCTATTTTCCTTTTAGATACAAACACTACCAAAATGTTCTCTGACACCTACTTTTAAATTTCTGAATGGTGTTCTGATACTCTATTTTGTAATTTTTATTTCTAGTCTTTCTTGTTTAAGTGAAAATTTCTAGCTTAACATCTTGTTTCACCCTTCCTTCCCCACCCATTAAATACTGGTGTGCCACAGTTTTCTGACCTTGAGCCAGTTATTACTTCTCTCAATGCACTTGCCTTCTCTGAGCAGTTTTTCCACTCTCAAGGCAATAATTATGTATAGGTGACTTGCTTCAAAATCCTCATGTCCAGTTCCATTCCCTTACCTGAGTCTTGGACTCCTAATTCCAACTATTTAGTGAATAACTCTGTGCAGTCTTCACGGCAACTTTAAATTTAACAAGACCCAAAACAAACGGACTGTTTCCTCCATTCTGTTTCTAACTTGCACATATATGACTTTAGTTTTGCTCTTCTATCTTCTTGGAATGCCCTTGCGTCCCCCCCGCCCCCCCCTCCCCACATTTCATTTCTTTCTATGTATTGAGAAACTTACTGACCTTCTAACTCAGATGTCAACTTCTCATTTCCCACATCCAGAAAACCTGATTGCTTCTTTTCTGGATTCCTCAGATTCTTCTTTTCTCTGTTAGTGGCACTGCCTTCTATATATTCACACATGTGCCTGTCTCTGTCTTCATACCTTCAGAGTTTCTCGAAGGCAAGGGCCGTATTGTCCTCATTTCTGTATTCCCTGCTGCCCAGGGTAGTCCTGGTACATAGTTAGCTCTCACCAAATGTATGTTTTGTGTTAGTTTTGGTTTATGTACATCACATCATTTGATTCTTACAACACATCATTAGAACAAAATCATTACTATCCCTACATTCCAGACAAGGAAATTACAGTCCAAATATGTTAAGATCTCACAGAAAGGAAATAAGTGGAGTCAAGACTTTTAAACTATATATACAAGTACTCCTCTTACTTAGGGTATTTGTTTTCATTCCAGCCTCCTAATGTCTGGCCTTTCAAGCAGCCCTAACAATCCTTCAATCCTTAAACTCCTAATATACATCTTTAGAAGAAAGATTTATGAGGACTCCGCTTCTATTTCCTCTCAA
Organism: Manis javanica; assembly: GCF_040802235.1. Lineage (NCBI taxonomy): Eukaryota > Metazoa > Chordata > Mammalia > Pholidota > Manidae > Manis > Manis javanica. The sequence goes on along the minus strand of NC_133166.1, from coordinate 99,460,678 downwards.
ATCCTTCCCAAGAACAGGCTTAAAATAGAGCAATCAATTCATTTGGCTAATTGAGAAATCATAGGCTTTCGATTTGTTTCTTTGTGATATCCATACAAACTGTTTGTGACACTAGCACAATGCCACCTCTGTTTCTCTGCCTCTTTTGTTTATATAAACAAGTCATCTACAGCTTGGCCTGCAGTTTAAAGGGCATTACCGAGTCATATATCTTCCCAAAAGCCAGGCCTTGTGATGGGAACTGCTCCAGGCTGTTTTATCCCATCCCTGGCCTGTGACTCACAGGTGGGTATTGTTCAAAGAGACCGAGCTTTGTCTTACTAAACTTTTTGGAGTCTGACAGATTTCCCTCATCTTTGGCAGTTAGTATAGATGGCATATGTCCCAGCAGAACCTAAGACAGAGCTTGCATGCTGGTACTGTATTCTAGGAAGTGACTCCAGGGAACAACAGCCAAGGAGTAGAGAGGATAAAATTAAGGGGGCTGAAAAACCAGTATAAGCGTCTGTTATTGAGCTGGCCACTTCTATGGACAACTAGACATAAATTTCACTGGAACCCTCTCAGAAGCTGGTATAGAATAGACTTCAGAAATATCTGCCTCAGAGAAGGAAGTGGAGACCATTTACAACAAGCCCCCATTTCCCATTGGTCAAAGATTATTCCATGAAATATTAACTTCCACTCATTTCTAAGTTGTACATGTGGATGCCAGTTACATTCTACACCATGCCCACCATGCTGTTGCATGATCCTGAGGTGAAAAACAAGCTACGGAGTGTCGGGATGCACTTAGGTGAAGTTGGTTGCCCTAGCAAAGGCTGGGGCAAATAGTAGGTTGAACAAATATGAGACAATGCACATGAAGAGTTCAGTATAACACGTGCCTGAACTGGACATCCGGTCTGCAATGACAGACGGCGCCAGTTTCCTTTGGGAGGATGTTGAAAGCAGAGAGGGGAGTCAGGCTGTGTGTAGGGGAGTACGGCAGGACCTCAGAGGCCAGCACCACCAGAGCTGGGGCCATTGGCAGGAAGAGCTGGAAGAGTCGAAGGGCTGTCACAAAACTGCCAGCAGAGCAGACAGATGGCGAGAAAGCTGTGCCTTGGATTCAGCAGGTCACTTACTCCAGGGTTCTCCAAGTTCTGCTCTGTCTTCTGCTGCTGGCTGTGTGCAGCCTGGCCTATGGGACTAGACAGAGGTCAATGCTCTAGAGATCAGTCCCTGCCCACCACCCACTGGCTTTCCCCATCAAAGGCAGCCTAGGTAAATTTGGGAAGGCAGTGCTGTCCTCTATCACCTCTGCCTCTAGCTGGGTCTCACTAGTTTAAATCCTCGCCTCCCAGCTGCTCAGAGGACCAGTGCCTCTTGCTCCTTTCCATCACTCCTGGGCATCAACATGATACTCTCCCAGTGGCCCCTTGGGTTATCACAGGCAAGACTCCAAGACTTGGCCCGCTCCAACATGACTTCCTCCAACTCCTTTCAAAACTTTCCTTTTGTGTTGTTTGACCCAAATAAGCACAGCCAGTATCCCCCGCAAGATGTCCAGGCCTTATAACCTGGAACCTGTGAATATATTACATTACATGGCAAAAGGGACTCTGCAGATTTCATTGTTATAGACCTTATGACAGGGATATTATCCAGGATCACTCATGCAGGACTGATCTAGTCACTCAAGCCCTTAAAAGCTAAGAAATTTTTCCAGTGGGTGTCAATCAGAGATGTGACAAAAGAGAAGCAGGGAAGCTGAGGCAGGAGAGGTGAGAGAAATTGGAACATGAAGAAGGCTTGAGCAACCACTGCCAGCTTTGATGATCAAGGGTGCTAAGGAACACAGGCAGTTGCTAAAAGCTGAAAAAAACCTCCACCCAACAATCAGCAAGGAAACAAAGACCTCAGTCCTACAACCTCAAGGAACTGGATTCTGCCAATAACCCAAATGAGCCTGAAAGCTGATTCTTCTAGCCCTACAGACATCTTGATTTTAATCCTGTGAAATCTACTTCAGACTTCTGAGCTAAAGACACTGAAAAATAATAATTTTGCGTTAAAAGCAGCTAATTTACAGTGACTTGTTGAAAGCATAATAGAAAACTAGTACCAAGTCTTAAGTGTTTCAAAAATAATTATTATGTTTGTCTGATATGGTGATTTATTTTGAGGGTTTCAGACTGACTATCGTACCCTTCTCAGGAGAAGTGCATTTTCAAGCTTGGGTGCAGTATGGGAAAAAAGGAAGGTTCCGAGGCACGGATGCCCATCCCAAAGCATTCTCTCCACCATCAAACTTAAACTTGGGATTAATATCATCAAAATGAAAGTAAAGAGCACAGATTGTTGAGGTATCCCCAGACTGTGAGGTTAACATTACCTCAATTGGCTATCGACCCTCTACCTCATTGTTTGAGATTCTGAGAAAAAGGCAGTGGGGTATTCCAGGCAGTTGTACACCTTGCTCCTGAGGACCCCTCACCATTTTGCCGTCTTAAGGGTTTGGACTGGGCACATTTGTACTCCACCTTCCTGACCTTCTGCTTCCCCCTTGTGCTAGCTTCCTTTCTTCCAGCCCCTTTATGACCTAGACCTTGCAGGGAATGTCCCTAACAGATGGTAGTGTCTACTCCAACCTCCATCCTGTCACAGAACTGAAAAAGGGAAGCCAGGAAGCAGTGAGAAATACCATAGTAATCTCTCCTCCCATCAAAGGATTCCCCAGACAAAGAGGTTGAAGGAGGAATTTCTCTGTTCTGTCCTCTTTAGTTCATTTTGTTTATGACTTCAAAACCATCCCTCTCTGAGAATAGAAAGGAAAGAGACAAGGGGGGAAGAAATAATGAATGTGGTCAACACAAGCAAAGCGAAACAGGAACAATAACGATTAGACTCTAATTATTCATCTTTTAGTGAATATGGATAAAATAACCACCCTGCATAAATAATTATAATAACTGCTTAAATTGACTCTTTCTCTGTTATTACAAAGCCTCATGTTGATTGGGTAAAAGGCACTCTGCCAAAACCATTGAATAATTCTCTTTGGCAAACACCTATCCCTCTTTAGCAAAATGCCTTTCATAGCACTTAGATGGGCGCCAGTCATCCTTCTCTCTGATATTTCCCTTCCACCCATATGCTCAAATTGAGTAGTTGTTTTACTATTTTTCATGCCTTCAGGTCATGTGTCTTGTCCAAGTGCCTTCACTTCCCTGCCTAATATGACAACCTCACCTTAACTCTGGATGCCAGTTGCCTCTGGGTTCCTCTATACTTTGGATCCATATTTTGAGACTATACCTATGATATAATGAGTCATAAGAAATCCATATTTGGTCAATCATATGAACGAATATATATTTCCCAGGTATATTTGGTCTTCATCCACTGTTCCTGAAAACACTGCAGAGTCTTTAAGGTGAACTAGGTGTCTTGCCATGTTAATGAGAGACTTTTGGACCCCCACCCAAGGGCAGGGTTTGGAGGTTGAATCAGCCAATGGCCAATGATTTAGTCAATTATGACCATGCAATGAAGGCTTCACAAAAAACCCTGAGAAGAGCTTATCACTCTCTGCTCTCTTAGATCTTGCTTCTGTTGGGAAAAGAGCTTCTATCCTTGGGGAATCAGAATGCCACCATGTGCCACTGAGCCAGGTCCCTAGCTCCATAAGGATAGAAGCTCCTTTATTTGGGACCTTGCCCTATATATCTCTTCATCTGGCTGTTAACTTGTATCCTTTATAGTATTTTTATTATACTGGTAAATTTAAGTGTTTTCCTGAATTCCGTTAGCCACTCTAGAAAATTAATCGAACCTAAGGGGGAGGTCATGGGAACCTCCAATCTGTAGGTGGTAGGTTAGAAGCACAGGTAACTGCCTGGGGCTTGTGACCAGCATCTGAAGTGGGGAGTAGAGAGCATTCTTGAAGGATGGAGCCCTTAACCCAGGGAATCAGGTGCTATCCCAGGGCAGATAGCTTCAGAATTGAGTTAAGTGCTCAGACACTCTGCTTGGTGTTATGAGTGGGAAGGCCTCCACCACATACTTACACACATTGGCACCTGGTCCGGAAACCCAAATAGAGTTATACTAGGATACTGTTGTGTACAATACTATTATTGTTTTATATATATGTAGGAAAAGACACAAACTTAATACCCTATGCTGACACATCACTTTTCTAATTCAGTTCAGACACATATATCAACTCTTATGATTTCAACCTAAACTGCCCCTTACTGTTACCTTGGTACGTAAGGCAGAATGTGAAAACCTGAGGCCATTCTCTTTCTCCAGAGAGGTATGCTTTATAAAAGGTAAAATGTAAAGCAAACAACCAATAGATGCTAAAATTAGTGGGTAAAAATTAATGGAGAAATAGGAGAAGTATCTCCCTCCAAATATCTATAAATTATAAAGGAAAACTGGTACCTTTTTAGGGGAAACACCTAAAAAGGTACCAGGGGGGACACATCTTTAACCAAGCAATCAAGGTCAGCGTCACCAGTTATGTCAATGCCATGTCTCCTATGATATGATGCACTGATAAAGATGTATCCCATCTGCAGTATTTTTACCAAAAATATGTAAACTTAATCAGTATTGAGAAAACATCAAGCAAACCCACATTGAGGGAAATTGTACAAAATGTATGACCAGCACAAAAGGTCAGAAATGGGACTGTCAAAGATTGAAGGAGACCAAATGAAAATAAATGCAACACAACATCCTGAGACAAATCCTGGAACCAAAGAAGGAAGTCAGTTAGAAAACTGGTGAGATCAGAATAAAATGTTTATTTTAACTGATAGTATTGTGCCAACATTAATTTCTTAGCTTTCATCACTGTTATACGATTATTCAAGATACTAACTTCAGGAGAACCTGGGTGAAAACTCTCTGCACCATTATGGCAACTCTTTCTGAGCTAATTGGGTTACAAGTATTACTTTGAAAAACTAAGCTCCTCAAGTCTCAGTTTATCACTGACAAGAGAACTTTTAAGTCATGTGATCCCCAAAGATCCAAACTGATGCAAAGAGATAGGTAATAAAAAGAAGAAGAGATAAGAAAATAGTAATTGAAATGTGCAAAATCTCTAAGACAAATCTCTCACATGCAATACTAGTTTTCAAAATAATCAAAATAATCAGAACTCAGAGTAGGTGAGTAAAGGTTCAGCAAGATAATGAGTAAGACATTCATACATAGAGTAAGCACTGAACAGATGACATGTTTGTGACTTGACAAGGTAATCCAGCCCAGAAAGTAGAAAGACTTCTTTATATTGGATCTAAGCCTTCTAGACTCCTAATGTAGCTCAAGAGAAGGGGTAGTAAATCAGGAGATAGTCTAAAAAATAAAAGATAATTAACATCCTACAAGAGATAATTTAGATATGAGAAAGAGAAGGAGAACTGGAACGTTAACAGTAACCAAGTCAAGTAATATTTGAGAGTAAAAAGGATGGTTTGAGTGTGTGAATGAACCATTTGAAATCGCACACCTATGCGACCATACCTCGAAGTGAACTAGCTAAGTGAGGTGAAGATCATAGGACCACCCTCCCCACTCCCTGACCAGGATGAGAACCAGTCAAATGTATATACCACTGGAGCTGTATTCATGCCCCTTCTCTGCACCTCTGAAAAATGGCAGTAGAAATTAAATTGGCTAGACTTTGTGCTGGAGAATCCTGAGTTGAAATAGGCTTTTTGGATTGCTAGAAAAGACATACTGACAGATGTTTGAACAAAAGTCCAAAACAGTCATCAGTGTGATTTCAAACGTACACTTTGAAAATACATAGGGGACATCTGCTTCTAGTAATAGAAGGCTAGGTTATTTCTTCAGCTGAAAACAAAGAAAATGCTGGATAAAATATTTTTTAAATACTTTCTTTAAAGTATCAAAGAGCTGAGGTGGTGACATACCACATTGATAGAATAGGTGACCCCAGCCTCTGTCCCCCAACAAAGATCAATAATTAGATAGCTAACCATGATTGATAATAGCTCTGGGAGAACTCAGGAGTCCAGGTAAGAAACTTCAACAACACAGTGCAAAAAATAACCTGAGAATACTTCATAAAAAGGGCAGGAAGAACAGCTTCATCTTGCCAGCATCATCCCATTCCCCAGGCCTGCACTGCTGTGCTGCTCAGGGCCAAGGGGGAACCTCTAGCCAGCAAACAGAGAGCTGTTTGTGATGAGCGACCACCTCCCCCAGTCTTTCAGGGCACTTCACAAAGGACCTGCTTGGTTTCACCTCACCCACAGACCATAAAGCAAGACATCTAGAGAAGCTAGGAACAAGGAAGAGGGCAGGTATCAGCCACCTGATTCCCAATGGCCTGATCAGCAAAGGACCCCACCAGACTCCACCACTGGGGACCTTAACAGCCTTTGCGGCTGTAGCAGGCACCCCTAGCTTTTGTCACTCATCAGACCCCTGCAGACTGCGCCAGAGAAGATCCCAACAGCTTTTTCCCATGAAGGAATCAACAGCCAGAGCAGCTATCCTGGACCCTTGCAGATTTCACGGACAGTGTTTTCTCCCCACAGGTTTTCATATTTTCAGTTGCCAGTTGCCAAGTCTCTCCTCACTTGCTCTCTTTCCTCCTCTGGCAAAGCCCAGAATCCCCACAAGGGCACCCAATCCTAGCCTCTGTGGCTGTGGACATGTAAGAATCCAGACTAGACACACAGAGCTGACCACCCCCAACGGTGTGCACACCAACAGCCAGGACTCCCACAGCCACTTGTAGGCCTGGATGGATCCAGTGCTGGCTTCTTTCACCAGCCAGGACCACTGGGCCCCCTGACAGCTAGGCCTTGCAGCTGTGCACCTGCATCCTGCCATCCTGACTCCCATCACCAGCCTCGATTGTCATACGGGCGCCCTTGGTAAGAACCTGCAGCTGACCGCCAGAGCCTTACAGCTGCTAGTGAGCCCACAGTTAGCCCTGTGCCCTGCTGTCGGTGCCAGCCCTTGCCACTATGTTGTCTGCAGCTGGCCCACTACATAGGCACCTGCACCCCAGCCCCACAACAGAGCCTGTGCACACCACCCACTCCAGCCACCACTGCTTCTGCCCTGGTCCATAGCTACTGGACCTGGAGATGCCACTGAGGCCTCCAACAACCCTTGTTGCTACTGTGGAACCCCTGCAGTTCTTGCTAAGTATCACACAGTTGGTGTTGTGAACCCTACAGCCTGAGCCTATGAGACATCACACCTTTCCTTCCTGGAGTTGCCTCACACTCCTGCACTTGGTGCACTGCACCCCTAGACCCAGGGTCACAGCACTCTCCAGTATGTCCCCACCCACAGCGGACATTTGCTTCTTCAAATGCACAAACACTTACTAAAAGCTACAGGGATCAAGAAAATGCAGGGAACCAAGATACCACCAAAGGAACACAATAAACGCCTACGAACTGACCCCAAAGAAATGGAGATACACAAATCACAAGACAAATAATTAAAAATAATTGTTCTAAAAGAGTATCAAAGAGCTGAAACAAGGTATTACCAGGCTTAAAATACAGGAAGAGTTGAGAACTCAGAGGATAAATTGGGATTTCATGCTGCCTTTTCCCTGAAGGCGTTTGACAATCAAGAGGAAATGGCTGCAAAACTGAGCTAAACTTTTGATAGAATCTCTAGGTGAAAAGGGCAAATTAGAAACTCAAATCCTAAGCAAGATGGGGGATTCTATAGAACACATATGCACACACACACACACACACACACACACACACACACACACACACACAAAGTCAGGATATCAAAGAGCTACTCCTTCAGGGTAGATAATTCTCCCACATCTTGACAAAAAAGATGAGGGAAGGATAGAATGGTGGTATGGAGGAGATAAACAGACCCATGTTAAGCAGCTATAACCAAGTTCTGACAGTCTGTTGGGAATTGCTCAAACTGTCATGATGAGGGTGGTCCCAAAACGTCAAGTCTGCCCTGTGTTATCCCCAGGTACCTGAAAAAGCAAACTCATATCAACCCTAGAGGAAAGTATCTTTATCCAGGAACTCTGAGAACCTACACAAATTATTTTAAAGGTCCATGAGGGTCACCAAACAGTTTTCAATTACCTAAGGAAACAAGGTAATAGGAGTGAGAACCAAGAGACAACAACAGGAATGGAAACAAATCCCTGAAGATTTCAGATACTGAAACCATTAGAAATACATACTTTAAAACCACTACATTTGCCATTAAAAAAAATAAAAGTTAAAATATCTGCTTTTAAAAATGAAAGTATTTGAGGAAAATGGTTTCAAACTCAGCATGTAAGAAACTTGGGAGTTGTCATTTCCATATTCAAAAAACAAACAAATAAACAAAAAACAAACAAAGCTAAAGAAAATGAAAATCAAAATTCTTCTTAGATCTATCAGAATTGAGGCTACAGGGAAAACTTATGCCCCCAGAACTAGAGAGACACAGAGGCAAAAGAAAGACTCAGAACTTAAAGGAACAAAACCCTCCATGAGAACCAGAGTTGGGGGAAAAATCCCTCAACTGTAATTGATGAATCACTGGGGGTTCAGTGTGGACAACTCTGAGAGTTAAAAACTCCAGGGATGTCTCAGTATTTGGGGGGTACACTTACACTTTTGTGAATTTCACTTCCAGAAGCTGTACCCAGTTCTCACAGAGAATATCAGAGAAAAATCCCCTCAATAATAATAAATGATTATTATTCTAAACACTTTAACAGGGAAAGTGAACAACATGCAAGAGAAAATGGACATTATAAGCAGAGAGTTGGAAACTCTAAGAAAGAATGAAAACTGATTGGTAGAAATCAAAAACACTCAAATAAAAATAATGTCTTTGATAGGTTCATCAATAAACAAGACACAGCTGAGGAAAGAACCAAATAGCTTGAAGAAATTTCTTTGCCTTCCAGACTGAAAAGCAAAGAAAAACATGATTTAAAAAAGATAACAATATCCACAAATTGTGGAACAATTATAAAGGTATAACATACACATAGTTGGAATACAAGAAAGAGAAGGAAGAGTGAAGGGAACAGAACTGGTATTTGAAGTAATAATAACTGAGAATTTCCTAAAATTAATGAGGAGAACCAGACCACAGATCTAGGAAGCTCAGAGAACACCAAACATGATAAATTCAAAGAAAGGGAAAAAAATCGACACCTTGGTATGTCATATTCAAACTGCAAAAAATCAAGGACAGAGAAAATCTTGAAAGAAGTTTCAGAGGTGGGGAAAAAAACATACCTAGAGAGGAGCAAGGATAAAAATTATTTCAGACATCTCAGAAATCACTGAAACAAGAAAAGAGTAGAGTAAAATATTGAAAGTGTTGAAATGAAAAAAAAAAGAAACCTAGAATTCTGTACCTAGCAATATTATCCTTCAAAAAGTAAAGGTTTTCTAAGACAAACAAAATTGAAGGAATTTGCCATCAATTGATCTTCCTCACAAGAAATGTCAGAAGAAATACTTCAAGAAAAGAGAAAAGTGATATTGTCAAAAACTCAGGTGTGCATAAAGAAAAAAAGAATGTTAGAGAAGGGATAAATGAAAGTAAAATAAAATATTTTATTTTTCTTATTTTTAATTGACTAACAGATAACAGCTTCAGTTTGTCAAATAATAATAGCAACAGTATATTTAGCAATTATAGCTTATGGATAAGCAATAGCAATGCCTAGTGAGGTTATTTTTTTTTAAGTGTATCAACATACATGGCACCAAGAACAACAAAAATTCTATATAATCCAGAGAAGTTTAAGTGACATTTTAAATGTTCGAAGGTTTTTTAATTATCTGGAAGATAGATAAATATATTAGTTAATTTTAGACTTAACTTAATGCTCATGTTGTAAATTCTATGGTCCCTAGTTAAAGAAAAAAAATAGAAAATGATGTCTATAACATCCAAACTTGTAGAATGCAAAAAAATATACAATGATAAAAAATTATTAATCCGAAATTTGGCAAGAAAGGTAAAAAAATGAGCACAGAGCAGGTATGGCAAACACAAAGCACAAAATAAGATGCTGGATTTAAACCAAAATGCTCCAGGAATTATATTATACATAAAAAGATGAAATATTCTAGATAAAAGACTGACTTTCAAAAAGCTTAGAGTTACATGTCATTTAAAAGAAACAGCTAAAGCTTAAGAATACAAAACAGTTTTAAAAAATGATTGACAACTTTAAACAAAAGAAAGCTCACGTAGCTATGTTATTATCAGTCAAAACAGACTTTTAGATGAAAAGCATAGCGAGAGGTAAGGATAAAGATCGCTTTAATGATAAAAGCTAAAGTTAGAGTAAAGTATAACAATTTTTCATTTGCATGTGCCAAATAACGTGGCCTCGTATATAAAGCAAAAATTCACAACTGCAAGGAATTGGTGTAACAAGAAAAAAATCAGTAAAGAAATAGAATATGTGAACAACAAAATTAACAAAATTAACCTTATAGACATATGTAAAAGACTCCATCCAATGGCTATAGAATATATACTCTTTTCAAGCACAAATAGGACATTTAAAAAAATAATTATATACTGGGACATAAAGTAAAATGAATGTTTAAAACTAAACTTTATAGAATAGATTTTCTGACAACAACGCAGTAAGCTAAGAATAACAAAATGAAAACTTGAAAAAGCTTTGTTTGGCAAAGTTAAGAAATACACTTTTAAGTAAGTCAAAGAGTAAAGCATACTAGAAGTTTTTAAATACTTGAACTAAAAAAATAACAAAAAAAGTATATATTTATATATATAGTATGACCTGGGATGAAGCAAATGGAATATGTAGAAATATATAACCATAATTCTTTATATTATAAAACTAGAAAGGTTGAAAATCTATAAGCTAAGCATCTTTTAGAAGAAATTAGAATAAAAACACCAAAATAAATTCAAGTACCATGGAAAAAAATGAATGTAAGTAAGAGCTAAAAATTAAATTTAAAAATATAAAAGAAGAATGAAGTTCTTTATGTATGCTTTTGGAATATTATCTGAGGCACATTGTTAAGAAAGAATTAAAAACAAATGTTGTATACTGTCTGCTCCCATTAATGTAGAAGGGATATATTTATATTTTGAGAATTTTTAGTGTTTATACTCTTTGTAACTTCTCAGTTTTAAACAAAATGTAAGCTGCATTTTTTAATTCAGTAAACAAAAATTTTAAATAAGAAGAAACAATCAGGTGAAGTTCCCAAAAGGAAAGGAACTAGAGAAATGGCAGATTCATAACTACTTCCTTCAGACATAAGGAAGAAGCCATTGTCTCCTCATTTACTGATGTTAAATGAATGAGGTGCTAGTGCTGGGGTGATGGAGATGGAAATGAGAGTCAGGGTGTAGGAGGTGGAGCTGGTAATGGTAGCAGTGCGGTGATGAAGGTGGTGGTAGAGGTGATCATAGTGACATTGGAGGGAAAGGTAGAAACAGAGGAGATGGTGGTGGTAGAGGTGGTGGCGAAGTTGGTGCTGGAGGCTGTGGTGATGTTTCTTTCGGCTGGAGTTGATATGGTAAAGCTCTTGGAGCTGTTCCAACCTTTTACCAGTCACAGAGGTTCTATATGCCCAACTTCCTAGGCACAAACAAGCCTTATTCATCAATATGAGCCAAAACGTCCTACCATATCACTCCAGGAAGATCACTATGAGTTCTCTCTTCTTTCCCTCGTGCTCTGTATAGACCCATAAAACTCCGTCTCCTCATTAGTTCCTCTGGTACAGAATTGACTGTCAAAGGACAGAAGAATAACTGCCCATCATGGAAGCTGGCCATTTAATATAAGGGATTTGAGAAGAGTGCAGCTCTATGATATTACTTGGGATTGCCTTTTGGACCAGAGAATCTGGTAACAGACAGCAGTTACCAAAGGGCAAGTTAGTCATTTACTGCCTTGAGTAACATCTACTCTGTGTTTGGACAAGGCCATGCACCTGGAGTGGTCAAAGGAAACCCAAAATGGATCTTTAGAGGCAAAGAGCAAATCCCTGTTGGTTCTGGTATGAGGACATGTGACAAAATTGGCACAGAGGGAAATATTTAGTAGCCTCAGAATAAAAGTCAACAACCTTGTATAGGCCTCAGGGTTTTACAGTCCCTTCTCCCTCCCTGAGGTTTACCAGCTCTAGATCAGAGGGTGAGATGTCTTGGGTGAATTCCCTTCCCCAGAGAAGAGATTGCTTCCCAAAGAGAAACATTATCCCTGCTGTATCACCAGCCAGAAGCCTCAATTTCCCTCTGATCATGCCCTTTAATTTCCCTGTAATCATGCCTTCCAGGCAGAGGGGGCTGATTGCTCAAAGACTTCAAAAATGGTGGATGAGAAGCAGAAGCCTTAGAGTAACATTTTTCTACACGCAATCAATCATGTTTCCCCCTGCACCTCCCACGGTCCCCACTTAGACAACAACACAGCAGTTCTCTGATCATCTCACTGGGTTCTACTGTATGCTCAAAAACTTCTCGAAATCAAATTGCCTTCGTTCACTTTTTAGAGAGAAATGCAGCGATTGCATTCTACATGATGGCGCTAGAGGAGAAATACAGCCAAGCATTGAACTCGCTGGAAGAAAGAAGAAAGGAAGGGAAGAAGAAGGGAGGGAGGGAGGGAGAGAGAGAGAGAAAAAAAGACAAAAAGTTAATGTCCTAAGGGTCTGAGAATTTCTGCCTTGGAGAAGTATCAGTCAAGAGAAAGTTTTTTGCCCTCACTAATTTGGAGGCAAAATGAGAACATGAAAAAGCAAACTAAAGCAATTCGGTCTGCATGGGACTAAGTTCTTTCAGAGTGAAGGTGAGCGACATTTACTGCTTCAAGAGGATTTTGTTATTATCAGCAGCATTACTGTAATTCCAGCCTATGCCGGGCCCCTTCTTTAACATCACAAAACTCTCTGAAAGTGACTTCAGTCTTCTTTGGTCCTTCCCATATTCTTTAGGTTTCCTTTGCATCATAATACACGGACAAACAATACTCTAATTTCCCCCCATTGAAAGGTACCCTCTTGCCACCCCCCAAAATAGACTAGTGTGATTATCGGGGAGGTCTGGGTCCTTTGTGCTTCATCTTTTCTGGCTGTAACTAGACAGCCTTTTTATATCTTTATGATAACTGAACATTTGAACAATCATTGTCCTCCAGAGGAGCTGATCTTGAAGCAATTGTGCTTTGTACCACTCCATCCCCTTTGGGAGCAAGATCATTTTTAAAATAATGACTTCTCTAGCAGTTTATTACCAGCCTGGAGTCATTTTCACACCTCAGAAGTGAAGGCTTAATGAGCAGAAAAATTAAAGTGTAAAACTCCACTAGTGTCTTCTTAAATGGTGGCATTTTGGCAGCTCAGGAGAAAATGCTCTTCCAAGGAGGAGTCGCCCCATGTTCATCCTGTTCTCCTGATGACCTTTACGCCATGAACCTCAGAGCGTCCTCCTCCCTGCCCCACAGCCCCACCCCCTTCTTTTCCATCCTGGGGGAGATGTCTTACAGGAAGATCAGGTGGTGAATAATGAGTTGTGTTGGCATAATGAATTCGTCTGGCACAGAGCTGAAAATACAGTAACGGCTCAGTAAAATCTTCCTGAATGAGTAGCGAGTACACCCTTCGGACCCTCAGCACCACAGCAGAAGTCTGCCAAAAGTTGGAAATGCTGAGGCATCTTTTAGAACCACCCTCAAATACCACTTTATCTTTGAATTCTCCCAGTTGTCTGTTCCCTCTTCGGTGCCCTTCAGGGTTTTTATGTGAATTATTTGCACATATTATTGTGATTATTGTGGTTCTAATAGTCTATGTGTATGTTTATCTTCCCCACTAAGTCTTGTGTTCTGCAAAGAAGCATTGTTCATTTGTACATTTCTAATGCCCATGACAGTGCTTAAGCAAAAGTAAGAGCTTAGTAAATATCTGATGAATGAATAATGATTGAATGACTCCCATGATTCTTTTCGAATGAGAAATAGTATCAGGGATCATAGGTTTTGATTCAAAATAGAGTGATAAAGACAAGAAGGTAGATATATAAGGATTGACTGTGCTTGCATATGAATGCCGTGTTTAAGGTTAAAGAAGAAAGAGGATTGATTCTCCAGTCCATCCAACCACTTAAATAAAACTCTGCACATCTCTGCTAAATACAGATGCCAGGGGAAGCATTTTTTTTTCAAATCTATTAGCTTTCCCACCTGGCCTAGAAAGATCAAAGATCTCATGCTTGGATGGTCTTTACCTTATAACATTTATAATCTTTGGGAATCTGTTTCTGCTAAGAAATCCACCGTGAGATTATGATCAAATTGCCCGGAGTAGGCAAGCCAAATTAATGGTGTAGTAGAAACCAGTCTTTATCAGAGGCTGCCGAAACAACATCTGCCTGCTTAATTGCATATTTTGCTTGGTTGGATTTGAGGCTCTTACTGATATTTGAAACATTTTTCTCTTCCTGTTAATATTGGTAGTTAGAGTACCGGGTTTTGATTTCGGATGCTTTCATTCATTTCCCCTTTGAGATAGGGAAAGCCATAGAAGAAACAAGTGAAGAGAAAATGTCTTTTGGGGGTGAGAGGGAACATTGGATAAGAAAGAGAAATACGGGAATATGAGAGGAATCAGAGAGATTGGGATATCTTTAGGAGATCAACAGCCAAAGCTATTATAATGGGCCTGAAAAGCCCCTTCTATCCATTCCCAGTTTCCACATGTTGTTTTCTGAGTGGGGCTTATTGTCATCAGAGGCAGGAGATTCACCCCTCCTCTGAAGTAGATAAGAGAAATAAGGCTGCTGGCTTTAGAGGAGGGAATGGAATTAAGCTGGTGTTTACTATTTCATAAAGGAATAGTGGACAAATTACCTTGCTAAACCACACTGGGTAGAATTGTTAGTTAAACCAGGCCTATAATTTACATGGCACTTTAGAAATTTAGGCTGGGAGGCTTGGAGCTCTCAATCGTGTATTGTGAAGCTTGTTTTGTGCTTCTGGCTCATTTTGTGCTGGGAATCATTTAGCCATTGACTTTAACTGCTAATACCGTTCCATCAAATACCAAGTATAAATCAAAATTACTGGATCATTCAAAATCCGCCCTCAGAGTTGTTTGTATATATTTTTCCACCATTATTTCAGCATAGTTATAAGAGAAGCTGCTAAATTATGATATATTGTGCATGCCTTGGTGACATCTTGCTTGAGCCTCTGGCAACTACGATGTAATCCATAACAAATTATTCTTCTAGGTATACAAAACATAAATAATGATAATAAAAAGGGGATCAAATTGACTGAAGATGAGGAAGCGAAAAAGGAGAGATGTCTCATAGAAACAGCTCTTTTCTTGGTCTTGGCAGTCCAAAACAGGCAGGAAACGAGGGATTTTGAAACTTAACTTTGCCCCACCAGGGGCTATATTCCAGTCTGTCCAGTTCAGCCACTAGAGAGTAATCGAAGACACTCACTGCTTAGACACGTGACTTTTTGTTTGAAGCTGGATCTACTAACTCATAGCCATATATACAGACTCTCCGCACATCGTTTGTAAAATCATTCTACCCAAAGAATACTTGATGTGTACAGACCATCATGGGCAATGAAGATAGCACAGGGAAAAGCCCAGCTTGTTGATCCCAGGTTTGCTAATATCCATATTGTATCAACAGACCTCAGATGGTAAAAAAATCACTGGAGTATTCAATCTGAGCAAGTCTGCCATCCTGCCTGAATCTTTCCTTGATGGCTTTTTAATCCTTTGTAGTTCAAATGCTAGGTGGGTAAATAAAGTAGCATTAGATTTATTCACCATAGAGGAAGAAATATTGCAGCATAAAACAAATGCTAATATCCTAACACTGTTTCTCTACCTTTCTCCAATTTTACTTCTAAAATTTCTACCAGATGGTCCCGAAGAATTATTAATACACCTATAAATGTTAACATCTTGTTAGTTGAAGGCCCTACTCCTATTTTCCATTTAAATCATTATCTTTTCCCTTGGTGTCATGGTACATTTTGCAGATCTGTGTGGTATTGAAAGATATAAAGAAGCCACAAATTTTTTTAAATATCCCATCTCAAGCCATGGTCATTAATCTTACATTAACACAGCAAAATAAAAGATTCGGGGCAGGCTGTTTATCAAATCATACTTTCCCCTGACTGGTATTTCAATACAAGCATAAAGCTGATAGATGAGGCGCTAAATGAACCCTCTAATAATACATCAACAAGGACCATTAGAATTATATCATAATAACAAGATCTACATTTTTTAGATTCCGGAACTCAGGAGTATCTATTTCTGAAGGAAGTTTCAGAAACCGTTACAAGTCTTGTTAATTTGGATTGTCACTGTTTTATCTCCTAAGGCCTCGATAATCAGTTGCTATCACAGAATGCTGGCCCTCTGGGGCCCCAGATGAAATCAGCAAAGCAGTTTAGAAATCTAAAGAGAAAGAAAAGCCTTTGCAATTAAGAGTGTTCTGCCCATTTAAAGAATCGAATTTTCCAGGAATACAGCTTAGTATAAACCACGTTTCTTGAACATTTCAACATAATATAACAAACACAAGTGTTTCAATGAAGCAGATAGCAGAGCAATTTGTACTAGCAGATGGTTCACCCTGGGATCAGAGCAATTATCTCCTTACTCTACATATACGGGTAGCTAAAGATTCAACAGTTGACTATTCGAAGAAACTTAGCAGTACAAGTGAATCTCTGATATATTAAAATAAATATGGTTTATATGCTCCCCCTCTGCAGAAAAGTCCTGGAGAACGTTCTGAGTAATAAAAGATTTCTTAGCTGTGTATGCATGGTCACCTTGCTGAGTTATCTCAGGGAATGGGACCCAAAAGATATTGAAGGCTCTGAAGACTTCTCACCATTCTGCCACTCCTGGAAGGCTTAGGCTTCTTTCTTGTGACTGTTACCTAGGAAAATGACTCTTCTTTCCTCATTTATCTTTCTACTATGTCATCCTAAATCTATAAGATCAAATTGTCCTAGCTAAAACAAATCAGCAATTACCAAAACATAGTTTACACTTCACACTTCAAGAAGTGAAGAAATATGAATCTGTGTATCTTTTCCTGATATGCAACTACAGAATATGGAGCCAGTATACCCAAACCAGATTTTAAAAAAAAAATGTTTAACAGGGAAAACGTGGCTAAATACAGAAAGCAGGTATATAACCTTTGTCTAGATCAAAATATTATTAGTTCAAGTAATAAAATTATGGAATCAACACGTTATGTATGGGTTCAGTCATTTTTGTATATACCTAAGTAAAACAAAAGATAGAACTAAAATTAAAAAACAAAAAGCAGTTGGTGGTAGAAGGTTGGCCTTGGGCGGAAATCATAAATCAGGCCACTCTACAGATTTGAGAGTTACAGTGAAACAACAACTCAGGAAACCCTTGAAATGATATTAGAATTTATGACTTGAAAAAAAGACAAAACAAATTTAAGAAGTTTGTTAGCAATGGGAAACCGGGGGAACAGGGACACTCAGAATGTTGAATTTTGCCCATATTACATGTAACCTTACAGAATCCAGCCAGGAACTAGACATGCTAACTGCCTCCATCCTCAGGAAAAGAGAAAGAGGTGGCCTCTAATTTAGAGCTGAAGTAAAAGCCAAAGAAGAATTAGGAGATGAAAAATAGAGGCTACCCTGAAATCCTGAGCACTACATTCAGCAGGATCTTTTGAGATTCAGTGATTCCTGAAGCCTATAAATCATGACTGGGTATGACCTTCTGCCCTAGGATGAGTAAAGTTGCTTCACAAGCCCCATAGTTGAGTGGTCAGGCCTCAAGAACATTCTCTATTTAGGAGGAAGGCATCAGAAAGATATATAAGGGGGAGTTTACACGGAGACAAAGCGGAGCCTGGCATGAGAATTCCCTTGATCTTGGGGACTAAGTCAATTTTATTACCTTAGATAGAATCTTCTGCTGGAGCAATACTTTACTCTCTGGCTTCTACTCAAAACAATCTCAGACTCTCTGATATCTCCATGTCCGCTCTGGTCCTAATGGGAAAAACTAAGGAAAGTAATTTTTAAATTTTAGTTTAAAATATTGCTTACCTTTTAGTTTAAAATATTGCTTAAAAAAGACACCAAGTGCCAAGCATTGTGTCAATTACTT
Source organism: Manis javanica (assembly GCF_040802235.1). NCBI lineage: Eukaryota > Metazoa > Chordata > Mammalia > Pholidota > Manidae > Manis > Manis javanica. Next base: position 99,442,487 of record NC_133166.1, on the reverse strand, counting down.
TGAACATGTTTAATGTAATCCTCAATACCCTCTATAAATTGGTCTTATTATTGACATTTCCCATATGAGGAAACTGAGGCTCTTGTTTTATTCTTTGGATTCCAGACTAAAAGTCTGTCTATCCTTTTGCTATACATTTATTATTTCAACCAAGGATCATTCTGTCACTATATCATCCAGCAAGACCTTTTTGTCTTTTCACAATTAACCTTTATTTAAATTATAGTCATTTAACCCAAGATTGTCAGGATAAAAAAATCACATACTGAGATTTAGGTAAATGGGATGGAGATGAAGGGAGGAAAAAGGGTTGTCCAAACTATCTTTGGTAATTATATGTAACCGATAATGTGGGTTTGTGGGTACGCTTTTTGACCCTATCTATGGTAATGACAAAGAAAAGAACATCAGCAACAAAGAAACATATTTATATTAAAAGGGCTTGTTATGTGCCTGCCATTCATTGTTCTAAGTGTTCAATGTAAATCATTTAATAAATTAACTCATTCACGAGAACTAATGAAGCACTCTTATACCATTATCATTTCTATGTTATTTTCTTTTATTTAGATAGTTACAATTGTGAAGAATTCACCATACAATTAAATACCAGTAACTTATTTCTTTTAGAACAAACATATTAATGGTCATGGAGATCAAAAATAGTCCCATTTTTGCATTAAAATTATAGGTTTTACTTTTTCAGCCACTCCAAAAGAGTTTATTTGCTCTTCATTTTGAGCAAGAGTTATATGAACAAATTTATAGCACAAGACTACAAATCTTGAATTTGAACGCCCTGTTTTCTAATTTTAAATTCCATTTAGAGAAATTCCTATACCTAGTCTACAAGGGCTCAGGTGTCCCTGATATAAGCTGAAGTAATGCCATCTTATTTAATGATTTCAAAAGCATCAGGCATTAGGTGTTCTTGCCAACTCGCTAACCTTTTTCCTCATAATGATATTGGTAAAAAAGTACAACAGATGCATAACAGCTGGCTTATGAACTTCAACATCTCAGCCATTTCTTGGCACCACTATAAATGTTTTTCCCCAAATACCAATTCTAATTGGTTAGCATGGTACAACTCTGAGGTCTGAAGTCTTAAATACACTACCTAGTTATTGATTTAAAACTTATATGATTTCACACAATTGGTGGTAAATAGTGAGGCACTTACAGTACAGCATTGCTTTATTTTCCCGGAGCATAACTTGTGGTTACAGGACTTTTCCCTTAATTATTTAGCCTGCAAAGAGTCATTTCTTTCCTAAGTTTTATCTGACAATATAATTTTTATGGTTGAGTTGTCAAACCTTTGAAAATAGGATTTTATAATAGGAAGTGACAAATCCTAGCTCAGTTCAACCATCTGCCTTTAATAAATACATGTTTCTTTCCCCCTGCAAACCTGACATTTTCTTCCCATGACCCAAGGTCAAGCAATCAGAGAAAGAGAGAGGATGATAATTAAAAAGAGACTGTTAGTGAATCAGCACTGTGAGAAATAGTTGTAAATGAAGTGAATGTATCTCTGCAAAACAACCCTGCTGGAATGTTGCTTTCAAACATGCCTTTCCAATATTTACTACTGTCTTCATTAGTGGCTCACTCACATCTGAAGTCACAGCAGGCTTTTCAGGACCATGGACAGGGACACACAGAGGCCGCTAATTCCTCACTGCATATGGCAACAACCAATGTTGAGAGTTTTGGATGAAAATTACATGCATTCATCTTCATTTGGGTGAGGGGGCCATCTGGCTTGTATGAGCTGCTGGGATTTCAAAACTCAATGAAGATCAATATTGCCCAGGAGGCTGAACTCTTAAAGCAAACCAAGGGCAAATGTGCCTGTCCAATAGACAAAAAAAAATTTTTGTTAATCATGATGTCTCCAGATTTGCTAATAATTATGTTGTGTTTAATTCAATAATCTGGCACTTAAGCAGTAGAGTGCCAGAGGATCCACCAGCATTAGGCTTCTTCCTTGTTACCTTGGGGAGATTGATAAAGTTCAGGCTGGCATCATTGGGTACTATTTTATAATTGGATTTGTTTTGTTTCCTTCAGTGAACTGTTTTGAGTACCATGGAGAGACATTTAGGAGTATCATGCTATAAACTAGAAGTAGAAATAAAAGGTGAGATATGAAATGTGCCAAGTGGACAAGTTAAAAAATAAAATGTAGACTCTTAGTTATGAAAGAATTTAGCATAGATATGCTGTTCAAAAAAGGAAACAAATTTAGAGATGAAAAGATATAGATATATAGAGAAAACTATTATTATGTCAACTAGAAAAGCTTAATGGATATGAGGGTGAGTCAAGAAATAAAGAGTATACTTTTCATTTTAAGATTTTATCTCTTTATGTCTATAAAATTTTGCCTCTCATCTTCTTCTAATTTTGAGAAATGGATCACAATTTTATGCTTGCTCGATAGAGGTAAGTGAGGTATTGTGACTTTAGGATATTTATTTAGAAATCACTGTTACTTGTCATCTTAAAGTTTAGTTTTTTTTTTCTTCCAAATCCAAAGAGCATTCATTTAAATGTTCCTTCCTGGTTCCACCAAACAAAGCAATTCATCTGCCTTGCTCACTGCTGACTCTAGCACATGAGAGAGAGTAGCTGGCAGATATGAAATACATATTTGTTAAATAAGTGAACATTTCTGCTTTTCAAATTTATATTCATTCTTAAAGTCTGCACCTTCACTGGTGCTTTCTCTAAACTTTCTTGGACTGCCTCCATCCTTGCTGAATGTGGCCTGTCTCTCCTCCTATAGCTCCATGTATGTGCCTCTCTTGTAGCACTTGTATTATTCTGGCTTGAAATACATTAAATTGTATAAGTTTATTGCTTCCATTACTCAAATACAGTCTATAAGAGAGCAGGAAGTGTGTAACTTGAACCTGGTAAATGCTCAATGAATATTTTTCAGTGGAATTAACATTTCTGCCTCAATCCTCTGCAATGACTAGGCACTCCAGAAAATTCCTGGACCACAGCTCTTACCTTGTTTCATAGTTCTCTTCAGAAGGGTCCAAGGATATGCCACCTATTTTCTGCAAAATAATTATGATAATAGCCAACATTTACAATTCTGCACTGAGCTAAAAGCTTTAATTTCATTATTAATATTCATCTTTGCACTGAGGACAGTTATCCCCATTTTACAACTGGCCAAACTGAGCCTGAGAAGAGACAAATAAAATTTTTCCCAGGTCCCTTAGCTTGTAAATAACAAACCAGCCATTTACAGGGCAAAAGCTATTTCTGATGGAATTCAGGCCAAAAAATAAATAAAAGGATTTTTTAAATCAATGTCTAATTTGAAATATGAAATCCATGCTCTTAGATGAACATGTTAAAATTTTAAATTGTCAAGGTTCTAAAGAAAATGTCTAGATTTGCTCAACTTCCAAACTCATATGTACTCAGGATACTTTTAAACACAGAAAAGTTTTTTTCTTTCTTTTCTTCTTTTAGCCAACTTGACTTATTCTGATAAATGGCATCATACTAAAAGAGAAGAGCTAACTTGTGTACTTCTCAATTAAATGATATTTGAGCTTTACATCATTCCTAGCTTTATTTATGTACACACACACACATGCATTTCACATGACCCAAATAATAATTTTGCCTACTGTCTCCTGATGTTTGGAACTGAGATTTCCAATGCAGGAAAGGACTAAGGGGGGAAAAAAGTCTTTAAAGCTTCTGAAATGAGATCTTCATTTACAACATTATGTTGCTGCATAACTGTTGCAGACAGATTTGTATTCAGTGTGTTTGAAGGCTTACATGCACTTTTTACTCCAGCCTTTGATCCTTCTTCTAAAATGCATGCACTTATTCTCAGCTTACTTTAGGATTTCAGTTCTGCCTTTGAGATACTGTCGTGATTGGCTGAGTCACTGGCCCTGTTCTCAATAAAGTGTAGAAGACGAATGGCTTTAGCACTTTGGTTCAGCTCTTATAAATCTAATAAATGGCTTCACCCATATCGCCTCCTTTGGAATCCTTCACATTGCCTTGGCTGGTTTTTGTTACAGATAAGAAAGGGGAATGTTTGCTAACCTTGATATTGATGAGACTGAAACAGCTCCTCTAATCATTCTGCGTCTGCACAACTTCATTCTTAATGTTCAACCAGTAATAAGTGGCATTGCCTAAGTGAAAAACAGTGTGACCAAAGCAATAGAGAATCACATATTGTTAGGTCACTTGGTGACGAAATTTGTGTTTCACTTGAGGGTTTCAGCCCCAGGCAAGTCTATCTGGATTCAGTGAGACCAAAAACTGACAACAGAACATTGGGGGTCAAGGGGCTTATACCAAGCTTTATTCTCACAGTGGCAGGTTAAGCTCTAGAATCCCATCTGCCTCTGAGGCAGTCTGCAAGTAGCAAGCCTGTCTCTCTGCCTCTGCTCCAGCCTCTGCACCCCTCTGCTGCCTCAGTCTTTGTTCCCCCCAGCACCAGGCAGAGCTCTTTTTATAGAATGGCTTATTGCCAGCGGGAATACAAGTATGCACCTGTGCAGTGGGCTAAGTATTACATAATTGCATGTATACAATGGGTAGATTAGATTAGGATCGGGTGAGGATCCTGGACATGGAACTTCCATTTTCTCCATAGTTAGGGTGGGCCAGGCAAATTCTGAGGGCCCCTGAAGATTAGAAATGAGCCTTAGCAAGTGCTGCTACTGAATGTTGGCAAAAGCAATTCTTCCCAGACAGTCAGATGAGGAGATTAGACAAACTTCCTGAACTTCCAATTCCTTTGTTGAAAAACAGGAAAACTGTTTCATTCAGAATGAACTTCCTATAAATAATCAATTTTCTAAAATTAGGACATGCTTCAACAGAAGAAAGAAATCACAAAAACCAAACTTTGAGCAAGAAATATTTTTCTTTGCTTTACCCCAGATCTCATTTGTCTTATATTTTGTTAAAGCATACGCTTTGCAAAACTAATTTCTTCCTCCAGTCTCCCCACCAGGACTCTATTCAGAAGCAGAGATGATTTTTGGCCCATGAGTATGAGTTAGATTATTTTAGACCTAAGGTTTCATTTTTTCACTTGCATGTTTTTTGTTTGTTTTAAAGGCAAGTGAGAGAAAAACAAAAAGAAAATGAAAAGAACTTATCTGTTATCCTGCCCTGATTGGACTATAATTACCATGAGATAATTCACAAATTGAATCAGGCTAGAAAATGCTATCACATTTTTAGTTTAATAGAATTCTCACCACTAATATGACTACTTTATTGATACCTTTCTTGATCATTTCTCTGAGATTCCCCAAAACTTTCAAGGAAATTTTCTTTTCTGTCCAGTATGTTCTAAAAAAATTAAAATAAGTCCTGCCAGAGCCTCCCTGGTACACCACAAGAGAAGCCAACATCTTTTTGTTTGACTGAATTATCAGATCACGTGGACCCTCTAAGGAAGCCCAATAGGCTCACATTTGCCATTCGGTTTCTCACTGACAAGAGCAGGGCAGGCGCAGCTGTTCCCAGCAGCTGTTCAGTGTAGAACTGCCTGAGCTCAAATGCCTTCCGGCTGATGGTGGTCCCCAGGAGCACAAGAGGACAATCACCACGCCTGGGAATGGAGGCCAGCTCCAAAGGAAAATAAACCCAAATGAAGTAAGCAAACCAGCCCCCATCCTGCCTCTGACTCTTGCAGAGAAGAAAATAACTCTGCAAACCTGTTCCTTCCCAGCCTGCCCTCCCGAGGGCTTCACCTTTATAATGAGCCAGACTAGACAGGGAGATTCCATGCCGCATCAAATGAGTTCTCATTATAATAGGCATCTTGGCCGCCCATCAGAGATCCCACAACCAGGGTAGCAATGAAGTGGAGCAGGTGACTAAGAGGAAGGGTAGAAATTTACATACAGAGATAAGCTTGGACAGTCATTAAGAGAACAGGCCTTCACTTCAAAAAGACATGAACTTGGCACAGGTCTCCTGCCTGTTAAATATGTACAGTGTGTGCTTATTTGATGATGAAAATCAGACTATGGCTATTTGAATGGAAATGAATTTTAATAAGTGTTAGAGGCAGAAGAAGCAGAAACCCTCCATTCTCCTCTCTATCGCCCGGCACCTTCTTGACCATCATTCCCACAAAGGAAAGAATGCCGGCATGCTAATTATGCCAAGAACTCTCTCTCCTCCTCAGTCTTTGTGGGTGTTCATTAACCTCATGGGCTCCTCTGCCAGCAGGGTACAGCTGCCTCCGGGACATTTCCATATCCCTTAAGAATAGCGTGATGTTGGTAGAGTTAGCCGAGGGATCCTGCCTATGGAGAAAATGGGAGAGAGCTTCCTTAGGAATCAAAGCAAGGGGACTATTAGCGTTTAGCACGTACCTTGCACTATTTCAAAATCTGCAAAATTTTGCACTTACTTTGCATTTTTAGAAAATTAAATATAATATGGTTATTTATTACTCATTTTTCATCTTGACAGAGACACAAAAGAATCGTCCTGGTATTGTAAATCCTAATCTCCACCTCCAGTCTGAAATACACACAAAAACAAACACCTCTGGGTTATTTATCTCTTATTAGTATTGAAACATAGCCTGAAAACGCAGAAATATTCTGGTGACCTTAAAAGCTTATGAAATCTATTCCCTTACTCCAAATAAAACCACATAAAAAAGTCATCCTGGTAATGACAACAGAATAAATAAAAAATACTTTCAAAGAAGTTTGGCCTGAAAATGGTAGAGTTTGTAGGGGACAACCATGGATTCTCTAAGTAACTGTCCTGTCTCAACCTTCTCCAAACTGGTTCATGTGGTGACTTCTGTTTTCTCTGGGCACAAACCCTAAATTTGTAAGGTCATTGACCCTATGCTAGTCCAAGCTCATTAAGCCTGACCTTAAAGGCGCTATTGTTTCATTTACGCCTTTTGGGAAAAACCCTATAACAGATCTTATTTTCCCACTGCCATCTCTCATGGTTCATGAAAGTCAGTACGTTTCTTCTAGTCGATTTCATACTAAACTAGATAAACTGTGCATCTTTAGAATAAAAAGAAAGAAAATACTCCCATTGCCTAGCAATGGAATATCTAATGTCTTTTATATCGACAAGTAAATATTATCAGCGAGAGGAGTGGCCTCTCTACAACCTACACGTCAGGGAGTTAGACATGCTGCCCTTTCAGGGGCTCACCTCCAAAGCATCGGGGAGAGAGGAGGATGGAGGATGGTCTAGTGAGCATTTCCCTCACCAGACCCTAAAGCAAGTGCTTAAAAACATTTGCAAAGAAATGCTTACTGATACGGGTGCCAACCCCATTTTTTTTTTCAATCTCAGGATTTGCTTTATGAGGATTCAAACTTAATCCCTGAGATTTTACTATTCAGTCCTTAACATCCTATAATGAGTGGTTTTCTTTATTTTTTAATTTTTTTTACTAAATCTCAATATTTGCTGAAGCAGGAAACAGCAAGTACAGAGACCCCACTAAAATTGACCCCTCCTCCGAAAAACTAAAATTAACCTCTATATTTTTTCCTGCTTAGAAAGGTGCATTTATAATTTTTAAATGTGTGTTTAATGAAGTTGTTCTCTCCCACCTTTCCTTTCTCTTGAGCTACTCTTACGAGCTCTTCCCCCTGGGGTCCCAGGGTGGGTTAGGGTAGAACAGCGAGAAGCTGGGGTTGGGATGGAAAAGGTCTCGGGCATTTCCTCCCTATTATCACCCTGTTAAAGCTGCTCTGGCTCTGACAGCCTAACAAGGTGCTAATGGGCCATACGTTCTAGCCCAGTTCACAGCAGGTTATTTCAAATGGGTTGAGGAAGTTGATTTGCATTCGAAATCTTACGCCTGCACTTGCTTTTCCGTTTGGCCCTTGATTTCTACTCCCCAGACACCCTTCTGGGTTGACTGCAGAATGGAACAAAATCACATCAGTTCAGAATTTGAATTGCTCGAGTCTGGATTTTAAATGTGCCCCATTATTTCATCAAGTTGTGGTGGGGGAGGAGCAAGTGGAAAGAAAAGAGAGCGAAGAGATTTTTAAATGAAAGGGAGAGATGATGACAGATGGATGCAAATGTTCCTTTTAAGTGGAGAGGGGCAGCTGATGTTGGGGCATGAAATTAAATTAGTATGTCTGGGGCTGGATGCGTGTCATTCAGCGTCACATTTTCTACTCCAGAGGAGTCTGGTTACCTCATGATTCACCAGCTTACTTCCACAGAGCCACAAATGCTTCCCTGCACACAAGATGGAGACCCTTTTTCATAAAATGGAAAAACGTATCACACAGGGGCAGCCCCCCAACCTCACGCTGTCCTACCAACTCTGGAGGGAGGCGGTGGCTTCACTGGAACTCTGTCGGGTCAAAGGGAGGTAGGAAGGAAATGAAATAGAAGTCAGCACGTTTTCCAAGGAGACAGTGTTTATAAGCGGCCTGCAGTGTGCTAGGCAAGTGAACAATCCGCTTTTGAAAACCCTGCCAGCCGTGTGCTAGAAGTGCTCAGGATTCATAAATGTTTACAGCCATTTCTACTGAGCAACAGGACGAAGCTTTTTCTTCAAGACCAGGCTCCAGGGGTGCTCCCCATAAATTACAGCACGCAAGCGTCCACTCCTCTTTTGAAAGTCAAGCAGACCTCAGGCATCAGGGCCATGGCCGCGAAGGTTCACAGCTCAGTTCAGCACCTCGCTCTCTAGTTTTCTCCCCTTCATCTTGCATTCGATTTCCATTCCCTCTTTTACCCAAAAGCTAAAGTTCTAAGCCAGTTGTCCCCTCAACCAGTAAAGTCTAGGTTGCATGCCTGACTGACACCATATTGCTTTGTAAAACCCAAATAAACAGAGAGCTGCATTATTCAGAACCAGTTACCTGAAACTTAACAAAAAAAAAAAGGCTAAAGCAAAAGTTAATTCCTGGATATGCAAGAGATCCCATAATCTCCTTCACCCACTGGCCATAATAGCATTTTAGAGCGGTCCCCAAAATGTCTCATGAATCTTTAAGTGGGATCACAGAGATTTTTTTTTATAAAGGACATTATCCAGTGTCAACTTGCATCTGTTAAAAAAATAAGGAAAACAATTAACTTAAAACTATCATCATGATAATGCCTCCTTATCAAAAAAAAGAAGAGCCATTGAAGTCTCTGAAGCAGTTCAGAACAAGCCTTTTCAAAATGTGCCAGCACGTGGATTATTTTGAATTGAGACCCTGTGCGCATGGGATAAGCTTTTGCCCTTCCCTTAACTGTAATAATCTGAACTGTGATCTTTCCCAGAATAAGGGTCATGACCAGAGATGAATTTTATCTGAGTGACCCACCTGTGCAGCAGGGCAGACATCTCATTACCAAACACCTGTTCTTTTTCTTGGTCTGTGAATCACCCTCCTCCCCTTTGAAGCCCCAGGCCCCTCTCCCATTCCTTAGCTCAGGACGGCATAGACACCTCATTTTACCTTCCTGTCTTTGAATCTCTCGTGTAAATGAGATTACCATATATACAAAATGGTTTTTCTCCTGTTCATCTGTCTTATGTTCACTTGATTATTAGACCAGCTGAAGAATCTAGAAGGGGCGAAGGAAACTTCTCCTCCCCAACATCTCTCTTCACCCACCAAACTGTCCCTTGGATTAAAAATAAAGTTAAACCCTAACTATTTCATTCTTCTTTTCTCAGCAATGATGGTGTTCACAACACACCACCCTAAAATATGGCGCCTTAGGGTATTGAATATTTCAAGCTGAAGGCATTTAAGAAATGGTAGGTGGGAAAGGGCATTTCTGACCTTCCCTGGAAGCAGATAATAAGACCCTCATGTGGAAATGTTCACCTCACACCTGGAGGAAAGGAGCATCCTATCTCCAAGACTGAGCAACTCTGAGAGGACCCCAAGCAACCAGGACTCGCTACCTTTCCCCTGTTCACTACTCTTAGCTCAAACTCCTTTATCCTGTCACATATTTCCACTGCTGTCCACACCTCATCAAACCTACTATAAAAACACTAAAACTTAACCATTCCTTCCAGTCTTCATTTCCTTAGGAAGGCTCCACTACCATGTAACACTTATATTAAATAAATCTGTATCCATCTCTTTTATTAGTCTGTTCCTGGCAACAGGGTGTCAGCGGAGAACCTCAAAGGGTAGAAGAAAAATATGTGTTCTTCCCCTACAGCAGGCAAAAGAGAAATGAGTAAAAAGATATGCCCCTTCTCTACACACCCCAGCATTTTATGAAAAAGACTTTCTTCAGTGTCCACCTGTCAAGGTGAATAAACCTGGGAGAAGGCCTAGGTGGCGTGAGTCACATAGTCTGCTTAGGTTAGCACATGCCATGTGGGCTTTCTTCTGGCAATTTTCAAGTTGTCGTTTCAGATTTCTTATGCTGGAAATCCGCACACAACACAGGTGAGGCATGTACGATGTCAGGGGAAGAAAAAAAAGTGAGAGAGCCCCCTGTGCATTCATCGGTGCGAGGTATTCTTTCTGGATGGTCCTTCACCTTACGTTTGCTTCATTTTCTGCCTTATAGCCCAGGCAAGACCCCCATTGCATTTTGCCCTCAAGGTCATTGCCATACTGCTTGGTTTTCCCTTTTCAGGTGATGAGCCAGCCAGTCCATCTTCAGCCCCAGTTGCCATTCCTTTCCCCACCAACCACTTCACTCCCTGAAGCACTTCTGATGTGCATTCTGGAACTGTCTCCAGTGAGCTGAGAATGAGCTTCCGCAAGCAAAATTCTTTGTCTGTCTGTCCCAGGAAGATGTTTGTATGGTTGTCCATCAGTCTCACTCTCCAAAGAAACTGGATAAGGAAGTATGTGTTACTCCATTGTTGCTGCTATCCCACAACAAGAATCGCTGGAGTGGTCCCCATTAGAGGACAGTCGAGCCTGAGTTAGACAAGTCGCGGTGCACAGCTCGGGTGGCCAAACTTTGATGGATACGAGACTGTGACGTGTGTGAAGTGTATCTTGAGTTCTTTCTCACTGCCCCTTGCAAGCATCCTTCCTTGCTCTGCAGCCCCATTTCCTGGCTGTGTCCCCAGAGATCCCCACAAGTAATAACCCCTACAGCTTTCATCATCTCTGTCTTCTAGGACTTCGCTTCCTCCCCATCAGAATTGGACTTTTGTCTATTCTATGTCCATTTTTCTTAATTATGCTTAAGTAATTCACTTAACACTTTATCTCATTGTCCCAACTGATGTGACAAAGGAATTCAAATCAAAAGGAATGACTGGCACAGCTTTTGAGGGCCCTGTGGACCACTAGTGAGGTATTTTTTTAAGGGAGTGACTATATTGACTCAGCTTTTCATAGCACATGGACATTTACTCCCCTGTCCATAGGGATTCAACGACTATTAAATTATTTCATTTTATTAACAGGTGAACCCTTCCATTCATATTTCCATCATCTTGAGTTGAACTGTACCGAATATTCTTTTGAAAATGAAACTGTTAGGCAGGAAAATAGATATGAGCGGGGTGGAAAGAGAATAAGGCCAGGAAAGACCACTAAAAAGACCCAGAGCTAATGAGTTAAAGCTCAAAAAGACAGGAGCAACTTGGCCTGGAATGTTTGAATATTCCCCAGAAAAAGAAGGGTACCTCAGCATAGCCCATGTCTTTATTGTGTTAATCATGCAGGCCCAGCTTATTTTTTAACTTTACCTAAATGTTGTTTTTTTTCTCCTTCAGTGCTAATCAAGTAGTTTGCAACCTAGACAACTAATTTAGCATGCAGGCCCAGCCATAAACACCATATAAAAGGCAGGAAGTTAAGAAGAGTCTTAACTTACTCTCTAGCACACAGACAATTAACTCAGGCCACCCTGGGGGCTGGGCAGGCAGTCTTGTTTGATATGCTCCCAGACGGAGAGGCCAGTATCCCAGGGAAATATCAGAGCAGGAAGTTCCTTGTGTTAAGTTAATTCTAAATATTCAAAGACCACTTAACAAGTCTGCATCCCCAGCCCTTAGTCACATTCCTGAAGAATCCTTAAAAGAGGGAACCCCCAACCTTTCAGGATGCTTCTCTCTCTGAGGTCACCCACACTTTCTAAGTGCGTAACCTTTTAATTTTAAACTTTCTCTCTCCAACCTTTCAGGGTGCCTCTCCTTGCTGGGGTGGCCTGTATTTTTTTCTCTCTTTTGGTAATTCTAAATAAAACTTTGACTCTGCTTCACTACTGTGTCTCTGCCCTTTAGTTCTTTGTTGTGGCAGGAACAAGAACCGAGGAAAATACACAACGCTCCCCCAACAAAACAACTTGAGCAAACATCTGGCAGCACTTTCGATCACTGCTTCTCAAACTGCACTGCAAAGGAATCCCTTGGTAATCTTGCTAAAATGCAGTTTTATTGATTAGGTCTGGGGAGGGGCCTAAGATTCTGTTCTGAGGGGAGACCTGTGCCATTATACTTGACCTATACCCAGCATAGCAACATTTTATAGAATGAGAGTGGAACTTGGAATTAGAGAAAGGGAAGATGGGATCATTTCTGGATAATTTCCAGGGTAAATGTAGACGTAGGAGATGACATTGACTTAAATATAAAATGTGGCAGACCATTCAGATTCTCTGTGGAAAAGCCTGTTTCAATGATTTCTTGTTAAATGTATTTATCCTTCATTCAACCTGTATTTCTAGTTCATTTATTTATTCAGCAAATATTCACCACTCTCCTCCTGTACTGCACAGCCAGTGCGTGTCGTTAAGGAAGAAACAGTGGCCAAGGTTGGCACCATTCCCACAGTGACTGTGCTGAAAGAATACACACGAAACTATGTGGGGGAGGAATAATGATTTCACTCCAACCAACCAGCAGGTACATACAAAATAGCTATCAGAGGAAGTATCCTCAAAGAAAAACTCCTGCTTTTTTTTAAATTCAGCTGCTTTCCTTTTTAAACCTCTCAGATCAGCCTGCATGGTCATGAGGTGGAATTTCCTCATCAGAGCTTAAAGAAGACCTCGTACATTTGCTTCTTCAGAGTCTTGCCTCACTACCTCCCACAGCTCGGCTATAGAAGAGTTCCTCCAAAGAGGCAGTTAATTTTAAAGCTCATCCATGGATGTGTGAATTAGTTCATTCCAAATCATTAGTTGCATGCCTACTATGCACCAGGCTGTGCTCAGCATCCAGGCCCAGAGATGACAGTCCATAGTCACCAGGCTCAAAGAACTCAGATGGAGGCATTTAAATTTGATCACAAACTGTCAGTAAAGTCAATCCATTTTTGTACTTAACACCAGTGTAAAACTGACAGTTTAGTGACCGTAAGGAGCATTTCTGTTTCTGCAGAGCTTGGAGCCCATGGTTTGGGGAGACCTCAAGAGTAACTCAGGGATTATATACCGTAACCAAATAGGATATATCCCAGAAATGCAAAGTTAGTTGAAAATATGAAAATCAAAGTACTGTGCTATAATACTAGAAATCAGGGGAAAATACATTATCTTAGCAATGCATGCAAGAAAACATTTGCTAAAATCCAATCCCCTTTCATGATAAAAATATTTAGCAAACTTAGAAGGGAATTTTTCTCAACCTGATAATGGGCATCTGAGAAAAACTCTCAAGTATTATCCTACTTAATGGTGAAAGACTGAATGATTTCCCTGTAAGATCAGGAACAAGACAAGGATGCCTGCTCTTACTAGTTCTATTCAACACTGTACTGGAAGTTCCAGCCAGAGAAATTAGGCAGAAAGGGAATAAAGGTTACTTAAATTGGATATGGAAAATATTAAGGAATACAGATACACACAAACTATTAGTATTTATAAACAACATCAGCAAGCTTATAGGATACAAGATCAATACACAAAAGTCAACTATGCATTCTTTACACTCACAATGAACAATCCAAAAATGAAAATCAGAAAATAACTATATTTACAATAGCATCAAAATAGAATAAAATACTAACGAATAAATTTAACCAAAGAAGTGCAGGTTTCATACAGTGAAAACTACAAAATATCACTGAAAGAAATGAAAGAAGACCTAAATATATGAAAAGACAGCCCATATTCATGGTTGAAGACTTAATGCTATTAATATGGCAATACTCCCATAATTGTTATACAAATTCAATACAATCTCTATCAAAATCCCACCTGGCTTTTTTTTAAGAACTGGTCAGACAGATCTTAAAATTTTCAAGAGATTCAGAATAGGAAAAACAGTCTTGAAAAAGAAAATCAAAGTTGGAGGACTCACACTTTCTGATTTCATAACTACAAATAAAACTACTGAACAAAATATTACAGTAATCAAGACAATATGGAACTGGCATCAATACCAAATATAAATCAATGAAATAAAACTCAGAATTCAGAAATAAAACCTTAAATTTATGGTAAACTGATTTTTGACAAGGATGCCAAGATAATTGAATGGGGGGAAAAATCCTTTCAACAAATGGCGCTGAAACAACTGCAACATACAAAATCAGTAAGTATGATAAATAGAATGAAAGATAAAATTCATGTGATCATCTTAATAGGTGCATAACAAGTACTTGACAAAATTCAACGTCTCTTAATGATAAAAATCCTCAAAAAATTGGATATAAAAGCAATGTACCTCAATATAATAAAGACCATATATGACAAACCCACAGAAAACCCTCATCTTCAAGATAAAAGCTTTCCACTCAGATAAGGAAAAAAACCAATCTTCCTGGGTGCCTGATCTCATGACTGTAATCTGCACAGTACTGAAAACCCTAGCAGAGCGATCAGAGGGGAAAACAATAATAATAATAATATAATAAAATGCATCCAAATAGGAAAAGCAGAAGGAAAACTGCAGATGATATGTTATATAAAACCCTATACTCTCTGCTAGAACACTATTACAACCAATAAATTCAGCAGTTTCATCTTACAAAGTCAACATACAAAATTTAGCTGTGTTCTCTATACTAACAACAAACTTTCCGAAACAGAAATAAACAATCCCATTTACAATAGCATGAAAATTAAGAATAAATTTAACCAAGGAAATTAAGGACATGTACATTGAAAATTATCACATTGATGAAGGAATTTGAAGAAGATGCTAATAAAGGAGAAGATATCCCATGTTCAGGGACTAGAAGAATTCATATTGTTAAAATGGTCACGTTGCTCAAAGCCAATTTCATATTCAATGTAATCCCCATCAAAATTTCAATGACATTTTTCACAGAAATATAAAACAATTTCAATGACATTTTTCACAGAAATATAAAACAATCATAAGATTTTTGTGGCTCACAGAAGACACCGTATAGCAAAAGTAATCCTGAGAAAAATAAACAAATCTGGAGGCATCACAATTCCTGACTGCAAACTTTTCAAGGCCACATATGGAATGTCCGGATTAGGCAAAGCCACACAACAGCGGTTATCAAGGGCTAGGGAAGAGCAGAATTGGGAATGGCTGCTAACGGGTACAGATTTCCTTTGGGAATAACGGAAATGTTCTGGAATTAGTGGTGATGACTGCACAATTTTGTTCACATACAAAAACCTACTTAATTGTACACTTTAAAAGGGTAAATTCTATAGTGCATGAATTTTGTCTTAAAAAAAAATGTGACTCAGTCTTGACACCCAGGAAGCTACCCTTGACTGGGCCCAGACAAAGAAGAAAATGAAGATGGACTGGAAATTATAATCCGGCCATCCCAAATGCACTCATCGGCATAAAGCCTCCCCGGGGGTAATTCTTCAGCTCCCCTCTGCGTGACTTCTCATGAAAGGCTCCAGTGGAAGAGGCCAAGGAGACAGCAGTTGCTAACAAAACTCTGCAGCCCTGGGCTCTACCCATCCATCTCATGGGTAGCCTTTAGATAGGCAGTAAAATTCAGTGTCAGTTTCTCAAAAAAAAAAAAAAAGCCTCTTGTTAAAAACAGGCACATACCTTTTCTGCTTTCGTTTCTTATTAAAATGCCATTTTGTGGTCATTTAGAAAGGGTCAGGTTGGATGTTAGCTCTAAAACCTTTGATAGCTACTGCAATTGCCTAGAGGTTCAACAACAGTGATGGCTCTCACAAGTTTAATTTTAAAGTTTCTGCCAAGCCATTAACATGTAACCAGAGTACAGAAATCTAAGGAAATTAGAGATGAGGAGAAAAAACAATCTCATCTAGCTCTGGACTATCACGTCTTCTGGACCAGGATAAGTTTTCCTTCTGAGTTACTGTTTCCTGGGGTAGTAAGAGGACCCTGATATGATCCTTAGCTCCGCTACTAAGGAATCCCATGGTCTTAGGCAAGTTATTAAACATTTTCAGTATTCTTAAAAAATGGAGATATTAGACCTTTCCCGCTCTGCTCTCTGCCCAAGTGCCATTTTGAAAAGACTCTTCTTTAGATAATTTCCACACAGTGAGGCAGGGCAAAGAGAGATGTGTACATGGGCACTCCGGGAGGCCCGTAAAAAGAGTAGTCATTAAACTTAGGTCAGGCTGGGGAAGCTTCTTGCACAGGGATAGAGATGGATTACAATAAAACATGTATCAATGGAGTATATCACTTTTAGGGATTATGAGAGGATACATTTAAAAAGCCTTTGAAAGGGTGTTCTAATTATGTCCCAACCATTGTGGTGGCAATTTTACCTCTTCATGGTCATTTACTACTTTCTATCTTTATAACAAACATCCCCAAGGTGTTTATACTTTCCATTCTACACTTGAAAATACTGTGTCTGCAGAGTTTACACGCCTTACTTAAACTTCACTTGACTGGTCAGTAACAGAGATGAGCTTTGACTCACAGTTTTCTGATGGTAACACCCATAGTCCGTCTACCAGACCAGTAGCTCCTCGATTTGGCGACAATCAAAAATGCCTCAGGTGTTATGAGGATCAGCAAGTATGGAACTCACTGCTGCCTCCTGCTATCCTCTATGCTATGCTTAAGAGGCTTTTAAAAATTTCACTTTTAACACTAAAAATTTCATTATTAACACTAAAGATAGCAAGCCTGTAGACCTGGCATCCGCAGTGTTCTCACGTGACAGTAGAACCCAAAATTCATTGTCATCTCTTTAAAAATGGAGAGTTGTGTACTAAAACCTCACATAAATTGAAGGATGCATGCTTTCTCTGGCTATTCCTTTCTTAAAGAATTCTCTAGATCAAGTCCAAGAGGAAACAAAGGAGAGTGTGCAAGTTCATGAGTGTGGAGCCAGCATGTGAGCTGGGACCTTTGGTAGCTACATGACCTTAAGCAACTGATTTAACTTTGTTATGCTTCTGTTTACTCACCGATAGGATGGAAATAATGTCTCCTTCAAAGGACTGTTACAAAAATTAACTCAGCTAATGTCAAATGGTTAACGAGTGCTCAGTACAGGGCTAATGTGCACTGAGCTCTACTCTGTATTGCTCTACCCCACCTTTCTAGAGGAGATGGAAAGGGGGAGAAAGGAACCAAATTCCAAATCCACTTAAAGTCTGTCCCTTACCTGATACAGTGACTGCTCTTCCCATGTGACCTTCCATCCAGCCCTTGAATGTTTGCTGTGACTTTGTTTTCCAAATCAACCTAGAAATAGCAAGAAAAAGTTCATGTTACTTCAAAATCAGAAATCCAGGTGTTAATGAAAATCTGATTTTATCATTATGGAATGCTCACATACTGTGTGTTTGTCACTGGGAGATAAGAGAGAGAGAAGCAGGTTACATACAGTTCCCCATCCTTGAAGAACTCATGGCTCATTAGAGGGGGTTAGATAAACCCTTAAGGATCATAACATAACGTACAGGGGAGGAGTCCCATAAGTGAGAAGTAAAGTAGTCTGAAAGTTCCAAGGAAGGAAAAAGTTGCCTGAATTTTGATTAAGACCTCATGAAGGAGAATTCACAGGACTGAAAGATGGGTAGAATTTCCACAAGTGAGTGGAGCAGGAGGAGATGTTAAGAAAACATTCTAGGTGGAGGGAATAGCATCAACCAAGTTGGAGAGGTGGAGAAGTGAGGTTGTGATCAGAGACCATCAAGGAGCCAGCTTCACCTAGAATTAAAGCCACAGATGTGTGTGTGTGTGTGTATGTGTGTGTGTGTGTGTGTGTGTGTGTGTGTGTGTAAGTATGTATGTGGGAGAAAAAGCAAGGGAGGTGGGTAGTGACCATACCACAGAGGTTTTAAATTCTGGAGGTGCAGGAAGGCCAGAAGCTAACTTAGTTCAAATATAAGGAGCCAATGAAGCATTCTGAACAGCGTATGATAGGATTGGAGTTTTGATCTGAGTCCACTATTCACCAGGTAAATAATAGTGCTCACCTCTCTGGAGGTGATAAGGACCAAATGAGCCCCAATCAGTAAAGCATCTAACCAAAAGCTAATAAGTGCAAAATTATTCTCATTGTCTTCTCCCTTCTACAGTACCCAGAAAACCATTGTTTCTGAATCCAAGTGTCCATAAGCTGTTGAGAATGGACCCACAGTACTATCAAGACCCTGTCATAAATGTGCATTTCTTCTTCCTTCCCAGAATGCTGCTAAAGAAGGGGTCACCTTGTGACCCGGGTCTAGAAAATCCCTGGATGGAGACCAGAGGATAAGCCTTTATGACCTCTAGCTATCTACTTCGGCCTGAGAAACTTAGAACTCCACAGCTCAATACAGCCAGCCTCACCCACCCTGCTAAAAGCCTGCCTGCAGGAAAGCTGGTATCTCATCTTTCTTAATCTCTCCCTTGAGAGGCTCATTTTGACTGACCAGCCGACGTCACTTGGCATTCAGGAAGCGTGCCACCCCTCATCCTCTCCACTGCCCTGAGTCTGGAAGGTGATTTGGGGGTTTGTAGCCTTTCATTTCCACCCCCTCTTCCCTTCTCCTGCTGCTGGGAGTCTTTTCTTCCTAATAAGAACCTTCTAGCAGCTTCATCAGAGCCATTGTTAGGAGAAGGCGAGTCTTCTCACAATGGATACCTGATGAGTTCTCCTTTCTAAAGACAAATCAGCCCTTGGAGAAAGGTCTCATTATTGTTCTGGTGCCATTATTCTGAATGGGCTGGTTCAGGCCCCCTTACTCAGTCCCTATAGGGGAGGGAGGGCAGAGGGAGAGAAAAATCCTATTTCTTGCCATTCCCTTTTTTAAAATGTGGCTGTGAAAATGCTTACTTTTCCCCCTAATGGGATTTGAAGGAGACGCATCTTCTGCACACCTTACCCCCACCCATTCTGGCCAAGTCCTTCACAGATGCTAAGGCAAACTGTGCTTTATTCTGGGGTTCTTCCTTTCTTGTCCAACTCAGGGTGCTTCATCTCCCCAGAGATCAAAATGCACTGGCTTCTGCCCGTCAAGCATTTTACAGTGTCTTAAAAGTCAAGATATCATTCTTTCTGCCCTCTGCCCATCCCGTGTGATTCCCCTGGTCTTTCATTCCCACACCTGCAGGCTAGCTTCCATCCACACACTCAAAACCTCTGAAATGTCCATTGGGGTTAAAGCACTGGGGTAGGCGCAGTGGGGGATAACTTACCTCCCAACCTTCTCTGGCTCACATTCCTACAGCCCAGAGATCGAGGACAGGCACTTTCATTATAAAAGACCAAACCCTTCACAAGGCCTGTGAATCTGTCACGCACCTGATTTGCCTGTGTCCACGTAAAGGACACGCCACTTGTCAGAGTAATAACTTAGCTAAGGCTACTCACCGGGGAATATTTAAATCTAGATTTCCTAATGCAACTCCACCTGAATTTTAAGACTAAACTCCAGTGCATTAGTTTCTTACTCAATCTTTGGCTGCCTCTTGGAAAAAGACAAATAAAGTAAATTATTTCAAGTCACTGAAAACTGAATGTATAGATACTCACAGGTAAGGGGGGAAATGTATTGACCAGAAAAAGGGGAAGGGAGAGGGCTCCATTCATAGTGAGAAAAACAGTGAAGAGAAATTTAGAATTATAGCTGAGCCACTTGCTGGAAGAAGAGCAAATATGGCTGGTTTCTCTAGTGCAGGCCTGTGAAGCAGAGAACCTGAGGGACTGTTAGACAGGTTTAAACAGAGTTAAAGGCATTGATTTTGGCAAATGAACATGGAAAGCCACCATGGTTTTCACAGGGAGTTGCATCCCTCTGCCTGTCACGTGAGAAGTAAGCAGAGCCATCTGTCAACTGCCCATGCCTTGGGAAGGGGGTCCTACGTCTTCTTGAGACCCCAAGGCCGCCTCCTCTGTAGCAATCGGTGCTTTGTCTGCATTATCTCCTTTGTAACTGTTGACTTCAGCTTAGTGGCGTCTCTTTGCAGACCGAGGGTTTCCTTTACCTGCTTCCGTACTCTTGGCTATGTTTCAATGAACTGGGGCCACTGAGTAAGTGACACTTGGCTTTAGTCCAGTTAAAGATTAATATCCAAATGCTATGGGAAGAACCAAATGGGACATTTCACAGGAGGTTCACGTAGACTCACACAGAGGTTCCTACAGACTCCCTAGATTTTAGTAAAATAGGAAAAAGCCTTAACGCCACCCACTAATCTTCTAGCCCCAGTGGGGAGGAAAGGGGAGCATCTCTGGGCAAGAGCTATCGCTCTCACCTCCAAACAGGCTGAGGATGATGCTGATGGATAGACACTGTCCTCGTACCCTAGGGGTTCTAGAAAATGGTGAGTCCTCTTTTGGGGAGGGAGGGTCATCAGTTCTGTTGGCAGGTTTCAGCATGATCAGGTAAGCCAGGAGGCCCCGGGGGAAGCAGCTACCTGGAGGTACAGTTAGGTGTTTACGTGTGGGGTTCCATGCCAAGGACTACACTAATGCTTTCAAAATCTATTTCTAAATGCAGCCACATCTTCCCAGATCAAATACAGCATTTGCTCCTAAATTCAAATAACAACACTCACAGTAAAGCTGAATCTCTTTGTGCCTTGTTTTCTTTGTTTAAAATATTGATAAGAATAACACCTGCTCCTTAAAGTTATTTTAATGATTAAATGAAAATTACCCAGTTAAACACTTAGAACAGTGCTTGGCGTGTCGTAAGGACTCACTAAATGTTGCCCACTGTTACTGTCGTCACTGTTGGTGTAAGTTAAAAACTACAAACTTTAGTTTATTTAAGGTAGAAGCTGGTTTCTAATTGGGGAGTCATTTCAAGGCTCCAGCCCCACAAAAAAAAGGAGTTTTCTGGGGCATTCTTATCAACACACATCCAAAAGAAGTAAAACGATACAATATTATATCCTCCTTTAGCAGAATGTTCTCCTTCAGAATCCATTTCACTTTGGCTTAAAATTTATATTTAATTTACAGTCCCGATGAGATCCTGCTGAGTGGGTAGCAGAGAAAGTCTGGTAAAGGTCCCACAGCCAAGAAGAACACTGACAATAAGTAAGAGTTATCCAAGAAAATAAAAGATTATCCACAAAGTATATATTAGCAATCAAAAGTTAACATATTACTCTCATTCAGATTAATTGTAGTTAAAATTATTTAGCAGGGCAATGGAGTAGCAGAGACTACAGGCTGAGATTCTCTGGTCCTGGGACAGGGTGCTTTCTATAGACAGTGGCAGGCAGAGGGTAAGTGATGATGACATTTACCTAAACTGGCCACCCAACTGGTGTACTGTTTTTTAAGGGGTTTCATTTACTGTCACTGTTCCAAATGTACCAAAAAAAGAGGAAATAACTCCCTTCTCAATTTCCCCTACCCACACAATATTCCCCCCAACACAAATCATTTTTCCCAAAACCACACACATAGACTGGTCCTGGTATTCCATAAACAATTCAGCTAAGAAACAGTTGAGAGAAAATTTAACAGGATTCAGATTAGAGCCATTCTGTCCTCTCGGCTCTGAGAGTAAGAACCCCATAGGGCCCAGCACTGCCCAGCGGATTCCCCATCTCTGGTGGGAGAATCCTTTCACAAAGTGGCATGTGTGTCTGGGCATTATAGGTCTTTCTCTGCCTTCCTCTTAAGTTTTTTTCCTTGAAGTATAGGAGGTTTGTAGCCACTCAGTCTAGTTAGCTAATAACATTATTTAATTCACAGCCACCTTCATGTTTGTTTGGATTTAGCTTCTTGTTGGCTGGAGAGAAGTAGACGGTAGGAAGACCTCTGACTTCATGTGGCTGTGGCATCTATTTTGGCTATGATAATATAGGGGTCTTTTCTGAGCTCCTCTCCCAGTTCTGCATACTTAGACTCCAGGTTCACAGTTCTCTAGTAGACGTGGAAATCTATGATTGAACCGTAATTAGCTCTCTAGCTTCTTGTTTTAAGAATTACAGTGCAAGGATTGCCTGTCTTTATAGATAGTGGTGATAGTTGCACAACATCGTGAATATATTTCATGCCATTGAATTGTACACTTCCAGATGGTCAAAATGATCTATATTAGGCTTTATATATTTTACAACAATAAAACCATTTAGAAATAAATAAAAATAATGATCACCCATTTTCGGCCCTGAAGACACAGCATCATACCAGCCAAACCCCCAAATGGTAGAACAAACCCATGGGTGAGGAAGTCAGTTTGAAGGAAAGGAAGCTGGCCTGTCAAGTCTTCTGTAACTTCAAAGAGTATCAGTTGCTATTCAGATCGTATCTCCGGACACGGAATGAAAAACGAACAATCAGGAAAGAAGATGTCTCCACAGTTTAGAAAGGTAGCCAAGGAGATGAAGTAGATTTCTGCCTATAATATGTTAGTTAGCTACCCAATTAAGACAAGTCTTCACGGTGGTGCCCAGTTTCCTGGGCCACATTCTCCAATGCATGGCTGAGGTTGAGTGGGCCACCAGTCCAAGTTTATGGGCTTTCAAGTTTTGTTTTAAAAAGCCTGTTGATTCCTCTTTTCAGGAAACCAATCTCGCCCAGAAAGGAAAGGCTGCCAGAGGCCTCACGTCTTTACCACCTCTCCTAAGGCCACTCACTGCCGCTATGTCACCGGCTCTCACAAGGGTGCTCCTCTGGAAGGTGCCCGCTGTGCCCTCTAGTGGCAGCTGTGTCCTGGTGCGGATCTTTGAGGGAAAGGGAAATAGCCTCTAACACTACTGACAGTCTAGCCTCTAGGGATTTCCTTTATTGATTCCTCCTCGGTTCAGAGAGAGTGCCTTCCAAGATTACTGCAGAGTGGAGCACTTGGGGCCCCATATCCAGGAGTTGGAGGCATTTAATAAGAGTTTCATATTCCTTTTCCTGGGGAAGTTCAAAAATACATGTGCAATAGAAGTTCTAGAAACTGTTCTGGACAAACAGGTCTCCAGGAGAGAGAGGTGCACTAAATGCTAACAGCCACTGTGGCAGGAACCGGCCCTGGCCCTTCCTGGGCTGTTCTTCAAGCCTGTCCTTCCCTCCTAAGCCTGTAGCTGGACCGTATTTCCCTGCCAGCCTTCAGTTAGGTTCCTAGCTCCTGGAATGGATGAAGAAATGATGAATGCAGTTTTATGGGCCTAAACATGCATTTTAGGTTAACTCTTGATCCTGCATTTTTTTATTTTTCCCCCTCATATGCTAGCTGAATGGAGAGGAACAGTATAGTGCTATAACAAGGAACACCACTCAAGCAAGAACATGCACATCAAACTGTGATATGAATGAGAAGTAAATTTTTATTGTGTTAAGCCACTGAGGTTTGGGATTTGGTTATTACAACATCAAGTATTACTTGGTCTAACTAGTACAGTAATACTTGTCATTTTATTTTCAATATCGCTTGCTAATAAGAGGAACAGTAATGTGTATAATAGGAAAAGAAGATAATGAGGAGGACAAAGTCACATATCTTTTCTACTTAAAAAAATAAGCCTTGCTTAATACTAACAAATGCTTCCAGTAAGCTCACCATAGCAGAAATGATTCTTAAACAAATGGTATTTCTATAATGATAATGATTGTAAAAGCAGTTACAGATGGTCACCAATTTATGAAGGTTCAGCTATTTTTTGACTTTGTGACAGTGCAAAAGCAATACACATTCAGTAGAAACTGCATTTTAAATTTTAAATTCTGGTCTTTTCCTGGGCTAGCAATATACAAGCCAATACTCTCTCGTGATGCTGGATAGGGCAGGGAACTGCAGCTCCCAGTCAGCCATGCAATCATGAGGTAAGCAACCCATACACTTACAACCATTCTGTACCCACACAGCCATTCTGTGACACACTCTGAGTACAGGAGTCAATCAACTACATGAGACATTCAACATTTTATTATAAAAAAGGCTTTGTGTTAGAGATTTTACCCAACTGTAAGCTAATGTAAGTGTTCTGAGCACATTTAAGGTAGGCTAGGCTAAGTCCTGATGGTTCAGTAGATTAGGTCTATTAAATTCACTTCCAACTTCAAATATTTTCAACTTATGATAGGTTTATTGGGAAGTAACCTGATCATAAGTCGAGAAAGATCTATGTATTTTTCTGAAGAAAATCAGTCCCTTATGTGATAAAAGTACATGCTTAAGGATCTAACAAATCTTTTATGCATCAAGTTTATTAAAGGGAAGCTGAGTAACATATCACAATGATACACTATTATAAGCTACATAGAAATTACTAGTAACACTGGGCATCATTCTAGATTGCAGAAGAAGTATCTGAATTACATCAGTCGATAAACATTATTCACCTGCCAGAATCTCTCTGTAACAACCTCATCAGGAAGGTTCTGCCCTTTGTCCAGTGGTGGCAACAAGGAAAAGCTGGCTGGCCATCTGGCAGGTGCTGTGGTGGGCATGCCTGCCCTGGCTGGGTATGGGGTGGAGGATATTTAAGGCCCTTTTAAATGCTGAGAATTTGTGTCCTAGGAAAGGAGCCAACTGATTTCTCACATCTCCAAATTCCTTAAGTTTTACAATGCTCTTTTTGGGCTTCTTGAAATGATTTTGCCACTTATTTTTGTGAAAATTCCCAATTGTAAATAAGTGGAGCAAAATAAAAACAAAAACAAAACCCCCACATATTTGCATATAATGAGGTCTTTCTAGCTGTTTCCGTGATGGCTCTTCTGGAAAATAAAACTGTACTGACTTTGCATTAACTTGAACTCTTACTAACTCAGGGATAAAGGGAGAATAGGAAAAATGTGGTTTCTTTCATCCTAAAGAGCTATCAGCATTTCAAAAGCAAGAAGGTCATTTTGCAACTCCCCTATATATCTGGGAGGGGAAAATAAATTTGAAATAAAGTAAACGTTTAAGAATTCATGTTAATGAATAAGATCAATCCGAGTTAACCTACATTGCAAATGAAATTATAGTGCTAATTGATGGAAAGCTAGGACTCAATTTAAAAGCAGATGGTTCACATGCAAATTTTCACAACTCAAGTAATATAAAAGATTAGATACCAAGCCTTATTTGTTTACCCCTTCAACATCCAGGAATAGACACCCTTCAGAGACACACATGGGAAAGAGGGAAGCTTTCTCTTTCATTTAATTGGTTTAATTTCAGTGGGCACCTGTGTTAGGGATGGAGGTTGGGTAGGGGCAGGGTCTGAGCAGCGAGTAAGTACACACGTATTACCAAACATACATAGACAGCAAGCGTTCTGTTTAGCTGCTGTTGTGCACAAAATCTCTGTTCCCAGCAAGGGGAAATTTGCAGGCTGGTTGCATTCCTCACCAGGAAAAGCCCTGGATTTTATTTTGCTGTCGTGTTTGGTGGCTTGTTTTAATTAGAGACTGGGAAATTGATCCATTTTAGCCTACCAAGCACGGATTCAGGCTCCAGGGTCTTACGCCTTTCGCCGTCATCTTTGGAATTAATTTCTACAGCTCTTCCGCTGCACCAGCACTTTGACCCTGAGTTCACGTGAACCCCCAAACAGCTAGTTGAGTTGGCCAGTGTAAACAAGCAAATTCGTGAAGTCAAGAAAATCACTGTTTCAGGCAAAAAGCTGATCTAAATGTAATAAGAGCCTAAAATCCAGCCCTGTAATGAGAAACAAACAGCTATGATGAAAATTTCCTCAGAAGGCATCTTATCTAAGGCAAAATTTAAGATAAGACAAATGCTTTTAAAATGTCACTATCTCAACAACTTGAAGAGCCTATGGTCCAACTTCCACATTTTAACAGCGAATGAATTTAGCATTCTGTAAACACTTGCCTGTATTTCTCCTCTTCACCTCAATACACATACATACAAAAGTAGACAAAGCCACTAGCATTAGATGCAAAGATTGTACTCTTTTCTTAACAGATACATTCATCATTTAATGGAACCCATTAGTTCGGAGGCAAATAAATCCTTTAGTTCTTAAGGTGGTATCAAGTAAAACTGACTTACATTTCCGAAAACACTGGTACACATGTGGAACTGAATTGAAAACAAGAAAAAGAGGAGAAGAAGAAGGCTTTAAGAAGAAAAGTCTTACCAGACGATGAAAGGAATTTTCTGTTATGATTGGACAGTAAGAATTAAAACCCATACCCTCTATAAAACAGAACCAAACACACCTGGTTCGTTGTGAGGTCGTGCTGAACCACGTGAGTGGACATAGAATAAGTGAGAATGCCTCAGTTACTCATGGCACCTACGAGAGAGCAGTGGATAAAGACTAAGGGACAAGGGTACGGTCTCGGCACCAACCAGCCACATGGGACACCAACCAGGTCCCTCTGGGCCTGTTTCCTTATCTCTAGATTAAGGGGATTCATTCAGATCAGAGTTGCCTTAAATCAATTTGTCAGAACTCTAGCACCCCAAGCGATAGCATAAGGTAAAAAAAAAATTAAACTATTGAATTCAATTCAATTCAATTATTCTATAGTCAAAGAACTCAGGGTAGCACTACCTGATCAAGCAGGTGTCTTAACCACAGGTCCTTTCTTCGGTCCTCTGGCGCATTTTACCCCACCTCCCTGCAATTTCTTTCTGGCATACACTGATGTCCTATTTACTTGTTAGGTATCATCCACCCACCCCCTCCCATTAGAATGTTTTGTAACAAGCACAAATTTTCATTTTCATGAAGTCAAATTAAGAGGTCACACTCTTAACCATTTTGGTACAGTCCTTATTTGAGCTGATTGCAGTAGATGTACTAATAGATCTCATGTAACTTCATCTGACTCTCATGAAGAAGATATTTCTTATCCCCAGTGTACAGATGAGAAAAAGGAGGTTCAGAGTGAATAGGTAACTAGTCAGACAGTGAGTAAGTGGCTGAGCTAAGGTATAAACCCACATCCTGTGATTAGAATCCATTCCTTCAGCTTTCCTGCTGTGTCACCTCCTCAAATACCTGTGAGATCCGCTGGAGTGGGACTTGCCTGTTGCCTGGGTTCCAGGAGTACCTACCTAAGGGCTGGGCACATGGCTGTTCACTGATGGAGGGACTCTTTTCCTTTACTTCTCTCTCTCTCTCTCTCTCTCTCTCACACACACACACACACACACACACACACACACACACACACACACACACACGCAATGTAGTTTTTATGGGTAACTCAGGCTAACTTCCTTTCAGCCTCTTACATTGATTTTTAGGAAATCCACAAAGTCCCCAGATAAGAGAGAATACACAGGAAGACAAACATCAGATACAAAATAGCTAAAGGACATTTGCTTTTGGAATAGTCGAGGGTAGCTTCATTTGGCCAGATAAATGTTTTCACTGTAACGGGAAGCAAAGACTCCAGCTACATACAGACACCCAGGTCTTCAAATATCACACAACTGACTTCCTGAAACCAAGTAGGGAGCTGGAGCCACTTCCCAGCCGCAAGGAAGTGTGATCCAGGTGTCATTGGGCTTCCACCACTGCTCACATTCCTTGGGAGTTAGTGACCCTCAGCCATATGGCATCTCATTCCCTGCTAGCCATTTCTGGGAGAGCAAGCAGATGCTCCCATCTGCATCTCAGAGAGCCATTCGGGCATGGGCATTTCCTGCAGTGGTCTCTATTTTTCTAAAACTCTAGAGCCTCCAAGAGGCAGCACAATTCACAGCATCTGGAAGATCAGCACGCAAGGAAAAGGGCACCATGGAGAGTCACTGTGGCTGCAGCTGCTCCTGCCATTGATGAAAAGTGGAGACACAGAAAGGTATGGTTTTACTTAACTTTGGCCTGAACAACAAGCCTGTTCTCTTAGGCAGTATGTGAGAGAGAAGCAAGCATCTCTGCTTAGTTTTTCATTGAAAATATAATAATAATGCTAATGTTCTGTACTCCCTTTGTAAAAATGGACCTGACAGTCTCTGAAAGCTGGTCTCTTATACGACCTTGTGCCCCCCTGCCTTTCCTCCTCTGTGTCTCTAGATAATTCAGGCTAACTCCCTCCCCTGCTGGTCCCAAGCCCTTTTTAATTCCTCCTCCATAGCACCATAGAGATGCTGTGGGGCACAGGTTTCCAACCTCACTGGACCGGAGAAACACGCGGGAAGCCTTTTAACATGAATCTCCAGAACTTGGTGCAAAGCCACTGAATCAGAAAGTGGGGGGCAAGGGAAGAGGGCAGGGAGCAGAGGCAGAGAAGGAGCTGGTCTCCGGAACTCATTTGCCTTATCGGTTTGGTTTGGTTTTTCAATGATTTTAACACAACTGATCAAAAAGGGCCAGAGTCTGGGCACTACTGCTGTAGAAGAACTTCTGTCTTGAGATCAGCAACCAAATTAGGTGACCTTTACCATTCTTTTCTGCACGAAGGTTCTGCTCTTCAGTGCAGGGTAGAGGGGTGGTGCAGATCAATGCACAGGGTTTGGATCTTGGTTCCATCCCATACTATGTGACCTTCCACAAACTTCTTACTCTCTCTAGTCCTCTGTTTCTCATCTGCAAAATGGGGTAGCGACAATACTGACCTTATACGATCATCGTGATGTATACCTGATGCTGCACCTATAGATGACCCACTACATAGTAAACACTTCATTGCATGTCAGTCCTTAGCAGTGACATCGAGTTCATCAGTAAATCACTTAAATTCTTAATTTAAAATCTTTTCCATTTGTTTTGTTTTTTAAGCAAGTGCTATGTCTAGTCATTATTGTTGTTTTCTTCCATTGGTGGCATAGACTCCTCCTTAGAAGCTTATATAAGCTGAGCTTGTGGAGGGCACAGCAAGGGAAGGCCAGCCTGGCTGGCAGTGGCCGGCTGACCAGGGGATCCAGAAGTCAAGCAACTGCCCGGGTAAATGCAGAGATTACTGAAAGTGGTCCTTTTGTCTGCAAAAGCTCCAGGTGCTCTGAAGACAGAAATGTATTTCAGCAAACTCCCCCTGGAGTCAGATGCTAAGGGAGGGCAGGATTTTATATTCTGTCTGCTGCCTCCTGGCATCTCCCATCCCCGCGTCAGTCCTTCGTATGTTTACTAATCAGAGCCCAGAAAGGAACAGTGGAAACAATCTGGTATCATGATTATAATTGTTTATGCTTCTTAATATTATCATCATCATCCAGATCATTTCTGTTGTTATTCTTACTTAATGTCTAAAAGGCCCGCAGGGCTCGAAAGGTTCACAGCAGCGGTGCCAGAGAAAGCCGGAGCAGTGCCTGCAGCTGGGCTCCTGGGCTGGTGGAGACGGCGATGACAGTCGCTCTCTTTCACTCAGGGCTCTGTCCCCTCCACTGACAGCTCCTCGTCCATCTGCCAGCCCTTCTCAGAGACAATCTGTAAGTCATTTCCCAGGGACTTGAGGGAATCGCAAATGTAGTCTCCTACCACTAGATGGCAGGCAACGCGATGTGCATTTTCCAACTAAGAGATTAACAGCAGTCATAAAACAATCCCCCTCTGTCTCCAAGCATTTAGTCCCTATAATAAAATCAGTAAATCTCTAGCTCGTTTCTGATTTCAAGCCCATCTTGCTCATGTCTGAGAGCACCCTGGGTCTCCCTGCTGGAATGCTCTGCCCTTCAGGGATTCACAATCACAACCCTGATAATAGCAAAACCACGTCTGTAGCTTTTATATAGTTTTTATAAATTACAAAGCTCGGTAGGATTTGCAAGGCATGCAGGGTCTTATTTGACAAGTGAATGTACATATTACCAAGCCCAGACGTAATGCAACTTCATTACATCCATCAACAATGCAACACGTAGATTCCTGCTGAGCCGTTTGCTTCCGCTTAGTAAGAAAACACTTGCTACACACGTTCTTGGAACAAATGACAATATTTTAAGATACTCAACAAGTGATAAGCATCATTTTAGCTCAGTCTCTCTTGGACTAAAGCTGGCACGTGAAGGCTGGCAGCCGGAAGACCACATTTATCAGGCTGGGCATCCTGGGCACAGAGTTTCCCAGTTTGACCTGGTGATCCCCCATCACGGGGTTTTTGTCTGTTCTCTCCTCACAGAAAGGAACCAGCCACAGCTTGTCATTTGCATATAGCCAGCATGAGTTAAGTTACCCTTGCACTTCAGGAATAAATTAGTTCATTCAAGAGAGAACAAACCATGTATGTATGTGTGTGTGTTGGGGGGAGGGTGTTATTTTGAGGGATCATGGGTGGGTAAGAGAATTGAAATCCACTCGTCTGGGATTATTTTCCTCTCAGTTCTATGACTTGGTCTAAAAAGTCTGATTCCTCTTCTTAACATTTGAAGGTTTTTCTCCCAATCTGAAGTGGAGTCACACTGACTCTACATAGATAGGTAATGATACGCTGCAGAACTCATTGTTTTCTGGTGTGAACTACACATGGCACACATTTATTTCATGAAATCAGCAACCAGGCAAAACCGTATTATTGACTTGGGGAGTGAGTTTGCCCATCAGTGTAATATTCCTATTAGTGCAGCTAGTCAGCTCTGAGGGGAAAAAAGATATTGAATTCCAATAATTAAAGAGAGCAGGTGACTGTTACAGCTTCCACATTAGAAATCCTGTTATTTACATTTTGCATGTATTTTATTATAGGGCTAGAGGAAATGGATTTTGCATAACTTAAAACAATCCTAGTTGCAGGTGGAGATGGTAGAAAGCCATGTCTGTTTCCCTAGACTGACTTTAATGAAGCCCCTTCTTCTCGGTCCAGCCACTGAGATGGCCCTGTTCAATCTTCCTGGGTCACCCACCGTCCTGAACCTCCCAGAGCCTCTGATGCCTTCTGAGAGTGACTCACTATTTCTGAATGCAAGTTGCAGAGCAGGTGCAAATTCCATGATGGAATTTGAAGAATGGACAGAGCAAAACCTCACCAGTTTCATTTCATCTGTGCCCCGAGCAGACTTGATAAAGCAATAAAGACTGAATGTCTAAGGACTGAAAAGAAATGTGCTGTTATCATCATCAATTTATGAAACTCCCACAGGGAAGCAGACATGTTACAAAACATACAAATTGTACGGTTGCTGCCTCCGGAAGTTTAAATGGCAAAGAACAAAATGTTGAAATTGGATATTACTTTCTCTCTTACCTCCTCTTTCCTTCTCTCCTTTTTTCTTTTCTTTTTCTGTTCTGCCTTTGAGTTGAAGGGTTCCCTCTGGTGATTAGAGCTTGGAGAACGCTCTGAATGTAATAGCTTGGAAGCTATTTGGAGCCAGTTTTGAACAGTGGGTGGGGGCTAAGGCAGCAAGGGAAAGTGGCGAGATGCGTGTGTGTGTGTGTGTGTGTTGAAGAAAAAAGTGACAATTAAATGGGGATAAGAGAAAAGGAAAAGGGATAGAGAAATCTGCTATGCTTCTATGTTCACTCTATTGATATTATATATTCTTCCTCTCTCCCACCCCATCCTTTGGGAATGTGTTACACAGCAGTCCTAGCTCTTCAAGGACTTTTTTAGGGACCTACCTCCCTGCTTGTGGGCAGGACTGCAAGCCTCACCGTCACTGTGTAAACACTCCTCTGTGTACAAGGTCTCAACCATCATGGAAACAGAGCTGGCTGGTCATGCTCCCGCCCTTGAGGAAGATCTCAGCACAGAGGAACACGTTCTGAGAGGATTAAGCGAAGTGCTATGGGAATAAATAAATCTTCCCTGACTGTCTGGGACAGCTTCTGAGGAGAGGGGACATCTTATAAGAGGCTGAAAGAGCTAAAGGAATTCAGCAGGATTCTGGGCACAGAGAAGGACATAGGTATAGTACAAGAGCAGAAAATTGCTGTGTGTTTCTGGGGATGATGAATTTTGATAAAGGACATTGG
The DNA here is from genome assembly GCF_040802235.1 of Manis javanica. NCBI lineage: Eukaryota > Metazoa > Chordata > Mammalia > Pholidota > Manidae > Manis > Manis javanica. The sequence goes on along the minus strand of NC_133166.1, from coordinate 99,410,407 downwards.
GAGCTGGTGTTGCAAAGCTGGCTGGAATCTGACTGGAGTGTCTGTCTGTCTTTTTCTCTCATTCTCTGTGTGGTCTGTATATATGCTGCTTAAAAGTCTTCTCTTATGCTTTGTCCATAGATGAGCACCAAGAACACCTGCGGTTCCCATTTTACTAACCGGGAATCCCAAGAAAGATTGACCTCTTTTTCCCACTTCCGGTGTTGAAATTCCCAGGGAAGAATCTGGATGGACCCAGGTCGCATCAGTTGTCCACTGTGGAACAAACTGCTAAGACCATGGATACTGCAAATTAGAACCAGCTTAGGTCAAATTTCAATCCCTCAACCAATATAATGAACTGGGTAGGAGGAAAGGGTTGCCTTTAGTGCAGGTGCAGAGAAGAGTAAGCCCTTGGGGGGGAAAAGTGGCGCCAAGCAGTTGCAGGGGTCCCCACTCCTCTGTGGACTCCATTCTCAAACAACAAAGAGATACTGCCCGTTTCAAGGAGGCATGACATGATCTGACCCAGTCTGCTCCCAGGAGATAGACAATAACACTGTTTGGAATTTATTAGAGCATTGAACAACTTTGCTGTCAGGAAGTACTTCTGTATATCTAACCATCTGCAGTCCAAACTCCCTTTAGATAACATGAAATATTCACCTCATGACCACAGACTCAAGGCAGCTAATAAGCATTTCTATAAATCATCCTCTATAATCAAGTGACTCCCAAATGCAAGCACCCTGCTAGGCTAAAGGGTTTTCACTCAACACAGAGTAAGATCCCGTCTATGCTGATAAGGAGTGTCAGCCTCGTATCTAGAAAGTCAGCAAAGAAAAATCAACCCCCCACCAACCAGCATGACAGCATCTGGGCATGTCTACCTGCCCCCTTCTGAAGACTCAGCTCTGCGGGAAGAATTCACGGACCTTCCCACCCCCATCTCCACCCCCCTTCCAGCAGCTCATGGAGGGTTTGAACCCATGCGCTCAGTCTGAACTGGCGGCCCCTGTCCGCTCACCGTTGTTCAGTACCCATCACCAGGGAAGCTCTCCTTAGCTCAAAGCCTGCTGGGCCCTGAAGAGAGGGAAGCAGAGAGCTGCGGGCGAAGCAGGGTCTACCAGAACCCATGGATGCCCCTTTGCCCACAGGAGGATGGTACCTGAGTCTGCTTTGGCCTTGACTGACCTCAGCACTTTCTCAAAGGATAGGTAGCCTAAAAACCAGGACACCGTGGGCACAGGTGGGAAAGAAGCAGATTAAATAAAAAAAACTAGTGGGAATTAGGGAACCAGGGTTAGACCGGCCATGATAGGCCAAACCAGCCGGGCTCTGCAGAAGCTACCACTGCTGAACACCCAGGACAAGAAAGAAAAGCTTTGAGCCTCTGGATGGGACTCGAGTACCTGGGCAGCACTCATGTGATCACTGGATTCTGGTGGCCCTGGGGGTGACAAGGGCCAGAGCTTGCCCACCCAAGCTCAACTCTTCCCCTCAACTCTCAGGTGATTTGAAAGCAAAATCTGTACTCTAAGGAGGGGTGAGGAATGGAGGCTGGAGTTGGCATTATTTTTCTACGCTAAATGGAATCTGAAAGCTTCGTTTCAGCGGACGCCTAGGCCTCCGCGCCCAGGGTGGGGCAGGGTTTGGGGGAAGCCGGACGTGGCCTTGCTCACAGTGAGCTCAGCGTGCCCCCTTGTGGCTGCTACGTTCACTGCACGTCTCAGAAAGCAGCTGGCCACCACATACAAATGGACCCCGCGTACTTAAGCTGTCAGGTCTAATGTATTTATTTGACTCTCTGCTGTTAAAATGATTTCTCTACAGCACTGTGGTTATTTACGACTATTGTCAGTACAAGGATATGAGAAGGCAGCCGCAGAACAAAACAACAACAGCTGAAGGAAAGGTTTTGTCTGGGAGGGCCGGGGGCTCCGTCTCAGCCTTTGCTGTGGCTGCAGAAGCCGTTTGCTTACTTAATGTGCAGTGGGGGCTTTCGAGCCCCCTCATCCATAATGCAGAACACACCGGCCTCAGCCCCTCAGCCCACAGCCAGCTCCGACGAGCCCCGGTGAAGGAGCTCTGGCCCAGGAAGGGCAGCCCAGCCCTCTTCCACAGGAAACATTTTCAGAGACCGGTCCAGACCAACGTCGTCTTCATTCAGATGAATGTGAGTTCTTAGCTGGCTAGACCTAGAGCCCATATGTCTCGTGCTTTATCATTTCCTACTTTCTAGGGTCGTGTTTCTCAAATCGTGTTTCTCAAAACGTGGTACCCAGGGCAGCAGCATCCACAATGCCTGGAAACTCGTTAGAAATGCAGATTCTCAGGTCGCACCCCTGACCTGTAGAATGGAGACTGTGGGATAGGGAAGTGCTTTCTGTGGTCTAACAAGCCCTCCAAGTGTTCTGATGCCTGCTTAAAGTTGAGAACCACTGCTCTGGACATTAGCCACCAAGACAAACCTTGAAGCATGTTTACAGAGCTAAGTGGCCCAATCCTCCTGTACTCCAGGCCCTCCCCTCCCTTCTTTTATGGCTCATGGGGTCCAGCTGGGTCCCACCCTACCCCAGAGTGATTTAGAGAGAGGTCTGCAGTGACCCCACGGCACATGCGATCTTAGGTAAGATAGGACAGTGGTTAATGACAGGTCCTGCAGGCAGTCTGTGCTCAAATTCAGCTTTGAAACCTTAGGGAAATTAATTTTTAAAAAATGAACATGGTACTAACAGTCTTAGAGGGTTATGATAGGGCTTGAGTGTGTTAATACAGTGAAGTTCTTAGAAAAGTGGCTGGCATAGAAGTGTTCATAAATGTTATTATATTTTGTAATAGTGGCTTCTGCGCCCTAGTGTCAGCCATCACTCGGAGCTGTGGTCCGTAGATAGATCACTTGTTTCCAGAAGACCTGTGTTTATATATGGCCTCTGCTGCTCATACACTATAGCAAGTGGAACAAGCCGCTTAGGCTCTCTGTGCCTCACATTTCTCATCTGAAAATCAATACCTACCTCAAGTTTTCATATGAATTATCCTATTTACTCCTCACACAAGCCTTCGGGCTCAGAGAAACAGGTCTGTCAGTCTGCCCATTCCACACGTAAAACAGGGCTGTCAGTGAGCCCATTGTACAAATGAAACTCAGAGAGATCCAGTCGGTGCCCAAAGTCACACAGCAAGTAAGAAATGGAATCAAGATGGGAATCAGTTTCCTCTGACTCCAGATCTGATGGATTTTTATAAGATGTGAGAGTACTACACCAATGACAGCTATTGTTGTTTTGGAAGAGCGCTCAGAAGACAGGCATCCAATTTCTGAATATGAAATTAAAATAACAAACCATAAGGTCCTTCTGGGGGAAAAAAAAGTAATCAATAATACCAAAAAGCAAGAAAACCGAAAAAACAGAGCACAGCATTCTGCTACCAAGATTGAGAGCAAACAGCAGAAATAAATGGGAGAAGCGACAGCAACATGTTCCCCCTTCTTGGGAGCTGTGTCTGTGTTCCTGAAAGGCGCAGGATTGACCAGGATTGACAGCGGGAGCTGACTGTCTATTTATCCCAGGGACAAGCGCAGTCTGCTTAGCATTTGTATAGTGCTTGTCCCCTCTGCAGTGTGCAGGTGCCAGGGAGGACCTTGGGAGGTGGGGTCATGACGGGGGACCAGAGGAGCAGTGAGGACACAAGGAGCAGGACCCCGGAGAACAGGAGGGTCTCAGTCCCACCCCACCATGCCTGAGTGAGGAGGAGACCACAGGCTCCAGAGATGCCCTGCTCTGCTCTTAGCTGGGGACTCGCAGATGGAGCCTAGGAGAGGGCGGCTCATGCACTGTCCTGCCGGGAAGAAGGGGTTCTCCCCAGGATGGTGACGGAATGGGAAGAAGCTTCCTATAGCCACTGTCTGGTGGGTCCCCTTAAACATTGTTTCTATCCCACACCTCCCTTATCCAGAAACCTTCCATGGAGCCCTTTACCCTCATCCATTCTGTTTCCCCACCTGTGTCCGGCCCCGCTCCTCTCGTTCAGCCTTAGTTCCCTGGACTCCTGACTGCAGTCTTCACTTCCAGGGTGCTGGGAGGGGTGGCCAGACTGGGAGACCCCGAAGGCAGAGCCTGGCATGCAAGAGCAGGTCTGTTCCCAGGAACTCAGAACAGGGAGGGCCTCTCTTAACTTTCCCACACCCGAGTTCCACCTTCAGCAGAACGGTTCAGGGCTCCTTGGAAGATGGAAATCTGAAACACCTGTAATGTGTCTCAATGTTCTTTTTTATTTTTCCAGGAGCCCAAGGAATCTATCTGCCCCAGGAAGTTTTTTTTACTAAGAGGAATGCAAAGAAAAAGTGTGGCGAGTCAGCTTTTGTCATCACAAACAAGAATTTTCATCCAAATAAATGGAAGTATTGTCCTGAGATGCGGTTTTTAAAAGCTTCCATGGTGTTCTTTTTAGTCTAGCAAGAAATCAGCCCAGGAGCCTCAGCTCATGGAATTCTCCTACTGTCTGGAGAAAGCAAATCACTGGTACAAGACAGCTAAGCCATGAGACTCCCAGAGGACCCAGGAAATCATGAGAAAAAGAAGAGAGCTGGGGCAGAGGTCGGCGCAGGAAAAGGTTATGTGCATTTACCCTCTTTTTTTTTGCTCGCTTACCTGTGGGGGTCTGGCCCTGGGAGTTGCTTTCTAGGCTGCCCTGTGGGTTACAGTCACATCAAGGCAGAGGTGGTGGTACAGTGTGGTGAGGCACAAACACCACCAGCCCAGTTTAGCTTTCCTGGGCTGCCTTGAGTTCAACAGAGCCTCATCAGTGAGGCAGGGAAGTCAGCTGTGCCATCCAGCGGGCCCACCATCAGGCTCACTGTGCCATTGTAATTTGCAGTAAGAGATACATATTTGGTCTTCCTCCTAGTTTCTGGTACAGAGCTCCTAAAACCACTGGAATTTCCTAAGTGATGAGAACAACCAAAGTGTTTTTTGTTATGTTAATGAGGTGACTTTTGGGATGGTCTAGTAAGGATGGGCGTTGGTTATACATCCTTAGAGGGTAAGAAGGTTAAACTTTCTGTATCTCCCCACCCTGGACCTTCAGAGAGCTGGGAGGGGCTGGAGGTTGAATCAGTCACCACAGCCAATGAATCAAGGTAATGAAGCCTCCAAAAAAACCCCAAAGGACAGGGTATGGAGAGCTTCTGCTTTGGTGCAAGTGCAGAGAAGTGGAAAAGTGGTGGCCTGGAGAGAGCATGTTCACTCCATGCCCCCCGCCCCCATACCATGCCCTCTGTCTCTCTTCCATCTGCTATTCCTGAGCTACATCCTTTTATAATAAACCAGTGACTCAGTAAATAAAATGCTTCTTCTGTAAGCCACTCTAGCAAATTAATTGAACTTGAGGAGGAGATCATGGAAACCCCTATCTACAGTCAGTTGGTCAGAAGCATGGGTGACAACCTGAACTTGTAATTAGTGTCTCAGGTGGGGATGGGGCAGGCTTGTATGACTGAATCCTTAACCAATGGGATCTGACCCTATTTCCAGGTTGACAGTATCAGAATTGAATTGAACTGTGGGATGCCTAGCTGGACATGATGGGAAAAACTGCACACATTGAAATTGGTGACTAGAATTGTAGGGGTTGAGAGCAGAGATTAGCAGATGGAAGGAGGATATGACAGAGAAACAAAGATAAAGTTCTCTCATGCTAGGCAGAGCTGAGATGGGCAAGTCAGCTGGGAAGGCCTACTGGCATTGATTGGACCAGACCCAGAGAGTGACACCAGCCCCTGGCTTCATCACTGGAGGCCCTCAGAGCACCCAGCAACCAAAGAAGCCAAGCACAGTATAAATGCTTCTTCACTATGCCCCTAAACATCCAAGTGAGTCCCTCATTCCACAAGCCATACACCCAGGCACCATCTAAGAAAAGAGCAGGAATTGTAGTGCAGAGAGGGTCTTAACGATGGTGGCGTGAGAAGTGAGACAGAAACCTCCTCCCAAAACCACATATGCTATGAAAATATAGCAATGACAACTAATCCAGAAAGAGCGACAGGAAAGAAGACTGTAAAAGACTTCTTACATCTGGAGAAAAGAGAAGACCTCATGGAAAAGAGTAAAGTAGCAAAGCCATGATCAGGCAGCACCCAAGCTCTTCCCCCACCCCAGCTCACCAATGGGAGGAAGAGAAATGGAGCAGGGTGGGGGTAGAGGCCCAGAACTGCTGAACACCCAGCCCCGGAGACCTGCTCTGGGAGCACGAGCCTACATTACATGATGCTCTGGAATTAGTGGGGTTGGAAAGCTAAGACAGGTGGAACACTCGGAGAGACTGAGATTCCAGCCACTTGTGGAAAATGGTACCACAACCGGCTGCTCTGGGACAAAAGAAAGGCAGGCACTCTGAGAGACTTCCCAACAGTGAGAGGGCTGCTAAAGGGCAAGGATTGCACAGAGCTTGCTGCTCAGGAGAAAGGATAGGTGGACAAAATTGTCACAGTACACAAAACCCAGCAGTTTGGGAACTTTTGGGAGTTTCAGGTGCTCCATCCCCTTGGCTGACAACACAATCATGAGGCCCCCCCAACACAATATGCAGCCTGCTGCTCCTTCCTCCCAGCCGGCACCGGCTTGTAAACGTGCTGCCCCTGTCATTGCGCCAGGCCAGCCAGAGGGCAGCCCCACCTACGGCAGCTACAGGGGCATAGCATAGAGGCTCTTCTCTGCATGCGTGGCCCACTGGCGCTGGCAGTGGAGGCAGGCACTGCAACTGGGAAGCAGGAAAGAGCTCTTTCCTCCCCACAGGCACCAGCACCACTCACCTGTAACCCCCGCCATCGCTCCAGGTACTGAGCAGCTCCAGAAAGTAGAGCTTCTGGGCACTAGAGGGTGCTGCCTACACAAAGTTATTATTCCATATTAGTCATTACAAACATGAAATTTCAAAAGAACCTGGTACAAACCAAAATCCCACAAACACCAGAAAGAGGGCCAGGTGAAACTGAAATCACCAATCTTACTGATTTCAAAATAAAAATCATAAACATGCTCACAGAGCTACAGAAAAATATTCAAGACCTCAGGGAGGGCTTCAAGAAAGAGATACAAATTTTGAAAAATAAAGTATCTAAAATGAAATATACAAAGGAGGGATTTAAAAGCAGATTAGATGAGGTAGAGGAGATGGTAAATGAAATATAAATTAGAGAACAGGAATACAAAGTAGGTGAGGCACAGAGGGAAAAAAGGATCTCTAAGAATGAAAAAACAGTAAGAGAACAGTGTGACCAATCCAAACAGAACAATATTTGTATTATAGGGGCACCAAAAGAAGAAGAGAGAGAAAAATGGATAGAAAGTGTCTTAGAGGAAATAATTGCTGAAAAATTCCCCAATCTGGGGAAGGAAATAGTCTCTCAGGCCATGGAAATACACAGATCTCCCAACACAAGGGAACCAAGGAAGACAACACCAAGACATAATAATTAAAATGGCAAAGATCAAGAACAAAGACAGAGTATTAAAAGAAGCCAGAGAGAGAAAAAAGACCACATACAAATGAAAATCCATCAGCTATCATAAGACCTCTCAGCAGAAACCTTATAGGCCAGAAGAGAATGGCATGATATATTTAAAGCAATGAAACAGGGGGTATCAAACCAAGAATATTCTACACAGCAAGATTATCATTCAAATTTGAAGGAGAGATTATACAATTTCCAGAGAAGCAAAAGTTGAGGGAATTTACCTCCCACAAACCTCTCTACAGTGTATTTTGGAGGGACTGCATTACATTGAGCTGCTCCTAAGGTTAAACAGCTGTCACAGAGAAAATAAAAACATAGACCAATTAATTACTAAGCAAATGCAAAATTGAATCAGCTACCCACAAAGGGAGTTAAGGAATACACAAAGAGCACAGAATATAACACCTATTATATCAAAAGTGGAGGAGGAAGAAAAAGAAGGGAGGAAAAAAAAGAACTTTTAGATTGTGTTTGAAATAATGTAGTAAGTGAGTTAACTTATACTGTCAGATAGTGAGGAAGCTACCCTTGAACTTTTGGTAACCACGAATCTAAAGCCTGCAATGGCAATAAGGACATATCTATCAATAATCACCATAAATGTAAATGGACTGAATGCACCAATCAAAAGACATAGAGTTACTGAATGGATAAAAAAACAAGACCCATCTATGTGTCACCTACAATAGACTCACTTCAAGCCCAAAGACATACACAGACTAGAAGTGAAGGTATGGAAAAAGATATTTCATGCAACTAATAGGGAGAAGAAAGCAAGAGTTTCAGTATTTGTATCAGACAAAATACACTTCAAAACAAATAAAGTAACAGGAGACAAAGAAGAACATTACATAATGATAAAGGGGTTAGTCCAACAAGAGGATATAACCTTTTTATAAGTATCTATGCATGCAACATAGGGGCACCTACATATGTGAAACAAATACTAACAGAATTTAAGGGAAAATAGAGTGCAATGCATTCATTTTAGGAGACTTGAACACACCACTCATTCCAAAGGACAGAGATCAACAAGACAAAATAAATAAGGAGACAGAGGCACTGAACAATACATTAGAACAGACCAATTACCAGCAAAAAAATTGAACTGGTAATCAAAAAACTACCTAAGAATAAAACTCCTGGTCCAGATGGCTTCACTGCTGAATTTTATCAAACATTTAATGAAGACCTAATACCCATCCTCCTTGAAGTTTTCCAAAAAGTAGAAGAGGAGGGAATACTTCCAAACTCATTCTATGAGGCCAGCATCACTCTAATACCAAAACCAGGCAAAGACATCACATAAAAAGAAAATTACAGACCAATATCCCTGATGAACATAGATGCAACAATACTAAACAAAATATTAGCAAACAGAATTTGAAAATACATCAAAAAGATCATCCATCATGATCAAGTGGGATTTATTCTAGGGATGCAAGGATGGTACAATATGCAAAAATCCATCAATATCATATACTACATCAACAAAAAGAAGGACAAAAATCACATGATCATCTCCATAGATGCTGAATAAGCATTCGACAAAATTCAACATCCATTCATGATAAAAACTCTCAACAAAATGTGTATAGAGGGTGAGTACCTCAATAATAAATAATAAAGGCCATACATGACAAGCCCACAGCCAACATCGTACTTAAACATGAGAAGCTGAAAGCTTTCCCTCTGCGATTGGGAACAAGACAAGGATGTCCACTCTCCCCACCTCTATTCAACATAGTTCCAGAGGTCCTTGCCACAGCAATCAGACAACACAAAGAAATAAAAGGCATCCAGATTGGTAAAGAAGAAGTTAAACTGTCACTGTTTGCAGGTGACATGATATTGTACATAAAAAACCCTAAAGAATGCACTCCAAAACTACTAGATCTAATATCTGAATTAGGCAAAGTTGCAGGATATGAAATTAATAGACAGAAATCTGTTGCATTCCTGTACAGTAGTGATGAACTATCAGAAAGAGAAAAATCAGGAAAACAATTCCAGTCACAATTGTATCAAAAAGAATAAAATACCTAGGCATAATCCTAACCAAGGAGGTGAATGACGTATACCCTGAAAACTGTAAGACACTGATGAGAGAAATCAAAGAAGATACCAATAAATGGAAACATATCCCATGCTCATGGATAAGAAGAATTAATGTTGTCAGAATGGCCATCCTGCCTAAAGCAATGACAGATTCAGTGCAATCCCTATAAAAATTCCAACAGCCTTCTTCAACAAACTAGAACAAATAATTCTAAAATTCATATGGGACCACAAAAGACCCTGAATAGCCAAAGCAATCCTGAGAAGGAAGAGTAAAGCTGGGGGGATTATGCTCCCTGACTTCAAGATCTACTACAAAGCCACAGAAATCAAGACAATTTGGTACTGGCACAAGAACAGATCCATAGATCAATGGAACAGAATAGAGAGCCCAGATATAAACCCAAGCATATATGGTCAATTAATATATGATAAAGGAGCCATGGATATACAATGGGGAAATGAGAGCATCTTCAACAACTGGTGTTTGCAAAACTGGACAGCTACCTGCAAAAGAATGAAACTGGATTATTGTCTAACCCCATACACAAAAGTAAACTCAAAATGGATCAAAGACCTGAATGTAAGTCACGAAACCATAAAATCTTAGATGAAAACATAGGAAAAAATCCCTTGAATACAAACATGATCAACTTTTTTCTGAACACATCTCCTCGGGCAAGGGAAACAAAAGCAAAATGAACAAATGGGACTACATCAAACTAAAAAGCTTCAGTATGGCAAAGGACACCATCAGCAGAAAAAAAAGTCACCCTACAGTATGGGAGAATATATTTATGAATGACATATCCCACAAGGGTTACCATCCAAAATATGTAAAGAACTCACATGCCTCAACACCCAAAAAGCAAATAACCCTATTAAAAAATGACTGGAGGATATGAGCAGACACTTCTACAAAGAAGAAATTCAGATGGCCATTACGCACATGAAAAGATACTCCACATGGTTAATTATCAGGGAAATGCAAATTAAAACCACAATGAGATCACCTCAGAACAGTTAGGATGGCCAACATCAAAAAGACAAGGAACAACAAATGCTGGCGAGGATGCGGAGAAAAGGGAACCCTCCTACATTGTTGGTGGGAATGTAAATTAGTCCAACCATTGTGGAAAGCAATATGGAGGTTCCTCAAAAAACTCAAAATAGAAATACCATTTGACCCAGGAATTCCACAACTAGGAATTTACCCAAGAGAAGAAGATCAGATTCAAAAAGACAGATGCACCCCTATGTTTATCGCAGCACTATTTACAATAGCCAAGATATGGCAGCAACCTAAGTGTCCATCAGTAGATGAATGGATAAAGAAGAGGTGGTACATATACACAATGGAATACTATTCAGCCATAAGAAGAAAACAAATCCTACCATTTGCAACAGCATGGATGGAGCTAGAGGGTATTATGCTCAGTGAAAAAAGCCAGGCGGAGAAAGACAAGTACCAGATGGTTTCACTCATTTGTGGAGTATAACAACAAAGCAAAACTGAAAGAACAAAACAGCAACAGATTCACAGACTCCAAGAAGGGACTAGTGGTTACCAAATGGGAGGGGTGGGGGAGGGAGGATGGGAAGAGAGGAGGAAGGGGATTGAGGGGCATTATGATTGGCGCACATGGTGTTGGGAGGGTCACAGGGAAGACAGTGCAGCACAGGAAAGACAAGAAGTGACTCTGTGGCATCTTACTACGCTGATGGACAGTGACTGCAATGGGGTGTCGTGGGGGACTTTATAATATGGGTGAACATAGTAACCACAATGTTGCTCATGTGAAACCTTCGTAAGAGTGTATATCAATGATACCTTAATAAATAAAAAAAAGAAAGCAAAGAGCAGGAGAGAATGGGTGGATTGAGAAATTGTCCCCAAATTATGAGCATTACCGTCAGGGAATCTTTAAATTAACAAAATTAAGTTCTTTTAAACCATGATAGACTAGACAGTAATCTCTTTGTCACACTCAGAGAGCAGGAGCTTGTAAAGAAGAGCAGATGAGACACAGGCCACATTGGTGGAGCGTATGAGTCACACATAAGGAATCTCTATTCATCAGCAACTCAGCCTTTCCCCTGCAGAAGCTGTGTTTATCCCCACCTCTCAGTTTTTACGGATCATCTGCCCCTGGAAAGCCATCCGCATCCTGTCCCTCTAAATCTTGCCAGTCTGCAGGGCCCTAAACACAGTTATTGTCTCCAGGAGGTGCCTCAGAGTCCTCTAGCCCTCAGACATGACCGCTTCAAGTATTCCTTCCTTCACCAGTATGTCCATTTGTGAGGCCCAGAGCAAATGCTCCTACACATCAGGCACTTAGGGATAAAAATACGGTGAAGATACATGGCATTTGCAAAGAAGAAATGTCCCCCAAACATCTATGTACTTAGATAGTTCATGCTTAGATATATACGGTTACTGAAGCTTTGCACAAAGTTGAAAAGCTGATCCTTAATAAACACCAGTCGAATGAATGAAGAGCTTGCTCCTGGACTTGTGTGTCCTCGTACCCTGTCTGCTCTCCCAGGCACAATGTGTAGGGTTTCAGCAGCACACCTCCAGCTAGGCAGGGGCCCCTAAGTTGCTAAGCCGCTCCTCAGGTTCCAGGGGGCACCACCAAGTGAACACCTGCGACCACTTCCTGCGGCTACCCAGGGTCACACCAGCTGCTGCTGCGCAGGGCGCAGCCCTAGCATGAAACCACAGGATCAGTGGCCTGGAACCTCTAACTTTCAGTTGGGAATTTCTTTTGGCTGCTTCTCAGCTCAGGGAAATGATGAAGAAAAAGATACACTTCAGATGATTCCTCCCTGCTCTCAAGACCTGTTGATTGAGGGGAAAAGAATCTCTTAGCTTTTCTTCTTCCTCTTCACCCTGTGGTCACCAAGCAGTTCCAGGTCTTCACCCTCGGAAGCGTCCCTCAGGGTCCCCAGCTTCCTGCTTAGGTACACTGCCTGCCCCAACAGGTTCTCCCTTGCAGTTCACCAACATGTTCCTATGGTCACTTTGATCCCAGGGGAGAGAACAGGCGCCCACATTGAGCAAGCACGTAATAAATAGTTGTTGAATAATTAGGCTCATCTTACTCTTTATCTAACATGTCAGGTCTAAATGACCCCACTTGGAATTCAAGCATCCCTGGACCCAGCATCCTCTCACACTGCGTCAGAGCCCATCCCTCCACCCCAGGGCCCGTACCTCACTGCTGCCCCCCAGAGGCCAGCGTGATTCTGCACCGCTGGGAGCTGTCATCCAGGCATTCTCCCACGTTTGCCCCCATTCCACCGCTCTTCATCCATCTTAATTCTCTCCACACTTTCACTGACCTGAAAAGGCACTTAGTGAATGGCCACACTGCAGTGCAGTCCCAGGCCCTGTAAGAAGCCCTTGATTTGGCCACTAAGGGGCCGGTTCCTGTTTGCGTGCAACACTCGCTGCTGCCTCTGTTTGTTCGCGTTCTCCCGCCGATTCACATGCGGGTCAAATCACATTACCCTCCCACCCCCCACTGCTGGGAGGCTTCCTGAAGCCAGGGACTATTTCAGCCTCTTTTTAGTCCTATTTTTAAGTCCCTGATCGCACTGTCTCTCATCACACGTCACAGGACAGCCACACTCACACCCACCCCTAATGACCAGCATGGCTCCAGACGCACAGCAAGTGCTCCATAAATACTCTGCTTTGGTGACGTCTCTCTCACTGACTCCTGTGGCCAGTTCCAAGTGAATTTACCAAGTGCTTCAATTATCTCTGGGCCAGACTCAGGGCATTTAGGGAATGCGGACAGGTAGACAGATAAGTTCACTACACCATTTAGAAAACTCCCCTCCACCAAATCACCCTTCCATTTCTGGCTGGAAAGACACAAGGAAGGATGAGGGCAGGGAGGGAGATGTGCTGAGGAGCTCTGACCTTCCCACTGAGGCACATAGGCCCATTTCCTGCCATTGTAACACCAAGGTGCATGTGAAGAAGTATTTAGCAGAAAATGCTGTCACTTTGGAAAAAAGCTTGCCGTCAGGGACACCTCAGGCCCTGGCCCGCGCCCGGCACCCCAGGCCAGCCAGCGGTGGGAACAAGGGGGCTGCATGTGAAAGAAACGGACTCCACCCTGGGACCCCATTATCAAACTGGGGAGACGACACTTCCCTGTGTGAAAACCTAAGAACTCTCCTGACATGAGGCTTAAGTTCTGCTTATACTGTCGGTATTGGGACTTTGTTCACAGTCCCAGAGAGTTAAACTTAATATAAGAATTGCTTGCAAACTTGGGAGAGACAATGTGGCCATTGAATGGCCTAAGGGCACATTTATAAAATGTGGTGAGGCTGGCGCTCCGCCCAGCTCTCTGTTTCATGTGTCTCTCTTCCCACTTGGCAGCACCTCTGCACTGACTTTTCCAGTTTCTGAGCTGCTGATACCTCTGTGTGGAAAGAAAATGGAGGATGAACCCAAAGAATTCGTCTCGGGTCTGACTATGAATCTCTGAGTCCGTGACCTTCAAACAACCACAGTTTTTATTCTCTCATCATCCTTCCCAGGCACACACAGGGGCAAATGTCTAATAAGACATCTCCCCTCTGGGGAATTTTTTCTTTAACAGAGGTCCTATTTCACGTCAAAGTAAAGAATCCACATGGGTTGGAGTTCAGGCATCAGCCTGGCAGACAGACAAGGAATCCTTGGAGCTGACCAGTCAGACTCAGGACTCTGAGCCTCGGATCACCTTCTTCCCTGTCCGGCAACAGGATGTTTGCGGCAGGTGGAGCAGACCAAGGCCTAGAGCTCAGATCTGCATCCTGCTGGGTGTTTTTGTTCCTCATGTGTGTAAATTCACAGATTACCACATGCAAAACTGGGCAAGTCATAAAGAATTCCCAAGAATTCCAATTTCCATATGGAAAGACATAACAGGGATATAAGGATGGTAGTACTAATGCTATCGCATTTGCAGATCGACTGTGACCTCACTGTATTAGACTTGAAGCATATGTTGCTTAGTTCCTATACATCCTGTAGAAAGATACCACTCATCTCAATTTATAGATGGGGAAGTTGAGGCTTAGGAAGGGTAAGCAGCTTTTCCAAGGTCATTTCAGGAGCAAGCAGGGGCACCACTATTGTTAAGTGTCTGTTGCCTGTAAATCCCAGGGTCCTCCTGGCGCTCTCTGGCCAGAAGGGTCCTTAGGCAAGGGATACCCTTCCAGAGATGATGAAAAGGCATGAAGCTGCTGCCAGCCCTGGCTTCTCCATTCCCCTCCTGCACTCTACTCCCCCAAGCAGGGCTGTAGAGCTCATATACAGACTCTTCCCTCCACGGGAATACTGGCTAAGACAACTTTTGTTAAAGTGCACATATGTTTTTGGAAATGTTCTCGAGTGTAAGTATATAAAAGGCTGGGTTAAGACAGTGCCTGGGGCTGGGGGTGGGGAGGAGACCCGACACTCCACAGAAAACTGGAGCAGCAGCTTCAAAAAGTGGTTTGATACTTTTCCCCCGATTTTGATCTTAAAAATATCTGGAGCCCCAGACAGCCACCAGCCGCTTGGGCCAATGGGTACCGTCACCCTCACGACCTCACTGCCTCACTGCAAAGGCTTCTAGTTAACAGAACTCGTGTGTGTGATGGAAAGCAAGCGAAAGCACGAGAGCCAGAAAGATGCTGGGGTAGACAGAGACGCTTCAGAATCATCGGTGGCAAAGCAGGATGGAGACAAGAAACGCCGTATCGCTCTGTGTGATCTGGGGAAGCGTGCTTCTTGGGCGGCCCTGACACCTAAGAGATTCCAGTTTGATGTCTGAGCCCGATTTCATCTTCTAGCCACTCAGCTCCTGATCTCTCAATCCTTCCATCTTAGACCAGGGACAGCATGGCATTGATGAGTTCCCAGAGGAGTCTGGCTTCTCCAGGGTGATTGTTTTGTTTTCCTGGTTCACTGCTTCCTCTTTCCTGAGTAGTTCTTCATGAGTGGAGATAACGGAAGTAGACATTGTGGTTATCCCACCACCATTTGATAGTGCCATTCACATCTGAGTGACAGCAAAGGGACAAGTTTATGTGTGTGTTTACGAGTGTGACATCGGACACTCGCTCGCAGAGAGTGCTGAGCCCCAGGTCTCTCAGAGAGCTGTGACAGCCCCCCATGCCATGGGGCTTCAAGGGTGTTGGGTTGGGCATACTACGTTCCCCAAATCTCACCTTCCATCTGCTTCTCCCACCCTTGTGCACATACATGCACACACCAAACACTCAGATGCAATATATGCATCACAGGGCCAAACCTATCCAACATGCCTGAAATTCATTTCCAAACTCTCTTATTCAAATATCTTTATCAAAGAACATGAAACAACATGAAAACAAGGATATATAGAAAGAGACCTGAAGGAAGCCTCATTAAAATATTAAAAATTGTTGTCTCTGGAGAGAAGAATATAAAATGATTTTTCCTATTTGTTATAAAAATTTTTATGAGAATATATTATTTTTCAATGAAGGCTACTTAGATTTTTTTTTAATACAGAATATCTAATATCAAGTGTCTTGTGTTTGAGAACTAAAACGATAAGGGTGTTCTTGGGAGAGTGGAAATGTACAGGAAGCCCCAGAAGGTACTGAAAAGGATTCTAGGAGGGCCATAAGCATAACCTTTTCCTTTTAAAATAAATATTTTGGAGTCAGTCCCTGGGCTTTAGTTTATCTGCAGAATGCAAACATCACATTTAATGATTGTGAAAACCCTTTTCAGTTCGTGATGCACCATAAATACCTCCCACCAGCCTTTTGTCCTGGGAGTTCCCACCTCCCCTCAATCCCCTCTCTTCTTGTCTCCTTTCAGTTTGGAGACAGTGCCAAGTTCTGTAGATCCCAATCACAGGTCTTCCAGAACCATCAGGGGACTTGGGGCTGACTCACAATAATACTACGGATCTAGATGAAGAGTCCAGAACTCTGTCGGCTATTTGCCTGCCCCTCCCTGATAATTAGTCCGTTTCAGCCCATTCCAGGGCAATACCCACATTTTTCTCCCGTCCGCTATTCAAATATCTTCACAGGAGGATATCTCCCAACTTAGGACTCAGGGTGTGGAAAGCAGACTCTGGGTTTGAACCCCAACCCTGCCTCCTCTGAGCCATGGGATATTAGTGATGTTATTCAACCTCTCTGATCCTCCATTTTCTCTTACTGAAAATACAGATATTGATATACCTCACACATAACTCTGTTGGGGGTATATTTAAAAAGATAAAGCATTTTATACAAGGCAGCTGTAAGATAGCTTCCCTCTTCCTGGTAACATAATTTCTTCTTGCCCCCACCAAACCCTGTTTCCTTTTGCTCTAACTTCAGGCAACCCAGACAAAATGCTTTTATTCTTACCAGGTTCAAGTCCCAGGCATCAACATCAACAATCAGATGGACATCTAGCTGCTGCAACTCCAGGAAACATCAGCCCTAGAGAGCCTGAGCCTGCCCCTTAGTTTCTTCTCTCTCTATACTACACACACACACACACACGCACGCACACACACACACCATCAATCATAGCCACTACTCTCTGGCACAGGTTGACTAAATAGCCGAAGATACGCCCTGACCTTTCACCGCTGGCTAAATGTCTTCAGATGTTGCCACTTTGATTATAATCCTTGCCTTCTCTTCCTATTATCTCAGACGCCAACCCCATGAGACACATTAAATACATAATACATTTTGACTTGCATCTGAGCTAGGCTGTCTGGAGTGGGGAGGTTACAGCAGAAGCATATGCCTCCTCCTTAAAATTCAATTATTCAAATTCAATTTCTTCTCTTGCTCCCAGTCCTCACCAGCACGTAGTCTGGGACTTTTCATCAGATCACTCACACTGCCAGCCCTGGAGTCAAAAGTTACTGGCTTCCATTCAGGTGGATTCAGCAGCCGTTTGTGGGTACAATGCTCTGTTCTACACACTGGGGCAGGGGGGCAAAGATGTGGAAGACGAAGCAGAAACTCTTAGGAAATCTGTGCCCCAGGAAATAGAGGGACTTACATGTATTTAACCCAAACAGTGCATGACAAGAGCAATTTTAGCATAAAAGATAAGCAATACAGGAGTGTAGGTGAAAGCAATTAATTACATCTGCAGTGGAAATAGGGAATCAGGTGGATAAGATCTCCTATCTACAATATGGGTGATGAAACACTATATGCTCACAGGAAATAGAGATTAGAGTTAACCAAAGCAGAATTAGGGACCAAGGATTGTTCTAAACTGGAGGGGGTGGGGGTGGGCATAATAAGAACAGAAAATGAAAGCACTGCCTACAAAGAGCTGATGCCATTTCTCAGCTCCACTCCTCTCCCCATATTCTTCCCCTCTCCTCCATATCCATTTCCTTGACACCCCATTAATCCTTCAATGCTCCAATCCCACCTCCTTTGTGGGATTTGTATCCTCACAGAAACTCACAAGTGGTTGGCACATCCTAGACACCAAATAAAGGTTCTTTGCATTGAAGTCGGTGGCAAATAAAAACTCAGTAGAAAATACATAATAAGACATTAAGCATGCTTTGGTCAAATTATAATGGGAAATATTTATCATTTTTTTGAGCTATAGAAATCTTTATCCAACTTCCTGCTCAAAATCCTGTTGGTTATCTCAAGGGTACCTCACATTAATATTTACCATCGCAATCCAAACTGGTCCTTTTCCAATTGTCCTTATATCTTTAAAGGGTAATATGGGCCAAGAAATTCTACCAGACAGAAACCCAGGGGAACTTTTTGATGCCTCTGTCCCTCACCCATCATGTGGCTTCTTTTGTCTTTCCTTCCCAAATATCTCTTAATCTCCATCTCTAACGCCACCACTGTGTTCCAAGCAGTTATCAGCTCCCACCTGGGACGCCAGGAGAGCCGGCACTGCCCTCTCTGCACCCCCGTGGCTCCCTCCGGCCCATTCTAGGGCCCAGGTCTTCCCCTGCTGCCTTTCATTCACACAGCCCAGGGAACAATGAAGAAGTGGGGTTGAAAAACAGGATCAAAGTATCTTTCCTTTCTTCTGTGGTCCCTCATTTACCATAACCTGGCATTTTTTGCTATTAAATGTTCTAAGCAAATAAACATTACAGCCAGGTGAAGAAAGACAAGTGCCAAATGATTTCCCTCATTTGTGGAGTATAACAATGAAGTAAAACTGAAGGAACAAAATGGCAGCAGACTCAGAGACTCCAAGAATGAACTAGTGGTTACCAAAGGGGAGGAGTGTGGGACGGCATGTGGGGAGGGAGGGAGAAGGGGACTGAGGGGTATTATGTTTAGTACACATGGTGTGGGGGATCAAGGGGTAGCACAGAGAAGGCACATAGTGGATCTGTGGCATCTTGCTGCACTGATGGACAGTGACTGCATTGGGGTGTGGGTGGGGACTTAATAATATGGGTAAATGTAGTAACCACATTGTTTTATCATGTGAAACCTTCATAAGAGTGTATATCAATAATACCTTAATAAAAAAATTTTTTTAAAGAAACATTACAAATGTAACTTATTAGCATGAATTTTACCACTCATCTTTCTATTGTACCATGCAAGCTGAAAATGCAAATAATAAAACCATTTAACTCACTTGCAGAATTACCAAAATTTTGCATTTTATATTTCAAAGTTCATACATGCGTGTATCACTTGCCTGGCAAAACTACGGAAATGCTGCACAAAATGAACCTTTTTTATTCCACTTCTTGACACATGAAATATTGAGCAAAGTTCTCAAGTGTTAGCTTCCTGATGGGTGAGGAAGGACTGAAAGAAAAAGAACTACAGATTGCCCTATTTTCCCCTTTCCCTCAATGTCATCGTTTTCAGGGTAAGTGATTGGCTAATAGAGGAAACAGCAGGGGTCAGAAAGGATACGGCAAGGTTGCTTGTCATTTGTGTTTCTCAGAACACCCTTGTCTGCTTTCTGTGTCAGGAGCAAGTGCTGGTTCAGAGAGAGAGTAGGGCCTCTTGAGACAATCAGCGTCCCCACTTGCTCAGTCGAAGATGGAACATTCTGTCCTGGTGCTGTTTTCAGTCTCATGGAGTCCCATGCATTGTGCTCCCGTGTACGATTCGGTGCTCATGGAGCACATTGAACGCTATATGTCAATGCAGCAGCCGGAGCAGGACTCAGCAGTATGGCACAGCTCTCTGCTCACGAGCACATCCCATGGGACTTGACTTACAAAAAACACAAGTTCAAAGATAAAATGAGGAATTTCACAATGGCAAAAGCCAAGCATTAAAACCAAGCACAGGCCACACGCGCTCATGAAGTCAGACCTGCCTTCAGTGGAAATAATTTAACAGTTTGATCTTAATTTCTTCTTGAAAACACACACTCCCATGCACATGAATACACACAGAGCCTTTTAAAAAAAAGGATTGGAAAGCTATATACTGAAATATCAGCATGGGCTATCTCCAGGTTTTATCAATGATATCTATTTTTGCTTTGTGTTCTGCTGTTTTCTACAGTAAACATGTCATATATTTGCAAGAATAAAAAAATGATATGATGATAAGACTGCTGCATGTCATGTATTTACAATAATAAAAAATGATAGAAGACTGCTGCTTAGAAAGTCATCGCTTTATGCAGCCCCAGTTAAGAAGAATGTCAGGTTTGTGAACAGGCCCTCCTCACTGCATTCTCAAGGCAGCAGCCAATTTCCTTTTACCACCTGTAAGAGTTCTTTTTTCCCATTCCCACCAGGATGGGGAGAGAGGGTGCCAGATGGCAGAATGGCTTTGCAGTCCGTTGAAGATAGTTCCATCTATTGTTGGTACAGTTTAAGCACTCAGAATTGTGTCACCTTCTAGTCTGTGCCAATAATGTCATCATTTGACACGGAAACGATGCATACTATTAAAATGGTAATTTGATTTTTAAATATGCCTCAGCAGCCAGCTTGCTCTGACTCAAGTATTGATCTTGCCTTCCCAAACTCTTCTTGAACCACAGGGAGAGAGCAGCAAGGATTAAGTTCAAGTGTATTGTATCTTCTCCATCCTTCCATTTTATTTATTGATTTATCTATTTTTCCCCTTTCTGATGAATAGGATGGGTTTGGCAAATATTCTTAGCCTGGACGGAGTCAGGAAGTGAATTCCAGTCATTCACGTTTGACCACATTGTCTTATTCTTTGTTTGTACACAATGAAATAGAGTAGGTGCTCAGTAAACATCTGTTAAATGAATGAATACATTGTTGTGGGCCTGTATACATGAGTGAAGTGAGGGATTTCCTCAGGGAGCATTTCTAACTAAAAGTTCTCTCTTAGGTCCAGCTGGCAGAACCGACTTTAACTAGGGAGGAAATAGAAAATGATATGCACGGTAGAGTTTCACCAACAGGACCAGACACTCGGCTCAAAGATTTTCCACAAGGTGCCTAGAATTCCGCCAAAGAGATTCATTCCTTTAGATTAAATCTTTTTTTAAGCAAACAAATAGCATTTTTATTTTATCCAGCTTCTTTGAGATACAACTGACATATAAGATGTGCAGTTCAAGATATACAATGTGTTTATTTGATACACTTAAATATTGCAAAATGATTACTACCATAGCATCAGCTAACACCTCCATCACATCACATAATTATCATTTTTTCTTATGGTGAGAACATTTAAGATATACTCCCTTAGCAACTTTTAAATATAATACAGTATTTTTGAACATAGTCACCATGCTGTATATTAGATCCCTGGAACTTACTTGTCTTCTAAATTTGGAAGTTTGTACCCTTTGACACATCTCCCCTTTTCCCCCCAGTTCCTAGCCCCTGGCAACCAGCATTCTACTCTTTTTCTACACATTCAGGCTTTTTTTAGATTTCCCATATATGTGAGATTATACAACATTGTTCTTTCTCTGTCTCACTTATTTCACTAAGCATAATGCCCTCAAGTTTCACTCATGATGTCACAAAAAGCAGGATCTCTTTCTTCTTAATGTCTGAATAATATTCTACTTTGTGTGTGAAAGTGTACATATATATGTTATATATACACACACACACACATATATATATATACACACACACCACATCTTTTATCTATTCAGTAATTGACACCTACATTGTTTCCATTCATTGCCTATTATAAATAATGATGCAATGAACATGAGTGTGCATATATCTTTCTAAATTAGTGTTTTCATTTTCTTCAGACAAACACCCAGAAGTGGAGTTATCGGGTCACATGGTAGTTCTATTCCTAATTTTTTTGAGGAACCACCATACTGTTTTCCATAGTGGCCACACCAATTTACATCCCCACCAACAGTGCATGAGGATTCCCCTTTTCTCCACATCCTCAGCATTGGGTTAAATCATTTCTGAAGTCTCCCTTTAAAGTTCAGAATCCACAGGAAAGGATAACATATGAACTCCTTATTCTTCAGTAGAATTTAGCTTACAGTTCCCTAGTATTCACTAGGAAAGCAGAGAGCAGGGGTCAATACCCGTATTTGGATGGGAAAGAGGGGCCAGGCGTCCACTATGGTGCCAGAGAGGGGCACCCAGGAGAGCAGGAGAGCGCTGTGAGAACCCCAGGGCTAGGAAAAAGAAAGGGGGAGTTCCCCAATAAGGAGCCACGTGAGGGAAGAAAAATGGGGAGGAAAAGGACACTAAATACATTTAACTAAATGTCACTTATTTCAAATTTTCCCTTGGACTGGCTCACCTTTCTATTGATTGTTTTTCAGTGGGGTCCCAGCACTATCTGGCCAATAACCCAGCTGCTGGCCTCTTAAATGAGTGTTTCCCCATTTACTTCATGTCCAGTGTCTGGCCAGGGAGGGGTAGATACTGGAATGGTCAGAGGAACTAGACCCCTGTAGAGGTCCAACTCACCACTGACATGGTGGCGACTCACCACTGAGTCGTGGTAGCGGATCCAGGTCCTCAAAAATGGAATTAAGTTCCAGAGTTAATTTCAGTGATTTCTAGAATGAGACAGAGGGAAAATGGGACAGAATGGACCAAAACCAAATGAAATGGATTGGGATAGAAAGGAGTATGGTTGAATTTTCACATGGCGAATCTGTAATTTCAACCATGTGAGAATTAAGTATCTCTGAGAATAAATCTTAGACACTTAAAGAAAGACGATGAATAAGTTTCTATAAGGTTTAGGTTCAAGAAAACCTAGGTTATTAAAGGATGTTGGCCATGTATAGATTAAATAATATAGTCCTCTCATTCAATTTGTTTTGTTTCATGCTGAAATTGGCTGGGCAGTATAACTGAGGCTTCATGACAAAAAGAAGTTTGAATTCCAAGAAACAAATCACCCATCTTCTCAAGTCAATGTCTCTGCCAAGCCTGGTTCAGCATCCAACATGGTGAGAGATGGAAAAAGAAATGGAAAGAATAAAAACAAGATGTAATTTTCTTCCTTGTTTAATGATGAAAAGGTTGGCTTTTGCTCTCCTTCCTCTCCGGAGTGTGAGCCTTCAGGGAGGAGTAAGGAATTTTCAACCTGCTCACCCAAATCATTATCAGAGTAGATTAGAGTGAGGTTCCTTGCATGCAAATGGGCCAACCTCACAATAAAAAGCAATTTGGAATTTAGATAGCAACAAATAAACTGGATCGAAGCTAATTTCCGTGCTTTGCCCTTGCACCACTGGAGCCGAAACTAGGACAGTTATTGAAGTGCTTAGCTCCACTCTGTGTCCTGCAGAATATTAGACAGGACTCCTCTCTCGCTCCTCACCTCTCCTCCACACATAAGCTGGTCCAGCATGCATGCTCTGTCTACTTCAAGCTCATGGCTATCATCACCCCATAGATGTCTTATTATGAAATGACTCTCTCCGCCTGTGTCGTCTGGCCACAGCCAGGCACCGTAGGTTACCTGCTAAAGTAAGTCATCTTTTAGTCACCTATTTCTCACCTGGTGTCTCAGAAAATATCCCAGGCATTTCATTTCTGGAGGCATTGTTTCAGCCACTCTCCCCAGCTCCTTTCTACATCTTCCCACCTCTCACCGATTCCTTGTGTAGACCTCTGAAAACAGCTGGTTGCAAAATGTGAAAGTCAGTGAAGTTCATCCTCAAGTCATTTTACCTGTCCCGCCAACATTTCCCCACTCTTGGTGTCCCCTAAAGTCCTTTGTACCCTCAAGCTTCCTCTTCTCTCATGTCAAATCCTGCTTCTAGAAAGGACATACTTGCCACTTACATTTTAGTAAGATCGAAGTTTTCTTTAAGACATTTGGGCTTTAAGCCCAAGAACTCTTTCCTTGGTGTGCCAAGGAGGATCTTCCAAGCAGTAATGAGGAGATGGGGAGGAAGGGTTCTCTGTGACTGGGAAATTATACCTCCCATGGCAGTAATGTTCCTAAAGCACGGTCTGAGGACACTCGGTCCAACCAGCCTTCTGACACTTAACTCCCTCCCCTGACTCAACACTTGCAAAAGACCGCATAGGAGCTTCCTGTGACTACACCTCAAGATGATACAGCTTATGATTGGGTCTTCCAGCTTTTGGAAAGTTTATCCTATTATAGAACTAAAACCAGACCTCATCTACCTAAGGAAAATTGGTCCGATCCACCTGCTCATTTGGACAGAGAGCACAAAACCAAACAGAAATAACATTCACAGGGGGCGAATGAAGAAAAGGAAAAGACCTTCGCTGTACTAACGGGAGATGGTGTCATGGAGCACGTATGCAAGTTCTGACTTTGTTTTCTGTAACATACAGAGAAGAGAGTGTTTTCCACCCCAAAAGATTTTGCTCCTTGCTAATTCTAACCACTCCCCAGAGGGCAATTGCCTTTGACTAAATAAGGCTCCTCAGGTGTAATGAGCTGTAAAAGAGATGAATGGGTTCTTCGCCACTTGCAAAACCATTACAGACAAAGCACAGAAGCATCTTGCTTTCTTTGGCCCAGAGAAAGTAAAGCAGGGACTCAGCTCAGGAGTGCCCGACTTCAAAGCCACAGGAAGGACTGAACCAGACAGTGCGGACGCCCCACCGGCATCCTTCCTGTGGGAGAGACTCTGACGCAGGAAGTCTTGAAAAAGGCCTCCAACTCATTAAAGCAGCCTCATTCCAAAGATAAGTGTTCTATGAGATAATATTTACTTGACCCGTTCTTTCAGAGAAAGAAACGTAGCCCATTTATAAATGAGCTAAATACTCCACGCAGGATTTGGGGACCTCTCAAAGTCGTCTATCAGAATGTGGGCTCCACAGATATTTCTTCAAAGATGGAAATGGCTTATTTCTCTTAAAGAATCTGAGGCGGTCTTCCGCAGATGGCCTTGGGAGCATGTGCCAGGCCCCAGGCCTTCGATCTGGGCAAGGCAAGCAGAGGCAGAAGAAACGCACACCCTTGCTAGGCGGACTATGAGACTCAATTGTCTCTCATGGCCTGGCCAAAGCTCTATGGAAATAGGTCCACAAATACCTGATTTATGAAGGATCAGGGTATTTACAGCAGGTCTTCCTGACCCCGGGAAATGGAACACTACCTCTGAACAAATGGAAACTAAAAAAAAAAAATTATTAAGTTAAAAACGTGTTCAGAGACGGATGTGCCTGCCCAGGTTTAAATTGTTTCATAATAGAAAAACACCTGCCAACCCCCAACTCCACCACCTCATATCGACTCTAGGAGGCAGGGAGATGGGTCTCCGCAGTGCCAAGCATCTGAAGGAAGGGTGAATAATTCAGCCAAACATCTGAATGCCAGGCTACAATCTAAAAATCTGAAAACCTAGATATTTAGGATGATCTGGATAACTGGCTGTATTTTTCCTTTTTTTCTTTCTCCAAACTCTCTAAAATGATATTTAGAGGAAGTACATTAAAAACTAACTGTAAACCACCCATAAAGTGTAGTCATTATAGAGATCCCATTGCTCTGAAAAATTGATATGAATCCTTTCAGAAACATTATGAGTAAGAAACACCTTCTTGACTATAAATCAATAATACTGCATATCTTCCTTCTCCTCACCTCTCCCCCTCTGAATGTCACAGAAGATGCTTAGGAAAACAAGAGAGAATAACAATAAATGATATTACAATGTTGCTTTGAAATGAGAATTGGTTGTATGAGGCATAGGGGAAACAGATGGGAAAGAAATGTACCCGGAGAGGATGATTTTTGTTTAAATAAGTTCATAATATGTGAAATGCATGATGGAAACTGATGGGAGGTGGAGGATCATTGTTTGAATAGCATCAATATAAGCACAGATGCAAAAGAAATTGGCTTGGGAGATGGAAGAGCCTAAGCTGAATAATGTTGTATACCAATAAAAACCATAAAAAGGGGGAAAATATATACAGTAGGTGATTATTTCTGTGATGCTTAAAAATGAACATTTCCATAGATATCAAGGGGAAAGAAAAAAATGCCTGAGCTATCCCTTAGTTGGCTGTTTTTGCTACAGTTCATAATTCTTTCAGGTTTAACCACATCACAACTTGACTCTCTGCTTGACTGTATGCTAAGCAGACCTCTATCTTAGAAAGAAAGAAGCTGTATATGGGCCAGTCCTGGGAAATATAAAATGTGGTACACAGGGTCAGCCTAACTCCCAGCACGTGCTGACATTCAT
The DNA here is from genome assembly GCF_040802235.1 of Manis javanica. NCBI lineage: Eukaryota > Metazoa > Chordata > Mammalia > Pholidota > Manidae > Manis > Manis javanica. Next base: position 99,384,218 of record NC_133166.1, on the reverse strand, counting down.
TCTAGTTAATGAGAACTGCAAAATGTTTAGGGGAGGCAAAGGACAGAAGAGCTGTTGTTCCGCTCACCTGGCTATCCACGCCGGCCTACTGTGCTCTGGGGAGCTGCATGCCTCCCTGTGCCTCTATGCCTTTACTACTTGCCAGACTGAATTATCCTGGGGAGAGAGAAAGATGTTTGTTGGTTATATGGTAATATTTATCAAATGTACCAGGAGAAAGAGCAACTACTCCCCTTTGGCACTTCTTGGTACTCCACCAGCCTATCTGAAAATCTTTTGATTGTCTCTGGAAAGGGTCACCGTGGATTATAATAATAGCCAGTTGGTATGAAATGCAATATGCCTGGAGAGCATAGGGAAAAATGCGTTATCTATATCATCTCATTTGACCCTCACAATAACCAGTGAAGTAGGCTGATTGCCCCTATTTTGTAGGTAGAGAAAACAAAACTAAGAGACATTTAGTATCCTCACAATACTTATGGGGTAGGCTGATTGCCCCCATTTTACAGATCGGGAAAATGAGACCAAGAGACATCTACTAAGTTGGCCAAAGTAGCATCGTTATTAAGGAGAGATGGATGCACATTTCCTGAAACTCATAGCTGGCTGCCTTGACTCCCTAGTCATAATTGATCTTACAAGCATGACTTTATTTGAGGGATGTGAGCAACATTCACCCTAACCCAGTTGCCCTTCCAGAGGTATCTGAAATGCCATCATTAATCATTCAACATTTTGCATTGAGCATTGCTCTTTTCTTACAGGGCTCATTTCGTAAGGGACCAATGTCTTAAAAAAAAAAACAGTGCATCTATCTACTTACCTCTATGACAATTAAGTCCCAGAGAAACCTGGGCAATGGAGAGAGCAGAGAATGCAGAAAAAGAGAGAGAAGAAAAGAGAAGCCACCCCAAACAACCTTTCCCTACTTGACCCTTTTTGCATGGGCAAGGCTCATAACAAAGGAGGAAAATAAAAAGTGGTAGGAAAGATTATGATTAAACATAAAGCATTTCTAAATCTAAAGACATTGGCATGGTCAATAGCAAGAAGCTAAGGAGGGTCCTTCCTCAGAGATTTCCAAGCTGAGAGACCTCTCCTGGGTGAGCTGAAGAGTATCTTTCCAGGAGACAGAAGATGAGCGAGGTGATCTTCAGAGGGGGCTACCCACACTGGTATCCAGTGTACTGGTGCTGAACTTGGAGCTCTGAGGGGAGACAGACCCTTCCTACTTTAGTTGTATTGCTGTTATTGTGGAAGAAACAGCAGCTCTTCTTTGTGAGAAGGGTCGGTGTGAAAACTCCATTCCCTCGTGATTAAGAGCCATAAGGATGAATAAGCAAGAAAGAAGGAGTAAAACTCTTTGTTGCTGAGAACCAAAAGGGGCAGACAGTTCTTAGAACGTGATGAGCAATGGCCTTTCCAACAGGGTGACTGCACTTCTGGTTGACCTGGTGCGCGGCTGTTCTGGCCGTGTCGTCTGAGCAGACGCAACTGCATTAAGAGGCTCACGTGTGCTTGGGTGAAGGAGTTTTCTTCTTCCAGATCCAAATATTATTTTGTTTCACCAACTGCAACTTGTAGTTCCAGGAACAATGAAGAATTTTATTTTATATCCATTTCTCCTCCTTCTTCCTTGAAGACTCTCAGCATGTGCAGTCCCCAGCCCCAAGAGCCCAAGCAATATAGACTTATTCCTGAAGTGAAGCCAGAGATTTGGGATAAAAAAAACAAATCAGAGAAGCAGTTTTTTCCTATTTTACAGAAAACTTGCCTGAGACAGAAGTTCCCTTTGAGGGGCCCGTGCATCCATCGCATCCATCCCCCCGACTTTGGGCAAGAGGAAGGAGCTGCATGGTTGACTGGCTCCCACCCACATCACAGAAGCCTCAGGAACATCACGCTGCTTCCCTGTCTCGGTGTGGTCGGTTTGGGTTGGTCCTCTGTGCTGTGAACACTGGCGACTGCATATATTCCAGCGTTCCCAGCCTCGGCTCTGACATGATAAAGGCATGGCAGAAAAATCCTTGAGCTTTTACTTGGCATATTATTTTCTCCACTCTTTGGAGACCGTCCCTATTCCCACAGTTGACAAGGGACCACCTTTAAAACTCCAGAGCCAAAGGACAAAGACTCCACATTGCCTGCTTCCCTGATAAAGTGCTGAGATTTCTAGCGCAACACGCACACAAAAAATGGAAGCAAAGGTATGCTCTTGAGTAGGACCGTCTCTGCCTCAGCCGCCTCCCCCACAGGTAGCAGAGGGAGAGGAAAGAACTGGAGAGGATCTAAGAAACAGAGGGTGGGTCCATTTTTGGGTCATTCCCCCACCACCCCCAGACAATCTGGAAGAGGGGACTAAAACAAGATCCTCTGGTTTTCTAGGGGTCAAGGAGATAAGCTCTGTGTCTTGCTGGTCCTACCCAGAGTCATAGCCTTCAGCATTCCTTTCTCTTGTTGCTTTGGGCATGTGACCCATAAAGCAGGGAGACTGTAAGGTGGTAAGGGGCAGGGCGAGGACCCCTGACAGTACCTTAGTTGTCAAAAAATGACTCAGAGTTAAGTGACCCTAAAGCCCAGGAAAAGGGCTGGGAAGGGCAGAGAAAGGGTCAGAGGAGCACAGGGACCTGGAGATCTCAAGGACGCTGAAGAGGAGCTCCTACAAACCTGGGTCGGATGGCACGGGTACAGCAAAGCCAGAAATACTTCAGTGAAAGAGGCTCATGTAGGATGAGGGCAACTGAACACTTGCAGTGGGTCAGCGTGAAAGGAGCTTCCTCGAGGGCTCAGCATTCATGGTATTTCTCAAAGGATGACAGCTAAGCTGAGAAGACGTGCAGCCTCGGACATGCACCGTTCTTGCTGCCCCTCTTGGCGCTGCCGTGGGGAACTGTTGTAAAATCACCCCAGTTAAAAGTCAGCGCCAAGGAAGAGGGGGAGGGAAAAAGCTGAAAGGTTTTTGTGGTTTTTTTTCAGTATTAGAATGTAACTGAATTATCACACTATTTGCCTAAGAAGATACTACAGAGAACTAAGTTTACTTTAAAGTGAAGAGCTGGTCTCTGCATCCGGTGGAATGAGGGCTCAGATTCAGAAAATCACATCGGTTTTTAGGAAAATGAAGAAATTTATTTTAGTCCACTGGAGCCTGTGTCCTTGAAAATTCATTTCCAAGAAATGGGTTATGTTCCATGGAGACACTTGTATTACACACTGTTAAGAAATGATGTAAATAAGGATGTGCCAGTAGAATCCCATGATTTTTCCCTGGTGCTAAGCCCAGCACTTCCTACAGTCCTAGAGGAATCTGGGTTGCTCAAACAAACTCTTCCCCTCTGAGAGATGATCACTACAGGAGAGAAAAGTTTTAGCCTCAGCCTGGCTAGCTGCAAGGCACCATCTCATTAGAATTATTTCCCAATTAATTATGTAAACGTGATATTGATTATTAATTAGAACACTTAGTGATGCTATTAAAAACTTTGAAGATAAATCTTTTTGACTTGTATTTAACTGGCAGATTATATAAGCTATAAAGAATACATGAGCAATAGCTGCATAATTACATTTCATGAATTGCAGAAACCTGTAAGGGATGTGGGGCGATTTAATTGATGTTTAACAAGATAACTGCAGCAGATTAATTAGGGATTATCTGCTAAAATATGAATTAACTTCTAATAATATTTTAACCAGCTACTCTATGATGCTAGTGTTATCTTATTGCTGCTAAAATACCTGAATAAAATATCTTGCCAGTTAAGACAATAGTGCTAATTTGTCTCCCAAATAATCAATCAAGTTTTATTGAGATTTGTTGTGTACTCAGGACATGTTAGAGAATGAAGGGAAGTATGGCATGTAGTTCCCACTATCAAGCGATTCACAGTAGAGTTGAAGGGAAAGAACTCAGCTCAAAGGACTGATAGGAACAAGAACGTTAATGGGATTTCAAATCTTGACTCACCACCTCAGCCTTCTCATCTATTAAATACGAATGATCATACCTAGCTCAAAATTCATTGTGCAAATGCCTATCTCAGTGCCTGGTACTTAGGAACCTTTCAATAAATATCAGCTTTGTTATAACCTTACTGTGTCATTCTGAGAAGAAAATGCAATCTGTGGAAGCAATTCACACGCATGCAAAAGGCTGTGTTCACCGGATCTTCAGTGAAGCAGTATTTGTGAACCTAAACACCGAATCTAATGCCCATCAAAGAGGCAGCAGTCAAACAAACGGTGACAGATTCATGCTGTAGAGTAGCGCTCACCAGCTAACCACAGTAAGGCTCATCCGGGTGAGCTGACTTGGATAGATTTCCAGTATGTTTACAAAATATAAATGAACAATGTCAGTTATATTAAAAATGGCCATGTGCAATATAAATACAACATAGTCTCTATGCACACATATAAAAACAAAAATATCTGGGCATATACACTTTAAACATTTAACTATGCTACCTTGGGACAAGGGGGAAAGGACCAGGATTGGGGTAAGTCATCAGAGGGGACCTTAGCTTTGTCTACAAAATTTTAATTTTTAAAGCAATGTAGATTAGATCACTTGTGTAATTAAAAATTGAGTCATACAATAACATGGGATCAGAATACAGATGAGGCATGAGAGTGGTTTGGTGGGCTGTAAACGGGGGGCGGGGGGTGGGCGGAGAACGCAGCCAGGGGCAGGCAACGTGGGAACGTCCGTAGAGTCCTGTGCCTGGGCTCCACCCACATGCCACACACATGGCAGGGAGGACAGGGAGTGGCCTCGGAAAGAAGGGGAGATACTTGAATGGACTGCAAGGGGGAGTAATAGGCAAACGGGGAGAGGGTCTGGACCTGCAAAGGAGACATGCAGAAACATCTATGGGGACTAGAGCAGAGGGAGGCTGAGACCCAAGGGGCACTTTAACAGAATTATTTGACAAAGGTTAATAAGAAATCAGGAGCCCCCAGAGGCTGTTGAAGGCATCCAGGTTTGCAGTATTAAACACCAGAACAGTAGAAGTGAAGAGAAAAGGGCAAATCTGAGAGGCATTTGGAAGCAAACCCCAGCAGGAATTAATGAAGGGGAAGGCTGAGTTAAAGATGATTTCAAACTGTTGAGCCCAGAGGTCCAGGGAGTGGTACCTCAGACAGAAATGTGGTTTGGGGCAGACAGCAACTTTAATGATTAAAAGAGAAGGGCTCAATTCTCAAATGTAGGAATCTAGGTGATGATTGGCCGTCTAAGTGGAAATGCCATGTTGGTGAATATGATATTCTAGTTTTTTTCTGAGAGGTGTCAGCAAAGCCATGGGACTGTACAAATTCCCCAGTGATGTGTTGAAGGCAGTGTCGACATGGAAAAGCACGGAGTCAATAACTGGGGAGGGAGGGGAGGGAGGTAATGGGAGGCTGGAACTCTGGTACTCCGAAATTCAGTGTTCACACCGGGGTCTCTGTCAGATGACATTTACCAGGTTCAGGTGTCTTTTAAAGAATATTGTAGCCACACCAAAAGACATCTATCTTTCTTCAGAAGTAATTTTTAAAACTAAGGGAGGCCCTAAAGGCCAGCCTGTCAGTGAAGATAGCAAAGCTATACATGGCCTGTCCTCAGAACGTCTTTCCCAGGCAATCTGCATTCCACTCTGCTTTCCTGTTTGAACAAATCAGGAACTGTGCCAAAAAAAATAGCTGCTGTTTCCACTGGCCAAGCCTCTCCCGAGAGGGCCAGAAGTGGCCGAGCAGAGACGCTGTAATCCTTCCAGGCTGTGCCAGGGAGAATCCTGCATTGACGAAGGGCTGGACTAGAAGGTCAAGAATTTTCCATCTTGCAGATTCTGTGTAGCTGATAAGCTCGTTCTTTCTGGGCCCTTTTTCCTCACAGTGAGGGCGAGACTTAGTTTTGACCATTCAACTTCTTCCCCAGATCTAAGGGTATTTCCTTAAGGGCACAGCAGAGGGCATGTCTAAGATCACAACCTGGGCCACCAGCCATTACTGGGGGCAAATTTCACCTCTGCCAGCCACCAGGTATGTGACCGTGAGCACATTAGTTCCTAATCCTCTGTAAGACTCGCAGAATTGTTAAAAAGATAAATATGTTAATGTATAAACAGCACTTGCGTGGTTGCCCGCCACGTGGCCAGCATCCAGTAAATTGTGAGTGATACTGTGTAACAGACAGCAGACCCGTTTCACCTGTATCAGTCCTTGCCTACCTCCAACCATCAGGCCAGGAGGGCGTTTGCCGCCACCTAGTGGCCACTAGTCACACTACACCATATAGGTCAGCCTTCCCAAATGCTATTGCGTAGGAGGCAGGACTACTCGGGTGCCCAATAAAAGGCGGAGAACAGATTATGTACCAGTGAAACTACTACCTTCATCCCCTGAAGTTTGCTTTTTAGCCTCCTGATGCCTAGTTACAGGAACTGCCTGGTCAAGAAGGCACTGATGCATGTGTTAAGATGAACGTTTCTTGTTATAAAATGAAAATCTCATTTTATTATTTCGTAAGAATCTATTTACAAGATGAGTAAAACATAAGGGAAAGTGGGTGGAGAGATAAGCATGTGTCCTGATTAAGTGGAGCACAGGTCGGTGCAGCCTGGAAGGAGAAACTTGAGTGAGTCTGACTGTCTGGAGCCCCACACTGGGTTTTCAATAAAATTCAGGCCAAGTGCCCTAGGCACCATGTGTTGAAGGTTTTAGCAAACCCAGGCAGAGAGGGAGCTTCAAACTCCCTTCACTTCCTTTCCTCACTGGCTCCAAAACTCCACAGAGACATCGTTTAAGAAAAAAAAAAAAAGGTTAGGCAATCTCCTTCCATTTCCCCAAATGTCAAAGTGAAGTCCAACAGAAAGCAATTAACAGATGTCTGCCCAGCAGAGAGTGTGGGAGTTCCAGGCAGAAATGAGTGCAGGCATATCTTAGCATATCACAGGGTGGCCCCATTTCCTCCCCATTACCCAGCTAAAAATAACCTCTCTGCTTTCTCAGCTTTCTGTCTTTATTAATATCAGTCCCAACAGGTTAGCTCTTTCCCCTTGAAAGCTTCCTTAAACAAGTGGCAGTGAGAAAACTAAATTCGGACTCTGCTTAGGTGCAAATTTCCCCAGGGAAATTCTAGCCTCTCCCTAGAATTAGAGGCACAGGTAAACAACCACTAAATATCCCCAACCATTTACCCCAGCCTCCATCCTGGAGGCAGGAAAACAACCAAATTGTCCCAAGAGGACAAGATTATGTGTGGTTTTACAGCAAGATCTTATTTGTGACATCTGAAATTATTAATTTCTCACTGGGGCTGTTGGTGAGCTGTCACCAACTGACAGTTCTGTCATAAGTATCATTTATAATGTCACAAGTCTCTTCCCCATCAATGTCATTAAACAATTACACTTGGTTTAGAAAAAGAAAGGGGGAGGGCAGGGGGATGAAGGGCAGCTATGTGCAATGCTTAAGCAATTATATACTTTGCTGTTCCTGGGTAGCAATTTCTGCCAACGATTAAATCTTACTTGATTTGTTCATTTAGGTAAATTATCAATTATTTGGAGGCGTCAGCCTGGATAATTTTTTCCTCTCCTCTGGCAGCAGCCACAGTGCCCTGCCAGGCTTGACATCAACGGGATGGAGATGGAGCTTTGATAATTAGCTGTCTCGGCTCTGGGGCCTGCAGCTCTGCTCTCCCTTTTTGCACTCTCACTGGTATGTTCCCTTTGTTAGGGCTTGACATATGGGTGAGGCCACTAGTTCTGTGAGTTGTTTAAATAAAGATTGCTCTTCCAATAAGCATGATTTTTTTCCCCTTTCTTTGTAACATTTTTGGTAAATGCAACCAAAATGATGGATTTGTAGCTTTAAAATGATGCAACTATGCTATCCTTTTCTCTCTTCCACCGCTTTCTTCCCTTTATGCCAGACCCCTTTGGTACACCCCCACTCATGTCCCCAGGCATGGATGATGTGGCTGTGAGAGGAGGGGGCCGTCTCAGTGGCTGCATTCACCAGAATGGCCATACCAGTGATCCTTTCTGATTACTGTGTAACATCAATAGAAAAACAGGTGTAAGTATGTGGGGAAGGGATTAGGGTAGGTGAAGATATAAGACCAGAGTCTATGAGGTGAAAAAATGAAAGACAGAAGGACATTCTCGAATTCTGTAGATTCACTTCCGCGATAGGGTCTCTGGGGTCTGGCCTGGAAAGGGCAAATTTCTTTGAAGAGCAACAGGAAACAGGCCAGGAAGGCCCGAACCACTTATCAAAAAAGAGATGCTTACACCCAACGTGTTGTGGGCAACTGTCCCTTAAGCCTTGAGTCCTCATTTGGGTCTCATCGATTCCTAGTGGATCCCCGGACTTTGTGCATAACTGCTCTTGGGTCGAAGTTTTATGCTTCTGGCTTCTTTTTAGCATCTGGGGTGAACATCTGTTGTTTTTGTCTACCAGCATTTTCCTCTTATGTAAAAAAAAGACCCCTATTTTTCTTGGCAGGACCATTCCTTGCCCACTCCCAGAATGCATATTTTAGGTGGGGCTTACCCCACACCTAGCTGTAGGGGCGAGAATGCAGGGGCCAAGGCAGGACCAATGAGAGCCTCCTGTGATCCTGGCCGCAGGAATTAGTCCAGAGAAAAGATCAGTCAAATTTACCTAGTGACAGCGCATCCTGAGCTTCTCCTGGTGCTGATGACTTGGAGTTTGGGTCTGGATCCGAAAAGCGTGCCTGCGGCCGAAGGCAGTACAGAGAAGGGCAGAGAGAGTGCCGAGCATGGAGTCCCATTTGCCAGAAGCTAGTGAACCCCTGGATTTTTAATTGGATTGGCCAAGAAAATTCCTTTTCACCTAAGCGTGCTCAGGATTGGTTTCTGTTACCTGCCACCAGGAGAATCCTGACTAATCCAGATTCTTCTTTCCTCAGTACTCTAGCTCTTCCTGTTTGTGTTTTCATCCGGTTTGTCTGTGAGCATCTGTCTCTACCTCCCGATTACCCATAAGAGGGTTTCCATTGTGTGCCTGTGTTGTAGCTTCATTTTCATGCAGTAAATGGTCCAAACTCTCTTGCCACCCCTACCTAGGGACCCCATGATAGAGGGGGCTTCAGGGCGGGGCACTGACGTGCAGCTGGCCCTTTGCAATCCCACCAAGGTACTTAGAAGCTTCCCACCGGCTGGCTTGCTTGAAGGCACCTCTTTGAATCTAACTCTTGAGTCTGGCTAAGTCACACATAAACATTATTCAAGTATCCCTTTCCAATCTTAGCAATAATTAAGTGAAGAAATAAAGAGATAAAGAGAGAGAAAATGAGAGAGGGGGAAGGAAGGAGAGAAATGGTGGAGCAGGGCATAGGTCTTTGGCTCTTGCACCTACAGCCCATGTAAATACGGCACGATGTCATGCCCCGCACCCCCGCCCCTGGAACCAATGCTTCAGACCCTTTCGGCTGGTCTACTAACAGTGTGAGCATCTGGCCTAAGCTACCATCTTAAGCACTGTTCAGCTTGAACTGGCTGTGCTCTCAAGTTCTCAGTCTTCTCAGATATTCTCTCCTTGCTTAGGTCCATTTATTGAATGTCAGTTTCCAGCCCTCAACCCCAGACTTCTCTAATTCTCCTGCTATGTCAGCATCACCTCACCTCCTTTTCCACCATTGCCCCTGCCACGGTGCCTCAGGCTTGAGGTAGTCTCCAGCCTTAATAAGATGGTGTTGGTGAATCACCCATTGACATTTAATGTAGAGAGAATCACTTGTATACACTACAGGGGGTAAGTGGCAACATGTCCAGGCAGGGATGGAGAGGGTCATTCATCACAGCTGGCATGGCATTTGGACAGGATCTATTGGCTGCCAATGAGAAGCCTGGCACAAAGTGGAAAATTGAGTCCATCAGGTACCTGCTTTGTCCACAACACTCCTCATGTCAATGCTGTTCCGCTGAATTGATGGGCTTTCTGGATGAATCGATTGGTTCTTTTGTCATCTGCTTGACTCAGAAAGTGTTCTCCCTTGAGCTCTTCAGTTTGCAAAAGATAAAACACGCTGAAAGAACAAAAGTGTAGAATAAACACATATGATGTCTAGTTGTATTTTGCAAGCAGAACGAAGAGAAAAGAGGAGTCAGAATGAGAGAGAGAGGAAGTCAGGGATGGGAAGAGGGAGCGAAGAGAGAGAGAGAGAGAGAGAGAGAGAGAGAGGCTGGCTCCTATCGGCAGCCCCACCTGCGGCAGCCCAGCTGTGCCCAAGGGGAAGCCAGGTTGGCCCTGCCCCCGCAGATGCAACTGGGGCCCAGGTGTTTCTGGAACACTGAAGTGATTCTGTAGTTAATATCAGAACTAACACCAGGAAAAAAAAAATCTAAATTACATTTAAAAGGAATCTACCTTTTCATCTCTTAACCTTAGGCCTTCCCCAGCCATGCAGAAAAATCAATCTTGGCTAATCCACTGACCAAGAAAAAGGGAAAAGAACAGAAGAGAATCTTGCATTAAACAGCTGCTTGATGCTTAAAGTGGTATCAAAAGGAAGGTGATCTGAGAGCCCACCAGCAGGAGGACAGACTGAAGGTGCTGAAATTAGGAACTTCTCTGTATTCCAGGGCTGGTCCTTAGCCAGGAGACAAAGGATATAGTTACAGTACATTTTAGCTTATAGATTTTTAAACCAACAGCAAAGCCTGGCTTTGCTGAGGCTATGCTTTCTACATCTCTCTTTCCTGAAAAGTGGAAAAACTGATTTCTCTTCTATCCTGGATAGAACATAGCTAACTAAATGACCATTATCTAAGCATTAGGTGGAGAAATAGAGAGTTATTGTTGACTTTCCCCAATGAAATAAAGACTACATTTGGTCTTTGTCCCCATTGCCTGGTACAGAACTTCAAAACCCTCAGAATTTGCAGTGATAACAGTGTCTTGTGACTTATAAAAGCCCCTTTGATATATCTGAGGTTATGTGAAGGAGACAACATCACCATGAGCCCTTAGTTTCAAAGGAAGGGTTGGCCACTCCAGGAAGACCAAACACTTGATTAAAGAGTTGGAACTTAGAGACCCTCCCCCAAACTCCAGGGTGAGAAGAGGGCCGAGAGACTGAATTCAATCACATGATCAATTAATGTGATCAATCATTCCTACTTAATGAAATCCCATATAAAATCTCTGGACACTGGAGCTCAGGGGAGCTGTCTGGTTGGTGAATATACCCATGTACCAGGAAGGTGGGCACCCTGACTCCATGAGAACAGAGGTTCCTGCATTCAGGACCCTCCTAGACCTTGCTCTGTGTCTGTCCTCATCTGGCTGTTCATTTTCATCCTTTCTAATAACCTGGTAATTGTAAGCATAGAGCTCTTCTGAGGTCTGTCACTCATTCTAGAGAATTACTGAAACTGAGCAGGTTGTAGGAAACCCTAAACATGTAGCCCACTAGGCAGAAGCTTGTGTAGTCTGGGAACCCCACCTAAGGCTGGCATCTGAAGGGCATTTTGGGGGGGGTACCCTGGCCTTCAACTTGTGGGATCTACCCCTAACTCCATGTTAGTATCATAATTGAATTAAATTTCAGGACACTCACGTGGTATCACTAAAGTGGTGTCAGAATGTACTGCCTCCTAAGGATTTCCATGTAAAGAAGTCACAAAAGGTTCCATGCAGGAAGAAGACATGTGGTATCTGAGACTGTAATCACAGTACATTTTCATAGTAATAAGAAAATTGGTGAAATCTTCACTTGCGCTCAGAGGCCAAGTTCATAGAAACACTGGGAGATGCAGGCCATGCTGCCACCTGCAGCAAGGTGACTCTGGGATCCTCTCAGAAGCACAGTTTCATTGCAACTATCTCTTTACAGTATGCACACACCTATCCAACATTCACCCCACCCCCTACTTTTTTAGCCAGAATTCTTATTATCACAGAGCATGAGATGTATTTTGTTTATTTGCCTGTCTCAGTAAAACGTAAACTCTGTGAAAGCATGACTTTGCGTGTTCATGGCTATGCCTGCAGTGCCTAGAACAATGGCTAGCACATAATAGGTGCTCTATTCATGCTTATTAAGTGAGCAAGGGTCTCTGCTTACACAGGATCATGTTTTAATGGGATGCTTTTTACCTCTTAGCCCAGGAAAGATAAACGATAAACCTAGTACCTACTCTGTCTCTGTTAGCTGGTAATTATCGATATATTTTATGTTATATATATATATATATATACTTGTCTCCCAGCACCTACTTTCTACCAGTTGAAATTCTGCTACTTATCTCTTAGGGCTCAGTTCTGCTCTCACCTTTCAGAATTTTCATGACAGTCCCAGTCCTGACTGGTCTCTCTTCTCTCTAATCTCTGGCAAAATTAAGAATGTGTCCCACACAATTATATGCTGCCATATTTTCTTTTCTGCCTATTCTGCCTATAACTGGATGCAAGCTCCCTGAGAAACAGAACACAGTCTTACATATAGATTATCTGGATCACTCATAGAATTTAGGTCAGGACCTGGCACATAGTAGGCATTCAAAAATATTTGTTGGTTAGAATTATTGCAAAACTTTGAACCTTATAAGTCCAATAAAGTCAGGCCTGAGGAATTCCATGGTGTCCCTCTGTGCTCCCACAGGATCTTGTATAAAAATCTATATAATTACCAGTATACAAGTCTGTCTGCCTCCACTGACCATCACATTCTCAATAACTTAACATGGTGCCTTTATGCTGTACCTCCAGACCTGGCACCATGCCTGAAACACAGTAGGAATCTAATTTCTATTTTTATTAATTGAATGACCTGAAGGAAGAAAATGCATCTTTTACACTTCCAAGCTCTCACTTTTTCTAGCACAGTATGAGGTCCCTGATTAGGCCCTCAATAAATACTTGCAGATGCTTGCGTTCACTTTCCTGTTTGGACAGAAGTAGAACATTGCCTTCTGTCAAATTCGTCTCCCTCACTCCAAGAACATCCACGCTGCACTGGGGGTTTGAATGACAGCCCATGGAGGTTGCTTCTCAGATATGATGGAAATGTGCGTATAGTGATCAATGGCATGTCCACAGATCTTCCTTACCTTTTTTTTTTATTGTGGCAAAATACAGATCACATAAAATGTTCCATTTCAGCCATTTCTGAATGTACAGCGCTGTGGCTTTCAGCACATTCACACTGTTCTACAGCCATAACCACCACCCCTCTAGAATTTTTTCACCTTCCCAAACTGAAATTCTCTACCCATTAAACAATAACTCCCCATTTCCCCTGTTCCCTCGGCCCCTGCAGCCACCTTTCTTTCTATCTCCATGAGTTTGATTCCTCCAAGTACCTCATGGAAGTGGAATCATACAGTAGCTGTCCTTTTGTGACTGGCTTGTTTCACTTAGTATAATGACTTCAAGGTACATCCATATTGTAGCATGTTTCAGAATCTCCTTCCTTTTTAGGGCTGAATAGTATTCCCCTATGTGGATATACCACATGTTGTTTTCCCATTCATCCATCCACAGACACTTGGGTTGCTTTCATCTCTTCCATCCATTCATGGACTTTAAGCTATATTGTGAATAATGCTCTTATGAACATATGTGTGCAAATATCTGCTGGAATCCCTGCTTTTAATTGGGTATATGGCCAAAAGAGGAACTGCTGGATCATATAGTAATTCTATGTTTGATTTTTTTGAGGACCGCCATACCATTTTCCAGGGTGACTGCACCATTTTCTTATCATTTAAAAAATTATTATGTATTTGTACTTCAAATTGGTGATATATTCATATGGTATGAAACACAAGATTAGTAGTGAACTATCTGCTTTTGCTCCCATTTCCAAGACATTTAGTTTCCTGTCCGGAAGCAGCCAATGTTACTACTTACCACAACTCTACTGTAATGCTGGCAAGTCACCCTAATATCCAAGCAAATTCAAGATCCAGGCTGAAACTGGCTTTCCTAACAGAATGGTTTTAAAACTATCTTCAGTCTGCTCAGAGAAAGGGTTAATGGAAAGCAGAACTCTGAAATGCTCTGTACATAATGAATAACAAACACCCTTTTAAGATGAGTATTATTAAAGCACCAACAAGCTATTATCTAAAATGTATGAAGTGTCTTCTTTTTCTGGCCCTTAATATGACATTAAAAGCATGACCCAATGCCCACTCCAAAAGCTTAGATCCCTTTGAAAGCAGAGTCAACATGCACAGCACACCCCAGCACCATCCTGCATCTTTCCCTTTGGGTTCACAGTCAGACATCCCCTGGTTTCCGAGAAAGAGCATTTGCAAAATGGCTCTTGGGGCTTCCTTGCTATTTCTTTCTTCTGCCTGCCGGTATAATCCAGGAGAGGAGACTGCAAAGCAATTTAAGAACATTAGCATTGTTCCTAAATACCCACATTCAAGGTTAGTGAATACAGCTGGAAAAGCCCAGGGGGTGCCTAGGGAGATTAAGGGAGGTTTTGAAGCAGCAAGCGTGATTCTAATGAACTTGGGCTCTGCCTCACGGAGGAAGGATCTATCTCAACACATTAGAGCCCACAAAGCAGACAGGAGGGAGGCGGCTACCTCAGTACGGGAGATGCTATTCTCAGTAAGCTGTGAGATGCTGCAAATAGATTCGGGTGGGTGTGAGGCCCTGGGTTGCTCCAGGGTTTCCTGATCATGATTTCCATACGGCCGGTGAGAGAGAGATTTGCCCAGCAGAGCATCACGAGCCACAACACATGCGCACTCCATCTGCCCTGCTCAATGCCCCCCCGGTGCCCCTCACGGTGGAATCCTCGGCGCGGTTTCCTCCTCTCACTGTGCAAATGAATTAATTTGTTTGGAGATCAGGGATTTTCTTTGGGAGAGAAAAGAGTGCATGATAGGTTAGTACCACATATACATAACTGTTCAGGTTTGTTTTCTTTTTTAACTTCCGTACCTAAATGCTCAGCGGTACAGAGCCAATGTCATCACGTTTCAGGACTATGCCTCCAAAATGAACAACAAGAAGTAAAAAAGATGATAGATTTTAAACAAATCTCACTTTTGAATCCGAGATTGCAGAGTGTGTACCTTATGAAACACTGATCTCCCTGTTGAGATTCTCGGTGAAAGGGACACCAAGACTTCTGACACCGACTACCCAGAACAGACCAGGACAAATTTCACAAGTTAAGGGCGAAGTTCCCCCCCCAAAACTGCCCTCATTTCAGACACCAGCAAAATTTCCAAGGTCCTTAGACCTCTCTTACTTCTGAACAAATGACTGCAAATTCAGGGATCCCCACCATCCCTTAGATTCCATAATATGCTATAATAACATACAGAACTCAGGAAAGCTCTATTCTTAGAATTACAGTTGTATTCTAGCAAAAGAATACAAATCAGAACAAGCTAGAAGGGATACGACACAGCAGCATCTGGGAGGTTCCTAAATGCCCAGCTTGCTTTGTCCCCTCCCTGTGGAGCCTGGGTGCACCTCCTTCTGACACACTGACATGCAGCACTGCGCAGATTAATGCTCGCCACGGAAGCTCACTTGAGTTTCTGTGCCTGTAGTTTTTATTGGGACTTAATATGCAGGCATGATTTATGAAGTCATCAGTCACGTGCCTCAATCTCTAGCCCCCCCTTCCCCCGCCTGGAGATGGGTCTCAGTCAAGACGTCTCAAAGTCCTAAACTGCTTATCATACAGTTGGTCTTTCCAGCATGACCTCCATCCTGAATCTTTTCCTGAGCAAAAACTACCTCATAAGCATAACCTATCAGGGTCCACCACGAATAACAAAGACACTCCTGTTACTTGGGAAATTTCATGTATTTAGAATCTACCTCCCAGGAACTGGGGACAAAGGCCAACCAAATTCTTTATTACAAACAGGGCAAAGGGAGGGAAAAGGCAGTTAAGAGGTGGAGGAAGCCAGTGGGAGATGATGAGGTGGTCCAGGGACCAAACACCTGAGTTCTAGCTAGATTTCATTGCATCATCTTGAGCAAGTCCCTCAATCATTGTGTGTCTTACATCTCATTCCCTTCACTCATAACAATTACTGACACCATTTAATGAGTGCTTACTACAGACCAGATACTGTGCCAAGAGCTTTGCCTACTTAATCTCATTTATTCTTCATAAGAAACTTGCAGATCTTAACACTTCATTATCTCTATTTCATAAAGGGGATCCCAAGAGATTAAATAACTTGTTCAGATAATTCGAGGAGCTGGTTTTCAAACGCAAGTTAGAGTCCAAGGTTCCTATTTTTATGTTTCTGTTCTTAACACTATACTGACAACCCTTCCCTTGACATATAGGCATATTGGGAAAACAATTGAGATGGATATGAATTATTATAATTTGAAAGGAAGAACCTTATAATTCAAGGTTATAAGATTACCATTATTATTATGTCACTGATTTTTACTACCAGCAGTATTATTTTTGTACTTCCCATGAATCAACTTATTACAAAAATGGTTTTTACTTACCATATGAGTTTCTATTATAAGAAAAAAACCCTTTCAGAGAGAAGGCATGTCTTTAAATTATATTCAGAAAAATTCCACATAGTTCCCCAAACATTTGTTAAGTATAATACCTGCTATAATATGCTACTGTACTTGCAACTTGGAAGGGACATAAAGATGAGTTGGATGTAGGCTCTGCCAGTAAGATAAGTTGGCACAATAACACAATATATGGGAGAATATGTCAAGTGCCCCAAGAGACACAGGATGGCCTGTGCTGGGTCAGAGAAAAGGAAGATAGCTCATCCATCTCAAGAAAACAAGAAGTATTTCATATCCAAACCTGGAATGACAGATGAATTTTGAGGGATGTGGATGGAGAGTAAGATAGAGTTTCCTAGAGAAAGGATCCTGGTAGTAAAACCAGTAGGTCCAATTCAGAAAGTTTTCAGGGGTTAATGAATACATAGTTCGGTGATAACATATTACTGTTGGATAAGCACAAAATTAAAAATCAAAATTGTGGCTGCATCACAAATTAGCTTTTTGATGCTGGGCAAAGCTTGGGCTCCTCCAGCACCACTTGGCCTATTAAATAAAAAAATTGAAGGTAAATAATGCCCAACTTTTAAGGCTTTTGTTGGGGTTAAATAAAAAATATATTGAAAATATATTCTGCAAACTTAGCAACATTAAACAAATATAAGGTTTGCATTTTTTCCCCCTTTTTTTCTGGATTGTAGGCAATCAACAGTACTATGATATATGATAGACAACATCAATGAAAAAGACGCATTAGAGTCATTTCCCGAAAGGTGTGGATGCTGAGCCAAGATGCCAGGGTGAGGAGGCCAGGCTTTGTCTAATAGGAACTCAGACGCCAACCCAGGTCTTGCTTTGTTTTGGTTTGGTTGGTTGAAGGCAATTATAATAGCATTAATGCCTATTATTTCAAGAATAGCAAACATTAACTCCAAGAAAAGTCAAATCCTTCACCTGGGATTTTCAGTGAGGATAAGCATGAAATGGTCATCAAGATTTTTCTTTGAACATTATTTGAGCAGGTGTACCTTTCCAGGGGAAGACAGGCAATAGCCTAAAGACAGTAATCTGGACTCCACATGGCCCCATCTTGAAGCCAGAGTACAGGTAAGATGTTCTGTTAAGGACCCAGTAGCTCTGGCAATCTGTGTGATTTTCTTTCTGCCTGTCAGCTTACCTTGTATAGTCTTAGGAAACAGAGGCAAGGAGAAATGTGATTCCTCATTTGACCAGAGTCAGAGAGAGTGGAGAAAAAGAGCTATCACTTTAAAGTATCCAAAACATGCACGTACAATTAATTTTCTATTAAGTAGAGATTCCAAAGAGATTTAGCTTAACTAAATCTGACTGTAAAAATTTAATCAAATCATTTTAATTAACTTATATAATTATCCAGGTGTGCTTTGATAGCATGGAGCTAAAACTTAGATACCTTTATTTTTTTAACATTGCAATTAACTATTTTAATTTAGTTTATTACAAAATTTTCAAACATACAAAAAAGTAGAGAGGGTAGTATAATGAATCTTGATATGCTTTTCATCCATATTCAACAATTGCCAAGATTTTGCCATACTTGCTGACCTCTACCATCCTTTTTCCTCATCATTTTTGATGGTATAGCTTTCCATTTGTTTATATCTATTTTTATATTTTAGCTATATATATACATGCAAATATATATATGTATATGTATACATAAGCTTTCTAGATATAAGTTTTGCACATTTTTTTAAGTTTGTGCCTAGGTATTTTTTCTTTTTTGTTGATTATAGTGGAGTTGTCTTTTCCATCAAAACTTCTAATTAGTTATTGTTTGCATATGGCATGGTTATGATCCCTATCAGTTGACTTTATGTCCTGCTATTCTACTAAATTGTGTTATTGTTTATAGTTGTCTTTTTCATTGGTTCTCATGAGTTTTCCAAATATATATCTCCATTATGATTTCTTCTAGTAATTCTGCAATTTTGTTTCATGTTTTTCTTTTTGGCCCAAGAGTCTTTAAGAGAAAGTTTTAATAATTTCATTAAGTATTTCTGTCTGAGTTGTATTTTTGTGGCCAAAAAAGCTGGTTTATTATTTCTATTTCCTAGAATGAAATGAAGCTTTTATCTATATTTTAATAATTGGTAAGTGTTTGCAAATGACCAAAAATGCATTTTGGGTCATTAAATTTTTTTAAAATTGTATCCTTTATTATTGAGATTCAGTTAAATATACATATATGTGGACTCCCTTTTTGATGTTGCTTAGGTCTTGTATATTCTTATTAATTCTTAATCCCGTTGTCTTGCAAGAGATATAAAAAATCTCAAATTAGAAGAGTCTATCCATTCCTTCTTGTGTCTCCTATAATTTCTGTTTATAAAAGTTGTACTTTCATTTTCTGCATAGATATTAGTAATTACTATATCTTTATGATTACCTGTACTCCTTAAATTTATCAAATGACCCTCTTGTTGTTGGCCTGAAATCTATATTTTCTGATATTCAGATCATGTCCTCTGCTTTCTTTTTTATCGATTGACTGGTATACCGTTAATAGTTTTTATTCTTAACCTTTCTGATTCACTCTTTTCTCCGTATGTTTTATATAACAGCAAGGCTTTTGCTTTGCCAACATCAGAAATTTTCTTCTGTAAATAGGTGAATAAAGCCCATTGACATTTACTGATATAATCAATACCTTTCCTCAGGTCTGTCACATTGGTTTATATGTTTGTTCTTGCTTGAATCATGTGGAATTGCTGATAATCTATTGCTATGACCTGCGAAGATGCCAATTACATGTTTCAATCAATTATGTAATGTATACATATATCTATGACTTTTTACATCCATAAACATACGCAATGCACAAAGTTCTTTGTTACTTATTTTATTTTTGTCTCCTTTGGCATTTAGAAAGGTTCTTATTTATATTCTAGCTGTTATCATTATTTACTACTCTTATTATTTATCTAATAGTGTCAGATAACAATTTCTTCTCTTCTTCCTTCTCTTTCCCCCACCATCAAACTTCTATCACTAGTATTAACTTAACAATAATTTTTAAGCAATAAGAAAGCTCAAGCTTCAACTACTTGAATTGCCAGCCTCAACTGCTATCCTCTTACTCCCACCTAATACATACAAGACAGTATGTAAATCTATCATTTCCATTTACTCTTTTCTTCTCCTCTGATTTTTGTTAGTTTTATTATTTGACATAGTCCAGGCATATGTCAATAGTACACTACTTTTTAAACTCATCTCCAATGTTTATTTGTTATTCTATAGGTAAATATATTCATGATCACCCCTGAGAACTTATAGTGTATTTTCTAGAATCATGTATTGATTGTCTGAAGGTTACTCTGTAGTCAATTTCTCAGGACAAGTTCATGAGAAAACCACTCCATGAGACCCTGCATGTCTGCAGCTGCAGGCGTTTTACTCTTAGATGGCTTACAGCTCCCTATTCTTTTCCTTCTGTCTCTAAAGTATTTCTGTTTTCAAGAAGAAAACTTGCTGTTGAGAAATCTGATTCCAATCTGCCTTTTTCCCCTTAAAATGACTTAATCTTTTTATTCAGATGCCATAAGGATATTTTTCTTATTTTTAAAGTCCAGGTTTTTTACTCGGATTCTCTTGATGTTGATGTTCATGTTGGTGTTCATGGGTTTACTTCTCCATTAAAAATGAATATATAGACTAAAGCTTCTTCTATTCCAGCAAAGTTTTCTTGAATTATAGTTTTAAGCCTAGTTTTCCTTTATCAAGTCGTCTTTGTTAGATCCTTTTTTTTTCATTATTTGTGTCTCTCCTTTGTTTCATTCATTATTATCTTTGTCTTTTTATTTCTCACTTTCTCCCAAATCCTTTTTACATGTTTCCTTCCTTTTTTCTTCTCTATCTTCTAATTTTTTACTGTACTTTCCACAATGTTTTTTCTTTCATGTATTCCTTTTTATTACTCTTTATTTCTGAATTTCTTTTTTAAATAACTCTTCCCTGAGTTCTGTGAGTTCTCAGTTTACAGCCACCATTTTACTACTTTTATTTCTGACTTACAGTGTTTTTCCAAGGTGTCTATTGTTTCCATAATTTCTTTCCTTTTATTTTAATACTGCATGTTACAGTTTCCATTGGCTTTGTGTCCAAAATTCCCTGCTGTTGTTCCTGGACTCTCAGATAATTATTTCTTTATTATCTTTTTTCTTATAATAACTTTGCATTAGATGAGACTATTCCTTCCTGTGTATCTCATTTTTAAATGCAATCGCATTTCCTAGACTAGTGGGGGAAGTTTCTGGGGCAGGTGAAGCCAGAAGAGGAACCAGAGAAGCTCTCTCAGTTTTACCACCCAGGCCATTCCTTCCCTTATTAATACAAAAAACACGAAACGCAGTCCTAAGTTGCTCAAGGTTTTCTGCCTCTAGCCCTGTGCTTCCCAGAGCTCCCGTCTTGCCAAGGCAGTGGTGTCACTTTTAGATGTGTGGTTTTGTTGTTACGTTACTTCCAGGGATCTGATTCCTTTAGGGTCATGGTCCCCAACCCCAACTCATGCTACCTCAACCTACTGGTGTTACTGCCCTGCTCAGTTCACCTGTTTCTAGCAGTTTTCCCCTTAGAGTGAAAGGAAAGTTTTCCCCTTAGTGCTTCTGGGAAAGGATTTTGGCTAGATATTTTGGAGCTCACCAAGGGTTTGCTTGACCCGAGGATATGAGTCAATGTGCATTTGACTTGGTGAGACAATGTGCAATTTTTCTCTCACATGCAAATCACAGAGTATAGGAACTTCTAGGCTCACAGTTACTCACAGGCTTGTCCAGACATATTTTCATTAAGGATAAAGGCCTTCTCATTGAAGAATGCATGTTTCTGGGTGATCTGGGGTTCTATCCCTATCTCCTCCACCTCCCACCTCCTGAACCATGCAGTGTTCTGGGCCTGCCCAGTTGCCCCCACCATGCCACAGCTGGTTGCTTGTAGGTACCCTGGCTACATGGGGTTGGATCACACCCACCAGTACTCTAGGGTTTGTGGGGGAAGGGGTGCTTCCTACCACTTGGTGTTTTTAAGTATATAATTCCTATATATTTCTTACACTAACCATTTAATCTTTGGTTTTCAGGCAAGTTTTAGAAACTCAGGATCAATTCACTATATTTTGAAAGAATGTGAAAGTATAACACTCCCACAAATACTTTATAAAGTCTTAAAACTGTAGGATATGAGTTCTCGTAAGAAAATCAAAATAGTCTCATTTTTAATAGGAAAGACAATTGAGTCCCAGTGAGTGAAGACTTCCACAAAGCCAGTTTAGGAAATAAGAGAGCCAAGTGTGGAATGTAGCTGTCCTAGAATCTTGGTGTTAAACCAAAGCAGAAGAGAGAGAAGCCAATACCCTCTTGAATACTCTAAAGAACCAAGATGCTCACCTCCCTCCACTCATTCTCCAGACAGTGAACATAGATTTTCATCTTTTCACTTTTTCTACTTTGAAAACTACAAGCTGAGACACACAAGGATGTATTGGCTGCAGATAATACTGCTTTTCTTCTGTTTCTTCTCAGTTCAGAAGCTGGCTTGGAAGTTCCCATAGTTTGATTCACAGTCTGAATTGGAAGTAATATTCAAGTCCATCTAGCTAATGTGATTCATTGATCTTGCTTACACATGCCTGGCAGCTCATTCCATCATCAATTGTCTAGGAGTTCTTCCTAAAAAGAAATGGTGCACATGGGAATATATGTACATTCTACAACATTATATAAACTTAACAGATTGTTAGAAGTTCTTATGTTGAAGGAATTTCCTTCCCGTAACTTGCAAATGTTGTTCTTTGTTCTGCCCTCTGAAGCTGTGCAGAATAAGCCTCATCACGCCTGTACTTTACAATCCCTGCGGTATTGGAAGCCAGCTATTGGACTCCTTCCTTGCGGTGAAGGCTGGTGTTTTCTCATGATTATAAACAGAGGCAGCTTCTGCTCCTCTTTTGGCACTGTCTCCAGTCCCAGCAGCGATCTACTTAACCTTCCCTGGATGAGCACACCCCAGCTTATCAATGTTGCTCCCGAAATGCCAAAAATAAACAATAAGACCAAGCTCTCCTTTGCCCATCTTGGGCATCCCAACAGCACACTTTAAGGTTGTGTTAGTCGTTTTGGTGTCTCTTACTATGTCCAGTTCATATTCAGCTTGCAGTCAATTAATAGCACCTAATCATCTGTCCTGAACTACTAATAAAGCAATTCTCCCACTTCTAGACCGTGGGCAGTTGATGTTTTGGGTCCTGGATGTTGGAAAACAACTTGATAAGCACCAATGCAAGTTTCTGCAGACCACCAGTGGTTTATTAAACCTGGGGACTTTGACTCTTTTAAGAGATAAAGGTTTTCTGATACACTCAAATATTTCTTGGGATTCAATTCTTCCTGAGCTCTGTTCTATTCCTTTCAGCTTGAAGGTCATATTCCTAAACAGAAAAGACAAGACTAGAGGTGAAAAATCAATCCTTTTTCTCACTCTTGGTAAAAGTTTCCTATCACTTCTACCATTCCTTTTCCGCTATTGATTCCTTTTCTACCATCTGATTCCTTTCCCCACCCTCTAAGCCAGTATACCATTCTAGTGCCCGAGCAGGGGTGCACCCTGCCTTTGTCCTTCTGTTTACTTTGAAAGCAGAGAAGGAGAGAGAGAAGGGGGAGGGAGAGAGAAAAGAAAGAAGGCATAAGGGAGACATAATTTGGATGAACTTTATTGCCCCTATTTAAATGAGTGAGATATCTGCTGCATAGCTTGACCTATGTTCCCTCCCATTTATTATCCAGGACAATACCTTTTTGAGCCTCTAATACCCTCTATTATGTGTATTTAGTGATAACCTGTATTTCCTTTGACTTCACAACATGCATAATAATATAACATTTCTTTATCACCCTCCTATTTACCACATAGCTCTTATCTACAGGGACTGTACATTAAAGAAGATCTTTATGGTTGTAAGAGGTATATCTTGGGGCCCTAAAATGGATATATCTAAAAGATCAAAAGCCCCAACTCCAATGTGAGTTTTCAATTGCTAACTGTCTGGTCGTATCAGGTATAAACATAACCACTAGTGAGAACCTAGAAAATAAACATACCTCAAAACAGACACTTTAAAGTTCATTCCTATCATATCTCCTGGTACTGTCCTAGTACTTTGTCATGGGATGTGTTTTTATGTTGATAAGAGTGGAGGCAATGAGGTAGAAAAGGAAAGAGGCCTAAGAGATGGAAATGAGGATGTAACATATACACCTGCTAAACTCTTCTATGCACTGGAATTCAAACATCCTGATTTCCCACTTCCCAGAATGGTGGTGAACACCAGGAGTTCAAAAACAGTACAAAAGAGATGAATGAGTTTCATTTTGTACTCATTACTGAATGAATATAAATTCATATATTCATTCTTACATGTACTTGAATAGATCTACCTACCCACAGCCCAATTCAAGAACATTTTCACGACCCCTCTTTGTCCCCTTCACCAATCTCATCCATTTCCCTATCCTTTGAGGGACTATTTCCCTGTTTCTTCTGTTTATCAATCCCTTGTATTTGTTTATTATTTTGTGGAATATATCTTTATTTCTAAACAAAAATATCATTTAGTTTTACATGCTTTTAAGTTTCAGAAAAATGGAACCCCATCATCCGTTTCTGGACCTTACTTTTTTTGTGTTTAATTTCATATTCTTGAGATTTGTCCATGTTGCTATAGATGGCTTAATATCATCATACAGGCCTGCGATGCTTTGTTTCATTTATTCAATATTTCTCTCTCCACTTCTCAGACGGTATAATTTCTATTGTTCTAGCTTAATGTTAACTGACATTTCTGCTGTTTCCAATCTGTTGTTAAGCTACTCAGTGAATTTTTCATTTTACTTATGGTAGTTTTCAGCTCTAGAATTTCTATTTTGTTGTTTTTTTATAGGTTTAGTTCTATGATTATATTTCCCATCTATTCATGGTGAATATGTCTTCCTCTAAATCCTTAGGCACCATCAAAAGAGTTGTTTTAAAGTCCCTATCTCCTCATTGCAGCATCTGTGTCATCTTGAAGCTGGGGGCTACCTGATTGACTTACCCTTTTTTGTGTGTATGGGTCACATTTTTTTATTCCTTTCACATGTCTATTGATACTTGACAGAGGACATTAGGAAAGTTGTAAAGTATAGATTCTGTTACTTTCCCCTGAAGAATGATCTTTTTTAAAAAACTGAAGCTGGACTGAAACTCCAAATCTCATCTCTCCTGCCATGGACGGATGTTTAAATCTCTGCTCAATTCTCTCACCTCCCACTGTGTTTCTGTGTCATTCTGTCACAGCTCCTCCGGGGTGTCCAGCCATCCAAGGATGTTGGTGGATTATCAAGGCAGATTTTGGTGTTCATCCTTTTGAGCATCCCTACCATGTAGGATTTCCCACCTAATTTTCTACCTTTTTTTTGTTTTCTCCTGTCTCGAATTCTGCTGACATATGAAACCACTCAGCCTGTGACTTTCTGCGCAGTGAGCCTCACTGCACTGAGAGCACCACAAAAATAACTAATCACTCTTCATCTTTTCGAGGGCTGACTCCCTACTAGTCTCTTTCTGATTTTTGTGATTCTCCTGTTTCTCCAAAAAGTTGGATATTTCTAAGAATTTTTTTCCCACATTTTGTAAGTATTATCTGAGGAAAGGTTAGTTCAGCTAGGCTACGCTACTGTTACTAGGAGCCAGGACAAATGATGCCTTTTCTAAATTACATTTTCTAAATGTTTGTTGCTGGGTATAGGAATGCAATTAATTTTTATATATTGATTTTATATCCAACATCTTTGCTTAACTCTCTTCTTTATTCTAATAAATTAGATCCTTGTAGTAGTTCTACATATACAACAATGTAATTGTGAAAAATCACACTGTTGTTTCTTACTTTTTAATTCTTCTACCTTTTATTATGTTGTCTTACCTATCTGCTCTGGCCAGGGATTCCAGTGAAATGTTGAATAAAAATAGTGAGAATAAATATCCTTGTCTTGACTATTTTATTAAGAATGCTTTCAACATTTCACCACCAAAATACACAGTTGTGTTTCATGTCAATTGCATTGAACTGTTATCTTTCTTTCATTAGTTTTCTAAGAGTTTTTAAAAAATAATAACTATGTACAGACTCCTATACAACACTTTCTGCATCTATTGAAATAACCTTAAGATTTTTTCATTTTTTTCCTTTAACTTAATTCACTGAATTATAGTAGTTACACAAGTCTAATGTTAAACTAATCTTACATTGCAGAATCTAACCCAAATTGGTCATCACATAGTATCTTTTGTAATGTGTCATTGAGTGATTATTTACTAATATTTTGTTTAGGAATTTAGTATGTATGTTCATAAGAGATAATTGACGTATAATTGTAATTTCCTCTTGTGTTGTTCAGTTACTGGTACCAAATTTCGCTAACCTCATAAACCTCATTTTGCGAATACTCATGAGTTGAACAGCATTTCCTTTTCACTCTATTCTGCAATAGTTCAGGTAAACAGAAATATTTCTTCTTCAAATGTTATAATTTTCCATAAAAGAAAAGGCTTCTGGGGTTTGTTGATATTTTTATGGGAAGATTTTATGACATATTCAATATTTCTAACTGTAACAGACTACTCAGCTTTCTATTTCTTCTTGATTTGGGTTTGATAACTTATTTGGGGGTATTTTGTCCATTTCATCCATCTCCACTTTATTGACATTGAATTGATCATAATATCCTTTTATTATCCTTTTTATTTCTGTAGCATTTGCAGTTTTGTCTCCTTTTCCATTTGTCATATTACCTACTTGGGCCTTCTCACTTTTAAACCGGTTAATCTCACCATAGTTGAGTCAACTGAATTAGTCTTTTCAAAGAACAGTCATTTGGTGTTATTAATCTTCATTATAGTATCTTTGTTGTTTTTTGTTACACTCATGTCTGCCCTATCATTATCATTTTCTTTCTGTTCTTTTCTTTAGGTGTATTTTGTTGCCCCTTTTTCTTTTTTAAAAATTGTAATATAATTGGCATACAATATCCTGTTCATTCTAAGTGTACATCATCGTGATATGATATTTTCATACATGATGATACCAAATGATCCCCAATGAGTCTGGTTACTATCTGTCACCATACAAAGTTTCTACAATATTATTGATTATGTTCCCTACGCTGCACATTCCATGCAGTACATCCATTTATTATTTATTTTATAACAGGAAGTTTGTGCCTCTTTAACTCCTTCACCTATTTCACCCCCCAACCCTTCTCCAGTCTGGTAATCAACAGTTTGTTGACTGTATCTATGAGTCTGTTTCTGTTTTGTTTTGTTTGTTTATTTGTTTTGTTTTTTATATTCCACAAGTAAGTGAAATCATATGGTATTTCTCTGTCTGACTTATTTCATTTAGCATAATACCCTCCAGGTCTATCCATATTGTCACTAATGGCAAGATTTCTTTCTTGTTATGGCTGAATAATATTCCATTATATACATGAATCTCATCTTTTCTAATCATTCATCTACTGATGGGCACTGGGATTGCTTCCATAACTTGGCCAATGTAAATAATGCTGCAATAAATATAGGTGTATATATATCTTTTCAAATTGGTGTTTTCATTTTCTTTGGATGGATACCCAGAAGCAGAACTGCTGGATCACATGGTAGTTCTATTTCTAATTTTTTGAAGAAGCTCCGTACTGTTTTCCATAGTTTCTGTACCAATTTACGGCCCCACCAATAGTGCATAAGAGTTTACTTTTCTCCACATTCTCACCAATACTTGTTATTTCTTGTCTTTTTGATAATAGTGTTGCCCTTTTTCCTAATTTCTTAAATTAGATGTTCATCATATTAATTTCCAGTCAGTTTTTCTTTCCTAATGTAGATATTTAAGGTTTAATTAACATTTTCTCCTAATTACTTTTTGAAACAAATTCCATATATATTCCCAGACCCCACACTCTCCTGTTTTCCCATTACCTCAAAGATGACTTTCTCCCTATGTCCTTTGCCGGTACCTCCTTTTGTCTCACTCTGAAAAACAGTGTCTCAGGGCTCAGCCATTAGCCTCTTCTATTCTTTATCATCACCCAATTCCGTAGCACTCTAATCCTGGGTTGTGGCTTTATATACATCTATATGCTATTAACTCAAAAATGTTTACCTCTAACCTAGATCCCTGTCTTGAAATCCAAACTCACATATATGACCAATTACTCTGCTTAGATGTTTGATAAAACTTAACCAAATCAGCACACCAATGATAGGTCATGTGAGTTTTCTGAAAATAACCACTCCACTCCTTTTCACCCCGGGAAGAAAAAAATTCCCCACTTCATTGTCTGTTGGGCTTGGCCATGTGATTTGATCTGTTCAGTGAAAGGCCAGCAAGTGTGACATGAGAAAAGGCTTAAGCTGTGTCTGCACCGTGAGGCTTCTTCCCTTAGGTTTTGCCACTGCCACAAGAATATGCCTTGGGTGGCTCACTTATTCCAACATAAAGTCGCCGAGGGGAACAGAGGCTGACTCATAGGCTTACATCTTGAAGCACAGCCGTCACAGCCCATCTGCAGGTATATAGTTGGAAGGAGAGCAGTCAGGCTGACCTACAGATTTATGAACAAAACAATAAAGGGTTATTATTATAGGCCACTAAATTTGGAAGTGGTTTATTATGCAGCAAAAGCTGATTGATAGAGAAATTTGTATCTAGAAATCCTTGCTTACGTTAGCGAAAACCTAAAATATATGGACCTGGATCAAAGACACTATTAAATGAAGCTGAAGAAATAGGCACCTCTGCTAAGTGGTGGTGAAACATTCGGTCAAACTGTCTCCTGTGATCATCTGGAAGATAGCAAATGTACCTAATGAACTGGTTGAGTTGAGAAATTGTGAGGCAAAATATGGAAATATGAGCTAGCATCTGCTGACTGTATTTAATAAGACTCTACAAGAGAGGTATGAATTCAGGCAAGAGCTGGCTGGGTGCAGAGAGAATTAAGAGGATATACAAAAAGTAAAAAAAGAAAAAAGTATATAACTTGGAGGGTTGCAAAATAAAACTCTTTCTTATAAAAGCAAAGATTCTGGACATAGTAAACATCCCCTTAACTCCCTGTAGGTCAATCCCCCTGGGCTGCCCATCAATCTTATCAGTTTCTGAAGGTTAACAACTGCTACAATTCATCAATAAGCCAAGTTTTGTGACAGCCTCTCCTATTGTCAGCCCTGACCTACAGGGAGAGCCACCACTGAACTTGTTAGTGATGCGATGCCCCCTAATAAGCACAGTCCTGATGGCCTTCGTGAACAGAGTACCCTCTTGGCCCTCCCATGGAACATAATCTTCTGGTGGGTGTTCCAGACTCTGATGATGCATCCATTCCAGCAGCCTGAGCTGAATCTGTGCTTTCTAAATCATTCCTGCACCGTTTTTTACAGCAACTTAGGCATTTCTGTTCTGCTCAGCACGGAGCCAGAGCCTGCATTTGCCCCTCAGCTCAGTCTAATCATCCACTGCAAGAGATAACGACATTTTCAAGCTATCAGAAAAGCTCTCCAGCCAACACGCTTAAATGTTAGCTGTTTGTTAACTACCCTCAGTTTCTCATTGTCCCTCTGTCGGGGGCTCAAGGTAACTAGTAATAGCAGGCCAACTTCATTGTCTTGTGCACAGAGTTCCCCTCTACCTTTCCAATGCCTGAGTCATCCCACCAGGAAGGACATTCCTCATACTGGGACATTTTCCAAAGCCACAACTAGGGATAGTTTTACCAACTGGACTGCCATTTTGTTGCAAGAACTCCATGAACCACATAGCACTGGCTGGAATTCTTCTGGACACTCAGTGTCAGGGATCCAGTTCCCAAACCCCATCCAACCACCTGAGTTTTTTTGCCCATGTCCAGTAATCACTGTGTCTGCTTGGGTTCTCAGAGAAGCAGACACCAAGACAGAGTTAGAAATGCAAGAGATTTATGCCTATGGAAGATAATGAAGGGGAGGCGGGAGTAAGCAGGTCCATCACTCCTGAAAGGAGAGTGGGGAAGGAAGGAGAATTAGGTAGGAGGAGCCTCAGACTTCAGTGCAGGTCTGAGAAAGTTCTGGCCAATTCGATGTTGCGTGTAAACAGCTAGATCCTGTTATTCCACCCACATACATACCCCTGCGCTCAACCATAGGCTGGAACCTCTGGAGGAGGACATGTCCTCTGCTTAAATACTACAACAGATCCTAAACACTGCAGCTAGTGACTGTCACTGTGTTCCATGTGGGCGCTTCTCTCTTGAAGGAAAATCTGAGCAGTGTACTTCCAAGGCTGCTGTAATCCTCTAGCAAAAAAGGTTCAGGAGGTTTTCCAGTTCATAGCAATGGAAGAAAACATATGTCAACCCTGCTAAGTGTATTACAGGCTTACTGTGCACGAAGTGATCTGTTAGTGATACAAAATACAAAATGCTGATACAAAAATGACTACCTCGTCTACATTGCCACTCACAGTCTACAGAGAATGCAGACACATAAAATGTGAACTATGGCACAAAGCTGAGATCAATACAGTAGAAGTATGTAGCAAGGTCTCCAGGAGCACAAGTAAGAGATTGATTCCTTCTGCCTTGGCCAGTCAGGAAGGCTTCACAGAGATGGGCCATTACAGGAAGAATAGGTGGTGACTGACTGGCACAGGGTCATGGGGTTGGGGCGTTCCGGACATGTGCCCTCAGAGGGCCCAGCGGTCACTGGACTGTGGTTAAAGCCCAATGTCTATGTGCTGAAATAAACAGGATGTACAAAACTCAAGCAAAATGAGGTTTAGAAGGACTCAGAAATCCCATTGTATCCAAAAGATAACAATTTAAAAAATAAGTACATCTGGGACCCATGGGAATTACAACTGGGTACTGGAAGAGCTTCTAAACTGAAGCAATTTCTGTCTGCCCCTCTGTGCCACACAGAGGTGACAAGGCTTTGAATTTCTCTCCATTTCTGCTCCGTTTCCATCCCTCTGTAATCTGGAGCTACCACTTATCAGCTGCCCATGACTCAGACCCAGTCACCTCCATCCCCTAGTCTACCCCTTCCAACGCCAATACTCTCCAGCAATTGGCAAGTCTCTATACACCCATATCTCTGACTACAGTGATGTGTGCAATTTACTTTGACATACAATACAAAAGAAGATGTATTAGTGGGTTCATGGATTGACAGAAGAATGGCTAGATGGATAGGTATGGGAGAAAACAAAGTAAAATGTTTATTATATCATCTAGTGGTAGGTTTATATTTAATGTATAATTCCTTCCATTTTTCTACATGTTTGAAAATTTTCATAGTATGATGGGAAAAAAACAAATTCTTAAAAGGAGAGAATCTTATTGGCCCAGGTTTAGTGAGTTCTAGGCCAGGTAATTTGTTGGCTGGCTGCTTTCTAGTCAAAAAGTTTGTTCCTGGTCCAATCAGCCATAGCCATGGGAGCAAGAAGCCGCATGAGACAAAAGGCTGTCCCCTCAAGGGGCCGTATTATGCAAGGCTCCTGCCATTAAACATGCCTCCCTACCAAGTTTAATGGGAATACTGGAACAAAAAACATGTGGAACTGGATTTTTACCTTGCTTAGGAGGAGAACACGGAATCTGTGTATGTAAAACTTTGGAGGCCAATGGGAAAAGAGAAACTATATAGTTAGTTACTCTATGTCCCCTTCTTTTTGCTCGCTTCCTCTGCCCTTCTTTCTACCACAAATCCCATCACCCAGAGGAAATGCATCTCCTGTCTCAGCAACAGGCAGACGGCCAGGAGGTGGTGAGGCTTGATTTAAGGGATCTCTTAGGAAAGGAGTAGAAGGAGATATATGCAAGGCCAGGGGAAGGAGACAGGGTGGCAGGAGGCGGGAGAAACATGTAGGGAGAGACAATTTCTATCCACTGACAAAATATAGATGGTGAACTCCGAAGTTTTCTGCCATAATAAACAAGAAGAAGACATGCAAGAAGTGGACATATAACTTTATGACCTGTGAAATTGAATTGCCTCTTTCAGATTTTTACTTTTTGGTGGGCAATGAGGAACTTTGTCATCTCAGGCAAGGATGGGTCATAAAAGCCCCTGGAAGGAGAGGAATCAGGCCTGTCTGATCAGAATCCAGGAGGCCCTGAGTTCCAGGCCAAGCTTTATGTGTCTGAGCCTCACCAGCGGAAGCCGTGAGCTTTGTGAATTACAGGGCGTCTCAGCCTCCAGGGTCCATGTCCCTCTCACCCGTCATAAACACCTGCAAAAGGCAAGACCTCCCTCTTAAATCAGCAGCCTGGGAGAGCTAGCAAGCCCGGAAAGAACAGGTGGGCAAGGGAGAGAGTTGGGGAGCACTCCTAGGCGCGGCAGCTGAACTGGGTCTGTAACTGATGAGGATTTGGGTCCCGCGGCAGGATGGAGTTTACTTCGCTCACCTCTGCCCTGCCAGGTGCTATGTTGGGTACACTACTTACCAAGCGGACACAGTTTGTCTGAACAAAAGTAAAACATGCCATCGCTCCCCCATCTTCACTCTGCCTCAGGTAGAAAAGGGAAGACATGGAGCAAGATGGGCAAGTGGCTCCTGCGCAGTCTGGCCAGTGATGGACTGTGACTTAGAATCTTAAGCTCTAAATAACTCAGTTCTACTTACTCGGTTCCCTGACTGTTGAATCCTTCCCCTCTTACCTCCTTGCCTCTTCTCCCTCCTGCTAATCCTGTCCTAGTCTCGCTCTTGGATTGCGATGGTTGGCAAGCTACTTTTCCTGCCCCTTGTGTGGTTTCTTCCACCCACAGTCCATGAGCTGCTAGCAGGAGAGTCATGAAAGGAAAAGTTGGTGAAGGTACCACACTGGTCAGTGGATTCCATTTTCCTTAAGATAAAGCTCATGCTGGTTGACTTGGCATTCATGCTCACCTGTGACCTCCTAATGGAAACCTTCCAGAATCCTTAGGGTGGGTTCAGTTCCCTTACCTGTGCTCCCAGAGCCTTACCAGGTGGACTTAAGATATTGCATGATACAACAGAGATGTTTTGCCTTTGTATACGATAAGACTGCAATATTTGTTAAAGGAGAAAAGATGATATTCTTCTCTCTTATGGTGGAAGAAACTGATGTATGATGACAGCAACTGACGCAGCCAGGTCAAGGGCTTGACCTGGATTCATCATGGATGGAACTGAAACTACGTAACTGAAGCCTCTCCCCCATTTCTAACCAGCCAATGAGATCTAACTATCTAGGGACTGCCTCCAGGCAATGGAATTCGTGTTACTTGGAGCTGAGAGTACAGAAGAGAATCTCTACCTGAGTCAGAAATGTAGGACAATTTAATCCAGTCTAGAAGATGAAGGGTTGGAGGTGATAAGATCCAAGGAAAACAGAAGAGAAGGCCATGACCTGTGGGGCCATAAGCTAGAACCAAAATTATGAGTCAGGGGCAAATGTGACAGAATGGCAGCCATGGGGTGGCCTAAACAATAGGCTCAAAGCCCAATTGCAATTCTCTTATCTTTTTGTGGGTACCTGACAGGTGGATGAACAAGGACGGCTGAACGTATTACAGCAAAGCAAACGTGACTTTAGAGGAGCAAAATATTTCAGGGTCTTGCCACGGGACCCCATTTTAGAGACATAAATATATCATGAAATTAGTGGAGCTTAAGTTCCCAGGTCCTTCCTAAGCATGGGTCCCTTTTAAGGTCCTGTGTATGATTTTTTATTTGTAATTTTAAATTCTTTTTCTTGTATTAGCTTTAGGCCCCACAAAATCTGAACCACTGCAAACTTTTTAGTGTTGCCAAGCTAATTAATTTAATAAGGTTAGCCAACGTTTGTTGTCTAAAGCAGACGAGGAGTTACTCTCCATCTGAATATTTCCCAAGGTAGGAGTTAATAAACTGCCAACCTTGTGCCAAGCGCAAAGGAATTCACATGTCTGAGCAAAAGAAAGAAGACAGGAAGGGCCTCAGGATCCAGAAATACTGTTTCATAACCAGGTATAACTATTGCCTCTGACGGAGCCATAGTCACCACATATCTCATCAGTGAAACCACTTAAGCATCAGAGCTTCTAGAACATGGTGGAAGGAATTATTTATATGGAAACCAAAGAGATCCAAACAGGAAAGTGGCTGTGTGTGCATGTGTGTGTGAGGAAAAAGTACAATGAAAGAGACAAGAAAGTAGAGCAAGAAATAGAAATACAGTGTAAACGTATGCAAATAGCTGGTTCAGAGGGAAGACCGCAGGACAGTCACTTTAATTTCAAAACAATAAGCTGCATTTGCCGAATAAATTTCTCCATTCCTTCAGTGAAGAGCCAGGTAGGATAAAAACCAATATTTCAAAAGTTCAAAGAGAAGGAGGAACAAAGCTCAATAATCATTCAGTAATAAAACAAGCTCCTGCCAGTCTGGGCGACTGTGGTGTCATTCCAGGCAGCCTGGGGAGAGAGCCCCACCCTAGGCAGGTGTGTGTGTGTGTTTGTGTGTATAACGTCAGGTTGAAATACAACTAGAATTTCACGTGGCTCTATTACATGTGTGATTTGAGATTTGAGGAACACCAGGGACACTCGCCAGGGCAAATACATTTCCCTCCATCAGCAAGTAGACTGCCCGAAATTACACGATCAGAGAAGCATATTGGCGATTAAACCCACTGTTCATGTGGTCCTCATTCAAATGGCAAATGCCCTTGATAGGGTTAACATGATCAATTATTAGCACCTTTCCATAAATCAGGGCATCTGATTACGTTCTTCAGTGATTGGATGGTTAAATTATCCTGAAACCACAGAGAAGCCCAGGAGGAGCTGAAAATTCCAACCTGCTTCTGAAGTCCTCGCCCACCCCGTACACGTACGCGCTATGCCCACACATGCTGTTCAGAATTAGGTTAGCTCCCAGACTGCCGCACAGATTTCACTACTGTAAAAGCTGTTTAGTCAAAGCAGTCCTGGGGCATCGGAAAAGCTGACACTGAGATAACACCCAGGCTGCCCGTCTGCCTGATGACAGAGCTGCCACCATCACAGTCTCACCCATGAGGAGTTGCTGAAGCTTGTCCCCACCACTCTTGGGTCGGCAGCCACTGGAAAATTGACAAAGGAGTGAACATCAAAAGGCAAAGTCTCGTTTTCATTTGAGCATTAGGAGAGCAAATGGAAAAGATGAGAATCCAAACGGGTTTTATTTGAGATGCTTGATTTTGAGGAGGAGGGAAATATGGGATATCTTAGTTCCCTTTCCAGCTCAGTGATGGTGAAAATAAAGCTCCAGGATGATCTATAATGTAAAAGTTCAGAGCTGACTTTGTTTCAGAGGGAAAAATAGCTCTGGAACTTATGAATGTCAGGCAGCCTCAGAGATTGCTCACTGGAAAGGCTGGGCAACACCACTGCTCGGCGCTTGACGGCATTAATGGCCAGGGAGGGGGAGGATGTACGCTTGTCGAGCTGACAGGATCCTTCATCAAACACGGGGCCACCACGCAGAGAACTGAATGGCGTGGGGGGAGCCCCATGCTCTGTGGAAGAGAGAAGCCCACACAGCAGGCCCCCTAACACCTGGGCTTGTGGTTGAGGGAAATTGTGGGATTCTCAGAAGAAGATGGGGAAGGAAATGAAACAGATGTCACAATAGAAAGAATAACATTTGACTCACAGACTCTCAAAGCTGGCAAACTTCTCTATCTTTGCCCAATTTCCTCATTCTACAAATAAGAGAACTAATGACAATACCTAACAGGTAATGAACACCTTCTATGGTACCAAGTGACTGCTACAAAATATACATCGATTTTCGCCTTTAATCCTCACCATGCTTCTATGAAGCAGGCACAGGTAGCAGATTTTTATAGCAGGCAGAACTGTTAACTGAGCTTAAAGGGTCTCAGTAACTCCGGCAAGGTCATTCAGCTAGTAAGTGGTAGACCCAGGTGAACTCCACCATCTGGTTCCTAGTCTCCATGCCGTGAGGTCTAAGGACGCCCAGCAACTTGAGTCGAAGCTAGTCTGGGGCTGAGCGGCCACACTCAGTTCCCCCAGTCCCTAATGTAGAGTCCTGTAAACCACCAGTACAGACTTCCTCTTTCTGAGCCAGAATGAACGAAGTCTCAGCTCTTCCTCCCACACGCCCATGACAGAGCAACACCCAGGCAGATGACTAGTACCGAACCTCCTAACTCAAGTTGCCTGGGAATCCCTCAGATGTCTGACAGAAATGGACATTTGCTTGTATTGGTGATAGATTCTCACATCTGATAGAAGGCGCTGTGGTTCATAATGAAGAGCGACAATACATCAGTGAGACCTGGACACTGACACAGAGACAGGGTCTTCAAGTTCTTACTTGGAAAAGCGCAACTAGCTGATTTTTACTCAGGGAGCATATTTTGTGGATGAGTGGTTATAAATAAAAATATCCTTGGGTTAAGAAAGACCTTGTGAAGTCATTTTACCCATTGTCCTTTCTCCAGGCAGGACGGCATTTAAACTATCTTTGGAAGGTAATTTGTTTTCTTTAAAAAATATAAATATCAACAAGGACTGCCACATCCCCTTGTATTAAAGGGTTTTTCTCCTCCTCAGGGTCAAAAAGTTCCCTGAAATATCTAACTCAAATCTTTCTAAGGAAACACATACCGATCTCCTATTCTCTATTTTACTGAGTTCCCTCCCTGGATGAACATTAATTATGCACGTGGCACAGTCCCAGAATTGGGGATCTATCTGACCCTGGCTGTCCTTGGGGTAGGAAAAACATTCAACCATCTCTGAATATACGTGACGCATAGAGGTGGGATAAATGGCCAAATTAGTGGGCCACAGAAGTGAAAACAGTCCTCAACTAGAAACTTCTCATTAACTCAAAACCACCAAAGAATAAATCCACAGGAGAAAGATGAAGGGAGAGTCCCCAAAATTCTAAAAATGGAATCGAGGTGGGGCTTGGCAAACAGTGTTGAGAAGGGAAGAGCAAGTTCTGGGGAAGTGCTGCCTAAGGAGGAGCAGAGAAGCAAGACTCTGGCTAGATTGCAAATAAGCTAGGATCTAAAACCTGCGGATCTTTCACATCTATGTTTTAGGGTTTCCCACACTTTGGTTTCCCAGAATAATCAGACCTCATGATAACTGCAGGTTAAGAGGGAGAAGAGGAATGCTTCCCTGGGTCAGAGGTCCTTGAGCAATGGAGAAGGATGTTGGGGTGAGGAATAATGCATACAACAGACCCCCAGTGGGTGAGTGGAGGGCTGTAAGGTTAGTAAGTCAGACTCAAGACCTAGGCACAGTCAGGGAATACAGGGCACGGGCACCCAAGAGGGCATCCTCCCCTTTTCCTTGAGTAAATGGAAGCAGAGCCCTGATCTTTGAAGACAAGTGTCCCACAGACCGACAAAAAGACACCAGGGAATGATGCTAGGATTAGGTTTTTCTGTAACAGGATGAAGAACAGCTGACAGAGACATACAATTCTCCAAACATGTGAAGTCCGGAGGAACAAGGGAATGTTAGAATTAGAGAATATCTGGGCTGTGATTCTACTTGGATCACCTCTCTGATCTCAGTTCCCCGCATTGTACTGGCAATCCCATCTATGTGTATAGGCTTCCAAGACCATCCATATGTGCACGACTTCTAAATCTCTGTTTTTGTCCCTGACCTTTCAATCGAACTCAAGACTCAGAGTCAACTTTCTACTGTAAGTATCTCCATTGAGGATCATGAACACACACAACATAACGAACTTAGAATTTGGGAAGGAGTATAACCGTATAGTCAGAGAGGATCAGACTTTGCGCTATGGCGCCGTCATTTACAGATCGTCAGTTTCCTTGGGCAAACTGGTTTCCCCAAATGTAAGTCAGTGCGTCTTAAGGATCAGACTAGATGGTGCCGTGTGATACAGTCTGATGTCCACAATATGTAAGCCACATATTTCACATGTTGAATATATACTGATGAATGAATGACTGAATACATGAATGGAAATAGAGATCGAATGAGGCATAATTACTAAGGTCACGTGATCATAATTGACAGATGTTGGTATGCAATGAAAGAAGCATGGAAAAAACAAATATTTCCATTTCCTCAATGAGGAAGCACTGGAATGCTGAGTGGAATGAGAGACCCAGTGAGAAACAGAAAGAGTGTAGGACCTTTGGAGAGCACAGTTTTCTAAACCTGCTAAGGACTGTGACACTTCTTCCAATTCACTGGGTAGGGAGAGACTGCACATTAACAGACGAATCCTGAAGCTGACCAAAACTGTTAAAACAGTAGCTGGCAGGAATGAAGAAAGGATGAGGCCAGTGAGTTAGTCATTGCCCAAGACAACTGCCATCTGTGCAAATATTTGACATCAGCAGCAGATGTAGGTGAAAGTGTAGCCTTTAACTAAGAAAAACCTGAGAGATACAACTGGAATTTCAGACCTGGAAGTCTCCCAAAGTCAGAACTTTGAACATTTTACTGAATTAAAGCTTTTAAACAAAATTCCCCCTAAAATGCATACCTATAAAGATAAAAGGTAAATAGCATTTCCAAGGACATTCAGTCACCTTTAAAAAGCAGCAGAAATAGTAAAGGGTAAAGAAACCGATCTGCTTAGATGGTGGTGATGGGTTTCACAATTGTACATGATTACAAAAATTCACCAAACTGTGCACCTAAATGGCTAAATTTTATTGCAAGTCAATAATATCATAAAAGCTGCAGGACAATGGAAAAAACTGGAAGGAGATAAAATATTGTCACCTACCTGATGACTCGCCAGAAAATAACCCAAAAAGAACACTGAGATTCAAATTAGTGGAGGGCTGGATGTGGTAGGGGAGAAAGTGATCATAGAAGAAGTTGCCTCACCCTGAAAAATACATTTTTTTTCAAAATGCCAGTGTCTGCAATTAGTTCTCATAGGGCCTAAAATAACTGGCTAGAGACAAGGAGCAATTGCCAACATCTCAGAGAACCTGGGGAGTTTCTTATTCCTTAACAGTTGACCTCACACCCTCTGACAGAATCACATTCATTCTGATAGGCAAATAAATCAAACTTTTGGAAAATCTTGCCAGCACTAACAATCAGGCTCTGAGTCTCAGAGAGAGACCCCTCAGCTGACCAGAGGCAGAAGCTGTACTCCCGCCCCAGCATGAGGAAAGCCACCTCAATTCCAGAAGAAATTTGCACATTACAGCAATAGATCTGGAAGCCCCAGCCAAATATATTTGTATTCTGAAAAAAAAAACAGAAATGAGACATATTTGGGCTCGATGTATCTTTTTGGATCACTGATGCCCTCATAACCAAAGAAGCCCTGAAAATATCTACTGCTCTTGTATTAACAGAGGACATGGTACAGAACAAGGGCTGCAGAAATGAGAGAGGGTCTGACTGGCCACAGAATGGGGCAGGGTAAATGGTGCGAGAATCTATAGAAAGAAACCAGTGTCATGTGGACACAGGAGATCAACCCTGGAAATGGAAAGGAGAGGGATGAAATGGCAACATTGCAGAATAAATTATGATGCTATGCAGGAGGTCTCACTTGTTGAATTCACCACCAGACAGGATCAAGATTAGGTGGTGACCCATGTAAACTAAACTCACAAGAGACTAATGTATAAATCAATTTGTAATTCATGCATTTAGAACGGAAAAACTCTGCTAAGTAACCAGAATACTGGAATCTAATATATAGAGCCCCTTCTTCCAGGCACCAGACAACCTGGAAGCTAAATTACTTAACCAGTGTTGTTATGATGAGTCTATAGAGTGGGAAATGGGGAGTCTTGAAGGGTAGCTCCTAAAGGCCACAGAAAATCTGGAGAAACTGTATCTGTCCCACATGAGTTCAAGTCTCCAGGGACTTGAATGTTCATTTCCTTCATAGTCAGTGTCTTTGTCCTCCAGATGTGTTAGATGAATGATGACAAATTTTGGTCCTTCGGTGGCCCCCTTTTCTCAGTTTCAGGCAGACCCACATGTTAGATGCACCACACACTGTGAAAAACACTTTACAGGCATCACTTCATTAACCAGCACATAACCCCAGACATATTGCTTACTTCATTTACTTGATGAAGAAATGATTGATTCCAATGATGAAGAAATGAGGATAAGTGGTTACACAGTGTCACTCGAGGCTGGAAGGGATTTGAATCCAATTCTGAATACCCCAGATCATGCTCTTAAACCTTATGCTATGGTCCTTTCAGGAAGAAATTGATTCATTTCATCAGCCTTTACAGAGCAGATAGATCCACGAGGACACAGCACGCCTGTTTCTGGATCTAGGGAGCATGCAGGATGAGTGAATTGCAACAAGATTAACGACTCCAACAGGATTACACACTCCAGCCCCAAAGAGTCTGCAAGACCTAAAGGCAGTGCGCGATCTTTCCTAGTATCAGTACTTACCCACTGCAGGTTCATAGCTTGTAAACACCTCCTCTCTGCCACATCCAGTTATCACACCTTCACCAGCTCTTCATCTTGCAAAAGAATTATCTCCTTTTTTTTTCACCTCTCCATTAATTCAACGATCATTTGTCTACTGTGTGCCAGATTCTAGGGAAGCATAAGTGAACACAAATGGAACTCGCGTTCTGCCCACTTGCTTCCATTACTTTGTTCGTTTTTTCAGGAAGCTCAGGTAAGGAGAAGAGATGTGTCATCAGTCCACCACATTTACTCAGAAATCCTAAAAACAGGCTAAGAGTTTACTTTTCTGCTTGGATAAAGGGATATCTCTGAGAGTTTAGTCACATGACTAAACATGTCAGCCTAACATCCCCAAACAAATGGATTAAAAGCAAGATTTAATGGGACTTTAAAAATTAGGATTTCGATTTATAAAAATCCTTTCCAGTAGAGATAGAATGGAATATGCTTACCTTTCTCTTTATTTCTAAGAAAATTTCCCAACCGTCCCCAAATAACTTAAAACTAATGTCTTTTCTTCGCTGTATCCCCTCCACATAGTTTATTTTAGTGCCTGGCATATGCTAAGTGCCTCTTCTGATGAAAGGATTTCCTCTGTCTGATTCTTAAATGTTGAAGGGCCCCAGAATTTAGCTTTTGGAATGCTTATCATATCTATCAACACATTTCTGAGATTCTCACCTACTCCAAAGCCTTAAGTGTCATCCTAGATACGTATTATCAGTCTCAAGCCATGCACTGAGCCCCAGATTTACACGTCCAACATCCTCCATGAAACTTCTACCAGAATATCTCACAGGTGTCTCAACTTAACATGTCCAAAACAGAGTTCTTGACACACCTCTCGTCGGCCTGCCACCAAACCTGCCTTTTCCTCTATGTTTTCCTTTTCTGTAAGCTAAATTCCCTGCACTGATTCTTAACTCTCTTTTTCTAATATCCCCACAGATAATCCATCAGAAATATTGTTGGCTTTTCTTAATTACATATTTATTTGTTTGTTCATTATGTCCCCTACTAGG
Source organism: Manis javanica (assembly GCF_040802235.1). Lineage (NCBI taxonomy): Eukaryota > Metazoa > Chordata > Mammalia > Pholidota > Manidae > Manis > Manis javanica. The sequence continues at coordinate 99,343,179 of NC_133166.1, read as the reverse complement.
AATAAGCTGAATGAAGGTAGAAAGTTTGTTCATTTTGTTTATTCTGGTATCCCCAGCACTTGGAATATGATAGGTTCTGATTAAACGCTTGTTGAATCACATTTAAACAAATATTGGTGAAAGACGGAACGAATCAGTGCACTGTATCTCAAACCTGCCCTCTAAATAAATAAATTTAGAGAACAGCAGTTACTATGCTTTCATTCAGAGTGAGCTAACAAAGTCTTTTTCTGCTAATATTTCAGAAATCAAACATGCAATACTTCTTTCATAAGAAGAAAGCCGTGTTTTAAATCCTTTCATCTTAGATAGAAGTAAACCATGTAAGAAGTAGTTTGCCAGAAGAATGGAAGAGGTCATAAGTGGATAAAATTTCTCCAGTTGAATATTCTGGTCAAATATTGGCTTCGGCTACAAAATAAAATCCTCCCTACCCCACCAAAATCTGAATTTGTTTTTCAAGTAAAGGAATATGAGAAAAAGAGATTGGGTCCCACAACTCCATCTACATGTCTCTTGTTTCATGCATGTGATAACAAAAGGCAGAATGGTTTTTCGTTTTTTTTTGAGAGGGCATCTCTCATATTTATTGATCAAATGGTTGTTAACAGTTAACAACAATAAAATTCTGTACAGGGGACTCGATGCACAATCATTAATCCATCCCAAGCCTAATTCTCATCAGTCTCGGATCTTCTGAAGCACAACGAACAAGTTCCTACACGGTGAACAAATTCTTACATAGTGAATAAGTTCTTACATGGTGAATAGTGCAAGGGCAGTCATCACAGAGACTTTCGGTTTTGATTATGCATTATGACCTATAAACAATCAGGTCAAATATGAATATTCGTTTGATTTTTATACTTGATTTATATGTGAATCCCACATTTCTCCCTTATTATTATTATTATTATTTTTTTAATAAAATGCTGAAGTGGTAGGTAGATGCAAGATAAAGATAGAAAACATAGTTTAGTGCTGTAAGAGGGCAAATGTAGATGATCAGGTGTGTGCCTGTAGACTAAGTGTTAATCCAAGCTAGACAAGGGCAACAAAACCTCCACAGATGCAGATGATTTCTCTCAAAACGGGGAGGTGAGGTTCTAAGCCTCACCTCTGTTGATCCCCAATTTCTCACCTGATGGCCCCCCTGCGACTGTGCCTGCCTTAGGTTGTTCCTCCCTTGAGGAATCTTAGAGAATGTTTTTTTTTTTAATACACAGAGGAGCGAGTAGTAATCTAAGAGCCTCTCTTATGGGATTTGAACCCAAATGGGATTGTGTGAGGTATGCAAAAGATTAAATGATAGTATTGAAACTTACGCATACCCAAGAGTACCAGATGGAAGACCTGCTCCAATGCCTGGAACGTGTCCAAGCTATTTCAACTTTTTATTTAGGGGAGTGTTTCGATAAATAGAGTTGGTCCCAGAAGCTAGACCAGGATAATGTTTTCATGACCCCACAGTGTTGGTATGAATTTACTGTTCACCCCACCTCACCAAAGCAGAAGATTGTAACTTCTTCCCAGCACTTCTAAGGCAATCTTTTGGAAGGAATAAGAGAATCATAATTGCACATAAAGATAACATTGCCATTTTAAGTGCCTATATGGAATCACATCTGAGACATTTACAGTCTCCTGCAGAGTGATTCAAGAGGCAGGTTTAACAATAAATGTCAACTCCTGTTACCTAGAGTGCTGTGCACAGATCACATGGTAAGGAATTGAAAGGCAACACATTTCTGGGATAAAGTGAATTCTGTACACGGATAGAAGGTTCCAAAACCAAGAAAAAAATCTAAGAGTTCAACAGGTTCTTTAGACTCTGTTTTATATTTCAGGTCTTACCTTTAAATGTAAAATGAATAGTATTATTTGAACTCTTGGAGGCCAATAGAACTTTAACCAGTTGAATTCTCATCTCTCAAATGCCTGTTATTATATGTGTTCATCCGGGTCCTCTGAGAAGCAGACACCAAAGTAAAATTATACATGGTGAAGAAGTTCTGTTAGTGAGTAAATGGGAAGAGATCTGGGGAAACTGGGGGAGCCATCAGACCATACAGCAAGTCTGAGCCTTGCAAAGGAAGCAGAGGGGAAAGAAGTGTCCTAGACACTATGCAGTCTCAGGAAAGAAGGTTTGTATGAAGCTACTGTTCACCCCATTCACCAAAGCAGAAGATTGTAGCCTCTTCCCAGCCCTTGTAAGGTAATCTGTTGGGTTTAGGGCTATTGGGGAGTCATCAGACCAAACTCAGAAGAGCCCAATAACAAACAGGGCTCGGCCTGCTTCAGTATCCCTGTCAACCTCTGACTGAGAGCCACCTGTGGGATGTATGGCCTCAGCTTGAATGCAGCAAAGGAGCTTGGGGTCCAGCAGCTGGGACTTTGTTTACCTACATTCCTTGGAGTCAGAGGTTTGCTTGGGACATTCTTATAGTTGCTACATGAGAATTTTCATTGTGCAGAGACAGTACCAATGCAAGATAGTAAAAAGGGTATTTCAAAAGTACATGACAAATGTTAATTCTCTCTTTCTGACCAAGACATTACAACCCCAAAGAGCTGATTAATGAATGTTCAGAAGAAACTATCTTCCCACTTCCAGCACTAACAGATCTGTGCTCCTCTCCAGGAGCAGCTCGTCCCAGAAACACAGGTAGCACAGGGTTAAACACCATGAAATCTTTAAACTTCTAAGTATCAGCATGAGTCTTGGAGCTGAATTCTTGCATTCAGTATCTCTGAATCCTCCAGCGTGATGGCAAATGCATTTCCAGATGAGTTTTTGTATTAAGCCATAAAATCTTAATTTTAAAAAAAACATAATATCACCTTATTCCTAAAGGCTGGAAGAACATGAGGCTCTGGCTATTTGAGTTACCCTAATGTTATGCGTTGAGTTCATTCTGCTCTGTTCTTGACCTCGCTGCAGCAAAGAATTGAAAGGCAGAGACACAGTAGCAAAGCAGAATGAAAGTTTCATTTGAATCCACTCCAAGGGAGGAGCCGGCCAGAGTCAAGGTAGACAAAGGCAAGAAAAGGAAGCTCACTGAACTCCTGCTCAGCACAGGGCAAATCCCTTGCCAACTCCTAAAGCCAAGTTCACCTGGCATCCAGTGTCTGCTTGAATCTGCATGGTGTGGGAACTAAGCCCCTTCTACCTCAGGATTTGGGGGGCCACAGAGTACTGGATGGAGTGAGATTATGTTCTGAGAACTTCCCAAAGGCAAAGAAAGGAGATTTTTAGGCAGGCTACATGATGGTACAGCTGCAGTCCTGTCTGGGTCACCCAGGTGATGGGAACTTGCAGGCCCTAATCAGCGCTCTCAGCAGCCCCTCCCTACTTATCTGAAGTAGAACATAGAGAGTGACACACTTGAAGAAAGGGGAGCACAGGCAACCTCAGAGAGGAGGTGCACTTAAGGGTTTGGGGTTCTAGGGTTTTATAGGGCATTTGGGGGTAAGGGTCAGCATAAGGCATAGTGTATACAGGTGATTTATCATTCCTTTGACATTTTATCTTAAGAATAGGTTTTTTTTAGGTGACTGTGTTTGTCTGGATCTCAGCATTCTTTGTCCACGTAGGTTTATTTACACTTCAGTGGTCTGTCTTCTGTCCTGGTATCATAGTTACTTGATTAAGGGGTTGGAAGAAGAGTAAGAACAGCATACAGACTAAGTTAAAGCCTAAACTGGGCGTTTTTGTTGGCTAAGTAGATTTTACAATGGCCTGATCTAATTCGTACAATGAAGACATGGGCTGCGCTCTGATACTTTTCTTTACCTGGGGAATATCCTGACATTCTAAGTCACTCCTGGCCTTTGAAACTTCAAGGAATTAAGTCGTTAACTCTGTGAGTCCTTTCTAGGTCTCTGGTTTTCTCTGGTTAACTCTTTGAGGCCCTCGAAGTGGGTTTTACTGACTTTATTCTCCCTCCAGCCCTCCTACATGTCTGTCTTTCTGCCTAACTGACAATGAGCGATAATCAGGGACCCTGATATCCTTCTGCTCTTGGAATGGGAGAAGTGACTGGAAGAGTGGGAAAAGGAATCCCCAGAAATCTAGAAAGGGTTCTTCCAGAGCAGAGTTTTCCAGACTAAGGCAGAGGGGTAAGAAGGGAATGACCTTCATGTTCCATCCACAGAGCCAGTCTGCTTTGCTTCTGGAAAAACGACAAAACTAGGAATCAGACATCTGCATATATCATGTTATCCCAAGTGGGTGTTTGCAGAAGTGAGGGAGTGCACGTATTTCAGTGCATCAGAGTCTTTTACATGTTACTTTTAAAATTAAGATTTTATGGATTAATACAAAAGCAGTGCAATAAAAGCTTTTCCTTTTATTTCCTGGGACAAGTTCTAAGAGGAAAGGGAATTGCCACGTTCATCTAGGAAAGACATCAGTGAACCTCCGGAGGCCAGTTTCAAGCTGCAAAGCCTGACCAGTTTCAATGCCAGGGGAGACATAGTGAAACTGAGAAATTAAGAGACTGCATGGAGACCAAGTGCCAGTTTTGATTCCATTTCCCTAAACCTTTCTTCGCTGACTGGGAGGGCAAGCTGGGCAGGGAATACCCTCTTGACAACCCAAGTCCGGCTGCAACTTCCTGCACTGGTTCTGCCCAGAGCATCAAAGTGCTCCAGCCAGAGGAAAATCTAAAAATAGTGAACAAAACAGATTCAAAGAGTCTTCTCAGATGACAGCAAAGGATGAAAGCAGGTAAAGCGTCCCCTGCTCACAGGGAGAGAAGGAAGGATGGAGATGGCTAATGCATCGCCTGCTACTACTGAAAGGTTTACAAAATCTGGTTATATTTTTTAATCATCTTGCATTTTAGACCTTTAAAGTACAAATATGGATTTCAAACATATCAAGGGAACAAATTAACTTAGAAAAATGGTAATGCTCTCCAAGGTTGCACCTGCCATGAAATTGCTCCAAGTTTGCATTTTCCCTGGGTCCCGGGTGTGTCATTAGGCCAGATTGATTGCCCTCCTCCCCTGAACAGCTCCCCCATTAGAGGGTTATTGTATGGAAATTAATGGGAGGTTGGGAACATTTCTTTGCAGCTGCAATAGTTGAAGTCGGTTTTGATTAAGCGGTAGAAACCCAGCAGACGGGGGAGATCGCTTTGCTTTAGCAGCCTCCTTCATTACCACTGGAGTCAAGCTTAGCACGCGCCGCCTCTCCACGTGTGGATGTTATGTCGCCTTCTGGATGGTCCTGTTCACACTGACTCGTCTCTGTTTTCCAAGGGTTTCCCCACTCGATTTCCCCGTCAATACTCCCATCTGATGTATCCCTCACTTTACATTTCCCTGCCTATGATCCTGCCTCAACACCCCTACCCCATCACTGATTTTTGGAGATGTAGGAAGAAAGTGGTAATATTGCCTACCCTCCACCTTCCTATCCTATTTATCCCCTAAGAGAAACTATTTAAGGGACCTAAACCAGCAGTCTGCACCCTGATGGCCTCAGGGGATTTCAAGGTGCAAATTAAGCCTCGGACAGGCTGCTCAGAGAACTGACAAGTGAGACTTGACAGTTTTCTTCTCCTCCAGTTCTGTCAGGAGCTTTCCAACATCCCAGAAAAACTGGGGCTCTGGCAGATTAGGAGTTGATCTGCTTGTCATGCAGGGTCAACGTCAGACGAAAGCAATTGAGGGCAACAAGACGCGATGGGACAGAAAAGTAAAGGACGGTTTAGGTGCAAATTGCCTGCAGAGGGTTGGAGGAGAAAGATGGTGCGGCGCAGGACTGTGTGACCTTCTACAGGTCTTTTCTATCTGTACATTTTAAACCTCTGTGTCTTTGTCCCACATTCTACCTTCACTCAAGCCTCCATGCATTTTCTCTTCCCATAAGTATTTACTGAGCAGCTCTCTGCTAGGTACTGTGTTAGGTGCTGAGCCTGGAAAAAATAAAAACAGGAATGAGAATAGGTCAGTGGAGAAAATAGACGTGTCAACAAAAAATTACAGTAGAATCTGTATTTGTGAAGGGAAAATGTTCTAGCAGAGTACATGCAAAATGCTTTGGGAGAAGGACAGAGGAATCAATGAAATCTGCTTAGATGGGGAGGGCTGGAGTAAGGGTGGGGAACCAGAGAAAATTTTTCAAATGGGGTAACATTGGAACCCATGCTTGGGAATACAGCTGTCAGAGAAAAGGAACCAGAGATAGGATTCTGGTTTAGAGGGACCAGAATGAGTGGTGGCATGAAAGAGAAGATCACAGCGTAAACAGGAAAAAGAGTGGCTCTCCAGACTGGAGTTGAGCATGCATAGCAACAACTGACTGATAAAGAATTAGGGCTGTATCAGTGACAGAAACTGCAACTCTCTGGAAGTTTCTAAACATTTCAATACTATGCTGTTTTAGAAAGTATAAGCTGACAGCTTTGTTAAAGGGGTACTGATGTGGGAAAACTCAGAGGATGGGGCCAGTAGGTGGGGGAGGGGAGTACTGCGACTGTCCCGGTGAGAGCTGGGCAAGACCCTTAAGTTGTCCATCCAGCCGAAGGCCTGTGCTAGGGCTTCCGCCTGTCAGAACACCATTCCAGGTTCCTTTCAGAGCTCATAGGCCAAGGATGTGTTTTAAAAAGTTTAACTTTAAAAAATGGCCATCTAGTAGCTTAATAAGTTCTCGAGCACCCTGAATAACACATCTTGCCTCCAGCAAGTGAGGAAGGGGTCAACCTAAAATAGACATTTGCCAATGGTCAAGGCTGGACTGCTGGTCCTGAGCCTGACTGATGCTTGCAGGACAGCCTCTGAGTGGGCTGCACAGCCCACACCATTGAGTTCATGAATCTTCTCCTTACAGCGAGAAAATTAGCTCCTGCCTTTGAAGGGTAGCATCTGTCTGCCCCAAAGCTACAGTCCCTCTGCTGAACAAGAGCAGGCCTCATCATTTTTCTAGGATTTAGTTGCCGAGGGGCAACTCCATTTGGGCACTGAGATGATACGTGCTTTCCCCAAACCCATTTCACCCCCTCCAGGTACCCACCCACTTCCCTCTTTTATCATCACGCCCCTGTCTAAGGCTCCCAACTTTCCCTTTCCCCATACCTGCGATAAGTGTCTATTGTTGAAAGCACCAGCTGTTATCAGGAACAAACAGCCAATTGGCCGTTACTATCTCAAATTCCTCCTGCTTAAATCAGTCAGTCTGGGGATTAATGCTGGACAGCTCCAAAATGATATAGTAGGAACCAATTTCTCTCCCTCCCCTTGGGCAGCCACCTTCCACCTGGTTCAGTAATCCTCAGAACTCATTTGGGAATCCAGCTCATCTCGGTCCCTCATAGCCTTAAAGGGACAAGCTGATTCCCTGGGGTTGGTAATTTATGATCCCTGTAGCATCCTTTTGGAAGAAAAGGAGGGAGATTCCATCTGAAGGCTGCCTCCTGCTAAGAGCTTTGACTACAAGTTCCTGCCTCTCTTTCTCTCTCTCTTTTTTTCGTCTTTACCCGTCCCACAAAATACAAAGTGACATACAAAAATGATGGCAAGTCTTGTGAACGTCTAGCCAGTTACAGGTATTGTCACAGAAGAAAGTTGTGATTATTTCAGCTCCTGAAGTGCTTGGGGTGCTTAGATGGTTTTTCGTGGCCCTAAAAGTAAATGGCTGCCTGCTGCTTTGAACAGGTAGGGTTATGCCAGGTTATGATACTTCATATGCTGGAGAAGCTGGTTCCCATATAAAAAGTACTATAATTACACCAGTTTGGTGAAAACCTTGACAGTTGAAAACTCTATCCCCATTTCCACCCTGGATACTTTCCTTCTACAATATTCTAGCTTTAATAAAGCATCATGGGCTCAGCGTAGCCTGATTTTAGGCTTCTAAGTCATCAAAGGATAATATCTCAAGAATGTTTTCCACTCAAGATGTCATTAACATGGCTCCCCTTTTTTTGTTCAGTGCCCCCTCTGAGTATAATTGTGAAGCAAAAACTCCAGCATGTGTTTAGGGAGCCTTCCATCAATTGCCAAAAATAGGTCTAAACAGTGAGCAAAGACAGCTTATTTGAAAAATGCCTGGTGACGCTGATCACAAGGATGCAGATAGACCAGGAAATGAGTGTAAGTTGGTTGACTGCCAGGCTGACGAAGGACAGCAGCACAAAGAACATTCACATCAGTAAAGACCAGGCCAAGACAGAAGGGTGCTGGATCTGACCAGTAAGTAGGCAAAATACTGGATCCTTTCTTCTAAGAATGACACTGGAGAGCTGTCTATTCCCACCTAGACACCCACTTCCACATTCTTCCAGACACAGTCACACACTGAGATACTAAGTATCACAGTCTCATGTGAGCAAGAGGACCCCTTCAAGATCCCAGAGATCTACCTTTTAGGAGTAGAAGGGCTTAGACTTGTTTGAAAATCTTGAGGGAAAAATAGCTATAGACTTCCCTTTCAAAAATCCTCACATACACAGCAACTTTGCTCATAATTTCAAGAGGCTCATGAAATCCCTGAAGCCTCACAATATGCAGCAAGGTAAGAAACTCCTGTGTAAGCCAGAGCTCAGGTGTCTGTCACAGAAATGTGTCCATTCAAGGATTCACTCAATGAAATGATACAAAATGTCTACAAGGTGCCTAGTCTTATTTTGGATGATATGAGAGACTGTAAAGGCAGAGAAAGGGTGTCCTCTGTGCCCTCAATAAAGCTGTAGTTAGGTGTGAAAGTGCCAAGAGGAGGTCCTGGCTGAATCTAAACAGAAATTGCTTGTGGGAGGCTGGTGACTTCCCTTCGCAGAGCTCGTTTTCACCGAGTGATTCATGCGGGAGCAGGGACCTTGTCTGCAGAAAAAGACTTCATTCGCAGTGCTGGGAATTCAGAGATAAATAGACCTTCTTGAAATATTGGGATGGTGTTTAGAAGGACCCAGACGAAGGCCAAACCATACAGGAGGAGTGTGGGATCCACCCCAGGAGGCAATCTACTCTGTGGGAAGAAAAAAACCACCTGGCATGATGAGGCACAAGGCTGAATAGGAGACTTGGTTTTACTACCACTTACCCGTTCACTTCAGCGTCCTGGATGCACAGGCATATTCCAAAAAACAAAAGCTCGTGGGTGAACATTAACAAATCTCTAAGTCTAGGGGCCCAAGCTACCTGCTGTGTGGGTAACCTCTGAAGAAGGAGGAGGGATTTACCTTCCAGGAAGTGAAAGGTGACAACTGGGGACCTGGAACAGGAAGGACTGTCAGTTAGCCACTCAGGGGACGCAGCAGTGGGCAGAGCCCAAGGTAGAACCACTGTGTGCAGCCACAAGAGGAAAGAGCAACAGTTAAGGAATGGGATGCATTAGTTTTGTGCACAGCGTCCCAAGAAGAATGATGAGATTGCAGCTGAAGTTGCTTAAGAGCAGCTGAGTCAGATCTAATGTATGGCATTGTGATTAGCTCCTGACTGGTTAAGGGACGAGGGCGGAAACTGGGGAATGTGCCAACAATGGCAGTGATGACAGAGATTCATGAAGCTGTGGCTAAGAGAAGAGCTAGGTCATAACATCAGAGGCAGTGATGCAAGAAGACTGGGTCACACGCTCACCTGGGCAAGAGAAACCTAAACGGATATGGCTGAAATCCATCAGCTCTGCAGGTAAGAGGCTCTCAAGCTGGGTGTTTAGAGACACACATGCTACATCGTGACTAATGTTCAGAACATCTAATGAGCCTAATGATGTGAGCATCAACCAGGAAGAACAAACACCAGCCATAGGACTAGAGCTGGGTTTGGAGGCGCCCTTACTGAATCGGGTGTAAGCCCTTGAGAGTTAGATCACAAGATGGTCTGGGGAGGTCCCAGAGTGGGAGCCAGTACAGCCAGGATGATGGTGGGGGCTTGAGTGTAACAGTTACTTACTCACCACCATAGAAGTCTTTGGTACTTTAAAGATCTGTATATCCACACCAGAACATACCAGCCGAATATCAACTCTAGACAAAGTTAAACCAAGAATACAGAATACTGCTTGATTAAATTTCACTCAAGAATCTAGAAGAGCTGAACTTGTAGAAACAGAGTAGAATGGTAGTTACCAGGAGCTGGTGGAATTGGGGAAATGTTGGTCAAAGGGTATACACTTGCAGTGAAAAGGTAAGTTCTGGAGATCTAATGACAGCATTGTGATTATAGTTAACAGTACTGCATTTTCTCCTGAAAAAGGTGCTAAGCGACAAGATCTTAAATGTTTCTCACCACAAAAAAGGAAACAATAATTATGTGACTTAATGGTGGTGCTACACTGGTAATATACTGCAATTACCAAATCAGTGCCATACACTTTAAACTTATAAAATGTTATATGTCAATTATAACTCAAATTTTTTTAAAAGGCATAGCATGAAGGATATTTCAGGAGGTCATAGAACTCTTGGTATCCCGCTTATAGTGGTAGTTACACAAATTGATGCATATGTTAAAATTCATGGAACTGTACACTAAAAGAATAAAAAGGTCAATTTCACTGTATGATAATTAAGAAAATTAAATTAACCCCAATAGAATGCCCACTTGAGAGGAATAGTCAATACGTGTTATAGGATCTCATCGGGAAGAGCTATTCCCATGGCTGCAGAGGAAAACTGAAGGCAGACTATATAGTGAAAATAAACTCACACTAGACTAGAACTTAGGGACCTGGGTTGGTCCTGACCCACTTCGCTACCTCGCCCTGCAACCTTGGACATCCTTGAGAAGAAGTTCCTTGGCCAAGATGACATGGATCCAGCCACTAAGGCAGTGAGCACCGGGCTAAGGAGTACGAACTTTAAAACAATGCTGTGTAAGACCATGTCACCCAGGGTGTGAGATGAAAATGACAGACAGAGGGGAGGCTCCAAGCTCTTCAGCAACACATTTCCTGAGCGGATGTTTGGCTAGAGATCTGAATGTTGTTATTGTCATATGGCCAGCAAGAAAATGTCAACAGCAACATTTAATAGCTTTTGGTAGGAATAATATAAGACATCTATGCAGAAGGACAAACAGCAGTGGTTTGAGTCCTATCCAAGTGACTGCCACCTGCCATTATTCAGAAAAGGAAAACAAGGAAGAAAAAATAACAAGGCATCATAGGAATACAAATCAAAGAGATGTCCGTCAACAGGCTTGCATGCAGCCTGGGAAATGAACAGAGAGCAGGAGAGAAAAAGAATGGCCACATTCCCACTAAGCAACTCCTCCCATCAGTTAGAAGACTGCTGGGTAGATGATAACCATGCATTTTAGTACTGGATCCAAGCAGGAAGTAGCAAAGCATACTTCATGCCCTGGAACTCTTGTCTTTCCTCTTTACGGGCTGAAAGGAAGACATGTAATCTAAATGGCACTGTGTGAATGACAATGACAAGGGAGGGATGTCAGACCCACATATTCTCATGCCCATGCAGCTTTAGTGCTGGCAGCCCCCTAATAGGAATGTCCTTTCAAAGCTTTCCTTCCTTGAAGCCCCCTCAACACTTTCATATCCAGCAACGTCTCACTTCCAAGCAGTTGCAGCCCTTAGAATCTGAAGTCTGCACTCTGACATTTCTCTGAATGCTGCCTCATATTGTTCTTGAGTTTTGTCCCTTGTGGTGGTCTAATTCATCTACTAAAGTCTAAACTCCACAGTCGCACTGGATGTAACATTTTTTGTTGTTGATTTGCTCATGTGCTTGTTTTTAATAACACACAGCACTTTATGTTCTGCTAGACATGTAGATAGGAGGTATCTGATAAACAATTATTGAAATTCACTTAAATGAAATCATTCATTCCACCAGCATTTACTGAATGATCCAGGTTCTGGATCAAAGCAAGGGAGAAAGTAGAGAATCTAGCATACAGTAGCTACTCAGTAACTATCTCCATGCTCTAAAACTGACAAGCACAGGGTGCCAAGAAAGCATATGGGACTTCCTAACCCAGATTTCCGGGAAGAGATGAAGAAGCATAAGAAAGCAGTAGATTTGGAAGCATTTGGAAGGCTTAAATTGCCATCACAAGTAGGAGTGATACCAGGAACCATTACATCACCAGGGAGGCATTCAGAACCGTATCAGAAGAATTAATTGTCTACCATATCAGTGCCAAACTTAATGTTTCACATCTCCAGCAGCCTCAAGCCTGGCCAAAAGTCTCCAGAAATATTCAGGAAAATATTACATCTAAAAAACAAGGACAAGAAGTAATGAAAAAGAAACAATAAAAAAAACTATTAGAAACAAAAAAATGTGAAATTAAAAACTAAGAAAAGATGGAAAAGATAAGAGACATAGGCATGCAAACTAAAACAACCAACATTGACTAAGAGGGATTTCAGAAATTTACAGCTGAGAATAGAGGAGCAGAGATTATCAAATAAATAACAGATGTTTTCCCAGAAATGAATTAACTCATTAGTTCCAAATTTTAAGTGGGAATGAAATCATTCATTTAAGCAGCCTACATGAAAAATAAAGACCCACACCTAGATAGATTTTTTTGACATTTCATCATAGTATGGTAAAGAGAAAATAAAAAATTCCCGAAGAATGGGGGAGCAAATAAAATATGTCAATGATCAAAAAACATAGATTAGATTGGCACTAAACTTCTCATCTACAATACTGAATGCTAGAATATAATCGCACAGTATTTAAATTTCCAATTTTACTATACTTTCAACCAAAAACCTATGATATAAATGAGACCCTGGGAGATACATCTCCCCATTTCTATTGTTTCCTTCTATGTAGAGGCACCTCCACCTGGATAACACTCCTGAACTCTCTCCTTACATCCTGGAGAGAAAGAGAGACTCAATCTGAGTGACTGTGGAAGAAGGAATTGGGCATGTGTAACCTTGTTTCTTCATCCATTTCCCTTTTTTAGGGAATAAACTTCTCACAGGAAATTAAATTCCACTCTTCCTCTATAGAATGTAAAGCACCCAGCTCTCATCCTCATGGGTAAGTTGGCTTAGTTACATGGCTCAACATCTGGAAGCATTTGGAAGCCTGTTTGCAGATGCACTATATTTCATTTTGTGGACATCACCATCAACAGGCAAGCACCACCATTATTTTATTTGCCACAAAGAAAGTAAAAAAAACAATTAAACAATACAATCCTTCTTATCACTTCAAATTTTTTAGATACTCATTAAATAAGATTGTTTCTTTTACACATATGTGTTTATGACATACCACTCCTTTGAATAGATAAAAATGAAAACCAGTTGGCTATTATATTTCTTTAAAAATTATACTCAGAAATGGACAACTTTCTAGAAAAATACAATCTTCCAAGACTGACCCCAGGAAGAAACAGAAAATCTGAACAGTCCAATTTCCAGCACTGAAATTGAATTGGTAATCAAAAAACTACCTAAGAACAAAACCCTGCACCAGATGGCTTCACCACTGAATTTCATCAAACATTTAGTGAAGACCTAATACCGATCCACAAAGTTTCCAAAAAGCAGAAGAGGAGGGAATACTTCCAAACTCATTCTATGAGGCCAGCATCACTCTAATACCAAAACCAGGCAAAGACACCACACAAAAAAAGAAAATTACAGACCAATATTCCTGAAGAACATAGATGCAAAAATACTCAACAAAATATTAGCAAACAGAATTCAAAAATACATCAAAAAGATCATCCATCATGATCAAATGGGATTTATTCTAGGGATGCAAGGATGGTACAATATGCAAAAATCCATCAACATCACATACCACATCAACAAAAAGAAGGGAAAAAATCACATGATCATCTCCATAGATGCTGAAAAAGCATTCAACAAAATTCAACATCCATTCATGATAAAAGCTTTCAATAAAATGGTTATAGAGTGTAAGTACCTCAACATAATAAAGGCCATATATGACAAACCCGCAGCCAACATCATACTTTACAGCAAGAAGCTGAAAGCATTTCCTTTAAGATCAGGAACAAGACAAGGATAGCCACTCTCCCCACTTTTAGTCAACATAGTTCTGGAGGTCCTAGCTATGGCAATCTGACAACACAAAGAAATAAAAGGCATCCAGATTGGTAAAGAGGAAGTTAAATTGTCACTGTTTGCAGATAACATGATATTGCACATAAAAAATTCTAAAGAATTCACTCTAAAACTACCAGATCTAATATCTGAATTCAGCAAAGTTACAGGATACAAAATTAATACACAGAAATCTGCTGCATTCCTGTACACTAGTGATGAACTAACAGAAAGAGAAATCAGGAAAACAATTCCATTCACAATTGTGTCAAAAAGAATAAAATACCTAGGCACAAACCTAATCAAGGAAGTGAAAGACCTATACCCTGAAAACTACAAGACACTCATGAGAGGAATTAAAGAAGATACCAATAAATGGAAACACATCCCATATTCATGGATAAGAAGAATTAATATTGTCAGAATGGCCATCCTGTCTAAAGCAATTGACAGATTTAATGCAATCCCTATCAAAATTCCAACAGTATTCTGCAACAAACTAGAACAAATACTTCTAAAATTCATAAGGAACCACAAAAGACCCCAAATAGGCAAAGCAATTCTGAGAAGGAAGAGTAAAGCTAGGGACATCACGCTCTCTGACTTCAAGCTCTACTACAAAGCCACAGTAATGAAGACAATTTGGTACTGGCACAAGAACCAACCCATGGATCAATGGAATAGAGTAGATAGCCTAGATACAAACTCAAGCATATATGGTCAATTAATATACAATAAAGGAGCTGTTGGTATACAATGGGGAAACGACAGCCTCTTCAGCAACTAGTGTTGGCAAAACTGGACAACTACATGTAAGAGAATGAAACTAGATCATTTTCTAACTATATACACAAAAGTAAATTCAAAATGGATCAAAGACCTGAATGTAAGTCATGAAACTGTAAAACTCTTAGAGGAAAACATAAGCAAAAATCTCTTGAATATAAACGTGATCAACTTTTTTTCTAAACACATCTTCTCAAGCAAGGGAAGCAAAAGCAAAAATGAACAAATGGGACTACATCAAACTAAAAAGCTTCTGTACAGCAAAGGACACCACCAGTAGAACAAAAGATGTCCTACAGTATGGGAGAATATATATGTCATAAATGACATATCTGGCAAGGAGTTAACATCCAAAATATATAAAGAACTCATACCCCTCAATACCCAAAAAGCAAACAACCTGATTAAAAAATGGGCAGAGGATATGAACAGACACTTCTACAAAGAAGAAATTCAGATGGCCAACAATCACATGGAAAAATGTTCCACATCACTAATTATCAGGGAAATGCAAATTAAAGCCACAGAGAGATATCACCACACACCAGTTAGGTTGGCCAACATCCAAAAGACAAGGAACAACAAATGCTGGTAAGGATGTGGAAAAAGGGGAACCCTCCTACACTGCTGGTGGGAATGTATATTCGTTCAACTTTTGTGGAAAGCAATATGGAGGTTCCTCAAAAAACTCAAAATAGAAATACCATTTGACCCAGAAATTCCACTCCTAGAAATTTACCCAAAGAAAACAAAATCCCAGATTCAAAAGGACATATGCACCCCTATGTTTATTGCAGCACTATTTACAATAGCCAAGCTTTGGAAGCAACCTAAGTGTCCATCAGTAGATGAATGGATAAAGAAGTGGTACATATACACAATGGAATATTATTCAGCCATAAGAAGAAAACAAATCCTACCATTTGCAACAACATGGATGGAGCTGGAAGATATTATGCTCAGTGAAATAAGCCAGGAGGAGAAACAAAAATACCAAATGATTTTGCTCATTTGTAGAACATGACAACAAAGCAAAACTGAAGGAACAAAATAGCAGCAGACTCACAGACTCTAAGAAGGGACTACGGGTTACCAAAGGGGAAGAGTTGGGAAGGCATTGGGGATGGTGGGTGAAGAGGAGGGGAGAAGGGGATTGAAGGGCATTATGATTGGCACACATGGTGTGGGGGAGGTCATGGGAAAGATAGTGTAACAGAGAGAAAACAGGTAGTGACTCTGTGGCATCTTGCTACACTGATGGACATTGACTGCAGGGATGTGGGGGAGGGGAATTCGATAATATGGGTGAATGGAGTGACCACAATATTGCTTATGTAGAATCTTCATAAGATTGTGTATCAATGATACCTTAATAAAATATTAAATAAAAGAAAAAGAAAAATTACACTCAGAGTCCATTTTGAATCACATTTTGACTCAGAGTTATCTACATCCATGATTTACAATATAACATTTTCCTCTTTGCCATCAAGATAAAGCATTGGCCTCACATTGCTCTGGGGTTTTCTTCCAAGCTGCAGACATCCATTCTGTAGATTTTGATGCTGGCACTTTACATTTTAGAAGGTGTCAGTGGAAGGTTTTAGACAACAACCAGGACTTATGTACCTTCCTTAAATGGCCCTTAATAGTTTATTGACAGACACATCAAGAGACACAGTGGCCTGGTCATGCCACCAAGAATACCCCAACTTCATGTGTGTGCAGCCCTAACAACTATGTCATGACTGCCACCTGGCCAGCAGAAGCTGCAGGACGCCATTGATTGTGAAATGCACCCTCAGATTAAAGATGTTACTTGCGAACAGAAAGTATCATAAATCAATAAAATACAGTAGCCATGGTCTTCAGTACCATCTTAATCACTAATACAAAGGATATTCAGTTTCCCACCTGCTTTTTTATTTCATTGTGTATTCCAATTGGTTCAAAACTTAGGTGGGCTGGCGGGCTGCTGTTATTGTATCCCTTCAAATCCCATCAATAAGTACTGTTATTATCCCCAATGTGCAAGTTAAAAAATGAGGCTCAGCAAAGTTAAAAACTTGCCTAAGGATTTGCTGCTCAGGGGCAGAACTGAACGGAATGCTGGTCTGTTAGGCAACAGCACTAACCACCAGACATACTGCCCTTTATAAACTTCCTGTTGTAAATAATTTTAAAGGATGGGTAGGAATTGACTTGTAAGAAGATAGCACCAGAATAAAGAGGCTCAAAGGTATGAGAGAGCATGGCCCTTTCAGGAATCTCTAAGGATTTCCCCAAGGCTGGAGAGCAGGAGATGAAGGGGAAGGTTGGGAATGAGATGATACTGAGGAGATAGCATTGCCCTTTGCAAGGACGTTAGACAGTTTTTTGAAATAGTTCCTTTTCTGCTTTCCAACTCAAACACTGTTGCCCTAGGAAGCCTCCACCTCCTTACAGTCCAGACGAAGAGTCTCTGCTGTCTGCTCCCATGGTAACCTGTACTTCTACCTTGAATCTTATCAAACTTTATTGTAATTACTAATTCAACAATCTCTACCACTAACTATAAATAAGTTCTATAAACAGGAAATTGAGTCTATTTGGGTAATCATTGTATTCCCAATACTAAGATGCAGTACCCCCAAACAGACTGGCATATGAATACACAACTCAATTAGAGGTAGACAGGGTCAGCCAGCAAATGTGGGTATTATACAAAAAGGGAACCACTCAAGAAATTTAAGGACTGCACCGGCATAACCAGCACTGTACTTTAGAGAGCTCTCTCTGGCTGCAGGGTCAAGAACGGATTAACAGAATAAAGGCAGGAAGACAGTAGGCTGCCTCTGTGGTCCAGACATGAAGTCCTATGGCACAAAGGTGGCAACAATTAAGTATCATTAGCATTTAAGTAATATATTTGAATTCATGATAGATGTGCCTAAGAGGAGGGCCAAGGCAGAAATCTAGGAACACCAGCATTTAGGAGATGGTGGGGAACAGGAGTCAGCAAAGGAGGCCAAAAGGAGAAATTTCCAGAGAAAAACAAACATGAAAGCATGGTATCAGAGACACTAAAGAGCAGAATTTGAAGGGGGAGAAGAATGGGACTAGCAGAATCAATTTCAAGCAGGAGTTAAGGTAAGATTTCCATAGGAGTAGAAATAAGGGGTCATTTGTGCCCCTAAGAGAGCAGTTTGCATGTGATGGAGACTGAGGCCCAGGATATATGAGATAACACTTGAGGAAATTAATTTTCTAGAAGCTTCAGTGCAAGGGAAGGAAGTGATTTGGTGACAAGGAAAGGAATGTGTAATCCAGGGAGGGTTTTTGTTGACATTTCTGTCTTGTGATAAAAAATAACTGACTGTAAATAAATTGGGGGTGAGAAATCATCAGGGAGGGAGGTAGTAAACAGCATTTGGTGCAGGAAGATCTCCGAAGAACTGGAAAATCTAGGACACTTGCAGCTGGAGACTGTAAGCATCAGTACAAGCGACAATCAAGGCTTTGGGTGCTGACCTTTCAGGGGTAAAGACAGATAGCATGTGCTATGCTGGAAGGAAGTCAGGATGGATAGAAACAGAGAAGAGGAATGAAAGGAGGAAGGGAGAGGAGGACAGCAGAGAGGGAAGCGGGTGAACCTCACTTTGGTCAATCATATAAATCCTTCTCACACAAGGAGGTGCAAGTAAAGGGGTGACAAGAGGACTGGATATATTTCTGGGCTGTGCAAAAGAAATCCCATCCGATTGCTGAGAAAATGCAGTAAGTACCCTCTGGACAGTTCCACTGGCCCTCAACCTGGTTAAGGCCACTGAAGTTGACTAACAGAGAAGCCTGGTGCTGGGTTTCTTTCCAAGACATCCCAGAGCTTGACAGCAGAGGGTAGTTGCTGTTAAAGTGGCTGTTGAAGGCAAGTCTGCTCCATTCACTTGGCCCGGCTTGGAGAGAGTATCTCCATCGTGGATGTGTGGGCTGACAGCAAATCCAGTGGGCTCTATCAAAATCCAAAGATCAATACTCGTAAGCCACCCACAGCTGTGCACAAGGCCTGATCATTGAGTAATTTCACATCCCAAACACACAAAATGTTTGTAATTCCCAGCACATTTTTGCAAACCATTTGATTTCACTTGGACCAGATTGCTGTTGGGAGGAACATTTTCCAGGTGGGAAGCTCCCCTTTGTTTCACCCTCGGCAGTCCTTCACTACATTCTCTGGCCCGTATCTGCATCCTTATGCTGTGAACCTTTTCTCTCTAACCTCTTTCCTGGGCTCATGGAGCCCTTTTCAGCAGCAAATCACTCCTTGAGCCTGTAATACATCTCTTCTTCCCAGGATTTGCTCCATGGGTGTAATTGGCTGCATTCAGCTCCCCTCTGTCCATAACACCATAGATCATACAGGCAAAGATGGATCCCCGGTGAACCCGAACAGGCTTATGGCTTCAGAAAGGCATTAAGATATGCATATTTTATTCTAACATCCTTTGGGTATAGGGCTGCCAAGGCTTGTGTCTTCCTAAACAGCATCCCTGGCTAAAGAGTCAATGGCTAAATGATGCATTGTGTAGGTTATATCTGATAAAAACCAAAGGCAACTTAGAGGGGCAAAAAAGGCTGAAATCTTCCCTTCCTATGGCCCCCTTCTTCAAGTGATGGATGAAGTCCACGCCTCTACTGCAGAACACGAACTCAATTAAAATAGTTCCTATACATTGCTGCTGGAATCACTTTTGAATGTTCCCATCCTATAAACATACTGTATTATAATATTAATGTGGAACCTGCTCATTTTATTGTCTCAGTCCCTTCACAGTTCATTGATTAACCAGATGCCAAGCATACATCCCTTTTGCTGGTGTGTGTGTGTGTGTGTGTGTGTGTGTGTGTTTTATCATGGAGGGTGCATTATCAATTCCATCTGAAGTTCCTCGTTGAGGTTTTTCCTATCAATTGTTTCCTTATGGTTCACAGCATATGGACAGTTTATTCTCTCATCAATCTCAATGGGCCATTCATGTCCTTGATAATAATAACAGCATTAATGAATGTGGTCCCATTTCAGGATATGCCATTATCTGGAGCTAATTTAATTAAGCGACACTACAGCATTGTATTCCTTCCTATTGTCCATCATGCTGTTGTCTCACATCCCCAAAAGAATGTATTTCTGAGCCAATACAGCTCATTTTCCTTCTCTGAAAAGAGGGGAGGGTCCTTGGGTGAGAGTTCAAAGAGGGCAGTATTGTTGAGTGCTGAGGCGGTTACAAGGGAGAAACAGGAAAGTACTATGAAAAAGAATAAAGATTTCTCTTGTCAAGTGTTCCAGGGGCTAATAAAATGAGTATTGACAGAAATTCAAATCACAGCTCTGCCACCTACCAGAATTTTGACCTTTGAAAATTTTACTCCTTTTAGTTGATGTTTTCATCTATAAAAGGAGTTCAAGAGTAACCTCCTTGCCTAAGTCTTTAGAATAATTAATAAAATACTATGTGAAACACACGGTTGGTACTCCATTAATATTAGCACCTCCAATTTCTTCCTGTTTCTCAACTTGAGTTTCTGCAGTGGGTGCTGATAATGTATATTGCAGGTGTGTGCAGCTCAAACAAAAGGTGCATTTCTAAATAAAGGGTGTAAATTAGGTTGGAGAAATGAGTCATATTTTAAATGCAGTGAAGGGCATGCTGTTTAAAATTCTCCTATGCTGCAGTCTTTAGTGAAGCAAAATCACTCCGTTACCCATAAGAAGTGTGCATAAGGCAATAGATCACCCTATAGGAGAATTCTAGAGCTGAGATATAGCCCTCTTCTCTGTGGTCACTGAAATAATAATGTCACTGAATAACATTTACTGGGAGCTAGCTATGTAAACTGTGCTAGTACTTTACACATATCCTCTGTGAAACAGATCCATGTTATTGCCCTCTTACAGATGAGGAACTTGAGACATAGACAGGTCATACAACATATTCAAGGTTACATAGTAAGTGGGAAGCCCAGATTTAAACACAGGAGAGGGGCTCACTCTCTGAGGAACCAAAAAGGGGTGCTTGAAAACACCTGTCTTCCCTAATTCAAGACTTCTTAAGGACTTAAATTGTGCTCTCAACATTTCCTTCAAAACTTCAATTGTCTCTGGAGCCATGGCTGAAATCTGCCACCTGACCCTCATCCTGCCAGGAGTGCAAGATGAGTGGCATTCTGGAACTCATGCTAAAACTGTGCAATTCCTTGGGACCCTGGTTTGTTCATCAGACCTTGAGATCCAGAGAAGGAGAATGGGCAACACTGAGGGGGTCTGGGGTAGATCATAGAGGAAAGAGTGTCAATGAGTTCAATCAATTTTTTCAACTGAGATTGAAGGAAAGGGTGGGAGTCTGATTATTGATTATCTGCTGTGAGCTAAACTTAATGGTGTGTATTTTTAACAGGACTGAGATAAAGAGGTGCTTGGGTGAAAAATATAAGGAAGCTCTCACTTCCAGGGTTGTGAAAATCTCATATCACTTAACTATCATGGAAACCTTGATGGGGCAGGTGTTCATATTTCCACATATTTCCATCCCATCTGAAAAGAGAGGTAAGAATACCACTCCAAAGCCAACCTCTCTTATCAGCCAACTCTCCACTTCAATGGGCATGACTATTATTTTCAAAATAGCAAAATAAGAGCAGGTTCCAGCATATGATGGGCCCAGGGGTTGCAAAGATTTACCAGCTTGCACAACACTATACATGCTTGGAGATGTAACTTTGTGACTGAGGGTCCCTGTCTTCAAGAAAGGGTAGCAAGTGAGTCTTCAGTCAACTTTCAACTTCCTGGTCTTCAAGGAAATTTAGTCGCCCACCTGAACAAATAAATTACCTATGGGAAATCTGAGACTTGTAGGGGATAATGGTATCAAAAAACTATTCTTCTAATTTGGACCCCAAAGGGAAGACCTCCTCTCAGGCCTGATAGCCCTACATCCCTCACCTCTATCCTCAGGTTTCCCTTGAAAAAGACCAGTGGCGAAGGCAGGATTTGAACATGCAGTTGGAAAAGCCTAGTTCAAGCTTAAGCCGTTCTCCAAATCTTGCAAAATCCTTCCTACCACTTCTCTCCTCCTTTTGATGACTCCTTTAAAAAAAAAAGTTCCCGGCAAAGAATCTGGTTTGTTTTATTTTATCCAAATGGCTTTGGGAAAGAAGGACTCACCCACACATTCCTGAAGACCCCAGTAGTTGGGATCATGCCTCTTATGTGGCTGGTACTTCCTTTCTTCTGAAGTATCTCACGGCTCACCTTGGTATCAGCTACAGTCAGGTGTCATTTTCAGCGACGAGCCATGTGTTTTAGGCAGTGCTCCCAGTTCTTGTGAGGATTGTCCTCTGTCATTCACAAGAGCCTGGTTAATGCTTCTCCCAGAAGACTACCCAGGACTGGTCACTCATCATGCCCAATGCCCTGAGCTGGCCACGGTCAAAAGCCCTGCTCTAAAGCCAGCCTGCAGCTCACATTACATGGTCTTTAGGAGGCCGAAAGGCAGAACCAGAGCTCAGGAGACATAAATGAAAAAAGATAAGGAAACATTTTGCTTTTATGGGTTGGAGAGAAGCATGTGAAGGGCACAGAGGGCACTGAGCTGAGAGGAGAGTACGGAGCCCCCACCTTGCAGAGGCTGCAGTTCTGGGGGTGTGATCAGGGCACATTTCACTCAGACCCTTGAATAGGGACAAGAGTCCACTTGGCCTAGTTCTCAGGGTCAGCCTCTGAGCCAGAGACACTGACATCAGAACTGGGCAGTTGTTTGAGTCAGCCTGGAAGAGGTTAGCAAAGTGACATTAGCTGCAATGTCCTCCTTAGTAACGTGTGCATTCTCAGGACAAGCCTAGTACCTGGCACATGAGTAGTCGGTAGTGATCTATCTCAGAACACAGACTCTTCACCTGTATTACTGCTTTTCCTTTGCTTTCAACCCCACTGGTAAGGCCAGCCAGAACAGAGGTCAGATCCCAGTATAGACACATATTCCTTGGCCAGGTCTCCTGATGTAAAATCTCTTAAAAAACAGGGAGGGAGCCAAGATGGCGGCATGAGTAGAGCAGCAGAAATCTCCTCCCAAAACCACATATATCTATGAAAATATAACAAAGACAACTCTTCCTAAAATAGAGACCAGAGGACACAGGACAACATCCAGACCACATCCACACCTGAGAGAACCCAGCACCTCGCAAAGGGGGTAAGATACAAGCTCCGGCCCGGCAGGACCCGAGCACCCCTCCCTCCAGCTCCTGGCGGGAGGAGAGCAGTCAGCAGGGAGGGAGAGGGAGCCCAGGACTGCTGAACACCCAGCCCCAGCCATCCGGACCAGAGTGCAGACACAGTGCATGCGTGAGGTCCTAGATACTAGGGAAACAGGGTGGCAGGACCAGTGAGCGGGTGCCTGAGGCCGACGCCAGAGAACAAAGAAACGGGAGCAGCCATTGTTTTTTTTCCTCTTTTTTGGCAAGTGCTTTTTGGAAGTCTTAAAGGGACAGGGACACCAATACTAGGGAAACAGGGAAGCAAGACCGGTGAGCGGGTGCCTGAGACCAGCGCCTGAGGACAAAGAAAATCGTGCTTTTTTCCTTTTTTTAAAATTATTTATTTAATTTTTTTGTTGTTGTTTTGGTTTGTAGAGTGCTTTTTGGAAGTCTTAAAGGGGCAGGGTGTAGAGGTCTGAGCCGCAGCCGAGGTCAGACCCCAGCCCTTCTAAGATGGCGCTCACATCCAGTAATGGCACAGCCCACGCATCTGCTCTGCCGAGTAGGAGAATCCCCCTCCCAGACCTTATAAGTAGTTCTGTGCTCGTGCACACTGCATGATTTCCACCCTGTCGCCAATAGAGTTAAAGGTCATGCATGCTCTCCCCTTTGATTGGTCTAGGGAAGATATATATAGTGGTAGTTAGTAGTAGGGAGAAGGAGAAGCCAGCAGCAGGAGGAGAAGCCAGCAGAAGGAGAAGCCAGCAGAAGGAGAAGCCAGCAGAACCAGAAGCTAGCGAGCCAGCCTGCAGAGACGAGAGGAAGAAGCTAGAGAGAAACTAAAAGAGCTCTAACTCATACTTGCCTGCATGCAAGCTGCAATCTTTCTGTAACACCGCCTGTGAGAAGAAATTAAAGCTGATTGAAACCGAACCAGGTCTCCTGTGATCGCGTTGACTCGACCCACGAGAAGCGGGAGCAATAGCTGGTGCCGAAACCCGGTTACCTCTCCGAGCTCCGCGCGTAACTCAGAGCTTTCTTCGCGAGACACAACCACCCAGCAGAACTGGCGAGTGCGGACGACGTAGAGCTTCTTGCCCCACAACGGTCCCAGTGGACTCCATTCGGAAAGATCGCCAGAGAAGCCGCCGGAGAGGAGGGACCAGAAAAACCCTGTCTGGGTACCTGAACGGCTGACACGCAAGCTCGAGAGCCATGAAGTCAGAGAACGGAGCCACGCTGATCCTGATCCTGGCGGGAATCACATCACAAACCATGGTGGAGACGGAATTATGGGGAATGGTGAAAGCATGGCCAGTACCATTCCCTCTCATTATCAACGAGAGCGTCTCAGACGGAAAACTCCACTGCAACCAGAGTAAATGCTTCCTGACAGAATGCTGGGACATGGACAAGTACCCAATAATGCTGGTAATGCGTGTTCCAACATACATCCCTATGCCAGTGAGGGAGCAAGAAGCAAACATCCCGGTACTACTTAGGTATCAGAGAGACTTTGGAGTCTCAGCAAGCCATCGCTATTGCGGTAGCAGCTTCAGTAGCCGCTGCAGCCGCAGCCACTGCAGCCCTGACTATCTCCATCCCTACAGCCGAGATATTGAATAGTCTGTCAAAGGACACTGCGACAGCCCTGACGCAGAACACACACTTGAAGAATGGCATTGTCCTAGTGAACCAACAAGTGGACTTGTTGCAAGAACAAACAGACTTATTAGCACTAACTTGGCACCTCGGGTGCATCCATTCCTATACCGGACTCTGCGTTTCTAGCATCCCCTTTAATAAACTTTCCCGAGCAGCCAACCTGTCTAGACACTTAGGACAACTATTAGCTACAAATTGGTCTAGTGAGCTTGAAGAACTTACCGCACAACTAAGGCTAGAAATAATGAATGTTAGCTCCAATGTAGTACAGACTATAACTATAGCAGAGTTAGCTAATACAGCATTTAATTTAGTAAAGGCCTGGTCGGGAACAGCAACCCTAGGAACACTGATGGTTTAGGGGCTTCTGCATGGCAGAACGATATGCTCGATGCAGCTCAGGCAGCAGCGAGACAAGAGAGTGTTGCTTCAGGCCATGGCCGCCATAGAAGAGGGCGCCTCCCCCAGAAAATGGTTGGAGATGCTGGACTTGTAGCCAGTGATGGGTAAGATCAAAGGCCATGCATATCAACCTAAGGCAGGGAGCAGACCATTAGATGTCTGTCACCCAATGACGGGTAAGAATGCAAAAGGACCTTTGACAACCTAAGACACGCAGAGTCCCTTTAAACCCCAAATCTTTTCATTTTTGTTTAAGAGAAAAGGGGGAGATGTAGAGGTCCAAGCCGCGGCCGAGGTCGGACCCCAGCCCTTCTAAGATGGCGCTCACATCCGGTAATGGCACATCCCACGCATCTGCTCTGCCGAGTGGGAGAATCCCCCTCCCAGAACTTATAAGTAGTTCCGTGCTCGTGCACACTGCATGATTTCCACCCTGTCGCCAATAGAGTTAAAGGTCACGCATGCTCTCCCCTTTGATTGGTCTAGGAAACATATATATAGTGGTAGTTAGTAGTAGGGAGAAGGAGAAGCCAGCAGCAGGAGGAGAAGCCAGCAGGAAGAGAAGCCAGCAGAAGGAGAAGCCAGCAGAACCAGAAGCTAGCGAGCCAGCCTGCAGAGACGAGAGGAAGAAGCTAGAGAGAAACTAAAAGAGCTCTAACTCATACTTGCCTGCATGCAAGCTGCAATCTTTCTGTAACACCGCCTGTGAGAAGAAATTAAAGCTGATTGAAACCGAACCAGGTCTCCTGTGATCGCGTTGACTCGACCCACGAGAAGCGGGAGCGATATCATGCTTTTTTCTTTTTTTTTAATTATTTATTTAATTTTTTTGTTGTTGTTTTGGTTTGTAGAGTGCTTTTTGGAAGTCTTAAAGGGGAAGGGCAGGACACTTAGTTCAGAGGCAGGGAATCTCGGGTTCTCTGGGCATTCTAAACCCTTGGGCAGCAGGGAGCACAGAGGCACCTTACAGAGATAAATAGCCTCCCGGCCGCTCCCCCTTCAACGGGGCTCCACCATTTGGAGCAGCAGCCCGAGCCAGGCCACGCCCACAGCAACAGCAGAGATAAACTCCATAGCAGCAGGGCAGGAAGCAGAAGCCCTGTCTGCACACAGCTGCCCAGCACAAGCCACTAGAGGTCGCTATTCTCCCAGGAGAGGAAGGCCACAAACCAACAAGAAGAAAAGCTCTTCCAGCTGTCACTCATACCAGCTCTGCAAACTATCTCTATCACCATGAAAAGGCAAAACTACAGGAAGACAAAGATCACAGAGTCAACACCTGAGAAGGAGACAGACCTAACCAGTCCTCCTGAAAAAGAATTCAAAATAAAAATCATGAACATGCTGACAGAGATGCAGAGAAATATGCAAGAGCAATGGGATGAAGTCCGGAGGGAGATCACAGATGCCAGGAAGGAGATTACAGAAGTGAAACAAACCCTGGAAGGATTTATAAGCAGAATGGATAAGATGCAAGAGGCCATTGAAGGAATAGAAACCAGAGAACAGGAACGTATAGAAGCTGACATAGAGAGAGCTAAAAGGATCTCCAGGAACGAAACAATACTAAGAGAACTATGTGACCAATCCAAAAGGAACAATATCCATATTATAGGGGTACCAGAAGAAGAAGAGAGAGGAAAAGGGATAGAAGTGTCTTTGAAGAAATAATTGCTGAAAACTTCACCAAACTGGGGGAGGAAATAATTGAACAGACCATGGAAATACACAGAACCCCCAACAGAAAGGATCCAAGGAGGACAACACCAAGACACATAATAATTAAAATGGCAAGGATCAAGGACAAGGAAAGAGTTTTAAAGGCAGCTAGAAAGAAAAAGGTCACCTATAAAGGAAAACCCATCAGGCTAACATCAGACTTCTCAACAGAAACCCTACAGGCCAGAAGAGAATGGCATGATATATTTAATACAATGAAACAGAAGGGCCTTGAACCAAGGATACTGTATTCAGCACGACTACCATTTAAATATGATGGCGAGATTAAACAATTCCCAGACAAACAAAAGCTGAGGGAATTTGCTTCCCACAAACCACCTCTAAAGGGCATCTTACAGGGACTGCTCTAGATGGGAGCACTCCTAAAAAGAGCACAGAACAAAACACACAACATATGAAGAATGGAGGAGGAATAAGAAGGAAGAGAAGAAAAGAATCTCCAGACAGTGTATATAACAGCTCAATAAGCGAGCTAAGTTAGGCAGTAAGATACTAAAGAGGCTAACCCTGAACCTTTGGTAACCATGAATTTAAAGCCTGCAATGGCAGTAAGTACATATCTCTCAATACTCACCCTAAATGTAAATGGTTTTAATGCACCAATTAAAAGACACAGAGTAATAGAATGGATAAAAAAGCAAGACCCATCTATATGCTGCTTACAAGAAACTCACCTCAAACCCAAAGACATGCACGGACTAAAAGTCAAAGGATGGAAAAACATATTTCAGGCAAACAACAGTGAAAAGAAAGCAGGGGTTGCAGTACTAATATCAGACAAAATAGACTTCAAAGCAAAGAAAGTAACAAGAGATAATGAAGGACACTACATAATGATAAAGGGCTCAGTCCAACAAGAGGATATAACCATTCTAAATATATATGCACTCAACACAGGAGCACCAGCATATGTGAAACAAATACTAACAGAACTAAAGAGGGGAATAGACTGCAATGCATTCATTTTAGGAGACTTCAACACATCACTCACCCCAAAGGATAGATTCACTGGGCAGAAAATAAGTAAGGATACACAGGCACTGAACAACACACTAGAACAGATGGACCTAATAGACATCTATAGAACTCTACATCCAAAAGCAACAGGATATACATTCTTCTCAAGTGCACATGGAACATTCTCCAGAATAGACCACATACTAGCCCACAAAAAGAGTCTCAGTAAATTCCAAAATATTGAAATTCTACCAACCAACTTTTCAGACCACAAAGGTATAAAACTAGAAATAAATTCTACAAAGAAAAAAAAAAGGCTCACAAACACATGGAGCTTAACAACATGCTTCTAAATAATCAATGGATCAATGAACAAATCAAAACAGAGATCAAGGAATATATAGAATCAAATGACAACAACAACACAAAGCCCCAACTTCTGTGGGACGCAACGAAAGCAGTCTTAAGAGGAAAGTATATAGTGATCCAGGCACACTTAAAGAAGGAAGAACAATCCCAAATGAATAATCTAACATCACAATTATCGAAACTGGAAAAAGAAGAACAAACGAGGCCTAAAGTCAGCAGAAAGAGGGACATAATAAAGATCAGAGAAGAAATAAACAAAATTGAGAAGAATAAAACAATAGCAAAAATCAACAAAACCAAGAGCTGGTTCTTTGAGAAAATAAACAAAATAGATAAGCCTCTAGCCAAACTTATTAAGAGAAAAAGAGAATCAACACAAATTAACAGAATCAGAAATGAGAATGGAAAAATCATGACAGACTCCACAGAAATACAAAGAATTATTAAAGACTACTATGAAAACCTATATGCCAACAAGCTGGAAAACCTAGAAGAAATGGACAACTTCCTAGAAAAATACAACCTCCCAAGACTGACCAAGGAAGAAACACAAAAGTTAAACAAACCAATTATGAGCAAAGAAATTGAAACGGTAATCAAAAAACTACCCAAAAACAAAACCCCGGGGCCGAACGGATTTACCTCAGAATTTTATCAGACACACAGAGAAGACATAATACCCATTCTCCTTAAAGTGTTCCAAAAAATAGAAGAGGAGGGAATACGCCCAAACTCATTCTATGAAGCCAACATCACCCTAATACCAAAACCAGGCAAAGACACCACCAAAAAAGAAAATTACAGACCAATATCCCTGACCAATGTAGATGCAAAAATATTCAATAAAATATTAGCAAACATAATTCAACAGCATATCAAAAGGATCATATACCATGACCAAGTGGGATTCATCCCAGGGATGCAAGGATGGTACAACATTTGAAAATCCATCAACATCATCCACCACATCAACAAAAAGAAAGACAAAAACGACATGATCATCTCCATAGATGCTTAAAAAGCATTTGACAAAATTCAACATCCATTCATGATAAAAACTCTCAGCAAAATGGGAATAGAGGGCAAGTACCTCAACATAATAAAGGCCATATATGATAAACCCACAGCCAACATTATACTGAACAGCGAGAAGCTGAAAGCATTTCCTCTGAGATCGGAAACTAGACAGGGATGCCCTCTCTCCCTACTGTTATTTAACATA
Organism: Manis javanica; assembly: GCF_040802235.1. Taxonomy (NCBI): domain Eukaryota; kingdom Metazoa; phylum Chordata; class Mammalia; order Pholidota; family Manidae; genus Manis; species Manis javanica. The sequence continues at coordinate 99,313,804 of NC_133166.1, read as the reverse complement.
GTACTGGAGGTCCTAGCCATGGCAATCAGACAAAACAAAGAAATACAAGGAATCCAGATTGGTAAAGAAGAAGTTAAACTGTCACTATTTGCAGATGATATGATATTGTACATAAAAAACCCTAAAGACTCCACTCCAAAACTACTAGAACTGATATCGGAATACAGCAAAGTTGCAGCATATAAAAATAACACACAGAAATCTGTAGCTTTCCTATACACTAACAATGAACCAATAGAAAGAGAATCAGGAAAACAATTCCATTCACAATTGCATCAAAAAGAATAAAATACCTAGGAATAAACCTAACCAAAGAAGTGAAAGACCTATATCCTGAAAAATACAAGTCACTCTTACGAGAAATTAAAGGGGACACTAACAAATGGAAACTCATCCCATGCTCATGGCTAGGAAGAATTAATATCATCAAAATGGCCCTCCTGCCCAAAGCAATATACAGATTTGATGCAATCCCTATCAAATTACCAGCAACATTCTTCAATGAATTGGAACAAATAATTCAAAAATTCATATGGAAACACCAAAGACCCCGAATAGCCAAAGCAATCCTGAGAAAGAAGAATAAAGTAGGGGGGATCTCACTCCCCAACTTCAAGCTCTACTACAAAGCCATAGTAATCAGGACAATTTGGTACTGGCACAAGAACAGAGCCACACACCAGTGGAACAGATTAGAGACTCCAGACATGAACCCAAACATATATGGTCAATTAATATTTGATAAAGTAGCCATGGACATACAATGGTGAAATGACAGTCTCTTCAACAGATGGTCCTGGCAAAACTGGACAGCTACATGTAGGAGAATGAAACTGGACCATTGTCTAACCCCATACACAAAAGTAAATTCAAAATGGATCAAAGAACTGAATGTAAGTCATGAAACCATATAACTCTTAGAAAAAACATAGGCAAAAACCTTTTAGACATAAACATGAGTGACCTCTTCTTCAACATATCTCCCCGGGCAAGGAAAACAACAGCAAAAATGAACAAGTGGGACCATATTAAGCTGAAAAGCTTCTGTACAGCAAAAGATACCATCAATAGAACAAAAAGGAACCCTACAGTATGGGAGAATATATTTGAAAATGACAGATCTGATAAAGGCTTGACATCCAGAATATATAAAGAGCTCACATGCCTCAACAAACAAAAAACAAATAACCCAATTAAAAAATGGGCAGAGGAACTGAACAGACAGTTCTCTAAAAAAGAAATACAGATGGCCAACAGACACATGAAAAGATGCTTCACATCGCTAATTATCAGAGAAATGCAAATTAAAACTACAATGAGGTATCACCTCACACCAGTAAGGATGGCTGCCATCCAAAAGACAAACAACAACAAATGTTGGCGAGGCTGTGGAGAAAGGGGAACCCTCCTACACTGCTGGTGAGAATGTAAATTAGTTCAACCATTGTGGAAAGCAGTATGGAGGTATATCAAAATGCTCAAAACAGACTTACCATTTGACCCAGAAATTCCACTCCTAGGAATTTACCCTAAGAACACAGCAACCAAGTTTGAGAAAGACAGATGCACCCCTTTGTTTATCGCAGCACTATTTACAATAGCCAAGAATTGGAAGCGACCTAAATGTCCATCGGTAGATGAATGGATAAAGAAGATGTGGTACATATACACAATGGAATACTACTCAGCCATAAGAAAAGGGCAAATCCTACCATTTGCAGCAACATGGATGGAGCTGGAGGGTGTTATGCTCAGTGAAATAAGCCAAGCAGAGAAAGAGAACTACCAAATGATTTCACTCATCTGTGGAGTATAAGAACAAAGGAAAAACTGAAGGAACAAAACAGCTGCAGAATCACAGAACTCAAGAATGAACTAACAGGTAGCAAAGGGAAAGGGACTGGGGAGGATGGGTGGGTAGGGAGGGATAAGGGGGGGAAGAAGAAGGAGGGGTATAAGATTAGCATGCATGGGGGGGTGGGAGAAAGGGGTGGGCTGTACAACACAGAGAAGACAAGTAGTGATTCTACAACATTTTGCTATGCTGATTGACAGTGACTGTAAAGGGGTTTATAGGGGGGACCTGGTATAGGGGAGAGCCTAGTAAACATAATATTCATCATGTAAGTGTAGATTAATGATAACAAAAAAAGAAGAAGAAAGCAGTTCCTGTGTGGTGACCTCCAATGAGTTCTACACAATGGTATAAAGGGCACATCAAAGTGCGGGCAAAGAGTCTGTTTGTGTTTTACAGAGGATTAAAGCCTAATTTGGCTACCCAGAAAATGAAATAAGATACGATATGAAGAAGAACTTCCAACATCAGCACTTTCTGGAAGAGTCATACCAGAAGATGATAATCAAAAAACCTCAACAAAGATCCAGGCGATGCTGCAGTTGTAGCTGCGTCCATCCCACTGTTTCCTGGACTTGCCACTGGAATGAGGAGGGAGATGTCTAGGCTGGCATGTGCATACAGTGAGACAACAAATTTGAGTGGATCTGTACTGTTGGAACTCAACCAGGAGTTGGGAGGGGTGCAAGTTGTAGCGCTCCAAAATCTTATGACTATAGACTATCTACACTTAAAAGAACATATGGGATGTGAACAGATCCCAGAAATGGGTTGCTTTAATTTGTGTGATTTCTCTCAGACTGTTCAAGTACAATTGGACAATATCCATCATATCATAGACAAATTTTCACAAATGCCTAGGATGCCTAAATGGTTTTCTTGGCTTCACTGGAGATGGCTGGTAATTATAGATCTGCTTTGGTTATGTAACTGTATTCCTATTATGTTAATGTGTGTGTGCAATTTAATTAGTAGTTAAAACCTATACATGCTTAAGTTACTCTACAAGAAGATATGTCAAAGAAATAATCAATCCTCCCATGTTTTCTTCCATCTGCTACCTCTATAGCTTTTCTTCTTCCTTCTTAATTACAACCCTTAAATAGAATTTGTGCCTCATATCGAATTTACCGAGTATCATAATCCCTCCAAGTGGTAAAGATACCTCAAGACAAATGCTGGGCATAGAAGCCACAGGGCATAAATCTGCAAAGAAGTGAAAAGCTAACCTTTTCAAACAATATGGCTTCTCTCTCACTTACCAACTTTACATCTCCCTGTATGGCCCCGGAAGATGACTGGTTAGCCAGAGACGGGTAAGATTCCTCAAGGGAGGAACAACCTAAGACAGGTACAGTCACAGGGGGGCCATCAGGTGAGAAATCGGGGATCAACAGTTGTGAGGCTTAGAACCTCACCCAACCTGTTCTGAGAGAAATCTTCTGCATCCATGGATGTTTTAATGCCCTTGTCTAGCTTGGATTAACACATACTCTACAGGCACACACCTGATCATCTACATTTGCTCTCTTACAACACTATGTTTTCTACCTTTATCTTGCATCTACCTACCGCTTCAGCATTTTATTAAAAATAAAAATAATAATAATAATAAAGGGAGAAATGTGGGATCCACATATAAATCACGTATAAAAATCAAACAAATATTCATATTTGACCTGATTGTTTATAGTTCATAATGCGTGATCAAAACCAAAAGTTTCTGTGATGACTGCCCTTGTTCTGTTCATCATGTAAGAATTTATTCACTATGTAAGAATTTGTTCACCATGTAAGTACTTGTTGATTATGCTTCAGAAGATTGGAGACTGATGAGAATTAGGCTTGAGGTGGATTAATAATTGTGCATTGAGCATTGACTCCCCTATACAGAATTTTATTGTTGTTAACAACCATTTGATCAATAAATATGAGAGATGCCCTCTCAAAAAATAAAAAAAAATCAAACGAATATTCATATTTGACCTGATTGTTTATAGTTCATAATGCATGAGCAAAACCGAAAGTTTCTGTGATGACTGCCCTTGTACTGTTCACCATGTAACTTATTCACTATGTAAGAATTTGTTCTCCATGTAAGAACTTGTTCGTTAATGCTTTAGAAGATTAGAGACTGACGAAAATTAGGCTTGGGGTGGATTAATGATTGTGCATTGAGCATTGATTCCCCTATACAGAATTTTATTGTTGTTAACAACCATTTGATCAATAAATATAAGAGATGCCCTCTCAAAAAAAGTACAGACTTCCAATTGTAAAATAAATAAGTAACCGGAATGTAATGTATAGCATAAGGAATATAGTCAAAATATTGTAACAACTTTGTATGATGATAGCTGGTAGCTAGAATTATCATGTATATAAATGTTGAATCACTGTATTATACACCTTCAGTTCTGTATTATATTTCTTCAGTTCTAAGAAATCAGGTCTCAAAAGATCTACCGGTAGATTATTAATACCTCTAAGACCTTTCCAGGACCCTGAGGTAAGAGAATTTCAGGGTTACCATGCAGGTATACCTCTCAGCTGGCTGAAACCCATCATGCTAACAGTGATGAGTGCTAGTCTGGGACCAGGAACGTTGGACCAGCCCAGCCCATCTGCCCCATTCATAAAGCAATTCTTGGCTCTCTCTTCCTGAGAAGAATAGAACAATATGATCTATTGAACACTTAGAAATGGATCAGTTTTCAAGGGCTGTGAAACTTCTAACAAAGTACTACAAACTGGGTGGCTTAAATAACAGAAATTTATTGTCTCACAGTTCTGGACACTAGAAGTCTGAGATCAAGGTGTTAGCAGGGTTGTTCCTCCTGAGAACTGTGAGAGGGAATCTATTCCATGTCTCTCTCCTGGATTCTGGTGATTTACTGGCAATCTTTGACTTCCTTGGCTTATAGATGCACCATATTCACAGGGTATTCTCCTTGTGTGCTTGTCTGTCAATTTCCCCATTTTATGAGGACCCATGTCATATTAGGTTAATGTCTACCCTAATGACCTCCTCTTAATTTAATCATCTACATTAGATCCTATTTCCAAATAAGATCACACTCATAGATGCTAGGGACTTCAACTTCTTCTGGAGGGACACAAATCAACACGTAACAGAAAAATTCATGATAGATATGAGACTTGAGATGGATCTTGAAGGACAGAAAGGATTTGTATAGGTGGAGATGAGGAGAGAGCTTATTACATTCTGAAGAGGAAATGGCATCAAAAAGGACCTGAGTTTTGGAGGGAACAAAAGCCATGTTAGTGGGACAAGGAAGCCAGGCCATTAAAGATGGCATGCCTGAAAATCAAGCTGAATAGGGAGTGCGGGCCTGATGACAGAGGGTCTTGGCTGACAAGTAGATACTTTGCAAGTTGATATAAAATGAAAAAGGGAGCAAAGGACTGACATGGTGGAAGTAGTGTGTTAGGAAGATCAAGGGGTAAGAAGGGCAAAATGGAGAGAAGAGATGAAGTGAGACCAGGTTAGGAAGCTCTTAGAGTAATTAGGGAAGTAATAGGGCAGATTAGGACGGTGATGTTGGGAATGGGCAATTCTGGCCCTAAATCCCAGTCAGATGGGTATTTAGGCATTCTTCCTGTGCCTGCAAATGCTCTATCAAGCTCTCTGTGGCATCACGGCAGCTAATGCAGCATTTATTATCATATCACTATCGCCGTCACCACCATCATGGTCATCATCTCCGTCTTCTTAATAATCTCGACCCCAGGCAGTTTGCTCGCAGACCATCCTGCCTGCAGCGAGGAAATGGGTTGCATTCGTTTATTCATCCAACACTGAACCGGATTCAGTTAATGCGGCAGCCCAGGTCCACACGCTTGCCTCGTTCTGCAGCCAGTGGGGCCACAGCAGCAGCATGTGCTGCAACCACAGTCATGCCACCATCCCTGCACCACATTGAGGAGCCCTTTGTGCCGCAGTGGCTGCCTGCACTGTGGCCGGGGGCCCACTGTCAGGGACACCAGCATTCAGGGCAGGAAGGTCATGCCTCATGGGTTGAATTTTGACCAGTGGGTGGCAGGTTAGTTCTCCCTCTTCTCTTTCCCCTAGAGACACAGTAGCATGGAAGGCCTTTCAGAAGGCCCCCAAGAGACCAAGCCACCGGTTGCACTTGTTACAAAGCTGTGCCCAGTTCAGCAACGCTTCCCCTCATACTCGCTCTTCCTCCTGTGCTGCCGCAGTGCCTTTTTGTCTGCACTGTTGTTTCTCTTGGAACACGGTCCTCAATAAGGAGCTACTAAGTTCCCTCATCATCCCGGGAAGGATGTCTAGGGAATCCAGGCTAACACAACTGATAAAAATTACATATATTGCTCATCACGACCATGTTCTGGTCTGTTTGGGGTACTGGGAGGAATTGGTGTTGCATGAAACAAACACAGTCCCTGCCTCTTGTTCATGCAGTTTCTTCTTCTAAGTATGTAATTACAGATGGAGATGAGTGCCCTGAAGGAAAGGGGCTCATCTCTAGATGCAAGAACAAAGGATCTTGATGTAGACAAGGACAGGGAAGGCAGCTCTGGGGAAGGAATGCTCACCCTGAGAGCTGTGGGGCGTAGAAGTTAAGCAGGTGCTGTTTTGTAAGAACGAAAGGAGAACAAAGTGTGTGGAATGGAAGTGTGTGGAATGGCCACAGCAGCAGTGTACGAGGAAACAGGCGTCGCCCAGAAAGCTGCTGAAAAGCTAAGATAGATGCTGGGGCCCTGTGACGGGCTTATGAGATCAAAGTCTTGAGTAGAGCATGGGAAGATTCTTATTTCTTCTGTCTGAACCTTGACCAAGTCTGGAAACCACTGAAGTAGACATGGAGGGCCTGCCTTGAATAAAGAATAAAGAAGGAAAAGTTCTGTTCTCACTGTGTCCTTTTGCTGCTGTCAGAGGCCACTGCCTTTCTTCTGCTCACCCTCCAAATCTCCCTTCCTTTCCACAGTCAATCCCATCCTGTGGGACTGCATGCTCATGCACACGCACACGCATGCACACACGCGTGCGCACACACACACACACACACCCTTCCCTAGAGTCCATTTCTTTGCTTGCCCTGAATGCCCCCTACAGTGCTTCTCTCTAGCCCCTCTCCCAAGCTGTACCCCATGCTGAAGACCTTTCTTGATCTTTTTCTCCAGCAACACTGAGCTGACCCACTGTGTAATCCCTCAGGACCCTGCTAGCTGCTAATTAATCGTTTTCTGTGGTTACAACAGATGGGTGGACACGCTTCCGGATAATTATAATAACCCCCATGTAGGGATATGGCCCTGTCTGGCACCATTGCTTAAAAAAAGACACTTTCAACATTGTATCTCATTTAGTATTTCCAGCAGAAGGAAACTGTTGTGCAATAGTGTCCACACTACGTAAATGACACATCACAGACCAAAGCTGTCCAGCAAACTTGCCACTCTGTTCCCAGGGGATACATTTCTATTTTACAAAGGGCTCTCCAACTTCTTTCTTAAAGCAACATAGTGACTGATACTGGACTCATTTTAAGGAAAGCCTTAACAGGGTAGGGGTGGGAATATGGGGCTAACCTGGTAGGAGAAAACTTGTAACACAGCTACGTGTGGGAGGCAGTGCAGTACAGTGGTTCAGAGCAGTGACTCACTCTTTTGAGTAAGAACTTAAGTCCAAGACCCAAAACTGCAAAGTATTAACTGTGTGGTCTTGGCCCAATTACTTTCTCTCTCTGCTTCCTCAACAGAAAGTCAAGTCACAAGTCACACCTCACAAGGTAGGTGTAAAGCTTAAATGAGATAATATATTGACAGCACTTCATAAAGCGCCTCACACATAATAAGCCAATTTTTAAATTGTTATTGTTATATTACACAGGCATCTGCCCTCCCTTGTAGGAGACTGGCCTGGCAAACAGCCAGCAGAAAATGAAGGTATGTTTGCGTCTGTGAGGGTGGGAAAAGAAAGAGGCAGAAGCCAGGGAGCAAAGTGAATAAGAGTGAAGTGCCCCCCTCCGCCCACGTGGACCCCTTCTGATTCCACTGGCCCAGCTAGGCCGTTTTCCAGCCCTGCCAGAAGGAGTGGAAATTGGACTGTGATCTGGAGAGCTATCAGTTCTGACCATTAGTCAAACACCGGGCGCCAGTTAGACCTAATTGCCTTTGAAACGTCCAAAGACCAGACACTTTTTTGGAGGTCAGGCGGCATGGCTGAAAAGGAGACAGAAGTACCTGAGATGAAAATAAAGGCATAATAGGTTCAGAGAGTTGGTCTGAAAATTAGCTTTCAGGGTCTCCTTATGTTGGTTTATTAATGATGTGAAACATAATAATGGCTTTGACCACGATAAAGATAAATTACTTTTTTTCCCTGAAAAATAATGAAACTTTGGTAAACATTCCAGGTTTATCACTTCATTTATCTCCAGCTCATGGGGAGGGAGAGAGAGAGAGAGAGAGAGAGAGACCTCCCCTAGACCCAGCCCCCCATTTTTAATATTCCAAGCTATTAGATTTCAATAACCCACTCTCTAGCAACGTGTGCCTCATTTCCCTGGACAGACCAAATAGGCAATAACAGCCTCTCCGTTAGAACACTAATGTTGTAATTTAGAACTTCTGTCAAGATGAAAGATCTTTGCTGGGATCCTCCAAGGGCCCAGAGCGACACTTCAACCCAGGCCCGGATAATGAAGTTTTCATTATTAAATAAAGATATTTTAGGAATGTCATAAACCATAAATCCACTCTCCTCTATTGCCTTGCTACCTTATTGTGTTTATTTCTAGCAAAAGCCCAGCCTCCTGCTACCGCCCTCTAACTCCTCCAAACTTGGCATTTCTTGCCTTTCAACCCCCTAATCTCATGGTGATGCACTGAAGTTGCTATGGTGACAGAAGAGCGTCTTCTCCCACTTTAGACCTACAGGCTGTAAAAGAGGAAGGTGCGCGTGGAGGAGGCGAGCCCCCGTTCTCTCTCCTTGGCTGCCCCTTCCTCGCCACTTCCTCTTACCAGCCAGCTGAGAGACAGCTTTATCTCACCTCCAGGAAATGCTACCATGCGCCATCAGGTCTGGCTGTTCTCAAAAATTATGACACAATCAATTTTTAATGTGAATTTAGTGCTGGTTGGAAGCATTAGACTCTGAGTCCCAGGGAAGTGACTCATCTGTTCATCTACTTGCCAAATGTTGGCGTGCATGTCCTCACATCCCACCTGGCTCTGATGCTAACTTCAAGAAGACAGCCTTGGGGTGGGGTGGGGGGCGCTTCTCATACCAACTTCATGAGCCTGCTGCCCGTCTGATCACCTCAACAGCAGGAAAGAAGTGTTGATGCTCCTGTTCCCCAAGGCCAGGTGACACTGGGAAGGCTCAGAAAGCTAAGGGACCTTAGATACATCTCAGTGGACTCTACAAATAAAGAGAATCAGGATGTCTGAAATTAGGGATGCATTTAACCATCCCTAGCCCACCACTGATTCACACCTGAGAAGTGAGCTGTCTTAAAAAGGTAGGGAGAATGTTCTAGTCTATCTCAGTGAAGTAAAGAGCTCTCACTTGCACATAACCAAGTGTCTCTTTGCTGTGAGTTAGGCCCATATTCAAAGGCGATAGAGATCAGCATATAATAATGCACAGTATTACGTTCATAGAAGGGGAATATTAATGCACAGACATTATTAATGTGCCTGTACCTTTGTTGCTTCTCCCAATCAGAACACAGCGACAAGAACCATTAGATCAATCAAAGAAGAATTTGTAGATATACCTGAGGACAAAGATCATGACCCTGTGTCTCCCAGCCATTTCTCTGTGTAGCACCTTCCATTACAGTGAGATCTGAAGTTGGAAATATTTAGCTCTAAGATAACAAAAACAAAACCAAACAAAAAAAAACACACTTTCACCTCCACTGCTCTATAGACTTCAGGAACAGTTGGTCTCAGCAAAAAGACTCCTTTCTGAAAATATGTAAGAACCCAAATCATTAATTTTACATATATGTAAAATTGTGTTAGAGTCCATCTAGGAGCACACATCAGTTGGGGATATTTACTGCGGAAGGGGGCACAACAAACCATAGAACCCTAGCAGCACTTGAATTAATTGAAAACAAATTTCCCCTCCCAGCACTAAACAAATGAGGAGGTTTTTGTGATAACACTCACACCCGCCTGTAATAGGTTGCTAAGATTCCACTAATTAAAAAGATCTCATTTGAAGATAGTTAATGGTTTCTGCGTTTCTACAAAGCACTAGTCAAGACTACATTTCCCTGAACTTCAGGGTCTGTGCTGATTACTACTCAATTAGTTTTGATTCAATTCACTGAAGAAAAATGTCCATTTCATTAGTGTGGAGAAATAACCATCGGACACAAAATATAGTTCCCGGCATTGCTATGGCAACGGGGATGACACAGCTGAGCTCCGAATGTTAATGCTTTCCCTGGGACTGTGGTTTTACGTCAGCGTGGGGCCATGAAGCCTTGTTGGGTGGAGGTGGCTGGTGCCTTATCACTGCTTGGATTGGCAGACAGAAGAGGCCAAGGGACTCCCAAGAAGGTTCCCTTCCTGCCACTCAACTCCCCTGCCACTCCCCTGAGCACTGGGCATAGCAGCAGCAGCATCAATTGCTGCTTTGCAAGTCCCGCAAGCCCCTCTCTGTGTGACATGCAAAAGTCCAGCTGGAAAGTGAAAGATGCAGTCCACCACCCAGATGTGTTTGCCTCTTTTGTAAGATGTGTGTGACTGTCAAGGTGATAGACTGACTTTCAAGCTCTTCATTAATACATTCCAGCCAGCCCAGGTGGGTGCACGTTGACAGGGTGAAGGGAGGAACTAGATGTGTATCCATGCGATTCAGTAAACAGGGCAGTCAACCTGGAGAATTCTGCTCCCGTAAGGGGAACGTGGTCCTTGCCCACACTCCCCATGCCTCCGGAAGCGAAGGAGAGGAGAGCAGATTCTCCATTAATGCATGAAAGCACGTGGACCTGTTTGTATGGGATGGTGGTGGGGGAAAAGCTCCAGTACGAGTCTTCAAGAATGACAGATTGGGCAGCTGTGGAAGGGTTAATTAGGGCAGATAACCAAACTGGGCCGTAACAAAAATATCCACTGGAAGACTGATTTTTTCAGATTAAATGGATAATTGCCCTTCGTTTTCCTTAAAGTATGTCAACATAATCTTAGACTATCAATTTACAATTAATTGCTGTGTACTATGTTCAAGGCTCCATGCCTTAGGAGATGAAGATTAAAGACAAGAGATCTTACCCTCAAGGAACAGTTTATTGCAAGATAGCACATGAACTTCTAATGACAGCTACTATTACTGAGCACCAACTATGCTCCTGGTAGTGTACTAAGTGCCCATGTGCATTACTGCATTTAATCTCCATACTGGCATAATGAGGCAGACGATAGCCCCATTTTATAGCCAAGTGTACTAAGGCTAGTCAATTACCAGGTTAATTACAGCAAGTAATTGGTGGAACTGGGTTCAGACATGAGTCTGACTCCATAATCGCTTAGAACCACCATGCTCACCACCTTTCATGTACACATAAATAGCCAAGTGGTAAATGTTTATGCCCATGTGTGTTACAACAGTAAATACCTGATTTGCAAGGAAAGCAACAAAAGGCTATTGCATTTCACTAATTTAACTTCTCTTTTAAAATTCAGCTCTAAGGAATGGACAAAACCAGAGCATCCCATCTCCTCCATTAACTAGATGTTCTACCCACCACCCTCCCACTCCTGCAGACCACCGGCAGAGGCAGTGAGAGCTGCTAACAGGCAAGGACCTGATCCTAACACAGGAGCAAGCTTATCTCACTATCAGAGGCTCAGTGCCCCGACAGGGACCCCACCCCCTTGGGATCTGTGCATCTCAGCTTCTTTATTCTGAATCATCATCACGTCACCATCAAAAATATGTATTAAGCTTCTGCATACACATTGTTCTGGTCACCCCATTTATTCTGCTGTCTTGGCATATATGTATTTTTCATTTTATCCATTTGCAGTTCCTTGACATGATTTTATTTTATCCTTATGCATCTTAAGAGACAGTATTCAAGACACCCAGAATTTAGTGGGTCTCCAGAGTGGACCTTCTCTTTGCTTGACCAGAGCAATAATACTGGATCTTCATTCAAGGACTGACTGAATACCTGCCTCTTCTAAATACATTCTGATATATTTATGATCTGAAGTCATATCATAGATAAAACACACAATGGGCATACATATCACTCTATAGATTGGCTTGGCTGCTAGAGCAGCATTTGTAAAAATTTTAAGAAAACTTAGTCCCTGGGTTGTTAAAATATGTTAATAGAAAAGCGGGTGGGGGCAGAGATCTGTGATCAATTACATCTAGGAGATGCTGGGTTAAACAAAGCTAATCAGGTTTCTTCACTGCAAATATTTTCAGAGCTCTTAATATGCTAATGTATGACTCTTCAAGAGAGGAGAATGGGAGGAAACATTATCCACAGAACCACTTTTATCCTCCGACAGTGAGGGACTAGTGTTCTGCAAGCTCTGGACAATATAGACTAGGGGTCAACCTAGGAGCCTAATCTGCATATATACCTGAGGAAGTCTGGAATATGGTAGAGTCCACTGGGACTTTTTCCATAAAGACTTCTATGCTTCATGGGAGAAATGTTGAAGATTTGGGGACTATATTTGAGCCCAGGAACAGGAAATTAAGGATACGAGAAAAAACACTGTGAAAAATATCTGGTCTCAAATTCCAAGAAGAGTGGCCCAGGTGGGCCAAAAACTAATCAGCCTGAAACAGGGAAGAGCTGAAGACCTATTTTAATGCAATGAAATTTTGAGAGAATGCCTCTGTAAATTGGGAGATGTTGAGATACAAATGCCAGGAAATCCTCACTGAATGTTTAAACAATGGGCATATTAGTCATCTCTCCTACAGAGGCCCAAGCTCAGACCCTGAAAATACTTGAGACTCTCCTAGCCCACAGCACATCCACTGTTTCCAGGATCCCACATCACATCTTTCCAATTTTTTTCTCCATTTGTTGGAGTAAAATAATTTAGGAAGGACACATAAGAGGTAAATTTTCTAAGTCCTTGAATGTCTGGATACATCCTTGTTTCACAAGTGATTGATAGCTAACTAGGTCTAAATTAGAAATCTAGGCTGAGCAATGTTTTTCCTCAAAATATTGAAGTCATTTCTCCATTTCCTGTTGGCATACTGTGATGCTGCTGAGAAACCGAAAGCCAGTCTAATCTTCCCCCTTATATATGATATGTTTTTTCATGCAATAACTTTTAAGGTCTTCCTTTTAATTTAATCTTCTGAAATTCTGCAAGTACCTATCTTCGTTTAGGTTTATTCAGGCCTTACTGATCCCCTTCAATCTGAAAATTCAGTCTTTAGCTCTGTGAACTACTTTTTAGTGTATCTTTGATCATTTTGTCTCCTCAATGCTTTTTAGTGCTTATTGCTTCCGGATCAACTCCTTATGTCACCTATATGTTCTCAAATTTTATTTTTCTCCCCCTAATTGTTCTAGATTCTAGGAGATTTCTTCAACTTTTCCTCCTACCTTCCTGCTGATGTTTAAAAATTAAATGTTGTCAGTTGTATTAGTAAGGGCAACACCATCTGCTGCTGTAACAAATAAGCCCCCAAATTTCAGTGGCTTACCACAGTAAAGTTTATGTCATGCCTGTGTAACTCTGAAAATATATTTGTCTCTGTTCATCAGGCAGCTCCTCCTCAAAAGAAATTTTGAGGATCGTGACTTCCTCAGGCTTAACCACCCCCTAAGGCCTCATGGCCCCCTGTACACAGCCAGGAGAAGGGGAAAGAGGAAACAAAGCTGACTATCAACAGCTTTGCCATGCACATGCCCCATGGCATTTCTGCACCCATTCCACTGGTGAAAATGCTCATTTGGTCTCACCTACATGCAGTTTGGCAGAGGAGGGCTCTGACATCTGCTTCCTGATTAAATAATTGCTTCCCAAAATAACTGTATATATTTTGGAAGGAAGCACACAAATTTGGTGCTTAGCTGATGACCATTAGCAGTCTTCATTGTATCAATCATATTTTTATTTCCATGAAATCAATCACATCCCTACCTTGTTCCTTCCACGAAGCACATTTTTTCTGTTTTGTTCATAAGTAATCACTTGTTCCTCTGGGATCAGCTGTTCATTATTTTCTTGGCCAGACTCCTTCATGCTCTTGTTTCCTTCATGTTCTGGTGAGTCCTGTTTGTTTCTTTTATTGAGGAATTGAGGACTAGGCTGATTATTCCGTGTAGACAGAGTACATTTCATTTACTGCATGTTTGTAGGCATGGTTTTCCCAACAGGCTTCTTTCTTAATGGGAAAGCTGATGTCTTTGTACATGGGTATACATGCTATTTCCATTAGCAGTTTCACTCTAGGCTGTGTTGTATTAGAATGGGAAAGTCAGTGGCCCTTGGACTGCCAGCTTCTCAGGTGCCAGAATAAGAAAAACTCTACTCTGGGCCACCAGTGTCATTCAAGAAGCCTTGGTTGCCCCACGAAGTTCATCTTTGGAGAAGAACATCTAGATGTTTTCCTTGAGAGTAATACCAGTTGGCCTGTCACTCTGAACGGGAAAGGGAACAGGAGAGTGAATATACCTAGCATAGCTTTCTGCAGGTAAATCTTGGATTAATCTTCATTTTTGCAATTACTATCCCCCCTTGCATCCTCTGTATTTACCACCACCAAGCTGCAAGCATGTCTGGGTTCTAATCGGCAGGATAATCTCACCTACGTTGCAGCCTAATCCAGCAAATAATCAAGTCTGAACAGCTTTCTCCTCTGTTTCATCTGCCAAATATGCCCATCCATCCTGTCTGAAAGGCTGAGATCCTTCAGCTCATGAACCTGTCCACCCTTACTCTCGCTATTAGGCATTCATTGTTTGGTACACTTTCAAGCTATAATTTGGATGAGAACCTACAAGGGGAAATATCTCAGTTTGCCATCTTAGGCCAGATTAGAAACACGCTCATAAATGTCCTTTGGAGAACAGGCACCAAGTTTTATGAGACAGGAGGGCTATAAAAAAATTAAAAGGAGTGGCTGACAGGAGTCTAAAAGAACTTCAGTCAGCTTTTGAAGAAAATTATCTCTCAATTTACATGGTCTGACTTGATACACTTACTTATTCATTCATTTTTGTTCAATATACTGAGACCTTATTACATATCACAGGCTGTGCCAGGAAGCAGAGCGATACCGTGAGCAATGTGGCCTTCTACTTCCTGTCTGCAAAGAACTTAGAATTTATGTATAGAACTAGCATTCAAAACTTGAAATTTAAATGTGTGTTTCAGTTAGAAGTTCAGGACACTATGGAAGCATATAAAAAGGGCACTGAAACCAGACTTTGCATGTCATGGAAGGACTACTGGATAAAGTCATCTGTGAGATGAGATTAAACTAGCCAAGCCAAGGGGTGGGATGGGGTGGATAGGATGAGTGTTCCAAATAAAGAAAAGAGCATGCAGAATTCAGAAGTGGCTCCCACCTACTTATACGATGGCTTTATCTACGTGACTACTTACTGTGCTTGGAATGCCCTACTACCCATCACTCCTCAACCGGGAGTGTGGCAAGATCCTCAACTCAGGCATTCATCTACTCTCTGAAGAGCTAATGGAAACTCGCTCTAGTTTCTAGGCATTTTCCTCCACTTGTGCAGTGGAGCTTATATGTTCTGTGATTATAACAATGGGCACCTGCTATAAAATGTTTGCTTCCCTTCCCATATCCACCACCAGTCTACAAACTCAAACTCCCTGATGTCAGGGGTTGTGTTTTATTCACATTTGTACTACCCATACTACATGGTAGCACATGTCAGGTGTGCAGTTAATAGGTGCTAAATATGCAATCATGAATGCATGAGGCAGAATTGTGACAATATTATCAGTTGTCCTTGGTGGTAAAAAAGCTTGATGCAACTTAGGTTGACTTGATGCGACAAAGGTTGAGAGGTGAATAAAAAACTTAAATATTTATTTGTAATAAATACAAGCACTTATAAAAGATAAGGGTATGGAGAACCTCCCCCAAATGGCTGCTACCTAAAATAACACAAGCATAACAGACTCTCAGATTATTAGCAGAAATCAGGCAAGTCTTCACTGCAGCAACGACCATAAGGCCAGCTTCACCTCACCTGTTTACCTTACTCCTGCAGGTTAAGTGGGCATTGGAGGAAGGGTAAATTCCATCTGGATGTGTAGAAGTCCTGTGCCAATGAAGTAAATTTGCTTTATATGGGACCAGGAAGGCAGGGGAATGAGAACTGGGGTTGCTCCATTCAACGGAGACTCAAGCACAGGTTCTTCACACTGTGTATCAATGAGTTCATAAAATTTCATTTTGTTCTTACAAATTGCTGTTGCTACAATGGACATTCAATGTTATAATGATATATGTCAGATGGAACCTTGGCATAAGTGAAATAAGATGTAAGATCAGCTGCTGGGGAATAGTGGGTAAGAGCTCTACACATCTCACACAGGCACCCAAGAAAGACTGCACATCTACAGGAAGTGTGAGAACATTGCCTCCTGGACATTCAAGAGCACAGCTAAGGCAGTAAACAATTGAGCTCAAAAAGTACCACAGAACTGAAAGGCAATCAAGTGAACAGGGCTGGAACTGTGAATGACTTGAGACCCTGTGAAGGTCTAGGAGACACTGCTGTCCTGCAGCAATTCCTGCTTCCTGATTATTGCTCACTTGTTCAGAATTTAAACCTGTATCTCAACATAAAAGTTGAGAATCACTGGATTCTATTATAACCAGTCCAGTATGTGTGCTGTTCTGCTGATTTTTAATTTGGTTAGATAAAGTGCATCTTTAAGCTTCCAACCCTTTATTTAATCGCCAACACCGAATAATTATTAAGCCTCCACAATTAAAAATACTCTCTATTATTATGGTGACTATACATCCTAGTTCGCTTGGAACCCTTCCAGTTTAAATCTATTGTCCCCGGTCCTGCAGTTTAATATGTATCCTAGATTCTTTTTTTTAAATAAAGCATTAAGATAAAGATGATTGGGACAATTTCCACTTTGTACCTTTAGCTTCTGCCAGAGTCTTGGCTAACTGTATGTAGTTAGTATATCGAGTTGTGATTAACATGTGGTTATATCTGAAAGATGGCAGGTGATGATTCAACCTACTTGTCGGTGTTGCGGGCCCCTTGGTTTACCAGTAGCCCACTGTACTCTGAGCAGGATGATGGCCAATGAATGCCACAGCCTGAGAGCTGCAGGAAGCTATCAGGCTACCAGTGCGTCAGTGGGAATCAACAGGAATTATAGGCTTGGAATATGTGAAATATGTGCAGGAATATAGAGCTGACTGTCCTACCACAGACCCCAGAAAGCATAATCTAAATGCATCTGTTCAGTGTTTTGTATTATTTATTGTTTAGTAAGCCTTTGTTTTATTTTGTCATTTTCAAAGCAATGATCTGAAAAAAAAGGTACATGTTAATAAAATATTAAATAGTAAATTTCCATTTCTTAAGAAACTTGGTGATGAAGATGTAAATTTCCTAAACTTTTATCATCTACCTGATATCAACAGAAGATACAAATATTCTGGAGAAGTATCAGCATCCATTTCAAAAGTAAGCAATTATTTCAGAAGACTATTTTCAAAGATGTCAATTTAACAACACTGCAAAAACTTCACTTACAACACTGGAAAGCATGACTTTTCATTTGGATCAAATGAATATTTTTCTGATTTTCTAATTTCACTCCCAATACCAAGCTTTTCCTGTGTACGTATGAAAGTGAATTGATGGCCATTAAAAGTACTGGCTCCATTAGCTAGAGAACTTCACTAAGAGATGATGTCAGTTTTACATTAGTGTTATGAGATTCTTCAAATAGAAAATCAGTTAATTCTAATAATATATCTTAAATCCAATTCATGAAATCTAAGTAAAAATTTCAGAAAGTCATTCCATCTTGGTAAAATATTTAACATCATTGTAAATGCAATTATAATCTGAATGAAAAACTCAAAGCTGAAGGTAAAGTGCCTTGTATTTACAATGAAAGTATGATACAAATTTTGGTAGAACCTAATATTGTGGTAAAAACAACATTCTAATTAAATCATGGAGCAAAACTCTAATTGGAATTGGTTGTAGTGCACATATTATTCATGAGTGTGTCCAAACAAGCTTGGAGAGTCTACCTGTCAAAACAGAAGCTGTATTTGAAGCCAGCTAAATGAGAAACTTTTGTGACAAAATTCATCTTGAATTTATTTTAAAAATGTTTCCATATGGCAATGCATGCTTTTCTCTTTGCTGTCTGTCACCATCTGATGTTAGAAATGTTTCAGTTTTTAAAGAACTCCTTTGTAGATCAATCCAAGCATCTAACAATGGTATTTAACCTTATTGTAAAGCAGCTCTCTAAATTGAGGCTGCATTTTGTTTGAAAGAAGTTGCAAATCTTTCATCAAAATATTCAACTGATAAAAGACCAAACAATTTCATCTTTTTAAATGTATAGCAAATTATAATTATTGAAAGAAAATCTTGAAACCAGAAAGGTGGTGAAATGTAATGCCACAAAAGCAAAGGAAAAAACGAACTCAATGATAAGAGATTAAAACATAAAACATTTAATTTTGAAATTCTATAATTATATTTTGGAATATCTTTACCTCTGGGGAAAGTCTTCTAATGGAGGGTACTTGGTATTTTGTTTTGTTTTTTATAAACTTACGTTTTCTACTGAAATGGAACTATTTTGAAATACCTTCAAGTGTAGATAATTTATTGATAGGTTTTGTTTTATAAAATGATTTTTTGAAGAAATGGAGGTAAAAAGAGTACATGCAAAAATATTTGGCATAAAGTATTTATACATTTACATATTAAAAATGGAGTTAATATCTCTCCTAGCAAAATTATAATTGGAGCTTGCCAATACCTCAATACCTAAAGTATTTTCTCAATTAAGAGTAGTACTATCTACAAACAGAAATCAACTGAAGTTATCAATTCTAAGTTTTGCCAGCCATGAAATATAGTTTTAAGGAGACTGCAATCAATTTTATGAAAAAAATTAATAATAAATCATATTTAAAATTTTATCCTTTAGGAAAATATCCATGTCATAGTATTGTGACTGATATAATCAATAAATGAACTATGTAGAGATATAAGAGGAATAATCATCTTATGTTATAATAAATAACTTATGCTATTGCCAATGCTTATATAGTCAGTATAAGGAGATGTTATTTTCCTTTTATGTATATGATATACTTTACTCTTATTTTTTAGAAATACTTCTATTTTTGCAAGTAATTGTGGAGTTAAATTAATTTATATATGCAATGATATAATAAACCCATTTATAGAAAAATAAAAACAGATCTCAAAAGTTATATTATCTTAATTATTTTAGTAAAGGCACACCTCATCTTACTGTGCCTTGCAGATACTGCATTTTTTACAAATTGAAGATTTGTGGCAAACCTGCATCACACATGTCTGTCTGCACCAGTTTTCCATGTTTGTGTCACATTTTGGTAATTCTCCGATTATTTCAAACTTTTTCACTATTATTACATTTATTATGGTGATCTGTGAACAGTCATCTTTGTTGTTACGATTGTAATTATTTTGGGATGCCAGGAACCTGACCCATATAAGACAGCAAATTTAATCACCAAATGTTGTATATATTCTGACCGCCCCACCTCTTGGTGATCCCCCTGTCTCTCTCCCTCTCCTTGGGCCTCCTGTTCCCTGAAATACAACAGTATTGAACTTGGGCCAATTAATAACCCTACAATGGCCTCCAGTATTCAAGCAAAACAAAGTCACATGTCTCTTACTTTGAAATCAAAAGCAAGAAATCATTGAACTTGGTGAGGAAGGAAAGTCAAAATCCAAGATAGGCTAAAAGCTAGGCCTTTTGTGCTAAACAGTTAACCAAGTTGTGAATGCAAAGGAAAAGCTTTTGAAGGAAATTAAAAATGCTACTACAGTAAACACATACATGATAAGAAAGTGAAACAGCCTTATTCTGATATGGAGAAAGGTTTAGTGGTCTGGATAGAAGTTCAAACCAGCTACAACATTCCCTTTAGCCAAAGCCTCATCCACGGCAAGGCCCTGACTCTCTTCAATTCTATGAAGGCTGAGAGAGGTGAAAAAGCTGCAGAAGAAAAGTTGGAAGCTAGCAGAGTTGGTTCATGAGACTTACGGAAAGAAACTGTTTCCTTAACAGAAAAGTGCAAAGATGGAGCAGCAAGTGCTGATGAAGAAGCCACAATAAATTATCCAGAAGATCTAGCTGAGATCATTAATGAAGATGGCTACACCACACAGCAGATTTTCAGTGTAGATGAAACAGCTTTCTATTGAAAGATGCCACCTAAGGCTTTGATAGTTAGAAATGAGAAAATGCCTGGCTGCAGAACTTCAAAGGACAAGCCAACTCCCTCATTCAGGGCTAATGCAGCTGGTGACTTTAAGTGAAGCCAATGCTCATTTACCATTCCCAAAATCCTAGAGCCCTTAAGAATTATCCTCCATCTACTCACCTGTGCTTGAGAAATGGAACAACAAAGCCTGGATGACAGCACATCTGTTTATAACATGATTTACTGAATATTTGAAGCACACTGTTGAGGCCTCAGAAAACAGGATTCTTTTCTAAATATAACTGCTCAGTGACAATGCACCTGGTCACCCAAGAGCTCTGCTGGAGATGGACGACAAGGCAAGTGTTGTTTCATGTCTGCTAACACAACATCTATTCATGGACCAAGGAGTCATTTTGACTTGCAAGTCTTATTATTTAAGAAACACATTTTGTAAGGCTACGGCTGCCATAGGTTAGTGATTCCTCTGACGGATCTGGGCGAAGTAAATTGAAAACTTCTGGAAAGGATTAACATTTCCAGAATCCAATCTGGATACCATTAACATTTGTGGCCCATGGGAACAGGTCAAAATGTCAACCTCAATAAGTGTTTAGAAGAAGTTGATCCTAACCCTCATGGATGACTTCGAAGGGTCCAAGCTTTCCATACAGGAAGTAGCTGCAGATGTTGTGGAAACAGCAAGAGGACTTGAATTAGATGTGGAGCCTGAAGATGGGACCAAATTGCTGCATCTCATGATAAACCTTTAATGGATGAGGGGCTGGATGAGCAAAGAAAAGTGGTTTCTTGAGATGGATACTACTCCTGGTGAAGAGGCTGTGAACATTGCTGAAATGATAAGAAAGGAGTTAGTATTATACAAGCATAGTTGAAAAACCTGCAGCAGGGTTTGAGAGGATTGACTCTGATTTTGAAAAAAGTTCTACACTGGCTAGAATGCTACCAAACAGCATCGCAAGCTACAGAGAAATCATCTGTGAAAGGAAGCGTCAGCTGATGCAGCAAACGTCATGGCTGTCTTATTTTAAGAAATTGCTACAGCCCCCCACCCCAGCCATCAGCAACCAAGTCCCTGATCAGTCAGCAGCCAGCAACATCAAGGCAAGACCCCCCACCAACAAAAAGTTATGACTCCCTGAAAGCTCAGACGACTGTTAGCATTTCTTAGCAAGAAGTGTTTTTAAAACAAGGACATTTTGTTTTAGACTTAATGCTATTGTACACTTAATAAATTACAGTAGAGTATAAACATAACCTTCATATGCACTGGGGAACAAAAAATCTGACTCACTTTATGGCAATATTTGCTTTACCTCAGGGACAGGTGTTGTTTCCCAGGGACCAAAGTGGTAGACAATTTCTTTCTCATCGTCACAAAGAAAGCTTTAATTTAAGAGTTCCTGCCCCCAGTGGCCCTGTTATCCTGAAACACACTTGATTTAGGGACTGCCCAGAAAATGAGACAGACGTTAGCTGAAGCCTCCTCCCAGATTTTAGAACGCGAATTCCCCCCAGCTAGAAAGAGACTAAAGGGAGAATGCAGTTCAGACCCATCATCTCTCTGCAACTCCCATTCTTGGATATCGACAGTGTGCCTGAAAAATAATCCTCAATTCTTTTTCCAAAAAGAGCTTAGAAACTAGGGGAGAGGATGTTCTTAATCAAGGAGTCACAGTAGCAAATGTGACATGGAGACCCAAGGCCTCACTCCAGGGGTAAATGTCCACTTCGTAAAATATGCATTCATAACCATGCAGATTTTTATAAAATGAGTATTTTTAAATAGTCATTTGGAGACTACAGAAATGTTTTTAAGTATCTCTAAATATGATCTTTTAGTCAGATACGTTGGTTAGAAAAATTGGAATCTATCAGCAAGTTACACTTTTATGGACATCTTCCTTTTCTGTAGATGAGCAAGGAAATAAGTTAAATGGCAGGTGTGGGATTGGCTCAACTGAGGAGAAAATCTTAAAAAACTAAAAAGATACATTTAAAATACCCATTAAGTTCAGAAATGGCTTTCTACACATATTTATATAAATTTAACTGTGTGTAAAAATAATGCACTTAACATCTTCAACTCCTTTTATTTGGTATCTTAAACACTGAGAGTGTTTTTTTAAAACATATTATTTTTAGATTTTTCTCTTCATTGCTGCATATTCTGTCAAGTTTTAAGAGTCTTAAGTGCCGTATCTGCAGACGTGTAGCTTTCTGAATCTGGACTTGATTGCATGTTAATAAACCACCAGAAAAGTAAAAGAACATTTTCAAGAGTTAGTAGAAGGTCTTAAGAGTTGATTCCTCACTTTCTGAATGAAGTTGTTAATTGACTGTCTTTTGTGACACATTTGGAAACAATATAAGCAACCTGTGGGTATCAAAGTTCTAAGTCCTTTGGAAAACAATTGTCTTTCCATAGCTATCAATCTTACCTATAAGGAAATCCCTTGGTAAGGAAAACACAATAGTAAGAGCCCACTATACACCAAGTGATTTGCATACCTGATTTTATTAATTCCTATTAGAATACTTATTTTAAACATGAGGAAATTTCAGCTTAGCAAGGCTGAGCCACTGGATCAAACCCTCATGTAACAAGTGCTGAAGTCAAGAGGCCAAATCAAATGCTTGTGGTCCCAGCACACAGCCTCCTTTACTTCACTATGCTGCGTTCTACCCAGTGCCTTTCATATCTACTCATTATTCAGATCTCAACTGGCATGATGGTGGGGTGCAGGGGAAAGTGGGGGAAGTGGAGAAAGGAGCCTATACATTTCACAGCCTTCAGGAGATCCAACTGCCCACGTAACTAGACTATAAGCTCAGGGTGAGGCCAGTCTGTATTATTCACCATTGTATACTAAGCTCCTCATTCTCTGTGGCACATAGAGGCTAAGGATATTTAGAGGGACTCAATACTTTTTGTTAAATGTTAAATTCATGAGTAAAATTTTAATTGAAGAAGGGAATGGAGAGACTGAAACTGGATATTTTGACCCTACCCATTGATAATTAAACTGATGTTTTCACTGCTTTTTTCAATCATTTATATCTAATCCATCCATTTATTCAATAAGTATTGACTTTGTTGAGTTTGAGGCATTAGGGATGTAGTGGCGACTGACTTCCTGTCCTCATAGAGCTGACATTTCAGTAACCTAGGAATTGCACAGGCAGTTTGAGCCCTCACAGCCGCACTATGAAATGGGTGAAGTGCGGTTATTTGTAATATGCTGGATCTCTAAAATATTGCAAAAATGCCTAATCTGTGAAATTTCATTCAGCAAAGTACATCGATGACATAAATAATATATCCATCTGAACATGTATTTTTAATTCCAAATTCCCTTCTGTTCTTAGCATAATGTGATGACTTAGTGTTATTTTATTCATCAATTTTCCTAACAGTGAAACACACACACACCCACACGTACACCCTGCCATCATACCCGATCCCCTTCCACACCCCTCAGCCACACTTAATGAAGAATTGTCATTGTGGTGGGGATTATGTGCCTGCCATGTGGCCTTGTTTTATATTATTTCTGATCTTTCCAAAACCTCAGGAAGTAGATATTGCTATCCTCAATTTACAGATGAGACCATTGCGATTCAAGAGATGATTGTACCTGAGATCACAGGGCATGTCAGTAACTACAGTCAGGTACAAACACATACCTGTCTTGGTTCTTGTGTGTGTTTTTCTCACCATATCATGACTTTAGCAGAGTTTCCCTGACTCATTTCTCATCTACCTTTAACCCATTCTCCAGAGCTCAATAAAGTTACGGTTTTAAACACAGGGTTGATCATATAGCTACTCTTTCAAAGTATTCATGGATGGCTTCAGCTAAATTTAGGATAAAATGTGCAGCCCCAGTGTGGAAGACAGGGTCCTTCTTGACTGTCCCCAGGCTCCTTAGCCAGGCTTTCCCAGGCTGCTGTTCCCTACCAAGCACTGACCCGCAGCACAGCAGGCTTTTTCATGGCTGTTTGTGCACATATTTTCTCTCCATCCTATTCTTTTTCTCTCTCTAGCAAAACCCTGCTCTTCCTTTCATACCTACCTCAAAGGGCTCCTCCTTTGGGACACCTTCCCTAGCTTCTCCAGAAGGTTATGTCTTCCTTCAGGCATCCATGGTGCTGTGTATTAATCTTAGCCACTTGTCACATGGGTTTGTTTACTTGTGATCACCTTAATTTCCCTGTCTTCCCTCCCCTTTGCCCCCTACTATACTCTGGGGTCATCAAGGGCAGAGCCAAGTGCCTGTTCACCTGCATCCCTGGAGCAGAGGACTGGGGCTGGCACAGAGTAGGGTTCAAAAATTCTAAATGAGCAGTTAATGACTTCCCACTCCATGCTCCTTCCTTCACGAATTCAAACACAGCAAGGCAGGAAGATAAACCTAGCTGCATGGCCTAGATGCACGGCCCTGCAGCTCAGAGCTGCAAGGTGGCAGCCACAGCCAAGCTCTGCAATATTACCCAGTAGAAATATAATTTTCAGATTGTCTTGATGTGACTTAACAATGAAGTAATTGATGAACTGATTGTATAACATAAGAGAGTCTGTCTAGGTATAGGTCACTCTCAGAGAGGAAACAAAAATGAGAAAGTGTCTGTATAATTGGGGGGTAAACGCAAGCATGCATTCCTTTATATTCTTTAAGAGCTGAAATGAGAAGAGCCCTCCTCCCAAAGCAATCTCTCTCTTTTTTCTGGCTAATAAGCTTTGAAAAAATTTGGAGGAAAGGTGTGATATTGCTCTCATAGATAAATAATAACCAAAAAATCATAATGTTGATGTGATTATATCTCACTGACTAAAAGGAATTAAAGGTAGATTTTTTTTTATTAGTTTACTGATCCTGGGTATCCGAGTCCTCACATCTGCTCAATGCATCATGCTCGTTAATCATTCTTGTCATTATCTTTAATGTCTTATTAGAGGGCTTCATTCATCTGGTTTTTAATCTGTTTCATTGGAAGCAGTCTTAAGCTCATTTCAGCAGCACTGATAAGCCTGTTAGTTTGCACAAATTGGTTTTGGTGACAATGTGTAGATAGCAATAATGGGCAATTTCCAAACGGAAAAGAGAAATCTGTAAGGTCCAAAAAGGCAGGTGGAGAGAGGAAAGGAGCTCATAAGCGGAGCCGGGGATCTCCGTTTCCTAAAGGAAAAATGGAGAAGATAAAAAATAGAGTGGGAGAAGAGAGAAAATGAGACAGGAAACTCAGAAAAATTGTTACAGGCCCCCCCCTGCCTGGCTCCCACCCAGCCCCACGGCTCAGGAACGCTAGCGGTGATGGCCGTGTCCGACCACTAGATGGCAGAACTGAGTCAACAGCGGCCGGTTGCTGCGCAGGAAGAGCGGGGGTGCTCGGTGGTAGAGAACTCCCATCGCTTTGCCCCTGACGCTGGGCTACCGATGCTCAGATTCCACTCTGATTCTGTTCCCAGTACAACCTGAAACCTTCCCTCCCCGACCTTTGCGGCGTTTCCCGCCTGCTCTAGTGTACTTAGTATAAGGCTGCCTTTGGACGATCGCTCCAGCTAATGGAACGGCATTGATCACTCACCCGGCCTTAGATTGACCTTAGATTAACCTGACTCTGGGCTGCTTAGAATAAAGGAGAGAGTAAGTCTGTCAGGCTCAGCGACTGAAAATTGCATTAAGTGGAGATGTTAAAGTAAATACAGTTTCCACAGGTTCCCAGATTGCAAGTCATCTTCTGAGGGGGGGAGAAAAAAAAATCAATCGCTTGCTGATGGGAGCGTCAAAGCTTGGAATGGGAATCTAAATTAAGAAGGCAGCCTCTTGGATTTCCTGACTGGTGCTTCTCCCGGTGCTGGTACCGGGATTGAGGCCCCCTATTACAGCCATGCCCACTTTCTTGGGAGCATTGATCTTGGGGGTAAGGGGAGAAGGAGGCCTGATTTTAAAAGATTTAAAATCAAAACACTCTCCAGATGGAGTAAACCGTTTTATACTTAATAATAAGGAAAGGCAGTGTTTCATGGAATATGCGTCTCATAATAGGCTTCAGAATCACTTGTCTCAGAAGCAAATAAACACCAGCCAAATACAGTCAATTGTCTGTGGAGTTTGGGGTGGGAGGGTGCTAATAATATTCCAAAACCCCAAACTGCCAAAAACACTTTGCAGTTCCATTTTCAGCCCCTCTGTTTTTCTAGGAACGTTTGGTTCGTGTTTGTCTGATTCATTCTCACAGCCCCAAGTGTTGATATAAAGTCTGCCTGTAAAATTCTGAGATTCTTTTTTTAGAAACCCAGGAGGCTACAATTCCCCTAACCTAAGCAGAGCAAGAACTGCCCCTATTTTAGAGTCTGAAACTCTCCACCAGACGTTTCAGGTGCTCTTAACTAAGCTCCGAATTTCTCACGGTCCCTCTTTACCCCGTTCTGATTTCCCTGGTTTAAAAGCATATCCATCATGTAACTATTCTGTGGAGCAGAGAGCCGAGGATGAAGTTTCATGTCTCGCTTCTGATCAGAGCCTCTGGGGCAGAAGTGGAACCCCAAGACCAAAGCACAGAGCACCTGATTTCCTTCAGCAGACGCTGGAGAGAGCTGAGCTCTGTTTGGAGTTCCGTTGACGCTGGGCCACCACGGCAGATAGCAACAGGAAGCGCCCATGAAACCAGACGGGTTTACATTTCTCTTCAACTTTGTGTTGGTCCTTTGCATGGAAATGATAGCATGGGACACCTGGGTTCTTGCCTAGGGCTATATGCATACAGTGTCCATAATTACCCAGCCTCATGGGGGCATAGGTCATGCCATGTTCAGACAAGAGGATGGCCTCTTGAAGCCAGCCTTGGTGACGACAGTCCAGGACCTAATAGCACCGTGAGCTAGCCAAAGGGACTCCTGGAGCCTGCTGTCAGGTCTGTGAGGATTTCACCGAAACACGTGTCTTTGTTCCTCCTTTGAACCATGCCACTAACTCTTTGGAACAAAAGGACCTTCCCAGCAGTTAGGTCACCCTAAGAGCCAGTAATTCACCACCTGTATTGTATTTGTTGCTTTGGAGATGAGCTCAAGGCTCTGCAGCGACTATCCTCCCCTCCCCCCCGTTCCCACGGTGACATCCAGCTCCTAAAGGTTCAGGGTATGGATCTCTGATTTCTCTTCTCGCTCCCCCAGCTGCCGCAGGGGCACTGCTAAGTGCCCACCCAGCACAAGAACCTTGTGAAGAATCTGCACCAGCAGCTCCAACACAAAGCCAAGCCTGCTTTTGGTGGGCGGAAGGATGCTAGTCCAGGCTAGAGAGTAAGGACCTCATTCCTCTACTCTCTCATGTCCTTATACTGATAACCAGGGAGCCATGTGTGTGAGGACGCGTGTGTGCAGGGAGTGCCAGGTGCATAAGAGTCAGATCTGTTAAGAGTTGGATCCAACGGCGAGGGCTGTTGGAAAACAGGAGCCAGGAAAAAGCAGACACATGGCAAATGGTCCATCTGCCTAGGCCTAGAATCCAAACTTACAGGCCTGATGTCAGGAACGCAGATGTAACTGCTGACTGGGGTTCCTGCCAAACTTCTTCAGAACTTTTCTCAGTGCAGCTGACACCTACTCAGAAGTTTCTCCCTCCTTCTACCCATTAAGATAATTTCAGGTTTTCTGCCCATGTGGAGAGGGAGAATAAAAATAAAATTAAGCTGCATCTCCCAGACTCCGCTAGGCTGTCACAGGGCACTCACAGAAGAGCAGCTCTGGGTCTCTGTTCCCATGGGAACACAGACGTCTCTGGGACCCAGATGGTGTCTGCTGACTCAAGCCCCCCAGTGACAGCAGCTGCTGAGGCCACAGATGCCTGAGACAAAGGTGCTGATACCCAGGACGAGGCCTCAGGCCTCCCGCCACCCTTGCTGCTAAAGCTGGCTGCAGTGCTCAGGGCAGACGCAGTGCCCTGGTGTCACGTGGTGCTGGTGACAGTCAGTGAAGCAGCTGCTTTTGTTGTGATGTTAACTTCTGTCGCAGCCCCGCATCCAAGAATCTGGACATGTCACAGAGCCTGGATTCCGGAGGATGTCAGGATTTCCCCTTCCCTCCTCTTTGCTGCATTGTCCTTGACCCAGCTCAACCTTCTTTCTCTAGAACATGCCCTTTCTCAGAAAATCCTTGGTATCTCAAAACAAGTAGACACCAGGGGGACAGTGAAAAGGGCTCCGCAGTTCCCAGTTTTAATATAAAACAGCATGGGCTCCATCTGAGAGCTCCCCAAGCCCCCGAATATGTACAAAAATAGACACCCACATCTACACATCTCAGGGCTTAGGATACTGAGGAGCATTTCTCCCATTTCCATTGGACAACATCAGTTGTGCCAGACTCGACATTTAGGAAGACAAATGTAAACTGACTACAGCCGGGGCTGAGTCATGGCCCACTCTACAGAGTCACATTCAAAGAACCCCAACCTTCCCAGGACTTTTAAGAGAATCTTAATATTTACCAGAGTGTCTCTCAACAAAAGTGTCAATTCATAGCTTTCAATATAAGACTTAAAATTATCTTTCCCCATTCCTCTGATTTTCAGTATTGCTCAGAATCCCCAGCTGACCTGAATGCTCCCCTCCAAGAGTCCTGTGGCTGTCTGTGTGAGTTCCTGTCTTTCCTCTCTCTGGCCCTGTTCTTCCATCTCTATTCTTTCATTCCCCCCATAAGTAAATCTCAGTCCTTTTATATGCAGCACCCACCCCTGCTTCTCCTTTATGCCCCTCAACACAAATTGCTGGAACCCTGCATCACTGGAGTCCAAGCACTGGGCCTCAGCGGGATTCAGTAATTTGCCTCTCAAGATAGAATTTGTAGAGAAAGGGAGACGGAGAGAAGCTGAGCCTGCCAAACGGTATTCCCTGTGTTTGGGGCTGGGTGGGGGTAGGGCTGTGACTCTCACATTTTGTCTTTACTTTTTGGCTCCAATACACAAAAGATCAAAGTGGAAGTTCAAAAGGAGTTTTAATGATACACCTATACCTAGAGATTCTAAACCAGTTGAGAAATAGACACATAGGCTTAGGGAGATGCAAATAGAAATGTATCTGCTGGTGAGCCTGGACTGGAGAACTGGCACAGAACCTTAGTTTAGGCTTCTTACTGCCTTCTGCCACACTGACTTCCTAGGGCTCAGGTTAGGGAGATGGGGTCTGAAGAGCAGACCCTACCCTGCCAACCACTTGGAGGAGGCTGGTCTGCCACACACCTTGCTGAGCTCTGAGGGACCAAGGCCCAGGAGCCACTAGCTGGGATTGGCAGGGGTGTGCCTGGACTGTGAGAAGAGGCAGACCGCCCCCCCTTACCTTTCATCCAGTCTCTCCAAACAGACACGTCATCCTACCCCATCACTTAAAGCAAAAGAAAGGTACAGAATCCCATCCCAATAATTAAAAAGCTCAGAAAAGGCCCATTACTTGTTAAGCCAAGGCGTACATATAGAAACAGGAAGAAAAGAATCTGCTACACTTAATAAACCATAGTTCTGGTCCAAAAGTTTCATTCTAGACATTAAACTTTCAAAATCTTTCACTGTCTTTACTTATTAAAAAGATTTTGTGTGTCATTTCACACAGAGCAGTAGACAGAGAAATAGCGTAGCAAAGAGTCTGAAAACAGTTTAAATTCTGAGCCTGCCACCAATAGTCTGGCTCTCCTACTGGGGTTTATCCTCACAAGTCTGTCTGTCACACACCCACTGGCCCACTAGCTTGGCAGCATCTGTATCTCTACACCCAGCCTGACCCCCAAGAGCTGGCCTTGGTTGATTCAGTAGCCACACTCCTTATTAGCAGTTTTATTTAAAAAACAAAATATTAACAGCTATGCTCTGAGGGCCCACAGCAGTCGAGCAGCTGAGTATACTGTGAGCTATGAATGACTCCTAGAGCCCTAAATGCCTCTGTTCAAATCTTGGCCCCATCACTCTACAACCGAGAGACCTGTGGCAAGTGAGTTAACCGTTCATATTCTTCATCTGTGAAATAAGGGATAAGGACACTGTGAAACAGTGTCAGCCTTAGAGTGTCACTGGGATTTAAATGAGTTCGTGTATGTAAAACACTTGACACAGTATCAGGCATATAGGAAGTGACGTGGAGCATTTGCCAGCATTGTTACGGTTTAGTAAATTCCCACATAGAAACAAACAGAATGGTATAAACTCATCACAAACATTTTATGAGCTTTTCTAATAACACGGAAATGCTTATGCTTAATTGTTAAATTTAAAAAGTTAGAACTTAAGTGTTTATGTGCCATTTTAACCAGGTTTAAAAATTACAGAAAATATGTAGCATTACCACAGAAGGCTAATTGGTTATCTTGTCATCAGATTATGAAAGATGTCAATTTTTCTTTGTTTCCGTGCATGGAATTTCTACAACAGCATGTATTTATTTTAAATAAAAATGCTTATTTTTATTTGTTAAAATAATTCTAGTATCTAGGACCAATGTATCAGGCAAAGCATCTCTAACAAAATGTTGCTCTTCCAGTCTGAATATGCCACATGTTATATAGACAATAAATTCTATTTTTGATGGAAGAAAAACATTCTTTTGTCAGCAATAAATTATTCTATCCCTACCTCACCCCACGCAAGTTTTAAATGCTTCTTTTCTTGGTAGGTGTTTCTCCTGGGGCTGCATTCCACAACTCCACAGTAGGTATCTTGTTCCAAGGGTCCATCCATCCTGAAGACAGCTGTTGCTTGAAGTAAGAAGCTTTGTCAACCCCACCCAGCCCCATCGCCCAATTCCACACATCATATTTACTGAAGTACTAAATACTTGATGACAGAATGTGCTAAAGGCCAAAAATGACAGCTAAGCCTGCATTTCTATTGCTTTTCCATTTCCCCCTCCAGGTAGGGGATCTTTGGGAATAATAAAACCTGAATAATTCTAACCCCTTGTTTAAAAAACTGTGACTTGTGATCTGTGACACTCTAGAACATTCTTGGGAGGGAAGCTCCCACCTTAACTCTCATCTTTGAGGTTTACTACCAGTTTCAAGGGGCTGGATTTTCTTCACTATTTCTGAGTTTTTATTTCTCTAAGCCAGAGGAGCTTATTTGCTAAGAGTGTCACAGGACTCCATCTATTAGCTTCAGCATCCAAGCTAGAAGAGAAGCAACTCCCTGGACAAATGTTGCCATCAAAGAGTGAAGCCTTAGGTGATGGCCCCACCATGAAGTCACATGCACCGTGGCTCAGCACCCAGCACCTGAGAGTCAGCTTCGGTCCACTTGTACACAAGCTCTGCCTTGTCTTGCCTTTCTTTTTCCCCATTTCTTGTTCATTTATTCTCTCTGGATGTATCAAATTCACAATGTAGTAGATGGAAAAAAATTGATCCCTGCCCAACATCACACAGCTAGTTAGGAACAGTAGCGATAAGAGGGGTAATAGCAACAGACACAGCATTCGATATGGGCCAAGCACTAGTCTAAGGTTTTAAGTACAATAACTCATTTAATCTGCACCACAACCAAGGAAGATACATACTATTTTTCTCCCTATTTCATGGATGAGGAAACTAAAGCCAGAAGAGGTTAAGTAGCTGAAGGGTTTTAGAACAAGTCCCCTCAAAATGTGCCACTTTGACATGTGCATCACTTTGAGTTGAAGTCGAATAAGGGCCAAAAGACTCCATTAGAGCATTCTACTCCCCCTTAGCCTAGAAGACTTTAGTTAGAGGGCCTGGTCCCCAGAGAGAACAATCACCAGAGATAACTACAAAGAATATGCAGTATGTGTGGGAAGCTGGGGGGAAGCTCAGCAGGACCTGGTGATCAAATTCCTCTCTGGATCTCTGTCTTTGGGTGGCCTGTCAAATGTTTATTTACCAAACATTAGCTCTTCTGGTCTTCCTGTGAATTGTCTTCCTTGCCTTTGAAGTGCCAGGCTCCTACCCCCTTCTCCTCAGCACAGGAGGACATATAAGCCTCAGTTGCCTGACTGCTGTGGGTCTCATATTCTTATGGGGTCCCTGTACATACTTAACTGGATTTGCTACTTCTGTTCATCTGTCCTACGTTAACTTCATTATTGTATCAGCCAAAGAACCAAGAAGGGGAGAGGCAAAAATTTTCCTTCCCAGCAGTTGCTTGGTCGGCAGGACCCTATGCTGGCTGGATACTGCTTGCTCTGGGGCTGCTGCTTCTGAGACCCTGGGACTTCTGACAAAATTGGTGGGTGTGGGTCAAGCATTCCAGAACGGTTAGAGCACTTGCCCTTGTACTCAATGACCCACGTTAGGATAGGTTGGTCATGGAACTGGTTAGGTTGACACTAGGTCACGCATAGCCTCAAGATGATTTCTGTGCAACGAGGCGCTCTGTAGAACACTACACGATCTCCAGCACAGAGGCACATCTCTCTTACGTATTAGTTTGGATCTGGGGGAACCAAGGCTTAGCTAAAGCTGTTACTGTGCCTAGAAGAAAAAGCCAATAGATCTTCCTTTCCTTTTGTTCTATGTCCTAAAGCTTGGCTTTGCGACCAGTGTGAATATTCTCTTTGGTCTCCACCAGCTGGAAGGTCCAAGTTCCAGTGTGCATCTTGGGAGCTGGTCAAAAAGACTGGTATTCCAAGACAAAGACACAGGCAGCACTCTCTTTACCCAACTATATCAGATCTCAGGGGAGTTTGTCAGAAGGGGTCCTGGCCCATAAGGGGGCTTGTCATCGTAACCTCTGTTGCTTTGTTAGTGCTCAAAATCCCATTCCAGGAGTACCTGCTGGAGTCACAGGTTAGTGGATCTGGAGACACCATTCTTACCACTTCAAGGAAATGCTTTTACTTTCTTAGATTATCTTTGGGAGTACTTTTGGACCACAGTGGCTGCATCTTTCACAATCTCTTGTTGGTTGCCTATTACATCTTAAGCCATAAAAAGACTTACTGGTATGAGTTGCTACTGAGATTAATTTAAGATCCTACTCATCAATGGCCAGATGATGGATCTGTTGAATTAGAAAAATTTAGGTATTTGAGAAAATTTTAGAGAACTCTCATCCTAAACAACTGCCTTGTTACTGATAGAAAGACCAAATTAAAAAGTAGATACAACAAAACACACTGCTAGCCTTAGGGATTCCCTTAGCAAGGAGAAAAAACAGAAATTAAATTTAGAACAGAATTAATGTCCCCATCCAACATAAATTCCCCTTCTTAAAATCCAGCCCCATCTTCTCAGCAAAATTCCCTTAGTTCCCAAAACTCCTCCATCTTCCCCAGAAAAATCCCTTAAACACTCAACTGCTTGTTTTAACTTCCCTTTACAAACAAGATTTACACAGAGCCCACCAGCCTAATCTCCAGGCCTACGGTCTACAGGTTACTCCCATAAATGCCAAAAGCCAGGAAATAAGCTGGCTTGTTTTGTTAGACTTTGTAATCAGAGCCTGCGAGCTTCAGGCTTTCCTATGCAATGTCCTTTTTGGATACATTCTAGATCCCACACAAAGAATTCATGTTCTCTAGACAGCAGAACATAGAAATCTTTGGTTGAAAATTTTCTCCCTGATATAAAAAGATAAATTAAAAATAGTGTGGTGGAGTGGGCCAATCAACCTCTAAAGCATTGTACTGGAAAAAGCTACCAAATTCTTTAAAGATAGCTTACAGGAATGCAAAGGAAAAAGAAAAGAGTTAAAAATACAACAATTCTCAATTGACAACCTGACTGTTCAGAAAAACAGAAGCAAATTCTGAAAGCAGCTCAAAACCCACTCAGACCCTTTTCTACTTTTCCTTTTTGCCTTCAAACATTTGCAAATATTGTAAGAAGTCAGGACATTGGAAGTACAACTATCCTGCACTTAAGAAAAGGAGGGAAAACTTTATATACTCATTACCCTAGACTTCTGACAATAGGGAAATATACCCAAAACTCAGAACAGAAATCTTGCATTTTTTCTCTGTCCCTTGAAGATGTACATCTTACCATGTCTTTGAAATATAAAAACCCCAGGAGGTAGCAAAAACTCACTTAAGACTAGAAAAAAAAAAAAAAAGAGCTGGTGGCATGGGTGGGGGGAGACTTTTATAAATACAAACTGATAGAAAGTCGTGCTTGCCCAAACTCTAGACCACAGACTCCTTCAGATTACTTGCCAAGAACAAATACAAGTCTTAAAAGTCTTCTCCACAAGCAATAGAAAGCTTTAGCCATCTGAAAGGATAAACTGAACTTATTCCAACTCATATTTATAAACTAGTGAGTTTTATATTATTACACTTGTTTATGACTAAAATTTTTAAATGAAAGCTATGTGATCTGTTTATGTCTGTCTACATATTTATGTACATCTATATTGCACATTAAATAGAAATGGTATTTTTCTACCTCCAGATGACATAATCAATTTATAAAATAGTTCTATTTAATTGGCTTAAAAATAAGCTCTTTTTAGTTCAACCATTGTGGAAAGCAATGTGGAGGTTCCTCAAAAAGCTCAAAATAGAAATACCATTTGACTCAGGAATTCCACTGCTAGGAATTTACCCTAAGAATGCAGGAGCCCAGTTTGAAATAGACAGATGCACCCCTATGTTTATCGCAGCACTAATTACAAAAGCCAAGAAATGGAAGCAACCTAAGTAGATGAATAGATAAGGAAGATGTGGGACATATACACAATGGAATATTATTCAACCATAAGAAGAAAACAAATTCTACCATTTGCAACAACATGGTTGGAGCTATAGAGTATTATGCTCAGTAAAATAAGCCAGGCGGAGAAAGACATGTACCAAATGATTTCACTCATCTGTGGAATATAAGAACAAAAAAAAAAACTGAAGGAACTAAACAGCAGCAGACTCACAGAACCCAAGAATGGACTAACAGTTACCATAGGGAAAGAGACTGGGGAGGATGGGTGGGAAGGGAGGGATAAGGGGGAAAAGGGGCATTGCAATTAGCACATACAATGTAGGGGGTGGGGTGACATGGGGAAGGCAGTGTAACACAGAGAAGACAAGTAGTGACTCTACAGCACCTTACTATGCTGATGGACAGTGACAGCAGTGGGGTATGTGGTGAGGACTTGATAATAGGGGGAGTCTGGTAACCATAATGTTGCTAATGTACTTGTACATTAATGATACCAAAATAAAATTAAAGAAAAAGAAATAATAGCACCAAAAAAAATGCTCTTTTGAATTAAGTATTTCTAATATTTCTAAATAGAAACTTTGAAAATTTACTTTAAATTCATGTGGTCAAGGATAATTTTTCAGTAGATAAAAACTATTTTTTTATTTAATTAATACAGACATGTCTTTGAGGTGCTGGACTGGATCCTGAATTCTCCTAGTTTCCTCATATATGGCTACAACTGTCCAAACTAATGTATCCGATTTTCTCCCATCCTTCTGACTCGGAATCATTCAGAACTAAAACTTCCCTTTTCCAGGATCTGTGCAAGCTAAAGCTGAACAGTCGCTATAAACATCAGAGAAATCACCACAGCATCTTATATAAACAATCTCCATGCCTGTTGCTCTGTGGGCCACTCAGAAAGATCACCAGTGACATTCGAACAACAAAGCAGGAAAATCTGACAAATTGCCCCTGCCTGCCCTCACTCTATCTGAAGGTGCTTTGAGCCTGACATCTAGAAATCTTGACTCACTGCCTTCAATACTCAGAAACTAGAATTATATTCTGCTCCAATCATTAACCATTACTTTTCTTTTTATTCTGTAGAAATGCCTATTAAATATTCTTCTATTGCTTGTACCACATTTGTGTACTTTGGTAGCCCACCTGCAAGAGTATCTCCTGAAACTGGACACAACTGTTTAACTGAACTGACCTATTCCGGGGACCAAGAGACTGATTGACCAAGATGGAGAAATCTACCAACTCAGCTTGTAAGCTGGACTGAATGAGTTCAGAACAAGTCTCCTCCAAATGTGCCACTTTGACATATGCATCACTTTGAGTTGAAGTCAAATAAGGGCTAAAAGACTCAGAGCTTTTACCTCCCCCTGCGCATAGAAGAATTTAGATCAGGGCTTGGTCCAGGGAGAGAGCAATTACCAGAAATAACTGCAAAGAATATCAGCCAGGTGTGGTAAGCTGGGCGGAAGCTCAGCAGGACCTGGAGATCAAATTCCTCTCTGTGTCTCATTGTCTTCGTGTGGCCTGTCAAACATTTATTTACTGAATGTTTGCTCTTCCCACCTTCCTGTGAATTGTCTTCCTCCCCTTTGAAGCCCCAGGCCCCTACCCTCTTCTTCTTCGCTCAGACTGGCATATAAGCCTCAGAGTTACCTTGACGACTGTGGGTCTCATATTTTTATGAGGTCCCCATAAATACGTAATTACATTTGTTTTGCTCCTGTTCAGCCATCTTATGTTAATTTGATTATTAGATCAGTCAAAGAAAAAGGAGAGTAGAAGAAAAAAGTTTCCTCCCCAACATTACTTTCCCCAGTTCACTGAGCCAGAACTCAAGCTCACTCAGGTGAGGCCAGGATCCTTGTTGTCTTGATTCAGGGCTCAGTGTTCTTTCCAAAAAGCTGGGCTGTTGCCTTGAACTCAAAAGCTAATGTCAGCAGCCAACACCCTCAGCATCTTCCCCCTGAATGTTCTGGGGCAGACAGAAACTAAACAAAATAATCACACAGGTACAAAAAAGAGTCCGTTTGACTTTATCAGAAACATTTTCTGACTGCATGCTCTGTATGCTAGGTGCTGGGGGGAAAGTCAGAAATGAATAAAAACACAGTCATCGCTTTCATGCAAATTAACATGTAATAGACAGAGACGGAAGAATGAAGTGTTGACACTAATAAGAGTCATAGGAAAGACTGTGTTTTTTTTTTTTTTTTTTAGGACGGGCCGCTGCAAACATCAAACCACAATGAAACAAAGGCTCCAGGCCATCCCACCAAGC
This sequence comes from Manis javanica, assembly GCF_040802235.1. Taxonomy (NCBI): domain Eukaryota; kingdom Metazoa; phylum Chordata; class Mammalia; order Pholidota; family Manidae; genus Manis; species Manis javanica. Next base: position 99,276,528 of record NC_133166.1, on the reverse strand, counting down.
TCTCCTTCCCCAAACCAGCCCTCAAGGTTAAGACCCGTACAGGAGGCTGACATTAGCAAAAGGAAGAGGAAAGGAGTCCCTATTCCTTGATAATCTCATCAGTGCTTACAAGGATGCTAGAATGAAGCTACTATTAATTGTTTTTGTAGAGATAAGGTGTCTGAGGCTCCAGGAGCTTCAGGAATATGTGTCTGAAGATACCAACCTACTACTTGCAAATGCAGGATTTAAACCCCTCTTTGGCTCCAAAGCAGATGCGCTGCCTGCTACCCGGTACTCCCTCTTCTACTCCCTCCATTCCCTAGATGCATCTCCCAGCAAAGGCTTTGCCCATGGGTCTCATCTGGTGAGTGATTGATGAGGATTTCTGAGTGATGCCAGCCCCTCCTCCAGGCCTGGCCCGGCTGCTTTGCCATTCCAGAACAAACACACGTTTGATCTACGCGGCTACTTTCTTGCCATGAAAGGATGTGTTTCCCAAGTGACCTCTTCCTTGGTAGTTGGAGAGAAAGTGTGATAAAAAGCAAAAGCCGTATCCTTTGAAGATAATTCAAACATTGGCCCATAGATACAATAAAGTAGCTAGAAATGCAGTGCAGGCTACAAACAACTCCACATTAAAGGCATCTGTGTTTAATAAAACTAATAAATCAAATGCTCTTAGGAGGCACCTCCCCGCTATGTTTTAGACTTATAATTGGTGCACGTGGATAATATAAGAATAAAAGGCATTGAGTCAGCAGAGAGACTACTAACCTCTGATATGCTCCTCAAGTATTTCTAAGATTCTCTCCATGATTTGTTTGGAGAAGTTTATCTAAAGTAGAGTCCCTTCCTTAGAAACGTGCCAGGCTACCAATCTATGCCCATAATTGGGGAGTATACCCTCTCTGAGGGAATCTACCAGGACATCAGAAAAGGCAGAGAGAAGGTAAAGGAAAGGTAGGAGAAGGGAAAAATAAGTATACTAACTTGTTGTGCATCTCATACAAGCACTTTCTATGTATTTTCTGATTTAATCTTCACAACAAGATGTGAGATATGTGACATGGTCCTCTTATTACAGGTGATAAGACATATGTCAATTAAATGACTTGTCCAATCACAGAACTGGTTGACCCCCAAGCCAGTGAAAGATGAAGTGTGGCATATTCAGCCTTGAGAAGATGGACTAAGAAAACAACTCTTATAAACTTGTAGGTCAGTGTAAGATTGCTCCTTAAAGAATGGAAACCCACTTGCATCAGATCAGAAGAGAACAAAGGATGTAGGGCTAGGTACAGGAGGAATCTGCCACAGGCATCTCTGGGGGCTGTTGGTTATAAAAGGAAGTGGTAGAAATTCCGTTCTCATGGGAAACCCAGACCTACAGATAGCTTGGTGCAGTAATGTTGTCAAAAGGACATTTGACAAGGTCCATGCCCAGGCACTGGCACTTAAAAGGAGCATGACTTTCAGCAAGGAACCACCTCTCTGACCTTCAATTTGCTTTGTAAAATAGAAATAGTAGTAACTAATTTGAAGTATTTGGGGAAAGCAGTAAGTGAAATGATGTATATAAAATACTTGGTAACACTAAATGCTATCAGGCATAAGGATTGTTACGACTCCACCTTTCTGAAACTATTAAAATATAATACAGCACAGAGACAGAAGGATGGACTAAATGACTTACTGTGGCTCCTTTTTACCAGCAGAAACAGATTATTCAAAGCTTGGGAGTGAAGTCAAGCTGCTTCCAGGGATCATTAGGTTTATAATTTTCAGAAAACCTCAGCCTAGAATAGAGGTTGCTTATTCCTCCCCCACCCCAGTGAAAGGTTTCAATGACATATTCAGCTCTGTCTCTGCTGCAGAGTGTGTGAGCTACAGAACAGGTCAAGGTCAGCTTGCTTCTGCCAGGAAGGAAGACAATTTGGAATTGGAGTTAGAAGGTTGTAACACTGATGGGAATTCATGATTTGGGGCTACAAGAAATTGTCTTTTTGCCTCAGAGCCACTTAATGCCATGGGATTCCAAGCCCCCCTCTTAGAAGCCAACTTTATAAAAAAGGAAAGAAAAGAGAAAAATCTGTGGCCTTCATTCGTATAGCAGATTGATTAGTTAGGGACAGATTGCTTGAAGTCTACTCCCTACTCTTGCTAAAATTTACCAGATACACACTAAGTTCATCTGTTAGTCAATATTGTAAATAGTTATCTCTTTTCATTAAATGATAGTACCAATCTTTAATGATCAGTAATATACAATATCAGTTTTGTCCCTTGTATAATGTCTACCCAATGGACTGTGCAAGCTGGTGGGAAGGGATAGGCTAAAAAAATTTAAGAACTAGGCAGATGTAGAAGAAAATAGAAACTGATACAGATAAACTTAACATGATGAATTATAATGACAAAGCAATCGGAGATCTTATCTGCCATGTGTTCTAATGGCGAGAAGCCCTGAGTATGTCATAACTAAACCCCTAATCTCTCAATAGTCCCATCAAAGAGCCTTCTGATTTTTTATGGGATAATATTTTTGACTTTTTTTTGAAAGAATTTCGATATCATTTTGATAAACTTTCCCATGCAAATCACCAAAAATCCCTTACATGACTAATTAAGTCACCAGAAGTGACTGCGTTTATTAATAACCTTGCAGATTAAAGGGTAAATTAGCATTAATCTGGCAGAGGAAAGACAGTCCTGGATGGGAGACTTCAGCTCAGACCACACAAGGGACCACCAAAAGGTTTTCTCACACAACTCCTAGCATCTTGCAAAGCCTGGAAAGCTGGGTGTGGCAGACTGACTCAACCATCTTCTCTAGTACTGGCAATTATTGGAGGCCTCATACAAAGTCCTGTGTTCAGTAGTGGGTGGCAGGTATTTACTTTGCCCTATACTTTCCCTCAAGGAGCTTACCATCAAGATGAGAAGACAGGACTATGTCTCAAGTCACAAACAGAAACCCAAGTTTTGCCTGATTCAAGGCCCCATGAGTATTACAGGTAGTGAAAATTATACAAATTTAGAAGAGGAAAAATCACTGTGACAGAGGAGTGAGCAAGGAAATTTCGAAAAGGTCTAGTGAGGACTCATTGACCCTCTAGCAATCTGTTCGGTATTTTGTTAGCTTTGGGCAAAATGGACTACTTGTAGAACAGTATTGTAAAGCCAATTATCTCAGTGTTCCAAGGAATTTCCTCTCCTCATCTTGGACATCTGGCCCCAGTTTTAGCAACAGGAATTTCAATGCCTACAAAAGCATATCATTTGGTATAGCACTGGATTTTGAACTTGAATTTAACTGTTCACATGTAATATTGTTATCCCCTTGCATTGTGACGCTATTTCTATTTTTTACAGTATTCCCATTTGGGGACTATTTTGTCTTTATAGGATTTCTGAGATAAAACAGAAATAATTAACCTCAACTTATACCTGAAGTAACTGAGGTCCAGAAAAGTTGTTCAAGACCACCCAAAAGTCCAGAGCAGAGGCAGGCCTAAGACCCAAGCGCTTCCATTTCCTCATCCAGGGAGGGAGATGAATGTGCCAACTACAGTTCTGTGGCATCAAGGCAGTGAGGTGTGATTGATGTCTATTTGCCAAGTGTCCACAGATCCTTGTCTTATACACATTATAAAAGAGCAACATACTAAGCTAATTAGTACAGAGGAATTTCCTTGAAGACGGCATTTCCATTAGAAACTCTCTTCAGAGGATCCCCAAGCAGCAGGTGGCTCTGTAAAGCCAGCTTTTCCTGCAGTGCAGAAACCATAACCACAGCTTGGCCACTCATCTCTACCTCAGAACAGAGACCTGAACACAATGAGACATTGCTTTCAACCCCCAGAGAGTTGGGTTGTGGAATGAATATCTGCCTCTTTCCTGCTCCACTGAAAATGAATCCAAGCTTTAATTCCAACTAGAGTTGGGCAAGGAATTTAATTCCAACTCTGGACAAAGAATATGATGTGGGAGAAATCAATGCAGAATTCCAGGAGTGATGGGGACAAGAAGGCAAGCAATGTTCACTGACTGTATACAATGTTCCAGGAAGCTTTTACAGGTATCCCAGCATTTAATATTCAGCACACCCTATAAGGTAAGGGCAGTTGTATTCTTCAAATAGCTGAGGAGGCCTTGCAGGGGTTAATGAATGTGCTTCAGGCCACCAGGATAGGAAGTGGCAGGTTCTCAACCTGCACTCAAGTATGTCTGACCAAAAGCCCATCTTTTTGACCTTCTCAGTTCTAAGTCAAGCCAGTCAGTGAAATGAAGCTGAGAAAGAATGGAGTCAAGTCTTAGAGGGAGAGCTGGCTCTCACCACACTTCTCCAGAGGAGGACGGCTACTTAACGTATGGGACCCATTGCAAAGTGGAAATGCAGGAGCCCTAGTTCAAAAATGACCAAGAATTTTAAGACAGGGACAGAAGAGAATCAAACCAAAAACAGGAAACTTCTGAATCCGTTCAACTGTTCAGGTCCTATGCCCATGAAGCGGGCCCCGCTAAGTCCAGGACACAACAAAGGTGACAAGGAAAGAGTCTTGGAATTGGGGGTAAATCTGAAAATATAGTCCAGTGGTAAGAAAAATGGACCAGGGGGTCCTCAGATGCCTTACAGCCATTGTGGGCTGCTCATCACATTTGTGCACACACACACACACACATACATACACACACAGAAGCACACGCACTGCCTGGGGGATCTCTCAGATCAAGACCGATAAAAATTACATGGCAAGGCCCTGGGGGCAGTTGTAATCCCTTTTCTAATCTCAGGAAGATTCGAAATAGCATCCTGGTGACACAGGGAATGAGAGAACATCACCCCTATTGCAGCTGTCACTTGTATCTGCAGTCGGGTGAATTACAGAGATTAGCCACGTCCAAGAATTACTGCACTTTTTGCATGGGTCTGTGCGTGGCCCTTCTTAAGGTGGAATTGCTCAGGTTTGCATTCAGGCTCTGGGAAAGTTTAGGAAGTTCTGTGCTGCCACCCAGTGTTCAGAGCACAGGCCCAGGAGAAGCTGCTGAAAGCTGGGCAAACATCCGAGATTTTGTGGGGCTGCAGCCCTCCCAAGGCTACAGAGAAGGAGGCTGTCAAGCTTTCACAGGCCCCAGGCCACCTTATTTTAGGGCTCACATCCTACATCACACCAAAGATACTAAAATGGACCCACATCCCACTAAATAAATTGTCATGTAACTAACTATCTAAGCCTTGAGTTGCTTTTGAGTAGATTGACATGTTACGTTTTGTAGTTAAGTTAAACATTTATTTTGATTTTGTGATTTTCTTTTTAAATTATGGATCCAATGTGTGGGTTTTGGGGATGCAGGGGAGCTTTTAAACATTAGCCTACATCAGAAATATTTGAAAAGCCCCTAGACCCTGGGCTCAGTGCCCTTAGTACCTATGAATAGGCATGAAAACAGAGGAATAGCCCAGAACAAGAGAAAACACACGGCATATTGGATTTGATCTTCTCTAACAGCCTATGCCCACCAAGCACTAGTCCTGTTGTTACGTCCACGTAAAGTGGCAGCCTCAGTCTGTTGAATTTATCTAAAAGAGTCATAGGCAAACCATGGCCCGGATCTACTCCAAGATTTCACTGTTAAATTAACAAAAATGAAAGAAAACAAAAACCCTGGTCAGCTTTCCAGCCCAGCAAAACTGAAGGCCCCTACGCCCCACAGCAATGGTTTAGGAGCTGAAAGGCAAACAGGCAACAGGCCTTGAGGCTCCTGAGCCCATGAATCCCCCTGGAGGTGTGGCGAGTGACTTTAAAGCACACAGAATTATGAGCAGTAAAGCGCCCTGGCAGAGCTCCTGTAGCAGAGACCAAACATGCAGATATGAATCCCCTGCTCCTTCCACCTGGCCGTGCCTCTGGTTAACAGGGTCAGCCAACTCTTCGGTATGGGAGCACAGGTGAGAAACCAGAGGAGGCAGAAATGACCAGCTTTTGTGTAACTGAAGATCAGAAAAAGAGGCAAGGAGTCCAGGCTGCTGAGCTCATACTCTACCCCCCTGCTCTCTGGCAGAACTGAAGTGAATCCATTTTGGCCACCGTATGGACTGCACTTCACAATGCTGCACATTTGTGGATTTAGGATTTCTATGGATTTAGGACATGTGGATTTTTATTCTGTGAAATAATCTTTTTTTTAACCCCTTTGCATTACTTATTCTTTCAGCCGTTAAATTTTATTTTCAACCACACTGCTCAAGACCCTATTTCTCCCATTAACTACATGTGACTGCATTTTACTGCAAGCCTCTCTGACCCAGCCTGTACAGAATTACGGGATCATACAATTTAGCGTTGGCAGGACCTTTATGAGTAGAACCTAGCTCCATCCAGAGCTGGGGTCTTCTTTGCAACACTCCCGATCCAGTAGGAGCTCTTTCAGACTTACTTACCTGCTCAGGAGAGAAGTTGTAATTCTCTGAAGCACTCTGCTTCCTATAAGTCATGAAGAAATACACTTGCAAAGGAGTTTTCCTTCTACTATCCATTTAAGATTTAAACTAAGGTGAGTCAGTGATGCTGAGCCTGGGGTAGGCATTTAACACTTCTCTGCTACAGGCCCCAGTGGGAGCCCTAGGTGGCCACTGGGGACTCCACAGTGAACTGGCAACATTCTACAGAGAGATGACACAAGGAGCCAGCCCCACTCCTTCCTCTCCAAACACCTCCAAGGATTCCACAGTCTGGTACAAGAAGTTTGTCTATGGGCTTAAGAGAAAATTGAGCCAAGAAGCCCACGGCAAGCCTCTTTCTTGCACTTGTGCTACAGTTGTTCTGAGAACCTGGAACTCTTCTTTGTAGATATCATCAACAGCCTTCTTAAAACATCTGAAACCAGGATCCTACAGAGTCCTACGTGTTTACACCAGCACATGTCAAGTTCTAAACGACCATTCCATGGCACAACAAAAAATATTCTGAAAGCCAAGTGTAAGGAGTGGGATTCTTGTTTTGGAGGGAAACTCAGTTTACCCATAATTCTGCACTTTCCAACTTTAACTGTGGCCTAAACCAAAAGGTCCCCCCCACCCCCAACTACTACCCCTTCACACAGCAGGGCCCAACTGCCAGCAGCATTTTACGGACTGTACTAATTTCCCCTGGCTACTGTAACAAATTACCACAAACCTAGGGGCTTCAAACAAGAATTTGTTCTCTTATAGTTCTGGAGACCAGAAGTCTCACTGGGCTTAAAAACAAAGTGTTGGCAGGGCAGCATTCCTTCTACAAGCTTTTAGGGAGAATTTGTTTCCTAGCTTTTTCCAGCGTCTAGATGTCTCCCGCATCCCTTGGCCCCTGGCCTCTTAGCCTCTTCCTCCATCTTCAAAATCATCCTCATAGCATCCTTAGACCTTCAAGACTCTGATCATGCTGCCTTCCTCATATAAGGACCTAGCGATTACAGTGGGCCCACCCAGGTAATCCAGGGTAATTTTTCCACCGCAAGATCCTTAACCATATGTGCAAAGTCCCTTTTGCCATGAAACCTCACAGATTCACAGGTTTTGGGAATTAGGACATGGACATTTTGAGAAAGGGATCTTTATCTTGCCTACCACATGTGTGGTATCACTTGTTTATTTTTTAACACGAGTAATCCATGCTCACTTTTAAAAATATGGAAAGGTTTTTAAAATTAGAAAATGCAGAATATGACCACTTTTAAAATACCACCATTTTGTTTTTTTAAAAAAAGAAGCCCAACTAAGTATTCTCTAACACACTTTTCTCACTTTACAATATAATGCAATCATCTTCCCACATCAACAGATGCAACTCTATCAGCATTTTAATGACTGTACAATGTTCTATGATGATATCACACTAGAATTTTTGAACGTGTAGGTTGTTTCCAGTAGACCAATAAGGATGACAGAATATTCCTGTTCATGCATATCTGTATATTTGCCTGATATTTTCTGAGAACAAGTTCCCAGAAATGTAATTACTGGGCCAATGGCTGTGGCTGCTTTTGAGCCTCAAATACATATGGTCAAAGTGCCTGGAAGGAAGTGAGCGTCAGCTCATTGACTGTCCCACAGAGCAGACCATTACCCCACATGCCCAGAACTCTGGCAAGGATCAGACCTAATCCCTTACCAAACTGAAAGACTGACCGAAATCCCATAATTGTTTTAATTCGTATTCCTTTGATCACCAGTAAGGTTGGACATTTTTCACGTATTTATATTGTTTTGTAACTTGCCCCCATTACATACTTTTTCTATATTAAAGTGCCTGTGTTTTCCTAGTATTAATAAATCTGTATGTCAATCCTGTGTCATATTTGTCATGAATAATTTTCTAAGTTTGATGTGTTTTTTTATTGATTTTTATTGCACGGAGGTTTTCGATTTTCTTTTTTGTCATTAAATCTGCCTTGTTATTTGTAGCATCTGCCTTTGGTTTCATGCTTAGTATCGTAGCGTTGTAGAATCACAAGCCTCACCCACACTAATATTACATGAATATTCTCTGGTGGCATTGTTTTGCCTAAAATATATGTTAGTGTCATTTGCTAAAAGGATTATGTCAAGGCAGCCACTCAAAGCAAGAAGATGCGGCTCCCTGTGGGGCGGACATCAGGCTCCAAGGAAGGGCAGGTTGCGCAGCTGTGTCCAGAGACTTGGCAGCAATGTCTCCAAGCGGGGTTGTACTTGGCGTCCTGATTCACTGTAATTTTTAAGCCAAGAGCAGAGCCTTCAGAGAGAGAGAGAGCTCTTACCACCTCTTCCTATGTAGTCCAGATAAGCATGACTCAGCTCTAGCTTTCCATGGAGCAGTCTGATTTCATTTTCCTTATAGCTTCCTTCCCCTGGTCTTTGGGGCACTGAGATGTGGGCAGAGATTTCGTGAGAAGGGGTCCAAGCCTGTGGAGTTCTTAGCTCTGGATGGGCTCCCTGAGACTACAGCCGAGGAAAATCAGGGAATGAAAGGTTTCCGAAAGTAGAAGTTGAAGAAGTGACTGCAGAAGACCCCTGGACTACTGCCCTCTGCTCAGGGGGAGATGGTTCTGTGTTCGTACCTCACCTGGAGGGGTAGCTGTGGACTCATCCAGCAAGTGTTTCCTGCTGAGCTTGGGCCGGGGCCAGGTGGAAGCGGGGAACCCAAGCTGGCATGGAGGGGACTCTACTTACCAGACAGGTTTCACTGTGCTCTGTGCATCTAAACATTTAGATGAAAGTACTATTTTCCTGAAAATCTAAGTAACAGAACTTTCCATTGAATAGAGGAATTATACAGTCAACAGCCTCCCCTCTCCCTAGGTCTGTAAAAGCATGTGGGAGTAGAGAATCCACTGTGGACAAAGCCCCATTGCTAAGGCTATCCCTCATTAACGCAGGAAAGCGGACCACACCTGCTTTTTAGTCCATTTACTCAACAAGCAGGGCTTGAGGGCTTGATTCCACACCCTTGTTTATTCTGTTCCCTCTGCCGCTAGCCTGCCTTCCTCTGCACCCACCTCGTGAAATCGTGACTGTCCAAGGCCCCAGCTCACACCTGCCTCTGATTTAAAGCCTTCCTCCACATCTGTCCAGGCCTCCTTTCCTTCCTTCCTCTTCCTCCCTTCAACTCCATCCACCCAGCAGGACGGGATAGTGGTTTTGGAATCAAAGGGACTTGGATCTGAACTGGTTCTTCCACTCAGTCGCTTGTGCATTTGGAACCTTTGGAATGTTGCCATCAGTTCTGACCCTCAGCCTCTTCATCAGGAAGATGAAAATATACTAACCTTCTTAAAGGTGTTGTTCTGCAGATTAAATGGGATCGTGTGTGAGGTGAATAAGTGCAGGTCTCTGGCTTCCATGTGCTTATTTGGAAATAAGCCATAACACAAAACAGTGTTACTATCATAAAAAGGATACAGAATGCTTCAGTGATACAACACAAAGAGTTGTTGTTAACCTGGGGTGAGCAGAACAAGTAAATAGAAGGGAAGACATCGAGCCTCTGGAGGAAGGGTAAGAGTCCACCCGGTTAAGCTTGTGGGAAGGACACGTCTCACTGAGGGAACCCTGTGAGCCAAGGATAAAGGAGCGACAGTCTGACTATGTCCACAGAACAGAAAATAGCAAGTTTCAGCAGAACTACCTAAAAAAATAGACTTTGTTTTTAAGCTTCAGAAACCAAAAGTTTTTGAGCAACAGACTGAATTGATGACATTAGAATTATCTTTAGAAAGATCAGCTTGGTGATTGTGCACAGTACAGTTTTGAGGAGATTCCGTGGCCAGTTAAGAAGGCAATGCAATCATCCATATTGAACAAAAGAAAAACATCCTTAATTCTGAGCCAATAAAACTGATCCACATTTTTGGACCTTGATGGGATGTGAGAAAGATGGACGTATCAAAGATGACTTTTCTCAATGAATTACGCATGGTGAGGCCACTGTGAGGGAAAAGAAACCCTTAGATGACCATTTTTGACATGCTGGAATGGAGATCTGATGAGGAATTAGAAGCAGGAGAATGGAGTTTTAAGAAAATGATTGGCACCCAAGACAAAACTTGGGGTGCGGGGGGTGGGACGAGGAGGAGCATATAAAAGAGATAGTGAAAATTGTGTGAATGGATGAGATACCAAAGATAGAGGATAGGAAAAAAAGGGGACCAAGGACAGAATCTTAAATAATATCTACAATTTAGGGAGTAGAAGCAAGACTAATATAGAGCAATATCACTTCTGCATGGCATATTTTTTCCCCTTCCCTACAATATTCTCTGAGGTTCCCCTCCTTTAAATCCCCATCATTCTTCAAGGGCTAACCCAATTCTTTCAGCAAACAATTATTAATAGCTTGAATTTACTGACCATATATTGGGTGCCAGTCACTGTATTGAGCACTTTACATATATTATCTCTTTCCAATAACCATATGGTGAAACTATACCCATTACACAGATGAGGAATTCCGATTCAGTGAGGTTTAATGATTTGCCAAGGTTTAGCAGATGATAAACCCAGGTTGTCTGGCTCCAAATATCAAACTTCAATTTCATTGTTGTACTGCTTTTAACTAGTCTCCAGTATATTTGGGGTACCATCCAAACATTTTTATTTTTCAACTCCTAGGAGCACCCACTGAGAACCCTGCTATATATTATAGTTGTTAGAGCAAATCTGGCCTCTGTGTTGACAAGATGTGGTCTAATTGCTTAACCCTTGAGTCTAGGTTACCCCTTCTTCAGAAGATAACATTTGCCCTGCAGGGACAGGATCAATGTAAAATAAGGAAAGTGTAGGCCGAAGGCCTATGTGCTATTACCATCAGTTATCATTGCTGGTAGTGGTAGGTACTCTCCCATCTCCGAGTCTATTCCAAATTTTTCCCTGTAAGTCCGAGTTCTCAGGCATCACTCACCTGCGTTGCTCTTTATTTAAGGGGCAGCTCATCTCCAGGAAAGCAGCATTCGACAGGGGACTTACTGGTGGTGGAATGCCAAAGGGGGCTGACTACTCCGGGAGAGGCAGCCTGAGTAGATAAGCCATGTAGCAATCCATGGGATGGTTCCTTTCTTCTTCTCAGTCTGCTCTGCTAACAGTGCCTTGATTTCTGTTCACAGTGGGGGCTGAGTGAGGGACAGTATACTCACATCTCAGCTCCAAGAGCCCATGCCATCTTAGCAGCTGTTGACCCACACCAGCCGACTCTTACCCTTCCCCAGCCAGAACTGATGCATCTGGTTTGCTTACAGTCAGGGCCTCATCCCATTAAAGGAGCGCAATTCCCTCAAGCCTACCCCCTACCAAGACTGTCCCTGGGATTTTACAGCCATCGGCTCCTGCCAAACCCCTGGCCAGGCTCCACTTCCAGAAGGAGAAGGCATATGGACCTTTTTTTTTTTGCCAAAACTGATCAGAGAACAGAACTCAGGTCTCATAAAAACTGCACAAGACCTGCTTCCCTTTCCTTGCTGACGATAAGAAATGAAGCTCGTGCTCGGGGAGCTATCTTTCTTGAAGAAAATATATTTCATTCGGTTCCAACTCCTAACTCTGTCATTGCTCACCTGCTCGAATACCCTGATCACAGAAGCAGAGGGCTATAAATAACTTATAATTGTGTTAAGAATTATATTTTATACACAATAACATCCAGATCTCTACATTGAAATCGATTGATAATTTTTGAACTTTTCTTCCAGAGGTGGAAAAGAATCCACAGCATCTTTTTAAAATTTTAATTACTCACTGAATGAAATCTGAAAGTATTTAATTATTAGATTTATGCCCCAAGATAAGTTCAACGGTAATTACAGGATGTCTTCTTTTTATTCTAATTCCAAATAATTAAATCCCAAAGACACTGAATCATTATGATTATAATGAGAATAAAGGTGTCTTATATTTGAAACCAAAGTTTGGCTTTTTGTTTAACCTTTTTGCACCTCATCATCAAAGGGGAAGGCTTTGGAAAGGAATCTGCTTCAATCTCTCTAATGCTGCTTTAAAACAAAATTAAAAAACATAATTATCTGTAGGAATGCTTTTCCACTGCAATACTGGCAGAGGGAAGGCAAGCCCTGAGCTTTCAGTTTGCTGGAAGTTCCAAGACATGCTGACTTTCCTAATGCCATTTTTCATCCTTGGACACAGGAAGAACTCAGAAACCAGGCAAAAAGATGAAGTGGATACAGTGAGAATAACGGCAATCAAAGGAGAGGATCTGTGAAATAATCCATTTCCACCGCCCCTCAATTTGTCAATCAGTTTTGGGGTAACTTTTTCTGAGCTTCCCCTCATCTTAAGAGGAATGGGTGAAAATGGGTTAGAACTGAGTAGAGGTCCTAGAAGGAGCATCACACGGAATAGAAAATCTAAAGCAAAATTCATAAAATATGATCGCTAACTAAGGCTCAGAAGACATTTAATGCTTGGGGTCTGGCCACAATAATTAATTGGGGGGAAATGTGCCTATCCTTTCCCTGTGTTGAGGAGCCTGTTGTACTTGCTAGGGTGGCTCAAACAGCATAGGAATGGAGTTGAGCATCTGCAGGCATCTCTGTACTGAGAGGTGGGAAGGTGGTGGTTTGCTATTTCTAGGAGGGGTTGCAGGGTGGGGGCTCAGGAAAAAGAGGAGACACACATCTTTAAAAAGTAAATAAGCCGGCCCCAGATTTCATCCCCTGGCTAGCAGCAGGCAGAGAGGAGAGCACTTGCTTATTGAAAAGCATCTGGTGGGGGGGCAGTGAGAGTCTGGGAGGAGGGAAGCAAAAAGCTATCAAGAGAAGGCCAGAAAGCAATCATGATACTTAGAAAAATGTCACATTAAAACCTCCAGCTGCCAGTGGCTGGAGGGAAAAGAGCTCCAGACAATAGCTGAGGGAACAAGTTGAATCTTGCGTTCATTCCTGTGGTTAAAACAAGTCTGTGCGACCACAAGGAAAATTCCATTCCCCACAGACCTTAACTCCCTGCTTACCTGGGCTGCAGGCACTGTTTGCTGAAAGGCTCCTGAGCCAGAACCAGCAATGCACAGAGGCCTAGCGTCCCTCCTGCACCAAACTCCGCCATGTTTATGCCCTCACGTCTTGAAAACTCGCCTCTTTTCCTTTGAGGGTCTGGCTACCACTCTGACTAAAGCACAGGGCCTAAAGCAGGGTTCTGGGGAGGAGCTAAGCTAAGCCCCTTGCCAGCTTGCCAGCCTCCCCACCCCCAACCACCAGCTGCATTTATTTTCCAAATCTTGAGAACCATGGATGTCAAATAAAATGATTCACTAGTTGGCTGTCTTATTGGTGTTTCAGGCTTCAGACGAGACATTTAAGGGGGAACAATCAAGGTCAAGTGATTGTTAAGAACCTCCAAGTCAGGAGGTGCAAAAATATCAGTCTGTGGGCTGCTCATGGTGGGGCGAAGTGAACATGGCACGCTGTGAATGTGAAACATGGTCTTTCGTTTCCTCCTTTGGTGTTTTCACAAGTCTAGCTGACAAGTGGCCTGCCTTCTGGAGATAGTCCAGCCAAATATCCCTTTTCCCCATCAATAATCCCAACATCTGCTCCTTTTCATCCCTGCCAGACAAGCCTCAGGTCATTTTCATCTGGTAACTCTCCTATCGGAAGAGGGAGATTATCAAAAATTGCCCTGGGTCCAGGGGAAGATGGAAAAGAAGTGTCCTTCCGTAAACAACCCCTTTGATTCCTGATTCACCCAGGACAGGGAGAAGCCACCCTGAGAGGCATGGGTGTTGGGATCAAGCATGTCTCCCCAGTGAGAAAATGTCACACCAATAATCTAATAGTATAGGAAGGAGGCAAGGGTGGGAAACTAGGGCACTTCCCAGAGATCACAAACTATTTATGTTAAAACTGGGAAAGACCTGTGACTTAACATGTGCTTCTGTGCTCATCCTTAAAAAGCTTTCAGTAAACTCCAATATATGATTAGTAATATGTCAAGAGAGCTATGGGGTTTGATCTGTGTCCTCAGGGAGTTTAGGGCAGCAGTGTGCTTACAAATTCTAACCCGGTCTCTTAGGGTAGAAAAAAAAAGCCCTGTTTTCTAACATTTGCCAATTTCCATGGTGCAAATACTCCCACAATCGTTGATTTTGAAGTAACAACATGAAGAGTCAGGAGGAAATGTGCACCATCAGCTCCTGCTGGCTAAAATGAACTGACTGCAGAACACCAATGGCTTATAGTCTAATACACTGACACAGACAAACGAAGGATACATAGGTGGAATCTCCTGATCAATCGACTACCATCAGGTGGAAAATCTTTAACTAAGACCCAGAGGGAACCGTGTTTTAGGGGTAGCAGGAAAATGACTAAGTGGAGACTGAAAACAGTATCTGTCTTTCCCCCGCTGGCCCCTCAGAAGCACAGTGAACCACCAGAGCCTGTAAAAATCTTGGAGGTCCTCCAGATCCATCCCCCCATCTGGCTCCTTACCAAAAGGGAACTGGGACACATGGGCATGGAATGACTTAGAGAGCCTCTGCTTCAAACCCACAACTTCCCTTAATAGTTTCAGTTTCCCTGCCATTACGCTGGGGTGTTGAACAGAAACCCTGAAATAAATGAGATTGCTAAAAAAGAAAATCAATCAGAATTCTCTGGGGCCCTCCAAGCACCCACAGAGGACAAGCGACTATCTATACAGCTGACAGAAAGTGGGTGGAAGTGTCACCAGCAGGAAGCCACAGACTCTGTCCGAATTTATTATTCGATAACTTGCCCCAGACACAAACTTTCTTGCAGAACAGAAACAAACTCACAGGTCTGTAAGGCTCTGTCTGGCTGCCTTAACCTTTGAATCATTGGTGAGGAATAAGCTCTAAGAAAAAAAGTATATTCCCATGTGAAGAAACCCGGCAATAATTTTCTGGGCGGTAGAACCAGGGCTGCATCTCCTGGGCAGATGAAATGGGATGGCAAAGCCTTTGGGGCTGAGGCTCCAACTCCTTCCTGCCTATAATTCATGATCCCTGAGACAATTATGAGCAATGAAAAGGCGTAAGTCAAAGGAACATCGAGTAAAGCTAGATTTAGGAAAATAACACATTACATTTAAATATCCATATATATTTAATCTGTGTTTAATAATGCAAAGAATACATTAGTCAAGGCTTAGGCAGATTCTGCACTGACGTTAGTTACAGAACAGTCTGGTTCTCTCAAGTTTCCCAGCCTTTGTGCCACAGGGATGAAAACTTCTGGAGGAGTGGAGCGTGTCATTGCAAACCTGGGGCGCTGCAGAAATGCAAATGGAGGGATTGCAGAGGTCACCCCAAAGTCGAGCTTGCTGCAGAGGACAGAACTTGGGGTGAGCAAGAACAATCCAAAGCTTCACTCTCGGGACTGACTGACTCCATTTACAACCCTCTCTGCAAGGCAGGGTAGGAAGCAGAAGGCACCACTGTGGAAGAGCAGGGGGACCAAGGTCACTATGCCAGTTGTTATTTTATCTTAGATCTCCCCTCCTGTCCTTGCGCTTTAATTCTAGACCATCAGATGGGGAATGGCTGCCTGGACCCCAGAAGAGCATCAGAACACGTCCTCAGGGGACAATGTCTAGGTTCTGAGGCTCTTGCTGCCATCTGGAGGGGTCAACCAGGTGAGTGTACTTGAAGATGAAGGAGGAATTGCAGGAATGCCCAGCTATTAGTGCAATCATGCTCCTCCAAAAATTTGGAAAGGGAACCAGTGGGGACACATGCAGTATATGTTAAGGGAAATCTAGGACCTAGAGAGAAGCCATAAGAGGTTAGTCTGCCAACAAGTAGAAAAAATCCTCCTGCTTTGATTGACCATCACCCAATACAACAATCATAAAGCCCCAAATACTTTGGCTTGTCACGACTCCCCCATTTGACTTTGGACAACTTATTCTCTGATTCAAGAGTCCTAGTCTATGTTCTAAGTCACTCATAGCCTCAACTAAGGAGGTCTCTCAGGAGCAGTTATAGAAGGAATGTATCTCAAAGACTATCTTTGAGATATCTGACCCAAAATTCTGAGTTTACAGATGGGAAGACTAAGGCTCCAAGAAGCAATGCAGCTTGTCCAAGGTTACCCAATAAGTAAGCAGGTAGCCAGGATGAAAGTCCAAGTCTCTCACTCCGGGGATCTGTCCACACACAATACTGCCCCTCCTGTTAAACCCTGTTATCAGTTCTGATGGTCTGTAGTAAAGACAGGCAAACATGCATTAAATGCCAGGCACTGTGCTAACAGGCTGAATATGTATTATCTCCCAAAGATTAAATACTAATGTACCTCAAAGGTTTATAGTCAAAAAGAAAGCTTGGCTCTAATTCCAGCTCTGCCATTTCTCCATGTATGATACTGGATTGGTAGCTGTACTTCTCCAGATGTCACTCTGCCCTGTCACCAGTAGAACCTCCCTAGGTCATCCACCAAATCACAGAATGAGTGCCAGTCTAGTCCAAAGCACGAGAAAGAGATAAGGAAAAGGAAACCTAGATCAGGGACGTGTATGCATGTGCCTCTCACAAATGCCTGGGGGAAGCAGAAGTCGAGACATGACCCAACCTATATTCTTGAGGAAGCCACAAAACACCTCAACATCCCCACCTATACTTGAGAACTACTCATCGTAACTTCATTCCTTATGAGAGTCATCCCAGGAGTTGTAACAGTCTAAGCTGCTCCCAGAAAAGAGAGCAGGTACCATTTCCCTGGTTTGTTTCAGCCTTCCTTCCAGGAACCAAGTGCCTAAAGATTTAAATAATCTGCTATTTCCTAATCCCACATAAGGCTCCTCCCTTGGAGGTAAAGCCAAATTAGCCCTTAGTGTCTCTTTAGGTCAAGCACAATGTTGAGGAGCATGCTCATTCTAGCAGTTGGTACTTCAAAAAAACATGAGCTGTGATTCATCAGTCATTTTGAGCCAAGTGTTTTGAATTTGCTCAGGGCAGGAAAATAGCCAGGAGGGTGGGATAGGGAGAGGAGGGGAGCACCCACATAGATGATGGGTAGGAACGATCCAACTTGGTTCCAAAAAGGCAAGTACAGGGGAGAGTCTCAGAGCATATGCTCCTATTCCGTGGTTTCACAGCCAGGAGCCTCCTAAATCATTGTGAAATGGCTGCTTTCTGCCCGCTTCAATCATGTATTACAGGGCATTAATAAATAATGGGAGGTTGTGGACCAAAAGGCGGGAAAACCCAAAGGGAAGGTGATGGAGAGGCATAATTTAACAAGTAAATGAAAGAAGCTATTAAATCATAGTTAAATTATGCTGGCACTGACCAAAAAAAAAAGATTTCCTGCTGCAAAATGCTTTTACTAAAATACTGAAATTTCTCTCCTGGCTGATAGAGGCATCTCACAATCATAAGGATAGGAGTCTGTGGCCTGTGACTCCCATGACATGCTGAGCTTAAGCAGGTGCCCGAAAATGGAAAGTTTCAAGGTGCTTCTCATCCTTTTCCTAAGATAGGTCCACATTCAACAGTTGATGCCCTATGATAGATCTATTGCTAGTGGCCTCAGTAGCCAATTCGCTAATTCTATACCTGTTTCTCTATTGACTCCCATTGGCACACTTTGGGGTTCCCACCTTAGAGGAGGGGTAATTGAGGTTACCAAAGTTGAGGCTTAAAAAGAACTGTTTAGCTGAATATATAGGTTTCTATTTTCTCAAGTACCATCATATCCATCAACACTTTGACATTTACTGTAACATTGTCAAGTAGAAAGTGAACTCTTTCAGTGGGACAGTTATATCTTGTTCATCTTTGTGTGCCCAGAACCCAAAAAACTGAACTTTTGATAAATACTGAGTTGACTGGATGGATAGTTGCATCCATGCACAGTAAGATAGGTGAAAGAGAGAATTCCTGTCTCATGGTTGAGAGGCTCAGAGAGGTTAAGTGACTTGCACAAGACTGAACAATATAGTGTGGGGGTTGTTACCGATAGCCATGCTTTCAGAATCTGAAGCCTGTGTTTTCTCAATACAACACACTGTGTCTCTTCAGGGTCACACAGTAAACTGGATCAGAACCAGTATGCAGGATCCCTGTAAATTCACACAAGCAAAAAACAGACAGATTTTTCTCTAATATTGGGATTGTGTTTTTGACTGTGGCATAGACTCTTGTTGAGCATTTGGACCTTGAAGGTCCCTGTATCTGAAGGAAGTTTTTGGAATCCTCTGGCAAAAGATTCAGACAGAAGCCCAGGCCCTTAACAATAAGGCTCTCATTTTCCTTGTTTCCAGGGATGTTCACTATGGTCTTGCCAGGAGAACTTGCTGCTATACAATTTCTCAGACATGCTTGGGCCCCAGGCCCCAGAGGGAGAAGCATGAGTATCAACATGCCAGGGGAGGACAGTCACAGCAGGACAGGCTTGTTTGGACAGGCGGGCTTAGTAGTCTGGCAGGGTGTGCAAGACATCCGCACAACCCTGCATTTTAAGAAGGAGCTACTTGGCAAACAGACCGGGCAGCTAGGGGATAAGTCTGTCCATGGCTCTTGAAGGGTCAGGGGGACAGATGTTTGTTCTAAAACCTTTCAAGACAGTGGAGTGACCTCTGAACCTCTCTCCAGACAGTGGTAGCTCAACAAAACCATGTCTGCTTAGAAGCATCTTCAGATTAGAAGAGAAGACAAGAAGTTGACTTCAGAGGCCTGGACTCACTAGCAGGAAGTATGCTAGAGCGGGAAGAGACTGCAGCGGGTTTTTGGCTCGGAGAGAACCAGGCCCCAGCACTTTCAACCCACTACCTATGTAATTTTAAGCAAGTTATCTAACCTCTTTGAGCCTCAATTTCTTCTTCTTTTAAATGATAATATTTGAACCTACTATATCAATTCATATTAATTAGACTCAGCTACAAGTGACAGAAACTCTGAAATTCAATGGCATAAGCAACATGTTAAAGGGAACAAAAATAATCTGGATGCAATTAGTTTTAGCTCCACAAATCTTCAGGGTTCCTTTTACTGGGTTTCTTTGTCTTCCTGCAATACATACTTTCACCACATGGTTCAAGATGGCTCTGCAAGCTTCAGGCACTTTGTTCAAAGCCCAATCATCAGCCACAAGGTGAAAACACCATCCCCTCTTTAAGAATATTTCTTAGAAGTTGTACCTAATCCTTCCTTTTAATAGTCCACTAGCCAGCACCTCATCACATGGCCACATCTCTCTGCAACGGGTCTAGGAGATTTTGTTCTTATGCCTAGTGTCCATGTACCCAGCTGAAACTCAGAGGTTCCATTTCTTATTAAAAGGAGAGAGGAATATCAGAGAGACAGTCTCTCATGTCTCATTTACAGAATAAAATGAGGCGATAGTTGTAAATCACCTCCTTCAAAGCCTAAGCATGTAGGCAGCACTCAGTAGAGGCCAATGATGGCTATGGTAAAGGTTGATGCACCCTCCACCCAGGAAGAGATTTCTGCAGGATATCTTAGCAATGCCCAACACTTACTTCATCCAGGAATACCATGTAATCCCATCAGATTTATCACGGATATCAGAGAGTAAATCCCAGTAAAGTCAAATAGTGGACTTGGAGAGGCTCAGAGGAGAGAAAGACGGCGAACAAAGCACTGCTGAAGGACTCATGACAGACGGATTAAGGGAGCTGAGAAGACTTCAGCTAGCAGGCGGGGTTCCTCCAAGGTGCCATCTCTGTTTTATCAGTGACGGCTCCCAAACTGTGCTTTCCTCCATGGACCACAAAGGCAAAGAAAAAGATCTGAAACAAGGAGAGAGTTGGGTGATACTCAGGGATCTCACGTATATAGGTTTTTATGCAGGAGAAAGACATGGAGGAGGTGAGGGGGGTACAGTCACTTCACAGAAGAACTCTTTTACTAGTACCTTGTGGATATCCAGGAAGTATTGCTACATAGAATAAACGGCAGTCTTGCTGGAGGAATATGGGTGTGAAGAATACAGTAGTCAGGGCTCTCCAGAGAAATATAACCAATAGGATACAAACACATACACACATAGACATTTATTTTAAGGAATTGGCTCATACAACTGTGCATACTGACAAGTCCAAAATCTGCAGGGTAAACCTGCAAACTAGAGTTCATGTTGCAGTGTGAGTCCAAAGACTGTCTGCCACGGCCTAGAGAATTCTGTCTTCCTTGGCAGAGGGCAGCATTTTTCTTAAATCCTTCAACTGATTGGATGAAGCACACCCACACTATGGAGCATCATCTGCTTACTCAAAGACTACTGATTTAAATGTTAATCTCATCTAAAAAATGCCTTCAAAGCAACATCCAGACATGTTTGGTCAAATATCTAGGTACCAGAGTCTAGCCAAGTTGACACATAAAATTAACCATCAAGATCTTCAGCTTCTTATCCAGAAATAGAACCATGTTTGGATGGGGACCTCTTTTTGTTACAGGTTTCTTTGCTTAAAAAGACTTTAATAGACAAAACAAATTGATTACCTCAAACAAATACTTGGAACTATTTTAAATGCAAAAGAAATGTATCAATGAAGGACTTAGGCTCCAAGAATAAGTAATGTGCTTTCATTTCAGAGTCAAAAGATTAAATTCAAAAGCAGAAGGCAGAGAGTTGGGCCTTCAGACTAAGCAGCATGGAACAAACTACTGAAATGACAGGAAATGATTAAAGCCACAGGAGACAGCTGATGAAGAACCCTTTCAGATGAAAAGTCTGTTATTGACCAAAGCAGTAGATGGATAGTTCAAAGAAATTAATTGAGTTATTGCCCTCATTGCTCCCAGTGGAACCATAATAGCAGGTGGTGGAGGTATAGTGGGTGAATGAATATGTTGAAGTGTGCTAATATTTCTATGTTTATTTGAGGCATACTTAAATGGAAGAATAGGGAGGAGAAAGGCAAGAATATAAATATTTTAAGAAAGATTTATTTTCTTGAAGGAAAAAATAATGTACAAAACTGAGGAAATCTCAATGCCCATCTTTTTTCTATGAACAGCAAAAGAGATGAGAACCTACAAGTGATTTGAGGGATGCTGTGAAGACACCTTATCATCTCCCTTCTCTTCTGGTCATATTTCTTGGAAGACTCGGGGGTCACTCCTTTGGACAGCAGTACTGAATGAGCCGGCACAATGGAGCAGAGACGAGCCCTTGTCCTTTAGGTGCCCCGGGCCGTTTGGATCATGAAGGACTCCTTTAGTGCAACAGCTAAGACCCAAGCAGGGTCCAGGATGTTTCCTCTAAAGCCCAGCCATGATCATGCCTTACTAAGCTCAGAAGACTCCAGGGCCTTCAGAACCAAACGATGTCAGTCCTGTTATCTTTGACCCTCTCAACATGGCCTCACTTTTCCTGAGGCTCTATCTGCTGCTCTTCCCTGGCGCAGACCCAGCACTCCAGCCAAACCTTCCCAGTTCTGGCTGCCTGAACCCCTTCAAGGTTCACCTACCTCTGTCCCTTTGCTTGTGCTGTGTTCTTGATCTGGAATTCTTCTTACACCCCTCAGTCCATCCACAGAGCTTTCCAAACTCAGTACCAGGCGGTCTTCACCATGAAGTCCTTTCTTTTTCATTTTAACTGCAAAAAGAATGCATTTATTGTAAAAATATTCATTCATACCAGGGGAGCATAAAGCAAATGGTTTCTCCACACTGATGGTCCCCACCACTACCGAGAACAACTTGGCCTCTCCCAGATGCCAGGTTTAAGGGTTGTGATCAATTTGGTGTTCAACTAAAGCCCTCTGATACTGCCATTTAGATGAGTGGATAAGATCTGTCCAATCTCTGAAGGGCCCTGGCACTTGTATCCATCTTATGACACTTAATCTTGCTCTGCATTGTGTTATATGTAGACTTATCTTAATTGATCTCCACACTCAAGCCTTTCTTCACTAGAACATAACTCAGTTGAGGGTCATCTATATTTCCCCATCACAGAGCTCAGGACACTTGGCTCAATATTTGGTTTATCTCATCAAACCTCTCTGAGCAACTGTCCAGGGCCTTGCTCAGGTAAAGATCAAGGAGAAAACACACACACACACACACATTTGGGGACCTGCAGCTTAGTGACCTTTCTATCCCACCGAGAAGCAAACAAAAAAACTGTTGCAGATTCGTTAGATACTAACTACATAGAATAGATCCCAGCTCTGTGCTATTTGTGCTTAACAATTGCTTACCAAAAAATATTTACAAGCACTTACAAAGCAATCATCAAATATGAATAAGGCACTGAATTCAAAATGGAGGAGGGGACAACAAATGAAAAGGAATGTCAGTGAAGGGGTTAATTCTGAAGGCTTTTTCAGAGCTCTTTAAAGGAGTGTGAAGGGAGCTGCTAGTTGGAGCACCTGGGATGTTATTTATGATTCACTGAAGGCTGTCAACAGCATTCTTCCAGAGAATACCACCTGCGAGGGGAAGTCATGAAAAGGGGAGGCACTGTGACACTGGAATGAATAAAGCCTTCCAGCTTCTAGTTTGATCCCTTTGACCCTGGAGATGCATTTTTTTTCTGTTGATCTGTCTTGGTCCTTAGTCATCTACTATTTATATATTTTCAACGAGTGCAGCATATACACAGTAATGGGTTAACCTACCAAGTTGACACGTCCTCACTGGCAGCCAGAGCAACTGAGAGCCCAAATGTCCTCATCTGTGAAATAGGAATAAGAGCACCTAACACATAGGTCTGGTATGAGGATGAAATTTAACTGCATTTACAATCCAGCTCAGTGGGTGGCACAAAGCAAGTGTTCAATGAACAGGAGGTATTTTTATTGTTAGGTCCATTATCTCTATCTAGAGTACAATCATCGTCGAGAGAGGGACAGCACATCTGTTCCCCTGTACTCCCAGAACTTAGCCAAGTACCTACATGCCTTATAAGAGCATTCGCTGACTACTACCCAGTTTCCTCCCTCTGCTTGAAGAACTCTGCTCCCAAAGGAGAGGCAAACACACAGGTTCCTATGCCAGCTCACTCTGGAAGCAGCCAACAAATGGGAGGGGTGGGCAGAATGTACCCCCCACAGATCTTCAAGGTGGTTTAAAGCCAGGTAGGGGAGGAAAGAGAGCATCAATGTAAACAGGAGTAAATGACCGAAGCACCTTCCAATAGACCGTGCAAAGGCTTGAAACACATTGTCCATAACGCAGCTTCTTTAGTCTACTCAAGATAGGGTTAAATAAGTAAAGAGAAATTTTACATTTTGTTCCATGGAAAGTTTTTGTGAAATATGACATCTTGTGCAAGAGGCCAACGCTGTAGCTCGTGAGAAAATATGGCTATGAGGCGATGATCTGACATCGTGAGAGAACTGAGCTCAAAACTTTGCATTGATCCTAAGGAAAAGAATATTCCCACCAAAGTAGAGATGAATATGGATGATGTGTGCCAGTTTCCTTGGGTTTTACAATGCATATTTTCATACCAAATCTCACTCTATGTTAGGGAAGATGAGATTAATATTGAAGCTCTGTCTGAGATCTCATCTATAATACCTTCCTCATTTCCTTTAGTGGTAGAAATAGAGCTAATCTCTGTCTTTCAAATTGTTGTTTTGCATTTTTTGATCTGGGAGAATTAAACTGAATTAAATGGGTCTGGAGTGGTTATTAGAACCATTAAATTAGGCATAATGGACATAAATAGGAAAACATTTACATAAGGAAATCAAAGCTGGACTCACATTTTTATCCAGTGTTCTGATCTCTATTGGAGTTGTGACAAAGGGAATTTAGCTGAGTATTTCTTAAGATGGTACATATAACAGTAAATGCACCCCCTTAGATACATATATAAATCAACATTCCTTTTGCTGAAAGGAAAAACTATCCCCCCCCAAAATGTATCTTTTCAAATATTTATACGCATATTTTCCATTTGGGTCCTTATTTGAATTTTATTCTCATTTAGAATACAATCCTGACAACACCATCATTTATGCCAGCTCTGGCAATATTCCCTGAAAAAACAGAAATATAACACAAAATCTAGATGCAGAGATGATTTTGATGTCATATCAAAAGGGGGGAAAGGAGAATTAAAATAAGAAACCTATCTGAAATGATCAGAAATGAAATTCTCTTTCAGCTAAAATGGTCTCTTCCAGAAATGCAGCATTTAAATTAAGATTAAAGTAGTATTTTATAAGAACTAAGGCAGAATACAAACTGTCTTTCCCTGAATGAACTTAAATTAGCAACAATGAAGGGTAAATGAAAAGGGGGGCATTTTTAGGCTATTAGATGGAAGTTTCCCCACTTTGTTCAACAATTTCTCAACACACACTCCCGTCCCTACATCAGGGGTCTATGCTGATGATGCAAACTCCAGGGCTCATCATACCACACTCACAGTGTGTGTGAGGAAGACGGGGAGATTCTGCATTTGAAACAAGCCCCCAGATCATTTTAAAACCCACAGGTGCTTGAGAATTCCAGATTTGGAGGGTCTCTAGGAAGTACAGATGGATTTCAGAGCATTTCAGAATTCAGAGCCTGCTTCATATCCCAAGAACCACCAAGTCCTCATAGTCCTGAGTTTGAGCCCTTCCTGCCTCTTACTACCAGAGAGACTTAGAAAAAAATCAATTTCCCTACATCTCAGTTTCCTCATTTGTAAAATGGGACAATTTGTTTTGCAGCTTGCCTTGAACATTGAATACAGAAGATATTCTATAGAGTATCTTCTATAAAAGCACTGCATGATAAAAGTTACTTTTTGTTCTCATTATTGTTACCTGTGGACAAGAGTATGTGCTAATAGAAGATCACTTTGTTCAACTAGCTGCATTGATTGCCTCCATTAGCAGCAGGAATATAGGGATCACAAACTAAGTAGGGCAGAAAATAGGATTTTACCACTAGGGCTGGTAAAATTCTTGGTGAACACCAAATACTTGTCAAGAGTAAATATGAGTCACATGATGAGGAAAGGAATATAGATGGGAATGACAAGGTAGAATTCAGGTGGGACAAAGCCATGGTGACACGTGAATGATCAGACCAGAATGGCTTCTGGGAAGTAGGTGGTTTTGTAACTCGGAGGCATCTGGATGATGAGAATTGGTGGGTGGGAATGCAGACAGGTGACTGTCTTTGCAGAAGATCGAGGGATTAAAATCAGAGAGGGAAAAGGAAGTTCCAAAGACTGTGTCTGAGGTGACGCATGTCTGGATGGAGGGAAGTGAGACAGAAATTTACAGATCACAGCAAAAGAAAAGTGAAGAATCCTGAGACTAAAGTTGATTTCCATCTCTGAAGTAAATCATCGGAATGGCAGAACGGATGGAATTTTAGAGTATTTCCCTGCTCACAATGATGCTAGTTTAGTTACTGGGAACCACAGCCTGCCTTCCTTGTAGCTTCTGTGTGTCTATGGTGGGGGAGGCGAAGCAGGGAGGGGAGGAAGGATGGAGGGCGCTATGCTTCTGGGACAGGAACTGCCAACACTGGCACCAAAAGCAGCGGCATTCCAAAGGGGCTGAACTCTGGCTTCCTTTATGTCAGGCTCTTGGAGTTTAATTTAAACTGGTGAGGGTCTCTCCTCTTGAAACCCAGACAAATTGATGTTCTTCCTAGAAGTTCTGTGCTGACTAGCTTTTGCTGATTCTGTTCCCTTGGCAGGGAATGCCCTTCCTTGGCCCACCTCTGACCTTTGAAGTCATAATTTTCCCTAAAGACCGATTAAGTGTCAATTCATCCACCCCACCACGCCCACCATTACATCCATCAGTCCGTCCTCTAAGACCTCTGCCAATGCTAGGTATCTGCATATGGGTATATGCTGAGGTTTTCTGAGGTCAAGGAGTATGTCTGGTTTACTGTGTGTCTCTAGATGCCTTTTTCCAGACAGGATGAAGATACTCAAAATACATATATGAATAATGGTGCTTCATCTTCTACCTCTACTGGGCGTTGGGATGTTATTCACCCTGAATTGATAGAACACCATGCAACAGATGCAACGAAGGAAGAAATATCCATGGGATTCTCTGTTCATTATAGCAGGATTTAAAGAAGGCTGCTTCCATGCCAGTAAGCCAGAGGATCACAATAAAAGGCCGTCTTTAACAAAAGTCCCTGGTTAGAATGGATCATCTGTTATTGAAGGTTGAGTCCCTGGGACCTCTTTTTGGTCTTTTTCTTCCATTAGACCTGCCCTTTCTGACACAGTTGCATTATGGAAGGATGCCTCGTGTCAGTGTGCACTTGGCGATCTGGCTTATCCATAGAATTCTTTCTATTCATTGCCTGTTATAGGAGTTCCTCCCAATTGACTAAAGTCATAACGTATCAAATCAAGAAGACTAAAAAAGGTCAAGTGTCTGGAAATGTTTCCTTTGGACCTGAGGAGGAGTTGGTCAGGTGTAACTCCAGTTCATATGCTTGTTTTTCCCCAGGGGTTAGCTTTGAACATCCTAGTAAGTGAGTCTATATGAGCAGGATATTCTAAAGCAGGAAAATGCAACTCCAGTTTCTGTTCTTTAGAGGGCTCAGAGATTGTCTGTGCTGGAAGGTAATTTAAAATAATTCAATCCAACATCCTTATTTCAGGAAGGAACTGAGGTCAGAGGGGGGAAGAGATTTTTCTCAAAGGTACATAACCTGTTAACAGGCAAAAGTGGAACAAGGGCACGAGTGTTTCAACTTCTCCAGCAAGTCCTCCATCTCTAAGGAAAGCAGCCCTTAATGAAGCATCTCAGATCCTCACAGCCATTCCTGTCCAAGAACAACTTGCCACTTGGTTTAGGAGTGAGTCAGAAAACCCCTCTGTAAGAAAGTAGTATAGGGATGGCTCACTTGCACAAGCTGAACATGTCCTGCTGAGGTCTATACCTTTCCCTCTTCTGCAGGCAACATTTCTCCCTGCAGGCCACTCATGGCTGTCTTCAGGGACCGCCTTCTCAGAGAGCATCCTCTGCCATCCTGATCCAAATGGCACCCCACGTGCACACATCCCTGGACTACCATCTCTCTCTGATTTTTCAATCTCCATGGTAATTTTCATGCCCTGAAATTATGGTATTTATTTATTTTGTTTATTGGCTGTCCTTTCATGCCAGACTGTGAGCCCCATGAGGTTAGGGACCTCGCCTGTCATTCTCGGTAGCACCTCTAGTTCCTGGAAGATGGCCTGGTGTACAGAGTTGGTACCTGCCTATTTCCTACTGTGTAAGTGAGTGAACGAATGAACAGAAAGTCAGCTAAACTCTGGTTGTCCTTGCAGATGAGCAAAAGTAGTCTTCACACAGAGGGAGGGAAGAGAAGATCTTTGATATGGAACCTGCTGGCCAGTGAAATCTAGAATGTTAACACCTAATGATCACATTATCTTAGTTAACTACAAATGAAGGAGGGAAGGAAGATAATGTTGAGCCATTGTGACGAAACTTGTCTGATTTATTTGAAAACCCGCTGTGGCATTTCAGTCCAGCATTCACACACCAACATTGGCACTCCACGCATGCACGTAGAGAGTGTACACACACACATACACTCACTCAAAGCTTTCCATTGCCTCCTGCCTATTAGACACTCCAACAAAAGCTCTCAAACTAAAAACGACATGATGCTGCTAAGTTTCTCAGGGGAGTCTACCTATCCATGGAAGTGAGAAGAGCAGAGAGGCTGGTCTGTTGGGAAAATTAAAAGAGTTTTCAGTGGAAATTTTTCTTTTATTCCAAGAACTAACAGAGAAGTGTCAAAAAAGGAACATTCTGACAGCCTTTATTTTTTTTCATACAGATATATTCCCTATGCATTAAAGAAACGTCAATCATTAAGATGTGAACACCTTCCAACTTAAAATAAATTTAAAAAAAAGAAGGAAGGAAATTGTGGGGGTTTTTTTAACAGCAAGATGCCTACAACACAATTTTTTCTCATTAGGCACTGTACTTGTCCAACTATGGCAGAGAATTTAGAAGGAAACAAATTCAAACTCCAGTTCAATTTCCTTTTTCTTATTTAGCTCCAAGCTCAGTAGGTGATCTTATAACTTGACAGGGGTAACATTGCACCTATTAGCGCTCGTCAACCAAAAGTAGATTGCTTGGGTTTCAATAAATGTTTTTTGAATTGGATTTAGGTTGGTGAGAAAATATATTAAGTCAGAAGTTCTTCGAGGCAAATTACATATTGAAATGAACAGTCTGATGCACAAGCCCTCCATCCACCCCTCAATAAAAAATAAAAAAAAAAAAGAAAGAAAGGGTGGAAGGAAGGGAAAAGAACAGAAAGCTTGCTTTTCTAGCCTGCGAGAATTTCTTCTGCTGTTACATCTGTGAATACTTTACAAGGCAACATCTACAGTTGGATTTTTATGGCCCATGTTTGATTGCAGTTTGCATGACATCTGGGACTATATTTCTGGAAAAATTTCAAAGCTAGTGATTTCCAGTGTGTAATCACCACCAGAGTACTTATTTTCTACCACAGCATAATTGTCCATGGCTCCACATTTACTTTTTATGGGAGCAGTGCAAAACGAAAATCAGAGCGAATTAGTAACTTGATCCCGTATCTGTCAAGCCTCGGTGGCTCTTACCTGCTCTAAAGGCTAAAAGCCAAAGTGCTGACCTCACTGTATTGAAAAAATTGAACACATGGCTATTGTCAAGGGCAAGATACGCTCAGTTATAAGAACAAAAGTAGGAAAGGCTAACGAGGGAAGAGGCCACACACCCCAATAAGGACAGAACCCCAAGGCCCCTCCACTCACAACCTGGGGTCAGATGCAGAAATGATTTTCACCCCTGTCTTGTGAGACGGGGAAGCATCCCAATTAAGCAGCCTGCTCCTCCAGAAGGGAATGAATAAGCACTTGCTTTTCACTGGGGTTTAGTCAAATATTCTGGTGAACATGCAGGTAAGACCTAGGGCAGAGGCTGCTCACCCACACAGTCGCCAGGGCTTCTCCTGCCCAGCTCTAGGGCCTCTTAAAGGACTTTTTTTTGGTTGATTGTAATTATTAACGTCTTCACTTATGCTTTGGGTTAAGCTATTTAAAATTCAAGAGAACTTTTAGACCTGATTCTAAGAAAGCATCACGCACCCATCTTGGGCATACGTGCCCAAGATCACGCACGTAGCGGCGGAGCCTGCCTTTATAAGAGTCCTTTACATAAACCAAACCAGGAAAGGTGGGTAAACAGAGGGACAAAAATGTATAGAGCTGCCTGAACTGGAGGGGCTTAGAGAGAAAATTGATAGATGGTGCTTTAAGTGGCCCAGCCCCCTCCACCCCACTTCTGGCTTCACCTCCCTCCAAGCCCTCCCTCACTCGTTCCAAGTTCGGTCTGGGCAAGTCCAGAGCTCCTGGAATGCATCTTAGCCTTCCTTATCTGATCTGGGAGGTAATCGCTAAATAGCAGGTGGCAGAGATTCTGTTTTTCATCCCTCTTGTTTTCTCCCCTCCCCTCTTTTACTCATTTCCTCAGGGCTCTGAATTTCTGAATCCTAAGCAGGAAACCTCCCCAGTAGTTAACACCTGGAATATTACTGGCTCTTTGTTTAGAGAGCATAGAAATGAGTAGGGAAAATCGAGAGAAGAAGCTGCTGTCCAAAAAGGGAAGAGAGACGTCAGCGTTTAAATAATTACCACACTATGCGGCGTGTACACAGACACACATTTTAAGGCAAGCATTCTTTCCTCCAATTTCTGTATTTCCCCACTCTCCTTCTCCACCCCCAGCCTATGTCTTACAAGACAGAGTATTTACTCTGTGTCACTTCACTTATCAACACTCCACGCAGATTGGTTGACAGAGGAAATTGGTGAAGCACCTTTGCAAGCCTCTTTGGGGTTGAAATAACAGCTAGACCGCCTAGAGGCTCCCAGAGGTTAGCTTGCTTTTTGCTCCTACAAATGTTACAAACTGGCTCTTGAGGGAAGCTGTCATCAACCTCCCTTGTCCCTCTGGGTGTTGGGAAGTTCCTGCCATCTTTAAGCTGTGTATTTTGTCTTCTTCACAGACTTCCCATTTGGGAGAGGACTTCAGGAGGTCAACGGATGCAGGCTCCTGCCTTTAGTTATTGTGTGTGCCTAAACCCAGAGACCAGCGTTTGCGGTCTACTAAACATTAAGCGCCCACAGGGTAAATGGACTGAAATACTGAACACAGGATGAAGATCTAAATCCACGGTTTCCAATCTGTGGACCCTAGGGCCTCATGGGCACACGTGCACTGTATTTGTATGTATCAATACCTATAGATTGACTAAATAGTATGACTCAATGTACATATATTCTGATAATTCTAATGCATTTGATTTGTTCATTCATTCTGGAAATATACATAAGATGCCTACTTTGAGCCAGGAACTATACTGACTGCTGGGTACACAATAGATAAAAAACAAATCAACCCAACTCTGGCCTTGTGGACAGGCACAGAGAGTTAGAATTAGAGTGCAAGCAGTAACTCAGATGGGGATAGTGCATAGATAAGGTTGTGATTAATAGCATTCAAATCCCTTTAAAGGTGATAGCTTCTTCTATTAAGCATTTGCTCTACCAGTGCTACATTCCTAAAGTGTAAGTATCTTCATCTGCAGGTTTATAAATTTTTTGAGATTAAAATGTGTTCTCCACACTAAAAAGGTTGGACATCACTGACCTAAATCATCCCCAAGAGATGTCTAATCTGTCCCAGATGAATGAATTAAATAGCAAGAAGTATAATTTCACCAATATTCCAGCAACCCTCAGGTGGATAATTCTTCTCTAAATCTGAGTTTGTGGTGTTTCACTGAAAGTTAATCTCAGAGCTCTCTTTACCCTGTCATCTAGGAATGCTACCTCTCTGGGGAACCCTGGAAAAATCAAGAAAGGGCATACCCATTTGGTCTTAGATTCCACCTCCCCACAGGACAGAGAGCAGCCCCACCTCTGTCCTTGACTTAGGTGAGGTTGGAGGCTAAGTCTTGCGGTTGATTTTGGTATGCTATGAAACAGCAGACCTGGAGCCACTGGACGTGACTTGTTGCTCTATTAGACACGCTGGATAATCCCCTGAAACAAAGAAATAAAGCAAAGATTAGATGGGAGGATTTTCCTGTCAAGAACTGTGAATGCAAAAATAACCCAGAAAAGATAGCTGTTTTTGAATAGAAGCCAGACACGATAATGGACAGGAAGACCTGTTAAATATAAGGTCCCGTTTAAATCAAAATGATTCACCAAACCTCAGCTTCCAGGGGGGTCTCTGCACATTCAAGAGTAGAAATATTACAGATCATTTTTAGTGTCAATTCTTGTAAGGCAATGTGATGGACTCTGACCCTACAAGTACCCATAAGTTTTAGTAAGAAAACTTTAGGCTTCTTGTAGTAAAGAAAAGGTAAACAGCAGTGCTCATTTAAAAGATAACTAAACAGTATTTTAGGCTTTGTGACAATGTACAGAATAGTAACAAGGGCTGGGTTCAGGCGAATATGTGCAAGGAACACTAGGTGTAGAGTCAAGAGACTAGACTTTCTCCTGGTTCTATGTCTAATTCAAGTCCTACCTTTAGCAAATCACTTCCCTCTTAGTTTCAACTGTTTCCTGATCAATAAAATGACAAAGGTTACTTTGGGCTCCTAGACCTATGATTTCAGTTCCCAATCCAGAAAGGACTTCTATATAAAGATTCCCTTATCTGGCCACAATTATCCCTATAGAACTCCTCACAGCAGGGCAGAACTCCATCTATTTGCATCAGGCCTGGGTTGTGGGGTAAGATATTTCCTAATGATCCCAAGAATCTCTCTCCCCAGGTCCTCTCCAAATGCCCCCATCAGAAGCCCTATCAAAAGGAGGGGATGGAAAAGCAAAGTGGGGAGCGCAGGTCTGGGAGCAGCCTTCGGGGAAAGGATTGGTTTACTGCAGGCCTGGAAACCGAATGCCGGGACCGTAGGTCTCGCCCGCCCCCTCCCACCACCCGACCCCCACCACGACCGCTGAGGAAAGCAAGAATGCAGCGCATCTTCAGCACAGTGAGGCCTCACCCATTTCAGCCCTGGTCTGGCGCTGAGGTAATATCTTTCTCTGCTGCCAAGCAGACCTGTTGGAGTGTGTAACTGTTGCTTCATCCTGACTCATCGCAGCTTGCTTTGTAGCAGCGAACCCAGGAACCATTGTCTCCCGTGATCTCTGGCCTACTTCTTCCAAAATGCTGTGGGGCAGTCATGAGCGCTGGGGGATGGGCTGACTTTCCCTCTCTGCGTCAGTGGCCTCTGGCGCACCTGCCTCCTAATCCTCTTTAAGTCTTTCTGAGAAGTTACAAAGTAGAAGTTCCAGTAAAATCTTGCCACATGCTAATTCCACAAGGACTATTAAAGAGTAAAAACTGAGCTTCCAAAACCCACATAAAGGATCAAATATACCATACCTTCCAAAACCAGCCAGCTGACTAGTTGAGGAAACCAAGTGCAGTGGAAAGAACATTTGCATTTTGAAATGAGATAGACCCCCGTTGGACCCACACCACCGCAACCCAGAACGGCTGGTACTTCCACAGATCTTGCTGTTCTCTCATTCCATTCCTTGACTGTGCTTTCTACTCTCTCTGTAACACCTTGGCCCGCCCCACAACCTCTCTTCACTAAGTCCTGCTTATCCTATACACTCAGCTCAAACATCAACTCCTCCTGAAAGTCTTCCCTGACCCTCCCCAGCTGTATTAGATGCCCCTTTTGGTGCTGAGCCTAAAGCCTTACATATCATTGCATTTCCCATATTGTAGAAGTGTTGTCTTCCTCTCCTAAACTGAATTTCTTATCAACCAAACCAGAACTAACTTAACTTACTCAGTTTTCCTCTCTATAGCTTAATGCATAATCTAGTGTAATTTATTGAATGAATTTATTTATCTCGTGTTTATTATGTATCAAAGTTATCATAATGCATTGAATGAATAAATGATTTGGTTCATCCACCCATTAGCAGTGGGTTTTGGGCAATTCACTTCTTTGGACCTCAACTTTCTCATCTGTAGATGGGCGATAACAATCCATCTCTCATCCAGAGGCTGTACAGACTAAGGGGTAACATACATAAAGGCCACTACAGGCATGGAGAATGAATGCACAGGAGCTGGGGGTCTGCATGGGGCACAGTGAAAAAAGAGAAAGCAGCAAACTTGTTTTCGTGCATGGAACTGACACCTGCATGTATTGTCCCAACCAGCAGTTTCCTCACTGAAAGGAAGCTTGGAAGTGTTTTGTGGGACCCTCTAAGCCTGCACAGCCCCCCAATTCTTTTGTAAATATGTCCTTAAGTGAGGTCAGCCTTACCCAGAGAGCTTCTGGTGAATTATCCATATATTTGGGGGAGAAAAAGAGAAAGCAGCAGTGGTCTGAGCCTCCTGGAAACTTGAGAAGTGGCCTACCACCTGGCAGGATTCGCTCAATGTTCCCGGAGAAGGAGTCAAGTAATGGGCATAACTAAGCAAAGGCAGCTTAGCAGAAGCCAGGCAATCACCATTATGGCAAGTGCCCCTGGCCACAGTCCAAAACACCGTGCCACAGGACCTTAGCCATGCACACAGTCCCCGCAAAACACACCTGTACACACACGTGCATGCACACTGCCTCCTCTCTCGGATCCACTGGTCAAAACGTCCCAAATCCTCTGGTGAATCAGGCTGAATCATAGCCTGTGACTCATCTAGAACACATACAATCCAGGATTCATTTATTCAGGAGACATTAATTAATCAAGTTCCCAGTGCCAGGCTCAGTTTTAGGCACTCCTGGATGATGCCTTCTAGAACATGCTTGAGAGCCTTTCTCCTCAAGCCACCTCTCAAAGGAGAAACCATTCCAGTCAGAAGGTGTGGTGAGGTGGCAAGGGCTTGGCATGGAGTTACTGCCAAGGAAGAGATCTGTGCCGAGCCAGGCACGGATCATTAACATTCAATTCATTCTGCAAGGACGTGCAAGGAGTTGCCAAACCATTCCCAGGGACCCACAAAACAGCCGTCAAAGCAGAGCCTGGGTGCAGTGGCAAGAGAGCCGGGGAGGGTCATGGACTGGAAGAAGAACAAAGGGAAGGAGGGTCTCCCACAGAAGGTCTGGTGCTTTTAAACCTAACCATGGCCAAAGAGTCACATTAGCAACTTCTCCATGGTTACCTCCAAAGTATCCCAGGATCCAAGTAGGGAGGAAAGGGCTCCATACGTGGAAAGGGATGGAGATTGATGGCAGGGCCTAGTTTGCATTTGGCAACACGGGCCCCTGTGGAGGATTTAAAACATATCTGAAAACACTATACAATCTTCCCAGGGAGTGGCAGGTCTGTATCTCCTCCTCTTGAATCTGGGCAGGCTACTAATTTTCTTGTAGTCAATTGAATGTGCCAAAAGTAATATTCTGTGACTTCCAAAACTAGGTGAAAAAGGCCTTGCAGCTCCCATCTCTGTCCCTGGGAGACTCGGACGCAGAGCCCTGAGCCATGTGTGAGTGCCCTGAGGTCACCATGCCAGAGGAAGTTCAAGCGCGTGCAGCAGCCACGTGTGGGTGCTCTGGCTGACAGTCGCACCAAGGTCCCAGTCTGCAGCCAGCACCCCCGCCAGACTTGTGAATGGCTGAGCCCTCCTGATGACCCCAGCCCCACGGCCCTGTATTGCCCCCTGCCTCTCAGTCTTCCCAGCTGAAGCCCCAGACACTGTGGAGCAGAGATAAGTGGTCCGTGCTGCGCCCTGCTCAAACCCCTGGCCCACAGAATCAAACGGTTGCTCCACACCAAGTTGGGTGGTCTTTAGTGAGTGGCAGGACTTTAGTGATCCAATGATCTGAGAGGCAAGAGTGACCAGTGTTAGAAAAAGAAGAGAGGAACACACACAACGCCTGTCCATAGGAAAGGACAATGGCCTGCTTTGCTTTTTGAGGTGAGAAAGGAACGAATGTAATCACATCTCTCTCGGGCTCCCCAGGCCTGGCTTCTATAGGGCCAGCCCTGCAGGGGCTGTTGGGACTCATGCCAGGGTCCACAGCCTCCTGGGGCATGGTCCCTCCCTTACCAACACTCTATTCCTGGACAACAGGAGCCTCCTTCCCCTCCGAGGAGGGCCTCCCACAGTGGAAGCCAAAAGACTTCACAGCAGCAGAGCGGCACTGCTGGACCTGACTGAAAGCTTGCTCAGGGACTCCGTGTTCTTCACAGCAGGACAGGGGGTCACTTCCTGGTGATTCAGACCAGGCAGGGACTTCTGAGCTCCTTCCCTTAACACCTCCCAGGGCTGCTTCAGGAGATGGCAAGGACTGCTGCTCCCCAAAGGTACCCCAGAAATCACCCAGTGATCCCTGAAATGGTTACAGTCATCAGCCTGGAAGAGCCCCTACGGAAAGGGCTGATTTCACCCCAACACAGGGAATGGCTTGTGGTACAGAGCTCTACCTTAATGCTTTGAGCCTCTTTTCTTTCCACTATGATAAAAGACCACCCCTGCCCCTCCCCCAAGACTGCCAGGAATATTTATTCTTTTTAAATAGCCTTGAGCTCAAGTGCCTTTTAAGATCCCCTTTGACACCATTGCTGTGAAGGAAAGGGAAGAGGCTCTCAACAGGCCCAGGCCAGCAGCCTGCAAGCTCACCCAACAATCAGTTACAGGTTGGGGGGTGTCTAGGATCTCTGGAATCCTTGAGGGTGGGCATGTCAGAACCCTGTACAGTCAGTGGGGAGCTGGGGAGGGGTCCTAGATTCCCCACTGGCTCACTCACTGAGCTCTGTTTTGGCTTCTGAAGGGTCCTTATGTGTTCTCAAGAAAGCCTTTCCATCTGCCTCGGTTTGCTCTGATTTCAATTTCCTCCTTCAACTTAGTGGGTGAATTAGACCTGAACTTGCAGACTCTTGAAACCAGAAGGAACTTTAGAAATCACCTAGGTCAATTCCCAGGAAGGGAAAGCGACTTTTCTATGGTTGCCCAGCAAGAGTCATTTAGTGGCAGATCCAGGACTAGAACTAAGGCCCCTGGCGCCCACGCCGGAGCTCTCGGCACTGTGCTGTCCAACGGCCCCACGGCCTGCCCCTGGAGAACATGACTTCAGAGCACAGCCTGAGCTCGACCAGCTTAGGAATCCTGGGTACCAAAGCTTCCGTCTACAAAACCCCACTCCTTCCTCCTCTCCTCCTGAACCCAATCCCAGCCTCCCAAACCTCTAGAATATTTTGGAGCTGAGCAAAAACAATCTGCCACAGAGGTGCTCTACTCCTCAGGCGTCCTTAGAAGTAAAGCTCTTGGTCATTTTAGAAATTAAGACTTTCCCACTCACCTCTCTCCCCCCTTTTCATTTTCCTTCCTACCCTGGCTCTGATTTCCTGCCTGCCTTTCTGTTTCCTTGCCTGCATGAGGCATTTCACATGGCCAAGCTTACATTAAGACTATTTCCTATCAAGGCAAATACTGTACTTGGACATCCCAATAAAACTTGATTTTGATCAATGTGCTGTTTGGGGTTTTCAATAAAACATATACTGTATACACATTTTTGAAGAAAGTAAAATATCAAGAAAAGAAGAACACGGTTATGTGCATGCAATGGAGGAACCACTAGACATAAACATAATAGAGGGACAGACTGCCCTATATCATAACTGTTCATGTAAGTAGCTGCTTTTCCCACTGGGACAGACTCCTGAAGGATTTGCATCATGTCTTGTTCAATTCTGCATCCCTCACAACCTCAAACATAGTGCTTTTCACATGTGAGGGCCTCTATAAATGTTAGAATTTGTTTTTAATTTAGTGATAGCTCACTATGTGATCGGCAGAGTCTAGATGTTCTCAGAGCTTCTTAAAAATTGATTCTCATGACTACCCTGTATTAGTTATTTATTGCCATAGTAACAAATCACCCTAAAGCTTCGTAGCTTAAAACAGTAACCTTCTATTATTTCTTGTGGGCCTCCAGATTGGTTTATCAATTCTGCTGGTCTAGGCTGGACTCAGCCAGTCTTAGGCGAGCATGTTCATGCACCTGTGGTCAGCTGGATGGCACCTGGGGGAGGGGGCTCTACGATGGCCTAAGCTGGCCTAAGCTGGGGCGGCAAGAATGACTGAGGCCTCTCCCCACATGATTTTTCACTTTCCTGCAGGCTAGCCTCACCGAACACTCACGATGGAGCTAGCAGGGTTCCAGAAGCAAAGAGAAGCATACAAGGCTTTTAGAAACGAGGCTCAGTACTGGTACATTGTCATTTTAGCCACACTATTGGTCCAAGTATGTCACAAGGCCAGCCCCAGATTCAAGGTCTGGGAAATCAATTCCACCTCTGGATGGAAGGAGCAACAAAGTCACATTGCAATGTATTGAAGAATTGTGGTCATTTTTGCAATCAATCCACCGCTAACGTGCAATTTTAAGATGAAGAAAGAAACTGGAGAGAGGTTAAACGATTTATTGGAAATGTTGTAAAATTGCATTGTGGTAATGGTTGTACAACCTTATAAATTTACTAAAAATCACTGAACCGTACACTTGCAATGGCTGACTTTTATGGTATGTAAATTATTCCTCAGTAAAGCTGTTTAAAAAAATGAAAACAATTTATTAAAGATCATTCAACTCATAACTGTCCAAATCTGCTTTTAAACTCAGTTTATTCTAGTCCAAAAGTGAGTAATCTTTTCAATGTACTACACTTATCACAACTGAAGAATTAGATTCACAGGATCCAGGGTCCTAAAAGCTAGAAAGGTTTTCCACAGATTATTTTGTCCCTCTTTATTTTTTTCTTCTTCATGCAGTCGAATGTGTAAGTCTTTTGACACAGGTACAGGAATCCTCATTGGGTTGAAAAATAGAAACATCACTACAGGAAATCTGAGCCAGATGAAAAATATGCCTCAACTTTTCATATGCTTTTGGGATTCAGGATGATTAGTACCGGAAAGAACTTGACCCACTGTTCTCTCTGGAACCAGGGACCACAGACAAGTCTTTCGATTTTAGCTCCTCTCATTTCAAAAGGCTGACCACCTCCTAAGTGGCCAGGGTACTTAATGTGTTTGGATTCTGGTATTAACAGCAACAGCATTTTCTTCTATTTTATTACCCAAAGCAAAGTGTCCTCTCTGGGGCTGAAAATGGTTGTAATCAAATGAAAAGTTGCCCAAGGCATTTCTTTTGTCGGTAAAAATCTCTGACATGAGGACCCTAGGAATAACAACAGTTTTAAAAAAAGGTGGATTTGTACAATGTGGTCTTTCTCTTGTGAGCATTCAGGGGGCGTGAGGATGAGCAACAAAGGCGGAATGGCTTTGTCCTATCATCTGGACTTGTTTCTGGAGACAAAGAGTAACATCCCAAGACGCTGTAAACAGAGCTTTGAAGAGCAAATTGAGCAGCTTTCATCATCACACACAGACCACATCAAAAGCTGCCTGAGGAGAATCACTCACCGAGGTCAGGCAGGGTCATTTGATAAAAATCCTCTTTCAGGTTATTATGAACCAGAATCAGTGCATGAAAAGGAGGTAAAGAGGAATGCCAAAAATAAGACCGTGAGAGGAAGGGAGGCAAATGAGACAGAATGAGATGCAGGGGCAAAGAGGATGAGAAGAGGAAGAGAGGGAGGGAAGAAGGCGGTTATATAAAGCGCGGGAGACAGGGAGTAAAAGACAGGAGCAGAAAGGATGCGTAGCAGAACAGAAGGAAAGAAAACCAGCAGCTAAAGAGAGGCAGAGAAAGGAAAGCTCAGAAGCAAAGTGGAGAGCGAACAGCCTCCACGCAGAGCGGAGGCCGTGCTTGCAGCCTGTGTCCCCAGGATACAGTCTGCACAGACTTTTGTTGAGAATTAGCCAGAACAGTTTCATTTTCCACACCTTGAGGAGCACCCGCAAGTCTCAGGAAAAAGGAGGTGGAACGTCAAGCAAAGAGAAAACAAACATCCCAACCTTCTTCCTCTCCAGCTCCCAGATTATCTTCATCTACTCTGAAGGGATATTGGATCGTCCTGGCTGGCTTCATTCAGACTCGGAAAATCAGAGGAAACAGTCACTAGAAATCCAGTCTGGCATCCACCTTAGTCCCCACCGGGCTGACCTCATCTTTCCTTACCACAAAGCGGGGGCAGTCAGGCATCAGCTCAGGCTGTAAATCTGCCTTCTTCATAGATCAAGTTCGATTTTCCAACTAATTAGAGGGAAACAAATCCACTCCTGGCTCAAGCAAAGCAAACTTCCCCTTCTCTGTAAAGGGCCTGGCTCTATCTTAATCAAGAGTGAAGGCTTCAGGTGCCTGGGTGTTCCAGGGTGGACTTTGGGGAGCCCTGGGTCCTTGAGAGGATACCAGATGCAAAAGAGGGGAGCCCATGCACAAGGGGAAGATTTGAGAAATGGGAGATGGAGGGGCTTTCTCCAAAGCAAACTTTACTCATCCTATCCTCACCCACTCATGTTGGAAATAGCAAAGCATGAAGAAACAGGGTCCTAGAGACAGGCTTGCTCCTGGAACTCCACGGACATTTGCTGGAATAAGGTGGGATACTAGGATAAACACCTGGTAGCAGATCCCAATACTTACCTGCAGGGGCTAGATAGCAGCTGAGAGAATAAAAGGGCTAAAATTCTTTGAGCCCATCATTTTACATCATTTCATTTAACCCTCATGACCCTATGAAGCAGACATTCTTCTTAATATTATTCCTGTTTCCATGATGAAGAAAACAGAAGCGGAGAGAGGTTAAATGACTGGTCCAAAGTTAAGGAGTGAGAAAGAGGTGGGGCAGCAATCTGAGCCGCAGCCAGCCTCAGAGCAAGTCCTACGAGGCCACCATTACTCAAGCAGCAGATGGAGGTGACAGAAAGTCACTTTGTCCTTGTTCACTTGGAGCAGCATGCAGGGTGGACAGAAAGGGGACTCACAACAGCCTCAGTCCAGTTGGGCAGGATCAGGGCTTTTGAATAAGCTGTAACAGTCCATGTCGGAAAAAAGAGTCCAATTTATTATATGAAATTTTTTGAGCTTTGGGATAAAATGGCGCAGCCATACGCTGAGACAGAAGGTAGAATTATTATGGGCAGCAACAGGTTTTGGGAGCTCTCTAAACTCTTCTATTTTCCTTTATGAAAACAAAAGACCAGAAAATGATCCATAATAGAGAGCCATCGGCGCTGAACTGCAACATCTCTTGCATGGGAAAACATGGCAAATGACTCCACAGCATCAGCCGTGTCCTCAGCTCCTCTCCCACCCCAGCTCCACCTGGGCGCACACTGGCCCAAGAAGCCCATTCCAGAGAGCAGCGGGGTCCTGAGCACAGGCTGTGTGGCCAGACAGACCTGTGATGGGATCTTGTCTCTACCACTCACTGCCGGAGTGACTTTGGACACTTTGTTCAACATCTCTGAGCTAGTTTCTTCATCTGCAAAATGGAGACTATAAATATACCTTAGAGCCAAGTAATATTAGGATAAAATAAAAAGATGAATGCATCACATTTAGAACAATACCTAGCATATCATAAGCACTCTTTCCAGAAAGCTGTTATTATCTTTTTCCACCCCTTCATCTTCCTTATATGAAGCTAAAAGGGGAAGAGGCAAAGCAGGTGAAATTGCCTACCTAAATGCCAGACGGAGCCTGGTTATTCCACCGGAGGCAATAATTATAAAGCTGCTTCAGAGCACAGAGTTCCAAGAATGGAATACACATTTGGAACAAGTTCATTACAAAATTGCTTACTCATAAAAGCTGCTATCATTATAGCCTGACGAATGGAAGACATGGTACCAATAAATAAGAAGCCAGTGGTAAACATGCCAACTACACCAAGAGGTCGCTTGATTTCTCTCTGCCATCTGTTGACTTTTTCTTAACCTTTTTGGGGGTTATCATAACAAGTTCAGGTAGGTTTTATGTACCTGTTCACTCTAAGTTTCCCCCGAACTCCAAATGGAGGGAAGAAGCCTCCAGACTTCTCTGCCAGGTCCCCCCTGCAAGGGAAGGAGGATGAGGCGGCCCCAGTGCCCAGCTGGCCTGCTCTCCCCTCTCTGCCCGGCCAAGTCAGCTCCGGGCTTTTCCCACCTCTTCGGCCTGTCTGGAGACCTCAACTCCCAAGGCTTCCCCTCGTTGGTCCGCTCCATGAAGAATGGCTTCCTGGCCAGCCTGTGCCCTGCTGCCTTGCCCCAGCCAAGTAGGTCACTTCCGTGGGAGAGCAGTGAGTCCTAGAGGGAATGTCAAGAGGTGATAGCACAGCACAGACACCTAGAGGCTGAACACTTTCCCCAGACTTCCCTGAGCCTCAGTTTTGTTCTCTATAAAAAGGGGATAACAATACCTCTGTCATCGTGCTCCTGTGAAGCTGAAATAAGCTTATGGTTATGACGTTCCCCTATAGAGTGTCTGGCACATGGGGCAGGGGCTGCAGTTTATCAATGACAATGACTAAATTCCTGATTTCTGAGTTCTGTCCTATGAACATGGGTGTGGAGGTGGCAACGGGAAGTAGAGGGAAGGCCCCCAAGTGTCTGCCCTCAGAGTTCTGAGTCACAATGCCGTGGAGATCACTGAAACTTCAAACTGCTTTCAAACAGTTTTCAAGTGCAGATAGGACCTAAGGAAACAGGGCAAAGAGAGCCGGGTGCTCTTACCCCTCCCCTGCACCCACCCTGCCCTCCCCACTCTGTCTTCCTCCCTTGCCCAAAAAAGGCCACCGCAACATCAGAGGAATCAGCTTCATGCATTTACAGAGCCTGAGGCCAAACAAACTTCAGCTAGCATTTACTAGAAACCATGGCAAATCTTATAAATTCTTATATAATGAGAGCCAGTAGTTTCCATGTACTCCTTCCTCCCCAAGCCTCACCTATTTGACTGCTGTTTTCCTGGAGGTTAAAACAAAAACTGTGTCACTTACTTATACAAGTCAACAGCCAAGTTAAGCTTGGAAATCTTTATTTATCTGTAAAAAGGGGACACTGAGTAATGCATTGTGAGAGCCAAATCCTTCCAAAGCAAAATTTCACCAAGAATGTGCTTTCTGTGTGTGGGTGCTTGGAGACAGGAAGTGGCTGACTTGAATTTGAATATGCAAAAGCTAGGCTTTTAGTCATTTACGCTATTATGCTAGAAATCTTTATTGAATACCCACTATGTGCAAGCATTGTGCTGGGTGGTCAGAAACAAAGGTATGTCCTACAGGCAATTATTTTCTGTTCACCAGAATGCCCTGGAGAATTCTTAAATAATGCAGCTGCTGGGTCCCACCACCAGATAATCTAATTCAGTTGAAATGGGGTAGGTCCAGGATTGTCATTTTTTTCCATTCTAATGTGCAGTGAAGGTGGACAGTCACGCGTACGGTGAATAACGCAGGCGGCAGAGGAATGGGAGCAGGCTGGAAAGGGGCAGGGACCAGCCATGGCAAGCTTGATTCACCCGTTCTACAGAGTTACATATGAAGGTTTGCGTTGGGTGCTGAGGACACGAGGGAGCCTGAGACCTGGCCGCTGCCATCAAGGAGTACACACGCTAATGAGGTAAGTGCGATTATTCCATGTGTAGGTTCTACAGTGAACTCGAGCACAGAAGCAGCTCCTGGCCCCCTCTCATGAGTCAGAAAACACCTCTCAGACGAGATAACGCCCAGACCACGTCCTAACAGATGAGAAAGAGCTAAGCAAACACAGGGCAGGTGCAGAGGACATTCCTAGCTGATGGAGCTGATCTGCAAGAACTTAGAGGCAAGAGAGAGCTCCCTGAGTTCTGGGCACTGCAGTGGTTGTGCAGAGCGGAGGAGGGGCAGTGGGGGTGCTGGCCGGTCAGGAAGAAGAGACCAGAACATGATGGGCTCCCACACTGCAGAACACTTAGTCACTGCTTGCTTGTCTGTGATCCCGGGTGCCTAGCACAGGACCTGACACGTGATACACATCTGGTAACTATTGTTGGGATGAATAAATACAAGTAGAAGGCTGAGAACGGAACTCTGGGGGAACACAGACACTTAAAAGTCTAAAGAAGAGAACCTGCAATGAGAGGGTTCAAAGAGATAGGAGAAAATAACACTAGCGGCCGGAAACCAAGGGAGTACAGAGTTTTCAGAAACAGGAGATTAGTGTCCAAGGCTGGAAACAAGCTAAGGGAACCCATACAGAAAGCCAGCTGTTGGACAGCAGCGACGTGATCATTAGCCGATTAGCAAGAGCCATTTCCCATGGCAGCTGAGGGAGAAATAGGATGGTGGGAAACTCATATGGGGAAGGAGGGAACTGCCCAAGTGGATTCATCTGTCAAGAGGCTTGCCTGTGAAAGGGCAAGGACAGTGGCAGTGAGAAAGGTGTATGGGGCTAAGAGAGGGTTCGATTTCTTTTTTTTTTTCTTTGTGAGATGAGTTAGACTTGAACATGTTTTTCTTTAACATGTTCAACTGAAAAGTCCTATAGAAAAGGTTAGCCGTATGGGACAATGCTGGAATGAAAAGAGCAGACCTGCCACTGACGGTGTCTCTGGGACCATTACATAACCTCTCTGAGCCCCAGGGCTCATCTGTGAACAGATGCTCACTCTCAACTTGAATGGTTGTTGTAATAAGTAAATCAAAAATGCCTAAAGCAATGATTGGCTCCTGGTTTTCATATTCTTTTTGTTTTTATTTTTTCTTATTTTTATTGAAAGAAGGGGGTCCTCTTAAAAGTTGGTGGGGTAGAAAGTCTTGTGGTCTCACTGCATCGCTCCCCCTTGGAGGTTAGTGGCCTCTTGCAAGTCACTAAACATTGTACATACACGTCCCTCAATCAAATGACAACACTGGTCCCTGCCTCATAAACCTGGGACTTCAGATCTACTGAGAACATAAGGGTAGGAGACATTTGCAAAAGTTAAAAGTGCCATTGACCTAGGACTACTATCCATGCAATAGAGAAAGGAGAAACTTAGGGTGACCAATATTTCCACAGAGTCAGGTTGAACCATGGATTCATTCTTTAGAACTGTAAGATCTTAGGGAGACTGAACACAGAGCTTCTGCATCTTGATCTCTGAAAGGATGAAAAATTTCTTTAGTTTATGAAGTTCTCTGAAAATAGTAAATGTTGACAAATGTTACTTTCCTGTCTCCAGATGTGTCAATTTTTGAAACAGTATTATCTTCGCTCTCCAGGGAGTAATATGAGTGTGCATTGTCTTCGTTACAAAAGGAAGACAAGAAGGCTCAAAGTCCAGCATATGCACTAATTGCTGACGGCTGCAGAAGTTGAAAGAAGCTCTTCCAAACTAAACGGCTGCTGGGATCTCT
The DNA here is from genome assembly GCF_040802235.1 of Manis javanica. Taxonomy (NCBI): domain Eukaryota; kingdom Metazoa; phylum Chordata; class Mammalia; order Pholidota; family Manidae; genus Manis; species Manis javanica. The sequence continues at coordinate 99,231,840 of NC_133166.1, read as the reverse complement.
CCTTGGTGACTTTTTTAGCCTTAACAACAGGCCATGTATTTAACTACAGTTTTCATTCCACCAATTCTTGCCCCAAACCAGCACCTTGATCAGAAGATAACGGTCAGTCTCTCTGATTTGGCAGCAAGTGCCTTGGAGGGATAAGAACAGAGCTGAAATTATTATATTGCTCCAGCTCCAGGTTCAGTGCCTGCTCTGCCCTTATGAGGCACTAGTATATACAGGGTTGGGTAGAGCTGGGCTCCAATCACTGTCTAAGTAGGTGCCATTGACAAAGTGATCCAACCTGTTTAAATTGAAGATACCTCATCTGTAAAAGAGAGACTCATCTGATTGTCAAAGATTGGAGGGAGAAATAGAGTGAGATTCAATAACAAGCTGGCCTGGTGACCAAGCACATAGTAAGAGATGAGCACACCAAGGCAGGTCATATTATTATTAAGAATAGAGCCACCCAGTCTGATATTTGGGAGCCCAGTCAGATTAGGTTGCAGACAAGGGTAGCAGAATATGGGCAATCAGATTTTACATCTAAAAAAATGGGTGTTCAAGTGAATTTTCTCCCTTTTCACTAAAATAATATGCTCCAAGCCTGAGACCTTTTTCCTTCTATCTACAGCCCAAAACTCATTTCTGTAACAGAGATCTAAGCCACCATAAATCCCATAAGGGGTCAAATGGCTGACAAAATTTTAACTACAAGAGAACATAGCATAAACGGTGTCATTATTATCCCCAAGGGCTGCTCTCTGCCTTTTCTAGGGGACAAAGAAAAAGTCATATTTTTAACCTAAAATATATAGTATTCTAGAGTTTTTGAGGTACAGATTCAAGTACTCAGAAGCACAAAGGCTGTTAAAGGGAAGTATGACCAGACTTGATGTGAAAAATATTTCTGCCTTTTAAAAAATCTCCTTACTGCTACCCAACCCAAAACCCAGAGACACTGTTTCTAAATAAAGTCAGTTCTGCCTCCAAACCCTGCGACCATGTCATCCTCTATATTCCTCTATACTCTATTACCAGACCTCCCTCATTGGGTCTGCACATTGTCTCCTAGGGAGGAGCAATTTTGCAATTCAATTCTGACACTAAGTACCCAGAGTTAGTTGAGTCTTCAAGAGGTAAGAGCATAGTCTCTAATGAGACTACCCTCACTTCAGACAATAGCCACAAGTTCAGGGGTCCCCAGGCAACCTGCATTTCTGGCCAACTGACTACAAACTCAGGGGTTCCCACAACTCCCTGAGGTTCAGTAATTCAGAAAGACTCACAGAACTCAGGAAACTGCTTTCCTTACAATTAAAGTTTTATCATAAAGGATACAAATCCCCAAGCCAGCCAAATGAAATGAAAAGATACATAAGGCAAGGCCTGGGGGTGGGCGGCTCCTGAATGTGAAGCTTTGTGTCCTCTCAGTGGAATCAAGAGGCACCACCCCCCAGGACATCGATGTCTTCACCAACCTGGAAGCTCAGCCAAGCCTTGGTAGCCAGGGTTTTCGTTTGGGTTTCATTATGCAGGCATCATTAATTATATCCTGGCCATGTGGTAAAACCCCATCTGTAGCTCCCCTTCACTCCTGAAGGTTGCACCACTATCAGGTGTTTCAAAGCCCCAGTACTCAAATCATACGGTTGTTCTTTCCAACCCATCTCCATCCTGAAACTTTTCAGGAACTCACTATGAGCCACTTCATTAGCATAAATTCAAGTGTGGTCCCAAGGGCCACTATGAAAGACACAGACTCTCCCATCCTTGTGGAAATTCCAAGGGTTTAGAAGCTCCATCCCAGGAACCCAGGACAAAGACCAGACAACTACTTCACTATACAACAGGAGGAAAGGTTTTAACCTCTAACACTCTTACTATTGACACTCTAGACCCAATGCTTGTTCACCTGTTGCCAACTTCAGCAAGTCAAACACTTCTTTGCTCACATCTCAGACTCTTTATCTTCAGGCACCACCATGCCTGGTCAACTTTATTTTCACTTTTCCCCGTCACAAAATCTACACCCTACACCTCTTGCTCCATCTCAGTCACCTCAGATAAGTCATACAATGCTGACATAACCTCAGGAGCATGGACCAATAAGAATAGAAGGGGACCTAGGATGGAACCCATGCTAATATCTAAGGGTAAGCCAAGGAAAGGCAGCCTATAAAAGGTCAGAAAAAGTTAGGGGAATTCAGCTGCTGCATGGGGTCATGGGAGCCCAGGAAATGAGCTTTCCACGTGCAGGAAAGAACCAAAAGTGTCAACTACTACAGGGAAGTCAAAGAAGATTATGGCTTATAAGTTTTCATTGGATTCCGCAGTGAAATAATCATCAGTGATCTTGCTGAGAGTAATGTCAGTTGAGTGATAAGGGCAGAAGCCAGATTGCAGTGGGTAGAATAAAGAATGGGAAGCAAAGAAGCAGCAGAGCAGATATATTTGTCTCTTTAAAGAGAAAGCTGGGCTGAAAGGTCTCGTGGGACCTGATAGGACTTGGATATTAGAGATGGAAGATTTGACCATGTTCAAGTGCCTACAGGAAGAAGCCAAAGGAAAGGGACAGGGTGACTGTACAGGGAAGAGAGAGGGAACATTGATCAAGCCAGGCTTCCAAGGACTTGGAGAGAAGATCCTCAGAGGACAAGTGGAGGGATGAGCCCAGATGGGGGCGCACAACAGAACTGAAGGTGGGAGGCACAGAGATAGTTGTAGCTAATTTGTAGGCTTGGGGGCAGTAACTTCAGGCGTTAGTGGAGTGTGCCCGTTTGGGGCTTCTACTTTCCCTGCGAAGTAGAAAGCAATGCCATATGCTTTGCTTGTGAACATTAAACATTTGAGGAGAAGAAGACAGTAAAGAAGGCATGAGAAATATTAGCCTAGAGAACTAGAAAGACAACTGTCTAAAGAACCAAGGAACAACTACAAGGCTGTAGCCAGTAGAGTCTGAGAACCATGCAGTGAAACTGTGTGCATTTCTCAACAGAACTTAGCAATACTGGTGGAGAAGGCTGAGAGTTGATTCAATCCAGGGTTGAGGTTTTGCCAGCTAAGTATGGAAGAAAGCCAGTAAGCAATGCTATCAGCTTGATAGAGGTAAGTAACATGACGCTGGGGAGGGAATGGGGCAGGGGCTTGTAGATATGAAGAAGAGATAGAGAGATCAACGGTCTGGGAGTGTCTAGTCTGAAAGGCAGAGATAGTGTGAATTGTTGAGTAAAAGAAGTAGAAAGGTAAGAAGTTATGGTTAGAAACTAGGATGTGACCTGGGAGATGACGAGATCTGCGGCAGGGCCATGCCTGTTGGTGGCTCGAGTACAGTGGAAATGGAGGTCATTGTACATGAGAGGATCAAGGAATAGGCCAGTCAGAGTGGTGCTGAAACACCCCACGACACTGCCCTACCCCACGGTGAGACATCCTCAGTGAAAGGGGAAAGATGACTAAGAGTTTGCTCTATGATGATCAAGAAATAGAGTGGAAATCACAAATTAGAGGCTTATAGGCCAAGCCAGGCCCATATTTATCTGGCTGGTGCAGGGTTTTTTTGCTTATTTGTTTTATGATGAATTACTTTCTATCATTTGAAGGCCAGAAGAGTTTATATAAAAATCTGGATTATTTGTAAGCCCATTCTTAACAACTAGAAAGACCTGCAAATAGGGGGCTCATCTCCCTCCACTCTGCAGTGTGCAGCCAAGGAGTCATTGTGCCCCCTTAGAGTCTCCTGTCATCTCCTATTCACCACTGACTTGCTGCACCCACTTAAGATCCTGGCCTGGCCTGGTGGGCATTTCAGTGGTGATGTCTAGGAGAGGGGAGGGAATACCAAACAGTATGATCCTTCAAGGGGCAGAAATGTTTACTTGAGTCAATTCGCAGAGTCACAGTGGGGAGTATAGATGGGACCACCAGCTGAGCCCACAGCATGGAAGACGGAACAGCTCCCCTTGAGAGAGGACAGGTAGGTATAGGTAAGAAGGTGGAGGGAGTGGTCAGTGAGAAATCTGAGGTCATGAATGGATTTCCCGATTGTGGAAATTCCAGAGGACAGACATAAAAGTTTGGCAGGAGCCGGGCTAGGTGAGAAGAAACACTGAGGAATAGTAAAGGACAGGTAAGAGCAGCTGACTTGAAGTCACCTGGGAAAAGAGATATTTGGGATATAAAACATCTCATGTGAAACCTCAAAAATTCTAATTATTCTTGGGAGGAACGTGGTGGTCGGGGTGGAGTCACTGACATGGACCCTTGGCATTCAAGTCACCTTGGCAGAGATCCCACCGGGACAGTTCAGGAACACCTAAGAGTAACACGGATACTGAGTTGCCGGGAAGCTAATCAGACTGAATTTCTAATCCTCTCTTTCCTCCACTGTGTCCACAGATCACAGAATCTTAGTGCCAGGAGCCTCCACTGGCTTCCACACCCATTATGCAAAGCAGGAACCCTCCCTGTGACACCCTCCCAACACTGCATTTAGTTAGGTTGGGGGAAACACAGGGCCCTGACAACAGGGGGCAAAGACGCAGAGAGGGCAGATGCCAAAAACACGCCAGGTCTACTTCAAAACTTCACCAGAGCTTGGCTCGAGGTCCAGGAAACAGGAAATGGCAACTCTTCCTCCTCTGCTCTCCGCATGGATTCCTGCCCCCACCCCAGGAAACTCTCAGCAATACATTTCGGCCAGAACTATATGTCTTAAATGGATTTTTGTGAGCAGGCCGAGAAAACCAAACCACCCTATTAAAGCACCATTTTCAAGTAAATTGTGTTCTGGTTTCAAAACAACCAGCTTGTAAACTTCAGGCACAAAGCTCATAAGCATGGTGAAGACAGCCTATATATTAAAGCAGATTTGTGAAAACATGTAAGTTTCAACTCGTTTTGTTCAAGAATCCTATTAATACAGACATTGTGGTTTATACCTTCTAACCATAGAAACTCCCTTCTTTTTTTTAAACTATAGAGCCTCTTTCCCTGATGTTTATTCATTTACAAAGAACTCCTTGTCCATCCCTTTCTGGATTCCATACAGACTCCTGAGATGGCCTGGGACGTGTCAAGACCCCGTGGACACATTGGCCGTATGGGATTCACTGCAGACTTTAGCCCCTAGTTGTGGTGTGCCAGGGCAAATGGTGTGAACTCAGGAATCTGCATGGAGATAATGGTCAGCTTGTCCCTCGTTCCACATTATAAAGCAGTCCACAATCTCTTTACGGCCTTCCTCTCCCAATACCTTGCAGTCGAATCTTAAACTCAAACCGACCTGGGATCATGCCATGGTCTAACCACTCAGATTTCTGATCATGGATATTTCTTCCTCTTTTAACTTTTTTGCCATTCTCTCCTTGTCAAAAAAAGGGCAACAGAAGGAATCAAAGCAGAGCTCACAGGTTTTCACCTTGTCTCGCTTCAGTCTAAACAAGAGAATGTCTTATTAAAAAAGGGGGGGTGGGCTGGGGGAAGAAAGGTGATATTTAATTTTATTGGGGAGAACGAATCACTGCTGGAGAATGCCTGCGGCTGAATGAGACTATCAAGCCGAGAGCAGAGCGGCGAACCGCGTGTACAAATATGCACCAATATCTTTCTTCTCTGAGGGAAGCTGACACTCAATTTCAGAAGCTTCAGGCAGGCATCTCTGAGTTTGGAGAAATCACAGCCACTTTCTTGGAACCATTTACAACCGCTTCTACTCTCTGCAGTGAAAGCTTAAAAATGCAAATGAAATGGGGCCATTTAAAGAAAAATATCCCTGCTAACTGTGCTCTAGGAAAGAAAAAAAAAATGCCTTTAGCTCGGAGGGCAATCTTAAAGTCGATGAAACTCAGCAACGCTGGGTGATGCTTCATTCTGACGGATAATGTGCGCTGGGCATCTCCCTCATGAGTTCAGAAGTATTTAAGGAAAAGGGTAAAAATCACCCTGTTTAGGAGATTAATTTCTTTTATGAAAAAAAAAATGTGTTCTTGCTGTCACTTCTGGTTTGATGAATGAAGAGTAAAACAAGAGATTATTCTAAATGTTCACTGCTGAAAATTACCAAGGTGGGGGCTTGGGAAAAACCCTGAGAGCTCACATCCTACCCCATCTTCCTAGGCAAAGTCATGCTTATGTTACACAAGAAGCTACTCTATAAGTATGTCTTTGGGCATGAAGATTCTAATAATATGTGCAACATTTACTGAACACTAAATGACAGGAACCGAGCTTAGCACTTTAGCACTTTACATGAATTTATCTTCACAAACCGGTCTCCCCACACATACATACACAGTAGGTCCTATGACTCTACCCATTTTTCAGGTGAGGCAACTGAGGTTAGGAGATCAAACTTGCTCAAGGCTACATAGCTGGAAAGTGCCTCCTAGAGTGTAAGTTCAGGCTGTCGTTCCAGAGCCCACAGCTCTGCAGCACTGGGTGGCCCACAACATCCTCTCAAGACCAGGTCATTGCTATTCCACACAGCAAGCCTCAACAAACTGTAATATTGATATAATTCAGTGAGTTATGTCTTGCTTTTTAATGTTTCTTTGAAGACTGCATTTCCATTACAAGGTCATCGGTGCTTGATGAACAGGCTGTATAAACCTAGGGCTGAGGGGCAACGTGGGGACCAGCTAACCAAAGGATATGTGGCACTTTCTGCCCTTCATGTGTTTAGGATGTAATTGGAAGCCCATCTCTGCTAAGCCATTTAATTCAAAAGAAGAACCTACATTAATTTGAAAACTAAATTCTTCTTGGTGCAACTCAAGTACGTTTTCTCACTTCATGAGCCAGGCTGCCAACCTCACCAGCTTCTCTTATTCTTGGGTAAAGAGTGCGGTCTAAATCTGACAGGTACGCAGAGCAGTGAGAAGCCTCATGCACTGCTGGAAGCTGTTTAAATTAACACAACCATTAGGAAAACAGTCTGGCCTTATCGTGGGTATTTGGAGGTACGGACATTGTACAACCCAGGATTTCCACTCCCAGGTACTTCCCCAAGAGAAATTCTTGCTCCTGAGGCCTGGAAGTCATGTACACGAATGTTCCCAGCAGCAGTGTCTACAAGAACTAAAAGCTGGAAACTTCCCAAATGCCCAACAGTAGAAACAACAAGTAGTGGCATTACACACAAGGGAACACTCCAATCTATTGAACATGAATTAATTATTGCTGCATGCATGTATCAACCTGGAAGAATCTGGAAAGCACAATGAGCTAAAAAAAGAAGTAACAAATAAAAATATATATGATATCCATACCATACCAAGTAGGCAAAACCAAACTATGTTATTTTAAGGGTACATAACAGGTAGTACAGCTATTTTTCAAAAAGGTAAGAACCAGGTCATCACAAAAATCTGGATGGGCTGGAAGGCTTCTAAGATGCTGTTTTAATATTGGACCCAGATGGGGGCCAAATGGGTAGGCATTTTTAAAATATGCATTAAACAGTATACACTGTTCAGAACAGATGAACATTTGTTATAAAACGTGGTCTTATTATGATATATGTGAATAAATACTTGTGTACATAATACAGTATCAAGATAGTACATTGTCTGGCCCAATCTGTGGCATGGAGTAAGCCTCTGTTTTCACGGAGAGTTACAGAAGTTCGGAAATCGCTGGCACTGATTCCTTCTAATCCTGAAATTCCCTCTAGAGCCATGCCACCAGGAGGCTGCCCAGCCCCTGCCTGTACAGCTACAGTTACAGGAAACTCAGCGCCTCTCAGGGCAGCCCATTTCTTCTTTGTTTTTTTAGGTTTGATTCTATGGGCAATGGATCCCCTGATTTTTTTTTTGAACCATGGTAAGATATTCACTACATAAAAATTTACCATATTAACCATTCTTAAGTGTGCAGTCCTGTGGCACTGAGTACAGTCACATTGTTCCGCAGTCATCACCACCATCCATCTTTCCAAACTGAAACTCTGTACCCACTAAACAACTCCCCATGCCCCCCTTCTCCCGGCCCTCAGAAACCACCATAACACTGTCTGTCTCCGAATTTGACATGCTTCTAGAGATACCTTATAAGTGGAATCATAAAAATACTTGCCTTTTGGGACTGGTTTATTTCACCTAGCATAATGTGAAGATTCATCCATGCTGTAGCATGTGTCCACATTGCCTTTCTTTTTAATCCTGAGTAATATTCCATGGTACGTAGATACCTGATTTTGTCTCCCCATTCGTCCACGGATACAGACTTGGCCTGCCTCTACCTTTTGGCTATTGTGAATTATGTTGCTATGAACATAGGTGGAAGCCCATTTCCTCTTGACTAAATATTAAGTTTTTCCTTATACTCAACGATAATTTGTCTCCTTGTAACTTCTGCCTGTTGGTCTTCATTCTAGTACCTTAAGTTCTTGTAAGGCAAACCCTCCCCTTTTCCTCGCAAGGAAACCTCAAACATTGGAAGTCAACTTCGACATTTCAGTTTCCTCTTCCATCACTCAGATATCGCAAGGTCTTTTGTTATTTCAGTCACTCCTTACCTGTTGCATTTTCCAAGCCTCGGCTCATCCTCACATGCTCCTCCGGATACACCTCAGATTACATTAACGTTTATGGAAACCACATCCGACTACTGTTTTACCTTCTGTTTATTGTCCAATAAAAAGCCCTTCACCTAGAAAGCCCTCTCTCTTTCAGAGTTAACATTTGCAAAACCAGGTGTCCTGATTCCATGGCTGTGCAACTGATTTTTTGAGTTTCAGTGTAGCACATTAACATTTTGTATGTTGACCCTCATCTTCTTGAATTTGGTCCAGACTTTTGAGGTCACTTTTAATGTGATCCCACGTGACTCTATGTCATACAAAGTAATTGGAAATTATATTTGTTACTGCGTTCCCTCAAAGTATCCATATATTTATTGAACACGACATGGTTAAGGCAAAGGTAAATTTCACTGACCTCTCCTTCCAGATTATCATTTATTAACACTTTTTAAATACATTAATTCAACCAACTGGAAATCCGCTTAGCTGCAGTATCACTTAATACACCTACCACAGTCTTATCCACTAGGGTATCAGAGAAGATCTTGTTGGACATGTTGTGGGAATCAAGATATGTGAGGTTTATGGACCTTCACAGGTGTAACAATGCAGTTAGTCCATAATGGATCACGTTATGATAGCAGCATTTATACTGACAGCTAGAGATCACCTCATTCTTATCTAAGAGTACATAAAGCATAAGTTTAGTATTCTGCTAAACAGTTTCATCATATCCAATGTCAAGTTCTCTTGGAGCTGGCTTCCAAATCTACCTTTTCTCTCTTTTTGAAAATTAGAAGAATATTTTCTAATTTTCCATTTTGCATGATTGCTGAAAGAGTTTTGAGATTTCATCTGCAAGTGTCTTTAATACATGAGGATATAACTGTTTGAACACGGTTCTGATTCAAAGTGTCTACATATTAATATCTCTGCAGCCACCCTTAACTCCTATATTCTAACCTCTCTAATTTGACTTCCCTCTTCTTCACAAAGACTGAACTTGAGCTTGCTGCAATTAGGCTTCCATCTTCTTTCAGTCATCTATTAACACGACAACTTCCTCAAGCAACCTGGCCCCTCCATTCTTGATAATTTTCATTGTTTTCTTGCATACGTAAGCCTTTTTGTTGGTTGAGAAAATAAGGTATGTGGTCCCTGCAAACAGATAAGGAGTGAAAAACAGATAACCAGCTACCAAAACTTACATCAGGCTTTGACTGGTTCTCCTGCTCTGTAATGGAGGCCTCTTCACACCTGCCATGCAGCTACTCTTAAAATTGGCATGGCATCAGGGATAGACAGGTAAAGCATCCCTACCCATCACCATTTTATTGGCCTGGGGAGTATCGGGCCTCAGTAGCTTCATAACTCAAATGATGAGCTAGACTCAATCTTCTAAAGGGTTACTACTGCCACTTTGGACAGGGAGATTCTCAGCAAGTGGAACCATATCACACCAGAGAGCACGTAAGCACGCAGAATACTTAAATCTGAGATTTCAGAACCCTAAATTCAGTTGTGTCCCTCAGTCACTGTCGTTGTGACATTCCAAAACAGCCAAATATATTTCCAAGTGTCCCTGGTTGAGACCTGTTGACAGATGATCTTTAAAGCTTCTTTCAGCTCTGACTTTCTGGGTCTGTAATTCTTGGCAGATAGAAGCTTTGAAATTTTCAATCATTAATAACTTTAAGTTTTAGTCAATAACATTACATTATTGAAAGCTCATTTTCTGGATGAAATAGAAGTAGTCCATTCAATTTCAGCAGACATGCAACATTTTTATCCATTTTTGTTAAATTGGCAGGAGTAACTAATTACAAATCTAAACTCTCAGAAAAATGAGTACACAATTAATCATTTACGTCAATGAGATGACAAGCCTAGATGGATAAAAAAGGTTGACAAATTCTTATCATAGTATCACAATAAAGAAAAGAAAGCTGCTGAATCTATATGTCTTTTTCCTTTGTTTTAAAGCTGTGAAACCCTAGCAAGTTTTGTATTCTCTACTGTACCTGGAAATTCTCCTGCAGATCAAAAGAATTTCCCCCAAATCGAGAAGAATTATCTTCCTACTTAGAACTGTTTATTTGCCTTGTCTTAGAGCAGAAAATGTAGTCCATCAATACGGCGCCTTTCAAGTAGGCTTATTTTTTTATCCTTTCCCTTAACGGCACCTTCCTGCTGCCACCCCCATCGCACAGGTGGCTTCCCCCAAGCAGAAATCGGCATAATGACCCTAGTGCAGTGCAGGTCTCTGTAACGGGCATGTGCAGAAAGGGTTTTCCTGTCAAAGCAGAAGGCCACCCTCCTGCAAAAATCCCTGGCCCCCTCCAAGGCTTCTGAGCTAGTCCAGACACAGAGAGGGTTGTGAAACTGAAGACACACTTTTTTTCTCTTGGTAGGGAAGTAAAAAGGGGGGGGAAGGAGTAGTTTTTAACAATGCATTCTGTCAGGCTTCCTTTCTCTTACCAACAGATCTAGGATCTAGCACAGCAAAACATGTTATGTCACGTTCTGGTATGGAGACAAAGAGAGGAGGGAATTCAAACACTTTGCAATAGGTGGGGCTTTAAGACTTGGCATCTCTTATTGCTACTGCCTTTCGTCCTAGTTTGGGGGAAGGGGAAAAGACTGCAAAGGATTTGGGGACTGCACAGAAAAGAGTGAAGGACAAAGTGTATGAGAAGCTGAGATGATCATGGTTACCTTGAAGACATTGGAGGCTGATCTCAAACCTCATATTCACTTTTGTTTTTCTGCTAAATTTCTGGCATAGAGTCAGCCCTGGGGCAGCTATTCTCCCAGCAAATGGATTCAAGTCTCCAGCCTGGATTGGAATCAGGCTTTGGACAAAGGCTGTATAATCTCCGTAGCTTCTTCTGCCTCATAAAGAAGAAATGGGACTAGCTATTCTTACGCTTCTCCCTTAGGACAAAGCCAGTGACAATGAGTTTACCCCACAGCTGTTGGGAGCTGGGTGAGATTCTGAAGTTCCTGACAATGAGTCTTGCAACAAAGGCATGTTAGGAAATGTATCATCCAGAGGTCTTAACATCTGAAGTTTCTTGTCTCTCTCTTGTGTCTAGTCTCCTGTGTCTAGTCTGGCCAGGAGGCAATAATTGGGCATAGCTTCATTCGTCTCTCCTTTCTTTCTCCATTTCTTAATTTAGCAAGCATGTCTTCAACGTCTACTGTGTCATTGTGCTTGGAACTGGCAGGGGAAAAGGGAAAGCTCCTTCTGATTCGAATCTAGGTGATTTGTATCTGTGATTTGCACCAGTGGAGAGGCGACAGGAATGGACAAAAAAATGGTTGGGTTCAACACATATGGAGGCGGTAGAACGTACAGGTTTTGATGACTGATAGGATGTGGAGAGTAGGGGGGAAGAAAAGAAGCAGATGTCCTAAATTCCTGGCATGCACAACTGGCTGAAGGTCAATGCCTTTTCAGGGGAAAGGAACACAGGACTGCTTGAGAGAGGAAGTTTGGAGACAAGTTTGATTAATTCAATTTAAGACAGGTTGAGTTTGACTTTGGGAGGCACAGCACTCTGGCAATTTGTGAACTGGGAAGAAAGGAAGTGTTGCAGAAGGTTTATGTATCTTTCTAACCCCCAAAGAGAGAAGAAGATACAAATAAAAATCCCATGGTGCTTTGGGAACGGATCACTAGCCTCGATCTCAAAGAAAGACGATGAATTCATGAGGAAAATCCTGTGAAGTCACAAAAGGCAGCTTTGGTTGACCGAGAGGGCCAGCAACTTTCAGGAACAGGCAAGCAGCCCGGGACAGATCCGGCTGCACAAAGCTCCCTTCGCGTTCTGCCAGGCCGGCCGATGATGGCATGACTTTTCGAATGTCAGAACAGTGTGGCTAAGAAGGCTTTACAAGCAAAGCCCCCTGGGCTCAGCTGAATAGCACTGCCCAAAACAGCTTCCCCAGAATGACTTCTAACACGGTCTCTTTCTCCACCACGTGGGTCCCCTAACATCTCGCAGCTGGGGTGTGACAGCTGGGCTTCGACTTAGAGGACCTGTATTTCAGTCCTAGCTTTGGCCCTAGGGTGGGGACTTAGCAGCAGATTCAATACTTTTAAAAATGATCTTTTTAAGGGAAGTGAACCTGGCCCCATCCCAAGAGTTCTGTTTCTTTCCAACCTGCCTCGGACCCACCCTCTGTTGTGTGGGAACACCGCTAGAAGCTGAGTTTGTTCCCAAGGCCAGCACAGAGCTCCTCAAGGGAGAATTTTTTTCTAAAAGTGTAGTTGTGGATGCCCTTTGAAAGGCCATTAGTAGGTGGGGGGGAATGAACCAGCAGGGCCAGAGCTGAGCATAAGGAAGGGAGAAGGGTGGAGTGCCCGGTGGGGCCGAGGCTGCCCGCCAAGATACAAACCTACTTCAATTCCAGATACTTAGACGTCAAACCAAGCCCACCCCTGTGGGCTAAAATTTGTTTATTCTTGGCTGAGGAAGATGTCAGATTTCCAGAAAGAGAGAAGAAATGAGAAATCAGAAGAAAATCCTCAGGTCTTATTACTACATGACACTTCAATTCTTCTGTCCATTTAAAAGCATCAGAAATACACAAATTTTCCCAAAACATCCCCACCCACAGCAACAACATGCTTTTAGGTTACCAGGAAGAATTATATGCAGAAATAGTCATTCAAACATTAACTAATGAAAGAGAAAAAAGCAAGTTCAAGTTCAAGGTTGATGCAAAGCCATCTCATCCCAGCTTCTGGCCAAATAAAAAAAAACTCACACCATGGAGAGGCCCTTGGCCTTCTCTAAGAGCATAAAAGGGGCATAATAAAAGCAAAATCATTTTCTTCTCTTTCCTTTTCTTTTTATTTTTGGGTTTTTAGCAAACTTCTTATTTTCATTTTAGAATAATTATAACTTTACTTTTCCTTTCTTTTCAATTTCCCACAATACTATATAAAAAAATCAAGCACTTAATTAATAAAGTCACAGTGAAGACTTTTTAAGAACCCCCAGCAAGTCCACCCGACTTTGAAAAAGCCTGGACTCCAAGGAGAAGCTTGGGTTGACACAAGGAAGCAGCTGCTAGCCACACACGGGGCTCGTGGCCTCTGTGTCAGCACTGGTGCTAAGCCCAGCTGAGACCAAACCCTGGGTATTTCTACAGATCAGAATTGATATAAAAATATCTTTTGGTTTTTAGTACTTTACTACTGACAAAAAGAGCTTCCATATATTACAGTTCACCCGCACAACTGAGGCTCACCACGCTGCATTACAGAGGAGCCCAGAGAGGGGGAGAAACCTAAGGCTGCAATCCTGGGAGAGGACAAAGCTAGGCCTACAACACAGGTCTTCTAAGTCGAAGCCCAGCTGTTGCACCCCAGATGCGAGATGTGAGGGGAGCCACGTGGTGGAGGAAGAGACCGTGTTAGGAAGGACCAGTGCCTAACACAGTCACACTAATAAGGCCTCTGCAAGTGAGCACTTCTATACTGGAGACAAGAATCCCACCTTGAAATGCTGTGTCTCCAGAATTTCCTCACCTGTACTTTGCAGGGCCAAGTGGCGTCCCCTCTCATCCCTCGGCTAATCCCAAGAACAAGCCTCGCTGTTCCCCACGACTGGTCCCCCATTCAGTGGACACATGCACTGAAGCCTCAGAAGTTGCAAGAAAGAGATGTGGCCCCACACTCCCACCTGCACTGACCAGGCCCACCTACTACAACAGGATGCCCTGTTGTTCCACATGTCACCTAGCTCTCTGGGTCACAGGACTGTATAGACCATTGCGTCTCAAAATTGAATAATCACCTGGGGATCTTGTTAATCTGGGGATGCAGATTCCAATTCAGTAGGTCTCCAGAGGCGCCTGAAATGCTGCATTCCTAATGAGCTCCCAGGTGCTTGCTGCAGGCCCGAGGACCACACTTTGAGTAGCAAGAGTGTGGAGACTGTCAGAGCTAGAAAAGCCCATTGAGATCATCTTTCTCAGTGCTTTTCAATAAGTTATTCAGCAGTTCTAATAAGTTATTTCAGGGGATCATTTGAAAAATGAGGGTGAAACCAAGAGCCCCTCACTACCTCGGATTCAGCCAGAATGGCTCCACTTTTCTGCTGGGGAAAGGGAAATTTTTCATAAGATTTCATTTGATGAAAGGATTCCTTTGTTTTATACGTGTGAAAGCCACTGCTTTAATCTAGCCACCTCACTTTACAGAAGAGAAGTCTGAGAGTCAGAGAGGATGAGTGAGTCACATGAGATGACACAGCTAATCGGTGGCCACGCCAGCCCAGCACCCTGATCCCATTTTCCCTGTCCTACTTTTGCTCTCTCTGGGGGGAGACTTCAAAAATGCCGCGATTCAGTGGTTTCTCCATTTTCTCTCAGCCTTACCGAGGTAAACCCACCAGAATCCAACTCTCTGAGGACAAACGTCCTGCGTCTCCCCCCACCAAGGGCTGGCTCCTCAGAGCTGCCCAGCCTCCCATACCTGACAAGTCAGGGCAGCCCTCGCAGGAGGGAGGAAGCTTACTGGAGCAAGTAAAAGCAAGGAATGTTCCCAGAGGCAAGACGGGGGGGGGGGTGGCTGTGGAATCGGTCCACAGATGGGCAGGCATATGCTTGCAAGACCTCAGAATTCCTTGTCTCCAAGGTGGGGCCCTGCTGACTCACCAGGGCACTTACAGACAGCTTACTTCAAGCTGATTTGCAGCTGACATGCTAGGGCAGCTGTGGGGCCCAGCTGAAAAGGAGAGTTTATCACTGGGGGAGCAAAGCAGGAACAGGGGGAGGTGCGTGGAGGCAGGGGGAAAGTCTCCGGGGAAGAGCATGGTCTATACAAAGTGTGTGACCATGAAAGACCAGACCCGCTGAGGCCAGCAAGCTTGGGCCCCGGGGGCTGATGGGAAAAAGGCAGAAGCCATGGTCCCATTCCCCAAGAACCCTGCAATCTGAAGAGTTTGTAAAGAGGTAAACATATATAAATATATATGAAATAATTAGAGACAATACAAAATAGCATGTAATTAAAAGATAGACTAAAGCCTCCAGAATGTAACAGCCACAGCAAGTCAGCACAAAGGATATCACCGTGAGCTGGAACTACCGGGATAAACATGAAGGTCACATGGCAGCACAGAGGAGGGGTGGGGCAAGGCAGGGGGAGAGAAGTGTGTCGCAGATGGTGATCCTGGGGTCAGAGGAACCGGTGGATGTTATAAACAGCATCTTGAAGGGTACCACATGAATTACATCTTCAAGAAAGCGAGGGAGGGCGTGGCTGGCTTGGACCAGATGCCTTATAGCAGAACCTTCACTGACCCAATACAGGCAAGCCCAATTCCTTTCTGCCCTGTGCATTTCCACAGGGCTTTTCTAGTTTCGCAAGCTATGGACAACTACAAGTACTCTGCTAAGGAGCACTTTTACAGCTGTGGAAAAGCTGAGTTGCATTTTGCAGTGGTCCTCAGCCAAAGTCAAGGTCACACGTCAAAAAACCAATAGCCATTCATTGTTTCTGGCTCTGGCTATAAGTCTCCCTATCCAAGGACTTGGATACACCCAGAGAATAGAATCAGGTTTGCCCCAGGAAAGACATCAACCCCAGAAATTCAGAAACACCAGATGTTTTGCTGGAAAACACTCAGTCAAGTATAAAGACAAATCCATCACCACTTCTACCTTATACTCCTCTGGTCGGACTGTCTAAGGAGCAAGAGTAAATTTTGTTAAAAATCTCACTCCTGACTCTCATACAATCTCCCCACATCAACATTTCTGAGGAGGGTTAAGTATGAGGAAACCCACTTCGCAAGGATGCACCACTCCACTCAGTCTATGAACCTGAGACTGGGGCTGCAGAGCATCCTACCACCTGCCTCACCACCTCATCCCCACCTCCACGGCACCCTCTTCTCACCCTGCACCACGCAAACCACTCAGCAGCCTGGCATTCCTCAGGCTCGTCGGGATTACCAAGGGCTGTAAATAATAAAGCATGGAATCAGGTCCCTTGAACCCAGCCTCTCTCTGACCCATCCTAGGGCTGTAACTTTCCTACTGTCCTTCAGCAACCCGATTTGGCTCTTTCCTAGGGTTTCTCTATAACCTCCTGAGGAGTAACATTCTATATTAATAGTTATCTAAGTCTCTTGGAGCTGGAAGGAAGGCGCCTTAGAGCCCATCTTCTTCAGCCCCATCACTTGACAAACGAGAAAACTAATATGCACAAGATGTGAAGTGACTTGTCCAGCATCACACAGATCCTTCCTAGGGGGTGTGGGCTGAAATCCTGGTCGTCTAACTCCCAGACCACAGGGAGCTGAATCATCTCATGAGAAGATGGCATTATAGCCCAAGACTCTTCCTGGCCTCCACATAACCCTTGAGCCACTTGCAAGTAAAGACACATGTCTGATGACCATGTGATATATAAGGGATCCTGGTGCTAGGAAGCAGATGAGCCTAGAAAGGAGCTATTTGATTTGATTTTGCTTCACCTTAAAGTGTCAGCCAAACGGTGAAGGTGCTGGCCTAGATGGTTCACCTTTACTGCATAGTCACCCAAAAAATAAGGAAAGGCATAGTGCAGGGAAATCTGCACAGACTGCCTCATTAAAGAGTGAAATGGCAAGGCAGAGCTCACTAAACCCTGGGTACATCTTGCAACAGTGGTGTGAGTAATTCAGGTCACTCCCTAATGCTTCTTTCCAGACATTCAAAACCACTCACTGTCTGCAACTGTTTTGTCAAGCCCCAAGCAACAGAAATCCCATGCTAGCTCCATCTTCAATTCTGCTGAAATGAACCTGTGTGGGTCTGGCAGGCTGTCCCCAGGGAAAAGAGGACTGGAGTGATAGCCCAGGACGCCTGGGTTTGTTCGTTACTCACGGAGTAACTTCAAGCAAGTGGGCTCACCTCTCGGATCTCACTGGTGTGGGAGGGTTAAGAGGGAGGCAGGGAAGTAACCGGAACTCCACAGGTACCTGTCCATGTAAGGTGTCTGTGACATTGACTGATAACTGATATCCTTCCTCTGCTTCCATTGGGCAGAACTGAGCGTCCACTGTGGGCCAAGGACTGTGCTGGGGCTCCCACACCCGCCTATGATGTGGTACCAGGTAAGTCTCAGATGTGGAAACAGCAACCAGAAATGTCAACTTGCCCATCCGAAGTAACACGGTGAGTGAACTAGGGAGCCAGGATTTAAATGAGTTTCTCTGACCCAAGAGACCTTAAGCTTTGCACTGCCTCACACTGCCTTCAATAAAAAGATGAGTTCATATTACAGAGAGATGGGTGGCAGGGAGTGGGACTGAGAATGAGAGACACCCAAAGATATAAATAATTCAAATGCCAATAGTCAAGAAGCTTACGCAAATGAGTGATAAAGGCTGGAAGGTAAATGGTAAACTGGTTGTCTACTTTAAAGGACCTGAGATGAAAGGATCCAGCAGGGTGTGGTGATGAAGGACCTCAAGCCCTGGATTGACAGTTTTTCTGTTTTCTCTTTTGAGAGAAAGCTGAAATCCAGAATTTTATGTGAAACCATCTAATTTATATCTGCAGCACCCAAAACACAAAAACTCAAAACATCATGCAAGCTGGATAGCGTAAGTCCATGCCCAGTTTCAATCCATGGGCCCCTGTTTGCAGATGCTGGACATTTAGAACAACCTCCTCACCACAAGAGTGGAAGACTGACACATTTCGCTTTGGGACTCCAGAGAGGTCTCTTCTCTGGATTTTCTTTTTAGAGAAAGTGAACTTCCTGGAATGTTCAACACTAGGATACGAGGGTGCCGTGATTTAGCCAACTCCATTAAACTGCTGGGCCTCACACCAGCAATTCTTTTCTCTCTTGGGAAGCCGGGGGGGAGCCATACACAGATGCTACTGAATCCAGTCAGAGTACCCTTTTTGCTAATAAGCAACAAATTATTTGAGGGGACTTTATTGAAAACTAGTTCTACACCCATAGTTAAATACAATTATATCATAATTACAGGGAATAGTTGGAAAAGAACGGGAACACCGCAATTCATCAAAACGTTGAGCAGAGGTAAACCTGTAATTTCACCTACTGTCATCCTGGCGGAAACCTAGTGGGAAAGAAGGTATACTTAACCCTTGGTTCTCCATCAGAGGACGACACAGGAATGCCTCTTTCCCACTGCAGAGCACTGGCCCCCTTATGGTTCACAAAGGACAGGAGTGGGGAGATGTTTTCTTTCTTTCCAAAGTGGCTGGAAAAGGAGGGTAAGCTCATATTTCCAAGCCCAAAAGAATTAAGCATTAGGTCTATGGAGAAATAGGGAATTCTTATTGTTAAATCCTTAGCATTCCCTACTTTTATTACATGTTTCTCTTGAGGTGTGGGAGAAGCCGACACCAAAAAAGGTAAACCAGAAACTAGGAGGAAAGCCTTTAGAAGTGTCTCTCATTCACTGCAAAAGAGACTGTTGTCTGTTCCTATTCTCACATGGACCTTTGCTCCTCAACTTTGAGGGAAATGCTAAATTATTATTTCTGCCTACAACACAAACAAGAGGCAGAGGAGATTTACTGAAGCTGCAAGGTTTGATGTGTGCAATATTACAACCACACATTTTATTAAATATAGCCCCACTTTCCAAAAGTTCAAATTATGCCAGTTTGCTTTTGCAAATGATCTCCATTAGTACAATAATGGTTTTTTCCATAAAAGAAAAAAATCCTCTTGGGTTTCTTTCAGTTAGTAAAAACATGTACTAATGTTGGTCTTTCATAAAAGGAAACTGGCATCACGGGAGTTTGGGGAAAGCAGGGAATACTCTTCCCTTCCACCTTTCGGCTTACAAAAGGTTTCATAGGAATGCTCGACTTCTGCAGAGACCTGTTAATATTCTTCTGCTGAAAGTCCCTGGACTATTCTTCTGTTGAAATCTCTTCAACTGCCTTTGCACAAACTGGAGGCTTCACTCTAAAGGGACCGTCTGGTGCTTTGACGTAGCCTCATGCCTACTACCTGGTGCCCCCTCGGCTTTCCTGAGGACAGGGTTGACTTTGCAGAAGTAATGTCATACTATAATTCTTCCCTAATCCCTGTCTCATTTTTGTTACACAATACGTGACTGACAGGAAGGCAAGTTTTAGTCAATTGATCAAGCAGGCATTAAACCCTGCCATTGAGCAGGGCATCGTGCTAATTTCTATGGGGAGGAGAGAAATGGCTGAGAATATGAAAGTGTAATGGGGACAGGAATGGGAAAAGCCCTGGCCCCAGGAGTCAGAAAAACCTTTCCTCAAATCTAAATTCTAACATTTCTGGTTACATTACCTCATATGAGTTACTTAACCTCCATTTCCATCTCCGTAAAATGTTTGTGCCATGACTACAGGAGCAAAATATGAGGAAACACTGAGATGATCACTGTAGGAGAGGCACTGAGGGCACATTGGCGGAATCAGGCCCTGCCTCTGCAGGGGGACACAGCCCCATGGCGGCGAGACAGCCAGCACCCACCTGCCCACCATGCTGCGAGCAGCACCCTGGAGGCCCATGTGGAGGGGTGGGGGCCAAGGTCAGGGGAAGCAGGAGGGAGATGGTGCTTCAGGATTGTGTATGTTCAGAATATTCAGGATATTCTGGATGGAGTGAAGAGTGTAATCAAAAGCATAGAATTAAAAACAAAAAAAAGCATGTGGACTGCACCTTCTGGAAATAGAAAGCAGAAGTTTGGACTTGGCAGGACCAGAACCAGGCCCCCTCCAGGGCCCTCAGCACACCTGCCCCATCCTGCAATCACCCAGGAGCAAAGCCAGCAGGGGAGCAGCCCAAGGAAGCAACATGGAGAGCCAGTGACTAGGAAGGCAGGGACAGGGGGTGCTGGTAAATGCTTAACAACCAGCTCTCAGGAAGACCTGATCAGGACCCCAATTTGTAGCGTGACATAAGGACTCCCACCCTGGCTGATTTCAAGCTGCCAACATGTTTAAGAAACAGATGGTAAACTATTTCCTGAAATCTTAACAATTGGCTCTCACAAGCAGGTGTTGGCCAGCTGCAGTACCTCTCTGGAGTGGGCTGAGAAAAATGGGGGAATGCCAGCCAGGTCCTCAGTACCAAGCACTGAACAGAGACCGGGTATGCCTAGCAACTCCTGAGTCCATAAAACACTACATTTTGGAATCTCAGTTGTGATAATCATTCATAATGACTGTGAAACTCTTCATAGTTCAGGGGGAAATAGTCCCATACATTGTCTAGGTATGACTAGTATGCCCATTTTACAGATGAGGAAACAGTATCAGAGTCCACATAATGTGACTAAATTGCACAGTTAGCAATTAATGGTGTCTGGATTCAAACCTAATTCTGCTCTTCACCCCACCCATGACCCAGAGGGGTCTCACTGCCTGACACGTGGTTCATTTCAGGTCAGTAAAAACGAGTCTGCCCTGATTTCTCGCCATCCTGAGTTTCAAATGATGTTAAACAGACTTAGGCCATCGGTCCTCCCAGCCTTTGAAGAGGAATCCTAGGTTAAGGCTGAAGGTGGGGCCTCTTCTTCCCCAGCTCCACCTCACCCCATCCCCCACCCCTGTAATGCAAACCCCAAACTCCTTCCCACGTGCTTCCCTCCGTGCCCAGGAGGGGCCGGCAATCTCATCACCTACAAACAATTTCCTTCAGTCCTGCTGCATGTTCCTGCTTATTAAATTGTAGGATTGCCCCATTCCGCAGCAGTGACAGGGCTCCTCCACTATTTTATTGCTCTGTTGCTCAGAACTGCTGAACTCAGCACCAGCGCTCGCTTCTCCAGGACTCGGGCAAAACGGATGAGCTGGCACCCGCTAGCATGTTCTGAGAGCAGAGACCTGTGTGCTCTCGACCCCGAAACAATTCCCCAGCGGAAGTTTTGGTTTCGAATTGTTTTTAAGAGTTGCAGGGATGAAAAGAAAGGCAGATCCCAGCCGGGCTTTTTCCCCATGTAACAGCTCAATACGTGTGGAAACCTTCACAGAAATGTGTCGTAACTATGCACCCCAGCCCCTCTTTCTCTACCTCGTCCTTGTCTGCCTCGTCTCCTTTCTGTGACTGTCAGGCAAACCAGGCGTAAGTCCTCCCAGTGTGATCACCCGCAGGGGCCCAGCAGCGCGTGCGCATGCGCGCGCACACTCGCACATGCGCAGCCCAGTCCTCCGGCTGCCGAGATCAGCAGCCCGCCGCAACCTGGAGCCTGCTTGTCTACCTTTACTAGCTCACTGGTCAGTTTCTCCTTAAAACTTGCTCCTCTCCTGCCAACCTTCCCTCTTTATTTAGCAAATTCTAACTCATATCTCATGAAACAAAGCAAAAAACGGGGAGGCAGCCAACAGTGATTACCCACCTCAGTTACCGACCTAGACCCATCTTGCAAAGATGCTGATGAGGAAGAATTTGGCTTAGATTTCTCCTCCTAGACTCGATGGGATCTTTCAATCCCCTCCCATCTTTTACTCCAGACCCTCCAGGCAGTATATCTATATCTACCCAGCGACCCAGGGTGGGGTTTGCACTTTTTTATCTTTAATTTATTAAAGAAAACAACCTGCCCTATTGCCCCCAGGAGTCCCCACACCGAATTCTCTTTTCCCCAGTGGGCACATTTCCACTTGCATTTCCAAGTTCAGCTGGGTGGTACCTCCTCCATGAAGCCTTCCTGATCTATAAGGCAGGGATAAAAGTTCCTCTCTCTTGGATCTTGCAGTGCTAGTACAGGGGCCACTATACTACCCTCTCTTGTAGCACATGTTGCCATTCTGGCCCCCTCACTGCACTGTAAAATCCTTGCTTTTAAGGGCTGGGTCTTAGTCATCCATTTATCTCCTGTACCTGGTAGAGTATCTGGCACAAAGTAAGGACACAGTAAAGGTTGAGTGAATATACAGGTTAACAAATGACACCTGTCTCTCCTCAGCATTCTCTGTACTCTCAAATTATCCAAATAGTGAGAACTGTGAATCAAACACTGAAGGCACAAGCTATAGCTAACTCAGTTTGGGGCTCGCCGTCTTGGTGTTTAATGATATGAACTGCTTCCGTTTATCAAAGCCACTTCTATTCAAATGCTTCCCTATCCTTCTGCTTTCCTAAGGTAATATCAAATGTTAATGTAAAAACTAAAATCTCAAACAACCATTCTCAACCAGGCATGTTTGAGGGATTGTTTGGAGCAGATGATGGTAGCACATGTCCACAGCGGCCGAGCTAAAGATAAAACAGCCTCATTCTCATGTACTCAAATGTCCTGTGGGCTCCCTCCTCTGTCGTCAGCAGGAGGAGGACAGGGCATGGTCTAGGGTTTGTCCTTAACCTGAAGGACTGGGTTAGGCCTTGGTAGGGAAGAACCTGGGAAGGAGACTTCAGCCCACCTCATGCCCTCTACCACCCCGAGAATAGCCCACCTCAAGAATGAGGGACCTCCAGCCCCAGCCCAGAAGCAGACGGTAGCTAAGGAGCAGGAAAACACCTGGTCACAGCTCCTGTAACTCTGGAGTAGGTTCTGATCAATACTGGGGTGGAGAGGGCCCGGGAGAGTGAAGGGAGTGGGTGGTGTTAGACCCAGGCCCCAAGTCTCCTCAGTAATAGAGGGTCAAACCTCCCCATCCAGGCCTTTCTTCATCTTCACCCACTCAACAAGTGTCTATTGAGCATCTACCATGTTCCAGGAACTTCTTGGCGCCAGGACTAAGGCTTTCTTTTCTTTGAAAAGGTTCATGGTCTGCTGAGAGAGAAAGACAGGAAAATCAATGACTGTAAGATGATGTATTACAGAGGCGTGCACAGATCACAGGATGTTATTTGCCGAGTGGAAATGGGACCTCAGAAAATGGTCACTGTACAGAGGCCTGGCTAGGAAAGAACAACCCAAAACTGAACTTCTGTCTGCACAACATGCACCAGGTGGGTCAGCTGAAAACACGCAACAAAGTGGGAGGGGAGGCCTACTCAGGATGGGAGGACGGGGCCTCAGTTTGATTTACTGACTTGGGTTTCAGGCGTTGGCTCCGCCTGTTCAGACAGGTGTTCTGTACCACCTGGTGGGTGTATGAAGGCCAGGTCCTTACCCCTTGGGGAGGTGCTTTGCCCTCTCCCAAGGGCTATTCTGACTCCAGAATCACCAGGTTTCCTTTGCTGCCTGTCTGTGTCCTCTGTGGTCTGTTTCTAAGAAGGTACCTCTGTGGGAACTGGTGATAGGAAAAGCAATTGCCCCTAATTCTACCCCCATGGAGCCACTGAGAATAACTATAAACCTCTTCTATATGCCACATCTTCATATAGTTGAAAACAGATATCAAAACCCCTGCACTCCCCAGTTACCGTTTCTTTAGGCCAGGCATCCCCCGTTTCTTAATCCTTCCTCTGAGCAACCATTTTCAAATCCACTGACCACTTTTTTCTCACTTTCAGGTTTGTGTTGACCTTCTTAAAATGTGAAGCCCATAATAAACTAGGTAAAATCTGATCAGCACAGAGAAAAATAGGGATATCACCTCCTTTGTTTTCTGTCTCAAATTTCTAATACCAAAACCAGAGATGGAATTTGCTCTTTTATCAGCCACATCACAACCTGAGTCTCATAAAGCTTACCATGAGCTCAGCCCTAATTATTTTTTTCTATTTCTGCTGCTACTAACCCACATCTTTCCCACCCCACCCCCCACCCTATATTTGTGCAGTTATTTTCTGGGCCAAAGTGCAGAACCCAGGTAGTGGGAGAAGAGTTAGCATACATGTCTCCTGACTTTGGGCCCTGACTGAGAAACCTCCCAGGGAGTCCTCCCCTCTCTTCAACAGAGCAGAGCTAGAGGCCCAGTTAAATGAGTTAATGACCAGAAGTTAGTCAGGAGGGACTAGCAGATAACTCTAACGCTAATCAGCTGTTGGAATACTTGAAAGAGTTGGCAATCTTTTACCTTGTTCCTCAAAAGCCAAAGATATGACAATAATGTATGGGGTTGGAGGTTAGAGGGAATGGTGACGCACTTCCAGGACCCAGAGATGCCTGTGGGAGCCAAAGATCTCACAGCAATGAGCCCCGACTCAGGCATGTTAAAGGGAAAGGATGAGGATGGAAGGATATGCAATACACCAAATAAAAACATGAAGCCTGAATTAGAGAAAGTGAGTGAACACCACAATAATGGCAAGCTCCTGAGTGGAGATGGGAGGTCAGCTGTGCCCCCCAACCCAACCACCTTACCCTCCCAGCACATTCGAACACAGCCGAGCAGGCATAGCAATTTATGAAAGAGTGTGGGAATGCCTGTTAGAGACTCGGAACTAGAAATGGGAGGGAAGGAAGGACATCTAGAGCTTTTACTGACTTTGGAACAGAGAGCCAGACTGAAGGGTCGGGGAACAGGAGGTTTCCAGCAAAGCCATCCAGATGTGCTTCCCGACGCCCTCAAGACCCACCGTACAAACCAGCGTCCAGTCAGTCCATAGTGCATCCTTCTGGCCGATGGCGGATCAAGCTGAGGGGAAGCTAAATAATAATAATTACAATGATGATGATGATGACGGGCATTTAGGGTGGGTGAGTCTTTCCTGGCTGCGTTGGCTGGGCTGCAGTGTGTTTAGATATTTCAGAACAAATTCAGAGGTCAAAGATGACCGCTGGAGGGGAAAAACTATGACCAGCAGGCCTTGTGTTTCTCCCTTCGCTCCACATCTTGGGACAGTCATGTTCACCCGCAGTCAGTCACCTGGACCCAAGTGAGCTTCCAAACAAGAGTGTGAGGGCTTCTTCCTCAGGGCTTTTATTCAAGCCAGGCCCCAAACAACGCCCTGCCCTCCTCCATCTTTGCGGTCAGCTGAAACGGCACCTTCTCTGTGGAACCTCCCCTGAATCGCTTAGACAAAAGCTGACCGTTCCCCTTTGGAGAGGTGTGCATAGCGTATTTCTCACTGGCCTGTTTTTTGTAAGGCTGTTCGTGAAGATGTATTTTGAAGTTGGAAGCTCGCAAAGAGCAAACCGTGTCTCCCTCACCTGGTACAGAGTTGATGCTCTGGTGGAGTGAGGCAGTAAGGGAGAGAGTGAATGAATGAATGAGAGAGTGATGAATGAGTGACAGAGAGAATGAATGAAAGTGAGAGTGAATGAATGCATGGATGAGAGAATGAGTGAGTGAATGAATGAAATACAGGAAGGGAGGGACAAGGGCACAGGGTCTCCAACCCACAGGTACGTGTGCATCACCCTGCCCAGGGATGGTGCTTCCCTCTCCATGGTACTAATTGGAAAATGGAAAATCTGCCTCTATGCTAAGGCAAATTGGGTCCTGCTGGCAGGAATCATGTGCCCTGCAGTTGGGGGAGGAGCCCCTGAACTAGGAATGCCGTCACCTCCCCTCATCCCCGGTGGAGCCCTTTCTTCTTCCAGAAAGAGTAGAGAATACTCTAGACAAATGTGAGACCCTCCAGAACCAGGGAAGGCAGCAGGAAGTGTGTTATAAAGAGCCCTTAAGTGGAGGTCCGTCGGTCCAGGTAGGTTAATCAGTATCCTGACCCTACACTGGCTTTGTAAACCTGAGATATAAATTCTCTCTCAGAGCCTCAGTTTTCCCTTCTGCCTGGGAAGACGATTGGATTAGTTGATTTTTAAGGAGATTTTGAGCACCATGCACCCTAGGGACTAGGCTCTGTGATCTCCCTCCTTGACCTGGAGGAGGAACCTACCTGCGCTGCCCACCAGGAGATTTGCCTTGAGGACAAATGGAAGTCAGGCAAGGATTCTAGAAAAATATACCTCATTTGAGGACAATTCAGCTTCCTGTGCCCTCCTGGTGTGCTAAGTGGAGAAGTGGGGAGAGTGGAGTGGGAAAGGGGAAAGGTGTGGGAAGGGGGGGGTCACAGCCGAGCAGGGGAGGGGATTTGGAATAATCAATAGTTGATAGACCAACCTCTTTAATGTTTCCTAATGGGTTTGCTGATTTTTTCTCCAGTGCTTTTGTCACTTCCTAATATCTCCTCACACAGGGTCACCTTCTCCCCAACTCCCAGAAACGGAAGGGGAGCACGTTGCAAAGACTCTTGTATTATAAAAGTCGCTTGCTTCGCAGGGGAGCACAGCAAATTCACTCTGCACTAAATGCCGGAAGTATCCACTGGCTGGACCTCTGTCCCTGCACTTGGGCCTCTTTTTACAGCTGTCCCCTGATGGGCTGGTGCATGTCTGCTGGATTCCTGAAGGGCATTGCACAGAGTTAGGAACCAGGGTCATGGCTAAAAGCTCAAAAGGCCACGGATCTCCATTGCCTCCACACACACATGCAGCCTCTTCTAGCTGAGATAAGATCTTTCTTCCTTCCTGAGCCCCTGGGAGACCAAAGCTTTCAGAGACAGCACTCTGATCACCTGCAGTCTCTCAATGATAGAGACCTCACCTCCCTTTTTCTCCCTTTCCTGGTGTTTACAGAACAATACAAAAGCAAGGTTAGCTTGCAGAAGTGCCTCATCACTAGTGACCCCCTGGGTGTGGGTTCTGAGAGGTGGAGCCGGCGCCGCAGGCCCTCTCTCCATTGGCTGGCCTCAGTAGGTAACCTGAAGCTTTGCTGCGAGGTGCATAAATAGAGAGTGAAACTAGTACCACCTCCTTGAAAGGGGCTGAGTCCTTCTTCACCTTTGGTTTGGAAAAACCAGTTTCTCTCTTTTATTGTCTGTTACCAACTTCTTTTCTAAAAGTTCAATGGAACCCCACCATATGCCAAACTCTTTCTCTCCCGGCTACTTTTATTCCCCTCTGCTCCAATTCCACTTTCCTCTGCTTTCTTACTCTTTTGTATTAAAGGGAGAATGGGTATTCAGGACTGGCCCCACCTTCTGCAGGAACCATTTCTGTTCTGCACAGGTCTGCTGAACTGGACACTTTATACAGTAAGTGTTTCTTGTTTCTTACACACTGTCATTAAACCTGAGGAGTGAAAGAACATTCCAAGACTTGGAATTCCTCTTCTCCTCTCTTAAACATGATTCTCTAGCCA